>NC_090287.1:42712139-43962139 GCF_037392515.1 Haliotis asinina
CATTGACTCGTTTCAGTTCCTCCTGTCGTCACTCGACAGTCTGGTCAAGGCCAACAATACCTTCCCTATCACCGATCGATACACAGACGCCGAGACTAGACCCCTGCTTATGAGGAAGGGTGTGTACCCCTATGAGTACATGGATAGTTGGGTCAAGTTCACCGAGACCAGACTACCCCCTATTGACTGCTTTTATAGCAAGCTGAATGAGGCGTCTGTCTCACGAGATGATTACTCGCACGCGACTAACGTATGGAATAAACTGGGTTGTAAGAACCTGGGTGATTATCACGACCTGTACTTGAGGACAGATGTACTGCTGTTAGCCGACGTGTTTGAAACGTTTAGGCGGACATGTTTCAAGCAGTATAAACTCGACCCCGCATGGTATTACACCAGCCCAGGTCTGTCGTGGGATGCCTTGCTTAAAAAGACCGGAGTTAATTTGGAATTGCTCACAGATTACGACATGCACCTATTCATTGAGAAAGGCTTGCGAGGTGGGATTTCCATGGCATCCAAACGATACGCGAAAGCAAATAATCAATACGTGAAAGGTTACGATCCTAACAAACCAACCAATCACATTCTCTACCTCGACGCAAACAACCTGTACGGCTGGGCCATGAGTCAGTATCTACCTACAGGGGGATTCGAATGGGTACCCCACGTTGATGTTATGGGGGTTGCACCAGATTCGAACAAAGGTTATATCCTCGAGGTTGACTTAGAGTATCCCAAGGAATTACACACATCGCACAACAGCTACCCCCTGGCCCCCGAACGTATGAGGGTTAACCCAGACTGGATGTCTGAGTACCAACATAACTTGTCAGGTGGGCGTGTGACAGACGTTGAAAAACTCGTGCCTAACTTAATGAATAAGACCAAGTACATCGTTCACTATCGCAACCTACAGCTGTACCTGTCGTTGGGTATGAGGCTGACCAAAATACACAGGGTGCTCATGTTCGACCAGAGTCCATGGATGGAGCCCTACATCAGAATGAACACAGACCTACGAAAAAAAGCCACCAGTGATTTTGAGAAAAATCTCTACAAGCTCATGAACAACTCGGTGTTTGGTAAGACTATGGAGAACCTGAGGAAACGCGTGACCGTGAAGCTGGTTCGGTCGAGTGAGGAAGACAAGCTCAGGAGATTGATAGCCAGTCCGGCATTCAACCGTAGTAAGATATTCACAGACAACCTGGTTGCCCTACACATGAAGAAAAGTCACATAAAATTCAACCGGCCCGTTTACGTGGGGATGAGCATCCTCGATTTATCCAAACACCTGATGTACGACTTTTACTACAACGAGCTCAAGAAACAGTACGGTGACAGGTGTGAAGTGCTGTACACTGACACGGATTCCCTGCTGATGGAGATTCGAACCGAGGACGTGTACGAGGACATGAAAAAACACCTTGATTTATACGACACCAGCGATTACCCTAAGACCCATGCCATACACAATACGGTAAATAAAAAGGTCCTAGGTAAAATGAAGGACGAGTGTGCTGGCACGCCCATAGCCGAGTACATAGGTTTGAGACCTAAGATGTACTCCATACTGAAAGCCGACAATAGTGAGATCCGGAAGGCTAAGGGGGTTAAGAAGTATGTGGTGAAACAACACATCAAACACGCCAGATTCAAGGAAGCCCTGTTCAAGACCCGTACCTTTAGACATAAAATGAACACACTTAGAAGTGATGGACATAAGATATACGGACTGACTATAAACAAGACGTCCCTGTCGCCTATGGACACGAAACGTTGGATAGCTATTGATGGGATAAACACATACGCGTATGGACATGAAAAAATTTGAGGCTATTTACTACAGCCCGCGTGGGTACTGGAAAGGAGCTAGCGCAGTAGATAAGCTAGCTAAAATAGCGCGAGTACCCCCTGAGGAAGCCAAAGCGTGGCTTGAAAAACAAGCCCTGTGGCAGATCTATTTGCCGGCACCACGCTACGTGCCTAGAAGGAGGTTCGGTATTAACATACCTAATAGCGTTCACCAGGCAGACCTACTGTTCCTACCCCACGACAAGAGGTACAAGTATGCCTTAACCGTAGTGGACGTAGCCAGTCGTTACAAGGAAGCCGAACCCTTGACCACGAAAGATTCGGCCCAGGTAGCCAGAGGATTCGAACGCATATACAAACGCAGCCCGCTGACGTGGCCAACAGAGCTGCAAGTTGACCCCGGACGGGAGTTCATGGGTGCCGTGTCACAACTGCTAGCCAAACACGATACAAAGGTCAGGCGTGGCACGGCCGGAGCCCATCGCAGCCAAGCCATAGTTGAAAGATTTAATAGGACTTTGGCTGAGCGCTTGTTCGGCTATCAGTATGCTAGGGAGATGGCCACCCCTGGAAAACGATCGACTGAATGGGTCACGAGGTTACCCAAGGTGGTGTCGGCAATCAACCATGAAGTCACCCGTCTCACCGGTAAGAAACCGGCAGACGCTATCAAACTAAAATCAATAGTTGCAGAGTCGGCCGCTCCATTGCGTGGGAAGGAGAAACAGATACCAGATAGGGCCCTAGTGAGGTATCTATACCAGCCGGGGGAACACGAGGGCGATAGCCGTAAGCGAGCCACCGATCCTATATGGTCAGTCAAAACTTACAACATAGATAAAGTGGATATGAAAGCCGACGAACCTAACTTGTACTACTTGAGGGATGGGCCGGGTAGGGGGTTTGTAAGAGAAGAATTATTAATCGTACCGTACGGCACAGTGTTACCTCCTACCAACACAAAGTAGGCATAGTAATTACCGCCAACTTTTTTGTAGTAGGGGTAATAGTAGCAAGAGCTAATGACCCAACCAAAGCCTTATTTAGTAAATAAGGCTTTGTAGAGACATTTCTTGAAAGTGGTCCAGAACCCCTATTCCCTATACTACTCAATATTTTGCAGAGAATCATTTATGACCAACCACTCACAAATGAAGGCTGGTTAGCTGCACTACTGTCACTGCTGGAAGTGTTATCTGGGATGTTAAACTGAGTCTCACTCTATTGTCTTCTGAGACAAAACATTTCAAGCTGAGTTGGTGAAAATCAAAATTACAGGAGGCTTATCAAAACAAACTTGGGTGTAATTCTTTCTTAATTAGCAAAAGGTAATATTTGTCTCAGGTTTCTCAGCAAACTAACAGCCTAGAATGCAGTATACTTCTGCAAGTATAAAACAGACATAATATGATCCTGGCTGACAAATATTACACAGGTATGTGAGCTAAATAGACGAGATGTGATGGATCCAACTGCACGGCCTGAGCTTCATGTTTTTCAAACGCTTGACCCAAAAGTGAAAAAGGAGAGGTTTGAAAGAGAAGCCACAACTTTAGATGTTTACATTTTGTCAAGTTCTTTTTCTGTGTAAGAGGAAGAATGGCTCTGGTGAATGTATGTTGGAACAATTTCAAGATATTAGTACCTACATCAAAGTAAACTTTCTTATGTAGCTTCATTTCCAAAGAGGTTTACTGTCGTATAGCAGTACCTAAATCACTGCAAAATTAGGTGAAAAATCAGGGAAAAAAATTCATAACACCTGAAAACTGATTCCGCTATCCACAAAACTGATAATAATTCTTTGTGATGTTGCTCACTTCGTTCTGAAGTTCATAAGCATATAATGAACAAAACATATTATCTGTTACAGTTTATACAGTCAGTGGCTAAAAGTGAGTTCGCAAAAATGGTTGTGCAGTGTCGGGTCACAACTGCTGATGATTCATTTTGGCTTCATGTTTTGGCATATCGGCAAATTCCGCATGTTTTTTTTCTTTGTGACCCATGAAGGTCCCGGGGTAGAATAGGCCTTCAGCAACCCATGCTTGCCATAAAAGTCGACTATGCTTGTCGTAAGAGGCGACTAACAGGATCGGGTGGTCGGGCTCGCTGACTTGGTTGACATATGTCATCGGTTCCAAATTGTGCAGATCGATGCTCATGTTGTTGGTCACTGGATTGTCTGGTCCAGACTCGATTATTCACAGACCGCCGCCGTATAGCTGGAATATTGCTGAGTGCGGCGTAAAACTAAACTCACTCACTGTTTTTCCTTGTGGGGTGTAAATGACAGTATTTATTTGCAGTTACTTCCCTTTGCTTACCTTCGGTGTATCATCTCCTTGAACATGCCATCTCACAGCTATCAACTTATCCCAGATCAGAAAGGTGTTATCATAACTGTATCATAGCAAGGTAAATCAAGTTACGAATTGCTGATTTACTTGAAATTAATCCAAGAACTGCACAAAAGTGTATCAAATGTTATAATCAAGTCAGATCTAATGAAAACAGACCAAGCAGCGGAAGACCACCAAAATCATTACCAAGGAGTGATAGACAATTATTTCATCTTATTAAAAGAAATCAGCGGAGTAGTTTGAATGACATTACAACTACATTTAATGCACAGTCAACTTTATACAGCGCCTGCTAGAACTCTTCGCAGATGATTGTTCACTGAGGGCTACAGGTGGTGGCAAGTATCAAAGAAAATCACAATATCACCAGTTAACAGGGAACTCTGTTTACAATTTTGTCGCACTAACTGGCTTTGGCCCCAAAATGAAAAGCAAAAAATCAAATTTAGTGATGAGACACAAGCAGTGATTGGCAGTTATAGGAAAGTGTTCAACTGGTGCAAAAGAAATGAACATTTACTGCCTGAATGTGCCAGGACAGTGATATCGGCTATGTTTTGGGGATGGGTCATGTATCACAGAGTGGGAACACCGACGTGTGGATGGAAATATGAGCACTGACAAATATATAAACGTTTTGAATGAAAATCTCTGGCCTTTCATCACCGAATACTTTACAAACCGAACCTGGATATAACAGGACAATGCTCCATGTCATGTGCCTGAAGGGTCAAGCAGTGGAAAACAGACAATCATATCAGAAAATTTCCAGGGCCAGGCCAAAGTCCAGACTTAAACATTACAGAATATGTCTGGAAAGTGTTAAAAATCGCCTTATGAGGTTAGTGCCAGACATTAACACTAAAGATGACATCATACGCATCGTCGGGGAATCTGGAGAGTGGAGTCAGTGGAGACTTTTCTCTTGTCTATGTAAGAGGCCATATTCTACGGGCCAAAATTCGACAGGTTTTGAGAGTAAGAGATCATATCACTAAGTACTGAAAATTTCGTGTGAGTGTTTTCAAATTTTACAAAAGTTATGATATCTTCCTTTTGTGTTTTGTCAACTTTTGATATTCAGTAAGCTGTCATGACGTATACAGTGGGTAAGGGTATTCCGGATCACGGCTATTCCGGATCACTGCCACGTACATTAACCCCTAGAAACTGTAAATCTCGATAGATTTCTTCACTCAATCTTTCATTTTAAAGCCGAGACATTGCTCTTTAAGGTGATATATTTTGTTTTACTTGATCTGAACCAGAAGTTTACTTGCGCGCCCTGTAACGAGGATACCTATCATTGCGTAATTTGTCATCAGGAAAAGGTAACTCATTAGGAATGGCCTGTCTCAAATAAGACTAGAATCAAGTTGCTTCACGTTAACTCTCCATTGCATGCATATCCTTTTCACCTGTTAAAAGCAACAAAAATCTTCTCTTCATCTGCCATATTTTTTGGAGAAATGAGCAATTTATGGAACCACATGTTTAAGTCAGTTCCCGATCACCAGAAAATAGGGATCACCTCAGGACTGCCAACCACCGAAAAATGTTAATTACTGTTGAAATAAAGTAATTAGTTTCACGATCTTATTTCTGTTGCCTTTATTTAAAATATATACTCACTCAAGGGTCTGTCTTAGATGTTCTTTGCACAGAGTAGAAACATAAAACGTTTTAGCCTTCATTTCGCCAAAACGTAATTTGCGGTACAGAACTGTCTGTCAGGTAAAAGATTATGAATATTGAAAATAACCAACTTGGGGTTGAAATTGTTTTGTTTTGTTTTCAAGTCATATTATTCTTTTTTTTTAATAACTTGATGAATTTTAGTGATGAATTATGCCAGAGGCGGAAGCAATGAGGTTGGAGTAGACTCGAGCTATAGTTTGTTTCATTTTTAAACACAAGAAGATACACATACACCCATAAAGAGTTCAAATAGGCTGGTATTAATAGATTATACTCGTTAGCTTCACAATCAGTAAATGATGATGTGATGTTAAAAATCTTGACTGAATAAAGATTTAATGGTTCTGAAAAAATGGGTTATTTTGCCTCGATAGTTGTACTTTACAAGTTAAAGTCGCATGTAAAAGTGACGACAAAATACTATATATCAATACTGAAGAGATCAGGATCATAAACCACTTATGTATTAACCCCAAGAAAAATATTTTCAGCCTACACTGGTACCTGGAATCATGATTCTGGAGTATGTTGTTATAAGCAGAAAGTGTTAAAACTATCTACCAAGTGAATTTTGTTATCAACTGCAATGTTTGTTAATTATTCGTTTATCAAATATTATAAATATTGTCAACGCATCTATTTAATTAAAGGCGTGTTACTGTTTGACATAGACCCCTGTTGCCCCAAACGAGCACCAATAACCGAACACTGACTAGTTATGTCACGTGATCCGGAATACCCTGAAATGATTCGGAACTGCCGTAACGGCGGAGCGTTTCTTTTGCGATATTTCTAAAGTCAATCAGGACCGAATTAATTTCATATTTTGGTGTAAGTAACATGAAACATTTTTCAGTCAGAAATTGCCCTTAGGTGCTTCAGATACATTTTTGCGGAGGCGCATGCAGTTGGTTTTTCGTTAGTGATCCGGAACTGCCCTACGCACTGTACGGTTAGGCGAGTGCGACATCAATTTTGGCCACTGACTGTAGTTATGAACTCACCCGTCTCACAAATAGTCATAATATTAATGCAGGTAGCTAAATGTCTTGATGGATATGAGTATTGGAAGCACGCGTGGTACTACAATCACATGACCCAACTTTCATATGTTTACATATTTTCAATAACCCGCCATGTTCTTGAAGCCTCTTTCAGAAAAGAGTTGCACAAATGGGAAATAACTCTGCATGGCCTCGTTCTGAGTATGTTTGCTGTTGTCAAAGATGGAGGACACGGGGAGTGTTGATACATGGTGAATGGTTCAACTGACTTTCCTAGCATCTGCCTGTAAATACCTCTTTTATCAAGCATCGGTATATCGTGCAACATTATCTATGCTGTTCTGAGACGCCACGTTTTGTGATTCATCATGCCAGGGATGGAAGAATCGTTGTTCTCACTTGAGTTAGTTGTGGAAAAGTTGTATGTTCCGCATGTAACATGTCGGTTTCCCGCTATTGCATTCCGATTGCTTGACTTTCCAACCATATTAATCAGTCATGTAGAACCAGATTTAGCCAATACAATCAAAGCCAAGATAGTGCGCGACCCTTACTACCAACTACCAGATCAGTTTGGTGAACTGAAAGACAAACACGGAAATTTTATGGTGAAGAAAGGAAAGTCATGTCTGTTCAAGATCCCCGTTGAGAGTCTAAAGATGCATTTGACTAACACGCCTCTCTATGTTATGGTGATTGATACATTCCCAGATACACCAAAGCTGATGGGGAATAGTGCAGTGCCTCTGAATTCCCTAATGGATGATATCTCAGTGGATATTGCAAAACTGGGCACTACAGTACCTTCAGTTCATGGTGATAAAGGTCTCTTTAAAGTGTACAGCTTAATGGGAAAGGAAATTGGATACTTTGTCTTAGGATTCAGACTGCTTTGCTTAGGACCAGGATTAATTCCACATTTACCAGAAGCAGCTTTATCAAGTCGTGTTATTAAACAAACAGAAAAAGAAAATAAAACAGTAGAAGAAGCAATACATCAGAGTCAGACACTTCAAGTAACACCACACCATGCAGCGCAACATTTAAATGAAAGTCGAGAGATGGGATCTATGACCGATGTTGAAAAACAAGATGCTATTCTTCAAACCATGGAGTTCAGTGACAAAGGAGTGAATGTGGCAATTTCTTGTCCAGAAGATTATTCTCAGAAACAGAAACAGAAGTGTTTTACAGCATCCACACAAACTGAAAATCATAAGGTGAAGCAAGTCATACGTGAAAGGCAAAGGTTCATAGAGCATGTTGAAGAAAAAGATGAAGATGATGGAATTATCATCAATAACATTGTTTGTCCACCACCAATGTTTTACAACAGTGAATGTGACCCAATAATCAGAATGCACAAACTCCTACACTATGACACTACATCTGAGGATGATGACCTGACCATTGAAGATTTGGAAAGTGTTGATGATAATGAGGATACTAAGACAACAGCGAGAGAGAACAGGAGTCCCATCTACAATAACATGATTAACCACAGACCATCTGGATTGCAGACTGCCAAGGGTGGAAAAGTACAAAGAACTAGGGATGTTACAACTACAGATTCTAATGAGATGTTCCCAATGCTCACAGCTCTTCTAAATGAGCTCACTGGAATTCAGAACTCACAATTATTGGAAACTGTTGTAAAAATTACTCAGGGAAAGCAGAATGTTCAAAAGGTCCCTACAGTTAATCAGAAACCACCAATACCAAAGTCTGCAAGCAAACGACTTGAAGAATTGAGTCGGCCTAGACAGCCTTTTCTTAAGGGAGGTCAATTGATAAATGAAGTAGTAGTACAATCCAAAACAGAAGAAGAAGTGACAACTGGAAGAAGGTCTAACAGACAGTGTGCTGAGCCACATTCTCCTGTTCCCAAGAACAAGGGGTGGTTGAGGCAGTTACCTGAGCAAGGGGTAAAGAAGAGTCCCCTTAAATTTGGTTTGACCCATACACAACGACTCAGGTTGGCTAAAACAAATCCAGGATGGTTGAAAACTGTGGAGAAGGAAGAAGCTGAGATGAAAAAGAAGAAGGAAAAGGTTGCAGCTCTTAGCATTGCCGATTCAGATGCTGAACTGAATATTACCAATTATTCTGATACTCTTACTGAAGTCAGGCGCTTGGCTGAGAAAGAACTTGAGAAAGGGGATCAGACGATTGACACTACTACAGCCCAGAGTAGCCTGAGTAAAGGTGACACAAGTATGGCTAGAGAGGCAAGGAGAAATCCTGATAGTCCAGATAGAGGCAAAATGTGGTTAAATAGATATGGAAAGCGTTCACCTTCACCAAAAGACAGGAGCATTTCTCCTAAACAGCGTTCGAATTTGACAAAGAAAAAGTCGAAAAGACATGCAGAACCAGATAAAAATGATGATGGCAAGAAAGACATTAGGCATCCAAGTGTGAAATGTGCAACATCAAATGAGACTGATGACAACAGTCAAAGAAGTGATCAACACAGCCAGCGGAGTATTGAAGTGCATTTACCCAGTGCACAAATGGATGATGATGGTGATAGTGACAGGACGCTTGATGACAGAGACACTATACCAAATGACCATCTGGTGAGTAAAAATATGAGATTTCCTGGATTTGGCAAAGGAAATGAATCTTTCCCTGAGTCAATTGATGGGCAACCTAACAAGTCTTTGAGCGAAACAAGAGATGATGATCAACCACTGGAATCAACCAGGCTATCCACAAATGTACCCAGAATGAAGGAGTCCTCTGATTATGACACTCACCAATTTATGTCAACTGATGAGCCTGAATTACAAGGTTTGATGAGCGATGAGGATGACAGATCAGACATAATGGACAGTGGTCGCCATGGGCGCCTCTCTGGAGCAGTTGTCTCTGCAAGTATGACATCAATGCACAAATTTCCAGTTATGAATCCTGTTGCCTCCGAGCAATCTCCTGTGCCTGCTACTAGACGTTCAGTAGTGAAGGTAGACATGGGTCCTAGTCAAGAACTTACACCAAGGGAAGGCACTCCTCAATCTCAGGGTAGCTCTAAACGGCCAACACCCCGACCCCGACAACCAGCCAGATTAGGTAGAGAATCAGTGCACACAGACTCAGTTAGTTCCTATCAGCCTTCAGATGCAGATAATGCACTGATTTCCCTCAGCAGTGATGCCAACTACTCTGATGACTTTCATCCAGTTGGCAGTGAAATTGATGATAGTCTCACTGATATTTCCTCACCAGATATAATGCTGCCAAGATATATTCCATCCACAAAACTTGGATACACAATAGCATAAGAATACTCATATTTTCATTTGATACTGGAACAGATTTCGATACTGAATGGTGGGAGAGAGACATGAGTGGTCCAGTTATCGAAGGTGGTACTTTTCTTTGTATCCTTTAAACATATTAGAAATAAATGATGTATTTCAGGACAGTGCTGCCTAGTTAGTATCAGGCACTACAGTTTTCCATGTTTACTGCTCACAGCATCATCCCTTTACTGCAGCTTTAGGTGATTAAAAGATCTGAATCTGATTTTCACAGTGGTAGCCATGGCAGCTATATAAAACTATTTATGATTTATCATTTGGTTTATAATATGCTGAAATCTTGTTATCTGTAGTTTGTAGTGGGGCCCCATTATATATGGGTAGCTTTTGTTTCATCTTTTCAAGATCTTCTACATTCAACCATATTCTATAATTCTGTCTGAAGTCATACCATTAACAGCATCTCCAAAACTGAAGAACCAGAGTTGCTGATTCAGCACATTGCTGATGACATCTACATTTGCTGGATCGGTCAGTGTCGTCCATCTGTGTTCAACTGCATCAGTATGTACAAATTCTTACAATATGCTTGGTCTTTTCTAACTAGTCATGTATGGTCCTTATGATGACCTCATATTTCAAATCATTAGGATTTGATTGTTATTGTGAAACAATAGGAAAAACATTTTCTGTTTCAGCAGAGATGAACAGATGAGTGATAGCAATATGTATTCTGTTGACACTTTAGATTGACACATCTCACTGTAGATATCAAGGTGAGCGACAGTAGCTCAGCACCATTTGTTACTTTTGAGTTTCCCCGAGGTCATATCTTGGGTCATGCCTCATAGCCTAAATTATTTACCCCTCCTTACTTACTCACAGTGTAATTGAGAGTAATTGTGGTATGGTCATGATAACAATCTTTGCAGTCAGCAAAATGAATATGATAATTCAGAAGCAAAATTCTTTATATACAGAGGCATAATCAATTTAGTTTAGTTCATTAATACAAATCATACCTTCGTTGGACAGTAGTATTCGTTATTCATTTGGCACATGTTTGTCTGTTTTGGATACATTTGACTTTGGTCAGGTATCACTGTGAAGCAGTACTTAGTGAAATCATTACAGCTTGATCCATACATCAGAGGGTTACAGTACTGTATGTAAATCAGGTTAAACAGGCTAAATAACATCTTATCCATGTCCAGATACAGATCATGTTAAATTGAGACTGTCATTACAGAACATGTACATGTATTATATTTCAATTTATCAAGTAATGGATTGTGTTAAATGCGCAGTCCTATCAGTATTGACATGAAGTCCCCTTGCAGCAACTCCTAACCTGCATTGATTTATGTTAATGAACTACTGACTGACATGTCACAAAGCCTCTGAAGACATGGACAGTTTGTTAAGATGGGTGAATTAACTTAAACATTGTATTCATACTCGGTATCTTAGAGTTACTTAATTGAGTGACATTGCATCGTAAACATCCTTTATGTCTTATGTTGACATTATATCATACAAATTTTAATACCCTTCTTTGTTTCTGTATTGTAGATAACATATTGTAGGAATAACAACTACATTTTACGCTTGACAACAGATCAGATGGTACAGTTTGTATTCCCAACTTATGATATTGATGTGGACATTATGGAATTGGTTTATAAAACATTATTGACTACAACTGACTTGGTTATATCACCATCAGGTTGACAATGGCTGATGGCAAGGAGTGCTGTGTTTGTTCAGCATGATGATGAGCACCAGTTTGTTTGTAAAACAAAGGAAGTGTGCTAGGTGGCTGTACACAGTGTATATATCATGTATATTAAAGCGTATACTGCATGTAGTATTTTGTCCCAATTGTAATGATTGTATAATGGAATAAATGATGTTGAAAACATTGGTTTCTTTCATTAATTATACAAGGTTGGTGGATATTGTTATACCAAGGAGTGAGTGAGTGAGTTTGGTTTTACGCCGCTTTTAGCAATATTCCAGCGATTCACGGCGGGGGACACCAGAAAATGGACCTCACACATTGTACTCATGTGGGGAATCGAACCCGGGTCTTCAGCGTGACAAGTGAACGCTTTAACCACTAGGCTACCCTGCCGCCCCTTATACCAAGGAATTCTGTCCATCCATCTTTGACATTTCCGTTAAACCAATAACTCCAAAACTGCTGTTTGGATTGATTTCAAATCTGGAAACCAGTGCAGTGCACAGTGTGGTTCCAACATATTTTTCTTGAATTAGTTGCATTAATTTAAATATTTTGAACTTTTTACAAACGCCATGACAATTAAACCAATAATTTGAACACATTTGAATGGGCTGTTTCCAAATAAAATTTCAATAAAAGTTATCACAAATTGCATTTCTGGACATGGGACTTCCCTCATCAAATTTGTTCAACTGGCAACTTTACAAACATTTAATGGATTATGTAGGTCATAACTGGTTTGTTGGCTGTTTTCTTCTGGTTTTGCACGAAGCAACATAAAGAGCTTACCACTTCTTGAATGGCCTTCAGAAGATGGCATAGTGGACAACACCAAGGTCTTACAATTACATCAATATTTTACTTAGGTGTTTCAGAGTCGATTCAATCACCTTTCTCTCCCTGAATCCTCCCTATCATATACAGGATGTGGCTATCCATAAGACTTGTCCTTGTTTAAACGTCACATGATTTGTGATTATACGCTTATAATTTTGTTTATTTGTATTTTCTTAACAATGCACTTATATATCATGAATTCGTGATAACTGTGTTTTACTTATTTTTGATTTTTGGGTTGCATGTAACTTTTAAGCACCAGTCCACTTCCAGAAGCACAAAGCAGAATGTGGGACAACTAATATGTAGTGACAATGTGGGTCCATGGAATGATCAACCTATGCAACTGTTCATCATAAAGAAGCCAGGCAAACAACCGTAATGGGTAATTGTTTAATACAGTAGATCTCAACAGGCAACTGAACTACACAGAGCACGAGGCAGGAGGTAGCAAATCATAACAGCAGTCAAATGTCCGACATGTGCCCAATCTTTACAACAAACAAACGCTCATTTACCATATTTGTCATAATATGTCTTCTAAAAAACACTCATAATGTATGTTCATGTATGGTGATGTTTGTTTTCAGATACATAGTGAACATTTTGGCAATCATATGCACCAGTGCTGCAATTTTCCAAAAGTAGTTGCCATCAGTAAACATGAACTGTCATGCAATGCACACTGGTGTTCTTACTACTTACAGGCTGATCTAACTGCTTAAACATTTTCCACAATATTCATGATATATTCTCATTCTCATATGGTGGTGACTGGTCCCATCAACATATTTGATTGATATACAGTTCGAGCATTAATGATATTTAAGGTTTTCGTAAAACATGTAAGAAAATTCACATGCTTTCCTCAATCATACATCTTTAGTGGGCAAGGCTAATTCCTTTCATCCGTTTTTCAGTTTCCTAGGCGTGTATAAAGGCCGCCAACTATGTAGTGACTAGAGCAGTCTACACTGCTGTGTCAGTCATCTGAGAACTAATGTCTGTAGAGCAAATTCTTTTGCAAGAGCACAATAACATTATATTTTCAACACACTATTTATCTAGTTTGACAAAAGAAACAGAATGCTAAAGAGTAAACATGGCATAAGAGACCTTGCCCAGTTGTTATACAGAGTTGGCTACTCGTGTGTTCAGTTGATTACTGGGGTGTCGGGTCAAACTGACCAACATCAATGCAGACAAGTGCAGACGAGACAGGTTTGTGAATGCTTTCTATATGATAATCAAGAAAGAAGGAATGCTTGAATCAAGATGATTACTGTACAATAACACATAAGACATGTTCAAATTGGCAAACAATATGTCTTCTTTAGAAAACATTTCCTCAGTTCTAAATGAGAAATTTCAGAAAGAGAGATGCTGGACAGTAGTATATATTTGCATGAAGGAATGTCTGGATTAGTTGCAGTAACCTGATCACAGAGCTTGTGTTCAAACATGTACTTATACCTGTGAACATGCGGCTATCAGTTCTATGGCTGTTGCGAATACTGTACCAGACTGCTGTCCAACTGATAAGAAATACTAGTGCACAATATTCATTATAAGGCAATTATCTTAGAAGTCAAATACATTGCATTAATCCCTTGATGACAACGCATGCTTGAGCATGTGAGTCTGATGCAGGTTTGGAACAGAATCTATTAGGAAAGCAATGTGAGACAACGGTAGCTTTGTCTGTGTCAAGAGAAGCAGTATTATGAGGAGCAGCATAGACCTACAGTTACCACAGCCGTAATTATGTCATTATGTGTAATGTATGGTTGATGTGGACATAATTGTGGCCAAGTGTATCTTTCTGAAATTTGTTAGCTAACAGGTGATAACAAAATATAGAGTGAAGAATCTCTGAAACACTTCAACAGTTTTTTCACTGTTGTTGAGTGACTATCTATATATTTATAAAACTTTTAATAGTTATCCATGTATCAAAGTAACAAAAAAAACCTGAAAGTATTTCCTTAAAGCAAATTTCACACTAAGGTGAGTTTATGCTGACTCCTCATAGTGTCTCCATGGAGACAGCTGTCCTGTTCCTGCATGTTCTCCCTCACACATGCCTGCCATTTAGCAACCACACAAATAACACAGCCATCCTATTTGAACAACTGCAGCTTTTCTAGAATGAATTCCTCTGTTAGTTCCTCGGGACTTCTGATTTCAAACACCTGAAAATTAAAAAAATAATAAGACGAAATATATATTCAAATTGCTGCATTTATAGAAAGTTCCTTGATGACATATTGACTGTAGTTACAGAACTGACAATGTCAACAGACAGGCTGACACCCACATGGCTGGGTGACAGGGCATGCTATGGTAAGAGATATGATGACAATCATCTGACTTAGAGACAATGCATGCTGTGTTAACAGACAGAATGACAACCAGCTGGCTCAGTGACAGGAAATGCTAAGTTAACAGACAGGATGGCAGTCGCCTGTCTTAGTGGTAGGGCATGCTATGTTAAAGGTCACATGCAACCAAAAAATCAAACATAATTAAAACACAATTATCACGTATTCATGACATATAATATACATTGCTGCATGTAATAAACAAATAACCAAAATTATAAGAGTACAATCGCGATTCAAAAGTGCAATATTTTGTTCTTGGGTTTATTTCCCCCCTAAAACGAAACCCTCTGGAGACCGAACCCAGTCATAGCGGGAGGGTGTGCACTCAAGTGTAACAACAGCTTCCGACTGGCTGGTTCATTTGCTGTTATGCTGAGGGCTTGTGTGTACAGAAAGATGATCTGTTTGATGGGCATTTTAGAATATGGCTTGTCACAAGAAAGTAAGATTCTCTATGGATAACAACTTCTTTTACTGTACTTGATGCATCATTTCAGTATGGATTCATATACAGTTGTCAAACAAAATCATATACACTAAAAGAAGTTGTTATCCATAAAGAATGTATATAGAGATGTTTGGTTTTGTAAATACATGTTCTCTGATTTTGTGTTCAATCCAATGAAAACTCATCTCAGTAGAAATGGTGAACTACTGCATGACTGGAAACTGTCATTCGTCCAAGTTCCAAAAGACTTAAAACTGACAAGCATTTGCACCAGTTTCCATCAGATCCAGTCATCCGAGAAAAATAGAAGTAGTTTATTCAAAGCCCACAGACATAAAAACATCTCGTGTACAAATATCACACCTGTCTAATTACTTAATGTGGCAGAGACAGGACTCGGGCACATGAGTCATGAATCAATTTATTTTGTTTATGGCGTATTGCCTGATATGTGCTAAGTTCAAATTGCATGTGGTCAATGATTGAAACTGTGTATTGCATACTGTCTTCAGCAGACAGACAGGCAGACATATAGGTGTCAGTAAACTTGACACTGAGCTTTCTCTGTGACCAGATGGTGACAGAGGCTGCTTACCACAATCAACATATCATTTTTTATGTGAATAGGTAGATTATTTACTTGTTTGTGTACACAACCAAGATTAGACTAGTGCTCATGACCTCACACTCCAGGCATCCATACTGTCTCAAGCTCCGCGAACCTATTCACTGTGCATTCATTATGGGCGCAGCGCAGCACAGCTGTTGAAACCACTTTCTCCCCAGCACTGGGGAAAACTTAGTGAATCATTTGAAGTCTGATTTTGCGGGCTTTTTTTTCTTCATGTTTTTTTCAACTTTATAGGTGGAATTGGCATTTTTGATGATTTGTTTCAGCAAGTACATACCGAAAGGTATCAGAATCTGCAAAGTTGTTTTACATCGCGTGTGACCTTTAACAGACAGGATGACAATCCTGACACCAACTACATGGCTGGTGGCGGGACATGCTATGTTAACATACAGGATGACAATTGCCTGGATAGGCAACAGGGCATGCTATCTTAACAGACAGGAATGACTGGGTGGCAGGGCATGCAATGTTGGTGTGCACAAGCACCTGTCATTATTATTTGTTTGCTGATATAATGACATGAAGTCTTTGAAGCATGGTTCTATTTTTTTAATAGCAAACAAAAATATGTCACCTTACCTTTGTAACTTTAGCTTCATTGACTAATGCCAACTTTGTGCCTGCATACATCATTTGATGTTCTGGTTTACATCCTGAAAGAAAACATGGTATATTTCTTACTAACTGCAAGCCAGACTAAATCCTTTGTCACACTTGCCAGTGACTTTCAAATTGGATAGGAGCACAACACAATTTTGATTTTAGTGTTGTAATGGATGCAAAAATATTGCAGCAATAGCCAAAATACAAACAAATTGAGTTGTGACACATTTTTTAACTTGTGAATTCTCTCTTACAAAAACAACCATGGGTGTTTGAATCATTACATTTATCAAAATTGCTGGCCAGAAGTTATATACACAGTGATTATTTGCAAAAGCATTAAGAAAGAGTCAAAGCTGAAACACTGAGTGACATTCAGCCAGCAGGCATGTTGCATCTAGCCATCTTTACAACAGGGGTGCTACAAGCTACCATCGAATTGCCGGGACTTCCACAAGCCACATCTAGATGACAGGCTGCTACAAGCCACCATCTAGACAACAGGGATGCTACAAGCCACCATCTAGACAACAGGGATGCTACAAGCCACCATCAAGAAAACAGGGATGCTACAAGCTACCATCAAGAAAAACAGGGATGCTACAAGCTACCATCTAGACAACAGGGATGCTACAAGCCACCATCTAGACAACAGGGATGCTACAAGCCACCATCAAGAAAACAGGGATGCTACAAGCTACCATCAAGAAAAACAGGGATGCTACAAGCTACCATCTAGACAACAGGGATGCTACAAGCCACCATCAAGACAACAGGGATGCTACAAGCCACCATCAAGACAACAGGGATGCTACAAGCCACCATCAAGACAACAGGGATGCTACAAGCCACCATCAAGACAACAGGGATGCTACAAGCCACCATCAAGACAACAGGGGTGCTACAAGCTACCATCAAGACAACAGGGATGCTACAAGCCACCATCAAGACAACAGGGATGCTACAAGCCACCATCAAGACAACAGGGATGCTACAAGCCACCATCAAGAAAAACAGGGATGCTACAAGCTACCATCTAGACAACAGGGATGCTACAAGCCACCATCAAGACAACAGGGATGCTACAAGCCACCATCAAGACAACAGGGATGCTACAAGCCACCATCAAGACAACAGGGATGCTACAAGCCACCATCAAGACAACAGGGATGCTACAAGCTACCATCAAGACAACAGGGATGCTACAAGCCACCATCAAGACAACAGGGATGCTACAAGCCACCATCAAGACAACAGGGATGCTACAAGCCACCATCAAGAAAAACAGGGATGCTACAAGCTACCATCTAGACAACAGGGATGCTACAAGCCACCATCAAGACAACAGGGATGCTACAAGCCACATCTAGACAACAGGGGTCCTACAAGTCACAATCGAGACAACAGGGGTGCTGCAAGTCACAATCTAGACAATAGGGGTGCTACAAGCCACCATCAAGAAGGAACTTGAAGGAGCAAGAACTGACATGATAAACAGAATGTTGTTGTTTATACAAAACGTCATATATATTCACATTCTTCCAACTTTGGAGTGTCTTTCAAGGACTTCACTGTGGCAGTTTGTTTTACCTTGTGGTGTACAGAAAATGAATATGAGTGGGAAGGACACTCTTCCATCCTGATGTTTGTGTACATAGCTGAGGACGACATATCGAGGCTGGGAGGCGGGCAGTTCACTGGCAACCTCCTCTACTGTACAGTCCTGAAGAGAAATACTCATATGACAGAATCAAACAGACCAGTCAGCAGGGGGATACAAACATAGCATACACGTACATCAGTCATTTCCTAATGTTGTCCCTGAACACCATAGACTGCTCTCACTTAGTAATGAATAAAAGGTAATCATTGTTGGTTTAAAAAGTCATGTACATATTTGAGGGCTAAACATTCTCTTCCCACAGAGGTTACCTGTCATATCTTCCTATGAACCTCTGTTCTAATACGGCCATATTTCCTGGTTCTCACAAAGTATACCCTAGCAGCAAAAAATTGTAACACAAATTATCTCCCTTCCTTCTAGCGAATCAAAACCTGTGTTACATGAACTTAGATCCAACTTGACCAATACAAGCAAATGCGGGGACACAAATATCCCTCGTCTGCCAGGGACGGGTTGATGTTACATGCAAGAATCTAATGGCTAGCTTGTCCGCTGTCAATGAGGGCTATCACCTGGCCATTACATGACTGAGATATGTCCAGATGAATATTTGCGTGTCACTATGAGGAAGAGGTTCTAGTTTTTCAGAAGCATACAGGGATTACCATGGCTCAAGGAATGATCACTTTTGAAACAATGTTACACAACTACATGCAAATTCTGCTATAGTTCTGCGAACAAAGTGTGTTCCTGTGAACATGAGGCCATTCGATTTGGGTATATTTGATTAATGGTTTCTATAACATTCTAAACTACACAAACATGGCCACAGTAGTCAGTAGTAATGGATGTATCAACAGCTATTTGGACCTGGGTAGGTCAACTTGACAGAAGGGTAAGAGTACAGTACCTCATATTCCTCATCCAGTATCACCAATTGTTTAGCAAAGTCTACTTTCACTGAAAAACAAAACAAATAGATTACATCAGTCCAACATAACTTTGGTGAACCAACGGAAAACCTTATGCAGATGAACTGCAAAAGGATCATGAATCAAGCTGTTGAAAAGAATGTGCATAAACTGTGCACTCTGTGTAAAGTTTTGTTTAGAATTTGCCAATTTTCACTGATTTTTATCATTTACTGAACTCATCAAAATAATCTTTTCAACATTACAAATAAAACAATACATCAGTTCATGTGTAAACAGTCCCTTTAAACAGTATGGAATATCTTGCTACATCTAGTTTTGAACAGTTGCCTGAAGTAAGTGGCTATATTAAAACTAGTGAGTGTAATCTCCTGAAAGGAAGTATACATTCAAATCATGCATCTCAGAGTGATCAATAAATGTTTCTAATGGCTTTTCTCATCTCTAAAAGGATCAAATATGTCTACTGGTGAACAATCCTGCCACAATCAGTGGGGTTCCAATAAGAAAACTTTCCAGGTTGGTTTATCAGTTATTATTACTATTATTATTATTGAGTTGCATCAACAGAAAGACATTTACAGAAACTATTGCAGACAACTATGATGAGAGTACTTACACTTAGTCTCTGCATATATACAATTGTGATAGTGAAAGGAGCCCCAGGGGAACCAGAGATTCAGAACCTGAAAGAATCTAGACTTGTTTCATTTAAAGCTTTAGCACTTATAAAGTCAATTAACAGTTGCTATTCAAATACAATGTTATCCACCAGGTTTTGTTTCACTTTCTACTAATACATTTGTTTTAGTGATTTTACACCAAATGTGCACATCCTGTCAACTATCACTTCCTGACAAGATCTATTCTACATGGACTGTCAGATGAAACCAATGAAACATAATGTTGTCCACAAGAAACTGTGGTCATGATCTTATCATCCATTCTAAGATGTTTCGGTGAAAGATCAAAGATCAGACGATAATGTGCACTTTTTGCATTACGTCACAATGTGTTGCCGGCAATACGCCATTCCGGTCTGCCCGCTTGTAATCGAACTTGTTTGCATTACGTCACAATGAAATCGACGTCACGATGGATGTTAGTTTGCCATCACCTCGTATAGCCTCCCACAGTAAACATGCTTTGTCGCATCCCGTTTCTTGGTTTGCAGTTGCATCACACAGCTAACATCATTGGTGTAAACAATACGTTTATGTTTTCCGAAGGATAAAATGTCTCATAGTTCGACTCAAAACTTTACAGAGACATGGTAATGTTTACAATGTTTACATTCCCACAATGCAATCATGGAATTATTGCATGACTAGTCATCTTCAGCTGAAAGTACTGATCTAAACTTTCATTAGTGGTAGAAATGAAACGGTCATATTACCTTGTGTGGTTTAAGAGAATCACAGATCTAATTAAAATGATCTAGAGAAGATATTTAACCTGAACATAAACCTTTAACACTTCTTTTTCTAGTAACTTTTGTCTAAACGTAGGGGGTTGACACGTCAAAAGAACAGCGCATCAGTTAGCCCTGTGCGAGGATTCTTAATTTAGGTCACAGACACCGTCGTTTGTTTTCTGCCATAGATTAATCGAAATTAGGCTTGGAAATTATTAAATACGGCATCTTAGAAAACAAATACAGTTTGTTCTACCACCATGTATAGTGTAATAAAGCACACTTTTGCCCTGAACTATTATATCGTTAAAGCACTCGGACACTTGCTTTAACGACATAATAGTTCAGGGCGAAAATGTGCTTTATTACACTATACATGGTGGTAGAACGAACTGTATTTCTTAATTCATTTTGACTTTGACCGAAAATAACGGACTGACACATAATGTCATGACCTAGTCTGTCTCACCCAGATCAGTGCTGGTATATGTGCTATAAGAAGCAGTTCCAGGATTCCATAAGTTCATGTTCTGAATCTCCCATCTCAGTCTCCGGCTCCTTTTCAATTCAGTTTGAACCAATCGCTTTCTGATCATAACAAGAGTGCACAGACATGAGCATTGGTCATAAAAAGAGTCCTAAAGACGTGGGCAGCAAACCATGACATAAGCCCATATCACTTCATTTTATACTATTTCTAAGATAATAAGGACTGGTATATATTGTGTACTTACATACAACAGCAGCTACATTTTTCTCTCTTCTAAATTTGAACTTTTTCAGGAGAGCTAATACATCTGGATCTATATCACACACTTGTACATTAGCCTGAAACAAAGTAAACAAGAAGTCACATAAATTTAGACAAACCAGTAGAGGTTTCCAATTCTTTGAAGAGAATTGTCCTTGGGGTACATATATGCTGTTCCTGCTGCCAGAAAATGTCACGTGACAGTTGTATCAATGTTTCAATAAAATATTGTACAATAAACAAAAAGTCTTTTTTGTTCATTATAAGGCGGGTGGCGATTCTCTCCAAAGAATTGGAAACCTCTACAGGTTTGTCTAATTCTTTTTCATAGAGATCGTCCTTAGGATACATGTATGCATAAATTCAGACTCCCAAAGACTGGACGCTAGGGAGAAGGGAATTCTGGCACAGTACATAATGATAGTGATTGTAATTATGTAAACTGACTTACGCAGAAACGCTCTCCTGTGATCTCCCAAAGCTTCCAAGAGAGGCATTATGGGAGGGAAGCGACAGGGAGCAACCACACCGATAACCCACCTCAGAGCTAAGCATGATGTATAGCACTGTAAAACAGTGTGAACATGACCCTGCCCACATTGTGATTTCTATAAAGAGCACTGTATGGGGGAAAACCCAACCTATAACTGACAACAAATCGTACTAAATCGTCAGTTGTGGGATACGTCAGCAGTGGGGACATAGCAATAATACGCAGTAACAGCAGCGTCACTTGTCAATTAACCAAGACTCACTTGGCCAGGGTGGCAGGACACTGTCCACTGGAGAGAACTGTACGGCCAAAGCACACTCTATCACTTGAGTGCGTATCAAGCTGGTAATGCTTAATAAACATGCTAGGCCTGCTCCAAATAGAAGCAGAGCAGATCTCTTCAATAGGCAGCAACTGCCCTGACCGAGTGAGTCTTCAACCCCTCAGGGGGAGGCTTGCCCTTAGTCTGGGAAGCAGCACAGATGACAAAAACTAGCCAGCGGAATAGGGTCTGTTTACTTGCTAGCAACCCAGCCTTCCCACTACTGTAAAAGCAGAACAGATGGGTACCCGTATGGATCCCTTGTGTTCATTTCACATAGACCTTGCTGGTCTTACGGGCATCCAGCAGGTGAGTGCTCGTTGCTGAGGTAGAAGGCTGGGTGAGAGTAAGAAGTTCAATAGGAGCTGTCACATGGAAAGCATGATCGATCTTCAGACAGTAAGAATCCGGGAGGCGAATACTGACACTGTCTGGATGAAACACAAGCGCCAGTTCTGCAGACAGGGCATGTAAATCACCAACCCTTCTCACAGACGTTACTGCCACCAGAAATATGGCCTTCCATGTTATCAGCTGAATGGAAGCAGCCGATAGACGTGAGAAAGTAGGACCGAACAGCCAATCAAGCACGACTGACAAATCCCAAGGTGGGCTGGTACGCCTGACAGCAGGTCGAACCCGATCCACGCAAGCTAAGAAGTACTGCACAAGAAGGTGCTGCCCCGGAGGAACACCATCGATAGGGGTGTGAAAAGTGGAAATAGCAGTGGAGTAGCCACGAATGGTCGAAGCCGCCAAGTCTTTTGCCAAACGAGCTTGCAAAAACTCCAATACTCGGACTAAATCTGCAGAAAAGGGATCTGCAGTCCCCCAATTCTGAACACCAGCGTGCATAGCGGGACCACCTATCCTCATATTGAAAGTTTGTCGAATCCCAACGTCAAAGCCAGAATTGTGTTTGGAACTGCCGCTGAAATTCCACGTGCCTCGAGGCTAGACCTAACAGAGGCCAAGCCACCCACTGAATACTTGGATTGGGCATCGGACGCCAATGCCCTCTGGTCCAGTATTCGAGAGCAGAACACGGGTATCTGATTCGTCCCGCCGGATGCAAACATATCAACCTGGAACGATCCATATAACAGGGAGATAACAATGAATATCCACCTATTGAGCATCCACTTGTGCTGGGCCAGGATCCAGCGAGAAAGAGTGTCTGCTCGCATGTTCTCCAGCCCTGGGAGATAAACCTGAATCACCTGACAGTCGTACTGATTACACCAGAGGAGGAAATCCCATGAGCTCGGGACACAATGCCGCCTTGCTTCAGGATGTAAGTCATGGCCGTACGGTTGTCCAGCTGAAGACAAACCACCTGGCCCCTGACATGATCCAGAAAGCACTTGAAAACCAACCACACAGCACTCAGTTCTAAGACATTGATGTGAAGACTGGCTTTGGCTTTGGACGGCGTCTGGACACCGATAGACTGCCCAGAACACCCCCCACCCCCCGTGAGGGACGCATCGGTTTCAACTGTAAGAACTGGCATCAGGAGCTCCAAAGGAACCCCCTTGGAGAGATTCCCGACATCGGACCACCAATGACGGTGAGGAGACAACCATCCGGGAACTGTGAGACACTTCTCCAGATCCTCTGAGTGAGCCCATGGACTCACCATATCTTGCTGTATGTGGCGCATCCTCAACCGCACCCGCCATACCACAGATACGTCATGTAACCCAAGAGACAAAGCCAAGTTCATGTGGGTGCTTGTGGCTGTGAGAGGGAGGAAGACACCATCTCTGATACTCTGCTGACCCGGTCAGGCGACAAAGACACTAGACCCTGATGTGTTGTGAACCTCGCCCAAAGTCCTGGGTGGGTACCAGGTCAGATAATCCACCCCACCCGAACTAGAATGTCCATCACCATGTGAGTAGAATCTAGAATTGCTGGTTGAGATAGCGTACTGAGCAATTAGTCGTCCAGGTAAGGGTGACAACGCCTTCCTTGCGATCAGGCTAGAGTAGCCGGCACTAACGTGAGTTTGGTGAACACCTTTGGGGCCGTAGAGATGCCAAAGGGGAGCACCGTGAACTGGTAACACACCCCGTCGTAAGGAAACTGGAGGAACTGCTTGAATGAAGGGTGTATCGGCACATGAAGATACACATCCAAACTGAACAGCGGCGATCACCGAGCAAAGTGCCTCCATCTTGAAGGATGGAACTTCTATCATGTGGTTCAACCCCTTGAGGTTGAGAATGAGGTGGAACCTGTCATCCATCTTCGGAACGGGTAAGTATGTATGTGGAGCAAAATCCTGTCTGTTCCTTGCCCGTTGGTACATCCTCTATTGCGGACTTGTCCAGTAAAGCCTGAATCTCGTCTCACAGAATACCCACATCGAGTCACACATCAGGTGGGCCTGCACTACAGATAACTGACATAAAAGAACTACATTTGGGGACACGTGTAAGACTGCTGCATGGCATTCCAATAGACCTCCTCATAGGTCCGGTACGCCTTCCACTGGGGGGCGCCCAACTGAGCAAAAGGTGGAACCAGACACCCCTGTTTGGCAGTCAGAGCTTCACTCGAGGAAGCTGAGCCTCCCCTGAGGGCGACCGAAGTGAAAACACACTCATCCATGATCTGTTCCAGGAAAAGCGAATCGTCCCCCAGCTGGTAACGCCAAACAAGCTCGGGCAAATGGAAGCGAAGTCGAGTACCAACAAGGAAGGGATCCATAACATCCCACACCAAAGAAGGGAGAATGCGGAGCTTTGTCTGCGAGGGCTGCCTAAGAGCATAAGCCTCGCCCGGCAGGCAGAACTCAGCCAAGTCCGGGCGGCTAGTCGGGACTGCAGCCTGGTGTATACCTTGTGCGATATGCCGAGGCACCTCCCGCAAGTCTGAGGAAAAGCGGAAGACCAACTCGGACTCCACAACTTCCCAGACGTCCATAGCCTCGATCTTCGATCCCAAGTCTGAGTACGAATCCTCTCAGAAAGAGAACCCCCTTTTCCAAATAGCATAAACACTTATCATGTTTATCTTGAGGGGGAATATTTGTCCCTAAAGCCAAACACGCCGTAAAAGCCTGAAAGCCAATATGTAAGCATAAGCTAACGGCCTACACAGAAGCACATATCCAGCGCATACAACACATCAAAATTACTTGGATACCCGCATCATGAACTAATTGGTAATAAAATGCAATACTTCAACACGCAGGACGCTGACTTCCCACCATGGGAAAGCAACACGTGCATGACCCACGGGAAAAAAAAAAGACATTTTGTTTATTATATAATATTTTATTAAAACCCTGATACAACTGTCACGTGACATTTTTCGGTAGCAGAAAATATGTACCCCTAGGATGATATCTAAGAAAAAGAATTAACAAATAATCCTAAGTACAAATGTGTCTGACAAAATGTGAACCTGATGTTTTTGGGTTTGATGAGAGCATTACTTTCCTGTGTAATTTGCTTTACTATACAATCACAAGGATTCTTAATATGTGCCTGTAATCTGTATTATAGATTTTCATATGGATGACAACTTCTTCCTTACTGCATTGAGCAGATTCTTACACTGATATCAACTTACAAGTGACTACAACCAAGTGACATATATGCTACGACAGACACTGAATTTACATTAACAACAGCATGTAGTTGAAAACAGGAGGCACATTATTGGATGTGGTCAGGTGCTGAGTAAGAACAACAAATAACATGGGTGAAGAAGCCAAACAGGACGGACTAAGTAATAAATAAACCCAACAATCACGTGATCAACAGCACAGGTATCAATCAATGCAATTTGTATACAATCATACGCGTCAACAGAGACAGCAAGCCTGACCACCTGATCTTGTTACTCTGCTCCTATGGCAAGATGGGTTTCTGAAGACCAAGTTACAAGTCAACTCTTCATAGGTCAATAGTATGAAGAATATTTAGTCTCTTTTGTGACAGCACACTTCAATGGCTTTCAAATGTCCACATATTATAGTCTTCAGCAACCCATGCTTCCCACAAATGGCTATTCTTGTCGTAAGAGGCGACGAACAGGATCAGGTGGTGAGGCTCACTGACTTGGTTGACACATTGGTTCCCAAATGCGCAGATCAATGCTCATGTTTTTCATCACCGGATTGTCTGGTCCAGTCTCGATTATTTACAGACTGCCTCCATTTAGCTGGAATATTCCTGAGCGTGTATAACTCATCATGAGAAAAACCTCTGAGCTGCAGGATATGTTCGCCCCACAGAAGCAAAAATAAAAAAAAGAAAGAAAAAAAAGAAAGAAAGCCTAATTATAAGCCTAACCAAACAGAAAGCCAGAGAGCAGCGATGCGCTCTTATACAGTCACAACACGGAATCGCTGTTCTTGACTAAACCCTACCCTAAGTATTAGAGGAAAAGATTATTGGTAAACATGGTAAAATAGTCACAAAGTATGGAGACGTATATGTGCTGTAATAACACCTATAACTCTTTAACCCCTTAAAGATGCAATAATGACCAGAAAAATTATCAGTTTTACATATATTTAGCTCAGCAACTTTTGAGTTGTACGGATGAGCGGTCAGAACCCGAGTTCATCTCACGGCAAATAGTGTCCTCCGCACTTCTTTTCTAGACATTAACCTCTTGATACAGTAAAATCTGAAGTCGATCCACTGTAGTAATAATCGATGACCCATGCATGCTATAATACATACAACGGCACGTACCATTGTTTTGTTTTGACCACACCCCCGAACTTCGGAATACGGAAGTAAGATTTGGACTTCCGCGCTTCAACGCGCAGGTGCTAAAAATACAAACTTCCGCCACGTGTTTATTGGTGGTCGTCGCTATTTTACACCCTCTCAGGGGACATGGCGAGGGATTGAATTTATCGAGTTCTACACCCTCGTGGCATCTCGCGTCTTATTCAAAGTGACTGTCATTTTGGCTGTGCGCCGAAAATAGATTTGCGCGAACAAGGCACATATAACCCACACATATATATATGAACAGAAGAGACATACGCGTGTGGCAATAATGATTGGATCTATTTTTGCACTTCAACATAAATATGATACTCCACGCTGGAGTGACACGTTTTTCCGTTTTGCTACTTTTAAGAATATTTTCGGCGGAGATGGAAAAGTGGAATGTCCATATGAATGTAGTCTCACAAGAATATTTTGGGAGGACATAAAAAGCTATGGTCTGCATATACAATGTACACCGACACCTCAGGATTTCAGAAAAAAATCCATTAAGCCTCTGTTCAACGCCTTTGTGTTCATGCGGAACCTCATTCCAACACACCTACAGGCACATTCCCCCAGGGCCCTATATAAATATGCGACTGCACGTTGGGAGACCATTTCTTGGTAATTTTTTCACAATATTTGGGGAAGAGATGGAAAGGTATTGTCTGCACATAAAATGTAGACGAACATGTCAGCATATCAGAAAAAAATACATCGAGTCAAACTTCAACCGTTTAGTGGTGATGCGACCGCTGTTTCCAACACACCTATATGCACATTCACGAACGGCGGACCTATATAAATATGCGACTGCACGTTGGGAGACCATTTTTTGGCGATTTTTCAGAATATTAGGGGAAGAGATGGAAAGGTATTGTCTGCACATAAAATGTACACGAACATGTCAGTATTTCAGAAACAAAATTCTCCGACTCTTAGTTCAACCGTTTTGTGGTGATACGGTCGCTGTTTCCAACACACCTGTATGCACATTCACCCACGGCGGCCCTATATAAATATGCGACTGCACGTTGGGAGACCATTTCTTGGTAATTTTTTCAGAATATTTGGGGAAGAGATGGAAAGGTATTGTCTGCACATAAAATGTAGACGAACATGTCAGTATTTCAGAAAAAAATACCTCGAGTCTTTGTTCACCCGTTTAGTGGTGATACGGTCGCTGTTTCCAACACAACTATATGCACATTCACGAACGGCGACCCTATATAAATATGCGACTGCACGTTGGGAGACCATTTTTGGGTGATTTTTCAGAATATTAGGGGAAGAGATGGAAAGGTATTGTCTGCACATAAAATGTACACGAACATGTCAGTATTTCAGAAAAAAATTCTCCGACTCTTAGTTCAACCGTTTTGTGGTGATACGGTCTCTGTTTCCAACACAACTATATGCACATTCACGAACGGCGACCCTATATAAATATGCGACTGCACGTTGGGAGACCATTTTTGGGTGATTTTTCAGAATATTTGGGGAAGAGATGGAAAGGTATTGTCTGCACATAAAATGTACACAAACATGTCAGCATTTCAGAAAAAAATACATCGCGTGTTAGTTCAACCGTTTAGTGGTAATACGGCCGCTGTTTCCAACACAACTATATGCACATTCACGCACGGCGGTCCTATATAAATATGCGACTGCACGTTGGGAGACCATTTTTGGGCGATTTTTCAGAATATTTGGGGAAGAGATGGAAAGGTATTGTCAGCACACAAAATGTACACGAACATGTCAGTATTTCAGAAAAAATTTCTCCGACTCTTAGTTCAACCGTTTTGTGGTGATACGGTCGCTGTTTCCAACACAACTATATGCACATTCACCCACGGCGGCCCTATATAAATATGCGACTGCACGTTGGGAGACCATTTCTTGGCGATTTTTCAGAATATTAGGGGAAGAGATGGAAAGGTGTTGTCTGCACATAAAATGTACACGAACATGTCAGTATTTCAGAAAATAATTCTCCGATTCTTAGTTCAACCGCTTTGTGGTGATACGGTCGCTCTTTCCAACACACCTGTGTGCACATTCACCCACGGCGGCCCTATATAAATATGCGACTGCACGTTGGGAGACCATTTCTTGGTAATTTTTTCAGAATATTTGGGGAAGAGATGGAAAGGTATTGTCTGTACATAAAATGTAGACGAACATGTCAGTATTTCAGAAAAAAATACCTCGAGTCTTAGTTCACCCGTTTAGTGGTGATACGACCGCTGTTTCCAACACAACTATATGCACATTCACGAACGGCGACCCTATATAAATATGCGACTGCACGTTGGGAGACCATTTTTCGGCGATTTTTCAGAATATTTGGGGAAGAGATGGAAAGGTATTGTCTGCACACAAAATGTACACGAACATGTCAGTATTTCAGAGAAAAATTCTCCGACTCTTAGTTCAACCGTTTTGTGGTGATACGGTCGCTGTTTCCAACACAACTATATGCACATTCACCCACGGCGGTCCTATATAAATATGCGACTGCACGTTGGGAGACCATTTCTTGGCGATTTTTCAGAATATTAGGGGAAGAGATGGAAAGGTGTTGTCTGCACATAAAATGTACACGAACATGTCAGTATTTCAGAAAAAATTTCTCCGACTCTTAGTTCAACCGTTTAGTGGAGATACGGTCGCTGTTTCCAACACACCTGTGTGCACATTCACGAACGGCGGCCCTATATAAATATGCGACTGCACGTTGGGAGACCATTTCTTGGTAATTTTTTCAGAATATTTGGGGAAGAGATGGAAAGGTATTGTCTGCACATAAAATGTAGACGAACATGTCAGTATTTCAGAAAAAAATACCTCGAGTCTTAGTTCACCCGTTTAGTGGTGATACGGCCGCTGTTTCCAACACAACTATATGCACATTCACGAACGGCGACCCTATATAAATATGCGATTGCACGTTGGGAGACCATTTTTGGGCGATTTTTCAGAATATTTGGGGAAGAGATGGAAAGGTATTGTCACACATAAAATGTACACGAACATGTCAGCATTTCACAAAAAAAATACATCGCGTGTTAGTTCAACCGTTTAGTGGTAATACGGCCGCTGCTTCCAACACAACTATATGCACATTCACCCACGGCGGCCCTATATAAATATGCGACTGCACGTTGGGAGACCATTTCTTGGCGATTTTTCAGAATATTAGGGGAAGAGATGGAAAGGTGTTGTCTGCACATAAAATGTAGACGAACATGTCAGTATTTCAGAAAAAAATTCTCCGACTCTTAGTTCAACCGTTTAGTGGAGATACGGTCGCTGTTTCCAACACACCTGTGTGCACATTCACGAACGGCGGCCCTATATAAATATGCGACTGCACGTTGGGAGACCATTTCTTGGTAATTTTTTCAGAATATTTGGGGAAGAGATGGAAAGGTATTGTCTGCACATAAAATGTAGACGAACATGTCAGTATTTCAGAAAAAAATACCTCGAGTCTTAGTTCACCCGTTTAGTGGTGATACGGCCGCTGTTTCCAACACAACTATATGCACATTCACGAACGGCGACCCTATATAAATATGCGACTGCACGTTGGGAGACCATTTCTTGGCGATTTTTCAGAATATTTGGGGAAGAGATGGAAAGGTATTGTCACACATAAAATGTACACGAACATGTCAGCATTTCAGAAAAAAATACATCGCGTGTTAGTTCAACCGTTTAGTGGTAATACGGCCGCTGTTTCCAACACAACTATATGCACATTCACGCATGGCGGTTCTATATAAATATGCGACTGCACGTTGGGAGACCATTTCTTGGCGATTTTTCAGAATATTTGGGGAAGAAATGGAAAGGTATTGTCTGCACATAAAATGTACACGAACATGTCAGCATTTCAGAAAAAAATACATCGCGTGTTAGTTCAACCGTTTAGTGGTAATACGGCCGCTGTTTCCAACACAACTGTATGCACATTCACGCATGGCGGTTCTATATAAATATGCGACTGCACGTTGGGAGACCATTTCTTGGCGATTTTTCAGAATATTTGGGGAAGAGATGGAAAGGTATTGTCTGCACATAAAATGTACACGAACATGTCAGTATTTCAGAAAAAAATACCTCGACTCTTAGTTCAACCGTTTAGTGGAGATACGGTCGCTGTTTCCAACACACCTGTGTGCACATTCACCCACGGCGGCCCTATATAAATATGCGACTGCACGTTGGGAGACCATTTCTTGGCGATTTTTCAGAATATTTGAGGAAGAGATGGAAAGGTGTTGTCTGCACACAAAATGTACACGAACATGTCAGTATTTCAGAAAAAAATACCTCGACTCTTAGTTCAACCGTTTTGTGGTGATACGGTCGCTGTTTCCAACACAACTGTATGCACATTCGCCCACGGCGGCCCTATAGAAATATGCGACTGCACGTTGGGAGACCATTTCTTGGCGATTTTTCAGAATATTTGGGGAAGAGATGGAAAGGTATTGTCTGCACATAAAATGTACACGAACATGTCAGTATTTCAGAAAAAAATTCTCCAATTCTTAGTTCAACTGTTTTGTGGTGATGCGACCGCTGTTTCCAACACACCTGTATGCACATTCACGAATGGCGGTCCTATATAAATATGCGACTGCACGTTGGGAGACCATTTCTTGGTAATTTTTTCAGAATATTTGGGGAAGAGATGGAAAGGTGTTGTCACACATAAAATGTACACGAACATGTCAGCATTTCAGAAAAAAATACATCGCGTGTTAGTTCAACCGTTTAGTGGTAATACGGCCGCTGTTTCCAACACAACTATATGCACATTCACCCACGGCGGCCCTATATAAATATGCGACTGCACGTTGGGAGACCATTTCTTGGCGATTTTTCAGAATATTTGGAGAAGAGATGGAAAGGTATTGTCTGCACATAAAATGTACACGAACATGTCAGTATTTCAGAAAAAAAATACCTCGACTCTTAGTTCAACCGTTTTGTGGTGATACGGTCGCTGTTTCCAACACAACTGTATGCACATTCGCCCACGGCGGCCCTATATAAATATGCGACTGCACGTTGGGAGACCATTTTTGGGCGATTTTTCAGAATATTTGGGGAAGAGATGGAAAGGTGTTGTCACACATAAAATGTACACGAACATGTCAGCATTTCAGAAAAAAATACATCGCGTGTTAGTTCAACCGTTTAGTGGTAATACGGCCGCTGTTTCCAACACAACTATATGCACATTCACGCATGGCGGTTCTATATAAATATGCGACTGCACGTTGGGAGACCATTTCTTGGCGATTTTTCAGAATATTTGGGGAAGAGATGGAAAGGTATTGTCTGCACATAAAATGTACACGAACATGTCAGCATTTCAGAAAAAAATACATCGCGTGTTAGTTCAACCGTTTAGTGGTAATACGGCCGCTGTTTCCAACACAACTGTATGCACATTCACGCATGGCGGTTCTATATAAATATGCGACTGCACGTTGGGAGACCATTTCTTGGCGATTTTTCAGAATATTTGGGGAAGAGATGGAAAGGTATTGTCTGGACATAAAATGTACACGAACATGTCAGTATTTCAGAAAAAAATTCTCCGACTCTTAGTTCAACCGTTTAGTGGAGATACGGTCGCTGTTTCCAACACACCTGTGTGCACATTCACCCACGGCGGCCCTATATAAATATGCGACTGCACGTTGGGAGACCATTTCTTGGAGATTTTTCAGAATATTTGAGGAAGAGATGGAAAGGTGTTGTCTGCACATAAAATGTACACGAACATGTCAGTATTTCAGAAAAAAATACCTCGACTCTCAGTTCAACCGTTTTGTGGTGACACGGTCGCTGTTTCCAACACAACTGTATGCACATTCGCCCACGGCGGCCCTATAGAAATATGCGACTGCACGTTGGGAGACCATTTCTTGGCGATTTTTCAGAATATTTGGGGAAGAGATGGAAAGGTATTGTCTGCACATAAAATGTACACGAACATGTCAGTATTTCAGAAAAAAATTCTCCGATTCTTAGTTCAACCGTTTTGTGGTGATACGACCGCTGTTTCCAACACAACTATATGCACATTCACGCATGGCGGCCCTATATAAATATGCGACTGCACGTTGGGAGACCATTTTTCGGCGATTTTTCAGAATATTTGGGGAAGAGATGGAAAGGTATTGTCACACATGAAATGTACACGAACATGTGAGCATTTCAGAAAAAAATACATCGCGTGTTAGTTCAACCGTTTAGTGGTAATACGGCCGCTGTTTCCAACACAACTATATGCACATTCACCCACGGCGGCCCTATATAAATATGCGACTGCACGTTGGGAGACCATTTCTTGGCGATTTTTCAGAATATTTGGAGAAGAGATGGAAAGGTATTGTCTGCACATAAAATGTACACGAACATGTCAGTATTTCAGAAAAAAATACCTCGACTCTTACTTCAACCGTTTTGTGGTGATACGGTCGCTGTTTCCAACACAACTGTATGCACATTCGCCCACGGCGGCCCTATATAAATATGCGACTGCACGTTGGGAGACCATTTTTCGGCGATTTTTCAGAATATTTGGGGAAGAGATGGAAAGGTATTGTCACACATAAAATGTACACGAACATGTCAGCATTTCAGAAAAAAATACATCGCGTGTTAGTTCAACCGTTTAGTGGTAATACGGCCGCTGTTTCCAACACAACTGTATGCACATTCACGCATGGCGGTTCTATATAAATATGCGACTGCACGTTGGGAGACCATTTCTTGGCGATTTTTCAGAATATTTGGGGAAGAGATGGAAAGGTATTGTCTGCACATAAAATGTAGACGAACATGTCAGCATTTCAGAAAAAAATACATCGCGTGTTTGTTCAACCGTTTAGTGGTAATACGGTCGCTGTTTCCAACACAACTGTATGCACATTCACGCATGGCGGTTCTATATAAATATGCGACTGCACGTTTGGAGACCATTTCTTGGCGATTTTTCAGAATATTTGGAGAAGAGATGGAAAGGTATTGTCTGCACATAAAATGTACACGAACATGTCAGTATTTCAGAAAAAAATACCTCGACTCTTAGTTCAACCGTTTTGTGGTGATACGGTCGCTGTTTCCAACACAACTGTATGCACATTCGCCCACGGCGGCCCTATATAAATATGCGACTGCACGTTGGGAGACCATTTTTGTACGATTTTTCAGAATATTTGGGGAAGAGATGGAAAGGTGTTGTCACACATAAAATGTACACGAACATGTCAGCATTTCAGAAAAAAATACATCGCGTGTTAGTTCAACCGTTTAGTGGTAATACGGCCGCTGTTTCCAACACAACTATATGCACATTCACGCATGGCGGTTCTATATAAATATGCGACTGCACGTTGGGAGACCATTTCTTGGCGATTTTTCAGAATATTTGGGGAAGAGATGGAAAGGTATTGTCTGGACATAAAATGTACACGAACATGTCAGCATTTCAGAAAAAAATACATCGCGTGTTAGTTCAACCGTTTAGTGGTCATACGGCCGCTGTTTCCAACACAACTGTATGCACATTCACGCATGGCGGTTCTATATAAATATGCGACTGCACGTTGGGAGACCATTTCTTGGCGATTTTTCAGAATATTTGGGGAAGAGATGGAAAGGTATTGTCTGCACATAAAATGTACACGAACATGTCAGTATTTCAGAAAAAAATTCTCCGACTCTTAGTTCAACCGTTTAGTGGAGATACGGTCGCTGTTTCCAACACACCTGTGTGCACATTCACCCACGGCGGCCCTATATAAATATGCGACTGCACGTTGGGAGACCATTTCTTGGAGATTTTTCAGAATATTTGAGGAAGAGATGGAAAGGTGTTGTCTGCACACAAAATGTACACGAACATGTCAGTATTTCAGAAAAAAATACCTCGACTCTTAGTTCAACCGTTTTGTGGTGACATGGTCGCTGTTTCCAACACAACTGTATGCACATTCGCCCACGGCGGCCCTATAGAAATATGCGACTGCACGTTGGGAGACCATTTCTTGGCGATTTTTCAGAATATTTGGGGAAGAGATGGAAAGGTATTGTCTGCACATAAAATGTACACGAACATGTCAGTATTTCAGAAAAAAATTCTCCGATTCTTAGTTCAACCGTTTTGTGGTGATACGACCGCTGTTTCCAACACAACTATATGCACATTCACGCATGGCGGCCCTATATAAATATGCGACTGCACGTTGGGAGACCATTTTTCGGCGATTTTTCAGAATATTTGGGGAAGAGATGGAAAGGTATTGTCACACATGAAATGTACACGAACATGTGAGCATTTCAGAAAAAAATACATCGCGTGTTAGTTCAACCGCTTAGTGGTAATACGGCCGCTGTTTGCAACACAACTATATGCACATTCACCCACGGCGGCCCTATATAAATATGCGACTGCACGTTGGGAGACCATTTCTTGGCGATTTTTCAGAATATTTGGAGAAGAGATGGAAAGGTATTGTCTGCACATAAAATGTACACGAACATGTCAGTATTTCAGAAAAAAATACCTCGACTCTTACTTCAACCGTTTTGTGGTGATACGGTCGCTGTTTCCAACACAACTGTATGCACATTCGCCCACGGCGGCCCTATATAAATATGCGACTGCACGTTGGGAGACCATTTTTGGGCGATTTTTCAGAATATTTGGGGAAGAGATGGAAAGGTGTTGTCACACATAAAATGTACACGAACATGTCAGCATTTCAGAAAAAAATACATCGCGTGTTAGTTCAACCGTTTAGTGGTAATACGGCCGCTGTTTCCAACACAACTGTATGCACATTCACGCATGGCGGTTCTATATAAATATGCGACTGCACGTTGGGAGACCATTTCTTGGCGATTTTTCAGAATATTTGGGGAAGAGATGGAAAGGTATTGTCTGCACATAAAATGTACACGAACATGTCAGCATTTCAGAAAAAAATACATCGCGTGTTTGTTCAACCGTTTAGTGGTAATACGGTCGCTGTTTCCAACACAACTGTATGCACATTCACGCATGGCGGTTCTATATAAATATGCGACTGCACGTTGGGAGACCATTTCTTGGCGATTTTTCAGAATATTTGGGGAAGAGATGGAAAGGTATTGTCTGCACATAAAATGTACACGAACATGTCAGTATTTCAGAAAAAAATTCTCCGACTCTTAGTTCAACCGTTTAGTGGAGATACGGTCGCTGTTTCCAACACACCTGTGTGCACATTCACCCACGGCGGCCCTATATAAATATGCGACTGCACGTTGGGAGACCATTTCTTGGCGATTTTTCAGAATATTTGAGGAAGAGATGGAAAGGTGTTGTCTGCACATAAAATGTACACGAACATGTCAGTATTTCAGAAAAAAATACCTCGACTCTTAGTTCAACCGTTTTGTGGTGATACGGTCGCTGTTTCCAACACACCTGTATGCACATTCGCCCACGGCGGCCCTATATAAATATGCGACTGCACGTTGGGAGACCATTTCTTGGCGATTTTTCAGAATATTTGGGGAAGAGATGGAAAGGTATTGTCTGCACATAAAATGTACACGAACATGTCAGCATTTCAGAAAAAAATACCTTGAGTCTTAGTTCAACCGTTTTGTGGTGATACGGTCGCTGTTTCCAACACACCTGTATGCACATTCACGCACGGCGGCCCTATATAAATATGCGACTGCACGTTGGGAGACCATTTCTTGGCGATTTTTCAGAATATTTGGGGAAGAGATGGAAAGGTATTGTCTGCACATAAAATGTACACGAACATGTCAGTATTTCAGAAAAAAATACCTCGAGTCTTAGTTCAACCGTTTAGTGGTGATACGGTCGCTGTTTCCAACACACCTGTATGCACATTCACCCACGGCGGCCCTATATAAATATGCGACTGCACGTTGGGAGACCATTTTTGGGTGATTTTTCAGAATATTTGGGGAAGAGATGGAAAGGTATTGTCTGCACATAAAATGTACACGAACATGTCAGTATTTCAGAAAAAAATTCTCCGATTCTTAGTTCAACCGTTTTGTGGTGATACGGTCGCTGTTTCCAACACAACTATATGCACATTCACGCATGGCGGCCCTATATAAATATGCGACTGCACGTTGGGAGACCATTTCTTGGCGATTTTTCAGAATATTTGGGGAAGAGATGGAAAGGTATTGTCTGTACACAAAATGTACACGAACATGTCAGTATTTCAGAAAAAAATACATCGCGTGTTTGTTCAACCGTTTAGTGGTCATACGGCCGCTGTTTCCAACACAACTATATGCACATTCAAGAACGGCGGCCCTATATAAATATGCGACTGCACGTTGGGAGACCATTTCTTGGCGATTTTTCAGAATATTTGGGGAAGAGATGGAAAGGTATTATGAGCATACAAAATGTACACGAACATGTCAGTATTTCAGAAAAAAATTCTCCGACTCTTAGTTCAACCGTTTTGTGGTGATACGGTCGCTGTTTCCAACACAACTATATGCACATTCACCCACGGCGGCCCTATATAAATATGCGACTGCACGTTGGGAGACCATTTCTTGGCGATTTTTCAGAATATTTGGGGAAGAGATGGAAAGGTATTGTCTGCACATAAAATGTACACGAACATGTCAGTATTTTAGAAAAAAATACCTCGAGTCTTTGTTCACCCGTTTAGTGGTGATACGGCCGCTGTTTCCAACACACCTATATGCACATTCACCCACGGCGGCCCTATATAAATATGCGACTGCACGTTGGGAGACCATTTTTGGGCGATTTTTCAGAATATTTGAGGAAGAGATGGAAAGGTATTGTCTGCACATAAAATGTACACAAACATGTCAGCATTTCAGAAAAAAATACATCGCGTGTTAGTTCAACCGTTTAGTGGTAATACGGCCGCTGTTTCCAACACAACTATATGCACATTCACGAACGGCGACCCTATATAAATATGCGACTGCACGTTGGGAGACCATTTCTGGGTGATTTTTCAGAATATTAGGGGAAGAGATGGAAAGGTATTGTCTGCACATAAAATGTACACGAACATGTCAGTATTTCAGAAAAAAATTCTCCGATTCTTAGTTCAACCGTTTTGTGGTGATACGGTCGCTGTTTCCAACACACCTGTGTGCACATTCACCCACGGCGGCCCTATATAAATATGGGACTGCACGTTGGGAGACCATTTCTTGGTAATTTTTTCAGAATATTTGGGGAAGAGATGGAAAGGTATTGTCTGCACATAAAATGTACACGAACATGTCAGTATTTCAGAAAAAAATTCTCCGATTCTTTGTTCAACCGTTTTGTGGTGATAGGACCGCTGTTTCCAACACAACTATATGCACATTCACGCATGGCGGCCCTATATAAATATGCGACTGCACGTTGGGAGACCATTTTTCGGCGATTTTTCAGAATATTTGGGGAAGAGATGGAAAGGTATTGTCACACATAAAATGTACACGAACATGTCAGCATTTCAGAAAAAAATACATCGCGTGTTTGTTCAACCGTTTAGTGGTAATACGGCCGCTGTTTCCAACACAACTATATGCACATTCACCCACGGCGGCCCTATATAAATATGCGACTGCACGTTGGGAGACCATTTCTTGGCGATTTTTCAGAATATTTGGAGAAGAGATGGAAAGGTGTTGTCTGCACATAAAATGTACACGAACATGTCAGTATTTCAGAAAAAAATACCACGACTCTTAGTTCAACCGTTTTGTGGTGATACGGTCGCTGTTTCCAACACAACTGTATGCACATTCGCCCACGGCGGCCCTATATAAATATGCGACTGCACGTTGGGAGACCATTTTTGGGCGATTTTTCAGAATATTTGGGGAAGAGATGGAAAGGTGTTGTCACACATAAAATGTACACGAACATGTCAGCATTTCAGAAAAAAATACATCGCGTGTTAGTTCAACCGTTTTGTGGTAATACGGCCGCTGTCTCCAACACAACTGTATGCACATTCACGCATGGCGGTTCTATATAAATATGCGACTGCACGTTGGGAGACCATTTCTTGGCGATTTTTCAGAATATTTGGGGAAGAGATGGAAAGGTATTGTCTGTACATAAAATGTACACGAACATGTCAGCATTTCAGAAAAAAATACATCGCGTGTTAGTTCAACCGTTTAGTGGTAATACGGCCGCTGTTTCCAACACAACTGTATGCACATTCACGCATGGCGGTTCTATATAAATATGCGACTGCACGTTGGGAGACCATTTCTTGGCGATTTTTCAGAATATTTGGGGAAGAGATGGAAAGGTATTGTCTGCACATAAAATGTACACGAACATGTCAGTATTTCAGAAAAAAATACCTCGAGTCTTAGTTCACCCGTTTAGTGGTGATACGACCGCTGTTTCCAACACAACTATATGCACATTCACGAACGGCGACCCTATATAAATATGCGACTGCACGTTGGGAGACCATTTTTCGGCGATTTTTCAGAATATTTGGGGAAGAGATGGAAAGGTGTTGTCACACATAAAATGTACACGAACATGTCAGTATTTCAGAAAAAAATACATCGCGTGTTAGTTCAACCGTTTAGTGGTAATACGGTCGCTGTTTCCAACACAACTATATGCACATTCACCCACGGCGGCCCTATATAAATATGCGACTGCACGTTGGGAGACCATTTCTTGGCGATTTTTCAGAATATTTGAGGAAGAGATGGAAAGGTGTTGTCTGCACATAAAATGTACACGAACATGTCAGTATTTCAGAAAAAAATACCTCGACTCTTAGTTCAACCGTTTTGTGGTGATACGGTCGCTGTTTCCAACACAACTGTATGCACATTCGCCCACGGCGGCCCTATATAAATATGCGACTGCACGTTGGGAGACCATTTCTTGGCGATTTTTCAGAATATTTGGGGAAGAGATGGAAAGGTGTTGTCTGCACATAAAATGTACACGAACATGTCAGTATTTCAGAAAAAAATACCTTGAGTCTTAGTTCAACCGTTTAGTGGTGATACGGTCGCTGTTTCCAACACACCTGTATGCACATTCACCCACGGCGGCCCTATATAAATATGCGACTGCACGTTGGGAGACCATTTCTTGGCGATTTTTCAGAATATTTGGGGAAGAGAATGAAAGGTATTGTCTGCACATAAAATGTACACGAACATGTCAGTATTTCAGAAAAAAATATCTCGAATCTTAGTTCAACCGTTTAGTGGTGATACGGTCGCTGTTTCCAACACACCTGTATGCACATTCACCCACGGCGGCCCTATATAAATATGCGACTGCACGTTGGAAGACCATTTTTGGGTGATTTTTCAGAATATTTGGGGAAGAGATGGAAAGGTATTGTCTGCACATAAAATGTAGACGAACATGTCAGTATTTCAGAAAAAAATTCTCCGACTCTTAGTTCAACCGTTTTGTGGTGATACGGTCGCTGTTTCCAACACAAATATATGCACATTCACCCACGGCGGCCCTATATAAATATGCGACTGCACGTTGGGAGACCATTTCTTGGCGATTTTTCAGAATATTTGGGGAAGAGATGGAAAGGTATTGTTTGCACATAAAATGTACACGAACATGTCAGCATTTCAGAAAGAAATACATCGCGTGTTAGTTCAACAGTTTAGTGGTGATACGGCCGCTGTTTCCAACACAACTATATGCACATTCACCCACGGCGACCTATATAAATATGCGACTGCACGTTGGGAGACCATTTCTTGGCGATTTTTCAGAATATTTGGGGAAGAGATGGAAAGGTATTGTCTGCACATAAAATGTACACGAACATGTCAGTATTTCAGAAAAAAATTCTCCGACTCTTAGTTCAACCGTTTAGTGGAGATACGGTCGCTGTTTCCAACACAACTATATGCACATTCACCCACGGCGGCCCTATATAAATATGCGACTGCACGTTGGGAGACCATTTCTTGGCGATTTTTCAGAATATTTGAGGAAGAGATGGAAAGGTGTTGTCTGCACATAAAATGTACACGAACATGTCAGTATTTCAGAAAAAAATACCTCGAGTCTTAGTTCAACCGTTTTGTGGTGATACGGTCGCTGTTTCCAACACAACTGTATGCACATTCCCCCACGCGGCCCTATATAAATATGCGACTGCACGTTGGGAGACCATTTCTTGGCGATTTTTCAGAATATTTGGGGAAGAGATGGAAAGGTGTTGTCTGCACATAAAATGTACACGAACATGTCAGTATTTCAGAAAAAAATACCTTGAGTCTTAGTTCAACCGTTTAGTGGTGATGCGGTCGCTGTTTCCAACACACCTGTATGCACATTCACCCACGGCGGCCCTATATAAATATGCGACTGCACGTTGGGAGACCATTTCTTGGCGATTTTTCAGAATATTTGGGGAAGAGAATGAAAGGTATTGTCTGCACATAAAATGTACACGAACATGTCAGTATTTCAGAAAAAAATATCTCGAATCTTAGTTCAACCGTTTAGTGGTGATACGGTCGCTGTTTCCAACACACCTGTATGCACATTCAACCACGGCGGCTCTATATAAATATGCGACTGCACGTTGGAAGACCATTTTTGGGTGATTTTTCAGAATATTTGGGGAAGAGATGGAAAGGTATTGTCTGCACATAAAATGTAGACGAACATGTCAGTATTTCAGAAAAAAAATTCTCCGACTCTTAGTTCAACCGTTTTGTGGTGATACGGTCGCTGTTTCCAACACAACTATATGCACATTCACCCACGGCGGCCCTATATAAATATGCGACTGCACGTTGGGAGACCATTTCTTGGCGATTTTTCAGAATATTTGGGGAAGAGATGGAAAGGTATTGTCTGCACATAAAATGTACACGAACATGTCAGCATTTCAGAAAGAAATACATCGCGTGTTTGTTCAACCGTTTAGTGGTGATACGGCCGCTGTTTCCAACACAACTATATGCACATTCACCCACGGCGACCTATATAAATATGCGACTGCACGTTGGGAGACCATTTCTTGGCGATTTTTCAGAATATTTGGGGAAGAGATGGAAAGGTATTGTCTGCACATAAAATGTACACGAACATGTCAGTATTTCAGAAAAAAATTCTCCGACTCTTAGTTCAACCGTTTAGTGGAGATACGGTCGCTGTTTCCAGCACACCTGTGTGCACATTCACCCACGGCGGCCCTATATAAATATGCGACTGCACGTTGGGAGACCATTTCTTGGTAATTTTTTTCAGAATATTTGGGGAAGAGATGGAAAGGTATTGTCTGCACATAAAATGTACACGAACATGTCAGCATTTCAGAAAGAAATACATCGCGTGTTTGTTCAACCGTTTAGTGGTGATACGGCCGCTGTTTCCAACACAACTATATGCACATTCACCCACGGCGACCTATATAAATATGCGACTGCACGTTGGGAGACCATTTCTTGGCGATTTTTCAGAATATTTGGGGAAGAGATGGAAAGGTATTGTCTGCACATAAAATGTACACGAACATGTCAGTATTTCAGAAAAAAATTCTCCGACTCTTAGTTCAACCGTTTAGTGGAGATACGGTCGCTGTTTCCAACACACCTGTGTGCACATTCACCCACGGCGGCCCTATATAAATATGCGACTGCACGTTGGGAGACCATTTCTTGGTAATTTTTTTCAGAATATTTGGGGAAGAGATGGAAAGGTATTGTCTGCACATAAAATGTAGACGAACATGTCAGTATTTCAGAAAAAAATACCTTGAGTCTTAGTTCACCCGTTTAGTGGTGATACGACCGCTGTTTCCAACACAACTATATGCACATTCACGAACGGCGACCCTATATAAATATGCGACTGTACGTTGGGAGACCATTTTTCGGCGATTTTTCAGAATATTTGGGGAAGAGATGGAAAGGTATTGTCACACATAAAATGTACACGAACATGTCAGCATTTCAGAAAAAAATACATCGCGTGTTAGTTCAACCGTTTAGTGGTAATACGGTCGCTGTTTCCAACACAACTATATGCACATTCACCCACGGCGGCCCTATATAAATATGCGACTGCACGTTGGGAGACCATTTCTTGGCGATTTTTCAGAATATTTGAGGAAGAGATGGAAAGGTGTTGTCTGCACATAAAATGTACACGAACATGTCAGTATTTCAGAAAAAAATACCTCGACTCTTAGTTCAACCGTTTTGTGGTGATACGGTCGCTGTTTCCAACACAACTGTATGCACATTCGCCCACGGCGGCCCTATATAAATATGCGACTGCACGTTGGGAGACCATTTCTTGGCGATTTTTCAGAATATTTGGGGAAGAGATGGAAAGGTATTGTCTGCACATAAAATGTACACGAACATGTCAGTATTTCAGAAAAAAATATCTCGAATCTTAGTTCAACCGTTTTGTGGTGATACGGTCGCTGTTTCCAACACAACTATATGCACATTCACCCACGGCGGTCCTATATAAATATGCGACTGCACGTTGGAAGACCATTTTTGGGTGATTTTTCAGAATATTTGGGGAAGAGATGGAAAGGTATTGTCTGCACATAAAATGTACACGAACATGTCAGTATTTCAGAAAAAAATACCTCGAGTCTTAGTTCAACCGTTTTGTGGTGATACGGTCGCTGTTTCCAACACACCTGTATGCACATTCACCCACGGCGGCCCTATATAAATATGCGACTGCACGTTGGGAGACCATTTCTTGGCGATTTTTCAGAATATTTGGGGAAGAGAATGAAAGGTATTGTCTGCACATAAAATGTACACGAACATGTCAGTATTTCAGAAAAAAATATCTCGAATCTTAGTTCAACCGTTTTGTGGTGATACGGTCGCTGTTTCCAACACACCTGTATGCACATTCACCCACGGCGGCCCTATATAAATATGCGACTGCACGTTGGGAGACCATTGCTTGGCGATTTTTCAGAATATTTGAGGAAGAGATGGAAAGATGTTGTCTGCACATAAAATGTAGACGAACATGTCAGTATTTCAGAAAAAAAATTCTCCGACTCTTAGTTCAACCGTTTTGTGGTGATACGGTCGCTGTTTCCAACACAACTATATGCACATTCACCCACGGCGGCCCTATATAAATATGCGACTGCACGTTGGGAGACCATTTCTTGGCGATTTTTCAGAATATTTGGGGAAGAGATGGAAAGGTATTGTCTGCACATAAAATGTACACGAACATGTCAGCATTTCAGAAAAAAATACATCGCGTGTTAGTTCAACCGTTCAGTGGTAATACGGCCGCTGTTTCCAACAGACCTGTATGCACATTCACGCATGGCGGTTCTATATAAATATGCGACTGCAAGTTGTGAGACCATTTCTTGGCGATTTTTCAGAATATTTGGGGAAGAGATGGAAAGGTATTGTCTGCACATAAAATGTACACGAACATGTCAGTATTTCAGAAAAAAATTCTCCGACTCTTAGTTCAACCGTTTAGTGGAGATACGGTCGCTGTTTCCAACACACCTGTGTGCACATTCACCCACGGCGGCCCTATATAAATATGCGACTGCACGTTGGGAGACCATTTCTTGGTAATTTGTTCAGAATATTTGGGGAAGAGATGGAAAGGTATTGTCTGCACATAAAATGTACACGAACATGTCAGTATTTCAGAAAAAAAATACCTCGAGTCTTAGTTCAACCGTTTAGTGGTGATACGACCTCTGTTTCCAACACAACTATATGCACATTCACGAACGGCGACCCTATATAAATATGCGACTGTACGTTGGGAGACCATTTTTCGGCTATTTTTCAGAATATTTGGGGAAGAGATGGAAAGGTATTGTCTGTACATGAAATGTACACGAACATGTCAGCATTTCAGAAAAAAATACATCCCGTGTCAGTTCAACCGTTTAGAGGTAATACGGCCGCTGTTTCCAACACAACTATATGCACATTCACCCACGGCGGCCCTATATAAATATGCGACTGCACGTTGGGAGACCATTTCTTGGCGATTTTTCAGAATATTTGAGGAAGAGATGGAAAGGTGTTGTCTGCACATAAAATGTACACGAACATGTCAGTATTTCAGAAAAAAATACCTCGACTCTTAGTTCAACCGTTTTGTGGTGATACGGTCGCTGTTTCCAACACACCTGTATGCACATTCGCCCACGGCGGCCCTATATAAATATGCGACTGCACGTTGGGAGACCATTCCTTGGCGATTTTTCAGAATATTTGGGGAAGAGATGGAAAGGTATTGTCTGCACATAAAATGTACACGAACATGTCAGTATTTCAGAAAAAAATACCTTGAGTCTTAGTTCAACCGTTTTGTGGTGATACGGTCGCTGTTTCCAACACACCTGTATGCACATTCACCCACGGCGGCCCTATATAAATATGCGACTGCACGTTGGGAGACCATTTCTTGGCGATTTTTCAGAATATTTGGGGAAGAGATGGAAAGGTATTGTCTGCACATAAAATGTAGACGAACATGTCAGTATTTCAGAAAAAAAATTCTCCGACTCTTAGTTCAACCGTTTTGTGGTGATACGGTCGCTGTTTCCAACACAACTATATGCACATTCACCCACGGCGGCCCTATATAAATATGCGACTGCACGTTGGGAGACCATTTCTTGGCGATTTTTCAGAATATTTGGGGAAGAGATGGAAAGGTATTGTCTGCACATAAAATGTACACGAACATGTCAGTATTTCAGAAAAAAATCCTCCGACTCTTAGTTCAACCGTTTAGTGGTGATACGGTCGCTGTTTCCAACACAACTATATGCACATTCACCCACGGCGGCCCTATATAAATATGCGACTGCACGTTGGGAGACCATTTCTTGGCGATTTTTCAGAATATTTGGGGAAGAGATGGAAAGGTATTGTCTGCACATAAAATGTACACGAACATGTCAGTATTTCAGAAAAAAATACCTCGAGTCTTTGTTCACCCGTTTAGTGGTGATACGGTCGCTGTTTCCAACACACCTGTATGCACATTCACCCACGGCGGCCCTATATAAATATGCGACTGCACGTTGGGAGACCATTTCTTGGCGATTTTTCAGAATATTTGGGGAAGAGATGGAAAGGTATTGTCTGCACATAAAATGTACACGAACATGTCAGTATTTCAGAAAAAAATATCTCGACTCTTAGTTCAACCGTTTTGTGGTGATACGGTCGCTGTTTCCAACACACCTGTATGCACATTCACCCACGGCGGCCCTATATAAATATGCGACTGCACGTTGGGAGACCATTTCTTGGCGATTTTTCAGAATATTTGGGGAAGAGAATGAAAGGTATTGTCTGCACATAAAATGTACACGAACATGTCAGTATTTCAGAAAAAAATATCTCGAATCTTAGTTCAACCGTTTTGTGGTGATACGGTCGCTGTTTCCAACACACCTGTATGCACATTCACCCACGGCGGCCCTATATAAATATGCGACTGCACGTTGGAAGACCATTTTTGGGTGATTTTTCAGAATATTTGGGGAAGAGATGGAAAGGTATTGTCTGCACATAAAATGTACACGAACATGTCAGTATTTCAGAAAAAAATACCTTGAGTCTTAGTTCAACCGTTTTGTGGTGATACGGTCGCTGTTTCCAACACACCTGTATGCACATTCACCCACGGCGGCCCTATATAAATATGCGACTGCACGTTGGAAGACCATTTTTGGGTGATTTTTCAGAATATTTGGGGAAGAGATGGAAAGGTATTGTCTGCACATAAAATGTACACGAACATGTCAGTATTTCAGAAAAAAATCCTCCGACTCTTAGTTCAACCGTTTAGTGGTGATACGGTCGCTGTTTCCAACACAACTATATGCACATTCACCCACGGCGGCCCTATATAAATATGCGACTGCACGTTGGGAGACCATTTCTTGGCGATTTTTCAGAATATTTGGGGAAGAGATGGAAAGGTATTGTCTGCACATAAAATGTACACGAACATGTCAGTATTTCAGAAAAAAATACCTCGAGTCTTTGTTCACCCGTTTAGTGGTGATACGGTCGCTGTTTCCAACACACCTGTATGCACATTCACCCACGGCGGCCCTATATAAATATGCGACTGCACGTTGGGAGACCATTTCTTGGCGATTTTTCAGAATATTTGGGGAAGAGATGGAAAGGTATTGTCTGCAAATAAAATTTACACGAACATGTCAGTATTTCAGAAAAAAATATCTCGACTCTTAGTTCAACCGTTTTGTGGTGATACGGTCGCTGTTTCCAACACACCTGTATGCACATTCACCCACGGCGGCCCTATATAAATATGCGACTGCACGTTGGGAGACCATTTCTTGGCGATTTTTCAGAATATTTGGGGAAGAGAATGAAAGGTATTGTCTGCACATAAAATGTACACGAACATGTCAGTATTTCAGAAAAAAATATCTCGAATCTTAGTTCAACCGTTTTGTGGTGATACGGTCGCTGTTTCCAACACACCTGTATGCACATTCACCCACGGCGGCCCTATATAAATATGCGACTGCACGTTGGAAGACCATTTTTGGGTGATTTTTCAGAATATTTGGGGAAGAGATGGAAAGGTATTGTCTGCACATAAAATGTACACGAACATGTCAGTATTTCAGAAAAAAATACCTTGAGTCTTAGTTCAACCGTTTTGTGGTGATACGGTCGCTGTTTCCAACACACCTGTATGCACATTCACCCACGGCGGCCCTATATAAATATGCGACTGCACGTTGGAAGACCATTTTTGGGTGATTTTTCAGAATATTTGGGGAAGAGATGGAAAGGTATTGTCTGCACATAAAATGTACACGAACATGTCAGTATTTCAGAAAAAAATATCTCGAATCTTTGTTCAACCGTTTTGTGGTGATACGGTCGCTGTTTCCAACACACCTGTATGCACATTCACCCACGGCGGCCCTATATAAATATGCGACTGCACGTTGGAAGACCATTTTTGGGTGATTTTTCAGAATATTTGGGGAAGAGATGGAAAGGTATTGTCTGCACATAAAATGTAGACGAACATGTCAGTATTTCAGAAAAAAAATTCTCCGACTCTTAGTTCAACCGTTTTGTGGTGATACGGTCGCTGTTTCCAACACACCTGTATGCACATTCGCCCACGGCGGCCCTATATAAATATGCGACTGCACGTTGGGAGACCATTTCTTGGCGATTTTTCAGAATATTTGGGGAAGAGATGGAAAGGTATTGTCTGTACATAAAATGTACACGAACATGTCAGCATTTCAGAAAAAAATACATCGCGTGTTTGTTCAACCGTTTAGTGGTAATACGGCCGCTGTTTCCAACACACCTGTATGCACATTCACGTATGGCGGCCCTATATAAATATGCGACTGCACGTTGGGAGACCATTTCTTGGCGATTTTTCAGAATATTTGGGGAAGAGATGGAAAGGTATTGTCTGCACATAAAATGTACACGAACATGTCAGTATTTCAGAAAAAAATACCTTGAGTCTTAGTTCACCCGTTTAGTGGTGATACGACCTCTCTTTCCAACACAACAATATGCACATTCACGAACGGCGACCCTATATAAATATGCGACTGCACGTTGGGAGACCATTTCTTGGCGATTTTTCAGAATATTTGGGGAAGAGATGGAAAGGTATTGTCTGCACATAAAATGTACACGAACATGTCAGTATTTCAGAAAAAAATATCTCGAATCTTAGTTCAACCGTTTTGTGGTGATACGGTCGCTGTTTCCAACACACCTGTATGCACATTCACCCACGGCGGCCCTATGTAAATATGCGACTGCACGTTGGAAGACCATTTTTGGGTGATTTTTCAGAATATTTGGGGAAGAGATGGAAAGGTATTGTCTGCACATAAAATGTAGACGAACATGTCAGTATTTCAGAAAAAAAATTCTCCGACTCTTAGTTCAACCGTTTTGTGGTGATACGGTCGCTGTTTCCAACACAACTATATGCACATTCACCCACGGCGGCCCTATATAAATATGCGACTGCACGTTGGGAGACCATTTCTTGGCGATTTTTCAGAATATTTGGGGAAGAGATGGAAAGGTATTGTCTGTACATAAAATGTACACGAACATGTCAGTATTTCAGAAAAAAATCCTCCGACTCTTAGTTCAACCGTTTAGTGGTGATACGGTCGCTGTTTCCAACACACCTGTATGCACATTCACCCACGGCGGCCCTATATAAATATGCGACTGCACGTTGGGAGACCATTTCTTGGCGATTTTTCAGAATATTTGGGGAAGAGATGGAAAGGTATTGTCTGCACATAAAATGTAGACGAACATGTCAGTATTTCAGAAAAAAAATTCTCCGACTCTTAGTTCAACCGTTTTGTGGTGATACGGTCGCTGTTTCCAACACAACTATATGCACATTCACCCACGGCGGCCCTATATAAATATGCGACTGCACGTTGGGAGACCATTTCTTGGCGATTTTTCAGAATATTTGGGGAAGAGATGGAAAGGTATTGTCTGTACATAAAATGTACACGAACATGTCAGTATTTCAGAAAATAATCCTCCGACTCTTAGTTCAACCGTTTAGTGGTGATACGGTCGCTGTTTCCAACACAACTACATGCACATTCACCCACGGCGGCCCTATATAAATATGCGACTGCACGTTGGGAGACCATTTCTTGGCGATTTTTCAGAATATTTGGGGAAGAGATGGAAAGGTATTGTCTGCACATAAAATGTACACGAACATGTCAGTATTTCAGAAAAAAATCCTCCGACTCTTAGTTCAACCGTTTAGTGGTGATACGGTCGCTGTTTCCAACACAACTATATGCACATTCACCCACGGCGGCCCTATATAAATATGCGACTGCACGTTGGGAGACCATTTCTTGGCGATTTTTCAGAATATTTGGGGAAGAGATGGAAAGGTATTGTCTGTACATAAAATGTACACGAACATGTCAGTATTTCAGAAAAAAATCCTCCGACTCTTAGTTCAACCGTTTAGTGGTCATACGGCCGCTGTTTCCAACACACCTGTATGCACATTCACCCACGGCGGCCCTATATAAATATGCGACTGCACGTTGGGAGACCATTTCTTGGCGATTTTTCAGAATATTTGGGGAAGAGATGGAAAGGTATTGTCTGCACATAAAATGTACACGAACATGTCAGTATTTCAGAAACAAATACCTCGAGTCTTAGTTCAACCGTTTTGTGGTGATACGGTCGCTGTTTCCAACACACCTGTATGCACATTCACCCACGGCGGCCCTATATAAATATGCGACTGCACGTTGGGAGACCATTTCTTGGCGATTTTTCAGAATATTTGGGGAAGAGATGGAAAGGTATTGTCTGCACATAAAATGTACACGAACATGTCAGTATTTCAGAAAAAAAATTCTCCGACTCTTTGTTCAACCGTTTTGTGGTGATACGGTCGCTGTTTCCAACACAACTATATGCACATTCACCCACGGCGGCCCTATATAAATATGCGACTGCACGTTGGGAGACCATTTCTTGGCGATTTTTCAGAATATTTGGGGAAGAGATGGAAAGGTATTGTCTGTACATAAAATGTACACGAACATGTCAGTATTTCAGAAAAAAATCCTCCGACTCTTAGTTCAACCGTTTAGTGGTGATACGGTCGCTGTTTCCAACACAACTACATGCACATTCACCCACGGCGGCCCTATATAAATATGCGACTGCACGTTGGGAGACCATTTCTTGGCGATTTTTCAGAATATTTGGGGAAGAGATGGAAAGGTATTGTCTGCACATAAAATGTACACGAACATGTCAGTATTTCAGAAAAAAATACCTTGAGTCTTAGTTCACCCGTTTAGTGGTGATACGACCGCTGTTTCCAACACAACTATATGCACATTCACGAACGGCGACCCTATATAAATATGCGACTGCACGTTGGGAGACCATTTTTCGGCGATTTTCCAGAATATTTGGGGAAGAGATGGAAAGGTATTGTCACACATAAAATGTACACGAACATGTCAGCATTTCAGAAAAAAATACATCGCGTGTTAGTTCAACCGTTTAGTGGTAATACGGTCGCTGTTTCCAACACAACTATATGCACATTCACCCACGGCGGCCCTATATAAATATGCGACTGCACGTTGGGAGACCATTTCTTGGCGATTTTTCAGAATATTTGAGGAAGAGATGGAAAGGTGTTGTCTGCACATAAAATGTACACGAACATGTCAGTATTTCAGAAAAAAATACCTCGACTCTTAGTTCAACCGTTTTGTGGTGATACGGTCGCTGTTTCCAACACAACTGTATGCACATTCGCCCACGGCGGCCCTATATAAATATGCGACTGCACGTTGGGAGACCATTTCTTGGCGATTTTTCAGAATATTTGGGGAAGAGATGGAAAGGTATTGTCTGCACATAAAATGTACACGAACATGTCAGTATTTCAGAAAAAAATATCTCGAATCTTAGTTCAACCGTTTTGTGGTGATACGGTCGCTGTTTCCAACACAACTATATGCACATTCACCCACGGCGGCCCTATATAAATATGCGACTGCACGTTGGAAGACCATTTTTGGGTGATTTTTCAGAATATTTGGGGAAGAGATGGAAAGGTATTGTCTGCACATAAAATGTACACGAACATGTCAGTATTTCAGAAAAAAATACCTCGAGTCTTAGTTCAACCGTTTTGTGGTGATACGGTCGCTGTTTCCAACACACCTGTATGCACATTCACCCACGGCGGCCCTATATAAATATGCGACTGCACGTTGGGAGACCATTTCTTGGCGATTTTTCAGAATATTTGGGGAAGAGAATGAAAGGTATTGTCTGCACATAAAATGTACACGAACATGTCAGTATTTCAGAAAAAAATATCTCGAATCTTAGTTCAACCGTTTTGTGGTGATACGGTCGCTGTTTCCAACACACCTGTATGCACATTCACCCACGGCGGCCCTATATAAATATGCGACTGCACGTTGGGAGACCATTGCTTGGCGATTTTTCAGAATATTTGAGGAAGAGATGGAAAGATGTTGTCTGCACATAAAATGTAGACGAACATGTCAGTATTTCAGAAAAAAAATTCTCCGACTCTTAGTTCAACCGTTTTGTGGTGATACGGTCGCTGTTTCCAACACAACTATATGCACATTCACCCACGGCGGCCCTATATAAATATGCGACTGCACGTTGGGAGACCATTTCTTGGCGATTTTTCAGAATATTTGGGGAAGAGATGGAAAGGTATTGTCTGCACATAAAATGTACACGAACATGTCAGCATTTCAGAAAAAAATACATCGCGTGTTAGTTCAACCGTTCAGTGGTAATACGGCCGCTGTTTCCAACACACCTGTATGCACATTCACGCATGGCGGTTCTATATAAATATGCGACTGCAAGTTGTGAGACCATTTCTTGGCGATTTTTCAGAATATTTGGGGAAGAGATGGAAAGGTATTGTCTGCACATAAAATGTACACGAACATGTCAGTATTTCAGAAAAAAATTCTCCGACTCTTAGTTCAACCGTTTAGTGGAGATACGGTCGCTGTTTCCAACACACCTGTGTGCACATTCACCCACGGCGGCCCTATATAAATATGCGACTGCACGTTGGGAGACCATTTCTTGGTAATTTGTTCAGAATATTTGGGGAAGAGATGGAAAGGTATTGTCTGCACATAAAATGTACACGAACATGTCAGTATTTCAGAAAAAAATACCTCGAGTCTTAGTTCAACCGTTTAGTGGTGATACGACCTCTGTTTCCAACACAACTATATGCACATTCACGAACGGCGACCCTATATAAATATGCGACTGTACGTTGGGAGACCATTTTTCGGCTATTTTTCAGAATATTTGGGGAAGAGATGGAAAGGTATTGTCTGTACATGAAATGTACACGAACATGTCAGCATTTCAGAAAAAAATACATCCCGTGTTAGTTCAACCGTTTAGAGGTTATACGGCCGCTGTTTCCAACACAACTATATGCACATTCACCCACGGCGGCCCTATATAAATATGCGACTGCACGTTGGGAGACCATTTCTTGGCGATTTTTCAGAATATTTGAGGAAGAGATGGAAAGGTGTTGTCTGCACATAAAATGTACACGAACATGTCAGTATTTCAGAAAAAAATACCTCGACTCTTAGTTCAACCGTTTTGTGGTGATACGGTCGCTGTTTCCAACACACCTGTATGCACATTCACCCACGGCGGCCCTATATAAATATGCGACTGCACGTTGGGAGACCATTTCTTGGTGATTTTTCAGAATATTTGGGGAAGAGATGGAAAGGTATTGTCTGCACATAAAATGTACACGAACATGTCAGTATTTCAGAAAAAAATACCTTGAGTCTTAGTTCAACCGTTTTGTGGTGATACGGTCGCTGTTTCCAACACACCTGTATGCACATTCACCCACGGCGGCCCTATATAAATATGCGACTGCACGTTGGGAGACCATTTCTTGGCGATTTTTCAGAATATTTGGGGAAGAGATGGAAAGGTATTGTCTGCACATAAAATGTAGACGAACATGTCAGTATTTCAGAACAAAAATTCTCCGACTCTTAGTTCAACCGTTTTGTGGTGATACGGTCGCTGTTTCCAACACAACTATATGCACATTCACCCACGGCGGCCCTATATAAATATGCGACTGCACGTTGGGAGACCATTTCTTGGCGATTTTTCAGAATATTTGGGGAAGAGATGGAAAGGTATTGTCTGCACATAAAATGTACACGAACATGTCAGTATTTCAGAAAAAAATACCTCGAGTCTTTGTTCACCCGTTTAGTGGTGATACGGTCGCTGTTTCCAACACACCTGTATGCACATTCACCCACGGCGGCCCTATATAAATATGCGACTGCACGTTGGGAGACCATTTCTTGGCGATTTTTCAGAATATTTGGGGAAGAGATGGAAAGGTATTGTCTGCAAATAAAATTTACACGAACATGTCAGTATTTCAGAAAAAAATATCTCGACTCTTAGTTCAACCGTTTTGTGGTGATACGGTCGCTGTTTCCAACACACCTGTATGCACATTCACCCACGGCGGCCCTATATAAATATGCGACTGCACGTTGGGAGACCATTTCTTGGCGATTTTTCAGAATATTTGGGGAAGAGAATGAAAGGTATTGTCTGCACATAAAATGTACACGAACATGTCAGTATTTCAGAAAAAAATATCTCGAATCTTAGTTCAACCGTTTTGTGGTGATACGGTCGCTGTTTCCAACACACCTGTATGCACATTCACCCACGGCGGCCCTATATAAATATGCGACTGCACGTTGGAAGACCATTTTTGGGTGATTTTTCAGAATATTTGGGGAAGAGATGGAAAGGTATTGTCTGCACATAAAATGTACACGAACATGTCAGTATTTCAGAAAAAAATACCTTGAGTCTTAGTTCAACCGTTTTGTGGTGATACGGTCGCTGTTTCCAACACACCTGTATGCACATTCGCCCACGGCGGCCCTATATAAATATGCGACTGCACGTTGGGAGACCATTTCTTGGCGATTTTTCAGAATATTTGGGGAAGAGATGGAAAGGTATTGTCTGCACATAAAATGTACACGAACATGTCAGTATTTCAGAAAAAAATATCTCGAATCTTTGTTCAACCGTTTTGTGGTGATACGGTCGCTGTTTCCAACACACCTGTATGCACATTCACCCACGGCGGCCCTATATAAATATGCGACTGCACGTTGGAAGACCATTTTTGGGTGATTTTTCAGAATATTTGGGGAAGAGATGGAAAGGTATTGTCTGCACATAAAATGTAGACGAACATGTCAGTATTTCAGAAAAAAAATTCTCCGACTCTTAGTTCAACCGTTTTGTGGTGATACGGTCGCTGTTTCCAACACACCTGTATGCACATTCGCCCACGGCGGCCCTATATAAATATGCGACTGCACGTTGGGAGACCATTTCTTGGCGATTTTTCAGAATATTTGGGGAAGAGATGGAAAGGTATTGTCTGTACATAAAATGTACACGAACATGTCAGCATTTCAGAAAAAAATACATCGCGTGTTTGTTCAACCGTTTAGTGGTAATACGGCCGCTGTTTCCAACACACCTGTATGCACATTCACGTATGGCGGCCCTATATAAATATGCGACTGCACGTTGGGAGACCATTTCTTGGCGATTTTTCAGAATATTTGGGGAAGAGATGGAAAGGTATTGTCTGCACATAAAATGTACACGAACATGTCAGTATTTCAGAAAAAAATACCTTGAGTCTTAGTTCACCCGTTTAGTGGTGATACGACCTCTCTTTCCAACACAACAATATGCACATTCACGAACGGCGACCCTATATAAATATGCGACTGCACGTTGGGAGACCATTTCTTGGCGATTTTTCAGAATATTTGGGGAAGAGATGGAAAGGTATTGTCTGCACATAAAATGTACACGAACATGTCAGTATTTCAGAAAAAAATATCTCGAATCTTAGTTCAACCGTTTTGTGGTGATACGGTCGCTGTTTCCAACACACCTGTATGCACATTCACCCACGGCGGCCCTATGTAAATATGCGACTGCACGTTGGAAGACCATTTTTGGGTGATTTTTCAGAATATTTGGGGAAGAGATGGAAAGGTATTGTCTGCACATAAAATGTAGACGAACATGTCAGTATTTCAGAAAAAAAATTCTCCGACTCTTAGTTCAACCGTTTTGTGGTGATACGGTCGCTGTTTCCAACACAACTATATGCACATTCACCCACGGCGGCCCTATATAAATATGCGACTGCACGTTGGGAGACCATTTCTTGGCGATTTTTCAGAATATTTGGGGAAGAGATGGAAAGGTATTGTCTGCACATAAAATGTACACGAACATGTCAGTATTTCAGAAAAAAATACCTTGAGTCTTAGTTCACCCGTTTAGTGGTGATACGACCTCTCTTTCCAACACAACAATATGCACATTCACGAACGGCGACCCTATATAAATATGCGACTGCACGTTGGGAGACCATTTCTTGGCGATTTTTCAGAATATTTGGGGAAGAGATGGAAAGGTATTGTCTGCACATAAAATGTACACGAACATGTCAGTATTTCAGAAAAAAATATCTCGAATCTTAGTTCAACCGTTTTGTGGTGATACGGTCGCTGTTTCCAACACACCTGTATGCACATTCACCCACGGCGGCCCTATGTAAATATGCGACTGCACGTTGGAAGACCATTTTTGGGTGATTTTTCAGAATATTTGGGGAAGAGATGGAAAGGTATTGTCTGCACATAAAATGTAGACGAACATGTCAGTATTTCAGAAAAAAAATTCTCCGACTCTTAGTTCAACCGTTTTGTGGTGATACGGTCGCTGTTTCCAACACAACTATATGCACATTCACCCACGGCGGCCCTATATAAATATGCGACTGCACGTTGGGAGACCATTTCTTGGCGATTTTTCAGAATATTTGGGGAAGAGATGGAAAGGTATTGTCTGTACATAAAATGTACACGAACATGTCAGTATTTCAGAAAAAAATCCTCCGACTCTTAGTTCAACCGTTTAGTGGTGATACGGTCGCTGTTTCCAACACAACTATATGCACATTCACCCACGGCGGCCCTATATAAATATGCGACTGCACGTTGGGAGACCATTTCTTGGCGATTTTTCAGAATATTTGGGGAAGAGATGGAAAGGTATTGTCTGTACATAAAATGTACACGAACATGTCAGTATTTCAGAAAAAAATCCTCCGACTCTTAGTTCAACCGTTTAGTGGTGATACGGTCGCTGTTTCCAACACACCTGTATGCACATTCACCCACGGCGGCCCTATATAAATATGCGACTGCACGTTGGGAGACCATTTCTTGGCGATTTTTCAGAATATTTGGGGAAGAGATGGAAAGGTATTGTCTGCACATAAAATGTACACGAACATGTCAGTATTTCAGAAACAAATACCTCGAGTCTTAGTTCAACCGTTTTGTGGTGATACGGTCGCTGTTTCCAACACACCTGTATGCACATTCACCCACGGCGGCCCTATATAAATATGCGACTGCACGTTGGGAGACCATTTCTTGGCGATTTTTCAGAATATTTGGGGAAGAGATGGAAAGGTATTGTCTGCACATAAAATGTAGACGAACATGTCAGTATTTCAGAAAAAAAATTCTCCGACTCTTAGTTCAACCGTTTTGTGGTGATACGGTCGCTGTTTCCAACACAACTATATGCACATTCACCCACGGCGGCCCTATATAAATATGCGACTGCACGTTGGGAGACCATTTCTTGGCGATTTTTCAGAATATTTGGGGAAGAGATGGAAAGGTATTGTCTGTACATAAAATGTACACGAACATGTCAGTATTTCAGAAAAAAATCCTCCGACTCTTAGTTCAACCGTTTAGTGGTGATACGGTCGCTGTTTCCAACACAACTACATGCACATTCACCCACGGCGGCCCTATATAAATATGCGACTGCACGTTGGGAGACCATTTCTTGGCGATTTTTCAGAATATTTGGGGAAGAGATGGAAAGGTATTGTCTGCACATAAAATGTACACGAACATGTCAGTATTTCAGAAAAAAATCCTCCGACTCTTAGTTCAACCGTTTAGTGGTGATACGGTCGCTGTTTCCAACACAACTATATGCACATTCACCCACGGCGGCCCTATATAAATATGCGACTGCACGTTGGGAGACCATTTCTTGGCGATTTTTCAGAATATTTGGGGAAGAGATGGAAAGGTATTGTCTGTACATAAAATGTACACGAACATGTCAGTATTTCAGAAAAAAATCCTCCGACTCTTAGTTCAACCGTTTAGTGGTGATACGGTCGCTGTTTCCAACACAACTATATGCACATTCACCCACGGCGGCCCTATATAAATATGCGACTGCACGTTGGGAGACCATTTCTTGGCGATTTTTCAGAATATTTGGGGAAGAGATGGAAAGGTATTGTCTGTACATAAAATGTACACGAACATGTCAGTATTTCAGAAAAAAATCCTCCGACTCTTAGTTCAACCGTTTAGTGGTGATACGGTCGCTGTTTCCAACACACCTGTATGCACATTCACCCACGGCGGCCCTATATAAATATGCGACTGCACGTTGGGAGACCATTTCTTGGCGATTTTTCAGAATATTTGGGGAAGAGATGGAAAGGTATTGTCTGCACATAAAATGTACACGAACATGTCAGTATTTCAGAAACAAATACCTCGAGTCTTAGTTCAACCGTTTTGTGGTGATACGGTCGCTGTTTCCAACACACCTGTATGCACATTCACCCACGGCGGCCCTATATAAATATGCGACTGCACGTTGGGAGACCATTTCTTGGCGATTTTTCAGAATATTTGGGGAAGAGATGGAAAGGTATTGTCTGCACATAAAATGTAGACGAACATGTCAGTATTTCAGAAAAAAAATTCTCCGACTCTTAGTTCAACCGTTTTGTGGTGATACGGTCGCTGTTTCCAACACAACTATATGCACATTCACCCACGGCGGCCCTATATAAATATGCGACTGCACGTTGGGAGACCATTTCTTGGCGATTTTTCAGAATATTTGGGGAAGAGATGGAAAGGTATTGTCTGTACATAAAATGTACACGAACATGTCAGTATTTCAGAAAAAAATCCTCCGACTCTTAGTTCAACCGTTTAGTGGTGATACGGTCGCTGTTTCCAACACAACTACATGCACATTCACCCACGGCGGCCCTATATAAATATGCGACTGCACGTTGGGAGACCATTTCTTGGCGATTTTTCAGAATATTTGGGGAAGAGATGGAAAGGTATTGTCTGCACATAAAATGTACACGAACATGTCAGTATTTCAGAAAAAAATCCTCCGACTCTTAGTTCAACCGTTTAGTGGTGATACGGTCGCTGTTTCCAACACAACTATATGCACATTCACCCACGGCGGCCCTATATAAATATGCGACTGCACGTTGGGAGACCATTTCTTGGCGATTTTTCAGAATATTTGGGGAAGAGATGGAAAGGTATTGTCTGTACATAAAATGTACACGAACATGTCAGTATTTCAGAAAAAAATCCTCCGACTCTTAGTTCAACCGTTTAGTGGTCATACGGCCGCTGTTTCCAACACACCTGTATGCACATTCACCCACGGCGGCCCTATATAAATATGCGACTGCACGTTGGGAGACCATTTCTTGGCGATTTTTCAGAATATTTGGGGAAGAGATGGAAAGGTATTGTCTGCACATAAAATGTACACGAACATGTCAGTATTTCAGAAACAAATACCTCGAGTCTTAGTTCAACCGTTTTGTGGTGATACGGTCGCTGTTTCCAACACACCTGTATGCACATTCACCCACGGCGGCCCTATATAAATATGCGACTGCACGTTGGGAGACCATTTCTTGGCGATTTTTCAGAATATTTGGGGAAGAGATGGAAAGGTATTGTCTGCACATAAAATGTACACGAACATGTCAGTATTTCAGAAAAAAAATTCTCCGACTCTTTGTTCAACCGTTTTGTGGTGATACGGTCGCTGTTTCCAACACAACTATATGCACATTCACCCACGGCGGCCCTATATAAATATGCGACTGCACGTTGGGAGACCATTTCTTGGAGATTTTTCAGAATATTTGGGGAAGAGATGGAAAGGTATTGTCTGTACATAAAATGTACACGAACATGTCAGTATTTCAGAAAAAAATCCTCCGACTCTTAGTTCAACCGTTTAGTGGTGATACGGTCGCTGTTTCCAACACAACTACATGCACATTCACCCACGGCGGCCCTATATAAATATGCGACTGCACGTTGGGAGACCATTTCTTGGCGATTTTTCAGAATATTTGGGGAAGAGATGGAAAGGTACTGTCTGTACATAAAATGTACACGAACATGTCAGCATTTCAGAAAAAAATACATCGCGTGTTTGTTCAACCGTTTAGTGGTAATACGGCCGCTGTTTCCAACACAACTGTATGCACATTCACGTATGGCGGTTCTATATAAATATGCGACTGCACGTTGGGAGACCATTTCTTGGCGATTTTTCAGAATATTTGGGGAAGAGATGGAAAGGTATTGTCTGCACATAAAATGTACACGAACATGTCAGTATTTCAGAAAAAAATACCTTGAGTCTTAGTTCACCCGTTTAGTGGTGATACGACCTCTGTTTCCAACACAACAATATGCACATTCACGAACGGCGACCCTATATAAATATGCGACTGCACGTTGGGAGACCATTTCTTGGCGATTTTTCAGAATATTTGGGGAAGAGATGGAAAGGTATTGTCTGCACATAAAATGTACACGAACATGTCAGTATTTCAGAAAAAAATATCTCGAATCTTAGTTCAACCGTTTTGTGGTGATACGGTCGCTGTTTCCAACACACCTGTATGCACATTCACCCACGGCGGCCCTATGTAAATATGCGACTGCACGTTGGAAGACCATTTTTGGGTGATTTTTCAGAATATTTGGGGAAGAGATGGAAAGGTATTGTCTGCACATAAAATGTAGACGAACATGTCAGTATTTCAGAAAAAAAATTCTCCGACTCTTAGTTCAACCGTTTTGTGGTGATACGGTCGCTGTTTCCAACACAACTATATGCACATTCACCCACGGCGGCCCTATATAAATATGCGACTGCACGTTGGGAGACCATTTCTTGGCGATTTTTCAGAATATTTGGGGAAGAGATGGAAAGGTATTGTCTGTACATAAAATGTACACGAACATGTCAGTATTTCAGAAAAAAATCCTCCGACTCTTAGTTCAACCGTTTAGTGGTGATACGGTCGCTGTTTCCAACACAACTATATGCACATTCACCCACGGCGGCCCTATATAAATATGCGACTGCACGTTGGGAGACCATTTCTTGGCGATTTTTCAGAATATTTGGGGAAGAGATGGAAAGGTATTGTCTGTACATAAAATGTACACGAACATGTCAGTATTTCAGAAAAAAATCCTCCGACTCTTAGTTCAACCGTTTAGTGGTGATACGGTCGCTGTTTCCAACACACCTGTATGCACATTCACCCACGGCGGCCCTATATAAATATGCGACTGCACGTTGGGAGACCATTTCTTGGCGATTTTTCAGAATATTTGGGGAAGAGATGGAAAGGTATTGTCTGCACATAAAATGTACACGAACATGTCAGTATTTCAGAAACAAATACCTCGAGTCTTAGTTCAACCGTTTTGTGGTGATACGGTCGCTGTTTCCAACACACCTGTATGCACATTCACCCACGGCGGCCCTATATAAATATGCGACTGCACGTTGGGAGACCATTTCTTGGCGATTTTTCAGAATATTTGGGGAAGAGATGGAAAGGTATTGTCTGCACATAAAATGTAGACGAACATGTCAGTATTTCAGAAAAAAAATTCTCCGACTCTTAGTTCAACCGTTTTGTGGTGATACGGTCGCTGTTTCCAACACAACTATATGCACATTCACCCACGGCGGCCCTATATAAATATGCGACTGCACGTTGGGAGACCATTTCTTGGCGATTTTTCAGAATATTTGGGGAAGAGATGGAAAGGTATTGTCTGTACATAAAATGTAGACGAACATGTCAGTATTTCAGAAAAAAATCCTCCGACTCTTAGTTCAACCGTTTAGTGGTGATACGGTCGCTGTTTCCAACACAACTACATGCACATTCACCCACGGCGGCCCTATATAAATATGCGACTGCACGTTGGGAGACCATTTCTTGGCGATTTTTCAGAATATTTGGGGAAGAGATGGAAAGGTATTGTCTGCACATAAAATGTACACGAACATGTCAGTATTTCAGAAAAAAATCCTCCGACTCTTAGTTCAACCGTTTAGTGGTGATACGGTCGCTGTTTCCAACACAACTATATGCACATTCACCCACGGCGGCCCTATATAAATATGCGACTGCACGTTGGGAGACCATTTCTTGGCGATTTTTCAGAATATTTGGGGAAGAGATGGAAAGGTATTGTCTGTACATAAAATGTACACGAACATGTCAGTATTTCAGAAAAAAATCCTCCGACTCTTAGTTCAACCGTTTAGTGGTCATACGGCCGCTGTTTCCAACACACCTGTATGCACATTCACCCACGGCGGCCCTATATAAATATGCGACTGCACGTTGGGAGACCATTTCTTGGCGATTTTTCAGAATATTTGGGGAAGAGATGGAAAGGTATTGTCTGCACATAAAATGTACACGAACATGTCAGTATTTCAGAAAAAAAATTCTCCGACTCTTAGTTCAACCGTTTTGTGGTGATACGGTCGCTGTTTCCAACACAACTATATGCACATTCACCCACGGCGGCCCTATATAAATATGCGACTGCACGTTGGGAGACCATTTCTTGGAGATTTTTCAGAATATTTGGGGAAGAGATGGAAAGGTATTGTCTGTACATAAAATGTACACGAACATGTCAGTATTTCAGAAAAAAATCCTCCGACTCTTAGTTCAACCGTTTAGTGGTGATACGGTCGCTGTTTCCAACACACCTATATGCACATTCACCCACGGCGGCCCTATATAAATATGCGACTGCACGTTGGAAGACCATTTTTGGGTGATTTTTCAGAATATTTGGGGAAGAGATGGAAAGGTATTGTCTGCACATAAAATGTAGACGAACATGTCAGTATTTCAGAAAAAAAATTCTCCGACTCTTAGTTCAACCGTTTTGTGGTGATACGGTCGCTGTTTCCAACACAACTATATGCACATTCACCCACGGCGGCCCTATATAAATATGCGACTGCACGTTGGGAGACCATTTCTTGGCGATTTTTCAGAATATTTGGGGAAGAGATGGAAAGGTATTGTCTGCACATAAAATGTACACGAACATGTCAGTATTTCAGAAAAAAATCCTCCGACTCTTAGTTCAACCGTTTAGTGGTGATACGGTCGCTGTTTCCAACACAACTATATGCACATTCACCCACGGCGGCCCTATATAAATATGCGACTGCACGTTGGGAGACCATTTCTTGGCGATTTTTCAGAATATTTGGGGAAGAGATGGAAAGGTATTGTCTGTACATAAAATGTACACGAACATGTCAGTATTTCAGAAAAAAATCCTCCGACTCTTAGTTCAACCGTTTAGTGGTCATACGGCCGCTGTTTCCAACACACCTGTATGCACATTCACCCACGGCGGCCCTATATAAATATGCGACTGCACGTTGGGAGACCATTTCTTGGCGATTTTTCAGAATATTTGGGGAAGAGATGGAAAGGTATTGTCTGCACATAAAATGTACACGAACATGTCAGTATTTCAGAAACAAATACCTCGAGTCTTAGTTCAACCGTTTTGTGGTGATACGGTCGCTGTTTCCAACACACCTGTATGCACATTCACCCACGGCGGCCCTATATAAATATGCGACTGCACGTTGGGAGACCATTTCTTGGCGATTTTTCAGAATATTTGGGGAAGAGATGGAAAGGTATTGTCTGCACATAAAATGTACACGAACATGTCAGTATTTCAGAAAAAAAATTCTCCGACTCTTTGTTCAACCGTTTTGTGGTGATACGGTCGCTGTTTCCAACACAACTATATGCACATTCACCCACGGCGGCCCTATATAAATATGCGACTGCACGTTGGGAGACCATTTCTTGGAGATTTTTCAGAATATTTGGGGAAGAGATGGAAAGGTATTGTCTGTACATAAAATGTACACGAACATGTCAGTATTTCAGAAAAAAATCCTCCGACTCTTAGTTCAACCGTTTAGTGGTGATACGGTCGCTGTTTCCAACACACCTATATGCACATTCACCCACGGCGGCCCTATATAAATATGCGACTGCACGTTGGAAGACCATTTTTGGGTGATTTTTCAGAATATTTGGGGAAGAGATGGAAAGGTATTGTCTGCACATAAAATGTAGACGAACATGTCAGTATTTCAGAAAAAAAATTCTTCGACTCTTAGTTCAACCGTTTTGTGGTGATACGGTCGCTGTTTCCAACACAACTATATGCACATTCACCCACGGCGGCCCTATATAAATATGCGACTGCACGTTGGGAGACCATTTCTTGGCGATTTTTCAGAATATTTGGGGAAGAGATGGAAAGGTATTGTCTGCACATAAAATGTACACGAACATGTCAGTATTTCAGAAAAAAATCCTCCGACTCTTAGTTCAACCGTTTAGTGGTGATACGGTCGCTGTTTCCAACACAACTATATGCACATTCACCCACGGCGGCCCTATATAAATATGCGACTGCACGTTGGGAGACCATTTCTTGGCGATTTTTCAGAATATTTGGGGAAGAGATGGAAAGGTATTGTCTGTACATAAAATGTACACGAACATGTCAGTATTTCAGAAAAAAATCCTCCGACTCTTAGTTCAACCGTTTAGTGGTGATACGGTCGCTGTTTCCAACACACCTGTATGCACATTCACCCACGGCGGCCCTATATAAATATGCGACTGCACGTTGGGAGACCATTTCTTGGCGATTTTTCAGAATATTTGGGGAAGAGATGGAAAGGTATTGTCTGCACATAAAATGTACACGAACATGTCAGTATTTCAGAAAAAAAATTCTCCGACTCTTAGTTCAACCGTTTTGTGGTGATACGGTCGCTGTTTCCAACACAACTATATGCACATTCACCCACGGCGGCCCTATATAAATATGCGACTGCACGTTGGGAGACCATTTCTTGGCGATTTTTCAGAATATTTGGGGAAGAGATGGAAAGGTATTGTCTGTACATAAAATGTACACGAACATGTCAGTATTTCAGAAAAAAATCCTCCGACTCTTAGTTCAACCGTTTAGTGGTGATACGGTCGCTGTTTCCAACACAACTACATGCACATTCACCCACGGCGGCCCTATATAAATATGCGACTGCACGTTGGGAGACCATTTCTTGGCGATTTTTCAGAATATTTGGGGAAGAGATGGAAAGGTATTGTCTGCACATAAAATGTACACGAACATGTCAGTATTTCAGAAAAAAATCCTCCGACTCTTAGTTCAACCGTTTAGTGGTGATACGGTCGCTGTTTCCAACACAACTATATGCACATTCACCCACGGCGGCCCTATATAAATATGCGACTGCACGTTGGGAGACCATTTCTTGGCGATTTTTCAGAATATTTGGGGAAGAGATGGAAAGGTATTGTCTGCACATAAAATGTAGACGAACATGTCAGTATTTCAGAAAAAAAATTCTCCGACTCTTAGTTCAACCGTTTTGTGGTGATACGGTCGCTGTTTCCAACACAACTATATGCACATTCACCCACGGCGGCCCTATATAAATATGCGACTGCACGTTGGGAGACCATTTCTTGGCGATTTTTCAGAATATTTGGGGAAGAGATGGAAAGGTATTGTCTGTACATAAAATGTACACGAACATGTCAGTATTTCAGAAAAAAATCCTCCGACTCTTAGTTCAACCGTTTAGTGGTGATACGGTCGCTGTTTCCAACACAACTACATGCACATTCACCCACGGCGGCCCTATATAAATATGCGACTGCACGTTGGGAGACCATTTCTTGGCGATTTTTCAGAATATTTGGGGAAGAGATGGAAAGGTATTGTCTGCACATAAAATGTACACGAACATGTCAGTATTTCAGAAAAAAATCCTCCGACTCTTAGTTCAACCGTTTAGTGGTGATACGGTCGCTGTTTCCAACACAACTATATGCACATTCACCCACGGCGGCCCTATATAAATATGCGACTGCACGTTGGGAGACCATTTCTTGGCGATTTTTCAGAATATTTGGGGAAGAGATGGAAAGGTATTGTCTGTACATAAAATGTACACGAACATGTCAGTATTTCAGAAAAAAATCCTCCGACTCTTAGTTCAACCGTTTAGTGGTCATACGGCCGCTGTTTCCAACACACCTGTATGCACATTCACCCACGGCGGCCCTATATAAATATGCGACTGCACGTTGGGAGACCATTTCTTGGCGATTTTTCAGAATATTTGGGGAAGAGATGGAAAGGTATTGTCTGCACATAAAATGTACACGAACATGTCAGTATTTCAGAAACAAATACCTCGAGTCTTAGTTCAACCGTTTTGTGGTGATACGGTCGCTGTTTCCAACACACCTGTATGCACATTCACCCACGGCGGCCCTATATAAATATGCGACTGCACGTTGGGAGACCATTTCTTGGCGATTTTTCAGAATATTTGGGGAAGAGATGGAAAGGTATTGTCTGCACATAAAATGTACACGAACATGTCAGTATTTCAGAAAAAAAATTCTCCGACTCTTTGTTCAACCGTTTTGTGGTGATACGGTCGCTGTTTCCAACACAACTATATGCACATTCACCCACGGCGGCCCTATATAAATATGCGACTGCACGTTGGGAGACCATTTCTTGGAGATTTTTCAGAATATTTGGGGAAGAGATGGAAAGGTATTGTCTGCACATAAAATGTACACGAACATGTCAGTATTTCAGAAAAAAATCCTCCGACTCTTAGTTCAACCGTTTAGTGGTGATACGGTCGCTGTTTCCAACACAACTATATGGACATTCACCCACGGCGGCCCTATATAAATATGCGACTGCACGTTGGGAGACCATTTCTTGGCGATTTTTCAGAATATTTGGGGAAGAGATGGAAAGGTATTGTCTGCACATAAAATGTACACGAACATGTCAGTATTTCAGAAAAAAATCCTCCGACTCTTAGTTCAACCGTTTAGTGGTGATACGGTCGCTGTTTCCAACACAACTATATGCACATTCACCCACGGCGGCCCTATATAAATATGCGACTGCACGTTGGGAGACCATTTCTTGGCGATTTTTCAGAATATTTGGGGAAGAGATGGAAAGGTATTGTCTGTACATAAAATGTACACGAACATGTCAGTATTTCAGAAAAAATTCTCCGACTCTTAGTTCAACCGTTTAGTGGTGATACGGTCGCTGTTTCCAACACACCTGTATGCACATTCACCCACGGCGGCCCTATATAAATATGCGACTGCACGTTGGAAGACCATTTTTGGGTGATTTTTCAGAATATTTGGGGAAGAGATGGAAAGGTATTGTCTGCACATAAAATGTACACGAACATGTCAGTATTTCAGAAAAAAATACCTTGAGTCTTAGTTCAACCGTTTTGTGGTGATACGGTCGCTGTTTCCAACACACCTGTATGCACATTCACCCACGGCGGCCCTATATAAATATGCGACTGCACGTTGGGAGACCATTTCTTGGCGATTTTTCAGAATATTTGGGGAAGAGATGGAAAGGTATTGTCTGCACATAAAATGTACACGAACATGTCAGTATTTCAGAAAAAAATATCTCGAATCTTAGTTCAACCGTTTTGTGGTGATACGGTCGCTGTTTCCAACACACCTGTATGCACATTCACCCACGGCGGCCCTATATAAATATGCGACTGCACGTTGGAAGACCATTTTTGGGTGATTTTTCAGAATATTTGGGGAAGAGATGGAAAGGTATTGTCTGCACATAAAATGTAGACGAACATGTCAGTATTTCAGAAAAAAAATTCTCCGACTCTTAGTTCAACCGTTTTGTGGTGATACGGTCGCTGTTTCCAACACAACTATATGCACATTCACCCACGGCGGCCCTATATAAATATGCGACTGCACGTTGGGAGACCATTTCTTGGCGATTTTTCAGAATATTTGGGGAAGAGATGGAAAGGTATTGTCTGTACATAAAATGTACACGAACATGTCAGCATTTCAGAAAAAAATACATCGCGTGTTTGTTCAACCGTTTAGTGGTAATACGGCCGCTGTTTCCAACACAACTGTATGCACATTCACGTATGGCGGTTCTATATAAATATGCGACTGCAAGTTGGGAGACCATTTCTTGGCGATTTTTCAGAATATTTGGGGAAGAGATGGAAAGGTATTGTCTGCACATAAAATGTACACGAACATGTCAGTATTTCAGAAAAAAATACCTTGAGTCTTAGTTCACCCGTTTAGTGGTGATACGACCTCTGTTTCCAACACAACAATATGCACATTCACGAACTTCGACCCTATATAAATATGCGACTGCACGTTGGGAGACCATTTTTCGGCGATTTTTCAGAATATTTGGGGAAGAGATGGAAAGGTATTGTCTGCACATAAAATGTACACGAACATGTCAGTATTTCAGAAAAAAATATCTCGAATCTTAGTTCAACCGTTTTGTGGTGATACGGTCGCTGTTTCCAACACAACTATATGCACATTCACCCACGGCGGCCCTATATAAATATGCGACTGCACGTTGGGAGACCATTTCTTGGCGATTTTTCAGAATATTTGGGGAAGAGATGGAAAGGTATTGTCTGCACATAAAATGTACACGAACATGTCAGTATTTCAGAAAAAAATCCTCCGACTCTTAGTTCAACCGTTTAGTGGTGATACGGTCGCTGTTTCCAACACACCTGTATGCACATTCACCCACGGCGGCCCTATATAAATATGCGACTGCACGTTGGGAGACCATTTCTTGGCGATTTTTCAGAATATTTGGGGAAGAGATGGAAAGGTATTGTCTGCACATAAAATGTACACGAACATGTCAGTATTTCAGAAACAAATACCTCGAGTCTTAGTTCAACCGTTTTGTGGTGATACGGTCGCTGTTTCCAACACACCTGTATGCACATTCACCCACGGCGGCCCTATATAAATATGCGACTGCACGTTGGGAGACCATTTCTTGGCGATTTTTCAGAATATTTGGGGAAGAGATGGAAAGGTATTGTCTGCACATAAAATGTAGACGAACATGTCAGTATTTCAGAAAAAAAATTCTCCGACTCTTAGTTCAACCGTTTTGTGGTGATACGGTCGCTGTTTCCAACACAACTATATGCACATTCACCCACGGCGGCCCTATATAAATATGCGACTGCACGTTGGGAGACCATTTCTTGGCGATTTTTCAGAATATTTGGGGAAGAGATGGAAAGGTATTGTCTGTACATAAAATGTACACGAACATGTCAGTATTTCAGAAAAAAATCCTCCGACTCTTAGTTCAACCGTTTAGTGGTGATACGGTCGCTGTTTCCAACACAACTATATGCACATTCACCCACGGCGGCCCTATATAAATATGCGACTGCACGTTGGGAGACCATTTCTTGGCGATTTTTCAGAATATTTGGGGAAGAGATGGAAAGGTATTGTCTGCACATAAAATGTACACGAACATGTCAGTATTTCAGAAAAAAATCCTCCGACTCTTAGTTCAACCGTTTTGTGGTGATACGGTCGCTGTTTCCAACACAACTATATGCACATTCACCCACGGCGGCCCTATATAAATATGCGACTGCACGTTGGGAGACCATTTCTTGGAGATTTTTCAGAATATTTGGGGAAGAGATGGAAAGGTATTGTCTGTACATAAAATGTACACGAACATGTCAGTATTTCAGAAAAAAATCCTCCGACTCTTAGTTCAACCGTTTAGTGGTCATACGGCCGCTGTTTCCAACACACCTGTATGCACATTCACCCACGGCGGCCCTATATAAATATGCGACTGCACGTTGGGAGACCATTTCTTGGCGATTTTTCAGAATATTTGGGGAAGAGATGGAAAGGTATTGTCTGCACATAAAATGTACACGAACATGTCAGTATTTCAGAAACAAATACCTCGAGTCTTAGTTCAACCGTTTTGTGGTGATACGGTCGCTGTTTCCAACACACCTGTATGCACATTCACCCACGGCGGCCCTATATAAATATGCGACTGCACGTTGGGAGACCATTTCTTGGCGATTTTTCAGAATATTTGGGGAAGAGATGGAAAGGTATTGTCTGCACATAAAATGTACACGAACATGTCAGTATTTCAGAAAAAAAATTCTCCGACTCTTTGTTCAACCGTTTTGTGGTGATACGGTCGCTGTTTCCAACACAACTATATGCACATTCACCCACGGCGGCCCTATATAAATATGCGACTGCACGTTGGGAGACCATTTCTTGGAGATTTTTCAGAATATTTGGGGAAGAGATGGAAAGGTATTGTCTGTACATAAAATGTACACGAACATGTCAGTATTTCAGAAAAAAATCCTCCGACTCTTAGTTCAACCGTTTAGTGGTGATACGGTCGCTGTTTCCAACACAACTATATGCACATTCACCCACGGCGGCCCTATATAAATATGCGACTGCACGTTGGGAGACCATTTCTTGGCGATTTTTCAGAATATTTGGGGAAGAGATGGAAAGGTATTGTCTGCACATAAAATGTACACGAACATGTCAGTATTTCAGAAAAAAATCCTCCGACTCTTAGTTCAACCGTTTAGTGGTGATACGGTCGCTGTTTCCAACACAACTATATGCACATTCACCCACGGCGGCCCTATATAAATATGCGACTGCACGTTGGAAGACCATTTTTGGGTGATTTTTCAGAATATTTGGGGAAGAGATGGAAAGGTATTGTCTGCACATAAAATGTAGACGAACATGTCAGTATTTCAGAAAAAAAATTCTCCGACTCTTAGTTCAACCGTTTTGTGGTGATACGGTCGCTGTTTCCAACACAACTATATGCACATTCACCCACGGCGGCCCTATATAAATATGCGACTGCACGTTGGGAGACCATTTCTTGGCGATTTTTCAGAATATTTGGGGAAGAGATGGAAAGGTATTGTCTGCACATAAAATGTACACGAACATGTCAGTATTTCAGAAAAAAATCCTCCGACTCTTAGTTCAACCGTTTTGTGGTGATACGGTCGCTGTTTCCAACACAACTATATGCACATTCACCCACGGCGGCCCTATATAAATATGCGACTGCACGTTGGGAGACCATTTCTTGGCGATTTTTCAGAATATTTGGGGAAGAGATGGAAAGGTATTGTCTGTACATAAAATGTACACGAACATGTCAGTATTTCAGAAAAAAATCCTCCGACTCTTAGTTCAACCGTTTAGTGGTGATACGGCCGCTGTTTCCAACACACCTGTATGCACATTCACCCACGGCGGCCCTATATAAATATGCGACTGCACGTTGGGAGACCATTTCTTGGCGATTTTTCAGAATATTTGGGGAAGAGATGGAAAGGTATTGTCTGCACATAAAATGTACACGAACATGTCAGTATTTCAGAAACAAATACCTCGAGTCTTAGTTCAACCGTTTTGTGGTGATACGGTCGCTGTTTCCAACACACCTGTATGCACATTCACCCACGGCGGCCCTATATAAATATGCGACTGCACGTTGGGAGACCATTTCTTGGCGATTTTTCAGAATATTTGGGGAAGAGATGGAAAGGTATTGTCTGCACATAAAATGTACACGAACATGTCAGTATTTCAGAAAAAAAATTCTCCGACTCTTAGTTCAACCGTTTTGTGGTGATACGGTCGCTGTTTCCAACACAACTATATGCACATTCACCCACGGCGGCCCTATATAAATATGCGACTGCACGTTGGGAGACCATTTCTTGGCGATTTTTCAGAATATTTGGGGAAGAGATGGAAAGGTATTGTCTGCACATAAAATGTAGACGAACATGTCAGTATTTCAGAAAAAAAATTCTCCGACTCTTAGTTCAACCGTTTTGTGGTGATACGGTCGCTGTTTCCAACACAACTATATGCACATTCACCCACGGCGGCCCTATATAAATATGCGACTGCACGTTGGGAGACCATTTCTTGGCGATTTTTCAGAATATTTGGGGAAGAGATGGAAAGGTATTGTCTGCACATAAAATGTACACGAACATGTCAGTATTTCAGAAAAAAATCCTCCGACTCTTAGTTCAACCGTTTAGTGGTGATACGGTCGCTGTTTCCAACACAACTACATGCACATTCACCCACGGCGGCCCTATATAAATATGCGACTGCACGTTGGGAGACCATTTCTTGGCGATTTTTCAGAATATTTGGGGAAGAGATGGAAAGGTATTGTCTGCACATAAAATGTACACGAACATGTCAGTATTTCAGAAAAAAATCCTCCGACTCTTAGTTCAACCGTTTAGTGGTGATACGGTCGCTGTTTCCAACACAACTATATGCACATTCACCCACGGCGGCCCTATATAAATATGCGACTGCACGTTGGGAGACCATTTCTTGGCGATTTTTCAGAATATTTGGGGAAGAGATGGAAAGGTATTGTCTGTACATAAAATGTACACGAACATGTCAGTATTTCAGAAAAAAATCCTCCGACTCTTAGTTCAACCGTTTAGTGGTCATACGGCCGCTGTTTCCAACACACCTGTATGCACATTCACCCACGGCGGCCCTATATAAATATGCGACTGCACGTTGGGAGACCATTTCTTGGCGATTTTTCAGAATATTTGGGGAAGAGATGGAAAGGTATTGTCTGCACATAAAATGTACACGAACATGTCAGTATTTCAGAAACAAATACCTCGAGTCTTAGTTCAACCGTTTTGTGGTGATACGGTCGCTGTTTCCAACACACCTGTATGCACATTCACCCACGGCGGCCCTATATAAATATGCGACTGCACGTTGGGAGACCATTTCTTGGCGATTTTTCAGAATATTTGGGGAAGAGATGGAAAGGTATTGTCTGCACATAAAATGTACACGAACATGTCAGTATTTCAGAAAAAAAATTCTCCGACTCTTTGTTCAACCGTTTTGTGGTGATACGGTCGCTGTTTCCAACACAACTATATGCACATTCACCCACGGCGGCCCTATATAAATATGCGACTGCACGTTGGGAGACCATTTCTTGGCGATTTTTCAGAATATTTGGGGAAGAGATGGAAAGGTATTGTCTGTACATAAAATGTACACGAACATGTCAGTAATTCAGAAAAAAATCCTCCGACTCTTAGTTCAACCGTTTAGTGGTGATACGGTCGCTGTTTCCAACACAACTATATGCACATTCACCCACGGCGGCCCTATATAAATATGCGACTGCACGTTGGGAGACCATTTCTTGGCGATTTTTCAGAATATTTGGGGAAGAGATGGAAAGGTATTGTCTGCACATAAAATGTACACGAACATGTCAGTATTTCAGAAAAAAATCCTCCGACTCTTAGTTCAACCGTTTAGTGGTGATACGGTCGCTGTTTCCAACACAACTATATGCACATTCACCCACGGCGGCCCTATATAAATATGCGACTGCACGTTGGGAGACCATTTCTTGGCGATTTTTCAGAATATTTGGGGAAGAGATGGAAAGGTATTGTCTGCACATAAAATGTACACGAACATGTCAGTATTTCAGAAAAAATTCTCCGACTCTTAGTTCAACCGTTTAGTGGTGATACGGTCGCTGTTTCCAACACACCTGTATGCACATTCACCCACGGCGGCCCTATATAAATATGCGACTGCACGTTGGGAGACCATTTCTTGGCGATTTTTCAGAATATTTGGGGAAGAGATGGAAAGGTATTGTCTGCACATAAAATGTACACGAACATGTCAGTATTTCAGAAAAAAAATTCTCCGACTCTTAGTTCAACCGTTTTGTGGTGATACGGTCGCTGTTTCCAACACAAATATATGCACATTCACCCACGGCGGCCCTATATAAATATGCGACTGCACGTTGGGAGACCATTTCTTGGCGATTTTTCAGAATATTTGGGGAAGAGATGGAAAGGTATTGTCTGCACATAAAATGTACACGAACATGTCAGTATTTCAGAAAAAAATCCTCCGACTCTTAGTTCAACCGTTTAGTGGTGATACGGTCGCTGTTTCCAACACAACTATATGCACATTCACCCACGGCGGCCCTATATAAATATGCGACTGCACGTTGGGAGACCATTTCTTGGCGATTTTTCAGAATATTTGGGGAAGAGATGGAAAGGTATTGTCTGCACATAAAATGTACACGAACATGTCAGTATTTCAGAAAAAATTCTCCGACTCTTAGTTCAACCGTTTAGTGGTGATACGGTCGCTGTTTCCAACACACCTGTATGCACATTCACCCACGGCGGCCCTATATAAATATGCGACTGCACGTTGGGAGACCATTTCTTGGCGATTTTTCAGAATATTTGGGGAAGAGATGGAAAGGTATTGTCTGTACATAAAATGTACACGAACATGTCAGTATTTCAGAAAAAAAATTCTCCGACTCTTTGTTCAACCGTTTTGTGGTGATACGGTCGCTGTTTCCAACACAACTATATGCACATTCACCCACGGCGGCCCTATATAAATATGCGACTGCACGTTGGGAGACCATTTCTTGGCGATTTTTCAGAATATTTGGGGAAGAGATGGAAAGGTATTGTCTGCACATAAAATGTAGACGAACATGTCAGTATTTCAGAAAAAAAAATTCTCCGACTCTTTGTTCAACCGTTTTGTGGTGATTCGGTCGCTGTTTCCAACACAACTATATGCACATTCACCCACGGCGGCCCTATATAAATATGCGACTGCACGTTGGGAGACCATTTCTTGGAGATTTTTCAGAATATTTGGGGAAGAGATGGAAAGGTATTGTCTGTACATAAAATGTACACGAACATGTCAGTATTTCAGAAAAAAAATCCTCCGACTCTTAGTTCAACCGTTTAGTGGTGATACGGTCGCTGTTTCCAACACAACTATATGCACATTCACCCACGGCGGCCCTATATAAATATGCGACTGCACGTTGGGAGACCATTTCTTGGCGATTTTTCAGAATATTTGGGGAAGAGATGGAAAGGTATTGTCTGCACATAAAATGTACACGAACATGTCAGTATTTCAGAAAAAAATCCTCCGACTCTTAGTTCAACCGTTTAGTGGTGATACGGTCGCTGTTTCCAACACAACTATATGCACATTCACCCACGGCGGCCCTATATAAATATGCGACTGCACGTTGGGAGACCATTTCTTGGCGATTTTTCAGAATATTTGGGGAAGAGATGGAAAGGTATTGTCTGTACATAAAATGTACACGAACATGTCAGTATTTCAGAAAAAAATCCTCCGACTCTTAGTTCAACCGTTTAGTGGTGATACGGTCGCTGTTTCCAACACACCTGTATGCACATTCACCCACGGCGGCCCTATATAAATATGCGACTGCACGTTGGGAGACCATTTCTTGGCGATTTTTCAGAATATTTGGGGAAGAGATGGAAAGGTATTGTCTGCACATAAAATGTACACGAACATGTCAGTATTTCAGAAACAAATACCTCGAGTCTTAGTTCAACCGTTTTGTGGTGATACGGTCGCTGTTTCCAACACACCTGTATGCACATTCACCCACGGCGGCCCTATATAAATATGCGACTGCACGTTGGGAGACCATTTCTTGGCGATTTTTCAGAATATTTGGGGAAGAGATGGAAAGGTATTGTCTGCACATAAAATGTACACGAACATGTCAGTATTTCAGAAAAAAAATTCTCCGACTTTTTGTTCAACCGTTTTGTGGTGATACGGTCGCTGTTTCCAACACAACTATATGCACATTCACCCACGGCGGCCCTATATAAATATGCGACTGCACGTTGGGAGACCATTTCTTGGCGATTTTTCAGAATATTTGGGGAAGAGATGGAAAGGTATTGTCTGCACATAAAATGTACACGAACATGTCAGTATTTCAGAAAAAATTCTCCGACTCTTAGTTCAACCGTTTAGTGGTGATACGGTCGCTGTTTCCAACACACCTGTATGCACATTCACCCACGGCGGCCCTATATAAATATGCGACTGCACGTTGGGAGACCATTTCTTGGCGATTTTTCAGAATATTTGGGGAAGAGATGGAAAGGTATTGTCTGTACATAAAATGTACACGAACATGTCAGTATTTCAGAAAAAAAATTCTCCGACTCTTTGTTCAACCGTTTTGTGGTGATACGGTCGCTGTTTCCAACACAACTATATGCACATTCACCCACGGCGGCCCTATATAAATATGCGACTGCACGTTGGGAGACCATTTCTTGGCGATTTTTCAGAATATTTGGGGAAGAGATGGAAAGGTATTGTCTGCACATAAAATGTAGACGAACATGTCAGTATTTCAGAAAAAAAAATTCTCCGACTCTTTGTTCAACCGTTTTGTGGTGATTCGGTCGCTGTTTCCAACACAACTATATGCACATTCACCCACGGCGGCCCTATATAAATATGCGACTGCACGTTGGGAGACCATTTCTTGGAGATTTTTCAGAATATTTGGGGAAGAGATGGAAAGGTATTGTCTGTACATAAAATGTACACGAACATGTCAGTATTTCAGAAAAAAAATCCTCCGACTCTTAGTTCAACCGTTTAGTGGTGATACGGTCGCTGTTTCCAACACAACTATATGCACATTCACCCACGGCGGCCCTATATAAATATGCGACTGCACGTTGGGAGACCATTTCTTGGCGATTTTTCAGAATATTTGGGGAAGAGATGGAAAGGTATTGTCTGCACATAAAATGTACACGAACATGTCAGTATTTCAGAAAAAAATCCTCCGACTCTTAGTTCAACCGTTTAGTGGTGATACGGTCGCTGTTTCCAACACAACTATATGCACATTCACCCACGGCGGCCCTATATAAATATGCGACTGCACGTTGGGAGACCATTTCTTGGCGATTTTTCAGAATATTTGGGGAAGAGATGGAAAGGTATTGTCTGTACATAAAATGTACACGAACATGTCAGTATTTCAGAAAAAAATCCTCCGACTCTTAGTTCAACCGTTTAGTGGTGATACGGTCGCTGTTTCCAACACACCTGTATGCACATTCACCCACGGCGGCCCTATATAAATATGCGACTGCACGTTGGGAGACCATTTCTTGGCGATTTTTCAGAATATTTGGGGAAGAGATGGAAAGGTATTGTCTGCACATAAAATGTACACGAACATGTCAGTATTTCAGAAACAAATACCTCGAGTCTTAGTTCAACCGTTTTGTGGTGATACGGTCGCTGTTTCCAACACACCTGTATGCACATTCACCCACGGCGGCCCTATATAAATATGCGACTGCACGTTGGGAGACCATTTCTTGGCGATTTTTCAGAATATTTGGGGAAGAGATGGAAAGGTATTGTCTGCACATAAAATGTACACGAACATGTCAGTATTTCAGAAAAAAAATTCTCCGACTTTTTGTTCAACCGTTTTGTGGTGATACGGTCGCTGTTTCCAACACAACTATATGCACATTCACCCACGGCGGCCCTATATAAATATGCGACTGCACGTTGGGAGACCATTTCTTGGCGATTTTTCAGAATATTTGGGGAAGAGATGGAAAGGTATTGTCTGCACATAAAATGTACACGAACATGTCAGTATTTCAGAAAAAAATCCTCCGACTCTTAGTTCAACCGTTTAGTGGTGATACGGTCGCTGTTTCCAACACAACTATATGCACATTCACCCACGGCGGCCCTATATAAATATGCGACTGCACGTTGGGAGACCATTTCTTGGCGATTTTTCAGAATATTTGGGGAAGAGATGGAAAGGTATTGTCTGTACATAAAATGTACACGAACATGTCAGTATTTCAGAAAAAAATCCTCCGACTCTTAGTTCAACCGTTTAGTGGTGATACGGTCGCTGTTTCCAACACACCTGTATGCACATTCACCCACGGCGGCCCTATATAAATATGCGACTGCACGTTGGGAGACCATTTCTTGGCGATTTTTCAGAATATTTGGGGAAGAGATGGAAAGGTATTGTCTGCACATAAAATGTACACGAACATGTCAGTATTTCAGAAACAAATACCTCGAGTCTTCGTTCAACCGTTTTGTGGTGATACGGTCGCTGTTTCCAACACACCTGTATGCACATTCACCCACGGCGGCCCTATATAAATATGCGACTGCACGTTGGAAGACCATTTTTGGGTGATTTTTCAGAATATTTGGGGAAGAGATGGAAAGGTATTGTCTGCACATAAAATGTACACGAACATGTCAGTATTTCAGAAAAAAATTCTCCGACTCTTAGTTCAACCGTTTTGTGGTGATACGGTCGCTGTTTCCAACACAACTATATGCACATTCACGCATGGCGGCCCTATATAAATATGCGACTGCACGTTGGGAGACCATTTCTTGGCGATTTTTCAGAATATTTGGGGAAGAGATGGAAAGGTATTGTCTGTACATAAAATGTACACGAACATGTCAGTATTTCAGAAAAAAATCCTCCGACTCTTAGTTCAACCGTTTAGTGGTGATACGGTCCCTGTTTCCAACACACCTGTATGGACATTCACCCACGGTGGCCCTATATAAATATGCGACTGCACGTTGGAAGACCATTTTTGGGCGATTTTTCAGAATATTTGGGGAAGAGATGGAAAGGTATTGTCAGCACATAAAATGTACACGAACATGTCAGTATTTCAGAAAAAAATACTACGGATCTTTGTTCAACCATTTAGTGGTGATGCGGCCGCTGTTTCCAACGCGCCTATATGCACATTCACTCACGGCGGCCCTATATAAATATGCGACTGCCCATTGGGAGACCATTTTTGGGCGATTTTTCAGAATATTAGGGGAAGAGATGGAAAGGTACTGTCTGTACATAAAATGTACACGAACATGTCAGTATTTCAGAAAAAAATACTACGGATCTTTGTTCAACCGTTTAGTGGTGATTCGGCCGCTGTTTCCAACACACCTGTGTGCACATTCACCCACTGCTGCCCCATATAAATATGCGACTGCACGTTGGGAGACCATTTTTGGGCGATTTTTCAGAATATTTGGGGAAGAGATGGAAAGGTATTGTCTGCACATAAAATGTAGACGAAGATGTCAGTATTTCAGAAAAAAATTCTCCGACTTTTTGTTCAACCGTTTTGTGGTGATACGGTCGCTGTTTCCAACACAACTATATGCACATTCACCCACGGCGGCCCTATATAAATATGCGACTGCACGTTGGGAGACCATTTCTTGGCGATTTTTCAGAATATTTGGGGAAGAGATGGAAAGGTATTGTCTGCACATAAAATGTACACGAACATGTCAGTATTTCAGAAAAAAATCCTCCGACTCTTAGTTCAACCGTTTAGTGGTGATACGGTCGCTGTTTCCAACACAACTACATGCACATTCACCCACGGCGGCCCTATATAAATATGCGACTGCACGTTGGGAGACCATTTCTTGGCGATTTTTCAGAATATTTGGGGAAGAGATGGAAAGGTATTGTCTGCACATAAAATGTACACGAACATGTCAGTATTTCAGAAAAAAATCCTCCGACTCTTAGTTCAACCGTTTAGTGGTGATACGGTCGCTGTTTCCAACACAACTATATGCACATTCACCCACGGCGGCCCTATATAAATATGCGACTGCACGTTGGGAGACCATTTCTTGGCGATTTTTCAGAATATTTGGGGAAGAGATGGAAAGGTATTGTCTGTACATAAAATGTACACGAACATGTCAGTATTTCAGAAAAAAATCCTCCGACTCTTAGTTCAACCGTTTAGTGGTGATACGGTCGCTGTTTCCAACACACCTGTATGCACATTCACCCACGGCGGCCCTATATAAATATGCGACTGCACGTTGGGAGACCATTTCTTGGCGATTTTTCAGAATATTTGGGGAAGAGATGGAAAGGTATTGTCTGCACATAAAATGTACACGAACATGTCAGTATTTCAGAAACAAATACCTCGAGTCTTAGTTCAACCGTTTTGTGGTGATACGGTCGCTGTTTCCAACACACCTGTATGCACATTCACCCACGGCGGCCCTATATAAATATGCGACTGCACGTTGGGAGACCATTTCTTGGCGATTTTTCAGAATATTTGGGGAAGAGATGGAAAGGTATTGTCTGCACATAAAATGTACACGAACATGTCAGTATTTCAGAAAAAAAATTCTCCGACTCTTTGTTCAACCGTTTTGTGGTGATACGGTCGCTGTTTCCAACACAACTATATGCACATTCACCCACGGCGGCCCTATATAAATATGCGACTGCACGTTGGGAGACCATTTCTTGGCGATTTTTCAGAATATTTGGGGAAGAGATGGAAAGGTATTGTCTGTACATAAAATGTACACGAACATGTCAGTATTTCAGAAAAAAATCCTCCGACTCTTAGTTCAACCGTTTAGTGGTGATACGGTCGCTGTTTCCAACACAACTATATGCACATTCACCCACGGCGGCCCTATATAAATATGCGACTGCACGTTGGGAGACCATTTCTTGGCGATTTTTCAGAATATTTGGGGAAGAGATGGAAAGGTATTGTCTGCACATAAAATGTACACGAACATGTCAGTATTTCAGAAAAAAATCCTCCGACTCTTAGTTCAACCGTTTAGTGGTGATACGGTCGCTGTTTCCAACACAACTATATGCACATTCACCCACGGCGGCCCTATATAAATATGCGACTGCACGTTGGGAGACCATTTCTTGGCGATTTTTCAGAATATTTGGGGAAGAGATGGAAAGGTATTGTCTGCACATAAAATGTACACGAACATGTCAGTATTTCAGAAAAAATTCTCCGACTCTTAGTTCAACCGTTTAGTGGTGATACGGTCGCTGTTTCCAACACACCTGTATGCACATTCACCCACGGCGGCCCTATATAAATATGCGACTGCACGTTGGGAGACCATTTCTTGGCGATTTTTCAGAATATTTGGGGAAGAGATGGAAAGGTATTGTCTGCACATAAAATGTACACGAACATGTCAGTATTTCAGAAAAAAAATTCTCCGACTCTTAGTTCAACCGTTTTGTGGTGATACGGTCGCTGTTTCCAACACAAATATATGCACATTCACCCACGGCGGCCCTATATAAATATGCGACTGCACGTTGGGAGACCATTTCTTGGCGATTTTTCAGAATATTTGGGGAAGAGATGGAAAGGTATTGTCTGCACATAAAATGTACACGAACATGTCAGTATTTCAGAAAAAAATCCTCCGACTCTTAGTTCAACCGTTTAGTGGTGATACGGTCGCTGTTTCCAACACAACTATATGCACATTCACCCACGGCGGCCCTATATAAATATGCGACTGCACGTTGGGAGACCATTTCTTGGCGATTTTTCAGAATATTTGGGGAAGAGATGGAAAGGTATTGTCTGCACATAAAATGTACACGAACATGTCAGTATTTCAGAAAAAATTCTCCGACTCTTAGTTCAACCGTTTAGTGGTGATACGGTCGCTGTTTCCAACACACCTGTATGCACATTCACCCACGGCGGCCCTATATAAATATGCGACTGCACGTTGGGAGACCATTTCTTGGCGATTTTTCAGAATATTTGGGGAAGAGATGGAAAGGTATTGTCTGTACATAAAATGTACACGAACATGTCAGTATTTCAGAAAAAAAATTCTCCGACTCTTTGTTCAACCGTTTTGTGGTGATACGGTCGCTGTTTCCAACACAACTATATGCACATTCACCCACGGCGGCCCTATATAAATATGCGACTGCACGTTGGGAGACCATTTCTTGGCGATTTTTCAGAATATTTGGGGAAGAGATGGAAAGGTATTGTCTGCACATAAAATGTAGACGAACATGTCAGTATTTCAGAAAAAAAAATTCTCCGACTCTTTGTTCAACCGTTTTGTGGTGATTCGGTCGCTGTTTCCAACACAACTATATGCACATTCACCCACGGCGGCCCTATATAAATATGCGACTGCACGTTGGGAGACCATTTCTTGGAGATTTTTCAGAATATTTGGGGAAGAGATGGAAAGGTATTGTCTGTACATAAAATGTACACGAACATGTCAGTATTTCAGAAAAAAAATCCTCCGACTCTTAGTTCAACCGTTTAGTGGTGATACGGTCGCTGTTTCCAACACAACTATATGCACATTCACCCACGGCGGCCCTATATAAATATGCGACTGCACGTTGGGAGACCATTTCTTGGCGATTTTTCAGAATATTTGGGGAAGAGATGGAAAGGTATTGTCTGCACATAAAATGTACACGAACATGTCAGTATTTCAGAAAAAAATCCTCCGACTCTTAGTTCAACCGTTTAGTGGTGATACGGTCGCTGTTTCCAACACAACTATATGCACATTCACCCACGGCGGCCCTATATAAATATGCGACTGCACGTTGGGAGACCATTTCTTGGCGATTTTTCAGAATATTTGGGGAAGAGATGGAAAGGTATTGTCTGTACATAAAATGTACACGAACATGTCAGTATTTCAGAAAAAAATCCTCCGACTCTTAGTTCAACCGTTTAGTGGTGATACGGTCGCTGTTTCCAACACACCTGTATGCACATTCACCCACGGCGGCCCTATATAAATATGCGACTGCACGTTGGGAGACCATTTCTTGGCGATTTTTCAGAATATTTGGGGAAGAGATGGAAAGGTATTGTCTGCACATAAAATGTACACGAACATGTCAGTATTTCAGAAACAAATACCTCGAGTCTTAGTTCAACCGTTTTGTGGTGATACGGTCGCTGTTTCCAACACACCTGTATGCACATTCACCCACGGCGGCCCTATATAAATATGCGACTGCACGTTGGGAGACCATTTCTTGGCGATTTTTCAGAATATTTGGGGAAGAGATGGAAAGGTATTGTCTGCACATAAAATGTACACGAACATGTCAGTATTTCAGAAAAAAATCCTCCGACTCTTAGTTCAACCGTTTAGTGGTGATACGGTCGCTGTTTCCAACACAACTATATGCACATTCACCCACGGCGGCCCTATATAAATATGCGACTGCACGTTGGGAGACCATTTCTTGGCGATTTTTCAGAATATTTGGGGAAGAGATGGAAAGGTATTGTCTGCACATAAAATGTACACGAACATGTCAGTATTTCAGAAAAAATTCTCCGACTCTTAGTTCAACCGTTTAGTGGTGATACGGTCGCTGTTTCCAACACACCTGTATGCACATTCACCCACGGCGGCCCTATATAAATATGCGACTGCACGTTGGGAGACCATTTCTTGGCGATTTTTCAGAATATTTGGGGAAGAGATGGAAAGGTATTGTCTGTACATAAAATGTACACGAACATGTCAGTATTTCAGAAAAAAATCCTCCGACTCTTAGTTCAACCGTTTAGTGGTGATACGGTCGCTGTTTCCAACACAACTATATGCACATTCACCCACGGCGGCCCTATATAAATATGCGACTGCACGTTGGGAGACCATTTCTTGGAGATTTTTCAGAATATTTGGGGAAGAGATGGAAAGGTATTGTCTGTACATAAAATGTACACGAACATGTCAGTATTTCAGAAAAAAAATCCTCCGACTCTTAGTTCAACCGTTTAGTGGTGATACGGTCGCTGTTTCCAACACAACTATATGCACATTCACCCACGGCGGCCCTATATAAATATGCGACTGCACGTTGGGAGACCATTTCTTGGCGATTTTTCAGAATATTTGGGGAAGAGATGGAAAGGTATTGTCTGCACATAAAATGTACACGAACATGTCAGTATTTCAGAAAAAAATCCTCCGACTCTTAGTTCAACCGTTTAGTGGTGATACGGTCGCTGTTTCCAACACAACTATATGCACATTCACCCACGGCGGCCCTATATAAATATGCGACTGCACGTTGGGAGACCATTTCTTGGCGATTTTTCAGAATATTTGGGGAAGAGATGGAAAGGTATTGTCTGTACATAAAATGTACACGAACATGTCAGTATTTCAGAAAAAAATCCTCCGACTCTTAGTTCAACCGTTTAGTGGTGATACGGTCGCTGTTTCCAACACACCTGTATGCACATTCACCCACGGCGGCCCTATATAAATATGCGACTGCACGTTGGGAGACCATTTCTTGGCGATTTTTCAGAATATTTGGGGAAGAGATGGAAAGGTATTGTCTGCACATAAAATGTACACGAACATGTCAGTATTTCAGAAACAAATACCTCGAGTCTTAGTTCAACCGTTTTGTGGTGATACGGTCGCTGTTTCCAACACACCTGTATGCACATTCACCCACGGCGGCCCTATATAAATATGCGACTGCACGTTGGGAGACCATTTCTTGGCGATTTTTCAGAATATTTGGGGAAGAGATGGAAAGGTATTGTCTGCACATAAAATGTACACGAACATGTCAGTATTTCAGAAAAAAAATTCTCCGACTTTTTGTTCAACCGTTTTGTGGTGATACGGTCGCTGTTTCCAACACAACTATATGCACATTCACCCACGGCGGCCCTATATAAATATGCGACTGCACGTTGGGAGACCATTTCTTGGCGATTTTTCAGAATATTTGGGGAAGAGATGGAAAGGTATTGTCTGCACATAAAATGTACACGAACATGTCAGTATTTCAGAAAAAAATCCTCCGACTCTTAGTTCAACCGTTTAGTGGTGATACGGTCGCTGTTTCCAACACAACTATATGCACATTCACCCACGGCGGCCCTATATAAATATGCGACTGCACGTTGGGAGACCATTTCTTGGCGATTTTTCAGAATATTTGGGGAAGAGATGGAAAGGTATTGTCTGTACATAAAATGTACACGAACATGTCAGTATTTCAGAAAAAAATCCTCCGACTCTTAGTTCAACCGTTTAGTGGTGATACGGTCGCTGTTTCCAACACACCTGTATGCACATTCACCCACGGCGGCCCTATATAAATATGCGACTGCACGTTGGGAGACCATTTCTTGGCGATTTTTCAGAATATTTGGGGAAGAGATGGAAAGGTATTGTCTGCACATAAAATGTACACGAACATGTCAGTATTTCAGAAACAAATACCTCGAGTCTTAGTTCAACCGTTTTGTGGTGATACGGTCGCTGTTTCCAACACACCTGTATGCACATTCACCCACGGCGGCCCTATATAAATATGCGACTGCACGTTGGGAGACCATTTCTTGGCGATTTTTCAGAATATTTGGGGAAGAGATGGAAAGGTATTGTCTGCACATAAAATGTACACGAACATGTCAGTATTTCAGAAAAAAATACCTCGAGTCTTCGTTCAACCGTTTTGTGGTGATACGGTCGCTGTTTCCAACACACCTGTATGCACATTCACCCACGGCGGCCCTATATAAATATGCGACTGCACGTTGGAAGACCATTTTTGGGCGATTTTTCAGAATATTTGGGGAAGAGATGGAAAGGTATTGTCTGCACATAAAATGTACACGAACATGTCAGTATTTCAGAAAAAAATTCTCCGACTCTTAGTTCAACCGTTTTGTGGTGATACGGTCGCTGTTTCCAACACAACTATATGCACATTCACGCATGGCGGCCCTATATAAATATGCGACTGCACGTTGGGAGACCATTTCTTGGCGATTTTTCAGAATATTTGGGGAAGAGATGGAAAGGTATTGTCTGTACATAAAATGTACACGAACATGTCAGTATTTCAGAAAAAAATCCTCCGACTCTTAGTTCAACCGTTTAGTGGTGATACGGTCCCTGTTTCCAACACACCTGTATGGACATTCACCCACGGTGGCCCTATATAAATATGCGACTGCACGTTGGAAGACCATTTTTGGGCGATTTTTCAGAATATTTGGGGAAGAGATGGAAAGGTATTGTCAGCACATAAAATGTACACGAACATGTCAGTATTTCAGAAAAAAATACTACGGATCTTTGTTCAACCATTTAGTGGTGATGCGGCCGCTGTTTCCAACGCGCCTATATGCACATTCACTCACGGCGGCCCTATATAAATATGCGACTGCCCATTGGGAGACCATTTTTGGGCGATTTTTCAGAATATTAGGGGAAGAGATGGAAAGGTACTGTCTGTACATAAAATGTACACGAACATGTCAGTATTTCAGAAAAAAATACTACGGATCTTTGTTCAACCGTTTAGTGGTGATTCGGCCGCTGTTTCCAACACACCTGTGTGCACATTCACCCACTGCTGCCCCATATAAATATGCGACTGCACGTTGGGAGACCATTTTTGGGCGATTTTTCAGAATATTTGGGGAAGAGATGGAAAGGTATTGTCTGCACATAAAATGTAGACGAAGATGTCAGTATTTCAGAAAAAAATTCTCCGACTCTTAGTTCAACCGTTTAGTAGTGATACGGCCGCTGTTTCCAACACAACTACAACATTCCATTAAGTCAGTCCAACTATGACACAGTTTAGGTACTGCATGCAACAAATAACAACAAGACATTTCTTATGAAAGTTTGACCATTTATATTGAAGGTAGAAGGGTACATGATGCAAGGGAAATGCGTATGAAATAATGTATACAGGGCGGAAAGATGAAATACAGTCGTTATAAATAATACATTCTGGGAACACACGAAAGTACTTAGTATTGTGATGTAATGACTTTGTACATTTTTCCGCTGTAAAAATTCGGATCGTTTACAGGTAGGTCATTGTCTGAATAGGTTAGTGAAACTCATGATTCGGTATGATTCAATATACTTCTTCTAATCTGGAGAAATGAATGACGAAAAGAACATTTATGGATAGTGCACGATTATATTGATGGTATTTTCATAATTGTTTAATTCATGCCGAAATGGGATAATGAAACGTCTACATTTATGGAATTATATCTGGAAATAAATGGAAATATCAGCTGAAAAAGGTTCATCTGTACGCATGCGATAATGCTTGGGCAAATGACCTTTTCAGCTGATATTTCCCTTTGTCATTGAGGTGCAATCCGTCCGGACAATATAAATAATGCCTTGGTGCACCTGTTCCCAAATATAAAAATCTTTTAGATGTTCGGACATATTTACATTTGAGAACAGTGCACACATGCCTTATGATATTATTCGCACGGATTACCACCCCCTGTGTTTCGCTGAAATCCTTGGTGCGTGGAATTATATCACAGCATATTATTACAGCATTAGGATTCCGCGATTTCATAGACCTTATTAAATTGAAATATTCGGCCTGAAAACTGTGAACTGAGGACGAGATATCGTTTGTTCCCACATGTAACAAAATGACGTGGTAATTTCTTAAACATACGCTTTCCAATAACACATTCATTTTCTTTAAGGTAGCTCCGGGGAGTGCATGAACTTGGCAGTTAGGAATACTTCCCCTGATTCCCCGGGAAAGGGAATCACCAAGGATAAGTCTCTGACCTGAAATATAAAGCACGGAATGTCAGTATATCCAAACTAGCAATTTGGAATGTTGAGTAAAACAATGAGTTACTGTTAAGACCCAATCGTTGGATATTCCCATATAACACAAAGAACCTTACACTGTTCTGTTTACGACTGGTTAACTTACCGCTTTTATGTTTGCTTTCGGTTTCGTGCGACGTTTTTGTCCCTTGGGAGGAAGTTCGGAATTGGCTTGTTACTGAGGTTATAAAGGCACTATATTCAGTTACGAAAACAAGTTCAGTAATATGTTTCTGTTATTTTGAAGAAATAATTTCTGTTTAACTGCAACAGGTACTTAAAGTTAAACATGCCAGCATGAATGTTTCTTAAGCCCATCTCTTCAAAGCTCCGTAACTCAAATATCTGGAGTAAAATATGAGAATTACACCCACAAACTGTAGAAAGTATTACTAATATCCAAATCGTAAATGCAACTGAGGTCGTTACCGCGAACTGGTTTATTATATCATCACCTGGTACGCACTAAAATAATTCAACTGTACTATTGGGAAGGCAGGAACAGAAGTAATAATCGACATGTGTGTGTATGTATGTGCATGCGTGCGTGTGCATTATTTACATACAGGCTAACATACAAGCACACACACGCATGCGCGCACAGACAGACTGTTTTGAGGAGTACTGATTAGCTTTGCACTTTAATGAACTAAAATACTTACCCGAGTCTTTCATGATATTATCCGTCGAATCTGCAGTTTCCATCGGCTTACGTATCACTAAAATGTTGAAAACAGACGTTGAGCAGTAAAAGATGAATATGGGATGAAATGAATTACAAAGAAATTAAAACTATATTTATAAAAGACAATGCCAGCGATGAAAACAATGCATATTCGTTCATTACAAGCGTGGAAAACTAAGTAGCAGGAACGGTCGAAGCGTCATACAAAACAGATGTCAACTCGGAAAACCTTGGGATAACATTTTATCCAAAACTTTCTGTCAACATCCATCTTCACATTAAAGACAAAGTGAAAACCATTTACTTTTTATTTCATGTAGGTCTCCAGAAAGGCTAATAGCCGGATCCAAATTGGGAAAAACAAATTGAAATTGATGTCTATGTAATTACATAACAAGACAGTTGAGACTTTTGTAAAATGTGACAGTTGACGCTGTCAAGACAATAGCTACGTGTATAATAACCGCCAAGAACATGTATGATTTTAATGAGAAAGAAGTACCTATTCTGTCTTGGGGCCTGCATATGCCCAACACAATTTTCCTGATTACCCTGACAGAGGTGTGTGGGCGCTCTGCAAATAAAAATGACTGACATTCAACGTCGTACGCACACAGAACATCAACGCAAGAATAATAATACCCGGTTTTTTAACGGGATTACCAGGTTCATGGAAATTTCCATATCCCCGCAATGGGATATAGTCCTCATGAATTTGTCTACTAGTTATCATTATTTCAAATGTTTTGGTGAGTATGTGGCCAAATGGAAGGAAAGTTTTGATGAAAGGTTCATAGGCTCTGCTCAAGAAAGGAGCATTACCACCACATTCAGTCAATGTCAAACTTGGAAACACCATAAATATTTTATTCAGGATACCAAAACTATCAAAAGGCATCAGTAACCCACCAGACCTATCTATGTGCCAAGTTTGGTTAAGAAATAGTGACCGGTATTAAAGTTCTGCTTCAGAATAGAGCACAACCACCAATTTCATTCACATTCAAACGTGTTGCCATGAAAACTGAAAACAACATACTATATTCAGAAATCCAAAAATACCGAGAGGCACCAGTTCACCACCAGACCAATCCATGTGCCAAATGTGTTGAAGAAATAGTGAATGGTTTTAAAATTCTGCTCCGGAAGAAAGTAATGAGCATGCACGCTGAGACGGAGTTCATTACAATACACAACCCCACCCCACCCCCCTCTGCCCTTCACTCTTGAAATGGAAGAAGCATAGGTGCGTTACCTCTATAATCTTTCTTGTACTTTTTGACAGGTGGATCGTCTGAAATCAGAGTTATTCTTTTAAAAAGTTCTCATTTAATTATTTGTCTAAAATTTTGCATATTTTCATTTCACCTAATGACCAAGATAGCTGAAAGTCTTATTAAATACATATGTATGTAAACATCTGTTACAGATTTTAATTCAATCTTCAGTATTCACTGGGAAGTTAAATGCCTGTAGTACATTATGGGTACCATGCTGTTAACAGTGATGTTAACATAAGGATATATATAATAATGGAGGTTACTGAAGTATGTACGGAAATATTGTAAACATACATGTGTGATTAGATGACTTACAAAGCGTATGTATCTTGAAGTGAAAATGGTCTCAATGCAATTGTAGCAACTAGGAGAATACCACTCAAAACGTAAGATACCCACGCTAATTCCTGAAAGCACCCAGAGATAATGTGGTGAACTATATAGATCTTGTAATGGTTTTTAATCTTTACAGACGGATTCAAGACATTTTATACATACCATGCAAATCGGAGTCAAGTTCCTCAAGCTCTGAGGGAGCCACTTGAAGAACTGTAATGATAGATATTAGTGTTATATGAGCAGATAAACATTGTATAAATTATAGGATCCCAGAAAGGAGTAAAAGAATTGAAATATTTACCGAGGTCCTCCGAGATGATGTTACGGGAGTCATGAGTTTCTCTTGTCTCATGTATAACTGAAATATTGCTGTGAAGTTGCCCCTAACTTGCACTAAAGGTGTCCGGGCGTTATGAGGAATGGCTGCCCACACCATCACACTTTCGCCACCAAATCGGTCCACTTTCTGTACGCAGTTTTGTGCAAAACGTTCACCTCTTCGATGGTACACACGGACCCTACCATCTTGTCTTCGAAGAATGAATCGTGATTCATCACTGAACTAAACAGTTCGCCATCGCATCTAAGGCCATACTCTGTGAGCCTGACACCATTGGCGTCGTATCTGACGATGGTTTCGTGTCAAAATGACACCTCTAACTGGACGTCGTGATCGCAATCCTGCTTCTCGGAGACGGTTGCGCACCGTCAGGTCTGAGATTCTGCGGTGTCCTGGTATGGTGGATGCAGTAGAGGCAGCTGTAGTCGTTCTTTGGCATAGATGTTGCAACCGGATGTAGCGGTGCAGGGTGGCAGTGGTTACACGTGGTCTACCGGTTATGGGAAGGTCACGTGTTGATCCATGCTGCTGATAACGCGCCCAAAGTCTTGATATGGTGCTAGGGGACACGTTGAAAAACATGGCCACGTCTGATCTGGTCTCTCCTGCTTCCACTCGGCCGATAGCTTTGTTCCTCTGAGCTTCATTAAGTCTTGGCATGATGACAGTCGGGTTGACAGTTTGTTGCAAAGTACAGCAAACTCGAGAACCCTGCATTTTTATAGTGATTCGTGTGCATGATTCACGTGCACAACATGCATTTTGTTCAGTGGCACAAATGCCAAGAGTTGCGTTTTGGCGATATTTCCCTTCAATGCGCATTCTTTTAAAAAATGCAATGAAGAGGAAAGTTGATGTCGAAAATGCATTCATTCATCTTTGTGACTCAAAATATATTGCAGAGTTTGTTACCAAACGTTTCCATTTACTTTTGGTCTTTAAAAAGTGCGTTTCTGTTTTTGTTTTTTTGAAGAGTTTATTTTCTAAGCTACGTTTGTACATATCCCAGGAAAATATTGATAATTATCTTGAAGTCAAGAAATTATTTCGTAAGTCCTGTCAAGGCAAGAAAGATTTATCCCATGCTAAAACGTGCAAGCTTGTTAATACAGCTGTGGCAGGTAACGACTGCAAAACGGTTTGGAAAACAGTTAAATCTTTCATTTCGTCTCAAAGTGTTCGAAACACAATTAGCCCAGGTAGCTGGTATGAGTAATTTAGAAATGTGCTTAATCCAGAGACGCCAAATGTTATGTCCAATGACGATGACTTATGATTGCAGCATGACCAAGTAGACTGTAGTGATTGTGTTGAGGCTGTTTGAATTTTCGAAGCATATTAGTCTAGACGAAGTAATTAAAGCTGTTTCACTGTTTAAAGCGGGTAAAGCCACCGGAATTGATGGGATTCCACCAGAATTATTCCATAACTATTCTTCATTTATAGCTCTTTATCTACACACTCTGTTTGTTGCTATCACGGACACATGAATCTTTCCGGAATCATGGAGTACATACTAGTCTCTTTTTGCCATTGTATAGTGAGTGAGTGAGTGAGTTAGTTTTACGCCGCAATATTTTTTAGCAATATTCCAGCAATATCACGGCAGGGGACACCAGAAAAAGGGCTTGACACATTCTATTCATTTGGGGAATCGAACCTGGGTGCCATTGTATACGTGCGGTGACTCTTCTAATCCTGACAAGTACAGAGGAATTTCTCTCTTAAAGAAGAGCTAAACTCAGTTTTTTTATCACTGCATATGAAAGAATTCTGGTTACTCATAAACGGAACATCATTTTTTTTAAAAATAATACCCAAAAAACTTGTGGTTAATTAATACCAAGCGCTTGAAAGTTGGTGTAAAGCCGTCTGCTTCTCTCTCGCCCGCAAACGAAACCGCAGATTGGTTACGTAACTCTACAGTGACGTCATAGAAGGAACAATTTTCAGTCAGTTGTATAGAAAATGTGTTAGTCCAGGGAGAGAATCTCAAAAGGATTCTAGAAATAGGATTTCGTTGCCTCCCCAGTACCGATTTGGTTTGATGCTATTTTCAGTCAGTATGATGTCTTGGGCTCATGAAAAGGCCTGTAATACTCTCAGATTGTGGTATCAGGTTTTTTCACAGGCCATTTTTAGTGGTGGGGGTCTATGAACATTTTCATGACATTTGGTTTGCTGCCCGACAACATCTCAAAGTTAATCATGGATAGTTTTACTACTATCAATCTGATCACTTGCATTTTCACTTTTGTGTATTGCTGAAGGCTGTAGAATTTGTTTGACATATTTTTGGTTTGAAAATAATAAAAAAGGCCGCCATTTTGGCCACCATCTTGAATTGTCGAGTGTTGCCTTCTCGGCAGTTAAATTTACATAAAAATTAACACCGAATGTGTCCATTTACATCCAGTGTTGATACTTTTGATGTTTTTTTTGACACTTGTCTCTTCCAGAGTGGTGGGTTGGGCACAAAACAAGTAATTTTGTATGGTCATGTCGTGGTAATACAATGTTTTAGAGCTGCCAAGATGGCCGCCATTGCAGTTTTACTACTTATACATAGCAGAGGACTAAGTTTGTAAACAAGTAAGTATGTAAACAAACAGTTCATTCGATGTCAAATGTTTTATACAGTATCGAAAAAGAACTAAATTTCAATGGTATGGTTTATGAAAGCGTCATTTGCCTAAAATAGTTAATGAAATAACATCATCCAAAGTGTTAGAAAACTATGCTTCACGGCCGATAACTGCGTCTAAGCTCTGGCTGTACAGGGTCGGGGAAGCAGGGGTACAGCGGCCCCCTATAACACAGGTTACTTTTTATGCATAAACGTATTGATATAACATTCTTTTAATGTTGATCGTGCTTCCTTAAATGATAAATGATAAATTCGCTCCTGTTGTAGCCATTCAAAGGGGTCTATCAGATAACTCTTGATCACTTTTGATACATTCAGAAGCTTACAATTAACTCTCCTCTTCACTTTCTTTCATATCAAACGTTACATCATGTCAGAATTGGAGTCATCTAAAAGCCAAAGCTTATCGGGCAACAATCACCTGCCATACGTAAAGACATGTCTCTGTGCACAATAAATCAGTTCATCTGCATTGATATAGATCTCTCTGCTGGCAGTTCAACCACTCAACGGGGAGCAGAATCTCTTGACATCAGAACACCAGAAAATGGATAAGCTGACCATCATAAATGCTCCAACCATGGCCAACTGGTGAAGGAATCTTCATGTTTGGTTGTATCCACACATGCACATGGTAGTTAACTCGCTCAGTAAGACGTTTTAGACTGTTGGATGTTGGTGGGAGTTTTTTTTGTTGTCAATACTTCATCTACAAGCATCACTACATTATGTGTTAGATACATAGCATTAGAAACCTGTCCACAAGATGTAAAGACTGTTTTGTGAGCATTAAAATTGTGACCCATTTGTTGTGTTGAGCTTCTCAACTCTGGGCTTTACAGATTTTTGGGGAATCAATGTAGAAGAGGAGATTTTCAGTTTCAGGTTCAATCGATGTAAAGGTGACCAGAAGTTGGTCTTGGAAGAGTTCAGCTGACTACATATGATATTAATCCCTTTGCTTTGTTCAACATGCAAGAAGCTGTGAATTATATCCCTTGGAACAGCAACTCCAGTTGCAATGTTCATAAAATACAGACATGACACGTCACTAATTTGGAAGCTGAATGGATTTTCCATCAATCTTGATTAGCACATTGATATTTCTGGTGTTCCTTTCACAATAGCTCATTCAGATGGAACATCAAGAAAAAAAACATCAAATGCGGTTTGTAAGAGGAACTTTGAACGGGAGTGTATGGTCCTTCATTGCATGCTAGCAGAGGAGAGAATGCTGGCTCTTCATATAGTTAAACGGAATGGCAAAATTGCAAATGTGCAGAAAGGGAACTGCTCCAAAATTTGGAGACTTGGCTGATATGCATTGAGATAAATTCGGAATCGAACTGACTGCATTAAAGTTGATGCTGTTTGGGACAGGTATGCCAGGCAAGAGTCGGTCGAAGTAGGGGAGAGAATCAAAGATGATCGTCAACGGCGCAAGAAGTCAGAATTGTTGGTAAAAACACACCACAACCAAGACATTGGGACAAATCAGCGGTCCTCTCAACAAGTCTAGTCTTGTCGCACATACGAACGAACGATGGAGTTCTGTTGGTCCGGCCATGCTACCTGTTGGTAGGCCCGAGGCACACCAAGGTACATTTGTAATTCTTAGGACGTTCTGACCTGTCTTAACAATAACTGTCAAATGAGATTGAACGGGATAGAAGGTGTAATGATTATATAAACTACGATGCTCGTTTGATCATAAATATTTGTCAGTATATCTACCTCATCTGTGCCCAATTCCCACACAGTTGGTATTACCTGGGCTGGGAAGAAATGCACCTTCACCCCATGTGAACAACGTTTTCAAACAGATCAAACCCGTCTTTAGTCCCTTTACATCCGTTCTGAATTAGACCTACCACGATCTTAGATACACATGTCCTGGTTTGATTTCTGAAACCAGCCCATTCTTATTTCCGTTATCAGTTTCAAAATGGAAACATCGACATCACATGCCTCCACAGAAAAATGAGGATGGACCAAGAAAGAAATCTTATTTAATGAAGGGGTGATGCAATCACGAATTTCATCAAACATGGGTGGGGTGATGCATTCACGAATTTCATCAAACATGGGTGGGGTGATTCTCAAGAAATTGTAGGACTCATGATCATCAAGGCGGAGATCCTCTGTCAGTTGATGAAATGTTCCACAGCTGTTGGCCTCACAGGTTCAAGCCAGTTTCTCACACAAAAAGTTCTTGTTCGTTTCTCCTTTCTTGCTCTAGCAACCCATTGTACTTTTCTGCTTCCAATAAAAAATGCAGGAAATAAGCTTTCAGCATGCTGACAACTGCAAATTTGTTTATTTTTCACAGGCAGAAATATTTATGCCAAATGGAGAACATGTTAAAAACGCATGTCTGCACACCTTACCGTGTCATATCGTAATGAGACCCATAAATGTCTCGGGGTGGAATAGGCCTTCAGCAACCCATGCTTGTCATAAAAGGCGACTATGCTTCTCGTAAGAGGCGGACTAAGGGGATCGGGTGGTCAGACTCGCTGACTTGGTTGACACACGTTATCGGTTACCAATTGCGCAGATCGATGCTCATGTTTTTGGTCAGTGGATTATCTGGTCCAGACTCGATTATTTACAGACCACCGCTATATAGCTGGAATATTGCTGAGTTCGGCATAAAACTAAACTCACTCACTCACTCACTCATATCCTAATGTGCACAGTTTTGACATAGTAAGACCTGTGTGAGACCTACATACACACACAACAAGTAGAACTTGATGAGAATCTATTGCGCTCTTTCAGAACCGAGTAGAAATGTACCACAAACTTCTTAAGAACAATTCATTTGGTTTTGAGAATATTTGTACGGAATACCAAAGTAACTAAGAACACAGTAGAGTTTCGTCTGGTTGCGAACGGAGTTGACCTGGAGGAAACTGTGTACAAATGTATTGCATCTGATGTCCAACTATATTATGTCTGCACACATCCTCATTAAGTTTGAAGTACGGAGATTCCGTTCGTCATATGGCAATCTGTGTTATCACTCTGTCCCATTTTAGAACATGTAGAACATTAGACAATGGGAATTGTCTTACTAAAGTCATCTGAAACTCACCAACGACATTCACACAATTAGGTGACAATCAGGATTTTGTCGGTCATTATATCTTGTGGACAATTTGAATATAAAACCATCCCAAGTCAAATCTTCATTACAACTGACAGCGTCTGATTAACACACTTTGGAAACAGGTAAAGATACTAGAGTGTAATATCAATCAGAGAATGTCAGAGAATGTTCCAGATTGTGTACGCATACAACGCAGCCATCAAATCCCAACGTCCAGAATAGCTGAGAGAGTGAGTGAGTGAAGCATTTTGACAATTAGTGAAGGTTGGATCCCCCAGAATGTTAGTTTTAAAGCCATTCTTCAGGATTCCTATGTTATTGTGTCCTCATTTTGTGCAGTTGATCCAGTCTACCGAATATGCCCTTCCCTGAAACAAGACACAAGAGGGGTCATTAAAACATCGGCATTTTCTCAAGAATATCTTTAAATTTTAAGGAAATAAATCGGAATTTGATTCAATTATATAAAACATGTATTAATTTGTATGTTCTATATTCTGCAAACAGACCTTAATACACGCATAGGCAATGTACGATTATTCAAAACCAGATTTAATCCATAAATGTACAATCTGCGATCATTTAGATTCTAGTCTGAATAAACAGGTGTACAATCTACGATTATGTAAAACCAGATCTAAATCCACAAATGTTTAAACTACAATGTACAATGACTGGAATATGCATCCATACCATGACTTGTATCTACGTGACAGCTGATTCAGCAATTGTACATGTAGCTGAAAATATAGCCAAGAGGTATTCTAAACAGTAAAGTAAATATAACATCTTATCATCTGGAAAAATAGCTGACTAAGAGCAAGAATTAGCTCTGAAACGTGGCATAAAGAATAAAAAAGAAGTACTTTTGTCAATAAAACGTGCCATGTGTTTAAAGTTATATTGTTGGTTTTTTTTTTAGAATATCGCAAAACTGGGAGTATATCATATGTACTTTGTAAATCACCTAGGTGTCAGTATTGTGGTTTCAAATGCATATTCCTCTAACGTCAAATTCATCCATATCGAGAGATTTAATTCATTCAAAAGGTACCATCCTACTTTGTCTTTCTAGGATGCATGTCGCATCACAACACATCTTTAGAACTAGTTTGCACGAGAAAAGGCTGAACAAACCCACAATGATAGGCTAAAACACTTCAGTGTCCACCATAGCACCATATCTTGATGATGACATGCATACAGTGATAGATGTGGTTTGGGTGTTCCAGTGGTGTAGTGGTAGATGTAGCTGTGTCGTAATTAGTGGTGGCTGTGTTGCGTCCCATGTTGTATCGGTGGCTGTGGTGTCTATATGTAGTGGTGCATGTAGTGGCGGTGCCCCGTGCATTGGTGGATGGTGTACCCATGTAATGCCGGTGGTGGTGTCTCATGTTGAGATGATTTCTCACTTTAAACAAAACGTAAACCAGACATAGTGAAATTAATATTTCGAATCCACGTAATTTCATCTTGACAATTTAAGTCTTAGAATTTTATTCAACTTAGGATAAAAGTTGTTTCACAAACGATCATAAATTCAACTCGTTATTGCTGGTTTGTATTGCCAGGGGGTAAGCACAGCAGTTAGGACAGTGAAACAAGAGCACGTGCGGTACGTGATGGGCGTAAACTTAGACCAACCCAACCCAAAGTTCAATAAAATACTGAGAATTAAATGTTGAATTGGCAAGGCAAAATTATATGATTCGTGAGTGAGTCACGAATGCGATGAGCAGTGATAAGCACATCACGATTTACAACATTCCCACCCGCGGACGACAGTTTGGGTTTGGGTTTAACTTGTAATTTTAAATTTACAGTGCGTCATACCTTTATTGTATTAGCCGTTGATTATGTTTTGATTATTTTGTCTTACATAAATAAATCTGTAATTAAAGAAAGAAATTTTTGTTTCGTTTTGTTTCAACAAAGAATATTACCAGGTCTTACTTGGCTCACGCTAAATCAGAAAACATGTCTCTGTGCTGACCCTTGTGATTAAGGTGTTTTCAATAGCTTTAACCCTTTGTTTCGGGTTCGGCAGCTGGGATTAGGTTGCGTAAAGTGACTGGTTTGCCCTTTGTCGTTTCCAGCTGCACACTTTAAGACAGCGAGTCTGAGCACCAACTCACAATGATGTGAAATATTCGTCGTGGGGACAGAAAGTCTTGAAATCCTGCAGAGGTTGGACGACTGAGGACCAGTCAGGCAGGTGTTTCCAACTTTATTTGAAAGAAAATAAGCGTCTTCATGAATATTTGTTTGATATACAGTGCACACTCATTCTCTCATAGTATACAGCCATTCAGATATAGACGGGAAAGGTTGATACAGGTTTCTGCATGTAAACGGAGTGGTAGTGTAGCCTAGTTGTTCAAGTGTTGGCACGCCATGTTCAGTGCTTATCCCCACTTAAACACTTTGTCTCACGCCCACCTCTGAGGCCCGTCGTTGGAATATAGCCAAAGTGTCATAAAACCACACTTACTCACTGTTGTTTAACCAATCTACATCCGAGAGAAATGTGATTCCTAATGATTATGCATGACTCATTTCTTTCAGACGCAGGAACCCTGGGACATTCTGGATTTGGTGTTGTGTCCCACTAAACCCTTCCACCTGGCTGGACTTTAGTACACTGGCTTTCCTAGGGACCGATGGGATGAGCTTTTGTCTCATGGTGGCTCCATAGTGCGTCCGCTCTCCGCGTAGTTTTCAGTTTAAAATTTAGATTAAAGTTTGATTTCACGTCCCGACATATTTCTTTTGCATTTAAATCTATGGGGTCGTCGAATAACCGAATGATTAAAAGTGTTCGCTCATGATACTCCAAACAACCCTAATTCGATTTCCCATATGGGAATGACGTGTGAAGCATATATTTGTTGTTTCTCACCGTGATATAGCTGGTATATTGCTAAAAGCAGTGTAAAAAGTACACTCACACAGTCATAATCTGTGTGGGAAGCATAAATTATGTAAAGTGTTCTTTGCCTATTTCAGTAGAACCGTCTCTTATGCAAGCAACTGTTTATTTCAAACAATCTTTTGAAGAAAACATAAAATACAATACATCCTTTTTTACCATGAGGTCTACTGCAAAGTTACAACTTGAGTTTCATGTTTTTGCGTGTAGGCATATAACTTGCATTTATACACACAGTAAGTGCCAATGATGTAAAATATATTCACTTTACTATTAGGAGCAGGGATACCATCGTCCTGGGGGCAGAATTGGACCCTGAAGTCCCCCAGAGGCAGGACGACTGCCAAGAAGATATTCCATGGACAGAAATGGACCAAGGACTCTTCTGGTGCGGGACAGCGGCCACAAGGCCAGACTACCAGGAAGGCAAGTTCTCCAAACAACTTTCAGGTGACAGCGTTTTCCTCAGGAAAAAGCATATACTTTTGATATTCATTATCTGTGTAGTAAGTATCAGTGATATGAAACATTAACCTGTTCGTTATCGTTACTATTAGGAATGTGGATACCATCGTCCTGGGGGCAGAATTGGACCCTGAAGTCCCCGAGAGGCAGGACGACTGCCAAGAAGATATTCCATGGACAGAAGTGGACCAAGGACTCTTCGTAAGGGTTGTAGAGGACCAGACAGGCAGGTGTTTCCATGTCTATGTGGAAGAAAATATGCGTCTTCATGAATGTTTGTTTAATATACACTCATTCTCTCATAGTATATAGCTCATTTAGGAATGAGTGGGTTTAGGTTTATGCCGCACTCAGCAATATTCCACCAGGCAATCCAGTGATCAACAAAATGGCCATTGATCTGCGCAACTGGGAACCGATGACATGCATCAACCAAGTCAGCGAACCTGACCACCCGATCCCGTTAGTCGCTTCTTACAATAAGCACAGTCACAGCCATTTAGGTATACAAATGTAGATGGGAAAGGTTGATACAGGTTTCTGCATGACTAGAAGGAAGGCAAGTTCTCCAAACTACCTTTTGAAGACAACGTACAATATGTTCTTGATGACAATGACGTCATGAGCAAGTTACAACTTGTGTTTCAGGTTACAGCTTTTTTCTCACGAAAAAGTATATACATGTACATTGTTTACAATGACGTCTACTGCAAAGTCAGAACTTGAGTTTCATGAGCTGTTTTCTCGTGGAGGCATATATTGTGCATTAATACACACAGTACCAATGATGTAAAATATGTTTACCTTTGTTATCAGGAGCGTGGATGTCACCGTCTTGGGGGTGGAAATGGACCCTGAAGTCCCCCAGAGGCAGGACGAGTGCTAAGAAGACATTCCATGGACAGAAGATCCTTCTGGAACGGGATGTGGATGTGTTACTGTTCGTACATTTTGTGACAATGAACTATGCATGTCTACTATTGTAAACCATCCAGTAGAATAGGTAGTGTTGCATACGTTAAGGGAACACGGTTCCAGGGCTGTTTGTTTTTCTCTCAAAAAAGTTTTTTTATCTGTGGTTTTACCTGTCGGGCTTCAGTTACCTTTGGTCTAGTTCAAATCTCAAATTTGAACAAGGTCAATTTAGACACACACTCTGCTGCAACAATGCTGGTGTTCGAGGATTTGGTACTGTTCCATGTTAGGATTGATGACATTAAAAAACGTAATCCGCCGAGCTGGTCCAATTATACTTGTTTGTTTTGTTGTTTTGTTTTTGAAAGTTGTGAACTCAAAAAGAACGGTTTTTGTCCATGGAAATCGGATGTGCCCGACTTTATCGCCGTATAGGAGTGCTTGTTTTTGCCATACACTGCCATACACTGCCAACACAGAAACACATCAAGAAACAAGTCCAACAAAAATGCATCACTACACGGGCGTATTATAATATCTACAAACCAGAACTTACGATACAAAAGCATATCAACATTGCCAGATAGCACAGACCAAACAATCAATGTATGTACCAAACAATCCAGTGATGTCTGTAGATGAGACAAGACATTAAATGAAAAGCTCCCACCAACATCCAGCAGTCTAGAATATCACATTGAGCAAGTAAACTATCAAGTGCTTGTTTGGAAGCAGTATCTGCAGCCAGTCATATTCCTTCACCAGTTTACCATGGTTGGAGCATTTGTGATCGCCATCTTATCCCTTTTCTGGTGTTCTGATGTCGAGAGATTCTGCTCCCCGTTGAGTGGTTGAACTGCCAGCAGAGAGATCTGTGTCAATGCAGGTGAACTGATTTATTGTGCACAGAGACATGTCTTTTTGTATGACAGGTGATTGTTGCCCGAACAGCTTTGGCTTTTAGATGACTCCAATTCTGACATGATGTAACATATGATATGAAAGAAAGTGAAGAGGAGAGTTAATTGTAAGCTTCTGAATGTACCAAAAGTGATTAAGAGTTATCTGACAGACCAGCTACAACAGCTTGAATAGCTACAACAAGAGCTTAGGCGCAGTTATCGACCGTTTAGCATAGGTTTCTAATACTTTGGATAATGTTATTGCATGAAATATTTTAGAAAGGTGAAGTGTTTATTAACTATACCACTGAAATTTAGTTTTTTTTCTATACTGTGTTAAACATGTGACACGAAATGAATTGTTTGTTTACATAACAGTACAAACATAGTCCTCTGCTATGTATAAGTAGTAAAACTACAATGGCGGCCATTTTGAATTCTGGATAATATGAAATATTTCCATATAACATGCTGTCACTCTAGAAGTATACAGGAAACAAAAAGTTACAAGAATAATGTAAACTTTCAGTAAATAAATCACCACCACACATTTCCATGAAAAGTCGGAGAATCGCTAAAATCCCCTGTCTCAAAGAATAAGCTGTAAGAAATATTACCACGACATGACCATACAAAATTACTTGTTTTTTGCCCAAGCCACCACTAGAAGAAAAAAGTGTCAAAAAACATCAAAAGTATCAACACTGGATGTAAATGGACACATTCGGTGTTAATCTTTATGTAAATTTAACTGCCGGGAAGGGAACACTCGACAATTCAAGATGGCGGCCGTTTTGATTATTTTCAAAACCAAAAATATCAAAGTCTACATCCCTTTAGCAATACACAAAGGTCAAAATGCAAGTGATCAGATTGATAGTAGGAAAACTATCCATGATTAACTTTGAGATGTTGTCGGGCAGCAAACCAAATGTCATGAAAATGTTCACAGACCCCAACCACCTAAAATGGCCTGTGAAAAAAACCTGATACCACAATCTGAGAATATTACAGGCCTTTTCATGAGCCCAAGACATCATACTAACTAAAAATAGTGTCAAACCAAATCAGTACTGGGGAGGCTACGACATCAGATTTTTCAGCTGCCTCCTCCTGGACTATGTAGGAAGTTCGTCATTTCGCTGATTCCTCGACGTCACCAAAGACATGCCGAATTGTGTTGCCGTCAATTGCTCCTTGGGGTCGTGTGATGGTGTCACTATGCACAGATTTCCACCGGACCCCGTAGTTTGTGCTTAAACTGGTTGTTTGTGTGTGCGAAGTGAGCGTTGTGGAAGCCTGTGGTATATACTAAATCGGATGGTTCGCCTTCTACCACGCTTCCAGGATATAAAAAGGGAGTTCAAGTTTCGTTTATAAAATCAAGACTGCTTGCTACACATTGCTGACCAAAATGATTTTGCATGAATATAAGGCTTTCTTCCTCGGAAACGAGGTTGTGGTCGAGTGACAATATTATCGTAAGTAATATTATATTGACCCCTTATATTGACCCCTTTCAAGAGTGAAATTGTAATGTTATAAGCAATGTCATGTAAAATCCTAATGTCCATTATTAAAATACATATTTTACTACCAGTTAAAAGTAATTTTGATTTTGTAAGTCGGTGAAAACAAACTTAAATAGCATTCATCATCAGACAGGGCGCCGCCATTTTTTTAAAATCGTGAAGTCACGGGCTAAAGTCCGTTAGAATTATTGAGATTATGGTTTGTTCTCAACAAGTTAGAAAATCAAAAATACTTTTTACTAGTAGATAAATATGCATTTGAATCATGGCCAAAATGATTTTGCATGACAGAAGCAAGGTGGGGGTCGAAGTGACATTTATATTGCAAGCAATATTATATTGACCTCCACCTCACTTCCAAGAGTGAAATTGTTATGTTATAAGCAATGTCATGGGATATCCTACTGCCCATCAATAAAATACATGTTTTACTACCAGTAGAACGTAATTTTGCTTTTGTAAATCGGTGAAAAGAAACTTAAATAGCATTCATCCTAAGACAGGGCGCCGCCATTTTTGAAAATCATGAAGTCAAATCCATTTGAATTAATGTGATTATGGTTTGTTTTCATCAAGTTAGAAAATCAAAACTACTTTCTACTAGTAGTTAAATATGTATTTGAATCATTACCAAAAGAATGACACAATCTGTAACATAACCTAAGCGAGGTCGGTCTCGAAGTGAAAATACTGCGCGATAAATTTCCTCACTTGCTAAATTTACTTAGTTTGTAAACGTTCACTCACCAGTATGTAGACACTTGTCAATATACGTCTTTATACTTGGTGTCATAATCCTAATTACTTTATAATCATACTTGTATGCATTTTGAAACTTAATAAAAAGAAGCGATCTGCGAATGTATAACAGGAATGTAATATGTAGACATTTCATAGTTTTCCTATATGAATCATAATTTGCACGCACGCACTAGTGTATGTCGTCTGCATCATTACACTTGACGACGAAAACAACGATTCTGTTGAAAGCTACGACAACTTAAAAAAAACAAAAATGCAAATATTAAAATTAAAGTTACAGCAGCAATGTCAGGGTATTACCTTGTTCGAGGAATGTATCCATCAATATCCACAAAAACGAGTGATATATAATTCATCTGCAGATTTCCCAACATTTAACAGTCTAATATACGAAAACGTGATGTATCGTTTCAGGTTTTTCACATTGCCGTATAGTTTCATTGGTCACCCAAGATAGCACACATGGCAACTAAATGCATAATGGGTGTCATTCTTTTTAAAAAGTTATTTAGTTAGCCAATAATGATCAATCAATCAATGTGCTGGCGGTTAATCCTTTGAAAGAAGGGTGTTGTTTTACATAGACACAGACACGACAGAGTGTATTCAGTATAGATTAGTAAATGTACATACATAAACACTCATCAGGTGATGAAGGAGTAAGCATTAACTCCGAAACGTTGTGTTCTCATATAAAGAAGTTGATATCCATAAAAATCTTCATTTTTATGCATTTCACTTCTAAATGCCCTTCAAAGACTTCATAAACACTACCTTTTGACAAATACCCCATTTACATCCGCATTAAACTATCGGTGTTATCGATTAATCCTTTGATCGATCCAGACAAAAGAAATGCCAAATGGGGGCCTATGTCGGGTAATCTAAGTGGCGTTACCACTAATTATACCTGTTACAAATTCATTAACTGAGCATCAATAGAATGATGACAAATAACGTTTTGGTTTATACCACCTAACACGGATTACAACCTAGCGACACCAAGTGATTTTGACAGAATCGTCTATGAAAACAAGGGTGGTAACTCGAAAACTAGGCAAAGCAGGAGACAAAACTAAGTCATATTAGATTGTGAGAACATATAGCTTTCATTTTTCACAACAGTTTTCGCGATTTCAGGTTTGTACAAACCTGTAAACGAAATAGTTTAACCCCTGAAATGTAGATGAATACTGCACAGACCCTCATTTCTATACCTACAATTACGTCACGGAGACGCGCCGCTCTGATTGGTTGAAATTTCGTTTGCGACTGAGAATTGTGCACTGTTCACAAAAAGGTCGATTTAAGTTAATTAAAGGTCAAAATGAGTAGTTTTAATGGCGGGGTTTCATTTATAGCGATGCAGCAAGTGATTTTGTATTTGTACCTTACTGGAGTATATGTGATCTTTAAGTGTAATGGGTAAAGTTTTCACGTCTAGTTTAGAATGCACACTGCGACAATCCGTTATGTTCAGTCGCTGCTATGGTAACATACATTTCATTGGACCGAAATGCTTTACCATGTCTTTTCGTACACTTCCGGAAATGCTAGGAAAATGCCCTTTGGATTCAATATCAATATGATGAATTTGACACGAGATAAAAGCATATGTTTGATACACGTACGACTCTACCTAGCTGGATATTAAACCTCAGATGAAAACACAACCTTGAGGGGTGACTTCCCAGGTGTAAAGTTTGGCGTTTTAACAACATTCGTAAATACCATAAGTACTAACTGTAGGTTTGAAGTACAGACTATAATTATTCATAGAGCCTCAATTATCGTATCAAGTTTTGTTGTGTGGAAAATAAATATGTGAAAGAGATGGATCTGTTGTGGTAGTTATATTCAAAATAATTACTTTAGAAAGTCTTAATTAAAAACGCGTCGATAATCTTGTCCACCCATAGAAGTTTCGCTTTGTGTAACACTGAACTGGCAACATGTGACTTAATGTATCTGCAAAACAATTCATTTCAAAATTATCCCAAATTATTTCATACTGGAGAAACAATTGGCGAAACATCTCGTCAGATATGGCAGGGTTTACTGTCGGAAACAGAAAAAAAGTAGGTAGGAAACACAACTCACTTTGGCCTAACTGGGCATTCGGTGGGATGCGTAAGAAGTTATCCAGAAAACTATGTTTATTCATAAAATCGGGCAAAACTTACGAAAAATACGGCTAGCTGCTGAAAACAACTGAACAGACTACAGATGCAATTAGGTCTCTCAGTCAGATATCTCTTAGGTCTCTCAGTCAGATATCTCTTAGGTCTCTCAGTCAGATATCTCGACGGACCGTGGACTCACCTGGAAATGCTGTCTACTGGCACAAGGGGCCATCTCAAAGATATATATATATATTTTTTTTGCTTTTTCATGTGTGTTGAATATTTCATCTATTGATTAACATCTCACGTGTCTACCTTTCATGAAGTTTATGTTGAGAAATGTAAACGAGTATGAGTCCTGATACCCATGGAAAAGCATTATATTATACGTCATCGGTTCCCAACTGCGCACAGATCGATGATCATGTTGTTAAGTACTGGATTGTCTGGCCCAGTCTCGATTAATTACAGACCGCCGCCATATGGCTGGAATATTGCTGAGTATGGCGTAAAACTAAACTCACTCATAAAAAGGCCTCGACCAGCAATGATACTGGCTCTTGATATTTTGAGACGGTCCCTGACATGTCACCCTGTCTGCCTACCAAGTGGGCCACAGTATAGTATGTCCCTTAAAAGTGTTCTAGCATGGATGTTTTTCTATGTTTTTCGATATTTTACGAGTAATCATTATGATTAGGAAATGACATATCGTGATTACTCACATGTCATAGTAGGTTGTGGTATGAATGATTTACATATGAGTTTTGAAACTGAAATATCAACCATCATGAAACAATCAGACAACTGCCTAAAGCATTTTCCAAGCATTTCTGGACTTACTTTTTTTAGGTTACATTGAAGTGTGTGGTCTGTTTACCGATTTTCTGTCAGTTCACTGGAACCATGACTAATGGAGATCTCCATGTGAAGGATGTCACGCTAATGTCTCGGCAATTCTTATCAATGTAGGGATTCTAGTACCTTGGTGTTCAAATCTGTAATTACACATAATGTTCCATTTGGAGACTTTCTAAACAACATCGTGTATTCACAGCTTTCGATCATGCCCCACCCTGTGAGTGTGGATTCGACTCACATGTGGCTGATGGCTATTTCAGAAGTAATTGAAGTTGTACTGAGACAGTGTCATCACAAATATGGCTGATGTTACACACACTTTCTATACACGTTCATTCTCCCAAACAAGCAGAGCTTATTTGGTTGTTGTATCATTTAAAACGTATTCAATAAGTCAGAGACCGAGAAAGAAGAGATCCGTTGAAACAGAAAGAAATGCACTATTTACATTGAATGCGTTTAATTATGACCCGAAAACTTCTCTGAATTGTTTATTGACTGGCATGCACACTGATACTGAGATGTGTTATTTCTTTTCAAAGTAGACATAATGAATAGTAAACAATCTCTTTTATTTATTTGCAGAAATTGATATCCATCAAAAGTGTCTCCAGTGTTCCGTTTTAGTGGCTAGAAATCCGATTTTAGTATTAACCGGTTTCAGAGCCTGGTCCGGGTTTTAGGCAATGAGTGCATGGCCACCAGCGTGGTGTATCAGCGGCCAAGTCAAGGAATCGTGGGTGACTACTCTTTCATTTAGTGATTTCAGAAGTAGCGATAACCATGGATGAAATTATTGAACATATCAGTCACCTGGTAGACTTTGATGGCACAAGAATCATTAAACATTTGATTCATGAACTGAGCAGGAACGTACAACATGCAGACGAACAGATAACGTCGGATGGGAAATATATAGCCAACTTAGAAATCCTGTGCAGACTAGTCAAGAACATTAAGTCATATACCCAAGACCCCGAAGACATAGTTTCAGAAACTGACTCGATCATTTGGAGTGTATGCATACCCATGATGAGACTGTTCCAGTCATCGATGCATACTTCCAGCAGTGAATCAACGCATCAGGCTCATCTTGCCATATGTGAACTCCTTGTAACAAGTTTAGAAAATTCTACATCAGGCCAAGTAGTGAAAGTGCTTCAGTACTGTGTTGATGCATTGCAGACCTTTTGCAATGACAGTCCAGGGATTTATGGCACATCACAACATAATGATGAATACGTGGGTGTCTCATGCACTGTGGAACTGCTCAGGACATACATGAATGGAAATAAGAACACAATGTTTGATCCTGAAGTATGTGACCTGTTAACTAAGATCTTTACTCAGCTTATTGGTACATTTTCTTTTGTGTCAGATAAGCTATTTGCAAGAGTTGTCAGTGGTGTCCTTTCTCCTATACTTCGAAAAGATCCCAGAACTGCAGATAGTAAACTGGCCATGTTGTGGAGAGAAACTCAGTCACTTGGCCAAACAGTCAAACAGAACCAGTCTGAAGATAAAACACTTGTCATGTTTTGTAGCTTAGCAGATTTTTATTTTCCTGTTTCTGAACAGAAGGTTGGAGAGGATTTACGATGTAGTGACACTTTCTGGAAGAAACTTCAGGGGGGCTTGTACAGTGTAAACCCAGTGTCAAGAAAACGTTCATTGTACTTGTTGAAGAGGATTGTAGACACCTGTGAAAGGAACAATGTAGATGTGAATACTGATACAACAGGCAGACCTTTGCCAATCTTCCAGTGGAAAACTTCAGCCCAAAGAGATCTGGCCCTCATCTGGGAGCACTACATACTGTTGGTTGAAACCCTTGAAGAAAAACAGGTGATAGTGTCTTAATGCATTCATTGCTGGTATGTTCTTAGGTTTTATGAATGCATCTGATTAGTTTGATGTCACTCTCAGCAACGACTTCATATACCATGTTTACAGGTTGTAGTATATCGTATCACAAGTTTGAGTTACTTATTGTGCAATATGTCAAAATGAAATTTTGACATTATGGAGTTGAACAATGCAATGTCAAGATTGATCTGTTGCATGTGTAGCCAGTTACAACTGGCAACCATTGTTGCAGGCCTTGATGACAAATACCACTACAATTCTCCAACTTAGCTGTTAGTATGTTCTCCAAGAAAATTCTTGAAAAGACAGCAAGTAAGGCTCAGCAACTTTTAACTCTAGGTAGGAAGTCAGTCAGTTAATTTACTAGTAATGCAAGTATTCCACAAAAGCCATGACACATAACAGGTAAACCATTGCGGATGTGTGATAGAACTGGTCTTCATCAAGCCATGTTTATGACAAAAAGGATCAAGTGACCATGGTGATCACACTTGCTGACTTGATTGCGTGTAAATGCTCCCCAATATGGCAAGAAACAGATAGCCTAGGTGCAAAGTTTGAATTGCGCAGGGGAATTAATTTTACCAGTACATTTAGTGATAATGTACCAAGATGCCTTGATGTAAGGTAGCAGAATACCAATGAAAGCACTCTTTTCATGTGAGGTGTGGACCCTTCAGGGTGTACTCTCTCACATTTGATGGGGTGCCGGTCAAATCGCCCCAGCGACAAAGCGCCCCAGCAAATTTGGTCAAATCGCCCCAGATAGTTGTGACCCAGGTTTGGTCAGATCGCCCCAGTTTATTCAAAATGGTCTGATATATGCCATAAATGCATGGTTTTGTCAACTTCCATACTATATTCTTCACATAATATTATGTGTTATATTATTAGTAATATCCCATGCCTAGGTAACACCGTAATACCAATTATTTGGTAAAGAATTACAATCTGTATAAAACTTCCATGTTACAGCCTTCACATAATACTATGTAGTAATGTTTCTGATAAATATTTAACTAGTAAACTGAGAAGAGCAAAAGTAATATTCATGGATAGACAACACTTATAACACCAATTACTTGCATGTTATCTACGCTTTTGTAAATTACAAGAATTAAATGAAAGGCTTGTATAAAATGTTTTTTGGCCGTAAATGCACAGTTTTTGTCAGCAAGTATGGGACTTAATACATATCAAAACAATCTACAGCTGCTGTTGTCAAAAAGTGCGGCCATAAATGCATAGGTTTTCTCAACAAGTATAGTATAATACTTATGAAAACAATTTGCTGGGTTTTTTTTAATTACTCTTGTCAAAAAGTGAGGCCGTAAATACATAGCTTTGGTCAACAAGTATGGTATAATACTTATCAAAACAAGAGTCATCAGAAGATGACATATTCCCCCGGCCCTCACATGTTTGAGAGGACAAGTAATCTTTGTTTTTTAGACTAAGTTTGAATTGTTTCCATGGAATTCATGGAAATTATAAATGCCATATATCTGTAACCAGCAAAGTCACAATTTCAAGATCTGTATCATATATCTGCCAAGATCTATTGAAAGATATGAAATGGTTTTCGAGTTCTGCTCCGGAAACAAAGCCCATCCCTCCATTTTGAGACTAAGTCTGAACCGTTTCCATGGAAACCAAGAAAATAATAAATCACAAATATAGTTGCAAGCAACGATGAGGGCTTCTTGGATGTTATTCAATACAGCCATTTGCATCTGTGTCGTACTTCCAATAGTAGTCATGGCTACAGATAATTTAGATAGATACTACTGCCAGTAATGGGAAATGTGAATGTGATTCAATGCTGCTACATTCCAAGTCGGTTTACACAGTGCAGACACACTTTGAAAAATACAATTTAGTCCACGTGCAATGAAAATATTTGTCAAAACGTCTTGAGAAAAAAGATATACATAGATATAGCACCCACATGATTGAATAACTCAACCTATTCATTGTGTGTGATAAGTGAGTGGAAAGCTTTAATCTAACCTCTCCAAATGGACAAATACTAGTATATTTCTCCAGGACCGGTGTTGTACAAAAGATATTAAAGCTATAGAATTCCACTAGAATTTCTACACCGCATCTATACTAAGAAGGAATTAATGTTTATGAACTAACGATGATATTTGCTCTTTATGTAAAACTGACCAGAAAGACTTGTCAATGTGAATATGTAAAACAATATGGGAGAGTTTGGAACTATTTTTGAATGCTCATATTCATATCGATATAACTTTGGATACGAATCAGTTACTTTTAACCATCCAGGCAAATATATCCTGCTGAATCACTTAATCCTACCGAACAAAAGGCATATTTTTGTATGCAATCTAAAGGGCAGCACCTTATCAATGGTTAAAATTATAAATAACATAGACAATTTTATGCCACTGAAAAGTTGAAAGATCAACAACTATAATGCCTTTGAAAACAAATGGCCTCCAGTCACAAAAAGATTACTTACAGATATTACATATCGTACTGTCTTTCGACAATAGTCGCTTGGTGTTAACAATGTACAATCCCTGAACTTTGCAGTTCACGCATACGTTACAACCTTAATCAGATGAATTATGTATGATTGTTGTAGACCAAACTGTCCCTGTGAAGACGTTATTAATTTCAACGTGGAAAAGTTTATCACTCAGTTTGAAATTAATGTATCTATGGAAAAGCAATTAATGAGCTTTGAGTTGAAAAGTACATGAACTTAGGCGCATTTATAGGAAGTCTGTTGTATTTAACCAAGTGAACATATTCATTTGTGATTTTGAAATAAATTTTTCAAGGTAAGACAGCAATCAGATTTTGTACCTAAAGGATAGATCTTTCGATCCATCTATCCTACACACACGATGCTCCGTTTTTCAGTGTCTCTTGAGTCAACAACCTTCCCGATAAAAACCACCATGAAAGTGCTCCTCATAAAATAGGATTGAGACGCTAAACGTCGGTTTATGCCTTTCCGCACATTGTGTGCCAGCTGAACTACTAACATCTGTAAACTCGTTAATAAAAAATATGAGTTTGAACTTGAAATAATACGAGCAAGTCGGCCTAACACACCGCTGCTTAGCCAGATGCTGCAGATTTGTTTACTCGCGACTTGGAACGAATTTCACGTGCATTTCATGCTCATGCAGTGACAATGAGGGTGAAAAGGAGAGAGATGCAAGTAAACTGATTTTCAATAAGTCTTGATCTTGAAATCCATTCAAATGCACGTAAAAGTATTTATAATATTGATAGAATACGGAAACTCGACCGAAAATATTATATAAGTAATCATAAGTTACATTCATGGTTTCCTCGCTGCATCGTTAAATATCCACACTGTTTTAGGCAAGGAGACTCATCGGAGGCCCCACGCTTAGAACAGATGGGATATTGACCGATACGCGTCGGCCTTTGCTTGTTGATGAATTTACTTGTATGAATCCACGTATGCACTACAAAACACACAAAAACCTTTAACTTTTTCGCATTTTCAGTTAGTTATTAGATATATTTATAGGCCTATAAAAGGACTTACAGCACATTACTCTACTTAGTTTCAATTGAAGCTCAGATCAAATATATCTGGTAAGCGTTAGTACTTTTGACATACACAAAGGCACGTTATACTTATATACACAGAATTCATACATATCGCCAACTTTGAACGAAACGACTGAACTTACAGACAATAGTGAGTGCCGGTGTGCGGTCCGGTGAGACACACGTTTGAAGGAGCGGCCGTATTCGACCTCCCGCTTTCCTTCAGACTTTCGTGCTCTTTGCAAGGGTTAAACGTTAAATGCAGCACCAACTTTTGGCACATTCCGCCGCATATTCATGGGCCGTCGGTGATAAAAAGTAGTGCTTACTTTCTTAATATGCAGAAACTTGGGGATGTTGATGGCTAGTATTGTTTATGGTGATGTGTCCATAGAGGAAAGAACTTTCGATAGATATTAAACGCGGTCTAAGCAGAAATATTAGAATATTTGCACCACACTCTTTCCTTTCGTTAGAGGGCACGTCTCAAACGTTGTGTCTTCGTTTTAGCTAATACAGTCTGTATCACCGTCAAAACGGAGCATTTTAACAATGATGTAATTGCGTAGGGAGGTGCCTAGAGACAAAGTATGGCAAGTTTGAAAGCGGTAGCTGTTGTAGTTGTAGTGCAGCAGATTTTGGGAGCAAAGTAGTCAGAATTGGGCTGAAAAACAGCAGCAAAAACTTCAATCGCAAATAGCGGCCAAACGGTGCATTTTAGCGACTCGACTCGTCCAGGCGAAATTGTAGACATTTTGATTGTGCATCTGCTCAAGAAGTTTGGTAGTCATTGCAGCAGTAGTTTCGGAGATATTTGCATTTCAAATTGAAAATTTTGAATTAATTTTGATTTATCTGCCCTTTGCTATTGGGCCCACAGCCTAGAGATTTTAATGGGGAATATCTACACCTCGGTGCGCATCTGCCTGATTTTTTTCAAGCGATTCTGTCCACTGGTGCTCTTTGTAGCTCTGGTACAAAATCCGGCGGAAAAATAAATAATAATAATAATAATAAAAACATCAGCAATTACAATAGGTCTTCTGCCTTATGGCAAGAAGCCCTAATAAGAAAATGTTATTTTTGAGTTTTTCGGGGTTTTGACACTTGCATTTGATAGCATGCCAAACAAACAATATTTTCAGTCAAGGTCACCAAGGTCACGTGTCAAGGTCATTTAACTGGTTAGACACAAGAAAAAGCACTTTTTTTCGCGAGCTAAGACGACAATGCTATGGCATCTAGGTTGAAAGGAATTAGTGTTTCTGCTTTGCCCGGACCCGCTGTATCATATGCGCTGGTTAGATTTGCTGACAAACTTGTCCGTTGTCTGTTCGTATGTCTGTCTGTCAAAATACTGTATATCCATTATCTCGGAAACTATTCAACGTACGGAGTTGAGATTTTGCACATAGCATTCCCTTGACTGTGCGTAACAATGCTGTAAAAATCAAGTCATTGGGATGTCAACTTTTGTTGCTATGGATACCCCGATAAACGAAAAACTTCAATCCAAGATGGCGGCCAAACGGTTAGAGATATCGAATTTTGACCCCCGCCCAAAAATGTTCGGCATCGCATGAGCAAGCCACATGCAAAATATGGAAGCGATTGGATCAATAACAATGGAGTTATATGCTGTTTTATGCCGTTTTAGACGCATATTAGATTTCTCCAATTTTCAAAGCCATATGGCCGCCAAACGATGCAACTTTTGATATACATGTAAGAACGCGAAATGTTAAGCATCTCATGCTGATGCACCGTGCCGATTTTCACGTCATTCTGTGTAGAACTGTTGTAGCTACAGCGTTTCAAATGTAGTGTCATAAGAATCTGAGGAAATCCAATATGGCGGCCAAGCAATTTACATTTTGACATGCATCAAAGAACAAAATTTGTTCATCACATCACGTTACTGCACACTGCAAGATTGTAGCTGCGTAGCTGTTATAGTAATGGTGCAGCGATTTTTTGAAAATACATCTGAGTTGAAAATAAACAACAAAAGTAAACATCTCGATATCCGTAACTAAGCAAGATATCGCAACAAACTTTCACCTGCTACATATCTTAGGTAGGTATTCTATATCTGCAAAATTTCAATGCTCTGCTGGCAAAACTTTCAGAGTTATGGATTGCGGAAAATGCGTACTTCACAAAATCTGCAAATTTCCTTTCAACAGCTTCAATCCAATATGGCCGCCGCATCGTGTGACTTTTGATATATGACTAAGAACAAAAAATGTTCACCAGCCAAAGGCAACTTCAGAACATGTATTTCTAGCGTTGTAGCTGCTAAGGTTGGCTTGCAAAAAAAATCACAGAGAAGCCTGTATACGTTTTTGTAGACAACTTTTGCCCCGAAGTAGCATCCAATATGGCGGCCATCAAATACACATAATCACATTTGACGATGTCTTTGCGTAGGGAGGTGCCTAGAGACAAAGTATGGCAAGTTTGAAAGCGGTAGCTGTTGTAGTTGTAGTGCAGCAGATTTTGGGAGCAAAGTAGTCAGAATTGGGCTGAAAAACAGCAGCAAAAACTTCAATCGCAAATAGCGGCCAAACGGTGCATTTTAGCGACTCGACCCGTCCAGGCGAAATTGTAGACATTTTGATTGTGCATCTGCTCAAGAAGTTTGGTAGTCATTGCAGCAGTAGTTTCGGAGATATTTGCATTTCAAATTGAAAATTTTGAATTAATTTTGATTTATCTGCCCTTTGCTATTGGGCCCACAGCCTAGAGATTTTAATGGGGAATATCTACACCTCGGTGCGCATCTGCCTGATTTTTTTCAAGGGATTCTGTCCACTGGTGCTCTTTGTAGGGCTGGAACAAAATCCGGCGGAAAAATAAATAATAATAATAATAATAAAAACATCAGCAATTACAATAGGTCTTCTGCCTTATGGCAAGAAGCCCTAAAAAAGCTGTAGAGAGCAAAAGGCACCACTTTGGGGTCTGCCACACATATCTAGAAAGTTTTATGGACAGATATTAAGAAGTTTTTGAGTTCTGCTCTGGAAACGAAACACGTCTCTCACTTTTCAGACTAGGTCCAAAACGTTTCCATGGAAACCGAGAAAATAATACATCACATGAACCTGTACATAGCAAAAGCCACCACTTAAGGTTCTGACTGATATATCTACTAAGTTTTGCAGGAAAATATTGAAAGGTTTTTGAGTTCTGGTCCGGAAACAAAGCCAACCCCACCATGAGACTAACACCAAAATGTTCCATGGAAAAATAAAAAAAATATAAATGCCAAAAAATCTGTAAATAGCAAAAGTGTATTCAGATTGTAATTCTTTACCAAATAATTGGTATTACGGTGTTGCCTAGGCATGGGATATTACTAATAATATAACACAATATTATGTGAAGAATATAGCATGAAGAACCATGCATTTATGGCATATATCAGACCATTTTGAAGAAACTGGGTCGTTTTGACTACCCCACTGGGGCGATTTGACCAAACCTGGGGCGATTTGACCAAATATCTGGGGCGATTTGACCAAATTTGCTGGGGCGTTTTGTCGCTGGGGTGATTTGACCGGCACCCATTTGATGTCAGGAGATGTGGCACTATCTTGTGTTCTGCCAGGCTAGTCTATGTTGTTGACCAGCCAGTGGTTAATATTTCTCCATGTTCACTTAATCTTGTTTTCGTATGAGCATGAACATTGTTATGAAGATTTCTGGTCCCGATGCACAGCAGATCTTATGTGAGTAGATACAGTGAAACCCAACTGATTTGAAATGTGAGAAGGATACCTGGATCAGTGTAAAGTCATGATTAGCAGCTGTGTGATTGATGCACAGCAGACGATAGCTAAGGACCAAATAAACTGGGCATGGCATGATTTGCAGATGAATTTAGTAATAATCATGATAGTAGAACACAATGTATAGGTTGTATAGGCAAATTCATGTAGTCAGTTCTAGTCACAAGTATATAGTGTCATTGATTGAATTGTTTCCTCACTGATGTGATTCATTGACTACGTTTGTGTGAATGTTTGTATTTGGTGTTGCAGGTTCATGTAATAAAGCCCTTACTAGGTCGGATGCAGTCACTTGTGAAAGCTGCTGCCAATGCAGGTGATTTATGGCTCTTAAAGTCTTCAGAGCTATAGACTAGTACATCATGTAAATCCCAGAAGTTTGCTGTGAAGAGTTGTGTCCCTTGGTTATGCAAATGAAGGTTGTTGGGTCAAATCCCAGTTGAAGCATGCCTGTATGTATTAGGGTCATGTTCCACAAAGAGGACAATAGTATAATGATCCCAAACAGCTTCATGCTGGTAACAAACAGTCAATGAACTTTGTATCTTGGACTCAACATATAAACACATAGTGTCCTTCAGAGTCGGACACCAAAGTGCATTCCATATATATTAGACTTTAACAAATAATTTGGAAAACAGGTTGAATATAACATGAATATTTATTAATTGCTGTTAGGGACCATGGACTCGAGATTTCAATAAAGGTATGATATTTAGAAGTATGCATTGCAAGTGTTCTATTGTGAACTATTCCATGTGGACAGAGGCTGGCTGGTGCCTACACACATCCTGGCTAGTGACGGTGCTTAGGCGATGCTACCAGCATGAGAGTCAGTATATCATCAAGTGGGGGGTGGAAACAGCACTGAACATGGACCTGACATCTGTACCTCTCCTAGAGCAAGGCCAGCAGGGGGTAAGCTTAGCTTTGACATTTTCATGCTTGTACATGTTTGTATAGCTTACCAGTAGTATTTTACATAAGTACCTGAGGTGTACTGAAGGCACACTAGTTTGTAGATAAGCAGTCCTGAATCTAACAAAGCAGCGGTTGATGGGATCAGCATAAAATTCTTTTGCACATTTCAGAATATTTTAAATATTCTTTTTCAATAGTTCTGGATATTTTTTACAGTTCCTGACTGGCGACCTTCTTCTTGTTCTTCAAGAACTTAGGCTCTATCTAAGGTACTTATATGAAATATTTTAGACTGAAACTGACATGAAAATATGCTTTCACCTTTGTTGTTTAGGATACTGTGATGTGTATGCTATCATTGGCCCTGTGCATAAAGCTCAGGTGACAATCAGGTGAATTTAAGCAGCAATAGGCGTGGACAGTGCTCGGATGAGTGACCATAGCTTGACTCCTGAGAGTTTGTAGGACTTCAGTCCTGCCCCACAATGAAGCACATGACATATGTGGTCTCACCTTAGGCATGTGAGTTTGTTCAAAATTGCCTCTGTTCACCCAGCAGAAAATGGGTACCCGGTGGAATAAGTCATGTGACTATAACCTTCTAGCACCTAACAGGTAGCTTGGGTTATCCGGGGTAATAATATGCCTGCTTTGACTGTTAACGCTATGAGCATTCACTTCATGAGTGGAGTTTGGCACAATATAAATGCACATATTAAAATTCCACATGTGACCAGGTGTAAAAACCTTTGAGTCAACTTTGTGTGCAGACTCTTTCCATGTTGTCACAAACACTAGTGTGCAGTACACAACCCTGTGCACTTAAAAGAACCCACAAATCTGTTGGTATATGACCAGATGGTGGCCAAATGAATACGTGCATACACCTAGTTGCGGGTACAGCAACGTGCAGTAAACTTGGACAAAGTACAGTGACTGTGTGTCTCAGTCCACCCAGCTGTGAATTGGATACCTCGTTTTGATTAGAGAGCCACAATAAAACTTAGTGTGCCTAGTGACAGCAAGAGTTGTATACTCCCAAGGGAGTTGAGACTGATAATACAGTGTGACGCTGAGACAGACATCCAATGATCGTTGGAAACCAATACCAGTGCCTTGAGCAAGCAATAGTTGCATGGATATGTGTGCTGTGTATATATCCAATTATAATGATAATAATAATAAATAATACGGCCAGTCCAACAGTAAGATAATTAGTGTCAGGAAACTGCTCTTCCGTTGAAAGTACTGTTCAAGAATGTAACTTCTAACATTCATTCATGATCTTTTGATGTGAGTTTTGAAATAGTTGTTTGTTTGACCAATATGGTTGGTTTCTCCTGCCTTTGTTGCCAGGCCCCCTGGGGTGGAGGTTGGGACTTGTCCCCCAGTTGGAGACAGCCTAGCTCACTTCCTCTCCAACTGCATCACACAGCTGAAGTGTAAGGAGAGACAAGGTAAGATGATGTTATATGTGTTAGCCTTCATGTACCCAATACATATAAACTGCTGTGTTTGAAAACGGTATAGATATCTTCACCAAAACATCTATTGCATAATAAAGAAGTTGATCATCTATAAGGACTCATCATTCCTATTACTTACAACTTCTAGAATGCCTCTCAGAGTTCAAGGTAAGATGCTGGTATTTACCAAACGTAGGGCTAAAAAGTATAGGTCATTATTGCACCATACTTAGGGGTAAGGCACACTTTTTTGCTTTTCTGAGACGATGAATTGGAGAATATACTTGTGTTTTATTCACATGTGTAATAAGTGGCACTGTATGTTGAAAATGTTCGTACAAGGCAGGTGTTCAAACATTTTTCTAAAACCCACTTGCCACAGGGCAAGTAACTCTAAGAAAGTATCTTGTCCTAACTAATTTTCCACTTGCTGTTAATGTTTGGACATAATCATGATGACATAATTATGAAAGAATAAATCAACGTGATGCTTGACATTTATGTTTAGTGGCCTATTTATTGAGAAGTGATAAATAGCAAAGAAAGGTATCTCTTTTTTATTATCACTCTGAAATTTAATAGCTACATTTTAGTAGATATTTTTGAAAGGAAGTCTAATTGCTTGTCTCTTTCTTCTGTCCAAACATAGTGGAACACTTGAATTCCTTGAAGTTCCCTTCACTGAAGAGGATGTAAATCAACACTCGAGTAGCCTCCCTTTAGCTCGTGTATTGGCTCGCAGTTTGGTCACATGATCGGTCACGCTTGTCACCCTCTCCTCCATCGCCTGACAAGATGGTTGGAGTCAACTTGATCCCCGATACATTGTTTAATATCTGTTCATATTTCCGTCCTTAATAATAATAATAATAATATGTGTATTTATAATGCGCTGAATTCCACACATAAAGCATGCTCAAAGCGCTACATTAGGTATTTTCCCTTGATCACCGGATGTCAATCTCAACAGCACATCGTATTTCAATCTCAACTCCCTGGGGAGTATACAACTCCCAACTCTTAACACAAAATTTAGCATTGTACAGCTTTGGTCTGTATTACATTATCATTACAATATGAAATTGTTGATGGGTATCTTGTGAACATGTATTTCATCTTGTAAGATGTTTTCACTGATGAAATTGTGCTCCTGGTATAGGTTACAGCTGTCTGCGGCTGTTGAGTATTATTATGTCCTACTTGCACAGTTATTGGTTCTTCCAGTGTTCACAGTGAACTTGGTAAGAATTTTGTTTGTATTTGTTTACTATTCAAATACATGCTAAAACAATTTTACTTAAATCTCAAGTCGTGTCTGGCAATTTGATTCTCATTGTGTCTTGTAGCCATGTGTTAACTACTGCTGATCTTCAGGTTTATCGTAAATCGACAGATATACCCTGGGGGCACTGGAGGGATAGCATGGAGACTAGGTCATAGCCCCAGAAGAGGTCGTCATCAGAATTGATGTCATCTCTACCCAAGAATTTGAAGTCATCTACGTCCTAGACTAGTCTTCAACTAATAGATCTTCGATGAAACAATAGACCAGCTCTTCTTCGAAGTCTTTCAGCAGTGATATCGTCCCTCCCCACGAATGAGACATCTTCATGAAGATCTTCACCAGCAGATGTATCATCTCGACACAGTTAAGATGATGCACTCTGTGAACTCTCCCATTTATGAAAATCTTCACAGCTTGGAGACTACAGCCTTGGATACAGTTTGTCATCATGGTTGAACATGGATCTTCATTATTCACAGGAGCATGTGTAATCGCATTGGCAAAAGACCAACACTTTCATCATCAGTTTACTAACATTCACCGTTAATGCCAGAGATTTCAACTTCAAAGAGGATAAAATGATCTTATCTACTTAACTTACATTGATGAAGGATCAACAACTCATCTCCAAACATTTGGCACTAACATCAGGTTGCCGTGCAGCAACAGTGAGGAATTCAACAAGATTAACTTGATGCTTCATACCACCCCCTTCACTACAGTCAACCTGTACCATCTGATTAAGATAATGGTGGTATAATCATCAGCTGAAGAACACCGACACAACAAACACGAGGACAGTCTACCTTTGTCAGTATTAAGCGGTGGAAGGTTCATGCTCACTGACTGCACAAGATTTCATGATGATCATGTGGCTGCAACACTGGTGATGTCACATCTGGAATCTGATTGCACATCGAAAGGAAATGCCCAGCGCCGAATGGGGCTAGTGTTCTCATGTCAGGATGTCATCTACAGATAAACAACCCTTCCATCACTGCAAAAACAATATTTACAACCGAGATAGCAGTGTACAACAGCATTCGATTGTCCTCATGCGACAAGAGGTCTTTTAACAGTAGTTTCAACATTGCTTAGCTGGAGGCTTGCAGCAACAGATGGCAGTTTTTTGGCACCCACAACTTACAGTTTTGACGATCCGAGGACGAAGTGATTCTGGTACCAACATCTTCATGACAGATGAAGCGTGTACCTATTTGTACTACCTCCTCAAGTGTCTTCATGTATATTCAGCAAATTAAACATTCCTGCAGTTACGAGCATGGCACATACAGAATGGTATCGTATTATCGTATGGTTAATGATGAAGTCAGACTTGGTTCAGACACATGCTCTACATTTGGGGAAAGAAGAATATTCGCATGATACCGCAGGTTCTACTCTGTCCGTTACCACTATGGCACTAGCAATGTCGTCTTGGTCTACTCACCTCAGTGCAGCATTTGACCTGAAGAGAAGACTACAACTACTCCTGTTCCAACGTTACACAGAGACTTATTTCACACAGATGAACTGCAACAGTCATCTCTAAGTAGATGCGTCGTTACAAGGTTGGGATCTCTACTTGGACAATGGGTTTGCAGCAGGAGTTTGGGTGAGCAACGAACAGCACTCTGTATATCAACTGCCTGGAGATGAAAATTGTAATCAACACAGTGTGACTGATTGAGGAACAAACAACTGATGGTCCACTCTGACCACTCCACAGTAGCGTTTTACATAAACAAGCAAAGTTCAACATGATCTCAGATGCTGATACAGCTAACTTTCAACTCTTCAGCATCTTCGATGACTTGAATCTCCACGTAAAGGCATGCCATTGCCACATCCCAGGTACATGCAACTTCATGGCAGACACTATGTCACGTTCTCTAATACCATCTCCAACAGAATGGACTCATCAGTCAGACATTCAGATCACCGCAAATAGACCTATTTGCCACCAGGTTCAACAGATACCAACATTTGTATTGACAGTGCCAGATCCATTTGCATGAACAACAGTTGCACTCAACATCGCAAGGGAATGAATGAATGAATTCCTGCCTCCAGTTTTTATTTGTGCCTGCTGGCCAGTGGGAGAATGGTTCCTAGTACTCATTAAGGAACTAGGACAACCGTCACTGAGTCTCACAGAGTGAAAGAACCTACTCGTCCATCCACACACCAAACAATTACCGGTAATCAAACATTGTTCCAGCTACACATATGGATCGTATCTATGCCTGTTTGAAACATCAAGGATACAGGCAAAAGGGAGGCTACTCGTGGATGAGTGTTGATTTTATCTCCCCTTCAATGGCGGGAACGTCAAGGGATTCAATGTTCCACTCTGTTCGGATTGAAGAAGGAGACAAGCATAATAAGCATGAGTCAGGATAAGTATAAAAAGATCAATTTTACTCAAAACATTACACGTTTGATGTCTTGTTTTGTAAATTAATGATCTTTTAAAGAAACGTTCTTGAAAATAATTGTCACAAGTGCTTTCTTGCATGACCAATGAGACTTTATGCCAGTTTGAAAAACCTGAAACTAAGTTACATAATGATTTAAGATATTCTCCTTATCCTGACTCTTGTGTTATTGACCCATGAAGATGTTGGTAAGACTTGATCTTCAGTAACCCATGCTTGCCGTAAAAGCAACTGATCGGGTGGTCAAGTTCGCTGGTTTGGTTGACATATGTCATCGGTTCCAAAATGCATAGATTGATGCTCATGATGCTGATCACTGTATTGAGGAATTGATCTGGTCTAGACTTGATTATTTACAGACCATCTTCATATAGCCAGGAATATTGTGGAGTGCAGTGTAAAACTGAACTCACTCAAATGTTATTGCTTTATCTTCCTTCTCTTCCAAAATACAATGGAAACCTATGTCGAGTTGTTTTCTAATGAACTGTCAAAAGTAGCTCACCCTGAATGGGCCTCTCCCTGCCACTGCACCAGTGACCCAAGTGACTGCTGGAAGCTTGTCACTCAATCTCTTCATTTGGACAGTTGGGTGGATACCTCTTGTCCTTATACAAGCTACTGCTCTGTTTCTTGGCCCAAAGATATATTTAAATTTTAGTCTTGTATATCCATTCCAAATCCTTTTTTTCCCTTATCTATGTTTCCCTCATACTATGTTGCTTATCTCCCTTTCTCTTTCAACAGTTATGTGGAAACTTTAATATCTTTGTTCCTAACAACAGTCAAACTTCACTCACCCATCTGGATCCTCACTTTCCCTCCAAAACTGTCTCATGTGACCTGAGGCAAGCTGTCATCACTCTCTTCTTCATCGCCCAAGCGGATGGGCGTAGATCCATCTATTTGGGTGAGGAATTAACTGTCTTCGAAACACTCAGTGAAGTTTCTCTTTTGGAACTTTGATTTGTGTGTCCAGGCCCTCCTTGAATATTCTGGATGCTCAAGAAATTTACAAACCAGTCATGACTACATGCACCTCACTGCCTCTACTGAATCTCAACACAAACAATAAAATGGCTGTATCATCTTTCCAGTGCTTGTGTACAGTAGAGCCTCAGATTTCACAGCGATTTGACTTGCCATTGTTTGTGTAAAATAGAGCCTCAGATTTCACCATCATCTAACTTGTCATGCTGAACCACTCCCTCAACAGAATGTTATAAAACATGTAGAAAACTGAATCGTTCTAAAACTGGACAACAAAAGCCCTAATTGTGATGTTTTCTTCTGCGTACTCAGGTGATTTCCTGACTGCTGTGTGTGAGACATTGATGTCATGTACCTGGGGATCCACACCTATGCTGTTCCTGTGTCGGGCACTGGCGAACATCCCTCCAACACCCATCCTTACTTCACGCATACTAACACTCATCAAGTAAGTTACTTACTCCTTTTGCCCTGTCATTTGTGTAAAGTTTAAGATTTCTTCATTTCTCATTGAAGCAAAAGATGAAAAGGTTTGTGTGTAACATGTTCATGTACATCCAGAGATATGTTGACAACACTGATGACGACAATGGAGCCTCTACAGAAGGGTGCTATACAGTGCTTCCTGCTCCAGGCCCTTGTACGCCTCACTGACAAGGTAGGTCCTGGGTACTTGGTCACTCTAATCATATGGCCGAAGCCAGTCATTGGAATTAGAAGTACTTTGAAAGATAGGCCAAATTCAACATCTTGCATCATCAAAATACTCTGCTTTCTTTGTCGATACAGACACAAGTAACAGTGGAGGATTTGGCATCCATCCTTGCTGTATTTGAGCGCTGTGAAAGCCTACAAAGGGGGACAACTCAGTGGGAAGAGGCTTGTGCATGGCTGCAGGAGACTGTGACCCAGACAGAGGGACAGTGGAGCAAGGCATATTTCCGCCAAGCAGTCAACAGCATGGTCAAAGACTTCCTGACTGACCCTGGAGGTACTGTTTGAAAGCACACCAATCAGTGAATGCATGTTTTGTTTTGTTCATCACTCGATAGTACTTGAAACTGTATATAAAAAGTGTTTATTTTGTTATAAGAGTCAGTCAGTTCAACACTGTTGTTCAGTATTGCCACTGTATAGCCAGAATGTTGCTGAGTGTGGCGTAAAATTAACACTAAACTCTCTACTGATTGGGATTGATAGCAATCCTATTTGTTAGTTAATTGGGTCTTGGTTTATTAAGCTGAAAATGTATGTTTGTGATCACGACAGTGTTATGATTTGTTCATATTCTGAACCCAACATATTTCTGGGTTTTATTGTATTGTGTAGTCAGGCTCAAAGATTTGTGTGCTGATGTGTCAACGTGAGATGGACATGGAATTTTGATCATCTGTATTAGTCACTACGACTGGCCCTTTCTTCATGACCATTATGTAATTTGTGATGCAGTAGTTTTGTGGTATGCCTGACACTCTCATGTGTTCATTGTTAACATGTATGAAATTCACATTGGATTATCTTTTGGTTTTCCATCTCTGCCCTTGAAATGACCTTTCTGATCAAATGAACTATTCTAAGAAAGCTACATATTTTTCCTTATCTTGGCTGATGCTTATTATGCTGATCTACTCCCTCTGTGTGAGGAGAGTGGAACATTTGAAATCCCTTGAAGTTCCCTTCTAATTGAAGCAGACGTACATTACACTCACTCATTGGGAACCTCCCTTTTCTGCCAGTATGGTCACATGACAAGCCAACAAACCATGCTTGTCACTCCACCCGACAGACAGTTGGAGTGCACTTTGGGTCTCAATGCAGCTAAGGGGACTAAGGGGATCGGGTGGTCAGACTCGCTGACTTGGTGACACATGTTTTCGGTTCCCAAGAGCGCAGATCAATGCTCTTGTGTTGATCACTGGATTGTCTGGTCCAGATTTGATTATTTACAGAAGCGGACATACAATACACTCTCTCATAGGCAACCTCCCTTTCCTGCCAGTATGGTCACGACAAGCCAACAAGCCATGCTTGTCACTCAACCCAACACAGACAATTGGAGTGCACTTTGGGTCTCAATGCAGCTAACTGCCTCCCGTACAACTGCGCCCTGTCTATCTGCCCCCTGTCATTTGTGCCCCTTGGCAAATTGCTCTCTAGGACAAGTGCCCTCCATCAAGTGATGAAAAGTGACTCCTTCATCTCTAGAATTGTTTTTATTTAACTCAGTCTTAAGATAAATATATATCAATACAACCATGTGTTGAGTTGTGATTAAGGTAACAGCTTTTTTAAGAATAACAAGTTAATTACATTACATTAACTGGCTAAAAAAAAACTGGCTTCCGTCTTGATAGGATTGTGTTGAATTATGATTTGCCTCCCCTGAAAGAAAAGACTACCGTGACAGTGCCAGAAGGCTTGCACTTGTTGTTGAAAAATACTTGAGCTAGCAACAGTGGCACGGATGTCAGAAATACATGCTCTTGACTTCAATCGCACACAAGCCTCCAGTCATCGCGAGATTGTACATCTAGAACTGGGATGGGATTTTATCACCAAAAATGGACAACCTGACAAACAGTTTCACATCCTGGCTTTATCATCCCATCCTTGGGCCACATGATACACAGGATTTATCATTATGCCCAGTCAGAGCATTGAAATTATATCTCCAGCGTATATCTATTAATCCCAATGTCTACTGGATCTGTGAAGGTCTCAGGGTAGAATAGGCCTTCAGCAGCCCATGCTTGGCATAAAAGGCGACTATGCTTCTCGTAAGAGGTGGACTAAGGGGATCGGGTGGTCAGACTCGCTGACTTGGTTGACACATGTTTTCGGTTCCCAAGAGCGCAGATCAATGCTCTTGTGTTGATCACTGGATTGTCTGGTCCAGATTTGATTATTTACAGACCGCCACCATATAGCTGGAATATTGCTGAGTGCGGCGTAAAACTAAACTCACTCACTCACTCACTCACTCACTCACTCACTCTCTACTGAGACACAACATTATCTCAGTAAGGGTGGGAGCCTAGATAAGGAGGCCCTAACAAAGCAGCAGGTCTCGAACCTCTTCGAGCCTCCAATATCAAAGTGAGAGCCTTGGCATCAACACTTGATCTACACAGAAACTGCTCATTAACAACTAAATTGGAGGGCTGCTTTTGAAAATCGAATATGGTGTTTGCCAATCACTACATACGGGACATAGGACAACACTGGCATTCACCAACTTGGGCCACTTGTTGTTGTGGTTCCACAAAGGCGCTGACCCTTTCACTAACCCTTTCATCATGCAACTTGTTGAGACCAAGATGCTCAATAGCTGAGAGTCCATGCACACGCCTTGAACAGGCTAGCCAGATTGATTATGATTATGCACTCGTAATGAAGATACTTGTACATGAAGAAGGGTCGCGACTGGTCTTGATGGGAAATCTTGACATTCTGTTGCATTGGGCACTATCAGGACTAGCAGCTGATCTATATCTCTATATATACTGGATGTGACCCCACCCCCTTTACATCTCACAGATGGTTATTGGAAGAACAGGTCCAAACTATCGCTGTTACAGTTCCCAAAAGGGGGAAGTACTGGACATACTTATATCACAGTCAACAGAAGCCAGCTTGACTCGAACCAAAGCCCTTTCTGTCAGATTCTGTAAGCATATAAGCTTGAGTCAGGATAAGGAAAAATATGTAATTTTCTGAATAAAATTGATATTTCATACGTATCCTGACTCATGACGTCAAGCCCACCCAACCGCCCCTCTCAGGCACGCTGAATTCACAGTACTTTATGTGTCAGACTTATGAGATTCAGGGAGAGTGACAAGCATGGGTGGTATAGTATGGCCGCTTCAAATTAAGTGAACTTCATGGGATTTCAAATATTCCATTACCTTCGTATAGACGGTAGAGATAAGCACAGTAAGCATGAGTCAGGATCAGTATAGAACATTGGTTTTATTCAGAAAATTACATTATGTATGAATTGTTACTTTCAGAATCAGGAATGTTCAACTCTTTGATGGTGACGAAGATTGTCCGTCTGCTTGTTATTGCCATCGATGCTGGCATCTTTAAACAAATCCAAACAGAAGATGGTGATGGACTTGACCTCATCTTAGGTCAGATCACAGATGTCATCAGAAATATTAACTCCCATCCCTATATGACAAATGTCAAGGCTGACCGTGCTGTCAGTCTTCTGGCTACCTTGGCAACGGAACACACCAGTAGTAAGTCTGATATTTTTGTACATGTTCGAGATGAAGATCAGGGATTTATGTTGTCTACTTTTGAACTTTAATAACTAGTCACTTTTGCTTTTTGGTCCTTTACCCATTAAAAGAACTACAAGGAAATTTTTCATGACAGTTTCAGAAAGTGATGGTGTGTTTGACCGGAGTGTACAGGAGGCAGTGATTGGGTGCTGGCAGGAACTGTTGGTATATATTGGAAACAGAGCTACACAAGACCTCATGGAGGTGAATTCAGTATTTTTCAGTAGAGGTCTGTCTTCAGGTACATGCATGCATTTTCTACTGCTGAAAATGTCCTGTGACAGCTTTAACAATTCTTTAATAAAAAAACAAATGATACAACTAAAACTTCATATCTACTGCAGTCACTCATGTGCTGAACATGTGGGGATCTTTAGTTCTTCCTTGTGGCTAATGGTGTGCCTAAGAATATGAATAATGTTTCCTTATCCTGACTCTTGATTATTTTTTTTTTTGTCATCTGTATGAATGATAATGGAACACTTGAATCCCTTATTCTTCCTTAGAAGAGTATGTATAAGTTCACTTACCCACAAGTTGGCTCCCTTGAACCCTTTTCCCTCCAAAATAGTCCTCTCACTTGCCATGCTTGTCACTCCCTCCTTCATTGTCCAAGCAGATGGTTAGCTGCAGGACACCACAGCTGACCCTCGACGCATTAGCCTTCACCTATGAAGACGATCAGACAGAACAGCTACAAGAAGCTTTCAAGTTGGTATTGGTCAAAAATGCTTGTTCAAGAGAGAAATTCAAGAGAGAAATTCAAGATGATCCACCTGTCTCAACTCATCTGTCCAACAGGTTATTTGGCCAGCATAGACCTACAAGACTTATATCTGCACATCCGATTCATGAGGAATCAAGAAAGTCCCTGAGATTCCTATACAGAGGTGGACAATTCCAGTGGTGCATCCAGCCATCTGCAATATCATTGGCATGATCGGCCCCATTATTATTTACACAAGTGACCAAGCCCATCATAACCCTACATCATTGAGGTCTGTGCTTTCTACCTGGATGACAGGATACAAGTTCTTGAAAAAGCCAATCAACTCAGATGGCGGCTAGACTTCACTATCAAATTGCTCGAACAACTGGGATGGCTAGGGAACTTGATGAAGTCAGAGTTGGAACCAAGCAAGATCTTCAGTTCGTGGGAATATGGTTCATCACTGCACAGAATTGTATTGTGGTCCAAGAAGATCATCGGGTCAAGATCCAAGCCATGATTCCAGAAGCAGACATGATTCAGTTACCAGTGTCTCCTCAGTCTACTCACCAGAGCACAGGACCTGACTAACAGAGGAAGACTACAATTATATCTGCTTCAAGACACCTGGACAGCACAGTCCTGACCTCTCTACCAGACATTCTCAAGATGTATCTCGAATGGTGGACTCACCAGTTGAATGTCTGTGGAGGGACCTATTTTGAAGAGCCGTTTTTTTACATGCACCTCTACGTATATGCATCACTACAAGGGTGGGGAGCACATCCTGACAAAGCGACAATGAAGTGTCATCAGGGAAGTGGTCGAAAGAAAACAACGTCTTTTCATCAGCCAGTCGGAGATGAACGCTATGATCAATGCCATACAATATTGGTGGAGCTCACTTTTCAACTGAATCCTGATGGTTCACACAGACAACTCAACACTGGCATTCTACATAAACCATCAAGGATCAACAAGGTCACCAAGTCTGCATCAGTTCATCTTCCAGAATGTGCAAGCAGATAGTCTATCTTGCCCACTTCATTCGTCACCACAGAATGGATGCTCCACCCAGAGGCGTTCTGGCTTCCTTGATAGACCTGTTTGCCACAAGGTTCAACAAAAGACTACAGACATTGGTCTCACAAGTACCATATCCTCAAGCCTCGGCAACAGATGCACTGAAATTGTCATGGGAAAAACTAAACACATACGCATTCCCGCCTCCGGTTCAACACCCTCAATTACTATTGAAGACCATGCAGACCTGAGAGATACAACTGACCTTGGTCGAACCCTACTGGCCAACAAGTTTCCAAATCGAATACAAATACTCAAAAGCAAGTCTGAAACTTAGAGGAGTGGCTGAACCTGCTCATACATCCGCACACTAAACAAGCTCACGGAAACCTGCTGACATTCCAGCTACATGTATGGACGTATCAAGGCTTCCTTGAAGAAAATAGGATACTCTGCCGGAGCAGCAAGGCAGTATCCATAGCTCTAAGCAGCTCAACTGGCAGCTGTACAGTATGCAGTTATCACAATGAAGACAAGCATCAAGCTGACAAAAGTGCCAGAACTACTTGCTCTACTTTGTTCCTTCAAACTGGAAGACCAGCAGAAGAAATTCAGACCATCAGCCTTGGATCTGTACACAAGGCACAGAGGATTCCATGGTGGTGTTTCACAAAGTGTGGTCCTCCTTTATCTGTTGACTGAAAAATCTCTACAAAGAAGTGTTTGGCAAGGTGTTTGGTTGATTCACGAAAATTGAGTGATAATAATTTTGAAACCATTCTGAAACATTCTGAACATAGCATAATATTTAGAGAATGCTGTGTAAATACTGACAACAATATGATTTTACCAGGATTATGATTCAGAAGAGGCCCACAACATCCTATGCTGGGCATAAGGGGTGTTATAATGGGTGGGGGATTGGTCAGGTGAGATGATTGTCATGGTACAGTGACAGCATTGATCGTTACTCATGTTATCTACCACTGGGCTGCTTGGTAAGAATTATTGGCAGGTTACTGTGTGTATAAATTGTATGTCTCTGACTAGACAAACCTTTTTTTCCCCAAATAGTCAATGGTGAGCCCATTATTGGATGTGTACTGCACATGCTTACCTGTACGTGCCACTGTTGTGCAGATGGCTGACTTGGCCTTGCTGGATGTGTACACAGTCTGCATAGAGAGGTGCCTGAAGTATCTACCCACAAACATGAGGGATCAATCTCTTTTCACCCTTGCCTCCACCTGTATCAGCAAGCTACAGTATCTACAGGCCTTGCCACAGGTATGTGTAGGAATGGAGAAGATGGAACAAGGAGTCAATGCACATAGTGATGAACTAGCAAGATACCCATTTGTTTGTATACTGGTGCATCAGATCCATATTCAGTGATTCCTGATGAACGAGCAAGATACCCATTTGTTTGTGTGTCTGCTGGTGTGTCAGATCCATATTCAGTGATTCCTGATGAAGGAGCAAGAATTGGCTCTGAAACGTGTAAAGAATATAAACAATTTGTTATCCATATTCATTTATGTGGAGAGTCAGATCAGGACTGTGTCTATGTGTGTGTGTGTTTGCAGTTATATTTGGAGAGTCACATCCAGATTGTGTCTATATTTGTGTGTGTTTGCAGGTGTATCTGGAGAGTCAGATCCAGATTGTGTCTTTGATGTCTCTGCTGGCTGCTTTAGCAGACATAGTAGATACTTTGCAGCCCTCAGATACAATGAGGGGCATCACTGAAACATTACTGGAATTCACAGTGTCCATGAAAATGATGCCAGGATTTGCTAAACAAGCATCAAAAACAAGTGAGAGGTAAATTGAAGGATTTTCTTGCCCATGCAATAACACTGTACATAGATCCTCATCTACTTTTCCTTATCCTGATATGCTTAATTGGTTATCCCCTCTTCCTGGCGAAGATAGTGGAACGCCTGAAATCCCTTGGAAAAAGGGATAGAAAAAGGCACAATAATCACAAATTTGTATAATGATAATATATATACAAGCCCAACACCGCATACAACACAAATTAAAACCAAAAGAAAGAAAGACTTATTGCCGTAGACGGGACCCCGGGTGCCTCCAGCTGCCCTCATTGGGCGATAGGGAAAGAGTGAAGTATCATGGCCGATCAGCTGACCATGTGCATAGGAAGGGAGGTAATACATGGGCGAGTGTGAATTTTACGTCCGCTTTTTTTAGAAGTGAACTTCAAGGGATTTCAGGTGTTCCACTACCTTTGCCATGAAGAGGAAATAAGCAATTAAGCATGAGTCAGGTTAAGTAGAAAATATCAATTTTATTCAGCAAATTACATTTCCCAATATAAAGTGAAAGATTTCAATTGCAGTGAGTCAAGGATTTCCCAGAAGGACTGGGGCAGGGTTGTATCAAGATATATCTCCAGTCAGTGGCAGTGTATGTATTTCCTTCTCAAGAGGTGCCCAGGACGACTGTCTGCTGCTGAGCTTCTGGAGACTTGTTATGATGCATTTGATGTTGGCACAAGGGACTCTGACATCCATGTTCTTCACTGTGTTCAATGTCTTCTCTCTCAAGTATGTGTATACACATTCAGGAATATGACAACCTTAGTTCCACAACACTGCTACATGGAATTGAGTAAATTCTGTCAAATACACAGATTTCCTTGTACATTGAATATGGCGCATGGCAAAGTGTACTCATACTTAAAACCATGTGCATGCACATCACTATATTAGGTGAAATTATAAATCAATGTGATGCTTAGTTTCTGTTTCATTTTAAATGCATGTTAATACCAAGTAGTATTGGGAATTTTAACCATAAATTCTATCTTTATCTACTTATCCTATCTCACATTATGCAGCTCTCCTCTTCCTCTACGACCATGTATGGAAACATGCTATGAGCTAAGTTGAATCAAATCTTAATGGCCTCTGAGGCCTGACCTCTGCCCCCACCCTGACATCAGCACCTGTCAATCATCTCCATGCTCGTGCTACATGCTCAGATGATCACATGACAATCTGTACCTGTAGTTTTCTTGTAGCTACGTTATTATGTGGACATGTGTTTCTTCTCTGACAAGCTTGGGTACTTTTCTAAGAAGATGAGTAAATCTAATCGCAATGTTTCAAAGAAACAGAAAATTGAAACAATTGTAATAGCAACTTATCTGTGGCGGACCCACATGCTCTGTTTGTTGACTTTTTTGGGCATTGCAAATGGTCACATCGTTGTCCTTTCTGTGTTGGTCTTGATGACAACGCCTTTTTGGAGTTTCATGAAGTAGCTAGTCAACATTTGGCGGACAGAGATCATGGGAGATCAGATGTGGGTCCATCATCATCGAAACAACCCAGGACGGAATGTCGGAAAAAATTCACTGTACGTCTCAAATCTCTGTCTCAGTCTCCCAATGAAGACTTTTTGGAGGAGGCTTCAGACTCGTATCTCAGTGAGAATCTTTGTTTAGGCCATGTGCATCTAGTCCTGTTCCTGTGGAAGACTCATCTCCACCTCAAATGGTAGTGTTGTCTTCATCTGATGGCCCATCTGATGCTACGTTGTAGGTAACTGGATTGCAGATTTCACACATTCCATCAATGGTAGTGTCTTATGCACCACTTGGTGTGATGCCCTGTGTGACCTACTAAGGGCTGAGTTCGGCGCATTCCACTTTGGGTGGCTGAATCTACTGTAACCTCTTGTGCAATACTTGAGTCCAGTGCAGCGCCTCGCCCGGGAGAGGTGAAGGGTGTCGGATTGGCACTTTCTGATCCTCTTCACTTGGATCTTCATAAGGACAACCACTTTCTGCCAGTGCATCGATTCCCTCTGAAGATTTGTTTACGATAGGACAAGTGCATGATGTTACATCACCACTTGTTCCCCATGTGACTTTTTCCGTTAGAGTGCCGCTTGCTTCTGGTTTGGCACTTTTAGCTAGCACATTGACTTATCCTTGTTCGGCGTTTCTAATAAGTGCGTCGCTTAACCTGAATTTTTGTTCAGACCGCTGTTTATTCCTAGTTTGGCGCTTACACACTGTATTCACACTTTTTGCATCTTAGTGTGGTTGGTTCGGTGCTTCCTCACAGCTTTCGTGGTTTGATGCTTCTTCATAGTGCCTCTGGTTCGGCGCTTACATATATCCTGCCTGCTTCGTTGGATATTTGCAACACACTTGGTGGTTCGGCACTTCCTTATAGGCACCTGGTTCAGTACTTCTTTACAGCATACCTTGGTCGACCATCATGGTGGGATGCTTTTGTAAGTTGGATACTGTCTTTGAATCACACTACCTTCGAGATCATTTGGTAGTGGATGTGGAAGGTTTCCATCACTTTGGTCCCTTGGTCCTGGTCCAGCAATTATCAGCAATTATCATCAACCTGTGTTCTCAGATGAAGCAATCTTCCTTCATGTCATGTTTGTGGCGTGACAGACTGAGAGACCAGTCTTGTGTTACATGCAGAGATGATCGACTCTCTGCTTACTGACCTCTCCTCGCCTCTGCTCAATAAAGTGTTCATTGCTGATTACCTTCATGGTTTTAGAAGCATTCGACTCCAAAGTCCTTTCTCACCTTTGGTAAGTTAGGGAAATTAGTACTGAACAATAAACTAGTTGAGCTAGCAGGCTATTCCCTCTTTCACCACCTTCCAGCGTGTGTCTGTTGGGGTTAGTTTTGAAGCAGGGACTGGCCAGATTACTAAAGTCACGTGATAAATCATGGGGTGGCGGGGTCTACTGGTCAAACTGCGACCTTTTGCTTGTCACATTATTTCAGGAACATCCACTCCCTTGATTTTGTGCTGTGCAATCCAGGGGGCTGTTTGAAGCAACCCATCACAATTGTGGAGTAGCATATCAGATTTAGTGCTTCTCCTGGCCTTCTTGTGTTATGTATTCTCACATTTGCAGTGTTGTCTGTGGTCCTCCTGCCAACTGTAGGATAATGCATAACATGAGATAGGATAAATTAAAAAATTTGGAAATTTTAACAATGAACTGTATGTTAATATACTTATCCTATCTCACACGATGAATCCCTACCCAACCTGCCCCGCATCACAGATTACTGAAAGCTCCAAGACAAGAATGACAGGTACAGATCGTCACATGATCATCTGAGCATGCAGCACGAGCATGGAGATGATTGACAGGTGCTGATGACAGGGTAGGGGCAGAGGTTGGGTGGTAAGATTTGATTCAACTTAGCTCATAGCATGTTTCCATACATGGTTGTAGAGGAAGAGGAGAGCTGCATAACGTGAGATAAGTACATAAATATACAATTTATGGTTAAAATTTCCAATACTACTTATGGTTAAAATTTCCAATACTACTTGATACTTGAAAATTTAAATGAGTTAGCCTCTGGCCATTGTTTTGCAATAGCTGTGTATGTGGGTTTTACCAAAGGGCCTATTTTGCCATATTTAGATGAGATGCTGAAATATCACCAAGAAAGTAGAATCTTTGTTGTTTCTAATTGATGCCAAACACACAGTGCTGTAGTCATTGTGTAATCTACAGTTACTGAAAGATACAAGATAACACATTCGATTTACAGCAAGAATCCACATATGGATGCAGTAACCAGGACCTTGACCTTGTTTAACATGAGCACTGTTGAAGCAGTATAAATGTTTCCACTTATGTGTTATTGTAGTCTTCTTACAATGGAAATGCCCTTAACAGACGTGTTGCCTGACACAGCTGTTGTAAACTAGACATTCCAAGCTATCAGACAATCTCAAATGCATCTTCTTCTTCTGCCTGTGGACATATTCATGTTCCCTTGACATCAGAAGCCACTGGTCATTTAATCTCATGATATGTAAATGTGTTAAGATTTGTTGACATAGTGAGGCAAAGTTTCAACCCAAAGCATCAAAGGTAGTAATTCTTTGTACAGATCGTTTCTGATAGATCAAGAACCTTTTCATCCTACATGTAGTCTGGTTGATCAAAGGGAGATATTATAGGGATACCAATTTTGGAGAATAAAATGAGGTAAGGAGCTCATTTTATTGAGATTGTCATATGCCAGATGTGCTGTTCCCAGTTTGCATGACCACTTGTTTTTCTGTTAACAGATGGTGACCACGGCACCAGATAAAGTGTGCCAGATGCTTCATGTGGCATGGGTCAAGGCCAGTGAGGAGCTACACACTGCTTCCTACTGGCGGAAACTGGCTTGTGTTGTCAAACTCTTGACTCAGACTCCATTGCTCCTGTCACTCCCTGGATCCCAGGTCAACAAGTGTCTGATGCAGGCAGGTTCATTAAACTGTTAACACAAAGTAGATTGTTGCCACAGAATGCGTGATACCATGACCTGTTTCACAAAGTACTAAGGTGATCGTAAGTCACTAAGATTTACCTTGGTAAAGGTTACTTTGTGAAATGAGTCCCAGATCAATGAGTATCTGATAGAGGCTGGTTCATTAAACTGTTAGCAGATGGGATTATTTCACACAGAATGCTTGATACCATGTCAATGAGTGTTGGAAGTAGGGTCATTAAGCTGTTATGAAATGGGATTATTGCTACAGAATGCTTGATACCAGGTCAGTGAGAGTACAGGTAGGGTAATTAAACTATCAAGAAATGGGATTATTGGCAGAACATTCTTGATACCAGATCAATGCCAGTCTGATGGGGGTAGGCTTACTGGTCACAAATGTCTGCTAGAGGTGGGAATTGTAGTTGTCAGATCTTCATATCTGCCTTTGATTATGTAAGTCATGCATGTATAGTAATTTAACCTGAAATCATTTTCTATTTTGAGCAGATGACAAGACATATATCATTATTTTGATGTGTTTGCGTTTTCTAGTACATGTCCCTGCTTTTCAAGCTGGGAGAGGAGAAGTTGGGTGTGGTCAACATGCTCATAGAACATCTTTACCCTCACCTCATCTCAGAAGATCATGGCATACAGATAGCTAACAACTTCCGCTCCATCCTAGCTGATGCATGCATGTTTGGGGGCTTACACCACAGAACAGACAGGTGACAAATTTCTACATAATTCTTACAAATATGCTAATCTAACACTTGATTGCCTTTTTCCTGAAACATGTTTCGCTGTAAGATAACAATTTCTTGTCTGAGGAATTGTGTTGACTTTCTTACTTGTGGTTCATCACACTCATTCCATGGGAGTTATCTCCCCTAAAGGAGCATGGGAAGGTCATTATTTTTTCATGTGATGGTTGCTCTGAAGCTGTTGGAGACCATATCATGGCATTAACTGATTGCCCATCCATCTTCTCCCAGAAGAGGCCCATGGCTCACGATGGAACACCTACATCATGGGCCAGGACACCAGGCAGATGCCAACATGTTGCCAGAGGAGTATCTAGGGCATACAGCTGTGGACTACTGACTTTTCTCCCTCCAGGTGCTGTAAAGAGTTCTCAGCTTGCTGGCTGGCTGTGTACAGTGTGTATTGATGGAACGGATCGCAGGAGCTTTGTTTCCCAACATCAGTAGTCAGCAGTTGGATAGCAGTTTACAACTGGATTAACCACCATTTGACAAACAGCTGGACTCTGTTACCATGTCCACAAAGCAAGTGTGTGCAACAAGCCTGATAGTTGAGCATTCCTGTGTCATTCATCCGAATTTCACAGTGTCTCATTGTCAGATGACCTACCAGTACATGTCTCAGTGTCAGATGACCTACCTGTACATCTCTCAGTGTCAGGTGACCTACCAGTACATGTCTCAGTGTCAGGTGACCCAGCTGTACATCTCTCAGTGTCAGGTGACCTACCAGTACATGTCTCAGTGTCAGATGACCTACCAGTACATCTCTCAGTGTCAGGTGACCCAGCTGTACATGTCTCAGTGTCAGATGACCTACCAGTACATGTATCAGTGTCAGGTGACCCAGCTGTACATGTCTCAGTGTCAGATGACCCAGCTGTTCATCTCTCGGTGTCAGGTGACCCAGCTGTACATGTCTGAGCATCAGGTTACCCATCTGTTCATCTCTCAGTGATAACTGGAGCAGTTAAATTTGTCTCAGTGGCCAAATGACTTTATTATCCTGCACCTTGCATTTAGTGCAAAGCACTGGATGTTGTATTAGGTTCTGTCCGTCTGAATTGGAATATCTTAAGAACTGTTGACCACATCTTTTCATATTTGGTACCTAGGTTCATCACAGTAAAACATATGTCTCAGTCAGATTTGGTGACCTTGACCTTCATTTCAAGGTCACAAGGGGACTTTAACCTTTAGCCCTTGTCAGCAAGATATCGTACACTGTATTTTCTTCATATTAGACACCAAACTTTATCTAGGGAAGGCACAGGGCCTTGTCGATTTTGATGGCCTTCACACAATTTTACTGTAACACTTCGAAGATTTCATCTTGTTAAGCTGCATGTTAAACTTGTCAGTGAGATATCTCAAGAACCGTTCATCTTCTTCATATTCAACACCAAGCTTCATCTAGTAAAGGTACAAGGCCCAGTTTACTTAATTGACCATGTTAAAGGTCATGATGACACTTTGAAGATTTGGCCTGTCAAGCTGCATGTTTAGCTTGTCAGCAAAATATCTCAAGAACTGTTCACTGGAGTTCTTCATACTCAACACCAAGCTTTATGTAGGGGAGACACAGGGCCGAGTTGATTTGGGTGACCTTCACATAATTTTCAAGGTCACAGCCACACTTTGAAGATTTCATCTTGTTAAACCGAATGTTAAGCTTATCAGCGAGATATCTCAAGAACCGTTCACTGGATCTTCTTCATAGACTTTAAGACTTCCGTGAAATGTTTTTCAGTAAGCAATTTCTCTATTACTACTTCTGTATGTTTCATACACTAAGACATTCAGGTCAAGATCAAAGTTTGTGTTGGAAATATTTGTATATTGGAACAACTATAGAGTCAGATATCAAAAGAGGTAGACTGGTCATGGTTTTCTTGACATTTAACTTCACCTTAAATTACGATTTTCACTCTCATTACTTTTTAAGTTTGAATTGATGATTTGTGGAAGGGGATTATGTCACCTTAGTGACAATGCTTGTTTTCTTTAATCTAAGCGTTACTTCATTTCCTTTATTACAGACTCATTTTGGATGTAACATTCTTTGTTCAGAAGCAAGGAAGGAAGTTGTCAGTGAATGATATTATGCCAAGGTAAGTGATGTTTTTACAGTACTGTTGTGTGGAGACTGCCTCTTGCCCATATCCTCAGTAACCAGTATCTAGTAGTAAACTCTGACTGACCTGGCTGATTTTCTGTATCTATTTGCTCAGGGGATGTCTATCCCTGTTTGACTTTGTGATTTTCTCACTCCATCTCTTTTGTTCAGATTCTCAAAAGGTGATGGCATTGTTCGTGTTTTTGCCATCAATTTTCTGTCACATTTGGACCCGAATGAACCATCTCATACAGAGTTTGCCCAGGAATTAATCCTTGACCTCTGTGCCCGGCATGATGCAGTGATGGAGTTGGCAGAGTACCGTCAGTTCAACAACTCCCTCTGTCACCGCCAGAAGAACAGGATCTTTCAGGCAATTTGTGTACTGGAACCATTCATAAAACAGGTCAGCTCTTGTCAAAATATTGCTAAAATGTGGTTATAGATCATTCTCTAGCTTGTAATTTTACACCCCAGTAGGACGTTGTTGAATGCGTTATTTCCACCACCACTGGCATCACAGATTGTTTTCTCTGCCGAATCCAGACATATAGCTCTCATATGACACCTGTGTAGTTGTGTTGCAGGTAGACAGCTTCCATACACTTTTAAGTTTGTCTGGTGATGCATGGTGTATAACTGTCCTATGATACCTGTGTGGGTGTGTTGCAGGGAGATAGTCTCCAGACACTGTGGAAGTTTGTAGGTGATGCTTGGTATATAACTGTCATATGATACCTGTGTGGGTGTGTTGCAGGGAGATAGTCTCCAGACAATGTGGAAGTCTGTAGGTGATGCTTGGTATATAACTGTCCTATGATACCTGTGTGGGTGTGTTGCAGGGAGATAGTCTCCAGACACTGTGGAAGTTTGTAGGTGATGCTTGGTATATAACTGTCATATGATACCTGTGTGGTTGTGTTGCAGGGAGATAGTCTCCAGACACTGTGGAAGTTTGTAGGTGATGCTTGGTATATAACTGTCCTATGATACCTGTGTGGTTGTGTTGCAGGGAGATAGTCTCCAGACACTGTGGAAGTTTGTAGGTGATGCTTGGTATATAACTGTCATATGATACCTGTGTGGTTGTGTTGCAGGGAGACAGTCTCCAGACACTGTGGAAGTTTGTCTGGCGTATCCTGGTGTATGAGCCACATGCATCTGTGCGACACATGCAGGAATGGATTTTGATGCGGTTAGTGCTGAGGTTCCCCGACATGGTGGGACAACTGTGGGAGCACTTCCATCAGGTAATGAACACTTGAAAATGATTTATAGAATTTATGGAAATGAATCAAATAGAAAGTCCTTTGCCAAATTGAGGGTATGTACAAGAAAACTTGGTAGCAGCACACTTGCACATACAAATCTTAATTATTATAGTCTTACAAACCTTTGCAGAAGGTCGCGTCAGCTAAAGTTTTAACAACCTATGGTCGTCCAGTCAAAGAGCCAGTATTTAGGGTTTGGCAGGTCTTACAAAATGGATTTTCTCTTCCCTACTGAGACTGATCTATCAACAAATGAAAAATCAAAACAGTCGCATGCTGTTTTGTTTGTGTTTGCTTAACTGTTTTCAAGTTTTGCATAGGATATTCGTACAGAGGTCCAAGGGACATAACTCTCTGGGGTTAGCTTGAAGTAATGTTTAGCCTATAGAGAATGGGAGAGTTGATTTAATGCAACATTGCATTAATTCATTTGAACTTTTTAATTTAATACTGCAATCTAAATACATAATTTGGGGGGAATAAATTATATGATAGCTTCCCTCAGGGATGATAGTATTACTGAATGGAATGTTTTGTTTATTTTTAGAGAAGTGTGTTGTGTTATAGTGCCTTTAACAAAATGTTGAACCATTGTCAAGATATATCAGAAATGTACAACACATTGTACCTTCCAAGTTATGAAAAGGTCACGTTTTTGTTTTTTTTCACAAAATGATTGCTTTGATGATAGCATTTTACTTGTTCTTATTTATAATATCACAGTTCAGGAATGGTACATTTGACACTGCAGCTGGATAAATACCTGACACACAGTATTGAAGTAGGAATATGATGCATTAATAATTTTGACTCAGATTTAGCAACAAAATTATTTAGAAAATTGAAATACTCATTTTCATGTATATTTTTTAATAAACGTTTACTTGTATCCATTTATGGCAGCTTTTAAGTTAAAACAGCTAAATACATACTTCTTGTTTGGTGTCTAAAAGTAACATGCTTTCAAAATGCAGAAATTTGAGGAATTGTGCAGCAGCAACAAGAGGAAAATAAAGAAAAATATATAATGTTATGAAAGCAGTTATTATTTTTCCTTATCCTGACTCATGCTTATTATGCTTGTCTCCTTCTTCAATCCGAACATAGTGGAACACTTGAATCCCTTGAAGTTCACTGTCCTCTTCACTGAAGAGGAAGTAAAGTCAACACTAATCCACGAGTAGCCTCCCTTTAGCCCATGCATTGGCGCATAAATAGGTCACATGACTGGCTATGAGAGCTAGTTCATGGACATTTCTGTCAAGACTGATCTTTATACCAGCTGATGAATACATGAGACCTTAGACATCAGGAGGAGGAGGATCACAGATTATCACAAGGATAACACAAGCACTCACAACAACAAAACTTGGATTTGAGTACTTTATCACCAGTTAGCCAACCATCCCTTCTTATAGATGTCCCAAGCGTGGTGGCACATAGCCATGGCATGACATCAGCAAAGAAAGCATAATGATCTTAAAAATGTCATGGTAAATTAACCAGCAACTCAGATTGATAATCATCAATGTGTTTGGGACCTGTGCAGCAGGCCGTGCCAAGCCGCCCAACCTGTTATAGGGTTTACATTAGCAAACCAGCGAACACAGGGACAGCATTAAGATGTAAATCTAGATGTGTATCTAGGAGTTGGGAAGTAGTATCATCTGTTATCTGTGGCCAAGTTTCAGGCTATGAAAGTAGTCAAGAGACACATGATGGCAGTGGGTTCCTACATAAAGAGGGTTGTTAACCAATCAGACAATGATTAATTCCACAGCCCAGGATGTCTGATTCAAAAAAGGTCTTCAAGCCTAAGTTAAAATGGGAGAACGTATTCTCAGTAGACCTCAACTGAAAAGAGATATTTTAGAAACCACTACAGACAATGCCAGATACAAAGCTTTGGTGGTTTCAATTAAGAATACTACATAGTTCGCTATGTGCCATGATTAGTATGGCTTCTAGAAACAAGTGTTCCTTTTGTGGGGATTTTCCTCAAACTCTTGTTCATTTACTGTGAGACATCCAGATAAACGGGCATCAAATATAGGGAAACCTCATATTGTGGTCAATTCTCAATAAAAAAACAACAACACAAGGTCTGTTTATCCACATCAATGACCAATCAGCAGAGTATTAGGGGTGATTAGTAGGCCTATCTGACACTGAGTGAATTGTAATTAACAAATCAAAACGACCATGCTGTTTTGGAAGTGATTTTAACCCAGAAGTGTATGTTCACTACTGTTTCTACAACAAAGCCTGGATGACGGAAATCCAGATAACCCGATATTCAGTTCTCCAGGTAATGTGTACGCAAAAACAAATGTGTCCAGATATCTGGGGGTCTCACAGTATTTTGGGAATGCAGTTATGTCCAAACTTTGTTGAGGTCACTATCAGACTTGTTAGTTGAAAAATGTTCTCATGTATGTAACTTAACCTTCAGAGCTTGTTACTTTTGGTTACAACGACAGTTTTCTCTTTAATGAGGTGTTCGACCTCATTAGCCCCCGCCATGTGTGGACCCATCTGTCCATCCATCCATCCATATGTACAAATTGGAATATCTTAACAACTATTGACTAGATTCTTTCATATTTGGTACCTAGATTCATCACAGTATATGAAAGGTGACAGGTTTGGTTTCAAGGTATCATTGCAACTTGAACATTTTACCCTTGTCAGCAAGATATCTCAAGCCATTCACTACATTTTCTTCATAATCGACACCAAGCTTTACCTAGGGAAGGAACAGGGAGCAGTTGATTTTGGTGACCTTCACAAAATTTTCAGCGTCATGGCGACACATTGCAGATTTCCTCATGTTAAGCTACAAGATTCCTCAAGAACCATTCACTGGATTTTCACCAAGCTTCGTCTAGGGATGGTGCAGTTCCCAGTCGATTTGGATGACCTTCACATAATTTTCACATTGCAACTCTGACGATTTGAGTATGTTAACCGGAATTGTCAGCTAGATATTTCAAGTACATTTCACTGCATTTTCTTCATAGACTTTTAAGACTTCACTTGAATGTTTATCAATATGCAATTTCTTTAGCACTGTTTTTTTTTTATATTTCATACTCAGTGACGTTCATGTCAAGGTCAAAGTAAATCTTGAAAATATTTGTGTGTTTAAAAGTAAAAGAACAAGATATCAAGGAAGGCTGACTGGTCATATTTTTGTTGACATTTAACTTTATTACTTTTTAAGTTTGATTTGATAATTTGTGGTGGGGGATTATATCACCTAAGCGATAATGCTTGTTTTGTTACTAGCAAAGTTCCATGTTTATAAATGCAAACTTGCTTCTTCCACACCAAATATTACTTGTTTTAAGAGACTGTTGAGTGATAGATACAAGATTGAGGAAGCAAGATATTTTTCTAAAATTGAAAACAATAAATTTTATCAATAACGGATGTTGTATCATGCTCCTGTAGATCAGTGGTACACTACCAGCCATTGGTATAACCCAATATTAAACTTCTCACACAAATCTATTACTATATGCTTCATGTCATTTGCAACTATTCAGTCACAGTGAATGTGTTAGTCAATGCAGTGTGTTTGTCAAATGTCTTTAAGAAAAACCCAAAATACAGAAGCCAGTTGCTTCAATCTTTTTTTTCCATTTTTCTCATCAGTGGGACTGTTGCCTCCCTGGGCTGGAGCCCCAGTTTGTTACACAATCACAATTCATTGATTGCCAGCTACCCCCCAAGAGAGGCCATCAAGTGACTATCAAACACATATTTCTGAAGCTGCATCCATAGTATTGTCGCCTAAGCTGAGTTTTTTGTCCTCTTGACTGGATTATCATGGTTTTTAGTCACAGTAGAGCATGGATGGATGGGCCCACACTGCTGGTGCTTCCTCTTTACCTCTAGCTCCTTCCATATTACTCAAGTTAAGTAACACAGAGTAGCATCACTAGGGCTTGGTGGCTGTGTTTAACAGAGGTGTGCTTGGAAACTGCTCTTTATCCAGACAAATGAATGCATTTCCTGTTTTACTTGAAAGAGATTGAAAACAGTAATGCAGGATATAAATTCCATATAGATTATATTAGATCTGAATAATTCTTGGAAGATTGTTTTTCTCTTTTTTCTTTTCCATTATGATTCACTTGCATATTGTGTAAGATATATTGATGTAGAGCAATGTGATGACCGATATATAATTATGCTGATATGTTGTAGTTCAACGACAAGAGGAATCTCAGTCTGTGTTCTCTAATGCACATTATATCACGATGTGGACCTCACCTTCCTACACAGTTACAAGTAAGTGTCACTGCTTGATTCTGGAAGAAATATGTGAAGTATTTTGTGGTACTGTTAACTGTTCATGTGTGTGATATGTGACAATCATGCTTGTGTTGCAGAATGACTTCTATGACCAGGCCTTGTCACATCTGTTGCCATGGTGTATGGCCCATCACTTCAACACCCGTGTACATGCTCAGGCCAGCCTTACCACCCTCTGGAGCCAGTGTCATGATCTTCAGCTGCACCACCTCATCCAACAACATTCTATCATCAATAACATAGTCACATTCCAGAAGGACAACAAGTGAGTGTCCCATACACTCACCTGGTCCTCACTGTCCAACTGTGTACAGACAACCAGTGCCCATCCCCTCACCTGTTCCATAATGTGTAACTATATGCCCATCCTTCACCTGGTCTACAGTATCTAACTGTGTACAGACAACCAGTGCCCATCCCCTCACCTGTTCCATAATGTGTAACTATATGCCCATCCTTCACCTGGTCTACAGTATCTAACTGTGTACAGACAACCAGTGCCCATCCCCTCACCTGTTCTGTAGTGTGTAACTATATGCCCATCCTTCACCTGGTCTACAGTATCTAACTGTGTACAGACAACCAGTGCCCATCCCCTCACCTGTTCTGTAGTGTGTAACTATATGCCCATCCTTCACCTGGTCTACAGTATCTAACTGTGTACAGACAACCAGTGCCCATCCCCTCACCTGTTCCATAATGTGTAACTATATGCCCATCCTTCACCTGGTCTACAGTATCTAACTGTGTACAGACAACCAGTGCCCATCCCCTCACCTGTTCCATAATGTGTAACTATATGCCCATCCTTCACCTGGTCTACAGTATCTAGCTGTGTACAGACAACCACAATGCCCATCCCCTCACCTGTTCTGTAGTGTGTAACTATATGCCCATCCTTCGCCTGGTCTACAGTATCTAACTGTGTACAGACAACCAGTGCTTGTTGCCACATACCTGGTCCAGTGTCTGTGTACAGACAACCAGTGTTCATCCCCTCACTTGGTCCTCAGTGTCTAACTGTGTACAGGCAACCAGTGCCCATCCCCTCACCAGGTCCATGGTGTTTAACTATATGCAGTCAACCACTGCCTATCCCTCACCTTGGTCCGACGTGTGTAACTGTGAACAGGCAACCAGTTTATGTCTTGATTGTGAGTGGTGAACATGGTCGCACTCAGAGCAAGGGATGGATCCAAGAATCCTTCATGGATTCTAATGTCAGTTTCTTTCTCTTTCAGCAACTCTACCAAAAACTTGGAGAAGTTGATTGGGAACTATTTCTACCAGACATTTGACTTTGTGGCTGACTACAGCATGGAGGTAAGTGTCCAGCGGCATGAGCCTGCACAACATCCTAGTTATGGAGGAATACTCCTTTCAGCCAGGTAACTTGCAATGAGGATCAACTTTTCTGTTGCAGACAATATTTCTGACCTTACCAAGGTTGTCCTGTTTAATCGATGAAGAATGGCTGCATCCGGATACCTTCCAACTCTGGGACACAGTCGAATCACGAGACTTGCATCGATGTCTGCCTCTGTACAATGTATCTTCCAGACTAAGAAAATGTGCTCCAGGGCCATGGAAAATAAAACCACCTGGTTAGTGTGCATGATGAGACAGCCAAAATAGAAGTTCATCCATACATTCAAAACACGCAAACACACACAAGAAAACATGAAAAGCTCAAGGCATGCATTCAGCCAACACATGTTAAAGTTATTTTATAACCACACTCAACATTCACACTCCATGTCCACATTGAACACATCCATGCCCACATTCAAGTCTTATTCCAAAGCAATTTCAGAGCAGCACCAAACTGCACGAGGATGCTTCTCTGTAAACACTGATGCTAGCCACAAGGTGTAAGAGTCAACAGGATTGAGCACATTTCTGACTGTTTTCCTGTCATATAGTTTTGAAATAGTCTACTCATAGTATTGTTATGAATACATTCTCCTAAAAGCCTTTTCCCTCAAACTTATATCTGAATCCACAGGTTCAGCTTGAATAACAAAAATTGAATGAAAAGTGGATATATTAGTCCTAGGCCAAATGCTAGAAAAGTCCCTATCTTTTAGGATCTCTCAGCAGCAGTAAACACATTATTCAGTAATTAGTATCCCACCTTCCAAAAATTCTTGTTGATGTGGAACTAGCTACAGGAGGTATTAGGTTACTAAAAACTAACTGGGTTCAGTCCACTGTTGAAACAGTGTCCACATGCTCATAAACAAACTGCTTGAGAATTGATCACATTGTCTAATGTGTGGTGACAAGCACTGGTGTTCAACATGGTCAAGATATGCAGTATGGGTGATAAGGCTGGGTGTATCATATTACCTGATTTTCATCTCTACATTTGGCCTAGGAGTATATGTGTTGTCTTTCTTCCCTTTCCTCAGTAGCTATCGCCAGTTTTTCCTGTGGTGCATATGATCTATGTGTTAGCTTGGGTTGTTTTTCATATTTTGTTAAAGATATATTTCAAAGGTTTGGCTTTTTTTGGTTTGCTATCGTTGGTAATTCTACGGGCTCGGAATACATATCATTATGAAAACATTGCTCAGCCTGTGAAAAATAGGTGCCCCCCTCTGGATCCACTAGGAGGTTAGTGGGAGTGTGAAGACACGCTTTGCTCTTTTGTCTCCCGTTGTTATGGTGGTCATCTGCTGTCTCCATCAGCTTTTGAGAAGTATGCTCTGGTTGTTAAGAAAGGTGAGGAAAATAAAGATGAAACTATTCTCCACGACTCCAGTCCAGATGACTGCAGACACCAAGATGATCATAGACAATCAGTCAGACTCAGTTCCATCCCTCCTGTCCTATCTGATCCTGGCATGCTCCATTGGTCTACTCTTCTGGCTGAAAACCCAAGTTGTAAGTGAGGAAACCTTGTGAATGACTCTGAAGCCTGTTGGTGTTTTCTTAGCATATAGAAATTCAGTGCTGTCTCAAGAAATGAGCAGTGTTCATGATCTCACTCCTCTTCAGCCAAGTTTGAGCTTAGCTGAGGTATATGTTGAGATGCAGGGCATGGACCATGACTTTGATCTTATGAACTAATAGTGATCATTGATAGTTATTGCTCATGCAAGTGTTCATCAAGTAGAAGTCACTGACCATGTGGTCTGTAGGAGGATATTATGTTTGTTTGTTGTTTAACACCACACTCAACAAAGTTGCCACAAACATTGCAATCAGCATATGAACAAAAGAGAACCTCCAGGATGCAGAGACAACATCTCAGGCCGATATGCCCTACATTCCAAGATACAACTATTAATGGATGTTCTCTCAATTATTCCAAGCATTTTACAGACACTTTGGAGAATCTGGATTTTACACCTATGCAGTTGAGAATGGAATCATCAGATCACAGTTCAGCTCATACAGACAAGTTGGTTGCACTAAATAATGTATTCATAGACTCAGTGCCATCTGTACCTGATCATGAGGACTTGGGAAATTTAGCAGCCTTAGGGTTATATCAGACATTTCCCAGTCAAATCACCTTCTCTTGATAAAGGTTTGCTGGAACATTTATCCATTAAGGAAGTGACAATCAGCAATTTAGTGTGAGTTTGTGTAAAGTGTTTGGCTTATAAAGAGTATTCAGTGACCAAACTATTAAGTTGTATAGGGAATATTTCAGATGATGCTTCCTTTAACTATTGAGTTGTATAGGGAATATTTCAGATGATGCTTCCTTTAACTATTGAGTTGTATAGGGAATAATTCAGATGATGCTTCCTTTAACTATTGAGTTGTAACGGGAATAATTCAGATGATGCTTCCTTTAACTAATGAAGCTGATGTAGTGGATGATCCATGAACCATTGAGATGTTGATTGCAGGAGATACTATTCATGCGATCCAGGTTCACAACAATCAACCTCAGGTTGGAGTTTGTAATTCTTTTAATTTGCCAGTTGGCCGTCAGGGTCTGCTTGGAATCCAACGGGTATTGATAATTTGCCTGCCTGACCTCTGTGGAGTCATCAATCAAGTGTTAGAGTGATGCACTGGGGGCCCACCTAGCCTCTGTGGAGTCATCAGTCAAGTATTAGAGGGATGCACTGTGGGCCCACCTAGCCTCTGTGGAGTCATCAATCAAGTGTTAGAGGGATGCACTGTGGGCCCACCTAGCCTCTGTGGAGTCATCAATCAAGTGTTAGAGGGATGCACTGTGGGCCCACCTAGCCTCTGTGGAGTCATCAATCAAGTGTTAGAGGGATGTACTCTGGACATATTCCAAAGAAGGAACACTAGCAACAATGATAATAATTGTTATAATACTGCCACTAACACTTGATGTAAAGGCCCATCCATCCTTCCCCAAGATATTTCAGAGGGCGCCTCCTTTTATGGTACCCAAGGAAAAGTTATAATGTTTCCAGCACTTTAACTGAGGGAAGATAACTGCAGATACCTCTTGGAATACAACTAGGTATAAAGACAATACAATAGACTTTATAGACAAATTTTACTCCAACTACACATGTCGAATCAGAAACAGATTTCAGAGGAAAGGCAATCAAGTGTTAGACGTAGTATTCTAGGAATACTTGTTGATTATGTTCCAATATTTTGTCTCATTCATTATTGGCAGTATCAGACACTGATGGTGCAGATGGAGAGGTAACGGAGGGCAATGTACAGAAGAAGATAATGCCATGGCGTTTGATGACTCCTGATGAAGATTCCCACCCAGACAATGAGATGAATGTGAAAAAAGTTCACAAAGCTGGAGGGCTTGTCTTGATCACTTCACTCATTGACAAGCTGCCCAACCTCGGAGGTAAGCTGACCAGTGCCCTCTTGTTCCCGTGTTCACTTCATGATTATGACATGTTACTAAGATGATTTTAATGGCTTTCTGTGCCCTTTTGTCTAGGATTTTTCAAAGAAATATATTATCCAGAATTAAGAGTCTAGACAAATTAAGAAAAAATACATTGCTAAAGAAAGTGAGCAAGGTCACCTTTTACATTAAATATATGTGATGTACCTGAATAAGTACCTAATCTCAACACCAGATCTGAGGGCCCACCAGAGGATGGAAAATGTGATATATGTGTCATGATATATGTTTGAGAAAACTTAATATTCCATAGGTCTGTGTCGTACAAGTGAGATCTTCGGAGTATCAGAGTTCATTATTGGGAATCTGGCTTTCATTGAGGACCGAACCTTCCAGTCACTTAGTGTTACAGCACACAAGTGGATTCCTATCACTGAGGTACAACTGACAGTTCTATGATAGATATAGGTCACTATTGAACCACTGACTGCCTATATTGTAGATATGGGTCACTTTTGAACCACTGACTGCCTTTATTGTAGATACAGGTCAAAGTGGTAACACTGATGGCTCCATGGTAGATATAGGTCACAGTGTTATCACTGACAGCTCCATGGTAGATATAGGTCACTGTGGTAACACTGACAGCTCCATGGTAGATATAGGTCACTATTGAACCACTGGCTGCTTACATTGTAGATAAAGGTCCCTGCGCTACCACTGGCTGCCTTTATTGTAGATACAGGTCAAAGTGGTATCACTGACAGCTCCATGGTAGATAAAGGTCACTATGGTATCACTGACAGCTCCATGGTAGATATGGGGCGGTGGGGTAGCCTAGTGGTTAAAGTGTTCGCTCGTCACGCCAAAGACCCGGGTTCGATTCCCCACATGGGTACAATGTGTGAGGCCCATTTTCTGGTGTCCCCCGCCCGTGATATCGCTGGAATTTTGCTAAAAGCAGTGTAAAACCAAACTCACTCACTCACTCACTCCATGGTAGATGTATGTCACTGTGGTATCACTGAAAGCTCCATGGTAGATATAGGTCACAGTGGTATCACCAACAGCTCCATGGTAGATATAGGTCACTGTTGTATCACTGACAGCTCCATAGTAGATATAGGTCACTGTGGTAACACTGACAGCTCCATGGTAGATATAGGTCATTGTGGTATTACTGGCAGCTCCATGGTAGATATAGGTCACTATTGAACCACTGGCTGCCTATATTGTAGATAAAGGTCCCTGCGGTACCACTGGCTGCCTATATTGTAGATACAGGTCACAGTGGTAACACTGACAGCTCCATGGTAGATATAGGTCACAGTGGTAACACTGACAGCTCCATGGTAGATATAGGTCACTGTGGTAACACTGACAGCTCCATGGTAGATATAGGCCATTGTGGTATTACTGGCAGCTCAGTGGTAGATATAGGTCACTATTGAACCACTGGCTGCTTACATTGTAGATAAAGGTCCCTGCGGTACCACTGGCTGCCTTTATTGTAGATACAGGTCAAAGTGGTATCACTGACAGCTCCATGGTAGATAAAGGTCACTATGGTATCACTGACAGCTCCATGGTAGATATGGGGCGGTGGGGTAGCCTAGTGGTTAAAGTGTTCGCTCGTCACGCCGAAGACCCGGGTTCGATTCCCCACATGGGTACAATGTGTGAGGCCCATTTTCTGGTGTCCCCCGCCCGTGATATCGCTGGAATTTTGCTAAAAGCAGCATAAAACCAAACTCACTCACTCACTCACTCCATGGTAGATATATGTCAGTGTGGTATCACTGACAGCTCCATGGTAGATATAGGTCACAGTGGTATCACCAACAGCTCCATGGTAGATATAGGTCACTGTTGTATCACTGACAGCTCCATAGTAGATATAGGTCACAGTGGTAACACTGACAGCTCCATGGTAGATATAGGTCACAGTGGTAACACTGACAGCTCCATGGTAGATATAGGTCACTGTTGTATCACTGACAGCTCCATGGTAGATATAGGTCATAGTGGTATCACCAACAGCTCCATGGTAGATATAGGTCCCTGTTGTGGTAGATACAGGTCACTGTTGTATCACTGACAGCTCCATGGTAGATATAGGTCACAGTGGTATCACCAACAGCTCCATGGTAGATATAGGTCACTGTTGTATCACTGACAGCTCCATGCTAGATATAGGTCACAGTGTTATCACTGACAGCTCCATGGTAGATATAGGTCACTGTGGTAACACTGACAGCTCCATGGTAGATATAGGTCACTATTGAACCACTGGCTGCTTATATTGTAGATAAAGGTCCCTGCGGTACCACTGGCTGCCTTTATTGTAGATACAGGTCAAAGTGGTATCACTGACAGCTCCATGGTAGATAAAGGTCACTATGGTATCACTGACAGCTCCATGGTAGATATGGGGCGGTGGGGTAGCCTAGTGGTTAAAGTGTTCGCTCGTCACGCCGAAGACCCGGGTTCGATTCCCCACATGGGTACAATGTGTGAGGCCCATTTTCTGGTGTCCCCCGCCCGTGATATCGCTGGAATGTTGCTAAAAGCAGTGTAAAACCAAACTCACTCACTCACTCACTCCATGGTAGATGTATGTCACTGTGGTATCACTGAAAGCTCCATGGTAGATATAGGTCACAGTGGTATCACCAACAGCTCCATGGTAGATATAGGTCACTGTTGTATCACTGACAGCTCCATAGTAGATATAGGTCACTGTGGTAACACTGACAGCTCCATGGTAGATATAAGTCATTGTGGTCTTACTGGCAGCTCCATGGTAGATATAGGTCACTATTGAACCACTGGCTGCCTATATTGTAGATAAAGGTCCCTGCGGTACCACTGGCTGCCTATATTGTAGATAAAGGTCACAGTGGTAACACTGACTGCCTTTATTGTATATATAGGTCACAGTGGTAACACTGACAGCTCCATGGTAGATATAGGTCACTGTGGTATCGTCAACAGCTCCATGGTAGATATAGGACACTGTTGTGGTAGATATAGGTCACTGTTGTATCACTGACAGCTCCATGGTAGATATAGGTCATAGTGGTATCACCAACAGCTCCATGGTAGATATAGGTCACTGTTGTGGTAGATACAGGTCACTGTTGTATCACTGACAGCTCCATGGTAGATATAGGTCACAGTGGTATCACCAACAGCTCCATGGTAGATATAGGTCACTGTTGTATCACTGACAGCTCCATGGTAGATATAGGTCACAGTGGTAACACTGACAGCTCCATGGTAGATATAGGTCACAGTGGTATCATCAACAGCTCCATGGTAGATATAGGACACTGTTGTGGTAGATATAGGTCACTGTTGTATCACTGACAGCTCCATGGTAGATATAGGTCATAGTGGTATCACCAACAGCTCCATGGTAGATATAGGTCACTGTGGTTACACTGGCAGCCTTTATGGTGTATCAGATTGAGCTCACTGTTACTTCTTGCACAGGTTTTAACCAGTGTTGAGATTTATTCATCATGTACAGTGTCTTGTTACAGGTGCCTGACCACAGATTGCAGGAGTTCATGCAGGTTAAAAAACGAGCTGGGTACACACTAGTTGGTGCGGAGCAGACAGCTAACAGTGTGTGTCTCACTCAGTACAGGTTCCCCCCAAAGACCTTACTGCTCCTAGGGTAGGCACCTCTCCTATTTTAAGGGGCAATGGGTCATTTCACTCCAAACACATTCACCCAGAGTCTTTTCACCTGGGTTGATTCATCCCAAGTTGTTTCACCCCAGCAAAAATGTAATTATTAACTATGAAATTATTTCAGTTTATATAAAGTGTCAAAACAGCCTATTCATATTGTATAAATAATTCTAGCAGTCACCTGTTCATGGTCGCTGTGTAGGATCGGGTTACGAAAGCCTATAGCTTCCTTTGACAAGAATTAACTTGTGGAGAGGTGAAGAAGTTTCTGAAGGATCCTCTTGAATTTCTCTCTATTTTCTCATGATAAAAGGCCATTCTGAACCAGACACACCTGAGTTTTCACTTGGTCCGTCTCACTTCTCAAGTATGGCACAAGAACATATAATGGCAATCCAGCACCACCATGCTTCTTGTTTAGCCGCCTGTACCACGATTATTGATCCTGACGGCATGCTATAACACAGAGAGGAACCCTGGTGTGTACAGTTCTGATGTCATCCACATTGTCTTCAGGTGCATCACAAACTCTCGTAATTGTTCTGTTCTATTCGGTTCCGTTCTGCAATGACAAGATTCTCACTGCAGTCTATCTTGACACGGTCTTACTCTCATCTTGCAGCTGAGGCAGATCTCCAAACTTCCAGTCACCATGGCAGAAATTCAAGTGTAATCTCGAACTGAGTTGACTTATTTAAATGTTCATTCAAGTTTTAAGCGTGATGATATGAAATCAGATATCAGCTTAAGTCCTAATACTTAATATTCTATCTCTTCACAGACACCCTAGCACTTACCTGATTGTTGTAAAAGCATTACTCTAAATAGGATTAACAGATTTAAGCATTAATACCATTCTCCATGTATCCTCAATCAGTTGGGGTGAAACTACTTTTGATTATCTCATTTGTGGGATGAATTGACCTAGTTTGGAATTGGGATGAAACAACCAAGATGAAATGACCAGGGTGAAATGACCCAGAACCAGTTTTACCTTCTTTTTACTGCACACAAGGCCAACAGTCACTAATTAACTACATGTTTAGTATGTTGCTTAGGTGTTTGATGTCACTTTGTTGGTGAAAAGGGTATATTTGTATTCCATAAACCTTCTGCTTGGCAGGAATGAGAAAGAGGGCATCCCAGTCAACTTGATCCAGCTGCTGGATGTCTGTGTGGAGATCCCCCAAAAGGGTATCATCCGCTCTCTCAATGTCCACGTGAGTGGGGCGTTGTTGGTGTGGGAGTACACCCGGCAGCAGATGGAGGCAGCCACGGCCACCTTATAGCCACATTACACATGTAGTCAGACAATGTCCACATGAGTGGGGCGTTGTTGGTGGGGGAGTACACCTGGCAGCAGATGGAGGCAGCCACGGCCACCTTATAGCCACATTACACATGAAGTCAGACAATGTCCTCATCAGTGGGGCGTTGTTGGTGGGGAAGTACACCCGGCAGCAGATGGAGGCAGCCATGGCCACCTTATAGCCACATTACACATGAAGTCAGACAATGTCCTCATCAGTGGGGCGTTGTTGGTGGGGAAGTACACCCGGCAGCAGATGGAGGCAGCCACGGCCACCTTATAGCCACATTACACTTGAAGTCAGACAATGTCCACATCAGTGGGGCGTTGTTGGTGGGGGAGTTCACCCGGCAGCAGATGGAGGCAGCCACGGCCACCTTATAGCCACATTACACATGAAGTCAGACAATGTCCACGTCAGTTGGGCGTAGTTGGTGGGGGAGTACACCCGGCAGCAGATGGAGGCAAAGATGGCAATATTACAGTTGAATCATCACAACAGTGTATTTAGACAATAGTCTTGGTGATGGTCACATTAAATATCAATATGCAATGAAATATGACTTTCTTCAGTTATTTATGGTTATCAAAGCTTTCGGAAGCAAAACACACTCTTTTCAAGTGTATATTTCTTTTTACGGAGCAGTATGGTACATATCCTATTAGTGTGCGAAATAGCTAGCCTGTTGGTAGTAAAATCCAGTTGGGCAGGTAAATTTCAATAGTATTTGCCCCAACTGACTAGTGAATTTTCATGGGGTTATTTTGTAAATACATGTCACCTTCTCTGACGTGTGAAATCAATACATTTTAAAATCATGCAAGTTTAAGGCCTGATAAGAAACATTCATCACATTAGCATCTTGATGATGAAATGCGTGTATTCTTTCAAATTCCGGACTAGTGAATTATTTCGTGGGCTAATACAATCAGGCATACCTAGCCGGCCTGGCCAATAATATTTGGAAACTATTTCGCACACTGTCTCCTGTCAAAGATGTAGTGTTAAAAATGCCACATCAACGATAAGAGACATGTTAGGTAGGTATGCCATGTGAGTCGAGAAACACGGCACAAACTGCTGACGTGCAAGATGAGTCAACAAGACGCAGTGTGTACACATGTTTACCTCCCTTTGACCAAACAATCACCTGTACCAGGGATAACCTCTATATAGGCTCTCTGCCTGGTCATACACAGCGTGAACACAAGAAGATTGTATAGCACACATGGTCCTTGGTCATCCTCAGATGCAGATACATAATGTGTTTGTAAAGACGGGTCAAGCATGTTTCACTGAGTTGTGCTTGATGCAGGCTGAGGGATGTCACCATCTGTCCTTCTAACACTGCAACTTTCCACAGCAGGCAAAAGTAAGAGCTTGGTAGCCACTCTAGAATTGACGTAATTTGTAGAGGTACTGTGTGATCTTGTCAAGCTACTTGATTCAGTATTAGAAAGTATGTATGTGCAAACCAGCCAGAATTAGGCAGTGGGAGTTGAGAACTGAAGTCTTGATGTAAAGAAATACAAGAATTAAACTTTATGGACCTACGCTAGACTATATATCTAAATATGGTGCCCAGTTTTACTTGGTTCGTATTAATCCTCTGCTGTGCAAATTCAAATATAGCCTCTCATTTCAAACGGTACATTCTGTGCTTCATGGATTATTCCATCTACTGTCTTCTATAGTGAAATCTTCACCACTCTTACTGTTTAACGTCATTGGAAATAGTTTGTGCAGTTTAAACTCATCAGTTGCAACAAGGTACCGACAGTGAATACCTGGTTCATTTAGACTCATCAAACCCAGATCATATGCCACTCAGTTTCCCAGGATTAACTATGCTGTAATATGTCAAATCAGGGAGACTATATACAGATTATTTCAGATTATCCCTGTTTGCCATTTCCAAAGGCAGTATTTCCTGAAGAAACATCTGTCGTGCCACATTGCCAAAAAGCAATGTGAGCTATATTTGCGATCCAATTTAGAGTATCTAACTTGAAACGACCACAGATTTCTTGTTAGAAACTACAAGGCAGTGCGTATGTGCTCCAGGTATGCGATCGCAGTCTGGTACCGTATTCTCGTAAGTTTCTGGATGGTTGCCAGGGGGCAGATAATCCACTCTTCAGTATGTTCATTGCCAAGTGCAAAAGGAGTTGTCAGGAAGACTGGACATAGTGAGACTGATGGATAGGTCTTCTTTCGCTAAATGAACAGTTTACTAAATACGGTTTTCCGTCGTGTGGTATGCTGAAAACTAAATGTAACTCTCTTGATAATTCGATTTAGAAACGTTTTGGAAACAAATTAGAAGGCTGCAAATGGCCTTCTCAAAGTCTGTCTACCAATAGCCCAGCTTCAGTGTATCTAGCTGCAGTACGTTCTATTGCGACAAGGTATGTAAATGCATTATAGGTCCTTTCTATGTCGCACTACAACCAGTATGTCAGCTCGAGTGGGTCCGAATGGCATCATCGTTTTCAAACAGCAGAGGCCATCAGTAGCTTACCTACCATTAGGTCCTTTAGGCACGTGCCAACATATCAACATATTTCTTTTGGCAATATTTTTTTGTACATTTGTTATGGATTTATGTTTAGAGAGTAGTCTCCCGTTCTATGAAAGGCGGACAACCCCCATGCTACCTTGGTGCCAACATGGTGTCTTGCACTTCGAAAACTCACCAGAATACAGACTTCCTTTTCTTGTTCGTCCATTTTGTTAGTCATTGTTCAAGTCATGTTTATAACTTGCCGTCTCTATTTTTCGTCGTTCTCTTAAGCATTTTTGAAACAAAATGTGTACGTCAGTACACAACATTTTAAGGGCTAATACAAAAAAAAATGACTTTTGCTGGTATGGCTGTTTTGTCAGTGCTTAAATATTTGTTAGAATACTAAATTATGAGCTGAGTAATATCCCTATGTTGCTGAAATATACATTTCATGAAAAGTTTGAAATACGCTTTTTCAGGAAATTGTAGCTACCTAGAAATGGCAATGAGCTCATGAAGTCAAAAGTTAAAATGGCCACTTCGGTCGAACGAGGGATCACAATATGCAGAATCGCAAGCCTGGCAGATAGGCTTGAAGCTTACTTCAATAGGGGATTGATTGGCTACATCTCGATATCAAGTTTTTTTTAAAGATTAGACGCACAGTGACGAAAAAGATAACTGACCAAAGCCATTTTGTCTCCCCCTCGCCGCCGCCATCATATGGTGATGTTATGTCTGTCGTTTTGTACGCTGGACGACGCACTTGCAGCCGATACGCAAGTTTTGTTTCCATTTCAAATGATTAGGTTTCCATCACAGAGCGTTTGGTTATGGAGGATTCTGTTGCAGTCATTTTTTTAAAAAAGGTTGAGTGGGGCGTGGTCGAACACACACACTCAGGATCCGCGGGTGACCTGAGCAAAACTTTTAAATGACTGGACAGACGTGAATGATAAAGATTGCGTCTCTGTACTATAAAACAGTTATATTGCCCTGAAACACAGGCAAACTGTAGGGCAAATAGGGTTGCGTAAAAATGAGAAAAAATTACCAGTCTTATTAAATGCGAGCAAAGTTCTTCACTTCAGTTCGAAAAATATGGTTCATGTAAAAAAAATATCGACACCATCAAAGATACGCACCCATTTCCTCGCTGGGTTGTGCTCTTTGATTTCCAATCCCATATTTAATTATATTACGTGAAATATATTTTACTCAACAGTTTACGCGCAACTCGTGGTATATCAGATCCTTCTTCGCCTCCATTCCTCTGCCAGCTTCCGGTTCAACGGAGTGAGGGAACAGAGGGGTTAGGGATACTTACGGGGTTACCTCCCCTGATTCATTCGCCACTATGCTGCAAATACATTTATGCTCATAAATGTTACGAAACTTCAAACGAAAACGATGACCGATAAGAAACATAAGCTCTGGTTTCTTGTAAACGATTACGTTCTTCTCACGACCAGGCACTGCAGTTGCAGTCGTTGTGACCGTTCGATTCCGCAAATGAAGTACCCGTATGTACCCAGCCTGCGCTGCAGTCGTAATTCAAGTTTTATCACTAGGAGTCTCTATATATCCAATGGTAATGTTTCTAGTTGCACTAGTGCGTCGCGGCATAACGATCTTCGTTTATCAAGCCGAAACTTCCAATGAGCGTCTACAAGCAAAACGTTCGCTGCTCACTGTTCCTGAGAACTGCACGTGCACATCGCGGAACCACCTATTATTCATGATATTTTCATGCAAGTTAACACTGTCTACGTTAAACGTGCATTCATCTTTGCGAAGATGTGTTTTTTTTTAGCCGTGTGCAGTCGTTCCAAGTTTTAAACCAGCAATATAATAGCCAAATTATGTCAGTCAAGTTTGTAAAACATTTACATTTTCCTGTATCAGTTCATATGTGTTCATGCATTTCTGTTTGGAGAGTATATCTGCTGGGGAGAAGACCACAGTCATCACCACTGTAACGTAGAACCACCTCTTTCGGCTTCACATACACTGAATTCTTGACGCATGTTTCAAGTGAGTCGACCAATGTCATCTTAACTCATGTTGTTCCACTCATCAGCATTGAGTTCATTGAGAGTGGCGTGTGGAATTTGATTTATAGACGTCGGCCAGAAATGACCAAGGGTGACAAAGGTCAGAACCGAGTGACCATGGTATTGCCAGATAACCTTAGTTCCCGGCACTCCAACACAGAAAACATAACGCCTAGTTGTTTTACATAGAATACATTGCTGCTACTCAGTTTGGACCATTACCATGTAGTTTCCATATCCAAGAACTATTAGTATGCTTTAAAACTCTGTGTAAACTTCCATGTGGAACAAGGTCGTCACAGCTCGCAGTTATAAATAAAATACCGTATGCTGTGGATACATTTGAAAGAGAAAAGAATAATGCACTATCTGGATAGGACAGCTGTAGACCGATATAAATTCATCTGTTCTCGTTGTAATGTAGCATATATTGTGTGCGATTTATACTTCAAGCCACACTCAGACTTGTGACACCAATTGTTTGTGTTCCGTATAGAATGAAAATCCATGAGTGTGTATGTACTTACGACTAATTACTAGTATTTCACCTATGTGTAAGAAAACAGGAACAGCTGACACATTTGCATGGGCTAGACTCATCCCAAATAAACATTATTCAAAGCCATGCGTGAACACGATGTAATACTGCTGTATAGTGCTATTAAGCACAATAATTAGAGTACCCCTAAGGTTTCTGAAAAGACCCCATGAGCCATGATATAGTCGCAAAATACACGCAGATGTAAAGCGAGCGTAAAATCACCATGTTCTTGTCTGACGTGCTCCAGATAGACACGGGCTGTCGGCTGTGTGGATGCTTTCATTTGTCAACAGCAGATTACCATGCATTTCTGTGGGTAGCATGCGTCACATTACTAGCGTTCTGGGGGTAGCATGTGTCACACTACAGTGTTCTGTGGGTAGCATGTCTCACACTACAGTGTTCTGTGGGTAGCATGTCTCACACTACAGTGTTCTGTGGGTAGCATGTATGGCGTTACGCAATGTTCTGTGGGTGGCGTGTGTCACATTACGGCGTTCTGTGGGTAGCATGTGTCACATTACACAGTGTTATGTGGGTAGCATGTGTCACATTACACAGTGTTCTGTGGGGAGGGTGTGTCACATTTCGCATGTGTTACATTAATCTGTTCTGTGGGGAAGACATGTCACATTGCGCAGTGTTCTGTGGGTAGCATGTGTCACATTTCACATTTTGTGGGTAGAATATGTCACATGCCACAGTGTTCTTTGGGGAGGATGCGTCACATTACACAGTGTTCTGTGGTTAAGAATGTGCAATAATAATACACAGTGATAAAGTTTTTCACCAAGTTTGCCCCGAGTCGGTGATTTTTGGAGCAACCTCCTGAGGTACCATTGCATCGTGTTTACATGCAGCATGTAGAACAGAATAGCAATTAAACCGACTGCTTCGCCTGGGTGAAATCGGTTTGGTCTTAAATGTGAAACAGAGAGCTTCTTTTTTGTTGCCCGTTTCGCTGGCCTTGTCAGCGGATGCCCTTCCTTGGCGGAGACAGCATACCTTGCAGGACATGGTGGCATGATTCGTTGCTTGTACTACCGTCTTCGCGATTCTGCTGTTGAAAATGATGCTTTAAAACGTCTTTGGAATTGACCCATATACAGCCTCTGGAGAAGTCCAGCCAACAAACCCGATCTTGTCTTTCTCTATAAAGCCAATGAATTTATTTATATTATTGAATTTCCTGTCTCCTTGACAGCAACATGATTGGCAAGATTCCGGAAAAGCATGATAAATATGCGGAGCTTGCCTTTGATACGCATCTCTTGTATCCCAAGTACACTGTCGTGAGACTCTCCCTTGTTCTTGGTTTGGTACCTCCTGATCAGGAGAGTGCCTGGGTTCTCCACCGAAAGCAAAGCCCTACTGACACTCTTGGTAATGCTGCGTGTTGCAGTGTTGGGGATTCTGAACATAACCAGCCTGAATGTGTCAGGATCACCTGAACCCTCTCTGTTGCATACTATCTTTAGTTTATACAGGTACACCGCACAGAATGTGACGTTTAGTTTATACATGTGCACCACACTGAATGTGGCGCTTAGTATATACGGTTGCACCACGCTGAATGTGGCGTGTAATTTATGCAGGTGCACCACGCTGAATGTGGCGTGTAGTGTAGTTTATACAGGTTCACCACACTGAATGTGGCGTTTATACAGATGTACCACACTGAATGTGGCGTGTAGTTTATACAGGTGTACCACACTGAATGTGGCGTGTAGTTTATACAGGTGTACCACACTGAATGTGGCGTGTAGTATATACAGGTGTACCACACTGGATGTAGCGGTTTATACAAGCGCAACTCTGGTTCTGCTTATCCGGTCATTAAATGACCACACTAGCTCTCGTGAAAACGGGTGAAAATGAAGTGTGCCACTGTGTGTCACCGCCTGGTGTGCCATCACTGGCAATGTGACACTGAGTACACAACTAAGTTTGATTTAGCAATGTTCCACCAGTAATATTACTGCGGGGAACACCGAAAATGGGCTTCCTTTATTGTTCTCACGCTGAGTATAAGTTTGATGCTGTACTATTATGCTCTTTTCTTTCATACCATCCAGCTCTTGCTTCTTACCATCCAGATCTTGCTTTAGAGATAAGTGCCGTGGAATTTATTTGTTCCTTTGCATTAGGACGTTTCATAGCGTTTAGGCATAGATCACGCGAGGTTATTGGATGTGAACGGATACGCCATTTACATGTGACATGCACTGATCATTTCACACAGCTACCTCCCAGACAACTATCCTAGTAGTCCCAAGACATCAACTATGGCTGCCCAACCATAGCCAATTGCACGTCATTTACACCGAACAAGCGATAAGTAACGCCCAGCTACAGTCTGCTGTTCCTCGTAAATCCCGCCATTCGGAACTGTAGGTCGTGAAGCGTCAGGGCTTGATGCGGAACATTTGTGATACTGGTGAGGAGGGGGAGATGAAGAGTCCCGCCCCCTGTCCGGGAGGAGAAGAGAGATAGGAGAGGGACAGGTGAGCATGGAGGGGCTGGGCCAGCGAGAAACCTACAACAGGAATCCCGTATATCACCTGCTTAATTTTGCATGCAAAGATGAAACACACATAAGCTCTGTTCTTGGTTCCTTCCATCGATGCACAGATCCAAACCGCCATGTTATGAGTTCATTAATGTCACATTATTGATATTCATGTAAAAGAAACGACAGACTTATGCTACGTCCGAAACAGAGGGCATGGATTAAGGCCTTTGTGTTTCTTTGGAAAATTCCTCGCAAAATACTCAAGGATCATGATACAACAAACGTTTGTCATCATAACCGAAAAGAACTTTTCAAATGATTAGATGCATTTTGTTGACAGGGCATGTAGTCTGAGTATAAGACATATAAACATATATCATAAACATTATGAACAGTAGCACATACTACATAGTATTTCCTTTTTCCCAGTGTTCCTGTACATGACATTGCTACAAACAAATACCCCAAAACCGTTTTCGTAATTTGGAAACAACTGACAAAATTTAATAGAATTGGGTCTTTAGTAAAATTAAGATTAAATTAATTGGTTTCTAGAATCCACAAAATAAGGACATTCTAAAACTGTATTCATCATTGATAGAGGTATTACAGAGAGTACATATACGCCAGTTGTGTACAGTTCTTTAATTTGCCAGTTGGCCATCAGGGACAGCAGGTTTTACAAGCTACAGCCCTGAATGAAATCTGCAGGCTCATTTGTCTAACCAATAAAATCAAAATAAACGACACTTTATACACAGTCTGAGACTGTTTCTACAAAACCTGTTAGCCAAGCGCAGAGAGTTTTTAATTTGTTAAAGACTGGTGTTGACATTAAATGCTCAAAGCTGTAAAGTACCAGGAAGTGAAACTGCAAGTTATCGTTATATGGTGTCTCATGGATGACCCCTAGAGGTTAATATAGCAACAAAAAGTATGAAAGATTCCGGATAAAAATACGAAGACGGATAATTTACTGAAGGCCAAACGGGCCTGCAAATAGTTGAAACTGCCGGCCCGATACAATAACAACCGCCGCCGGGCGTCCGGGTCGGCGATTATTTCGAACGCTAATAAATACGCTCGTCTGACGGGGTGCACCATTCCAACGGCCTACCTCAACTGGTAGACGGTGATTAGATGTACAATAGGGAAGCATTTTAATCAAGCTGTTTTGTTGTAAAATACTTCAGTAGATTTCAATTCCATGCGGTTCCCTTTGTACGTCTGTCTAATATAGAACATATTTATGAAAATACATTATATGTCCAAAGTAATGTAGATCTATAATTTGTTGGCGAAAAAGGCAACAGAAGCTATGTGTAACATGTATTGCTTCATTCATTTGTTTTGTACTCATCCACATTCAACTTTCTGACAAAACAACAGCAATTCATTTTCTGCATAATTATGATAGAACACCTTAAGGTGAAAATAGCGTCAGTCTATGGTTGGTGTGAAAATAAAGTCTCACAGAGTCTAACCTGATAGACGGTCAGTTATAAACATTAACAATCATTAATACATATGGAGTGGGTTTTACAGGCTGACACATGCACATAACGTGGCTTTCACATATAGCCTGTAAGTCCGGACTCTGTAGACTTGACAATAATACACGTATCGTTGTACCCAAAGACAGACAGGCATACAGACAGCGTGGGCTTGATAACGACAGACAGTTATACAGACAACGTGGGTTTGATAATGATAGACAGTCAGGTATACAGACAGCGTGGGCTTGATAGCGACAGACAGTTATACAGACAACGTGGGTTTGATAATGATAGACAGTCAGGTATACAGACAGCGTGGGCTTGATAATGGCAGACAGTCAGGTATACGGACAGCGTGGGCTTGATAATGATAGACAGTCAGGTATACAGACAGCGTGGGCTTGATAACGACAGACAGTTATACAGACAACGTGGGTTTGATAATGATAGACAGTCAGGTATACAGACAGCGTGGGCTTGATAATGGCAGACAGTCAGGTATACAGACAGCGTGGGCTTGATAATGGCAGACAGGTTTACAGACAGCGCGGGCTTGATAATGATACAAAGAACGCGGGCTAGACAGGTAGGCAGACAGTGTGGACATGACATTTGTACGGTGTTGATTAAACGGGCAATCGACCATAAAGACACTGTGGGCTTGGCAGTTACAGAGACAGAGAGGGGTTGGCAGTTATGAGGACAGGGTGGACATTACAGACTTTGAGTATACAGACGATGTTGGCTTGACAGAGGGTCATTTATGCGTATTGGGAAGGACAAACAGCAGAACAGATGCCAAGTGATACACAGACAGTTATTCATATGGACGATTCTGTCATGATACAACGATACGTACGGGCTTGCCATGTATACCATGGGTCCGCTGTATAATGGCCAGGGCCTGAAGTCAGTCTGTTATAGAGCAACGACTGACTTTAGCTATAAGGATGCCGAGCTGCATCAACTGACCATGCGAAACTATTTACATATTAACTGTGCAGCAGCATTAGACTGATAACTGTACAAGGAGTATCGCAGCTGGTTCTGTCTGATATCTGTACAGGGAGTATCGTAACTGCTTCTGTCTGATATGTGTACAGGGAGTATCGTAACTGCTTCTGTCTGATATGTGTACAGGGAGTATCGTAGCTGCTTCTGTCTGATATCTGTACAGGGAGTATCGTAGCTGGTTCTGTCTGATATCTGTACAGGGAGTATCGTAACTGGTTCTGTCTGATATCTGTACAGGGAATATCGTAGCTGCTTCTGTCTGATATCTGTACAGGGAATATCGTAGCTGCTTCTGTCTGATATCTGTACAGGGAATATCGTAGCTGCTTCTGTCTGATATGTGTACAGGGAGTATCGCAGCTGCTTCTGTCTGATATCTGTACAGGGAGTATCGCAGCTGCTTCTGTCTGATATCTGTACAGGGAGTATCGCAGCTGCTTCTGTCTGATATCTGTACAGGGAGTATCGTAGCTGCTTCTGTCTGATATCTGTACAGGGAGTATCGTAGATGCTTCTGTCTGATATCTGTACAGGGAATATCGTAGCTGCTTCTGTCTGATATGTGTACAGGGAGTATCGTAGCTGCTTCTGTCTGATATCTGTACAGGGGGTATCGTAGCTGCTTCTGTCTGATATCTGTACAGGGAATATCGTAGCTGCTTCTGTCTGACATCTGTACAGGGAGTATCGTAGATGGTTGTGTATGCATTACAATGGTCAGTGACACAACTGACAGGCCTCAAGCAACCTTCCTGCCTCAACCTGCTTTGTCAGTGAAATGGGCCTTTAACTATTTAATTACATTTCGACCGTGCCGACTCACCATCTCAAAACCGTGACAAATTGGCGCTGCAGGATTCGTGTTAATTTCATCGATTAAATCAGCCCTAGCTGCTCGTCAAAGCCGTCACCATTTATTAGCAAATAAACATTTCGAATTACTTATCTTTCGCCGCCATTTTACTGTCTCACAACAATGAAACTCTCATTCTGGCGCGAGTTCCCGCGAACGGGAAAGTCCCTCACGTTTGAAGTTGCCATCACGTGACCACTAGGGTGCGCTGATAAGACATAGTTGAGAAGCTTAGTGGCGACTTTCAAACTTCCAAATGGCATATCATTCCTCAATCTTCACCTCCGACAAGAACTAGAGCTAGATTAATGCCAACAGGTGATCACGGTCGAATTCCCCCGGCTGTCGCGATGCCTCCTCCGCTATAGTTACAATTCAAAATGAGAGTCCACGTGATTGATGCCCACCAACCATTTTTTGCCTTCAGCATCCCGCGGGTTGGATAAGGTAGCTAGTATATCAAGTTAGATGCAGGATAAATTTGTTTTGAAAAGTAATCAAGCAGGGTGTTGGAAGATAGCGAGATCTTGTCTTGGCTTACAAATTACCCCAGATTGATGGTGAGGATTGTTCCAGGCTTCAAACGCCGTAGTGAGCGGTACAGCCCGCTTGTTTTGACAGTTAAGGTTCCATAAAACACACAAAGGAGGTGGCCTCTGGAAAAAGTCAACTGAGAATAAAAACACTTGGGCACTGGCAAACCGCTGTTGGTAGTCCGATGTTGCTATCTGAGATCTACTGTTGTGTATTGACGAAGCCTTCTAAATTCTTTCTATGTCTCAGACAAATCATACATAGAGGAAGATTAAAGCATGCACTACAAGTCTTTGTCTAAATGGTTTTACCGTATACTATGTGCATGTTAGGACTATCTTTAACAATGTGTGTGGAATTATAGGAGAATCGTGCTGAATGTCTAGAGGGTGGTCTGTAGTCTGCTGATACAGTTTCAAGTGTGACCAGTATCTACGTACGTTCTACCTGACCATGCCGTGATACCACGGGTAAACAGTCCTTAAGTGTTGAACAAGAGGTCTATCCTCACAACTCTATCCAAATATACCACCAATTATTTTGGACCGATTGCACTTTTGTGTTTTAAAAAAAAATAAAAAGAAGATTTACTTCCTATTACACAAACTCACCAGCGACAACCTCAGATAGTAGTGTTTCACATGAAAACCATTTGGAGGAAGGCACTTTCAACAATAACAGAAATACTGTAGTCACCGTAACAAGTTTCTCGGGCGAAAGAGGCCATGCTTGAACTAGCTAATGTGTGCTTGGTAGCAAGACACATTCCAAGTGTAAGTAGTGACATGAATCCACGAGAAGACATTTTGTGACTGTTATTACATGGCTCATGGTTTTGTTTCCGGCCATTTAAACACCGACTAGCCGCGCACAGAATATCTCTATCCAACCATGTCGCTAATTTTCACAAATTGTCGTCTACAAATGTCAACATATCAGGGGTTTTCTTGCAATCGCCTGGCTAATACCTTTCCAGTAAGAGGAGACCGCTAACTCGACCATTCCATCTTGTTTGTTTATCTTGTGAGCATATGCAGATGATAAATCTCTCAGCCTGCCAATTGAATGCCGTTCTCGTAGAGAACTCCGTGGGGATAAAACATTGAGCATCTGGTAGCCACGGGGGGCTGCGATTAGACTCTATCCTGGCCCTCAAATATGGAAACAAACACAGCCAAAATATAAAAAATACCCCTTTTTAAAAAGGCTGATCTGTAAGCTATGTTGATGACAATTGCAGATGGTAGTCGTTCTTGTAACTATAGCAACAGCTAAAGGTTGCGTTGATGAGCAGCCCTCCAAGCTAATCAGGCAAAACAGGAAGTATGTGATACTGGACTGCCAAAACAGTTCGGAATAATCCTGTCTGTGAACAGGCGCATGTCGTCAGACATGAGAGTTTGTGTCGGTACTGTAGTAGGCACAGTCACTCATAACGGATTACTTTCTCCTCCTACCATTCGAAATATCACCTGTCTGTTTGTTTTCATAAATATTGTATTTGACTTCATTTTGCTTTTTATGTGCATAACAAGTAAGGACGATGGTGTTTGGTCACAGTTATGCGTAATACGTTCACGACTGTTCGTTCTCTTGTTGCGAGGGTTAGCTTTGCAGGTTGTGACTGAGCTCTTGAGACCGTGGAGCTAGAACTACATGTTCACCGCCAGTATGTGACACTCTCCTCACAACGAGTAAGACGTACGCTTAACCAGATAACATTCTATCCTATCATCCATGTTCCTCCTTTTATGAGGGAATGGATACCTATCACTGCGCCTGTGCAAACAAATGATATTTAGGGTCAGATTGTCCCGCTGTGAATCTGCCGATAGCTAATCGGTGCGCAGCGACCGTTTTATGGCCTTCAGTTGCACCACCACCCGCATGCCTGGCCTGATGTAGGTGACTGGAGAGGGCGGCTCTGCCCCATCTCATATACCCTGCCCTCGGGCCGCGCACCCCATGGATATATACACCGCTGCCAGTGCAGAGAGCACCATCTCAACAGGGATGATCGCTAAGTAGATTCTTGTAGAGATTTCACGGGGAGAAACGTGGTATACGCCGAGCTACTGGAGCATCAGCACACGTAACTTTCTACAGCCCAATTAGCAACAGGAGATGCATGGTGGCTGGAGGTTTCAGTTGCGTGTAGCACAGAGAGTTGGCTAATACTTCTCATTTGTATACCTGGAGTGGCTAGCCCAGAACACACCAGCTAGTGGGGTCACGCAGTGCAGCTTACACATGGTTCCTGCATTCCCAGCATCGTTGTCGGCGCCGGCAGCTACAACTACAGGTGCATAACATTCTCACATCATTTCTCAGTGATCACGGACACGTTTATCAACCAGGTACTACACACACGCGCGCACACACACACACACACAGAGAGAGAGAGAGAGAGAGAGAGACGTGCGCACGCGCGCTCACGTACGGTGTTGACTGACAAACATGAATCACACACCGATTTCACACACAAACACCAGGCTTTCAGAGAAGACATATATACACTCCGTGTTGACTGATTACACAAATATTCCAGGAACACTATGTTCACCGATTACTGTACATCAGCACCCGATCACACATATAAACACCATTTCGCTTATAGAACTCCATGTTCACGTTCACGCATTACTCATATAATACCCAGAAGGACAAAGCGCTTCCAAATCCATAAGATATGAGTGCAGAGTCTGTAGTACGATTTCCACCATTACGCGTTCATGTATCAAATGGTTGTGATACAGTCTGTGCGCTGACTGCACATGCATATTAACACACATCTCAGATAAAGCATAAACGCTGTGTTCCCCGACTACATTCTTAAACGCCATGTACTCACTTTTTGCATGCATATATCGTGGAAGGAAATGTTAAATAATGTGAAACCTTAAATCTATATTCAGATGGTAATGAATCCTTAAGGAATGCGAAGCTACACGTCTGATGGTATGAAACCGCTAAGTAAAGTGAACCATTTCATTGCTGTCGAGTCCTTTTATTTGAATTCAATTGGATTTTACACAAATGACACAAAAGGAACTACATGGTTTTTATTTCAGTTCGTTTTGTTGTTACAATGCTCAACATTCCAGTCAAGAGGAGACACGTGTGTATTCCGTTCAGAGATGACTGTGGAATGACGAGGCAGGTGTTGAACCTCCATTTCTGCCATGTCCTCGGGTACCCGGCAGTGATGTAGACCTCCAGTATGTCTGCCCGAGTCCTTGTCGTACCACGAGGTGACACATCCTTTCCCCAGAGCTAGACCCCTACACCTCCCTGCCAGCGCAAGGCCACTGGGGTCAGGATGTCCGTGTAAATCACGCTCCTCCTTTCACCTAACCACGGGCGCAATGTAAGGAACTCCCCGCGTTTGTTCTGGCGGAATACCAGGCAGTCCGGGCTACCATAACAAAGACTTGTGACTAGCAATGTACTCTCTCCCCTCTTATCTAATAGAACCTGCCGCCATGGCCTGTCACATCGATCATAACGCACAACTTGTAGATAAGAGACGCATAAGCCGACGGCGCTTGGCCATGCTGACACTGCACAGGAAGGTTTAATAAGTACTCCCACACTGGAGTTTGCCATATATTGATACTGACTGACACGGAGCTGCCATGATTGCTTCTGATAGTTCAAGGAAATTCTTTGCCGTATTACAGGCATTGACGACCTTTATAGCGCGTGGCCTGGAACTCTAGTCATCGTTTCACTTGTTACACACACTTTTTATTTCAAAGTCTTTACATTTCTAACAAGTCACTGATCTCTGGACTTATTACAAGACAAAGAGGTTTCTTATCTTGATTCAATTTAGGAAAATATAAACAGTTTCTCTGCGACTAGATTGTGATATGGCATAAAGAAAATCGGTGAGTCCTTGGACAAGATGGCCTCGATCGCGAATCGCACTGCAGATCGCTGCTGACCTCCTTCGTCCAGACAATCATGAGCTTGAACTGAACCGTAGTGTACTGAACAGCTAATGCAGGGTGACCGAAGCCCTTCTACACTCAACCCGCTGCAACTAAAGCTGAATCCTCTCATGCCATATGTGTGACTTTAATTCCATTCTGAGCAATTTACCGTAATTCTTCAAGTCAAACACTTTCCGCTTTGTATCTTGTAAATATACGAGTATCATACACCAACGGTAGTATGTAAGCCAATCTCAGTAATCTGGATCAACAGTGCTCTCTGCCATGCACTTGCAAAATCGCCTGGTACCACAAATATTTATAGACATGTAAATGCAACCATCTATGCGTAACTACTAATTTAAATTCAACATCCCTTTTTGTAGCAAACACATGAAAGCTGTATCTTTACATCGCTTGTTGTCCCTGAATAATAAAAATATGGAAGGATATTTCAAAGTCAGCCAAGAGTACATGCAGAACGTTTTCAGGTGTATTTACATTCCCGGGCATTTGGCTTGGAATGATTGTCCAGTAAAACAACCAGTGCCACCATCATACCTTACCTATATGAAATGAAGATGTTTTATCCAACCAGGTTATTTAATCAATTTTATCTTTACTTTCATCAAGTGTCCTGGCGGCTGAGGTGTCGACTGTGTTCCAGGGGACTGCCCTCATGTAACGCTACACCGCACCGATAGTGCCACTTGGTCACGCTCAATTGTCACGCCAGTGCGGAAACATGGCTCCCGTCACACTCATCAGATCTCATACCCTTTCTGAGACTTCAAGACGTTGCTACCATTTATTTTTTTTATGACTATCACAAAGTGCATAGTCTTCGAGATCATTGACTGGCATTGCTGTCTTGCTTCCTCTACCAGATGGGCAATCTGTAGAGGTACAATGCAAATACATGTATACATCTGTGACAACCAAACTTCTGTAACATCAGTATGTTCATATAGAGTCATTCAGTTCCAGGGAAACCTGCTCATTTTGCGGAAAACGTCCTGTACCTCACACACGACGAGACTGGTTTTCAGTTTATAGCTTCCAATATTAGTTCAGTTTGATTTCTACAAGAGGTTAGACTAACGAGAGGTCCACGAAAGACGATATGTTTCAGTTTGCAGGAACATTCACTGACAACCTTGATGAGACCAAACAGATCGTTTGGGGCTGTGGTCACTGTATCCGGTCCTTTTCACATCGAGGGTACCTCTTGAAATATAGCCAGTCCCTGGTTACATTGAATGTGACTCTCCTGAGAACATATGTCCCTTCGTATATTGAAGGTTCCTTTCCTACGAAAACTCTTTCATTGGTGCAATGAATCTATCTTTACAACATCAAAGATGTCCATTGCAACACTGAATGAGCTTTTTTCATGACAGTCCGTCCCTCCGCACACTAACAGCAGAGACTATATAATGGACTATAAAATGGTCTTTGTTGACAGTGCCTCTTATAATGGTAACGCTATTTTTCAGGACATTATCATTTGCAGAAGCCCGAGGTCTTTCATTAACTCCCCGACGAAGGACACGGATGACGCCACTATTGAGAGTGACGACATTCGACCTTGACCTTTGCCTATACTACCAGCCGCCATTGTATTCAGTGCTCAAGAACGTTAGACTTCAGGTCGGTATTTTCATTGCTGTGTGTGGTAATTTACGGTACAGTTGTTATAGTTGGCGCAGGCCAGAGTGCATAATGTCACAGGTACATGTGACGAATGTGAGCCAGATATATCGTCAATAATAAACTCAAGTTCAAACTAGCCGTAGGTGAATGCACTTCAACAGCTGAACTACTTATGACGTCTTGATAATGGCCCGTTGTCAAGCATTTTGCAGGCATTATAAAGTTACATTGGCCCGCTCATTTCTGATAACGTGCAGGAGTTTTAATGATAATTCTATCCACTTTAGTTATAATTGATGATAACCCGTCCCGTACCTTGAATATGCCAATGATAACCGTCATTAGTCAAAGGGAAATACAATTTAAAACTCCGCACATTGAAGGTACTTCGTGGTAACTGTTCCTGATCACGTTGAATGTGCGGCTCTTATGGTCACCATTTCTAATCATATTGAAGGTGCGGCTCTAATGGCAACCATTTCTCATCATATTGAAGATGCGGCTCTTATGGCAACCATTTCTCATTATATTGAAGATGCGGCTCTTATGGTAACCATTTCTCATCACATTGAAGATGCGGCTCTTATGGTCACCATTTCTCATCATATTGAAGGTGCGGATCTTCTGGTCACCATTCCTCATCACATTGAAGATGCGGACCTTATGGTCAACATTTCTCATCATATTGAAGGTGCGGCTCTAATGGCAACCATTTCTCATTACATCACAGCTCTTTTATAAGAACCTGTCCTCTCAACCTGAAGGTCATTGACGCATGAAAGCTCGTCTGTGTTGACAGTCATGTGTGGTGTTTTCCGTATAATCACCTGTAGCCGTGCACTGAATGTGCACCTACCTGGACAGGCTCTTGCAAACGTAAGCGTGTCACCACTCGTTCATGGCGTCTCTGGCATTAGGACACTTCCTAATATTTCCCAAATATTTCATCTTGCTTTCTTCCTATACATTTCGCACACACATTTGAAACATATATTAATTTCAAGGAGCGTTATCATTAAAGAAGCTTTGAGTGAAACCAGATCCTACTAGTGAAGTTCCTCGAGAGTATATTCAACAACCTAGACACGTAAAGCTAGTCATAAGATGTATTTCAGAACAGTAAATGGATTGTTACGTTATGGGTGTTTTATCAAGCTTGCGACGGCACTAATTGCGCCTTAAATTGACTCATATCATGTTTTCGCAACACAGACCAGTCTGATTACAAACTTTGGATACAGAGGTAGGGTCGCACTTTAGAAAAAAAAAACTGTCAAAAAGTTGGGTGTTTAAATGATCATTAGCTCCACCTGCTGGTGAGAAGGGAATCAAATACATCAGGTTGGGGGATTTGTCAGGATCGGGGCTTTCGCACACCACAATCACTGATCTGTTACAAATGACGGCCATGACGGCCGGAGACAGCTGGGAAGATAGTCAGAACGAGGTTTCCTTACACCTGAATAGGTCACCGCTGGAGTCAGATGGTCATAATCAATAAAAGATCATTCTTCAAGGGGGGTAACCGCTGTGTGAGAATGGTTACTGCGTGCGGAGTGGAGAAGAAATGCTTTAACAAACTGCTAGGATGACATCTCAACTCTGAATATCGATAAAAATTATGTCGCTCGTGGGGAAAATGATGTCGTTTGGAACTTTTTGTTGAAATTCAAGTCAACCGTAAAATTGAAACATTTTCTTGCTTCCGATAGGCCGACGAGTAGCTAGTCTCGCGCTGGATCGCTGTATTTGCGTTGGACAGACTATCTGATAAAATAAGAAGTTTTTAGGATAAACTTCAGAGTAAATTTGTCGTTTCCTGGGGTTTTTGATCTTTGTAATCAAGATAGCGTTACTTGAAGGTTTGGCGGGCGTGCGCAGTGAACAAGGCGTTCTCCGACGCCGTTCAACACACACACCCATCACTTCCCTGGCGGCATAAACAGCCCCTGAAATAACAGGTATAACAAACAGATAATATATCTCACCTCTCACTTCCATACTTCACCCGGCAAATCTGCCAGCCTTCTGCATTTTCACTATGCATAATTGTCACAAAAAGTGACATTCATAATTGTTGTGTTATGTTTTGTTAGACGAGATGAGAGGAAAGAAAACTAGTATCCGAGATCTTGCGAAGACAAGTGCGGACAGCCAGACTCCCTACTGAAAACCACCAATAGACGCAACTAGTCACAGTTTATGTGTGAAGGTATTTTAGTTTGAACCAAATGTTCAGTTGGGCTGACGATGAAATGTGTTCAATAACATCAGGACTAGATATCACTGCCACAGACAAGGCGAAAATGTTTGCACTGATCCCCAGCTTAAACAACACGTGTAAATGCAATAAAGGTAAATAACGAACGCCACAAACACGGGTATATATACTGAAGTGAGCAAAAATACTTTTTACTCAACAGCTAGAGGCATAAAGATGTTTTTTTAAACATTTATTTTTTTCTCTAAATTCCCAACATACATATTTCACACAATGGCGTGCATCGTGACGTAGTAATGCATATGACAAAGACAAGCGGTATCTTCTTGTGTCGGGACAGACTCGGGACACAACTCATCGATAGTTGATGCAGCAGTTACTGATGGTGGAAAACATACTCCGGCATCACCAGCATCCTTTGGTATCATAATTAACAGTTTGGTCATTCCATTTATCAAACCGTTTACATACAAGAGAAAGGTGTACACAAAATGCAGGTATGATGTCTGAAGAAGTAACTTCTCACTTACCAGAAGAGGATCGGTTTAATAATCGTCAACCTGGGGCAGTTTTTGTGTCATACATTTCAGATTTGTAGTACCACGTTACCGACTTTTTGTCAGCACATAGGTTTCGGGAGGAGAGTAAACGTACTGAAACCGCCTGTGAAGCATATCTCATATTTTGTCACTTCTTGCAGTCAGGAAGACAGCTATTTGTGGTATAACTATTTGTTGCTATACCAGGTCTTCCCGGTGACAGCATCCGGGCATCGCTGAGCCAGGTAGAACGTACTGAACCGGACAGCCTTTCAGCGGTCAGTAAAAGACCCGTTAGTCGACTTACCCGCACTAAGATTGCTTCCTGCGATCTGTTTGCCAGGATCCTACACGTATGACGAACAAGACAGTTTTATTGTACATTTTCATAAATGAGAAAAAGATGTGAGCATTTCAAATTAACCATACACGTGTCTTAAATCTTCCATATTTTATAACCTTATTTTTTATATTTCCTACGGAGAAAAACAAAACCATAGACAGAAATATGAGAGTAAATTTCTTTGAGATGGTGGTGATAACACCGAGCTAGACTAACATATTTATCTTGTACCCGCTAGAATCCTGCCCCATGCACTTGTCCCCCGTAAATAACATTCCTTTTATCGTATTCAGGATTCTTTCTACTCCAAGATTTACCATCTCACTGCAAAAACCGCCCGCTACTGTAGCTCAGTGATATGATCAGCCTGTGCTTTATAAACATATCTGATGGTAAAGAGCGCCTGTTCTCTCCGACTATGAACTGCTCAGCAAGTCTTTATGGTCAACGCTCGACCGCTCGCAAATAAACATCTATCTTTCTTGGAAAACCTATAGTTGGTATCACTGCCCGAAATCAATTGTTCGTCTGAAATCTTAAGTTTGTACCCCGTAAATAAAGCGCATTAGTTCTTTGTTAATTCTTCCCTGTATCTTGACGGTTAGAAACTCACGAAATTAGTAATTAATATACTTTTTGTCTTACGTCTGGACTCGGCGCGCGTACGTGTATCTGTGTATAATCGGATGTGTACGTGTGTATGTGTGTTTATGCCTTGATGAGCGTGTGTGTGTGCGTGCATGCATGTGTGTCTGTGCGGATGGGTAGGGTGGTTGGGTAGACGTTTTACCAACAATACCGTGTGCCCTTTGTAAATTCCGATTACTACCATGTCCAAGATGATGTTATGAGGTTAAATTGAATTGCCTCTGTCTACAATTAGTCTCCATCTTGTCACCTTCGAGCGTGCGTTCACCTGGGTGGGAGAGAATTCAGTGACAGCCACCTGCCGCCACCCCACACATCTGCGTGGAATTTCCAGTGTCATCCACCGGTACTGGCCAACCAAGTAAATATTGTAGTCTAGAAATAGATCCGCTGCATTTTGGTGATGCTTGTGATGACGACGCAGACTAGGAATATACACATCTTCTCCCGCCTGTGCTGTCACACTCGCTGTAGGGTTAATGAACATGGATTTCAGTTGAGGGTACTGAGCGTCACAGATTACCAGCAAAGAACAAGCGCCTTATCTAATGCAAGTATATTACAAAAAAGGAGCGTGTGTGATAACTGTGATTGTTTTGGCCTCTGACTCCCCAATGTGTACTTACACCAGACCCGACAGTCGATTGCAGCCTACAATCTACAATCAAAACAACCTTCTCAGGCAAAGCGCCGAATGGTCTTGTCGTAAAACTTTGATAAAAATCTGTATTACGCATTACAACCAAACGAAAATATTTTCCTTGAGTTATCTAATGACAGAGTCTCTTAAATGGGTAAATTCCTCCCACGGTACCTAGAACCCTATTACCCCCTCCCTTGTCCCGAGAGCCCGGCACCCCCCGGTCCTACCCCCTGCTGTCACTTCAAAGACTCGGCTCGACACCGACACTTATGGCCCAGTACTCACATGTGGGGAAGTCATCGCTTCTTCAGAATGAGTTAGCGACAGAACTAGAATTGCTTCAGCTTTCGTTGTGTTTGTTTTGAAAATAGCGATAGCAGCTAGATAAATTACGCCACTGTCAAGAGCGTAGGTAGTTTGGTTTCTGAGCTCGTGCTGCAACCCGCCAGCTCCAGCATACATAATGGATGGTGGTTCTTCACAGCTTTTTGTTGACAGCTCCCGAGCAACAGCATGTCGAAAATCTACAGAAATATTCCCCCTTTAAAAACAAAGAAAGTAAAGATATTAGCTGTGGACTGTACGACTCCATGCATAAATATCCTCACAGGTTCAACGAGTCTGCCAACATTTCACTCGTAACTATGACAATACGATTTTCCAGAAGGCGGGATCGAGCCGTCTACGAGCGTCTGGCGTATCACCTAGTCGTGTTCGCGCTCAGCACAATTTCCAAGGCCGTGCGCAAACCGATCTAGTCAGTGCCTCCCAATGAGGGATGGAGAGCGAGCGAAAACACTGGCAACAGCTTTTATTTGTGTTCCTAGACAATATGCGATCGAGCGGGCTGATCCGAAACTGGTGCCATTCACAACAAACAGTGATTGAAACATTCGCGTGCTGGCAGACGTGTCAGCTACAGCCTCTCTGTGTCATCTACTTCTGCAAAGTCTTCCTCCACTGCCTGCCACTGCCTGATGAAAGGCAAGCGGTGCATAGATACGCTATACCAATATATTTAGATCATGTTATACATGCATAAGTCTCAGATATTAATCATTGTTCTCTGGATAACCTGGTCATGATTAATTTGTTTATAACCGTGTACATCTGATGTTTGGGGTTTTAGTTTTTTTGCTTTTTTTTTTTGTTTTGGGGGTTGTTTTTTGTCTTGTCTTGTTTAAGCTTATTGAAATACACAGTGAATAATATTGTACATCGCCTCATATTCGTTTAGTGGGAAATCAAGTGAAGTAGTATTTAGGAATATATAGCATAAGATGAAAACTTGCCCCGGATATGTGGAGCTGTGGTATAGATGTGGGGCCGGACGGGGAGGTTATTGGTGTACTGGCAGAGTGGAGGGACGAAGAACGTTTACACGTAGAGCGAGGGATTTACGACCCCCTCAACTGGGAAACAGTTCAATATTGTAAGTTTCAACTTGGCCGATGGTTGTAACGGTTTCCTTGGTCGGTCTGACTGCATAACACGTGTTAGTGCTTATGCCCGTTTTTCGGGCTTTTGGGGAAAAACTAAAATGATTTAATGTCGAAGAAAGGTTCTCCGTTTATGCAGTTTTTTTCTGAGAGTGGCAATTTTCCCCGTCAGTGCAGCCCGCGATAAGGCCAGTTTTAAACGCCTTTTTACCCAGAAGAACGGCGGAATTTTGGCCCTGTCAATCTCCGACACACGAGAATACATTCGTGGGGGGTTTACAAAAAGAAATCGAAATTTGAAAACCAAGTAGTTACAATTTCATAAGTATCTTGTAAAACAATAACTTATAAGAAAACAGGTACATACCATATGTCTGGGCAGTGCCACGCCAGCAGGACACAACACCAGTAAAACGTCTTGTGCATCAGGTTTCTATGAGATCTACATGACAGTGCCTACACACCAAAATCAAGATAAAAGTGAAAACTGTTCCTAGGGAAACATGATAGCTTCCGATATATTAGCAAAGGAAATATAATTATGGTTCGAAATATCTAAATTGAAAATTATGCGAGTACTCGTAATAACCAAGATAGGTATAATAGGTATACATCTAAATTCACCACTGACCAGAGCAATTTAAACAATTTTTACGTGAACCACTGTGACTGAACTATCTTTTTTAGAAATTCTAAGTTTATAATAAGAAATTGGTATACAGAAGGTACCCATATCATTAAAGATATTTGCGATTCAAACGGAGTGTTCTCTTTTGAATAATTCAAAACGACTGTATGAAGTGAGAGGTTTATTCCTAGACTTCTTATAAGTTATTGATAACATTCCGAAATCTTGGAGAGGTACAATAATATAAACACTATGAAACACTAGCATGTTAATTTGACCTTACACACATCTGCTGTTATTTTGAGCTCACCGTTAAAATGCTGTCGAATGTTCTATGATGTTTTGTCAAAATCTCCGGATTATCATTTGCTTAAGCTTTGTTTGATGTCCCTTGGAAAGATACGACAGAAAATGTACCAAGATCTAAAAAGGGTTGGTTAGATGGGAATTTAGTGGACTACAATGTTTCCTATTTTTCAAAGTCCGAACCTGAGGGTGTAATGCAAGTTACGTATGCATGCAATATCGATGTAAACTTTTCAGTTTTTGAGATACAGTTGGGTATTGATACCGGACATATGTTTCTGAATCATACTCTTTTAGCAGCGAAAAGATATTTGTTTGCTAGCTTAGAAAACAATGCACGGTACCTTGACGAAAGGTTTGTGAAAATTCTCAAGGTCATTATATTTATTGATAAATACATATCCGAAAATATGAACAATAATTTGAAAACGAATATGCGAAGGAATCGATTTTTTTCAACTTTTTTTTAGCAGAGTGTACCTCTGTATCACTCTCTGTACTGGTGTAACTCTGTATCACTCTCTGTACTGGTGTATCTCTGTATCACACTCTGTACTGGTGTATATACGTATCACTCTCTGTACTGGTGTGTATCTATATCACTCTCTGTACTGTTGTGTATCTATATCGTTCTCTGTACTGGTGTATATCTATATTACTCTTTGTACTGGTGTATATCTATGCATTGGCCTAAAGAATTGAAAAACATTTTAAACAGTTCTAACGGTAGTTTAAATGCCAGAATTGTCAAATGTGCAACGTGATCGTGCCGTTGCATGACATGTTGCAAGTGGGAAAATGACGTCGCAAGAGCAGTGAGATGCCACCGTCGTACAGTGTATGACTTGCGAGGTCGTCTGCAACAAACTGGCACCACTTCTGATCGCCCAAGGTCGGGTCGTCCACGTGTGACGTCACGAGCAGAAGACTACACGAACCAGGGCTGAGATCAACTGTCCTCACAGACCATTCGAAATCGCTTGCGGGTTGCCAATCTCCATTCTTGACGTCCATATTGCTGGCCAATATTGACGCCGTTTCATCAACCTCAACGTCTGTTGTGGGCCCAACGTCACGTCCGATAGCCCCAGAGAGACTGGAATCGAGTCGTCTTCAGCGATGAATATAGGTTTACCCTCAGTTTTGCGGACGGCAGGCATGGAGTCTGGAGACGACGTCGTGAACGGTATGCCCAATGTGGTGTACAGGAAGTCGACAGATTCGGGGACGGAAGTTGCATGGTGTGGGGTGCTTTCTGTGGGAACAACCGTTCCCGACTTCTGGTCATCCGTGGAAACCTACCTGCTGCTTACCGCGACCAGGTGCTCACCCCTGAACTCGCTCCTTTGATGGCGGCTTATGACCCAGGTCTATAGTTCCAGCATGATCACGCTCGGCCGCATATCGTGATTTGGAAAAAGAATTTCCTTCAAAACGCTGGAATCAACGTCATGGACTGGTCATCGAGGTCCCCTGACCTGAATCCAAAAGAGCACTTTTGGGATGCACTTGGGAGAAGGCTTCATGGTCTTAGGAACAAACCTCAGAATTTGCAGGAACTTGGCGCTGCCTTGCAAGAGCAATAGCGCAGAATCCCCAACCACGTGTTCAAAAGCATCAGGCAGTCTATGAGGAGACGGTGTTTGGTAGTGGTGCATGCGTGGGGAGACAATACACAATACTGATCTGAGAAATTACGAATTTTTATTCTTGTGACTTGACATTCTGTATACCCATGTATTGGAACGGCGGTGCAGCCTAATGGAACTGATTGCGGCACTGTCAGTGTATCGAGTACATCAGGCAGATCTCAGTAATGAAATAATAATAACAATTTAACCATCTTACCATCTCTTATTCTTTGATAGTGCCCTGAAGAAAGAATGTGAATGGCTGTCTGTACTGGTGTGTATCAATATACCTCTCTGTACTGGTGTGTATCTGTATGACTCTCTGTTCTGAAACTGGGTTTTGTTTAGCGAGTTAGGTGTTTGGTAGGGAGGTCACCGGTGCATGTGATAGTCATACACTCACTTCCGAGGTGTATCTGTCAATATAGTGACATGTTAGCTCGTCAAGCCTCTTCAGAAACTGAGGAGATACTGACACACTAAGAAACTGTTGCCGTTGTTGGTGTATTGACATCACTTCCGTTGGAGGTTACCTCAATGAATCCATTTAGGACTGACATACTTTCCAGCCTGTCAGTCCCACGTCTTTCTGCGGATACTCCTGTAGTAGACTGCGTGTAAGCATGGTTATAGTGCTATGTGCTGGAGTTGCTGCTTCGCCAGGATATTGTTCATTTACGGTATAGGGTCTTAGTTCCTGGTGCACCGTTGTGAGACTGTACCCTGGGCGCCTTGTGTGTTCACTGGGAAGTGTGGGTATCTCACTTATATACTCCCCATCAAAAGTTTAGACTCAGAAGTGGAAATGTAGCCACTTACTTCAGTCAACTGTTCTAAACTAGATTTTGCAAAATACCCCAAAATGTATAAGGTTACTCTTTACCCATGAACTTATGTATAGTAAAACAAAGTTTATTGTCATGAGTTGAATAAATGATGAAACTCGGAGAAAATTGACGAATTCTTAAAAAAAATTACGCCCAATGCTCATGCAATTAATGTTTCAATGTTCGTGCAGTTCATCTGCAGAAGGTTTGTAATTGGTTCCCCTAAGTTCGTGGAGAAATTCATCCTCGAAGTAACATACATATATACATAACATGTAGTGAGTGCTTTAGGCGAGTCTAAACTTTTGATAGACAGTATACCTGCATGGAATACATTCACCATGTATAAATGAATCGAAACCTTAGGCCCATAATAATACTTGTATTCTAAAATCTCATGAGCAGGCACACATGAAGGCTCCTCGAAGACAAGGGAATGAGGAAAGGCGGAAGGGTGGAGACCACAGTAGGCTACTCCGTCTATACCGTTCTCATTGCTGGTTTTTAAGAGTTTTTCACCCTCACACACACAAAGTTCATTCAGCTACTTTGTCAATCAATATGAACCATGATCACGTGTGACAAGAATACCACGTATGAATAACCCTAATCGCCGTCCCTACCCTTTCTGAATACATCACCCATAAGATCAGTTTAACTAGAAATACCAAGACAATCTAATCTGTTTAAGGTGAAATTGGATTTGGAGCACTAACGTATTCCAGGTATCCTTATTTAGGGTATATAATTCATTTTCGTCCGACGAAACTATTGAACAAATGCGTTTGTGTTATTTTAGTTAAATACGTGTTCGAGATACCAAGATGTATAGTATATAATTCTATATTCACTTCCATCGAATTAGCGTTTCATGCTAATGTTATACAGAAATGGTTCAGCGTACATGTCACCAAACATATTTTATTCAGAGAAAACTAATTCGAAACAGGCTGAACGGTTTAAAATTGGCAAAAATATAACACGCCAGTCATGAGATCCCCCACTCCCCCAAGCACCCCCCACCCCCCACCCCATAGCACCACCTCGAAATATGCATATATTACCTGATCTCGCCGCGTCATTGATAACATGGCCTGCACAGGATCCTCTTCATGGCACGATGGCGACAAAGTTGCCCCTTGGGTCAAAAGTAATTTACTGAATGTTATAAAACTGTTTATGAAATGTGCATTTCTGTTGGTGTGTCAACTACTGGTAATTATCACGACAGGTGTACCTACCAGATGGCACAGCCAGCTCACGAACATATAATTAATGCTGGAAAAACCTATTCGTCACGCTATCAGACCACACCATGCTAACTGAGCTTATTGAACCCAGTGGATGTTGAAAATTACAGTTAATTACACACTTCTGACAAATACCCTAACATACCGCCTCTTAAAAACTAACAGTCGGATTTAAACTAGTAGTATATGTATGAGGGAGGCATAAGAACAACATTCTTGTAATTTCGCGTTGCATTGGTGCATACAACCAGTCGTCGCCTTGATTTTACAAAAGATAATTGCAAGACTATTTTGAGGCATCCTATGTGTTTGCATTGACGACTGGCTGTAAAATAATTCATACATTGAGCTAACATAGTCACGGTGACAGTAAATGTGTCATGAAGAGTAAGTACCATTCTGTATCATGTACAAGAGCTGTGCACATGGTACTGACCAGTGTATGAGAAATTCTAACCTTCTCCACGTGAATCCTCATGTCTCATCCACATATGGCCTGAACTGTGTTAACTGAGTAGTTTATGTCTCAAACCATATTCTACTGTGAGGGGATCCGCATGCACATTTTACTGTAAGAATGATGGGTGGATGATTCAAATGCATCGCATGCGTATTTTACTATAAGACGGTGTCATAAAAAGGTACAATCAAGAGACCCCGGAAACAAGGCACCTGCTGCAATGCTTCCTTCTCGTCAGGCATTTTTACTCTTTGATTTCCGTATTAATGTTGATACATTTAATGAAATTCCTCGGGCATGAAAAGTTCAAACATTAAATTATTTTCACGTTGCGAGAACGAGAGAGTTTAATGGACCACATGTGAAAAGGTTGCTCAGGGTGAGAGCGAGAGAGAGAGGAAGAGAGAGAGCGAGAGGAAGAGAGAGAGAAGAAGAAGAGAGAGAGAGAGAGATGTCCTCCAGATGTTATTCCGAAGATATACTTTATCCTTCATTTACAAAATGGCCAAGAAAGAAAGCAATGTACATATGTAGAAGTGAGTTATAAATGAAGCATATCAATCACAACAAAACAACAGAGATGGAATACACAAATGATGCAAATGTTATTAAAATGTCAATCCAGGTTTGAATCTCTACACATTCAATCGGGCATGTATCATCTCCAAACAGGAACAGGTTCGTCGTCTAGCATTTCAAATCTGACATAGGTTTCAATATCTAGGTGATCTATTAGATCGTTCGTTTCTCACAGTGCATTAGGACATGGCAATACGTAATCATACACATGTGTATCACAACGTGTACACGTTTTACAAGCTATGTTACGGGATGATATACGAATGAAAAAGCAATTAATCTATATTATAGATAAAGAAATATGATATCCCACAGGACATAGGTTACAGTGGATTTTCCTATGTATATATATAGAATATTTCTGTACGTAGAAAATAAACTGACATTTCGTCTTTGTAGTCTACACTAACTTTAAGCAAACAGGAAATTATGTCCATAGATGAAATGTAGTTATATTTATCGATAATGTTAAGCCGAGGTGACAATGACAATTACTCAATTCTCAGGTCATGTGCTGATTTCCTTGAGTATAATGACGTATATACAGGGGTATTAACAAACCCCTGGTAGATGGTCCTGGTGTATATAGAATCTGATGCATTTAGAAGGATGTTCCTGAGCCATGGTAGATGATCCTGGTGTATATAGATGTATTTACAGGGATGTTCCCGAACCCTGGTAGATGGTCCTGGTGTATATAGATGTATTTACAGGGATGTTCCCGAACCCTGGTACATAGTCCTGGTGTATATAAATGTATATGCAGGGGTGTTCCAGAACCGTGGTAGATGGTCCTACGTATATTGGAGTAAATGGGATTACACACTGTGCCAATTAATTTTATTTAACATATTCTTCCGATAAATAAAATGAAATAGATGGTTTGCTGGAACTGATCAGTTGCATATCTGTGATTTTTATTCCAGTACTCACGGAATGTTATTTCCTTTGTGCTCTGAAATAACATAAGGGTACACTATGTTTCTGGTATGTTCTTCCAAGCAACTCGTTTAGGTTTGACATTGTAATTACATATCAGTGAGATGGCACAATCTATGGCGTCTGTAAATGTTGCTTTCATGGACTCGGAGAGTGTGTTCTCGTCACGCCCCCTACTGCCAACGAGAGTTGTCAGTCATACGATTCTAGATAGTGATACGCATGCGTGACTAAGACGTGATACATGTCAGCGATAAAAGGGCCCACGACATGCTACAATCAATGGGGTAATTGAATGACGTGCAAACATACACTGTTGTCCTCTCGTATTATTGAACTCAAATCCTGTATATAAGTATTAGCGAGAATGGTGAGGTGTGTTACATCAGACACACCAACAAGCGACAGGAGTAAACTGGAAACAGCTTGAGCGCAACATAACAATTTTCAAAAGGAATGAAATACATTTATACGTAGATGATTTACAGGGGCTATATAAAACCCAATCATTCCAGAGAAGTCAGATCAAAGAACTGGGAGATGACAGGTGAATCCTGTGCACTGAAAGGTTAGAGTTATCTGTCCGTAGATCTTGAACGGTAGATGGAGCTACAGATTACCCGAATATCTCTCTTCTATTGTTCTAAATACTGAGTTGAGCCTTCCGCACTTACACCCACAAAAAATGCAGTTTGATATCCGTGCCTTGCCTGTGTGTGACAGGGGTAATTGACCATGCTTCACGCGAAAACCCAGCAGGCTCCTACACTACTTCCGTCTCGTCAGGAATTCTTGCTCTGTGTTTTCTGTATTTATTGGAAACAATCTGTTCACGTAGTAATAAGTTGTTTTTCTGCCCTTTTATCTGTTGAATATAAACCATCCTCATAAGTGTACAGACACGGAAGGCGAGAAACAGGTTGCATGGAGTTTCCACCAGAAGGGGACTGCTTCAGAGTCCTACAACATGTCATCCTTACTTCATACAGAGTCGTGCTTCATCGTTCTGTTGTGTGTTTCCTAAATGTCATGATAAAGGCAGTATATATATTGTCCTGTTTCGTTTTTTTTCTGAAGAGTCTGTATATTACCTACTTTTCTGTAGTGTGTGTATGAACCTATTTCTGCATTATAGTGTTTGTACTTAATATATTCTATTCGACTAATCAACCCGTGAGTTTTCCTTTTTTTTTTGGCATGGTCATGAAAACATCTGCAGACTGTATCAGCAGACCAAAGCTCACCCATACACAATAACTTGTTGACCTCAGGCTACGAGAATATTCCCTATCTGCAATGTCTTTATAAACTTGACATGAGCCACTAAAGTAGCCATCAGACATTTACCACCAAAATGAGCAAATCCACAGATGTATCAAGATCAGAGGACGAACTTTTGCATTTGGACGCTATAAATGCTTCTTTCGAGCACACGGTTGCATGACAGCTCCTTAGGGACTCATCTCGCGATAACACACGAAACCACGTGAAATCGAGGCTGAGACAACATAGATTCAAACAGCATGATATCCCTTTGATTGACTCAAGTAATTAACTTGTTGTGTGCTGTGTTGGCTTATTAGGGAATCGAGGAATCAGTGGAGAAGAGGCTTTGATAGCCGGAAGTGGCACACAGGAAAGAATCTGATGGCTTCTCCAGGTAGACACGAGGAAATGGCTGTGGGATATATATGTCTTATACATGCAAATAAGCATGACTGTCAGTAAACGAAAAGTGCCCTCGCCAGCAGTGCCTGTCTTTGCTTTGATCCCAACTGTGATAACGTAATACTGTAGTGATGGCTAGATCTTATCTAATATTGCAGCGTCTATCGTATTTATTGCTGCCATTCGGGACACGGGTCTGTGGGCTACACTTGACTATCGGTGTCCAGGGGTGCACTCGATTACTTCTCCAAACATCACTCACGCCCTTATTGGACCCCTGTAGAGACACACAGGCAGATATTTTATAACGTGCCAAACCAATTACTTAGGGAAGTCTGTAATGTTCCTGATACTCTTGTATAGGTTCGTGGGATATTCACTGAAGTCTGTTTATGATGCAGTTATGGTTGGCATCTGACATAGGGTAGATATTTCAGGCAGACCTATGGCACTATTTGGGTGAACCACAAAGACACTTGACACTTGGCATGCGGGGTATTGTCACTGTGGATTTAACTCATATTTGTTTTTTAATACCAACATTGTTGGATACATTTTAAAAATTTCTCATTAGGGACCGCTGTTTAGATTTCAGTTTTCATATACCCAAAGCTGTATTTTTCAAAATAACGATCAACTGTCACGTTTCCTTTTGATGCCAGATGTGTGGAACAAATGAAAATTTCCAGTACGTAAATACACCTCACGGCCCTTCAAGTCAAGAAGACAATCATATTCTTAATGAGAAGATTGTTGTAAGCAGTAGATTATTCTTCTACTAAAAGTGAGCAGTTACGCCCCGTGGAACAAACTTCCTGATCAAAATCATGAAAGAACATTACATTTATTATTATCATCAAATTGTTTCATTGTTCCTAGTATTTTCCCCTTCACTGGGTTTTCACGTGGATTCATTACTATGTCATATTTCAGAAAATAATCCATATCTATGTCCTAGTTATAATGTTCTGGACTTTCATCAACCTATTTCTTCAATTTCCTCTAAACACTTACGTAGAAATCATATTTTATGATTTAACTGACGGTCATAACTTGCAGTTTTGATTTTGATGTCTATTTACGGTCATATATTGGTCCATGCGGTTAACGACGAGTGTATCCAAAATGTATTATGTCATCTTCATGGGGGATATTAATGTGACTTCTATAAGACTAATACTATCACATACGTGACAAAATTAGCGCAGCATATTAAAAAGTTGGACTGAGACAGTCCGGAATAAAGTGTTCTTTCGCCGCATCATTTTGTAGAAAATATTTACATGATTCCGTTTCTTAATATATGAATGCATGTTTCAAATAAATAATTAATGTTTCATACAATTATCTTCAGTTTGACCTTTCAGCATAGCTTGAATGATTATTGTAGCTTAAATTCTCTTTATGAATTGTTTTCTTCATGACCCCAGCACGCCGAGCGGCACATCCCGCCGTCGATATCACTTCTTCCTCGTGTTAACATAGAGCAATAATATTTACACTCTTGTTGGTAAGAAATTATCATTTCAACACTCTCTGAAATTATCTTCTCATTGATAGATGTAAAGTTTTAGCGAGCGCAGACACACGGGTGATGAGAGCCGAAGGGTATTCCGCCACCGCCCCATCTGCTGCTGTCGTCACTTGACGACCTACATCACACTCGGTGAAGCGCAATGTACAGTCGTTTGCCAACAAGCTCCACAAAAATTATACACTAAAAAAATGATGTGGATTATTGAGGCTGAAAATATGTAGGTGTACAGATTTCCTTATCCACATAATAATCTATTTCAAAGTTATAAAGAAACTTCTGTGAATTAAATGTATTTGAAAATGTATCTCCCAATCTGTGTTTGATAAAATGTATACACAATAAAACAGTGCACAATCGTAAAAACTTGTGACGTTACTCTCTTTCAATTATTTTCCAATGTTTTGCTCTCATTTGGATTGTAATAAAAGTGTCAATTACAATCATATGTCGTCTTTTTTCACAGCAAATGAGAACATTTAAACACAGTTTGTAAAATAGGCTTAACTAAGTGCTTTGAGGACCGGCATTTCATTTTTCCGCTAGCATCAAAAATCTTGTTTTGTTCATCAATGTGGGAAGTTTTTTTCCCTCATCACGTTTCCAGTACGTTTTAACAGGGAAAGTGATGTCTCTCTCCATCGCGGTAAACCGTCGGCACTGTTTGTCCATGCCCATCTACCATACGCCGCAATGTTGCAACAGAAGCGGGTCGCTACACTACCTCCAAATCATTTAGCATGACACATTTTTCGCACAGTTTAATGCAATAACTGTATGCACCTAATCCGCATGAAAACCTAACGCAAAACCAAGGCGGTGGTGATTGGAGAAACATTACCCCGCCAGGGCTGCAGCTGGCGAGAAGAAACATTGGGAATTCACAAGACACTCATTTACTCTATAACTCAGAGCCAGGAAGGCAATTCTTAAGCATCAGGCATGGGTAAAGAGTGAAAAAGAATTAATGTTTATTGTTTTCAATTTGTCGTTTCTATTTCAGAACTAAAAATTATGTGGTGCTGTGTGTAATGTAAGGAAGAATAAACCACTACACGGATAAAGTAAGGAGGACTAAACCTTAACTAACATAGTGGTAAAGCAAGGCACATTACAACAACACACGGATAAAGTAATGAGGAGAACACCAACACATGGTCAAAGTAAGGAGTAGAGAATAAGCACACGGGTAAAGTAAGGAGGAGTATACCAACACACGAGTAAAGTAACGAGTGATACACCAACACACGGGTAAAGTAAGGAGGGAACATCAAGAAAGAGGTAAAGTAAGGAGTACACCAACACACTTATAAAGTAAGCAGGAAATACACCAACACACGGGTAAAGTAACGAGGATAGCACCATCGCATGGATAAAGTAAGGAGGAAAACACCAACACACTGGTAAAGAAAGGAAGAGAACACCAACACACGGGTAAAGTAAGGAGGAATACACCATCACACGGGTAAAGTAAGGAGGAGTACATCAACACAAAGGTAAAGTAAGGAGTACACCACTACATGTGCAAAGTAGTGGGTGAGTTACGATTTCAAGTCACATTGGAAGTATTTCAGTCACGTTATAAATTTGAAATACAGGTAAATTATAAATAGCCGTAAACGAAGGACAGTAAAAAGAACTAGAATACCACACACATATATTTATTACTAGTACTTAAATCTAAAATATTTTAACAATAGATGACAAGACAATATAGAAAATAGGCTATAGATTGGCAACAACTTAAGGCAGATCACCATGCTATGGACCATATGGACTTATGATACATTTGCTTCCTGCATGGACCCTAGATGTATATTTTGATATAACATACATACCATACATACCATGATTAAAAACTGGTAGATAAAAAATACCATGGACTTACATACTCTCCCAGGGGGACAATAACTTTACGGTACTTCAACCCCCGCCGAGGTCATTGCCACGAACAATCCCAGTTTATAATTTAAATCCTATAGATTTAAAAAAAAATTAATTAGATATATATGAAGTTTATCTATTAAATGAATTTCCGCTACATGGGTACAGCCAAGGAGGAATACTCCACTACACGGTAACTAACAGTGAATACGCCGTATATGGATTAAAATACTGAGGAACACACCTCCACACGGATAAAGTATGAAGGAATACGTCAGGTAAAATAGGGAAGAGTACATCAATACATCTAAGAAATGTATACCACTACATGGGTGAAGTAAAGGAGACATACAACACCCCATGAGTAAAGTAAGGAGGAACCCATTATTAGACGGGTAAAGTAATGGGAAATAAAACAGTACATTAGTAAAGTAATGCGGAATGCACCACTACATAGCAAAATAAAGAAGAATACACCAGGCCGTGGGTAAAGTAAGAAGAACTTAGGCAGTAACTTAGATAAAACTTAACGTGTGACCAAGAAAAACACCAACGTGTAACTATTTTGTTAAGATCTATATTCATGAAGAATGTAGGCCTGCAACCTCTGTTCATACAGGTGATCAGTCGGCATATATTGTATATGACAATATATACATTTTTAAAAAAATAACGATTTATTAACAAGTAGATATAAATGCTGAGATTTCCAGTTTTTTAATTAACATCCGTTGACGCCAGGAGCATTTATGTTTGTTGCGTGTTGGCTAACGAATAGCGGCATGGCCACGCGGAATTTTCGCAGTGGTTAATACGTTGAGGTTAAATTTCGTTCCAATGGTGCCTTTAACGAAAGTATAATTTCTAGTTTTAAAACCGCTCAAAAGAGACGAGTTTCAACCCTTGTTCAAAGGAACATTTTAACCTTACCATTCGTTCCGCGATAAAGGATTCTTTGCTGTGCTGACTATTTGTGACTCCCAGACATAGCTAAACCCAGGTTGAAACAACAAATCCTTCAGTTTGGAAGCCCAGTTATTTTTGCCATCATTAGCTGCTTGTAAAAGTATGTTACAATACGTTGGATATATTACGTTAAACATATATTTTTCTAATAAAAAAAATTAATAGAAAAAGAACTGCAAAAATATACAAAGATTATCTGCCATATTCACCCAATACTGTAAACGTTGGTGTCGATGTCTTCAAAAGGCAAGGTTTACATGCAAACATGTGAATGGTTTTTAGATGCGTTACACCATCTAACCCCCGAACCTCTGACGCATGTGGTAAAATAGCATAATTTTAGTACCAAATATTCCAAAGAAAAATTCAAACGTATTGGGTTAAATCTACGTAATAGTAACATGGAGTTAACATGTAACCACGATCAACCCAAAGTCTAACGTATATAAACTTAAAGTGTACCCAAGACAACCCTAGACAGTAACTTGGATAAACGTAATGTGTAACTAAAATAACTGAGATAAACCCAACGTGTAAGTAAGATAAAATTACTGTGTAACTGAGGTAAACTCAAGGTGTTAGGAATATAAAATTACTGTGTAACTGAGATAAACCCAACGTGTAAGTAAAATAACATTAGTGTGTAACTGAGGTAAACTCAAGGTGTTAGGAAGATAAAATTACTGTGTAACTGAGATAAACCCAACGTGTAAGTAAAATAACATTAGTGTGTAACTGAGGTAAACTCAAGGTGTTAGGAAGATAAAATTACTGTGTAACTGAGATAAACCCAACGTGTAAGTAAAATAACATTAGTGTGTAACTGAGGTAAACTCAAGGTGTTAGGAAGATAAAATTACTGTGTAACTGAGATAAACCCAACGTGTAAGTAAAATAACATTAGTGTGTAACTGAGGTAAACTCAAGGTGTTAGGAAGATAAAATTACTGTGTAACTGAGATAAACCCAACGTGTAAGTAAAATAACATTAGTGTGTAACTGAGGTAAACTCAAGGTGTTAGGAAGATAAAATTACTGTGTAACTGAGATAAACCCAACGTGTAAGTAAAATAACATTAGTGTGTAACTGAGGTAAACTCAAGGTGTTAGGAAGATAAAATTACTGTGTAACTGAGATAAACCCAACGTGTAAGTAAAATAACATCAGTGTGTAACTGAGGTAAACTCAAGGTGTTAGGAAGATAAAATTACTGTGTATCTGAGATAAACCCAACGTGTAAGTACAATAACATTAGTGTGTAACTGAGGTAAACTCAAGGTGTGAGGAATATAAAATTACTGTGTAACTGAGATAAACCCAACGTGTAAGTAAAATAACATTAGTGTGTAACTGAGGTAAACTCAGGGTGTAAGGAAGATAAAATTCATGTGTAACTGAGATAAACCCAACGTGTAAGTAAAATAACATTAGTGTGTAACTGAGGTAAACTCAAGGTGTAAGTACGATAAACCCAACTTGTAACCTAGATAAACTAAAGGTGTAACTAAGATAAGCCCAGTCAATATATTAGATAAAGTTAACGTCTAAAATAAACAAAACATGCCACCAAGACAAACCCAGCAGGTCACTAAAATATACGCAACAGGTCACTGAGATAAACCCAGCAAGGCTTAGAAATGGGCTCAAATCCACAAGTCATGAAATTAAAACCAAACGTATTAAAGGTGAACCCCAAAAGAAGTAACAATCGTTCCCAATTCTCTGAATGACCGTTGAAAATCTAGAAGTTGTTAGCGTCCGCTTCATCCTAATATATCGTAATATTTCTCCGAAAATATTTCGGGTGAAACCCAGCGGTGTTTGCTTACACCACGGTTACAATATATTCTTGTGATAATCAGCCGTCGTCGAACTCACAATATTTCCATGCCATGCAGCATGAATTCAACAAGAAGATGTGTGTCTTATTAGACAGTCATAAATACACAGAAACTGCGACACACCAACTGCAGTGAGGTAGTGTGCAGGTGCTGTCGAAGGTGTAAACCTGTCAGGAAGTGTCCTGGGGCTGTACAGGAACCAGGTTCGAGAAAGCTGACACGACCTAACAGGGGTATAAAACGTATAACGTTTAACACACACGCACGCACGCAAGCACGCAATAATACGATATCGTATATCAAGTTTAGAATCATTTGATAATTCTTTATCACTACAATTATGGTGTAAAATGTGAAAAATGATAATGGCACACCACCAACACACACAGCATCAATATAACCAGCTGAAACTCGGCCATTGGCTTGAGAATGGCATGAGGTAATCAGCTCTCTAATAGCTTTAGCGTGCAAAAATACTGTAGCAAAACATATTATTAGTACTGTAGATGTTAAACATATATTTATGCATGAAATCGGTATTTAAAGTGAGTTTCAGTCTAGCTCTTAGTCTCGTCCTGTTTAATCAGTCACAAACATATTCTGTAAACATCAGAACCGATCCATGATATAAAGGCAATAGTTACACAATGTTTTTGTGATGATTTTTAATCATCAGGAAAGTAATTTAGCAGTAATTTTGCCCTTCAAAGTACCGCCTTTTTGTGGTTGCCTTTGCTTTGTTTTAATGGAGTTTTAGGGCATTTATTCAATCAGCGTGTAACTATTTCTTTGGATATCCATGGCCATATATTGTGTTGCTTTGAGGCACGATATGGCTATGTTACATGTCATCTTAATTGCTTTGTGCAGTTGCTACCACACTCGCGAATAGAACTATCCCGTCCCAAATTAGGCAGGGAATCATACTTGACAGTCAACATCAATCTCAAGGCTCCTTCCCTTTCCTTATCAGCTATATAGAGACAAACTAACTTCAAATCAGTTGATCAAGAATCACTTGTCGGCATTTTAATGGAAAATAGTTCCGTGACAAATTTGCATGTATCGTGTTGCCCTCTAGTGTAAAGTGATCTGCCGAGGGCGGTAACGTCAGCAAGCCAGGAACAGGTGGCCGCCTTCCTTCGCGTTTCTCGTGACCTCACACTCCTCTCGTGACCTTGCGCGCATCATTCATCACTCTTTCTGATTGGTCAATACCTGTCCCAGCAGGACGTGCTGGCTTCCAGGGAGGAAAACGCTTTACCTTATGGAATCTGCTGCCTTGAGACCTCATGATTCACTATCATATGTTACTGCGAAATGTGAAAATTTGTCATACAAACGTGTAAGAAAACTGGCGACGTGTTGTAAATCTTCCTGAGTAATTACCACAATGGCCGACTCGGGTTGTTACATCCGGTGAGTTGCCCTGTACTTGGGTTGTGCAGTTTGGCACATCTCTACATCTGTGCTTTATGGAGAGATGCCCTGCAAGCGTATGCGACCCACTACTCCTAGTTCAAAGTGCTAATTGTTTTACCTTCCTTTCGCACTTCCTTGATGTACTCGTGTAACCCAAACAACGGATGATCAGACGACAGTTTGAGACACGTTCCCACAGAGTATAGGGGTATCACAGTGACCGTACACTGTGGAGGATCTATCCATGTGTTCTTATACAATATGTCCACTCAACTGTTTTATTGCTACTCGTGTACCAAACGTCTTTGACTGTGATGATTAGACAACTCCAAACGTGGTGTATCCATGTGAGCAGAACACGTTGTTGTTTACTCTACTAAAGCGCGACCATAAAACATTTGGATCTATCGCTAATTAGTAGCCCTCAAGGTTATAATTACTTTTGTCCACCTAACCGCCCCCAGATAATGATTTTACCATTATTTATGTGATACTGGACTGACCACATGCCAAGAATTGAATTCGAATTAGTATTAGCTGTACTTGAAAGTAAAATAAAACATAGCAGCAATATAGAAGACTTCAAAACAGAGCTGTATAACAGTTTGTTGTCTTGCGCTTTGATTTTCCTTTGGACAGGCACAGCTGTACATATGCTAGACATCACACTATCATATGAGGGGAAAACTTCATCAGCGATTAACACTGAATACACCCATAAATAATCCATTGAATGAACGATACCTGAGTTTATGCCTAATACATGAACAACATATAACAACATATAACAACATATACAGAACCAAATTCATTAAATATGCAAATCAACATTGGTTGCTGTTGGAAACTTAATTTTACATTTTCACTTTTGAGTCAGACATACATATTAAAAACAAAACAAAACATACTCGATATTCATCTGCTGTTTGTACATATTTTAAAATTTTGAGACATATAGTTATTACTAGATATTTCATTTAACGTGTGCTCTTTTTAAATATGTATCGCACAAATTAGCATATGTATCTTTGTGCTAATTATTTACCAGCGTTCTTGGTACATTCGAAAATTCATTTATGTGAAAAAGACGCCTAAAAATGATAAACATCTATCACTAGATACCATATAATGTTTACTGTCACAGTTTCGTTTTTTCGCAAATATGTGGTTAGGATACCTTGTAGGTTCAATCTTTAACATACAGCCCTCAGTCACCTAGTTGGGCACCTATACTCATGCACAACAGGAAGACGTTCTTATCTCACCGACATCTACAATCATCGTGCTATTTTCTCCGATATTCCGGAATCAGTTTAACAAGATTCTAAATAGTGCCATTGCAAAGCTTGATCATTACAACTTGTTGAACAACTGGATGTGAAGGTAATGCTAAAATAATACCAGATATTCATTAAAACAAAGCCTTTACCGACATTCTATTAGTAGTTAGTAGATACAAGTGACCTCCTAACTGGTGTGCTCAATTAAGATCCAGTATTCAGATTAGACATGATCAGCAAGTTATATAACATTTGAAAATATCATAAAATGCCCTGTTCCAAACCTGATTGTATTTATATTACATATCACATATAAACTAAATGATAGAGAAAATGAAAAAATATGAAATAGGATACAATTCGGGAGAAAGATTGCTAGAATCGAGCCTCACACATCATCTGGCAAGTTCAAATGCGTCGACGAACTTCGCTCACCGTTCTCAGATTCACAAGTTATGTTTGTATTAAACGTTTATCTCATTTTCATGACTATTATATTTTATCCAAGTGGATAGTTACATGGCCTGTGTGCGCTTGGTCGAAATTAATTCTATCCATCTCACTATCCATGGGTGTAAACAAAGTGGATATGTCTAAATTGCAAAGTAATACACAATAATTTCACATCAAGTTTGGGGAACAACCGTATTTTGTTTCCTTCGTGTTTGCTAGACGAATAGAATACTGGACAATAGATTATTTCCTTCCTTGCATAAATTCAACTACATCGTACCACCCTGTGACATGCGGTATTCATGTACGAAGTGCCTTGCAGTGCAACTTTGTTTCACTGTTTGAACTGCTCTCTCATCGGGTTTTGACACCGTTGTTTGGAGACATCATTACGCTAGACATCCTGCGATGTGCACGTGTTGTCTCATGTGACAAATGTTATTTTACGGGGACGTCATCCCGCCACAAGATGCCATAAACCCGTCATGCCGCATACCCCAGACGACAGGGGTCAGACTGTGTACACTAGTTCAACAAACACGCGACCATCATAACATCATATACTTTCCTGGTTACCTTTAGCAACATAATCTACTGGTCACTTTGTGACTGGACGTAAAGTTCATTTGAATCGAAGACCATTTGGTAGTTTGTGCTCAAAGGGCTGACTCGACCCAGGGGCTCACATTGAAACATTTTGAATGTTAATCAGCGTTCACATTTTCATAATGAACGAATTTATGCGATATATAGTGAAAATTCTGACGCGAAAAACAGACATATCACCCCACCCAATTCCATGTTTATTAAAGAACGAATAAACTCACATTTTTTGTACTCTTTTAACTATTATAAAAGACTTGTAGTTATAGTCTTATGCAAGAACACCAAAGTCAATCTTTTACACGCGATTTAAAGTTGCCAAAAAGTCGTCTGCTTCGCTGTCCCCCGCCAACAAAACCATAGACAAGTAAGGTAACTCGGTCACCAGAGCCCTGCAGTGACGTCATGTGAGGAAAGGTTTTCAGTTAGTTGCATATAAAATCTGTAACAAGCTAATTTCTCGACGTCAACAAAGACATACCGAATCGTTAGGTTGCCGTCAAATGCTCCTAGGGGTCGGGTGATGGTGTCACTATGCATAGATTTCCACGGGACCCCTCAGTACGTTGTTTGTGAGTGGGAAGCTTCCAAGAAAGAAGATGCTATTTACGTTGACCTTGACATTGACTGTTTTCATTGATTTAAAAAATCAGGACTACTTACTACTTCTATTAAATGATTGATAACCAAAAGGTTTTTGCATGACACAACTTGTAACATAACGATTTCTTCCCCGGAAGGGATCAAGGGTTTGGCCGAAGTGACAGTAATATATTGACACATACCTCGCTTCCAAGAGAGAAATTGTTATGTTATAAGCAATGTCATGCAAAATCCTATTAGCTATCAATCAAATACATATTTTACTAAAAGTAGAAAGTAGTTTAGATTTTGTAACTCAGTGAAAACAATCCTAACTAGCATTCATTCTCAAACTGGCGGAAGTTCGCGACAGGGACCGCTTTGTTTTTTTAAATGGTGTTGTCACGTTCTAAACTCAGTTTGAGAGTCATTTAGATTATGGTTTGTTTTAATCAGGAGAAAAATGATCAAAACTACTTCCTGTCGTAGTTAACTATGTTTTTGAATCATGACCAAATGGATTTTGCATCACACCACTTATAACAGAGCGATGTATAACCATTATGACAAACTTATACACAAGATAATCGACCCCCAGAATTCTGCATAAATACTACAACCCACATAGGGATACCTCACATTACGTCACGGAGGAGCGCCCCTCTGATTGGTTGAAATTTCGTTCGTGGGGGAGAATTGTGCACTGTTGTCAAAAAGGTCGACTTAAGGTAATTATAGGTCGAAATGAGTAGTTTTAATGACGGGGTTTCATTTATAACGATGTCAATAAATGATTGATGTATTTCTACACCCATGAGTGTATGTGATCTTTAAGGAGTAATACTGTTTACAAAGCTTCAACTTTAACTTGTTTTACCATCAATTAAAACGAATGACGGACGATTATAACCAGTCATACCTTCACCTCGTGTTGCGAGGCTGTCTGCTGCTATCCTCTACCCTATCGCTGCCACATACCCCCATGTATGTTGGGACACTCCTTTCACGTGTATGTGCACACTCCTTAACACAACGTTTCGACTTGGAAGAAGACACGTTATAAATCCACCAGGGTCCACCAGGGTCCACTTGTATAACACAGATAGATCTTAGCGCTACAATTATTGCAAATCCTTAAGATCGCCATATTAGACCTCGGCTACAATCAACATACCCTTGCACAAAGCGATTGTAGGCTACGGTCATCGTAAGTTATAATCAAAACTTATACTTGGTCCGGACCAATTGTAAGGAGGTAAGATCATTGTAGTGAAAATGGTGTTCAGGTTAGTGTCAGCTACACGTATGGAGATTGTTTTTGTGTTGCATACAAATGCACTGATAAGGGATTAGTGGATTAAGGCAATTGTATCGTGATTGTAAAGTTGATTGTATTTTGCCTAAGATTGATTGTAATTAAGTTTGCTCAGTGCAAGTGGACCCAGATGTGTTGTGGCACAGTCTCTGTTCGTAGCCGAAAGTAGTGAGTGAGTGAGTTTAGGTTTACGCCGCTTTTAGCAATATTCCAGCAATATCACGGCGGGGGACACCAGAAAATGGGCTTCACACACTGTACCCATGTGGGGAATCGAACGCGGGTCTTCGGCGTGACGAGTGAACGCTTTAACCACTAGGCTACCCCACTGCCCCTAACCGAAAGTAAGAGGTAACTGGGTGTGAATGGTTTATACACTCGGAGCAGTAAGAGCGAATGGGAGGCCAATGAACTGAGGGAGGGTATACTGAGGACATGCAGGGAAAGATGCTCCCTGTAATGGATGGGGTTGTGTTGTAGATATAGGGAGGTGCGTGGTCAACATAACTTATCTGAAAGCACTGATTTAGAAGCATGTAAACTTCACACTGATCTGGAGTTACGATCAACTAGTCACATATCGGGGGTCATAGTCAACTCGTCACAGATCGGGGGGCATGGTCAACTCGACACAGATCGGGGGACATGGTCAACTCGACACAGATCGGAGGGCAAGGGCAACTCGACAGAGATCGGGGTAGATAGTCACCTCGTCAAAAATCGGAGGGCATGGGAACACGCAAACATGTATTCATCTAGTTGTTGCATCGTCACACATACAGTTAGTTCAGGGTTTACAAAGTTTATGGAACACAACAACTACCCGTTTAGCTTCATACGTCAGTGACGGCATTCCACGCAATTCTCCGTAAACCATACAGTCTGAGGTTAAATTTCTGAGACCACAGGCTGGTTTAAGGAATTTTGAATATTCCTTTCAATTATGATAATAATTCCTAGATTATTAAAAACGACTGAACATAGGTTTGGATGGCGTCTCTGATAAACATTGTATTCAAGTCTTGAGGTTTACATCTCTATGTCTCAATTACGTACAATGTCTATTTTGGTATTTCCCCCAATATACTGGACAAAAATAGTTAGGAATACATGAAATTCTGAAATTATGAATAATGGTTTATTTATTCATTGACATTGATTATTCACTGATGAAATATGTCAAAAAATACCAGTATCCTTAAACTATTTTGTCCAGTATATATAATCTATTGTTTTTGGCGCCCATTTCCAAGGATCAAACTTACGTTATTTCAGTGCAGTTTCCAAATACTACAATAATATTTGAATATGACTTCGAGTGCAGTACAAGCAAGGAGGACTGTGTCATCCGCATACGGATACCTGATTGTCCATATACAATTGTTCGAATCGACAAATGTTTATACTCATACAGCCATCCTTCACTGGAATTGTTTCGAGATCATTGATGAATAGGCCAAAAATTATAGATGAAAACAGTTCTCTCTCCTGCACGCCTACTTGCACTGGAAGTAATACATACAGCTACTTTCATAGACACGTGAGATCGTATATGTGCAGTTGTTCTAGTTTGTACAAACTTAATACCCCGATGTTTAAATTCATGGACTACCCTTTGTACAAGTGCAGGGACAAGTGTACGAGGTTGTTGTACTGGCATCACCGAGGGCATCTCCAGAACTCTCCCTTGTAGTGATTTAGCGAGGGAACCCTTCCCATCAGCGAGACGAGCGAACGCTTTAACCATTGGGCTTCCCCATCGCACCTTTTCCCTTTCTCCCGTATAGATGATGCTTTGGATGAGCAGGTGCGGCGCTTATAACTGAACCAGAACCAGCCAGTAATACTAGCTCTGACGGCCTAGTCTTGGGTTGAAATTTGGAATAACATCCCACAGGCTATTCTCAGTCATCGGGTGTCAATACATCCCCGGTCTCGCTTCCATCAATGCAAATTGTCATCCATTTCTGTGGATCATGTTTAGAAAGTTGTTATGGTCAAACATTGATCAGGCGAATGACCAGCTGTCATGTCGATGTTTTCAGTTACAAGGACCACAGCTACCTTTTACAACAGAGTAAATACTTGTCGTATTAAGTGAAAGCCAAGTGCTGTCCTAATATGCAGTGGTCAATGGCAGCAAATAGAGATTTCCAGAATGGTTATGTACTAGAATTAGAGTTATCGACCTTGATGGATTCAGGAACAGGAAAAGAGGGCAAGAGCGACAAGAGGGCTGATCGGATGTCTTAACCATGCACTTGCCTCCTTCCGGTACTGGTTTACTTACTCTCCATTTAAAAAGCTCATAAACACATTTGGAGTTGCTCCGACTTCACTTCAAGAGCTTGTTACATGTGGCGACTGTCAGTTATTTCACGCATTTTGTTTACCGTTTGATTTAAACTGTGTGTTTACATGTAATATATTGATCATTTTCTTCAGTGAGAACCAATTTCTAGGTTGGCCAAGCGTTTTAATTATAAAATCACATCTTAACACATAAATGCATGAACTCGCACACAGACGTGCACACGTGCAATCACACACAGAAGCACGCACATACATACATACACATACACTGCTCGTCTGTAAACTGATGGTTCACAGACTGTACATGCTAGAGAACAATAGCCCTCTCGCTGGGAGATGTTGAAATCAGTTTGTACATTACATAGTATTATTTGTGAAACAAATGCAGTAAAGATGGACCGCGCCACACTGCATAAGGCCAACGAGACAGGCATACAGTAACACTGATTTATTTTAAAATAGAGTGTAAGGATATATCTTTGTTCCAAATCATTATCTTGGCTTCAGAATTTGGGAATAACATAACTATATGTGAATGATGAAGTTTTCACTGTGGGGACGTTGAGCAGTAATTGTCAAAACATGTACAATTTCAGCCTAGTTCTTTTCGCTTTGCACATGGCCCTAAAATTATGCGTCTTGCTTGCATCTTAAAACGATTTAAACATGTAAATTATGCTCAAATGTTTTAGTCATGGATACATGAAATTTTGATGAGAAAACCATTTCAAATCAGAATATGGGAGCAATATGAAAAACCGCTTTAACTCGGCAAAATCCCTCTTCCCTTTGAAGCATCGCGCGGATATTTTTTAGAGGTCTCTCACTCGCTTGTTTATTTGACAAGTCTAATAGCTAATTAACTTGGAATTACCAGCACGTTTCTTTCAGATCTGTACCCCATCGCGAGGTATAGACGTACAAATGGTAATTTGCCGTACTTCTTTCTTACTTGTTTTTTTTACAGTAAACAGATTCAGTTCAGTTCCTTGACGAAAATGGCCCACATGAGCAAGGAAGCGAGACAAACGTTTCCAGCATGTTGAAACAATTACTTTAACCCCTGTAAATGACCCAGATGATTTTACCATTGGTAGCTAGAATGCTACGTGTTGTACAGAAACAGTGAGGTGCGGTCCATACTTACAGTGTTGACTGCTCACAAATCAACCTACGTTTTTCTAGCTCATTTCAACTCATTTGTTGTTTAAAATTTGGAGGGATGCGGGATTCTACCCTAGAATTTATCCCTCTCAGTCTTTGTTTTCCGAACTGTTTTCCGCAGTCTTTTTAAATGACGACATCCCAATTTTGATATATGTAGCGTGCACCGTGTCGGGAGGTGCACCACGTGGATACTCTCGTAAATACAACACAGACAATACACTTACTGATATCGAAACATATCTTCATTACTCTTATCAAAATGAAATATGTCCCCAATCATTGCATTTGGTTAGAGCATAAACAAGAATAAAACAAAACAACGAAACCAATTTGTCAAACTGCTACACACTAAACGGTCAAACAATCGTTCATAATTCTGATCAATAAAGAGTCAAATAATCTTTCACACTGCTGCACACTAAAGAATCAAGTAACCTTTCACACTCCTGCTCACCAACAGTCAAATAAGTGTCCCACTGTTGTACATGGGTTAACAATGGGTATCTCGAACACCGCTAAACCGAACAACACTAGAACATTCGAAAACAACAACAGCAACAAAATAAAATATAAAAGAAAATAAAACAAAAAACCGAAACGCATAAGTGAGAGATTTTGAAATTTGGATTGATTGGACTCGGCAAAAATAATGCCATTTATTTCATCGCCAAAATACGCCAATTTTCAGTTTTTCCCTTGTTTCAGTAGGGTTTGTAAATATATTCGCCTAAATGTCATCAAGAAAACTCTCAAAGCGAAATGCACGTACAACTAAGAGGAAAACCGTGCGGTATGGATCACTGTAAATTGGAAAACGTTGTGATCAGTTTCGTCATTAATTTTCGCCAATGGTAACATCGCTATTGGCCGTCTTTAAACTGTGGATTCACAGTTTGCAGTTACCCGACATTTAAACGTTAATCAGAGCACCATGTCCCACCGTTGAGATCGTTTCCTGCAGACCAGTTCCGTCCAGGAAGAGGCCGTCCAAGAGTTACCACCCAATCCCAGGACCACTACATCCGGGCTGCTCACTTACATCGTCGTCCTGTCACAGACGTGGAAACAGCACAACGGATCACTGGGTACGTCATTTGTGGTGTTTCGGTACAATTTAAATAAACACATTTTTAAAACTATTTACGTTGTCAGTGGAAAACTGTTTCAAAGGCTGAAAGTGTATACTTTGTTTTGTACGCCAGTTTATAGCCTTACTCATCCTTTCATCACAGTGGTGGATACCTCCTTCAATTCGGGTTTCTCTCCCTCATGAAACTGACATGTCGCCAATAGACTGAAATACTGTTACACCCAATACAACCAATCCACCCACCCGCTCACTCACCCTTTCCATTTTTACACTTTCAGTGAAAACGAAATGACCGAAAAGGGGGAGAATATACATTATAAAGAAGTATTTTCAAGTCTTGCACATTTCCGATTGTCCCGCTTAACCCACAGATGTTTACAGTGTGGAAAGAATCCTTACACTAAATGTATCGACTTTAAAGTAGTGGTAAATCCCCGGGGCAGACCCATGTTCCCTGGAGAGCAGAGACACGGAGTAAGCTACACACGGGTCTCATCACCGGCAGGGAAATTATCAAACCAGCCCCTCCTCGCTCCGCCCTCCCCCGTGATGAGGCTAAGATTGGGGTAAATAAACAGCTCATCTCTGTAACCGATGACGCGTTTAAAGCTACTGCGGTCCCACACATCAGCACAGCAATAACTCCATCATTGGTTAACTGGAGAGCAGTTACAGCTGCTTCAGTTGCTGGCTGTACCTTTCCGGTTCCAGTCACAGGGATTCTGTCGCCAAGGTCATTATCATGTATTCTTGGTGATTATGTTCAATCATATGCTTCCAGTTCCATTTCTTTATTCTTCATTGTCAGTGCCAGGCAGGACCATGTACAGATACAGAACCTCCACAGAAGCCATCTTCTTTTTCTCCTGCTTCTTCCCCGACAGTCCTTCAGAAGAACTCATGAGTTAATGCTAAACGCTAAAGATGGGGAGAAAACATGCACAGATATACCCCTGCCCCCTTCTCCTCATCACTCAGCGAGTGCTCCACTCTCCTTGCCCTACAATAATAACTAGAGACAAAGTTAGTGCTACCCGAGACTCGACCCCCGATCAAAGACGATGTCTGTTTGTTTTGAAATGTTGTAAGTTGATCTGAGAGACACAGAGTACGGCCGACACTAGAGCCAGGGAAGAGAAGGGGAATGTCGGCATTTGTTACTGCCACCGCAACCCTATACGAAACTCTCGGCCATCGATAGGCCTTTCCTTGATAACTAAACCATATGTGGCAACGACATGCACATTTAGGGCCCAACACTGCCACCGACCTTTTTGGCGTGAGATACCCCGAGCAGCACCGTGTTGTGTAGGCCTGAGTAGACTGGTAATCACATCTTGTAGGACTCAGATGACGGATTTATGTCACAATGTATGCGTGCTGTTTTGCCGAGTGAGTGCGGAAAATGTTTTTGAACATGGCGTAAACCATGCTGGGCGCTAATTATGGCTGCAAAAAAATATACTTGACATTTACATAAATAGAGAGGGGCAATTATGAGCAAAAACTTCGTATGTTATACATAAACTGTAATCAGGTATGTGGGATTGTGTCTACAAAATGAAAGTGATACCGTGGACATTTCAAACATCTTGTATACCCTTACTGAGTGGAGACAAGCTACAAAACAGTGAGGCCAGAGGGTGAGACTTTGCTTATATTGGATATATTTCCTTTCTTTGGTTTTTGTTTGTTGTTTAGCGCAACACTGAACAATATTCCTGACACAAGATGACGGCCAACGTGTTATCAAGTGTGAAGCAGGTAAACCAGCGATTGATTTCAAGAACAACGCTGACGTCATTGGAGTCACGGTACCTGAGACCTCAACAATTGCGTTGCCTGTTCCAAGACGAATACGTTACCGGAAATACACTCGACCCCGGAATCCAGGTCCTTGATGACACGTTACACCCAATAATTGACCTTTATCCGACACCGGCATTATGTAACTGTATGCGCATATAACTCGTACGCGGAGATGAAAAAAGCTATATGACCCTTTCCATTCCATATTCATAAGAAGTCACTCATAATGTCGAATGAACTTTTCCGATTTCTGAGTTAATGACTCGCTATCAGTCAGTGGTGGTATTAGCTGTTCGCGAAAGGGTGAGCGTGGAAATATAGTGGAAGGAAATTCAATCAAGCGTCGTTTTTCATGCATGGTTTTGGAAAGATTTGCGTTTTCATGAAACATTTTGAACGTGGCAACGTCGATCAAACTACCTTTGAGTAAGACTGGTTTGAAAACCTTGAAAATCTCAGTAGAAAGGGCACATTTTGAAATGTGTCCACTTAGAATTCGATTTTTTCCTCTATAGAAAGTTAAGGCTGGCATTTGGAAACTTTACACACACATGTAGTCCCGGCATGTAGTTTGGGGTGGTACAGTCGGTGCCCCGTCCTCGTCCGTCCGTCCGTCCGTATTCATTTTGTCTCCGGAGCATAACTCAAACACCGCCCAATATTTTAAACAGAACCTAAGGTGTTGCTTTTTTGTATTTTACAGCTTTTTGTCATTTTTATTTTTCCCGGTTAAGCTTAGAAACGATTCAGACTTTGTCTCAACGAGCGTTGCGTTTAGTTTCTTGAGCATAACTTAAAAGCCGTTTAATATTTTTAGGGAAAAAATGTGGAGATATCAAACATAGTCTAAAGTGGTGCCTTTTGCTTTTTACAGATTTTTGTCGTTTTCATTTTTCTCGGTTTCCATGTAAACGATTCGGACTTAGACTCAAAGCGGAGGGATTGGCTTCTCTTCCGGAGCATAGGCCGAAAACCGTTCAATATCTCTCAACAGCAAATTTTTTAGGCAGATCTTGATGTGGTGCCTTTTGCTATTTACATTTTTTTTCATTTAGGTTTTTTATGATTTCCATCACTCTGGACTTTAAGTAACTCTCAGATGCTTTGTTCTTACCGTGGGGCTATGTCATGTTCTGATGACAAACAGCAGCAGGACTTGTGGAAGGTTTGTTGTCACAGTTTTTGCTTCAATACTCGTTATCAGCGAATCCACAAGTCGAAATCGGATTCGTTTTAATGCTTTTGTGTGACAGCATGATTTAACAACGTGTTCCAAGCACTTATAGTCTTCTCTACGCGAAGTGTGGACTAACTAATGTACACACGCGCGGATGCACTCGCGCGCATACATGCATGCACTAGCGCGCATACATACATACATACATACATACATACATACATACATACATACATACATACATACATACATACATACATACATACATACATACATACATACATACATACATACATACATACATATCAACAAACAGTTAATTTTATATAAATAACGATATAGTGTCTATACTGGTGGTAACACCTTGCACATAACAGCGGTGCTTTCAGGAAATATTATATATATATATATATATATATATATATATATATATATATAGCATGTCACTGGTAAAAGGGTAGAATATGTCGCAGGGGACTATATTTTAGATGTGTCAAAGTCTCCCCAAGGAAGAAATGACAATGTCTTGTGGACTTCAATAGCATTATCTGTGAAAGTTTTCCAAGAAAATACATGGTTCTGTCAAACAACCAGATATGGCATATCACGATAACACGGCCATGCTGACTGAGTTGATTTAGCACCCTGGTCACTGTCATATTAGCTTCTGTACAAATAATTATGTACGACGTGGTATAGCGTGGTAGAACGTAGTAGTATCAGATGATGTGATATGGTATAATCAAGTATTACGTGGTATAACGTGGTATAAAGTGTTTCGACATGGTATAGCGTGGTAAAAGGTGGCATAACGCGGTACAGCGTGGTAGAACGTGGTAGAACGTGGTATAAAATGGTATAATCTGGCATTTTCAAACAATACAGGATCCAAAAGAAATCACAGACCTTGGGTTACTACAATAGTCCAAGCCGTGACAGCAACCGACAGAAGCCATCACATTTGAAAAACATGCATTGCTAAATTTTCACATTGTCGCAGAATTGCTTAACATGAAGTAGCATCGGTATCTATGTCCTCTATCAAAGTGGTGTTTCAGGGGTCTGGGATTTCCTTTCGGTTCAAGACATTTCGCAGAAAAAGTATATAAAGAGATGGAGAAAACGTTAAGTCTCATCTTTTAATGACCTTTAGGCATTGTATCGCCTTGAAGATAAAACTAATATAATAATATTTGCGTGTAATGAGTATTATACTTGTAAATGTAAACAGCAACATGACTTTGATGGTAGAAGAGCATAACTATTTGAAAGAAGAGGAAGAAAACAACGACCACCAGTCCAATTCAATATTACATTTTCAAATAAAAGGGAAAATACAAAAGAACTATATTCGTTAAAAATTGCAAAGTTATTGTCTCACTTCCAAACTGTATATCCACTACAAATACTCATTCCATACCATTTGGTACCAGATCCTCACATTTTACATCTAAGAGAATGCCAACAGCCTAATGTCATATTTGTATCTGAAACTGAACAATGTGGCTGTTTTAGGTAAAAAGGTGAACACACAAGAGGAGCGAGGCACTTTGTCATCAATGGTTCCACTGATGCTATTTCTGTGTAACAACTCATCGAAAGACTGATATTACGATTAAAATCAACTGAGAGAGTGTGTTTTAGATTTTGGAAAAATAGAGACAACAATTACAAAATGTGACAGCACGTGTGCAAGACTCTCTGGACCTTGGACCTTTATATTGTAAGGTTTGTCTCCAGACTTGACCCCTTACCATTTGTTTTGGGGATAGTTGTACCATATACTTTCCATGAATCTAGAATATGACCCAACAAAATATAGTTTCATTATTCACATGAACATTCGTCGTTAGGCACCATATTGACAAGGTGACACAGAGCATAACAAAATACTAAATCAAGTCCCAATCAAACCCACTACAGAGTATATTTCTCGCCTGAGTTATGGCCCTTACCTGGCCCTGATACTTGATCATACAGGGCGATATCCTCGTATTTGTGGCAGACGACAGTGAAGAAAACACACGCGTGGCTAAAGTTCAATCAATCAAACACGACGGCTAACAAAAAACACAGCTCACCCTGGAGAGAAATAGTTCGCTTATAATGTAGTCTTTAATTCGGCAACAGACAGCTTAGTGCAAAACTCTTCGTGTTTGATTATATTATCAGTTTCCCTCTCACCTTTCTTAATCGCACATCCGCCATAAAACTCGAGTCGGGACTAATTTGAAACAGCAGACGACATGACGAGTAATCTCACGTGCTGGGGTGAAGACAGAAGTAAGACAGGCGCTACAGATACGTCTGAATCTGTCCCTGTCTGTGGCCGGCTAATCTGATCCATCGCTGCAGATTAACATGCTCAGCTCCACTACATCTTTATCCGGGCAATATTGCAAACAAAGTGATTGGTAACATCAGCTGCCATGCACGATTTGCTGCAGGATCGGTAGAACCACGTAAGCGCCGTCATCACGTCACTGCAGCGGGGAGGCTTTACCCATGTCGCCACCTACGTTACGTCCAATACTGACCTCAGACTGGAGTGATAAATCAGATCACTCTGCATCACTGAGTCATTGAATCACGATGCGTTGAACATTGACTATTGGTTACTGTATTTCTTGGATTTCATTCAAAATTAAGGTTAAAAGACTCAAGTGTTCGGTATCCCTCACAAATTTGATTCTTTATTATTTTGGCTATACGCATATAGAGGGAACCTGAACTTTCAGTTTGGATAAGGAGCTTAAGTGTCAACACAAGAAATATATTTAATGATCGCACCACCGTTTTTGCTTCATCACCACCTCTAAACACAACGCATGGGCTGGATTTGCAAAACGTAGTCGCCTTACACGCTCATGGGATGTCAGTCTTGACTTTGACGGTTTTCCAGACGGTTCATAAATCGCTGGAGACCATTAACTTAGACAATCATCTTGCATCACGCAGCTGTTAGTATTTTTTTCTAGTGGGGTATTTTTTGTTTAACAATTTCATCATGTCATAAATCATCGCGAAAACACCAATTTCTGTACAAAGACCTATGGTCGTAAAGAAATGCAAGTGGTGATGTACTCTCAAAAAATTCGTCAGTACTATATCAACATTGACTGACCTCACAATTTTTCAAAGGTAAAATAAAAATGAAGTTCCCCTATTTATTTTTTGAGTGTATGTGTTATTTGATGGCATCCTATAAACCCTTACTTGACGGCCACACGTTAAGTATCCTGATGATATGGTTTAGAGTCCATTTTTCAAAGGTAAATTTAAAGTGAGGATCCCGTACTTTTTAAAGTGTATATTATGAAATAAAATGACTTTAGAGCATATTCACGTTTTCAAGGAAGTACACTCTATATTCACACAGAGCTAAAACGAAAGAAATTTCAATATAATCGTGATGGTTGTCGACTGCAGGACAAGTATCGACTTGTGGATTTATCTTTCATTATTCTCCAAACAGTAAATTTAAAATTAGCTTCCATTACGTAAGAGAATATTTTGAACTGAAATAAAATAACTTTAGAGAAGATTCATTATACAGAAAAGCCAGGACACAGAAGCTGTAGGACGTTCTTGGGGTAACAAGGGGAGGTGTGGGAGGAAAGTCTGGGAGGACAAAGGGAGCTGTAGACGAGGAGGAAGTTCTGGGAGGTCCGGGAAGCTGTAGACGAGGTGGGAGCTCTGGTAAGACACAAGGAACTGAAGACGTCGAGGAAGTGTGTGACGGAGGTATTCACATGGAGATGAATAAGATCTGAGGTAGAATGGACACAGGACAGGACAGTTGCTCTCCACCCTAACTTTTAGATTTTCCCCCATACTCTCTCCAGCATCCTTGAGGGTAGACATCTTACCTAACCCCGCCCGCCTCATCCCCGCCCTAACAGATACTCATCTTGATGTCTTGCTCATCTTCTGCAGTCTAATTACCATATGTCAATTAGTTAAGTTATCCAACATTAAGGGCCAACACCATGATCAGTACTGGTATATTCCTGGTAGTTTTATTGCTGGTTCTGCTCGCTGCTCGACAGAGATATGATACTCCAGAAGTTTCTTTTTGTCTCGTCTCGTTAATATAGGCCTTGTGATCTCGCACCGAGTTGCTTCATTAGTTAGTCTTCATATGGTGCTATAGAGATGTTTCAACATTTCAAAGATACCTTTAATACATGGGATCATGGGGTTTCAGTTCATCGGGTGTCTACTGATATGTTCGTACATGGTCTGACTGATATGTCCCGTCTGCTGGCCTACTGTCAAATGTCATCTCTACTGTGAGGAAGAAAGGACCACTACGGCAGTGGAGAACACCCCGAATGCAGAAATACATAGTTACTGAGCTTATTCATGTACTGTTCGCCTGCTGTGTAGTTTCGTCTCCAGTTGTTAAGGTAGTTCTAATAGCTCTCACTTATTCACACATACCTAATAGATCGTTTAATCAACACACCAGTCATTGTTCTCTAGAAAACATCCACCTTCACCTGCCCGAGTAAATCCTTGTCCAAGAAAAACATTGTCTCACACGATTTGTCTCAAAGTGAACGTTATTATTGTTGCTTGGAATGCAGTATGTCTGTATGTGGACAGATGGAACAGGAGCAGATCTCAGCACATTTACTTTATCAAGTATAGATGCACGGCTTCTAAAGTATCCAGACACTACAGGTGGGGTTGAATTCCCGGACGTGACTAGGTTAGTTGTCACTGCACGTCTCACTATCACATCTTGTCTGACTGGTAGCATGAACTCAGAAGGACCACTTATCTTATCGCTTTAAGTCCATTCTTATTATCGGTCAGATATCTTTATGCATAATGTTATCAACTGTTTCTTTAGTTATTTCCCACCCTTTTCTGTCTCATCCTTCCAGAATAATCCAGTGTAACATCGTACATGAACCCTGAGGAAAGCTTTTGGAAAGATACAGCTCGCTTTTCGATTAGAATGTTTAGAAATATCCTTACATCATAAAAACTAATAATTTCTTATATTGTTTAATAAACTATTGCACCCAACGATAAACATCAGTTTTATTTTTTTAAGTAGGTGTGCATTCAACGAAAATGTTAATTTATTTTCAATCCGTGTATGAGATGACATTTAGTCGAACTGTACAACGAGTCTCTACTAGAGAAATACAACATGGTTAACGAGAGCCCCCGCTCATGATGAAACCTAAATATGAACATAACTGTGTTGAGGATTGTAGATGATAGCCACATGCATTACCAGATGAATAACTCCGTTGTTAGACGCAGTTCCAGCACCTCCTTGGTTCGGTGAAAAACGTGTCACGTCCAGATATTGATTGCCTTGGTGGATATCATGTATTTGAATAGAGAAATGCGCTTTTACATTCGACTGAATAAATATTCACTACACTCTTCAGCAAGAAGAATTACCTTTTCATCTGTAATGTGTAATACTATTTTGTAGTTTCGTGCAGTATACGTCCAGGTGGAACAATATATGGAACCGATGTAACATAAGAATTTTTAAACAGTTTTGCTTATTCCATGTATGCATATAGAGAGTTTTACATTGATTCTATGTACAAGGTGTGAGAGTTTTGTTAAAGGGAAATCACAAACCAGTTTGGTGTACCTTAACGATCACCCCCGCCCGATATACACAAAATGCGTGCTGAAAGTGAGAGACACCGGTTGCAGACAGGAAGTTTGTTAGTTTGAATAAACAATATCACACAACAAAATTACACGATTACTGAACGTGTTCATATTTTCGTTGGGTGAATTTAAGGATACTTTCAGTATTTTCTAATAGCTCAATACACCTGTGGTGCCACACCTACCCGCTGTGTATCCTTCTCCATATATACAGTCATGTACAGAGATTTATGGCTTGTAAAATATTCACCAATCACGTAAGGGAAACTCCACCTAAAAAGCCCATTGTCTCATTAAATAAAACATTCCTGCACACACGTGTAATAAGCATTTGTTTTGTTCACACGCTTCACGGAAGGGTCTCGCTGGGTGACGATCTACTCGTGGTCATGTGTTAAATAGACATTACAGGGTCCTCAGTCAAGAGACATTTTCTTCATTTTGTGTAGAATGAACAACTTATAAAAAATTACACATTGCACAGCAGAAAAACAATCAATGATAATGCTATATTATTCATCCTGTATCGATGCACATCTTATCACAATTTTTGCCGTTATATCCTAGTAGCATCTCACCCGCCTTACCGTCTAGCTGAAAATCTTATTCATTTGTTGAAACTGACCATCAAGTGAAAATGTGACTAAAATAAACCCGTTAAAACACAAAAATCTTCACGGGCAGTAAAAATATTTTTTTAGATGACCAGTGTATAGTATGTTGGTCATCAAACATCAAATACAGGTTTTATTATCAGCCTATGCTCACATGATGCTTCACTTGAATTACAGCTGATAGTTTGTTAAATCATATGTGAAATAATTTTGTGTAATTGTTAACTTCTTATTTTAAAAAAGTCCATGTATTTTCATGATAAATGAAGTCACAAAATTTTCTTCAGAGCATGATGAGATTAATTTTGTACAAGAGCACGTTTTATACGAAACTGTCAGAGTAGAGGTAACAGTCCAGATTCAATAAAGTCGTGAATGGAAATTGACACAGAGAATTTGGTAGTTCAATAACAGGTGTTCTCTCACAGTTCTAATGGGGAATGCTAAAACCTGTAGTAATTCAGTCCATTCAGCTGGACTATTGGACGCTGCTTTGGTTAATATTAAGGTATACTACGCGCTACAGGTAGATACGAAACAGGTTGAATGTGCAGTATGTCACTGCCCCGGCTTGCGGCGCTGGTGTGTTCATACGGTACAGACATTCACTGCAGTAGCGGTCCATTAGTAAGCTAAAGCTTTGTGAAATGATCAAAACATATTTCAGTCTCCGAGTTATTTTGAATAACGAAACAGGCAGTGAGTGATCCAACAATTTATTACATGAATTGCTTCTAGAAATAACGCCAGACAATATCGATTAATGATACACATACAGACATATGTACACGTGACTAGGCGGCAACTCTTCAGGGTGGATCACTTCCCTGCTGAGGCAAAATATGTCCTCGCGTGGCAAACAAAGGGAGATAACCCTCCTGAAGGTTTTCTTACATATAATTAATTTGGCACTTATATTATGTAATAAAAACGACAATAGCAAATAGCTCTCAGTTAGAAAGATGAGGGCATTTTTGCATAAATGATAATCTATGAAATGATTCTTTCACACCATGAGCAAATGTTCAGAACAGTGTCCAGTGATCACTGTTGTGTTCCGAGAGTGGTCATGAAAAGTCAGCACCACACAAGTGTAGCCACCACATTATCTGACCACGTGACCACCAACGGTCACCAGACACACCAAGAGAATCTGCAAAGACAACATTTTGCCGTGTCTTACCGTGCTATTGTAGGATGTGGTCATCTTTGCCAGAGCACAGTTCACCATCACCCGAAGTCCATATGTAACAGCACCTTACTAGTGTCATCAAAGAATTCCACTCCAAGTTTAAATTACGTGTCCACATATACAGTCATAGGGCCTTGTCGGCCATCACAATGTTTGTTGAGAATCAACTTTGAAGATACATAGGCGACATAGTTGGTTTCATTGCATAGTAGTTCGTGACGTTATAATTTTGACCTAAACTTGTGCCATTGTCCGGTGGCATTGACCCCGCCTGTCCTATTGCTTGCTGGTACCTGAAGCCCAGAATATCATTGACGGAATGTGAGGAGGGCCACGCCCTCATCATACATGGAGACACACAGCTTGAAACAGGGGGCTTGTTCATGGGAATACTTGGCGGCTGAGGTGGAATCTGATGGGGGGTGGGGATAGATGGCATCGTGGGTGCAGGGCAAGAATACGGGTAGAACTGGTTGTGATAGATGGGCGCAGAGGGAGGCGGGGCGATAGGGGTCGGGGGCTTGCTCTCGTACTGTTGTCCCTGAGAGGGTTGAGTTGCCCCCGTGCCCCCAATCTTGTTCCTGAGAATCCGGCTGATAGAGCTGACAGAAGGAACGTTGTACTTGTCACACACGCCGTCGGCTAACAGTTTGTCTCGGATCTCCCACGCAAAGATCCCTGGGTCTCGCTCCTTGTACATTTTGATATGTTTAACAACGTTTGGAGTGGTCACTCGAGGCTTGCTGCCTCCTATGGCACCGGGAAGGATGGACCCCGTCTCGTTGTAGCGGGCTAAGATCTTGCTGACACAACCGTGAGACACCCGGAGCTGGCGACTGATGTCACACGGCCGGACGCCCAACTGAGCCAACTCCACGATGCGCAGACGTATAGCGTTTGGCAGTGGACGGCCGTTGACGAAGACGCCTCCCAGCTGGTTGACCTCCCCGTACGTCTGGTGCTCTGTAACAAAGATGACAGTTGATAATTTGAGCTAAATTATAATAATAGATACAAATGAATAGAAATTATAATTCATATCTAATATTGAGGTTATCATGCATTTGGGTCAAGATAGGTAAATTTTGTATTAGGTATGAACACCATATTAATGAACACTGGGGAACTACATATACAATGTATTGTTTCCTAACATATGATATTACCGGCTCAACTCACAATAACTAAATAAATAAAGTGCTATATCATAAAATGTCATTTTCAAAGTGTGTCGTCTCATCTGCAGCCAACGTAAACATTGCTCGTCTAACAGGAATATTGGAATGCGTGATATATTGTTCGTCATAAGTTCGGACACGTACAGGTGTCAATATAATATAAACTGAAACTTGGATTTTAGTATTTAGTCTGTGACGTGTTATCACATGATAAAGAGGCATATTTTGTATCAGTGAAGGCCTCTCGATTTAATCCGTCTGTGCGTTCCCTGAAGACAGAGAGAGGGGGAGGTGGAGAGAGAGGTGTGGGTGTCACGCTCCGTGATGCATCATAACAGTGAATACTAAATATTGGATATTGTTACTCACTCTACTGGCAAAGTGGACAAGCTGGACAATACATCGCTCTCGCAGTACAATAAATATATTGTTATCGAAAACTCTTTTGTGTACTTTGTCATCTGCAGTTTGTACGAGATCCCTATCTGTGACAATATTTTGTGTACTTTGTCATCAGTCAGTTTGAACGAGATGCCTATCCTTGACAATATTTTGTGTACTTTGTCATCTGTCAGTTTGAACGAGATGCCTATCCTTGACAATATTTTGCGTTGCCCTCTGAAGCAGCATATACATAACATAATTGACAAGTAATTCATGAATAATAATAATGATTATCATAATCTTGTAAAATCAAAATGGGTTTATGGAATTCAGGATATTTCCTGTGTCTTCGTTAATCAATTAAAACTTCGTGCTCGGAATTCGATGACAGTATTTTGAAAACATACTGATCACCTGTAAGTATCTTCTGTCTGTATATAAACATCGTACTGAAACTATACAACTGACCTCCATTGTGTCGTAGATCAGTGCCAAATGGTGGTGTGTGAGAGGTCAGTGTATCTCAAGGTTGTAGTAATGACTTGTAGTTACAGGGGGCGGGTATTGGTATGTAAACAGCAGCAAGTGTCTGCACACTCATACAGTCTCATCCCAACTCATGTAGCTTAATCCCTAAGTGTACTTTGCTGTTTTATTTTATTCCTCAGTATATGATATCAGTGGAGCATGGTTTTGCTGTCTAACTAAACACCATGCTGCAGTTGTTCAATGTATATATGGTGAGCGTGTGCTGCATGCTCCACTGTTGCCTTCTGTTGCCTGTAAAATAGCAACTTGTCAGAAACAATAAGCCGGTATGTATGTATTAAATAGTCCGGAAACAGATTAGGACGGACTCTATTGGAAGGAACTGTCTACGGTCGCCAGTAATCCCATGTGTACATACAACTCAGTCAGCTCTTTATTAAATAGGTAAATAGTCAGTTCAGTGACGTTGACTTCTTAGATGTTTGATTTAAAAAGATGTTTCCAGTATGGTTAATATTTTAAAGGTTTTGTAAAATAAAAGTAAAAGTAGACAAAAGGACATAAACCGTCCCTCGGCTCCCTATACGACTGGAAGCGGAGGACGAATAGATTGTCATTGAAATATTGCTGAAATCACACCGCTGGTACAACGCATGTGCCAGTAATGACAAGGCCCCTGTAAATATGAACTAGCACATCATATAGTGTGTGACGGTTAAACTAATGTCACAAGTATATGTTCTGAATATGTTTAAAATCAATTCCAAAATGTTCTAAACAATCACTACCGTTATACCTGATTTTGAACTTTAAAGGGGAGTGAAGATCTCGTTTTATGAACATATCCTATAAACTCAGAGTTTTAATCATTCGACGAAAGGATTCAGTGATCGGATTCCTTGCAAAGCATGTAAGCTGTTGATATTTAATCCTATTGTTTGACTTAACGTTGTTTGAATATTATTCCAAACATGCATGTAGAGAATTTTGAATATGTTTGAAAATAATAATCAGCTTTGAATGAGGAGGTTTCCGTACATTGTTAAACTATAGAAATAGCGTCAAGAATAATTGCTTCCCAGACAAATGACTTCTTTATACGAAAACTTGTTAGGAGGGATAGTAGTTGCCTGCACGGGTTAACAGATAGCATGCTTCAACCAAACTCTCCTTACGCTTGAAACATAAGTTCGCAGACTTCGTTGTAAGAAGACATAGCAGTCCTTGGGACAATTTGTGTGTTGGAATTGAGTTTGACGCGGATGTATTTAGCTGATAAATACCGCCTGTTCCGATTTCTGTTCTCGCACTTATCTTGCCCCAAGCTTGACTCTATGTTTACTCGAGACCATTTGTTAGTTCCCGCATCAAAACACGTTAACATAAAGTTCCGACATTGCGCAACTTTGACTTTTTTTGAGGAATTTGATAGTGTTTTTTTTTTGTTGTTGTTGTTGTTTTTTGTTACGCGTAGAACCAAATGTATTTATCCTAAATAATCTGCTAGGAAAAAGCATGTATCTCGACAGTTGTTGTTATTCCATTGCCAAAATAGTAAATATACGGAAAACCTGATACATGTTTGAAAGTTAAACAGATTAATGATGAACACACAGATTGAAAGCGCCATCAATTAGCGGTCATTTAAAGATATTGAAAATTTGCATGTCTGTTAAAAAATGAAGCCGAGGAAACACGTTCCGTAATATTCATTAAGCACAATCTTTTTCTGAATAAAACATGACAGCACAATACACAGTGCCGAAATCAATATCTTTATATAAGACTTAAAGTAACAAGTAAATGCATACAGATATTTCCTGCACTACATGAATTGGAGGATAATGTTTGTAAATGTTAGACTACTAACCCATATCCACAGAATTTCGAGCGATTATGTTGAAGCGACGAGTTATGGAATTAGAGTTATCAACTCCAGATCTCTTGTAAAGCAAATGACGGGGGAGAATAATTATTCAATACCGACATTGGAAGGCCCTGCTTAGTAAAGAAGACATGACATACACATTGAAGTGCTTGATCAACAAAAGAAAAACATCTTGAGAAGCTTGAAGGATCGGTCTCCAAATACAATGTCATATCCATGTTAGTTTGTAAATACGGGTGAGAGGGATCGCTGACCCGCTAGGGGTAGACGACAAACCTTTACCTACCCGCCGCAAACAAAACCAAATTGGCACTTTCGATGAAAACACGCAACCTGAAGGGGCAAGTTTTCTCAAACACCTAGATAAATCACCGCTCTCCCTATTCCAAGGTGACTGTCTAATTTAGCCCCGCGACAGGCTGGAAAATTAAGATGGCGATATCTTGTTGTTGCTGACCTGCTATCAAGCCAAAACGTGAGAAACGTTAATTCTGGGTCCAAATTAATTACCGGCGAGTGGCAGAGTGCAGGAACGGACCAACCTTAGACACAGATGACCACTGCAAAACCCACATATTTCTTACGAAACAGTATCGTGGATGGTTGTTTATGATAAACATTTAACGAATTATTCAGTATTGAAATTCAATCATTTTGTTACACTCTAATTGTGACACTGGGTTACAGAAAAGAAGAAGAAAAATGACTTTTGTGAAAATATAAACATAAGTAGTAAAAGTGATTACAAGCTGTGATAGGTAAGTCAGTAGCCGACGGCTTGTGTGGGGTTCCGGCCAACTGGGTCCTTGTGTGACCTCTCAGTGGACAGCGCTTAGTTCATGCAGCTAATCCATTATATCATTCAATAACTAGTGACACTGCAGGTTCTCAGTACAGTACGCTTCTCAGAAGGCGTGATAATTTCGTCTGAAGCAAAACAAAGTTTATTTTGGGAGTTAAGTAAGAAAACCAAAACTCTATGCATTAAAAACAAACAAATGTATGTTTGTATTTTTAATTTATTGCACACTATAAGTGAATTCTTTTTTAGTTTCAGCAATACTTCACGTTACGTATTGCCGCTTACGAAATTAGTTATTATTGACATTAATATCTGCAGTTTACTTTGTTAAAATCCTCCCAATAAAATAAGTGTTTTTGTAGAATCATCACGCTAAACATCCTCAGTACAGTTATAGAGGGAGACTTTAATATTTAGAGTGAAAGGAAACATTTTCGTCACTAAAAGAATGAACTATTTCACAACCTCCTCCACATGCGTCATGTCGGGAACAGAAACTATTTTAGGAGCTGAAAGTTAATCCTAAATTCACATTTTGTTCGCGCTTAGCTGTCAAAATGGTTGGTTTATGCATGTTTTGCAGGGTTGAGTTTACTATTGTAGCAACTGTGCCCCATATGGAAGCAATAGATGGCTGTGTTTTGGTGGCGAGGACGAAGTGAGAGGGTCATAGAGGTATAAATCTCGCCGAGGGAGGTAGTTGTCGCCATCAACCTGAGTGGTGAGGGGTCAGTAGTCACCTTGAAGTACTCCACGCGTCTAATGGCATAACTGTTTCCCCAGCGCGTGTACCGGGTGGGGGCATTTGGTCACAGGAGCGTGATCGCTACCCACTCACTTACCCATAACTGAAGCGCCGTAATCCACTGCAAGGCCAGGGTTTGGGATAGGGTTGGCGTCCAGCTTTCCGACTGTCAACAGCTCAGGGTGTTCCTGTGAAGGTAAGTGCTGGACAAACGACGACAGCTTGAATGGAGGGTTCGGTAAACTTTGGTCTCCGTTAACTGCTTGGTTTCATATTGCGCGGTGACTTAAGGAAGCGTTATGCATGTCAATGGCACCACAACGTGACTTTTACTGTCCCCCAAGAGCGCCTGTCGTTCCCAGTAGACAGAACCACCCGCTTAATTGAGCGTCTCGACACGTGATTGGATGAGGGGCGTGTAGCCGTCAATCAGGAGTCTATAACCCCGCCTTGGATCACCGAGCTCCTGTCAGGCATCGCGCCTGTCTTTCCAGAAGAGCTAACCAGATTTGTTCTCCACAACTACCAATCACACACCGTGCCATTACCGTTGGAAAATGTGGTCCCGATTTAGGAGATCAAAGGAAATGTTTTGACCGAAAATCAAATTATGCTGGAAACAAAAGAATAACTTTCTAAATTTTCTTATAGGATGTAGTTTATCATATTCAATGATAGTAGCATAGAGAAAATTCTGGTGTCAGCAAATGCACATTTGGCATTTCTATTTTCTTACCCCCTGCTTCTTATGTACATGACGGCGAGGAAGCAGCAGGGTAAATATGCATTTACCAGAGGAGTCCTCACGCTTTATTCAGATGGCGACCATCCTAGACGAAGCAATGATGGCCTGATGCCTGATGCAATACACCCAAACGGGAAAGGTGTTTGTTTCGCCCAATCACCTAAACTACGCCACATTAAGGGTGGGCATCGACTCTTAAACCTACCAGAAAATAACTGCTTTTACAAATGAAACATTAACATGTAAACCGTCAGTACAGCACGATCCCTTTCGAATGGATGGAAACTATAGGGTACATGGGTAGTGATTGTCGACCGGTCGAAATCCCCCTCCAACGAGCCCTCCCCTTCCCAAGCAGGGTTTCTGGGAGATTTCGCTTGGATTCATGTAATTTGGAAATGGCGTCTCCAGCAACATACCGTGAATGAGGCGGCCTGGTTCGCTGCCTCCACCATGCAGAATGTACAACTCAAACGAGAAATCCATGCCCTATAACCACACATATAAACCCGTCTCGCCAACTTGCTGCCTAAATCAGCAAATACTTTAACAAAGTTTAAAACCTGCTCATTCTCCGCTGGTCCAGTGAGACACACACTCTCGGAGAAGTAGGCTCCTTGCAGGATATACTCCAGGGACGGTATTCTTTATAAAGGTATGGCAGTAAGTCTTTGTACAATTAACACCATTTCTTTGAACACTCCTATTGTTCAAAGGTGTACGGATGCAGAAAATACGCGTTTTGTATTTGTCAAAATACTGGTTATATTTTCAAAGCTAGAAATAAAAGTCAAAGACAATGGCACCGATAGAATGTGTTTAACATTTTCATGCAAAGTAAGAACTACTATATTTTTTGCTTCAACTGTTTATCAGTTGTGATATTATTACACAATTATTGCCGAGGATACAAACTTGATCTCGTCTCTATATGGCCGGAATAATGCCGATGTGACGTAATGCGAACTCAACTGAATCAAAGGTATATTTATGTTAGATCTACTTTGGTACATTACACAATATATTCAGGTCTTTGTCTTGAAAGTTGCACATGGCTCTGTATAGTTGTTCCTGGTATATCCATTCGTATATATCATCCTGTTGTATCACTTATAATTGAATATTTACACCTGATTTAGCTTCGCGCGATTAAATGTAAAACATGTTCACTGTTCCGTTGATTAACATAAAACGCAATGACGCACTCAAAACTAAATCTGTGTATATCAATTCGCAAACAACTATGTATCTAGCATAAACATATTTTTATAGAAAAGTAGCTAATTTTTGGTTTTTGAAACAAATCAGCTATGTTGCAATAAAACACAGTTACATTTTGTATTTATTTTCACAAATGTAAGTTGACTGTCCCCAACTGCTATGTACTTAGTGACAGTCTATACTTGACGGCATGTATCGGAGAGTCCATTGATCTTGTACCCTGTTGTTACATGAGCATGTGAAGGAGATTTGTCTCGCAAGTTCTGCCAGGTAGTAGGATTCTGCGTCTAAGGAATGCTGGTCAGTGGTCCATGTCGTATATCTTTACATAGCTCGTTTAACACAGCGGTGATTATTCGAAAACATCAATATCTGATCATGTAGATTGAAGTGGTTGGGATAGTTCTTGCGACATGAGACTGTATATACTTACACATCCCATGCTTACACATCCCATGGGTGTGCAAACATTGTTTGTGTCTTCAGATCATGGTCAAATCAGAGAGTCCTAAACAATATACAAGTCAATAAATGGCGAAAGTTTAGACAAAGAAAATAATCCTAACAGAACAAAACAGATTTACTAGCAGTCATACATGTCATTTCTGTTGAAATACCGTCAAATGTTCTTGCTATTATTATTTGTGCAACAGTCTGACACTGCAACTGATACATTTCAGAAACATTTAAAACAAACTTTCCGAAAGAGAAAAAAAACCCCAATAAACACTGACAAAGTGCGTGCAGATTTCTGCAGTTGTGTCGGATGAAAGCATCGGGTCCTAGCTCGGAATGTAGGCGGGATGTTTCTGACAAAATGTGCAATCACTGGATGGAGAGGAGAATGGAGATCACTAGAGGAGCAAAGACATACTTAATGGAGCGGCAGACAGGAAGAAAATAGCTTCATACATCAGCCCGTGGGTATCCCGGTGCACACGTTGCCGGGCAACATACACATATGTGCATACATGCACGTGCAGCCATCCAGGGCAGAAACGTTCCGGCTGTGTGTACATCAATCATTTCTGTAATAACGTAGCGATATATACTTAGTTTGTAGGGTAAAGCCGCAGCTCTGTGGAAGGTCGGTACATAGGTGGGAGTTCTACGATATACTCACATAACAACCTACTACCGTAGCCAACTGTACGCCATACATATAGTGTTACATAGTCGGCACAAACTGTACGCAATGTGAAGAAATATATTCACCTTTGTAAACAAAGATTATCTGACAATCTTCAAAACTCGAGGTTTAGTTCTATCAACAGGTTTATCGGATTTTATTCTTATAAGCATTTAAAATCCCTGTTAAATCTAGAAAAGTATCTTACACTCACTACAAATGAACCCCCGAGACGTTTCAGATGTAGTAGGTTTAAACGTAAAGTTGGATTTTGGAAATACAATCACTAATATCCCATCTTGCAACTATTGCATAGAAAGTGTCACATTTTTATTGAAGATAAATTTTCTATCTATCTATCTATCTATCTATCTATCTGTCTATCTATCTATCTATCTATCTATCTCTATCTATATATCTATCTATCTATCTATCTATCTATGTAAATGAGTTATCTGATTACTTCACTGACATGCGTAGCTCATGTACCCACCGTTGCTATGAACCCATGCCCATTTTGCTGAAAGCATATGTCTGTACAGAATGCATTTTTCTATATCAGACTGTAGTTGAAATGTAATCCTAATTTTAAACAGATCCAAATAAATTGACTTTGATGTGTAATCTAAGTAATATGCATCTTCAAAGTCGTACTTTGATTCTTTCTAAGTAGCAGCAGGGGTGCATGTGAGATAGACACACACATTCAAGTCTAGACTTTATGACAAACGTACTCTCACGTATACTAAGGTTACGCTGGCACAGGTTACGAGTTGTGTTCATTTGCAGACATAGGTTACGTGTTATTTGTAACTTGCAGGCATATGTTACGAACTGTGTTTACCTGCAGGCATAACATTCAGTTTAACATTTACTTGCCGATACAGGTTACGAATTGCATTGCAGGCACAACAAGGACGATTCCGCAAGCATGAGAGTGGAGACTATGAAAATATCTGAGTGAGTGAGTTTAGTTTTACGCCACACTCAGCTATATATTTTTAAACAATATGGTGGCGCTCTGCAAATAATCGAGTCTGGGCCATACATACCAATGATCAACGGCATGAGCATTTTTCTATGGACTCGGGATTCGATGACATGTGCCAACCAAGACAGCGAGCGTGACCACCTGATCCCGTTAGTCGCCTCTCACGACGAACATGGGTTACTGAAGATCAATTCTAACTGGGATCTTCAGGGGTATGAACATTATTTTGTCTGCATATAGTGATGTGGAGACCTTCTGTGGAAGAGACAATGCTAAATATATACTAGCATACAACACAAAGCAATACAATACAATACAATACAATACAATGCAGGACAATGTTTAATGTACACATCATTATGTAATTTATCACCACAAGGAACATTATGTTATAGATATAAAGGACAGACATGACACACTTTTCAGAAGTTATGAGGCGTGCGCTGATCCATTGAAAGAGGGTCATATGTAGATGATCTCGTTGTAGCTTATCTCATACATATTTATTCTTATCGCAGCGACGGTAGAAACACACATGCGCAATGCCAGAAAATGTAACAGTACGACATTGTATAAAATACGAAAGCCTGAATATCTCCTTTCATAACATAAACTGGAGAATGTTTACGTATCCTAATTTTCTTTTGTAATAAAACCTAAACTCGCGTGAAGAAAGTAGGACGAAACAAAAAGTCAATCTTTATTGACATATCAGTTTCATTTAGACGTAACATGTTGTAGGTGTTAGTCATATAGTGACTATCTAAGACCAGGCATAATTAAGGACTAAGTCTAAATTAACAAACCACCTTCGAAACAAATGCATACGTTTCACTGGAACAGGCCTACAAGTCGAGAAGAGGCCACTGCACGTCTCTGTTGATCTAGCATATGTTCGATCTGACCAAAACATACGATAGTTAGCGATACCGGTACCAAAACCTGATCTGTACGGGTCGTTTATAAAGCTCTACATGATACACTCTTTCAAATGGAAATATCTTTACCACTTTTTAAAATTACGAAAATGCTCAATACACAACTGCTTTGAAAGTTGAACCGAAAAAGCAAAAAACATGGTATGTGTCATGTGGTGGCAAATTCATGTCCTACTCCAGTGTTAACTGAAGCAGTCTATGTTTACATGAAATTACACATAGATATAAATATATTTAGCAACAGTTCTCTCAGTTTTCAGCATCATGGAATGAACACGACATACTTTCTACAGTCTCTATTCAGATGTCATTGTTACTTTACAACATTTAAATAATTTCGAAATTCATATTATGAAAAAAATGCCCCTTTGCACAAGATTATCTGACAATCTTCAAAACTCGAGGTTTAGTTCTATCAACAGGTTTATCGGATGTTATACTTATAAGTATTTAAAATCCCTGTTAAATGTAGAAAAGTATCTTACACTCACTACAAATGAACCCCTATATCTAATAATATTTTCTACTGTCATTATGACTGCTTTAAAGAGATGCCCTAATCTGAAGTTAAAATAGCGATAGATTATTGTGAACACATAGTTGTGGAACCGGTTTATAATAATCAGCATTATCATCTGCAGGTTAAAATACGACATACAACCTACACAGAACGGTAGGCGACGCTGTATGCCGGTTGATCAGATACTATATAATGATCGCTTGGAGTAGATACTTACTAGTAATGACATTTCTTGTAATGGGCAGATGTGAATCGAGTAAATAATGTTTCATGCCTTATAAGAAATATGTGAAAAGTTGATCTGAGATGTGATGAGAGAATGTTCATAATTACAAAGGCCAATATTAATACCACAATGTATTTTTCTGTGATACTTCAGATAGTGTGGCATTTCAGAAATGGTATACATACAAACTGCACCGGGGTGTGGTGATAATTACAACCGTTAGAATTGTACAGGCATGTTGTACTTCATCAACATGAACAAACATAGGCATTGAAGGCTAATTTATATCGAAGTTTTACAAATGGTTTTGTGGTTTTTACACAGACTCCAAGGTTCCGGACATATTCCCGAGATGAAATCACCAGGCTAGAAGTAAAGAAAGTACGTATTTAATATGTTACACTTACACTCTGAATGTGTTTGAAATGTCATGTCAGTGAATGCAATGTTAGCTCTTCACAACCAGCCTGGCGATACGTTCACTCCGACATGTGGCAAAACCAACTCTTATCGTCTCAGTCAGTACTTAAAGAATTACATACGCTGTTAAAAAACAATATTTTTTCATGAAATTCAAGCCGCAGTTTCCTACTTGAACATGTTTCTCCTGAAGTTAATTTAGCCTTTAATTTCTGATTTCAAACTAATGATCTTTGGAAGCATAAAATTTATCTAAAAGCAATAAAATAATATTCCTGCTTTGATTTTATCTGCACGATATCGAGTTTTGTCCGTCCCTATACGTCAGCCAGTAGAATATGTCTTAAGACGTTGCCCATACCTGAAACCGCTGCCAACCGTTTAAATCAAAATGTACATTTTCATTGCACAAATCCAGATTGTATACATATACAGTATACAGATTATCAGTATCACATGAGAATTCAACAGCACAACTGCCTCACTCAGTGAATACACACGCAGTGGGTGTTCGTCTTTCTTTGTACATTAGGTAGCGTGGCTCCTGTGTCCAGGAGTGGTCAGCGAGGGCAGCTTGTGGGGACCTTTTACTGACGCATCTAGTGTCCAGCTTGCTTGTCTGACCTCAACGTTTTTGCGATAACACATTCACAAGTGTTTTCCAATGTTATGTGTATGACACACGAAACCCAAAGTACCATTAAACTATGAAGATACAACACAAAGGTGAGAGGGGATTCACCAATGCTATAATAACATGCAACATGGCTACTACATATTTTACGTTTCAATACATTTTATACTTAATTAATTTAGTTTAATTAATCGTTTGATCGGCATCTAATATAGTTACTTTAACCTGGTCAGATAACTGTTTTCTGGTCTACTGAAACCATGAAAGTAGAAACCTAGCACACGCTGACTTGTACAATAGAGACTTTACAAACAAAATCTGTCTGGGGTAACTTCAACTGTTTGGGGTAGTTATAAACCCCTCCACTATATCCCCAATGTGACCAGTTTGACCACAGTAAGTGAACACACCAAACACAACTCAACTAACACATACAAACGTTGACCGTTGTAAAGTGTGTTGTGGCTATCTGAGACGCCCCGACCAGTCATTATACTGATATCAGCCATTGAGCCATCAATCACTGTCACTTCACATTCATCTTCGCACATTTCTGTTCACGTTTATCAATCGGGGTTCTCTTGGGATCGACCAAAAAACACCAAGATTATATTTTCAGGTTCTCTACTCACAAACTGACAGACGTACTGTTCTCGCACTGACGTTTTCTCAAGTGGAGATTCTTGTAGTCTGACATTCAGGTTGAGTGTTACTGTGTACTGTAGCGCTGATTGGTCTGTATGAACGTTCTTGATACTTCTACAATTATTGCTTGCAGTAAGTTTTCATATTTCAAACGTAGATCAAACCCACCAGTAGTTGTACGTATGCACAAACCCTACACAAGGGTCGGGGTGTGTCTCATTGTCTGAATTTGATAAAAACACAAGCAGCGTACCTGAAAACACAAGAAGCATACCACTGAGTGTGTTGTTTACCATTATTGTTTATCACTGGCAGTCTATTCTCCTTCTTTTTCAGGTGTATGTGTGTGTGTGTGTGTGTGTGTGTGTGTGTGTGTGTGTGTGTGTGTGTGTGTGTGTGTGTGTGTGTGTGTGTGTGTGTGTGTGTGTGTGTGTGTGTGTGTGTGTGTGTGTGTGTGTGTGTGTGTGTGTTGGGGTAGGGGGCTGTGTGTTTACGTCGATTTCTCATTTACACCAAGTGTAAACATTATGCAGGTAAATTGCACGAGGATCATGCATCAAATTGCTGAAAAACATGGGCAAGTATAGTCCACGTGAACTGCTGCGTTTTGGTGTAAAGCTTTGTTAAGAATTCACAATTTTTCACTGTGTTTCATCATTAAATCAAACTCATGACAATCATCTATTCAACGTGTAATTTGTTTCACAATAGATAATGTGAAAACAGTACCTTTAATAAGTTACAAAATCTAGTTTAGAACGGTTGACTGAAGTAAGTGACTACATTTACCCTTGCGAGTCGAAACTTATGATGCTTAGTATACTCTTAGAACATAAATATAGTTCATACCTTGTTCATCTTCTTTTCTTAAAACTCGAAACTTCATGTTGGAAAAACATCTCAACACCCACAAATCACCTTAGTCTCCTATGGCCTGGGCGGTTCCGTTAAGCAGGTGGTAGTTGTCGCTGACGATTCTCCTCCACCCAGAAAGGATGTGTTACAATTTGAATACAACTTGATTACAATGACTATCTGACGCAGAAACCTTACCTACAACAGAGTAGGGTGTGTGTGGCTGACACAAGAACACTCACGGCACCAAATGCTTTAATGACTTTACAGCTGGGTTATTATTGTATAACTTGTATAACAGTTTTCAGATACGTTGTTTACAAATATACACAGGCCTGTTTCTCTCAACCGCGCACAGTGTGATGTCACCGTCCCAGGTAAGCCGTTTCCTTCTTGTATTGAGTTCTCTCGTCGGTTCATCCTCGCACAAAAATTTCTCAGCATAAACGTAATATAACATATACCTCCTATAACAAGACTAAGTAAGGGAAAACAACATACACAGAGAAGTTGATAAATTCAGTAGCTATGAATGTCGTATGAATCATTTAATGGTCCCTTTGGTTATGACAGCTTCAGCATGCTGAATAAGAATTACTTACACTGTATAGTTCATCTGCGTTCACACATGCCCGATTTGTTTAGCAATAAACATAGAAGGTATGTGTAAAGTATAAATTCATAATCCAATTTCGCTATTGCTATTCAATCAAGAGAACCCGAAGTTTGCAACGGGCTCGTTTTTCGTCATTCGAAAACTGGTCCAGCAGCGGGTTGGTTGTTCTATGTCCACATAGGATGGCTTTCTTGTTATAAATGACAACAGGGCGGAATACCAGTCTGTCTTTTTTGTTTGGTACTTTTCAATAACGCAAAATTGGTTTCGTTAGACAGTTAATGTCTAATGAGTGTGAAGTAGTAGATAGTCATATGTCTATCTTACTACAACTGTTTAGTAATTTAATACTTTTTCCAAAAAAATTCCCAGCATCGTTATACAGTGTCTCCAATAATTCAGTCAAATGTAGTCTTTAATCGGCAATCCTGTAAGTACAAAGCTGGTAAAAAGAACACCTGAAAGAAGGGCCTGGTATTTTTGTCTTACGTAACTGCCAGTGAATGAACATACTACTAGTAGGGTTTCAACACCCAGTCTTTGACTAATGAATCCACTTCTGCCTCGAACACAGAAAGATCTTAGGAAAAATGAACCATAATGTCAGGCTACATATATAATCGTGTAGACTTGTTTTCTCAAATTTTCCCTTGTAAATATTGCATTAAAGAGAAATGCCTAGGCTCGACCATTGAAAAAGGGATGTATTTATAGGCTTAGTACACAGAATATTTAGCTGTGATCATGAACACACTGTGAACATATCTATGATATCTCATACATCACAGGAAATATTTCATGACGAGGCGTGAGCTACTTTCACGGAATAATAGGTATTATTATGTTATTTTGTAATGTAAAAAATGTCATGTCTAGTATAGGTTTGTACCTGTTACATAGGTAGTAATTGTATCAAGCGTTACAACATGCTCGAAAAACAACAACAAAACACACCCATACAACAGAGTATCAAGAACAAGTTTGTTTAGGATAGATGTTGTGTCAAAGCACCGTGAAGAACTGTAAGTCACAACAGTCACGGGTGTACTGTTGCTGTTTGCGATATACAGGCATTTTATTTATGTAAAGTAGTTTTTTGTCTTATAACTTAGGAGTAAAATGTTATTTGGAATCTATACACACATCGTACATATTTTGGTTCTAACTATTGAAAGAATTAATAATTGTTTATATGCTAAGAACTGTTGGCAACTGAGAAATTGGCAACAATAAAGGTGAATGTGAACTTGTCAGTCATTCAGTACCTTTACCTTAAATGTTAATGTACTCATATTTAAAAAAAAAATAAAACCAAAACATTTCTCAAACCCCAAACCCCTAATATATCCAATAGTCTATCCCTAGGCGTTGAAGTTGCTCACAAATATGTCACATTGTTCACAGGGAATACTGAGTTACATGCATTGTTTAAGTCTTCTGATGTTCTTTTACATAAACAAGCCATCGTTTCTTTAGATTAATGAATGATTTGTGAAAATGGGTAAATTAATTTGTTTTTTATAAACACAATCTGTAAGACACAGTCACTAGTTTGGGGACATATTGACAATAATATATATGCCATATTTTGGTCAGGGAGGTGTGTGATAGATGACCAACGTCCCATGCCTCATAAATTAGTGACATCAGATCCTGAAGAAAACGTATATGTCCGTTTGTCATAAGTTAGATTGATAATTAAGTCTTGGACAAATCGTCTAATAAAAGGCACAACAACGTGAAAACTGTAATAAAACTGTTTCCCTCAAATCCATCGCTAACGTTACCTACTGAACTTCAGTATTTTACCAATGCTCAATATTACTAATCTTCATAACCCAATGTTGCTGTAGAGAAAGTGGCATGTTCTATATTAAGGTGTCACCATAAGATCGTATCTTCGTAACGGTAAACAGATAAATGTTCATGGGGACGTAAAGCAGTGATTGTAGAACTCCAGCCACAATGACCGTGTGGATTATGTAGTCGTGCACTTCTCATAAACAATGACGGAACAAATACTTAACATCGATTATGTATTCCCATAACATATACAAACTTGATTGTTGAATATCACAAGTAATGCATGTCTGTCGGGAGAACAAAACTATTGACTTGAACAATGGATTTAACGAAACGTTTTAAAACGTTATAAACTTGTAATGCGTCGAAAACTATGTTATCTATCTCAAGCACACACTCATCGAATACCATTGTCTGTTTCATGTAAGTCTCTATCAAACAGTTTTTGTTCGAGATGCTATGAAACACTGATCACACTAGTTGAATTGCAAGTGTCTTGTATATGTAATATCACGTACATTTGGGGTGTGTGACCTATAAATATATATTTAGTCAATATTCTGAATATAATCAGATTATTAGTATTCGTTTTTGTGGGTTTTTTCGTACTAATTATAGCTATCCCGTAACACTTCCCCTAAAATGTTCGATCTTGAGAACATACCATATTTTGCATTATGAATACAACATTATGAATTTCAGCTTTTACAATATTTGTACCATTACATATCACACTTGTTTTAGTAATGGTATTCTCAGAGAAGATATTACAAAGAGGGAATATTCAAGCGGTCAAATATCGTAACACCAAAGCGCCTGAGAGAACAAAACATCAACGACAAATTTGCAGTTGTCGAGACCATAAAAAGACTTCTGATAGTTATTCTGGTGTTCACTGATAACTGCAATTCATATCCCATCATATTCAATGTACCGTGTAGTACCTCTGCTCGTCATTACGTTCATCTTCTAATATAGCCACATAGATTACACATAACAAAGATTACAGAATAAAGCAAAGCTTATGAAGATTAGAGATAAATGCGTTGAATGCAGTACCCGAGATCGTTGCTTCACCTAAAGGCAATTGAAGGTTTCCTTGTCACAATAATCTCTTCCATGCAGTAATGTGATAAGGTACCAGCTTATCATAACATGTACATGTAGCTTGGAATCCTATCTTTCAAAATCATGAAATTTGAATTTTGCGGCACAAATTTGCAACAGCTCAAACATGGGAGGAGCTGATGTAGTTGTAAATTTACTTTCGTAAACCCCAGGCCTCCTTAGATCAAAATATTTTACACTACCAATTGCTTTTCACATACAGCCGAAGTAATGAGCCATGGTACATAAGCATTATCAAACCTAACTAAAGTTTTCTTGGTCGCATGAAAAGTGTCGCTATATATCTAGTGTATTTATGTCCCTCAGTTTAAAGGTTTATAACATTTATATGAAACAAAAATAATTATATCTTTGTTTGTGAAAGTGTGTAACACTAATAGTTGAGATGAATACAACTTGATGCCTCATTGTATTAATAAGCTTTTTTATTATTGATGCTTGAAATTAGATTGATAGATGAAGTACAACTAGAAATCCCAGTAAAACATGAACCTGTAAATGTGATATTTGATATGAGTCACAGCTTCATATCTGCTTGTATGTGAAAGTTTGGAACCTCCTTATTTCAGATGAACACAACTAGATGCCTACTTCAGTGCAAACACTTGTAACATTCATACCAGGACTGAAACACTGCTACGGGCTTTATTGTCTATTTAAGTTTATAACTTTGATACGTGAGATGAGACCCGACCAGATATCTATTTGTATGTACGTACTTGTAACACTGACACCCGAGATGTAAGCCAGCTGGATACCAGCTTCAGTGTAAGAACGTTATATGATTATACACGACTAAATACACACTTGTGTAGATATTAGTCTGTGTGATTAAGTACCTAACTAACATGGAAAGCAGATCGGCAATGTAAAATTACTGTCACTCTCTCCATACCTGACAATCCTTGTTACCTTTCATGAGAATACGTACCCACCCAACACTAGGCCATGCTGTGTTCCAGGTGTCACAGTACCTGCATCTGCTTACAAAATATCTGTTGATTACGTTGTCCCTGGCACTTTGGTTCTCTCTGAATGCATACACCTAAATGCTTAATACACTTTGAGTAAATCGTAAGCAACAGTTAATTTTATAAAATACCTGTGCGATGGTCAGCTTGTATAATTGCGACGTGTGTCTGGTCAAATACTTTATCTGCTAGGTAACCAAGGTAACTTATGTGGAAACGGTGTGAAGTTCGTAGCTGCTTCTACTGTATCTTTATACAGGAGTAATATATTAGATGTGAATACACTGGACACAGTACAGCTTCTGCGTGCTACAAATTCATTCCGATCGGTATGTGTTTTAACCTAACGTCTTCAATGAGTGTCTAGCCACCTTGCCAATCATTCGTTTAACGGTGTCAATAATGGCACGACAGGTTCCCTGTAGCGACTGTGCGAATGTCCAGTAGTGATCGTTTTATGTACTAAGGCTCTGTTTGCTTCCATCAGCTACACAAAGTCAGCTCACAAGCGCAGCCTATGGAGCAATGTCGAAATGCTGTATGTATTTTCCTACAGAAATTGCCCTAGTGCTGTTGCATCGTCATTGATGTCCCAGTGATGTCAACGGCCCGTCGATGACATGTACATTTCACCAAGTTCACTGTTTAAGTGTTGACGTGTGTGGTTGATTGCCCACATCGTCGCCTCATTACAACCCCATTTCAGTCCCCCACGGTGGGGGATTGTGTCATTTCACATATATATGTTGTTTACACGAGGCTCCTTGCGCACAGAGCAAGACATTTGCTTTCTCCCAGTGCACAAAACACGAATAAATGTCTCATATGTTTCAAATGAGACCTATCCGAAGTAAACAATCTCGTCTCCTCTGATTGTTTATTATCAACAGTTGTACAAGCATCCGCTTACTGGTGCAGTCATTGCTGTGTGTCTGGAGCTGCATACACCGGTAAAACAACGACCCTCAGTGTGACGGGAGTAGTACACCCTGCTGTTTGGTTCACCTTCACTCACGTTGCAACACAAAGTTCATGTTGCAGACTCACCTGGAGGCTGAACGAAGAATGCCCAAGAGTGTGACATTCCTGTACACACAGCCTCCTGTTTCCTGTTGATCGGTTTGATACAGCTGAACTATTCCTCAGGTCATGTAGGTTTACATGGCTGTGTACATGATCTTTATCCTTAGTTTGTGTGATAAGGAGAAACCAAATGAGAACTTTTGAAGTTTTAAACATGTTCTGTTTTGGGACGTTTGGCAAGATTAGTGATAGCTGGCATTGTCATAACTGTATTCCTCTGTCTCTGACAATCACGGTGAATGTTCAATAGGCTTCATGAAGCTATGATGCTTAATAAATGCGTTGTCAAACGCGAAATTTGATTAGGTTAGGACATGTCCCATGTGTGTAGTGGGCTGCTGTGAGAGTAAAACACTTCATGCTAGGGATCCTGTGTTTTGACATGTCATCCCACCATGTTGTCTGGTAGTTTGAACACTGTCTCCGTTCAAAGGAAAGGCCATCGGTTGGGTAATCATGAGGCGGGATATTGTCGACCTGTAGTAATAACGACAATATTGTGTAGCACAGCCTCTGAAGAGCTCCTGACTAACCGCGGTCACATGGTACAGTATCAATCGTTCTTGACTGCCAGCAGTCCGCCATAAAACGGTGGACTGGCTTGACTTTCAAAGCTCCCCAGGGGAAGCGCCAAGTTAATACGATGTACTTACATACGGAGGGATCTCAAGCGTGACCTTCCGCATTTGTTGAGGAGGCAGGAAGGATAATTGTCGCTAAATATACCGCACCTAGGGCAGGCATATTGGTCACATATGCTCCCATCACGGCGGTAACACAGAAATTGTCTTCGTGTAGTAATTACACGTATTTATTGCTTTGTAAGAAAGCTCCGTCATCGTGTTATCATGACAAAATCATATGGTAGCGTGTCTGCTGATGTGGTTAACAGGCTTTTTCTATTCCAAAATACGACCTCGGAAGTCGGCAGCGTAAAATAGGTATTGTCTTAGTGCTCATCAAATACTGGAGTTTCTCGTCACATTGGCATCAGTTACACTTGTTCAGTGTTGATGATTTCCACATGCACGACTGCCATAGTTAGAATCGAACACAAACACCAGGACGGATGAAATAGTGTGAGTATCTGCCTGTACATCTCACTGGAGAGTTTGCCGGCTTGTGTTCTATGTCATTAAATCTTACGGAACACACAGATACGGTGATTAACTGCTACTTACTGCAGCATTAACAATGCTAGTATCCAGGCAATCTCACACCGAGTATTCCAGCAGCGTTTGTGTTGACATTGATGATTATAGCAGCAGGTAGTAAATAGTCCACATTTCCGTGCCGTTTGGAACACGAATGTCAAAGTGCTAGTATCGGAAACACTAGAATTGGTACTTCAGTTTGGTCTAAATATTGCTAATTATGTATGTGTTCCATGGGTCTGTATAATAACGATACAGAAACTGAACAGAAACCTTCATAAATTCGTAAAGTTATTCAGTTCAGCAAGCCTAGATTTATATCAAATGGCCGTTTTATGAATGGGAAGTAATACGTGATATTGATCCGATTATTCAACACACTGCTTCTCTCTTTCACATTGTACAAACTAAAATACAGTAATTAAGAAACTGAAATGTGATTTAACGTGTACGTATGTGTCGTGTGTACATGTGTGATTTTAATACAGGTTATAGAGTGCTAGCCCACTGAGCTACCACGCCACAGTTTAATATGGATACCCAACTCAGACACAGTATACTGACACCAGGCCGACAAGTCCATGTATTTGTTTTAAACCAAACCCCAGGCACGGTGACAACAAATATAAACCAACATCTTTGGTTTGACTCGGTCGGGGAACCACTGAACTTTCGCTATCCATCCAGATCCTACATCAATCAGACCAGGGATCAGCTCCAGCTGTTGAGAACAACGATATTACAACTTCTACTTCTAAGAAAGAACCAGATGAAACCAGTGAAGAACTAAGAAAATGACATGCTGCAATATTGTCTGTAAAGCCTGAAAGACTGAAAGAGTTCCGGCCAGTAAGAAAAGCATACAACCAAATCCACATACGTTTAAAACCTGGAACCTATTCATCTTATTGCTAATCCGGCGATTCCGAAGAAACTAATTTGTCTCGCAACTATCAGTCTAAAAGTACAAAATATTGGATGAATGAGTTGAGTTACAACAATGACATTTATTTAATGTATAATGTACAACTTCAGAAAATCTTTCTCCGTAATATTTCTATCTGTTACGATAATGCAAATCGCATATAATAAATAATATAAGCGCTCTTCTAGAGGTTTTCGAAGTGGTCCATGACAATTCTATTCTAATAACACTTTACTATGAACAGCACTTAAACATGTTAGTCTCACAAACCTACCCGATGAACGTTTATGTGTTTATTTCTGTCACCATTTATTCGTAAACCTATGGATGTGTACAAACAGACCTGCATTTCTATCACAGTATATACTTACTAAAAGAGTGATGTTAACTGAGGAGAATATGTATTAGTTATACAACCAATATAACAAAACGCTGAATATAAATGGGACTATTTATATACCATATTAATACATAAACATGCGCTACTGGAATTAAGTCACTGTGCATTTTAATACTATGTCATTTTCAATACAGAAAGACAATAAGGTGATTTGTGGTATTTAACTTAATCACTGTTTAACTGCTGACAGGATGATATCGAAATCTATAAGACTTGACACTAGGCATCGTAACACCAACTTGAGAAGATGTCATGTCAAACGTTAGCCCACAGATTCAGTATCGTATATGTCCATCACTGACCTTGATTCATGTTTGACAACGACGACACATAGACGACACAATATGTGAGTGAAGGTCCATGGGGATGGGCATTGTCCTGCTGAAGTGGGCATTGTCCTGCTGAAGTGGGCATTGTCCTGCTGAAGTGTGAAACTACGTTTCTGTCCTTGAATGAACGGCAGCACATGAGACCCAGTGATCTTATCCTTGTATGCTTTAAGTCTGCCACCATGTATGGAAGGAAGACTACATGCATCTATTATAAAGGAAATAACTTGCGGTCTTGTGAGAAGGAAATGTTACATGTAAATGGACGGTATTGGTTGATAACTGTGTATTTGACAATCATAGAGTATGGGTAACTAGTCCTAGGCGTATCATAAACCTTGTTGATGCATGCAGAAAATATTTGGAGAAAAAACGTTTCCTTCAGAGTAGGAAACCGACGGGTTTTGATTCAAAATGGTATCATACTATGCGCATGATGTGTTTCACGTTGTTAGTATGGTCTTTTACTAGCATGAACAACTACAGAATAAAATCGACTTTTTGAGATATCAGAGGAACTTCTTTAAGAGGAACATTTTTTTCATTTATAAACACAGGGTATTATTAGAATTCCATAAAATATAATTCGCCTGCAAAGCGCATTAAAAGAAACATTTTTTTACTGCTTGATGCAGACTACAATAAATCGCACACACATAAAAGACGTGAAAAAATATTTGAGAAACAATATAATCCCAAAACGTTGGAACATATGTATTTGGTAGCTCAGAAATGTGCAAGCAATTGCAATTTAATATAGATGCACTCAGGATCATTTATGGAATCATACGAACAAGGTGTTTCTACAAAATTGGACGCAATGATTCCTTACTATGTACTTGTCGTGGATGAGAACCTAAAACTACCATGTTTTATGAATGTAGCCATGTGAAAAAACTTTGGAGAAGTTTGACCAGTTGGATGAAAACTGTTGCTGAAGGTGAAGAAATGAAAAGATACTGTTAGGAATTTGAGGAAAACATAATAACCAACTATGTGCTGCCTGTTTGACAGTAAAAGTAAAACCAGTGATTGTAAACCAATGTATGAAAAAGACAACATTCATTGTAAGCATGTACATAAATACAATATTATGTAGCTATCCAAAACGCAGCCTTTTCAACATGCTGTGATAATCAGCTTTTCTCCTTCAGGTCAGTTTGAAATTCAGATGCACTATGATCTGCTGTGTACTTTCTCCTAAACATGAACAATCTATGTGGTTTGTTATAATCTGGAAATATATTGTGCCTGCTAAACATATGGCAAAGATGATTTACTGATATCAACCTGCTAAAAGTATGAGTACATCTGTGTGAACTAAAATACCTGTCTCAACTTTATATTTACCAGTCAGCTGAAAGCAAAAACATATATATGACAATATTGTTTATGTTGTAAGTGGGAAACCTAGATATAAAATTAAAATTTGAAACAAAAAAGAAAAACACAAAACGCTTCACTATGTACACGATTTAAGAACATGTTCCTCTCACAGACTTGCCCGGCAGCATTAATTCGTAAAACCACGTGTCCAAATATACATTGTGTTTCTATGAGAATATAGCCGCACACCAATATTGATGTTAGATCAATCTATCAATCCTTTATTCCGTAGTTTAGGCCACATCGCCCACATTGCAACTATAGTGTAATGTCACATAACCAAAATTATATTAAGAAGATCTTATTCTAAATACCTTTCACAAATAGATACTTGTTATGCGTAGTATATTTACATAAATTTATTTACACGTGTTTAATATTTGCTGCGATGTTAATCTAGTTTTACAATATCTTTTGACAGAAAAGAAGTATCGATAACGGAAAAGAAATATCTATTACAGATAAAGAAAACAGGGTATTAATTTTCTACAACATTCATATCACAGTGCAAACAAATAGATTCTATACCAGAATTACCATTGACTCTCCTTTTACGTTGCTGATTAACTTAATCATACGGAATTTAGTTAATGGATACATGTTTCTCATTGGAATAGGTTTTTTAATATTACAGAATAGTGTGACAAATAAGATGATGATTCAGTACTTTGCTGCCAGGATTGAATGTATATATCAATCGATCGCCTTCTGAATGTAGATATAAAAATACTGGTATCACGAAATCTTGCATAATCCATGCACAGATAGAAAACCACCGATAAATAACATAAATAACGTGAGGAATTCAGTTAACCATGTTCGTCATGTAATGTAGGCATTCCATCTGTGTCTTATACCCATCTCCAGAAAACTTTTGAAGAAGTTTGTTTTCTATATGTATTATATATATATTCTCACATATGGGTCAGAAATATGGGGATAAAACACCACATATATACATATACATATATACATATATGTATATATATAACTTCGTGGTGTTTTACCCCCATATTTCTGACCCATATGTGAGAATAGGAGATATTTTTAATCACATTTTTCAGTTTGAAAGTCAGTATGTTTACTGTTACTCAACAAATTCAACACCAGTTCCGTTGCTTCACGTGCTTGCATAGCCAGGCGTTTGTCCATATCAATCTTAATGAATACACAATACCCAGGTAGTTGTAATACCTTACTGTTTCAAGATTTATGTTATCTTAAGTCCATTTTTCATGCTTGGAAAGTGTACCTCCCTTTCTGAAAACAATGGTTTTGTATATGTCAGTGTTTACACTCAGTCCCCATTTCCAACTATACTCAAATAAGACATCTAATTGCCTTTGGTCAGCAGTGGAGAGCGAAAATAAAACAACATCGTCTGCAAATAACAACAACATTACTCTGGTTAACAAATATATCGTAACTGCAGGCTTTATAAATTTCGTGTACAAGTTCATTAATAAAGAATATAAATAAAACAGGGCTTACAATACACCCTTGTTTAACTCCAGCTGATGTACAGAAAGAAGTCTAATAATTATAACTTTATGTAGTTATAGCTTTTACGGAGGAATAAATGTTTTTTAAGACAGTATAGATTTTACAATGACATCCATTCTATGTAACAATTTTGTTTTGTCAGCGAGGTCAAAGGCCTTTCTAAAATCTATAAAGGCACAGTAAAGTCTACCTTTGTTGTTACGCAGATACTTTGTACATAAGGCCTGTAAAGGACATATTTGGTTTAAAGTGGAATATTCTGAGCGAAACCCAGCTTGAGAGCCATCTATTTACTTCATTATCATCTAACCAGATTCTTAAACATTTTTCTATATTTGATGCAAATACTTACAGCAGCAATTCATGAGACATATGCTTTGTAGTTGTTTCGGTTATTTCTTGACCCTGAATTTAAAAAAAAGGAATTATTATACCAATGTTCCCGCTATCGAGATCATTACACTATCCAAGACTTTATTAACAATAAGAGTAGAAAAGGTAAGAAATATGAACAACTAAGCTCTGGAAGTTCAGATGCTACACTTCCGGCTTTACCTGGTTTTAAATCCTGAATACTGTCAAGTAACTGTTTTTCTGTGATAACACTATTGACTATGTCATTAGTAATGTGTATTGGGGGATCATCACAAATTTCACACTTCTTCATCGAAACAGTTATTTTCGGGATCATATACATAAACATTTTCGGGTCCATATACATTAATTATACAACAAATATATATGGAATTATATATGGGAGTATTTATACAGACATATTATGATATAAACATATGTTGCTGGAATAACGTCACTGTGCATTATCTGATCACAACTACGACGCATAGATGACACTAATAGGTTAAAGGTAGTGTGGGGAATGATGTCCATGTCTGAACCAACGCTTGTCCCAAATCGGCTAACGTCAATGGCTAATTTTGGGTTTGACGTAAACATCGCTACAGGCGTGCTCGATAGGGACAGGTCCGGAGAAGCAGCGCCCCAGGGGAATACCAGGATATTCTGCTTTCTCAGGAATCTCTCACAACACGAATGGCACGGGTTCATCGGGTGAACGGGTATCATCTTGCTGAGGCGTGACGTTACGTCTCTATCCTTGAATGAATGACTGCACATGAGGCTCATAAGACGAGCGGTCCGAGGCAAATCTTTCGTGCTCCCATTATGTTGAAAACGTCTTCATTTAGAGGAGATCCTCTTTAGCGGACACCAAAAATGTCTGGCCACTTCATTTTGGGCCATTCCAGTCTCCGGCGGAGAAAGCCATTTGAAGCATGATGTCCGCCCCCTTCGGTTGAAATGATTAAATTAACGTGTTTGTCATGACATTAAAGAGGCTAAAGAATATTCAAGTGTTCGTTTTTGAATATAAGGAGTGTGAACTTAAGGTGTCCAAAAACCATGCAAAAAGTAAGTTAATTGTATACAAACTTTCACTTATGCAATGTATGTTATACATACGTTTCCGTTAGTATATAAACATTTATTACGTTTATACGATCCCGACCCGTGAAGGTCGGGGGTAGAATAGGCCTTGAGCAACCCATGCTTGCCATAAAGGCGACTATGCTTGTCGTAAGAGGTGACTAACGGGATTGGGGGGTCAGACTCGCTGACTTGGTTGACACAAGTCATCGGTTCCCAACTGCGCAGATCGATGCTCATGTTGTTGATCACTGGATTGTCTGGTCCAGACTCGATTATTTACAGACCGCCGCCATATAACTGGAATATTGCTGAGTGCGGCAAAAAACTAAACTCACTCACTCACTCACTCATATGATCCTACTCATATCACTCAAGGTTATACTTGCTGAAGTTATATGCACCTTCTGGTGTTCCCTTTCCATGCATGCACTACATACATTGTCTGTTAAACCAGTTACATAGTTTGATAAATAGATAGATAGATAGATAGATAGATAGATAGATAGATAGATAGATAGATAGATAGATAGACACGCCCTTATCTATGTAAGAAATAGTGTTCGAGACACAAGTGTACCCCGTCATACACAAGTGTCATTGATTGTATGTGTATAGTTGATGAATCTGGTATCGTGTACAGGACACAGAGCGCCTGACAGACCAACATTTATAATAACTTATTAATATACACGTAGTAGTTAGTCTTGTATGGATTGTATTTATACAAGAGAGAGAGAGAGAGAGAGAGAGAGAGAGAGAGAGAGAGAGAGAGAGAGAAGTAAACACAGTACTGATCGTGTGTATGTACGAGCGTATAGGACCTACGTGTAGAATAGGAACTTCGCCTGTACACCTCGTTTCTGACCGACAGAATAGGACACTGATGGTGTCACGTGGACATAGAGCACTTAAACAACCGAGAGAAAAACCTTGCTGGTTATCAACTTACACGCCAGAACAACGCCAGTTTATGAAGAACACTGGCTCCAGTATCACGCTTCAAGATTATTTAAACCCCACATACATCCCCTTAATTCCAGTCTGTTGTAAGTAGTTGCACTGACGAAAAAACAGTTCTAGGAAATAAATATCGCTCTACGTATATTTTGTATGATATCAAGTCACTAGACTAGAAAATGTTTTATGAACATTTGGACCCTTCCCTTCATAGTGGCCTGTATCACGTCAACAGATATGAACGCCGTCACAGGGAGCTGAGAGGCTGTCTTTGTGCTTGTGATGCCATATAGTAGCCTGTGACACTAAATGTCTTATATCTTTCGAAATTATCTTGAACCGAAGGACACACGTTTATGGTAGCGCGGTTACTGAGAGCACTCTGTTGCTTGGAGTTGTAAAAAGCTAACTGAGAACACGTCCGAAAAGGGACCTATGTGAACCCCAGCACAGTCACGACAGTCGGTTCTATCCTCTCCAGAACAGCTTTACTCTAGCCCGGCCGATAAAAAAAAGTACAAAGGAATAAATCCCAGCTCACACACAGAGCAACGCCAGTCGGCTGACGCACAATCATACATGTCATATTCTGCTCGTCAGTAACAGTATACAAGTCCATATGTTCAGCACCAGGACCTTACTGCCATGTCTTCAACAAGGAGACAAGGACAGATTTGTATTTTCCCTGTGATATAATCTAAGAGGCGCTCATGCATGGTAGTTTATGCAAACGAAAGTAAGAAAACATCTTCATATTTATCTTCTGAAAACAGCCCTGGTTACACGGTACGGCAAGTTGATAGTCTTATCGTCTCTACTGGCTTGCAGGACGTTGACAAAAACAACAGACATTCCAGTCTAACATCAGTTTATGAATACTATTGTAGTGGTGGTTTAAACTGTCTCTGAAAAACGTTACCTTTCAATCTGCAACGGTCAACTACATTAACTGTTGAACGAAAAGGTTACTTTGCACTGATGCACACGGATGACTTTCATCTCGTGCTCAGTACACTGTGGTGCACGGCACTCGTGAATGTGGTGGCACACTGTTTATGTGAATGTGGTGGTTTGGTTCACTGTGGTGGACAACGGGCATGAATGTGGCCCTTGGTACACTGTGGTGCATGGCAAGCGTGAATGTGGTCTTTGGACCACAGTGGCGCACTGTTGGTGTGAATATGGTCTTGTGGTGAACTGTGTTGGACAACGGGCGTGACTGTGATCTTTGGTTCACTGTGGTGGACATCTGGCGTAACTGTGGTCTTTGGTTCACTGCGGTGGGCAGCTGGAGTGACTGTGGTCTTTGGTTCACTGTGGTGGATAGCTGGGGTGACTGCAGTCTTTGGTTCACTGTGGACAGCTGGGGTGACTGTAGTCTTTGGTTCACTGTGGTGGACATCTGGCGTAACTGTGGTCTTTGGTTCACTGTGGTGGTTAGCTGGGGTGACTGTGATCTTTAGTTCACTGTGGTGGACATCTGGCGTAACTGTGGTCTTTGGTTCACTGTGGTGGATAGCTGGGGTGACTGTGGTCTTTGGTTCACTGCGATGGGCAGCTGGAGTGACTGTGGTCTTTGGTTCACTGCGGTGGACAGCTGGCGTAACTGTGATCTTTGGTTCACTGTGGTGGACATCTGGCGTAACTGTGATCTTTGGTTCACTGTGGTGGACAGCTGGGGTGACTGTAGTCTTTGGTTCACTGTGGTGGGCAGCTGGAGTGACTGTAGTCTTTGGTTCACTGTGGTGGACAGCTGGGGTGACTGCAGTCTTTGGTTCATTGTGCACAGCTGGGGTTACTGTAGTCTTTGGTTCACTGTGGTGGACAGCTGGGGTGACTGTAGTCTTTGGTTCAGTGTGGTGGGCAGCTGGAGTGACTGTGGTCTTTGGTTCACTGTGGTGGACAGCTGGCGTGACTGTAGTCTTTGGTTCACTGTGGACATCTGGCGTAACTGTGGTCTTTGGTTCACTGTGGTGGACATCTGGAGTGACTGCAGTCTTTGGTTCACTGTGGACATCTGGCGTAACTGTGGTCTTTTGTCCACTGCGGTGGATAGCTGGGGTGACTGTGATCTTTGGTTCACTGTGGTGGACATCTGGGGTGACTGTAGTCTTTGGTTCACTGTGGTGGGCAGCTGGAGTGACTGTGGTCTTTGGTTCTGTGGTGGACATCTGGCGTAACTGTGGTCTTTGGTTCACTGTGGTGGACAGCTGGAGTGACTGCAGTCTTTGGTTCACTGTGGTGGACAGCTGGGGTGACTGTAGTCTTTGGTTCCTGTGGACAGCTGGGGTGACTGTAGTCTTTGGTTCACTGTGGTGGGCAGCTGGAGTGACTGTGGTCTTTGGTTCACTGTGGTGGACAGCTGGAGTGACTGCAGTCTTTGGTTCACTGTGGACATCTGGGGTGACTGTGGTCTTTGGTTCACTGTGGTGGACATCTGGGGTGACTGTAGTCTTTGGTTCACTGTGGACATCTGGCGCAACTGTGGTCTTTGGTTCACTGTGGTGGACATCTGGAGTGACTGCAGTCTTTGGTTCACTGTGGACATCTGGCGTAACTGTGGTCTTTGGTTCACTGTGGTGGACAGCTGGAGTGACTGCAGTCTTTGGTTCACTGTGGACAGCTGGGGTGACTGTGGTCTTTGGTTCACTGTGGTGGATAGCTGGGGTGACTGTGATCTTTGGTTCACTGTGGTGGACATCTGGCGTGACTGTAGTCTTTGGTTCACTGTGGACATCTGGCGTAACTGTGGTCTTTGGTTCACTGTGGTGGACATCTGGAGTGACTGCAGTCTTTGGTTCACTGTGGACATCTGGCGTAACTGTGGTCTTTTGTCCACTGCGGTGGATAGCTGGGGTGACTGTGATCTTTGGTTCACTGTGGTGGACATCTGGGGTGACTGTAGTCTTTGGTTCACTGTGGTGGGCAGCTGGAGTGACTGTGGTCTTTGGTTCTGTGGTGGACATCTGGCGTAACTGTGGTCTTTGGTTCACTGTGGTGGACAGTTGGAGTGACTGCAGTCTTTGGTTCACTGTGGTGGACAGCTGGGGTGACTGTAGTCTTTGGTTCCTGTGGACAGCTGGGGTGACTGTAGTCTTTGGTTCACTGTGGTGGGCAGCTGGAGTGACTGTGGTCTTTGGTTCACTGTGGTGGACAGCTGGAGTGACTGCAGTCTTTGGTTCACTGTGGACATCTGGGGTGACTGTGGTCTTTGGTTCACTGTGGTGGACATCTGGGGTGACTGTAGTCTTTGGTTCACTGTGGACATCTGGCGTAACTGTGGTCTTTGGTTCACTGTGGTGGACATCTGGAGTGACTGCAGTCTTTGGTTCACTGTGGACATCTGGCGTAACTGTGGTCTTTTGTCCACTGCGGTGGATAGCTGGGGTGACTGTGATCTTTGGTTCACTGTGGTGGACATCTGGAGTGACTGTGGTCTTTGGTTCACTGTGGTGGACAGCTGGCGTGACTGTAGTCTTTGGTTCACTGTGGACATCTGGCGTAACTGTGGTCTTTGGTTCACTGCGGTGGACAGCTGGCGTAACTGTGATCTTTGGTTCACTGTGGTGGACATCTGGCGTAACTGTGATCTTTGGTTCACTGTGGTGGACAGCTGGGGTGACTGTAGTCTTTGGTTCACTGTGGTGGGCAGCTGGAGTGACTGTAGTCTTTGGTTCACTGTGGTGGACAGCTGGGGTGACTGCAGTCTTTGGTTCATTGTGCACAGCTGGGGTTACTGTAGTCTTTGGTTCACTGTGGTGGACAGCTGGGGTGACTGTAGTCTTTGGTTCAGTGTGGTGGGCAGCTGGAGTGACTGTGGTCTTTGGTTCACTGTGGTGGACAGCTGGCGTGACTGTAGTCTTTGGTTCACTGTGGACATCTGGCGTAACTGTGGTCTTTGGTTCACTGTGGTGGACATCTGGAGTGACTGCAGTCTTTGGTTCACTGTGGACATCTGGCGTAACTGTGGTCTTTTGTCCACTGCGGTGGATAGCTGGGGTGACTGTGATCTTTGGTTCACTGTGGTGGACATCTGGGGTGACTGTGGTCTTTGGTTCACTGTGGTGGGCAGCTGGAGTGACTGTGGTCTTTGGTTCTGTGGTGGACATCTGGCGTAACTGTGGTCTTTGGTTCACTGTGGTGGACAGCTGGAGTGACTGCAGTCTTTGGTTCACTGTGGTGGACAGCTGGGGTGACTGTAGTCTTTGGTTCCTGTGGACAGCTGGGGTGACTGTAGTCTTTGGTTCACTGTGGTGGGCAGCTGGAGTGACTGTGGTCTTTGGTTCACTGTGGTGGACAGCTGGAGTGACTGCAGTCTTTGGTTCACTGTGGACATCTGGGGTGACTGTGGTCTTTGGTTCACTGTGGTGGACATCTGGGGTGACTGTAGTCTTTGGTTCACTGTGGACATCTGGCGCAACTGTGGTCTTTGGTTCACTGTGGTGGACATCTGGAGTGACTGCAGTCTTTGGTTCACTGTGGACATCTGGCGTAACTGTGGTCTTTGGTTCACTGTGGTGGACAGCTGGAGTGACTGCAGTCTTTGGTTCACTGTGGACAGCTGGGGTGACTGTGGTCTTTGGTTCACTGTGGTGGATAGCTGGGGTGACTGTGATCTTTGGTTCACTGTGGTGGACATCTGGCGTGACTGTAGTCTTTGGTTCACTGTGGACATCTGGCGTAACTGTGGTCTTTGGTTCACTGTGGTGGACATCTGGAGTGACTGCAGTCTTTGGTTCACTGTGGACATCTGGCGTAACTGTGGTCTTTTGTCCACTGCGGTGGATAGCTGGGGTGACTGTGATCTTTGGTTCACTGTGGTGGACATCTGGGGTGACTGTAGTCTTTGGTTCACTGTGGTGGGCAGCTGGAGTGACTGTGGTCTTTGGTTCTGTGGTGGACATCTGGCGTAACTGTGGTCTTTGGTTCACTGTGGTGGACAGTTGGAGTGACTGCAGTCTTTGGTTCACTGTGGTGGACAGCTGGGGTGACTGTAGTCTTTGGTTCCTGTGGACAGCTGGGGTGACTGTAGTCTTTGGTTCACTGTGGTGGGCAGCTGGAGTGACTGTGGTCTTTGGTTCACTGTGGTGGACAGCTGGAGTGACTGCAGTCTTTGGTTCACTGTGGACATCTGGGGTGACTGTGGTCTTTGGTTCACTGTGGTGGACATCTGGGGTGACTGTAGTCTTTGGTTCACTGTGGACATCTGGCGTAACTGTGGTCTTTTGTCCACTGCGGTGGATAGCTGGGGTGACTGTGATCTTTGGTTCACTGTGGTGGACATCTGGAGTGACTGTGGTCTTTGGTTCACTGTGGTGGACAGCTGGCGTGACTGTAGTCTTTGGTTCACTGTGGACATCTGGCGTAACTGTGGTCTTTGGTTCACTGTGGTGGACATCTGGAGTGACTGCAGTCTTTGGTTCACTGTGGACATCTGGCGTAACTGTGGTCTTTTGTCCACTGCGGTGGATAGCTGGGGTGACTGTGATCTTTGGTTCACTGTGGTGGACATCTGGAGTGACTGTGGTCTTTGGTTCACTGTGGTGGACAGCTGGCGTGACTGTAGTCTTTGGTTCACTGTGGACATCTGGCGCAACTGTGGTCTTTGGTTCACTGTGGTGGACATCTGGAGTGACTGCAGTCTTTGGTTCACTGTGGACATCTGGCGTAACTGTGGTCTTTGGTTCACTGTGGTGGACAGCTGGAGTGACTGCAGTCTTTGGTTCACTGTGGACAGCTGGGGTGACTGTGGTCTTTGGTTCACTGTGGTGGATAGCTGGGGTGACTGTGATCTTTGGTTCACTGTGGTGGACATCTGGCGTGACTGTAGTCTTTGGTTCACTGTGGACATCTGGCGTAACTGTGGTCTTTGGTTCACTGTGGTGGACATCTGGAGTGACTGCAGTCTTTGGTTCACTGTGGACATCTGGCGTAACTGTGGTCTTTTGTCCACTGCGGTGGATAGCTGGGGTGACTGTGATCTTTGGTTCACTGTGGTGGACATCTGGGGTGACTGTAGTCTTTGGTTCACTGTGGTGGGCAGCTGGAGTGACTGTGGTCTTTGGTTCTGTGGTGGACATCTGGCGTAACTGTGGTCTTTGGTTCACTGTGGTGGACAGTTGGAGTGACTGCAGTCTTTGGTTCACTGTGGTGGACAGCTGGGGTGACTGTAGTCTTTGGTTCCTGTGGACAGCTGGGGTGACTGTAGTCTTTGGTTCACTGTGGTGGGCAGCTGGAGTGACTGTGGTCTTTGGTTCACTGTGGTGGACAGCTGGAGTGACTGCAGTCTTTGGTTCACTGTGGACATCTGGGGTGACTGTGGTCTTTGGTTCACTGTGGTGGACATCTGGGGTGACTGTAGTCTTTGGTTCACTGTGGACATCTGGCGTAACTGTGGTCTTTGGTTCACTGTGGTGGACATCTGGAGTGACTGCAGTCTTTGGTTCACTGTGGACATCTGGCGTAACTGTGGTCTTTTGTCCACTGCGGTGGATAGCTGGGGTGACTGTGATCTTTGGTTCACTGTGGTGGACATCTGGAGTGACTGTGGTCTTTGGTTCACTGTGGTGGACAGCTGGCGTGACTGTAGTCTTTGGTTCACTGTGGACATCTGGCGTAACTGTGGTCTTTGGTTCACTGTGGTGGACAGCTGGAGTGACTGCAGTCTTTGGTTCACTGTGGACAGCTGGGGTGACTGTGGTCTTTGGTTCACTGTGGTGGATAGCTGGGGTGACTGTGATCTTTGGTTCACTGTGGTGGACATCTGGGGTGACTGTAGTCTTTGGTTCACTGTGGACATCTGGCGTAACTGTGGTCTTTGGTTCACTGTGGTGGACATCTGGAGTGACTGCAGTCTTTGGTTCACTGTGGACATCTGGCGTAACTGTGGTCTTTTGTCCACTGCGGTGGATAGCTGGGGTGACTGTGATCTTTGGTTCACTGTGGTGGACATCTGGGGTGACTGTAGTCTTTGGTTCACTGTGGTGGGCAGCTTGAGTGACTGTGGTCTTTGGTTCTGTGGTGGACATCTGGCGTAACTGTGGTCTTTGGTTCACTGTGGTGGACAGTTGGAGTGACTGCAGTCTTTGGTTCACTGTGGTGGACATCTGGGGTGAGTGTAGTCTTTGGTTCCTGTGGACAGCTGGGGTGACTGTAGTCTTTGGTTCACTTTGGTGGACATCTGGAGTGACTGCAGTCTTTGGTTCACTGTGGTGGGCAGCTGGAGTGACTGTGGTCTTTGGTTCACTGTGGTGGACATCTGGAGTGACTGCAGTCTTTGGTTCACAGTGGACATCTGGCGTAACTGTGGTCTTTGGTTCACTGTGGTGGACAGCTGGAGTGACTGCAGTCTTTGGTTCACTGTGGACATCTGGCGTAACTGTGTTCTTTGGTTCACTGTGGTGGACAGCTGGGGTGACTGCAGTCTTTGGTTCACTGTGGTGGGCAGCTGGAGTGACTGTGGTCTTTGGTTCACTGTGGTGGACAGCTGGAGTGACTGTGGTCTTTGGTTCACTGTGGTGGGCAGCTGGAGTGACTGCAGTCTTTGGTTCACTGTGGTGGACATCTGGAGTGACTGCAGTCTTTGGTTCACTGTGGACAGCTGGGGTGACTGTAGTCTTTGGTTCACTGTGGTGGGCAGCTGGAGTGACTGTGGTCTTTGGTTCACTGTGGTGGACATCTGGAGTGACTGCAGTCTTTGGTTCACTGTGGTGGACAGCTGGAGTGACTGCAGTCTTTGGTTCACTGTGGACAGCTGGGGTGACTGTAGTCTTTGGTTCACTGTGGTGGACAGCTGGGCTGACTGTAGTCTTTGGTTCACTATAACGTGAGCGTGAGTCTCGTTGCAGATTCAGCGTATCGAACAAGTGAGGTTAGGTTCACTGCAGCGAGAAACTGACATGTACGTCGTTCATTATTTGCTGTGGAACTTGAATGATGTGCTTGGTTCATTAATACGCATACATGATGTGCTTGGTTTATTATGGAGTGCGAATGTAGTTTTGGTTTTGGTTTTTGACGTGCGTTAATGCTGTGCTTGGATCACTGTGAGTCTTGAATTTAGTGCTTAGTTTATTTTGGCGTTTGAATATATTTCCTTGGTTCATTGTGGTTTAAGACAGGAGTTATTGTTGCGTTAACATCGCCGTTTGTTCGGTAAAGAAGACCAGCATGCAGTGGTGAGGGTGTTGCAGTGACAGTTCATGTGACATCTCTGCCAAGTGTTGTGGGTGTTATTATGGGTGTCCCAGTGACCAGATGTTGTCCTGTCCATGTCCTTTTCCCCGGACTTTTCCATCTTGAACCCCCACACTTACCCTGTTACAACTGAAGCAATGTGTCGTGGGCACATTAGGTCTGATTGTCCATTAGATCGATTTTAAACAGTGCCGTGGCCATTCTCTTACCGCTGTCGACCTTGCATTGATAAGCTGGGTATCTACCTCTGTTGTACAAAACAACCTTCGTGCTAAGACTACCTTAAGTCTGTGTCAAGGTATGGGAATAGTTAGAGTGAACCTAACGCTAAGATCGCTTTCTACAGCGGCACCCTGGTGTAATGAAAAATGGCGGATTCCACTGGCGTTTTAGGCGTTATTTATCATTATTCTCTTTCTCAGCAATTTGAGTGTTGCAAAGATGATGACTAGCTATTTATTTACATATGGCACGACAACTGTACATTTTGTCTTCTAAATCCCATAACATGATACAGTGGGAAACGATAATGTTATATGAGTGCAACTGGTTCACAGTACCATAGAACAACATAATGTCAAATAGGGAGTCCTGTGTAATGTATGGAATTCCGCTGTACACTTCCATGACGGTTCACAACTATATATCGTGAACCACAACTGACAACTGTGGCCATAACTTTAACCGCGTCGTTATCACATGTGGGGCAGGGTGGTACAAACATCATTCACCCGAATTATACTCCTCGAGACTCTTTTTAGACACGAGTGGTTTTTTCTCTATATTGCACCATACAAAGGGGACTGGTACAATGTATGTTCTGGGCGTCACATAGAAAGACGTCACCATTAGACATCAAAATGATTTACTGTCAACTCATTACTTTCTACACTGATAATCTTTTGTACACGATGTTAGAGGGATTTATACTCGTTTTGTTGCAGTCTCATTGGCTGTTCAGGAAAAATATCTCTTCAGTAGACACCAGGGTCGTCTTAAGAGAATAAGAGGGTGCTGATAGTGATATTGTGAGTATGCTGTAGCAGATATAAACATTGCTAGATGGGTATGCTGTAGCAGATATAAACACTGCTAGACGGGTATGTTGTAGCAGATATAAACATTGTTAGATGGGTATTCTGTAGCAGATATAAACATTGTTAGATGGGTATGCTGTAGCAGATATAAACACTGCTAAACGGGTATGCTTTAGCAGATATAAACATTGTTAAATGGATATTCTGTAGCAGATATAAACATTGTTAGATGGGTATGCTGTAGCAGATATAAACAGTGTTAGATGGGTATGCTGTAGCAGATATAAACATTGTTAGATGGGTATGCTGTAGCAGATATAAACACTGCTAGACGGGTATGCTTTAGCAGATATAAACATTGTTAAATGGATATTCTGTAGCAGATATAAACATTGTTAGATGGGTATGCTGTAGCAGATATAAACAGTGTTAGATGGGTATGCTGTAGCAGATATAAACACTGCTAGACGGGTATGCTGTAGCAGATATAAACATTGTTAAATGGATATTCTGTAGCAGATATAAACATTGTTAGATGGGTATGCTGTAGCAGATATAAACAGTGTTAGATGGGTATGCTGTAGCAGATATAAACACTGCTAGACGGGTATGCTTTAGCAGATATAAACATTGTTAAATGGATATTCTGTAGCAGATATAAACATTGTTAGATGGGTATGCTGTAGCAGATATAAACAGGGTGAGACGGGTATGTTGTAGCAGATATAAACACTGCTAGACGGGTATGCTTTAGCAGATATAAACATTGCTAGATGGGTATTCTGTAGCAGATATAAACATTGTTAGATGGGTATGCTGTAGCAGATATAAACACTGCTAGACGGGTATGCTTTAGCAGATATAAACATTGTTAAATGGATATTCTGTAGCAGATATAAACATTGTTAGATGGGGATTCTGTAGCAGATATAGACAGTGTTAGACGGGTATGGTGTAGCAGATATAAACATTGTTAGATGGGTATGTTGTAGCAGATATAAACATTGTTAGATGCGTATGCTGTAGCGGATATAAACATTGCTAGACGGGTATGCTGTAGCAGATATAAACAGGGTTAGACGGGTATTCTGTAGCAGATATAAACATTGCTAGACGGATATGCTGTGGCAGATATAAACATTGTTAAATGGATATTCTGTAGCAGATATAAACATTGTTAGATGGGTATTCTGTAGCAGATATAAACATTGTTAGATGGGTATGCTGTGGCAGATATAAACATTGTTAGACTGAATCCTACTGAAAGTATCACCCTCAGATAGGTACATAGTGTCATACATATTAAGACGTGTTTTTGTTATTGCACATGCCGTCGTTTTCACACACCAGTCCAGACAGCAAATCACATACACACTGACGCTATTTCGTAGCTTAACTGTTCTTCATGCCAGAGTGTAGGAATGAATTGCAGCCTTTTTGCTCTACAATATCACAGGGGCCCAGTGATGTGTTGCCCTGCGAATGTGTCCTGCAGTCGCGTATCGATGGACTCACTTTGAGTGAGCTCCTGTGATCAATCCAAGGTCAGTCGACACAATTCTGGTGTTCGTGATTTTCCTCAAAGCAAATACAGTGGAAGCCCTGTAGACATCAACTATATATGTTACTTTGTAGATTATCTTCAAATATCATTACGCGCATGATCCCACTAACTCACTGCTTTATCACATGATCCCTCGACAAGTCACATTGTCAGCCTTTCCGCTAAGTATTAGAGTCAGTTTCCAGATGGTCAAAAGGTCTTTGTGACGGAGATTGTGGAGCACACACGACGGACATAGCATAACTGACTGAGTTTGCAGCAAGCTGAGTGATGAGAAATGTCCGACAGGTGCACGGGAATGACGCGTGCCGAGGGTTCCGGTGACGCTTAGTAACCGTGAGATATGCCGAGACTACACAAGACATCATCACAACCCTTTGAATCCTCCCTCAGAAATGTACATCAATTCCCACTCTCATTTCTACTGTCAACAAAGTTATCTCCACCCATTGTTCTTGTGTCGACCATTATTAGATGTTATAGACGAGTGCATAGAAGATGTGCATAGACGAGTTCCGGGTAAGGATGTAGGATCCTACCAACTCATGCTTAGCCTCAGAGGCAACTGAAGGGATCGGGTCATGAGACTCGGAGCCTTGACTGCCTGCATACCATATTGTCCACTGTAGCACGGATCCATGTTATTCATCAAATAAAAGAGCAAGACGAAAATGAAATCATAACAATGCAAAAGTTCTCTTACTTTGGATTACAGAATAACCTTTTATTGTTTTATAGTGTTTTATAAATATGAAAGATGTCTGTCATTACGTGGAAAGTGAAGATTGGACACGGTTCTTCGACGACACACATCGTACTTACATAAACGTCTGTGCTTTGTTAAATGACCGACATTAGGCTGCATGAGCTGTCAAAATATGCGTGAATGGATGACAGTCAACGATTCAAATACCGTAAGTTTTTGAAGACAATACAAGTAGGTCAAGTCATTTCTGCAATTGTGACTTTACGTAAGTGAACGTTGTGAACGGTGATATAAACTGATATAGGGGCTTCCAGTATTTTCTCAAGCCGGACTACAGCTCTTCACGTGTCAAACAGAACATACACGTGCCGCAAATATATCAACATCAAACAGAAAAATATTACGCAGAAATAAACTTTGATCGTAAAAGTAGACGAGGTTACATTTCCGATAGAGTATGCGCAACGTCGAAATCATATTAGTGCCGCCTCATTCCACTCTTTTATTGCTGTTATCATCCCGGGGAAGGAGGGTTAGGTTTGTATATGTGTGGAGGGCGGGGTGGAGGTGGAGCTGTGATAGTTGGGGGTAAGGCGGTTCAGAGGAGGGGTTCACATTTATGTATATTTCTATTTGTCCACATCTAGATATGCAGTTTGACGCACCCTCTACTATGTGTGGATATCTTTGTCTTTGTCTAGATGTACAGTTAGGTGTACGCTGTACTCTGTGTGGATATGTTAGTACATCCGTTTGTCCATGTCTACATATATAGTTAGGTGTACGCTGTACTCTGTGTGGATATGTTAGTACATCCGTTTGTCCATGTCTACATATATAGTTAGGTGTACGCTGTACTCTGTGTGGATATGTTAGTACATCCGTTTGTCCATGTCTACATATATAGTTAGGTGTACGCTGTACTCTGTGTGGATATGTTAGTACATCCGTTTGTCCATGTCTACATATATAGTTAGGTGTACGCTGTACTCTGTGTGGATATGTTACTACATCCGTTTGTCCATGTCTACATATATAGTTAGGTGTACGCTGTACTCTGTGTGGATATGTTAGTACATCCGTTTGTCCATGTCTACATATATAGTTAGGTGCACGCTGTACTCTGTGTGGATATGTTAGTACATCCGTTTGTCCATGTCTACATATATAGTTAGGTGCACGCTGTACTCTGTGTGGATATGTTAGTACATCCGTTTGTCCATGTCTACATATATAGTTAGGTGTACGCTGTACTCTGTGTGGATATGTTAGTACATCCGTTTGTCCATGTCTACATATATAGTTAGGTGTACGCTGTACTCTGTGAGGATATGTTAGTACATCCGTTTGTCCATGTCTACATATATAGTTAGGTGCACGCTCTACTCTGTGAGGATATGTTAGTACATCCGTTTGTCCATGTCTACATATATAGTTAGGTGCACGATCTACTCTGTGTGGATCTGTCAGTATCTGTTTATTCATGTGCAGATATGCAGTTTGGCATACGCTCTACTCTGTACAAATTTAACACACTGTAAGTGCTATCCAAATAGCAGTTTAGTGAGAGATATCCTGCTGCCTTCAAAGACTAAAAAGACTGTTCTCTCTTGCGGGGAGTGACAGTTTGTCAAAGCAAGACTGCTATTTATTATTCCACCAACTCTCTGATTATGATCCAACCTCACAGAGACGGGCACTGTACTGTGACTATGAAGTAGATCTGACATAGAATGAAGTTCCCGGGACAAATATGTTGCTGCTTGAGTGAACATGAGTGGGTGAGTTTCGATTTACGTCGCAATATTCCAGCTATATGGCGGCATGTTTGTAGATGATCGACTCTGAGTCAGGCAATCCAGTGATCAACACCATGAGCATCGATCTGCGCGATTGGGAAGCGATGACATGTGTGAACCAAGTCAACGAGCTTGACCACCCGATCCCTCTTAAGATGAGCATGGGTTACTGATAATACATTCTTACCCGGACCTGAGTTAATTGAACAAGAATATGTGAACAAGAATAGAGCCACATGACTGAAATGTTAGTGAATGTTCGCAGCATTAGTGTATGGCATATTAAGATGGCAGTACAGGTAGCTGATACAAACAGATTCTGTTTCTTGAAAACTACTCGATTCTGATTGGTTAATTCGACTTTAAAGCCATACGCACCACCCCTGAGTGAAACAGCCGATATGACGACCACGTCACTGCAACAGCTTATGACTGCACATGTACTATTTCCCAGTTATGATCATCAGACATTCAAGAAAAAAATATGTACAATTATACCTAACTGCCTCTACAACATTCAAAGCAAAATGTGGCTTTAAGAGACGCGGTCGGATTATCTCTTGGCCCACCGTTAGAGTAAATTGTTCAGAAATTGCATTGATTTATTAACACCCATGTTCATCTGGTTGACTCTGGCCTTTTTCTGTGCCGGACACACATTGCAGTTTACATCTAGCATAAAAAACATATGAATGTTTTGCGAAGAATGAAGTCGAAAGAATATGAAATTTGAATAAATCAAGTGGACCCTGAAAACCCTGTAAAGAACACTTTCGAGAATATCCAGTCTCATCTATACAACTCGTCTTGACAATCTTAGACATGCACGTGTTGAAATGTACAACACATATTTTTCAATCTTCGGAAACGATTTTCATTGTGAAATTGCAAAACGCCAATTTCTGAATATGGGTGTTAAATTGTGATTCTTTTACTGACTGTCTTTGCGATCTGCGTTTGTAACAGGTACCGCCATTTCCTCAGTGCAACAATGAGGAAATTATACTATCTACTTTGTTGACATCGTAAGGTTCATGCTGAAAACAGCTCCAGAGTCATGATACCAAGACTTGCCAGGAGTGCGTCACTGCCATGTGCTGTTCCTCCAAATAACCACTGTTACAAAGAAGTGATTTCCCTCTTACATCACATGCACGGGGTACACGTGGGTTTTCCTCAAATACTTTTTACTTGCATAAGACGAATATGACTGATATCAGATCCTTGTAAATGTCTTTAAACCTGCTGGTGGGAACTGTTTTTTTCAAAATAGAAAACGAAACTGCCATATTTCTTTCCATGGGTTCTGTTAATCCATATACCATAAACTGCACACCAAATTTCATAATGGCGCACTCAGATTTGCTCAGTACAGATTTTTAAAACCAAAAAACGTCACCGATATTTCCTCAGCACCGCCATCTGATGATGGTGACCGTCGCCTGGCATTGAAAGTCAGTCGACGTTTTTTTCCTGTCTCATGTTGTACTTCCAACCGTCTACTTCACCTCTGATATATACGGAGTGGAGGCTTCCCTTTGGACATATAGAAGAGTTAAATCATGCAAGAATATTTTTCTTAAGTCCTGTTCTAATCTGATAAAGCATTGAAATAAATTCCGGTATTGGCTGGAGTGAAGAATCCCTTTAAGCAGACACGCTTCACTGCTACTGATGACACGTCGATATGGCTGAAGGCATTAAAAGTGTTTCTCATATATATTCTCTTCAAAAAATGAAATGCATAGGTGATTTTGAGAATATTGGAATCATATAGATTCGGCGAAAACAATATAAATATACAATTTCTTTCCTAAACGTCATCTTTCAGTGACTGTAAACAGCTTCAGCGCTAAAATGCCTTAAGATAACGTTTCCTCTCTTTCCAGAAGCGTTTGAAGAAACATTCGCCAAAACGTAATCAAGAAAATACACAAAGCAAAATGCATGTTCAAGTAAGCGGAAGAGCATAGGGTATCGATCGCTATAAAAAGGCAAACGTTGTGTTTAATCTTGTTATTTGCTTTTGCTGGAAAGGACGCCACGATCATCATGCCATGACTGAATGCTGCTAATCGAAAAATCGCCATAGGACGCCTGGAAGTTGGGGAGTCACTGTCTGCAGTTATCCGACATTTGAACGTTCACCAGAGCACCAGAGCACCTTTTCCTGCAGATCTATTCCGCCTTGGATCGTCTGGGAAGCTGTGGTCCACCTGACTAACTACCCAAACACCGGACCGCTCCATCCAAACTGCTCACTTGTGTCATCGTCTTGCCACAGCCTTGGAGATTGAAAAACATCCCTGGTTTGAGAAGGATTTCTGACCAAACTGTCAGGAATCGGATACGTGATGTGGGGATTCGAACAAAAAGCTTAGTTGTCGGGACTGTTCTCAGGCAAGTCTGGTTCAGTGACAAATCACAATTTTGCCACTAATTGGATTCGACAGGTCGAGATTCGGTGGTGATAGTCTACGCCAGGACAGCCATCGTCCAAATATTTCTAAAAACCAAACACTATGTAGCCACGCCATATGAGACTTATTTCTTATTATTTAATCTGCATTCTTACTCTTTATCACTACCGCAGCATACATTGCCCTATCAGCCACCCTGTTCCTCTTGGTTTCCTCCATTAATAACTGCTTATGACCTTATCGGCCTTTATTGGTCGCCTATCTATATTGTCTGTCATCAACTGTACATATGAACGCGTTGACAGTGTTATGGCGTGGGGTGTGCTATCCAACACACATATAGTTGAGTGAGTCTTGAGTCTTTCAAGGCAATTTCACAGCAAATCGGTACAACGAAGTCCTTGCACGTCACATACCAACAGAGGGAATTGTTCCAGCATGACAACGCTACATCACAGACAGCACCTGTCACGGCCCGCAACCGTGTCAATTCTTACGTCAGTGTCTTGCCAACGCCTTAAGCAAGCACTAGTTACATGGATAACTAGCATCAAAACTAGCAGCCATCATATTGCAGAAGAGTGGAGAAGAAGAGCGACCGTCGAGACGGTGCCAAGGAGTAAATTGCTGTCATTGGTGGTCATACAAATTAAGTAGTGACTTTGACGCCATCTTGTTGACTCAACAATAACAACAACAACGGCTGCAGTTGTGTTGGTGAACCTTTTGTCTACAGACGTCTGAAGTTTCACCTTTTGCTATCGAAATTATACGAAATAATTCGTCTTAAACTAACACAAGAAATAAATTATGTCAAAACCTTGACCTTGATTGGCACTGTGGCAACTTCGAGATCCTTGGCATTAAAAATAAATCCAAATTTGCACGACCTTTGGCTGATAAACGCAAACAGCGAATGGAAACATTGATCGCTAACACCAATTGGAAAAGTAACTGTGATTACATGTAATACTTCAGCCCTCTCTACCTTATTGCATAGTTTCTCTTCTCTGCCGAATCCCCCTCAACTTATTAATAACCAAAATTGTACCTTTTTCGGGTTTGTAAAGGAACGGGAAACCAGGTAAGGTAAAGAGAACATGTAGGGGAGGGAGGGAATATGAAGAAGGTGGTGTCAGAATGACTGACATTAATGGCTTTATTCAAGCCCTGAAGTTATCACATTTAAGAAGATGCATTCAAAGTCATAATTTCAAGCACCCAAGTTACTTTCTTGCCGATGAAATATTCACACTGGGTGCCAGTGTTGATACTTCTATTCACTGAAGGACCCCATATTGACAAAGTGCTTTGAAGGCTTGGGCAAAATATATAAAAATGGGAAAAAGAACTTTCTCTTAATATCAATGTCATTGATATTTTGTCCCAGCCATTCTGGCTCAACCATCATTCGAAACATAAACTCTTTCTGATTAAGCAATGACATACTAAAGGAATTTATTTTGTAAAAAACATATGTAGCAATAGCGGTTTAATGACTTAATGAAATGAAGAATGTTTTTGATATTAACGGCACGTTTTTAGATTGTCATAAGTTACTTTGCTGCATTACTCCTAGTTAGATAAATTGTATTAATGACCAAACATGTGTCAAGAATTCAGATGTGGTGATTAGTAATAAAATAACAGACATTCTCAAACCTGGTAAGGGTTCTAGACATTTCTGCGATATCATTATTGTTTGTGACGAGTTTCCTCTTGTGTGTAACAAACAGGTTCAAAAATTCAATGTGGTTCTTCCCCCAAAGAGATATATTTCTTCAGTATAGAGATTCAGTTTATTCGGTATAAAGGCCAACGGCTCATGTACAGCATAATACAAAAAATATCATCATAATGACAGATGGGAATTCCTGAGTAAAAGAGCTTCCTTAATATATCTTGCATGTTAAAAGAGTTTTAAACTTGAACATCGTCGGTGGGTTACAGTAATATCTTGGTATGTATTTTGATCTGAGATGGTCATACAATGAACATTTTAGAAGGAGGTGGTATTCATCTTCTATACAACCTAGCGCACAAGATGTACATAATCTATTACAGCGGACGATGCCGCACCGTCTACCAATATTGACCATTAAAGGGAGCTCACATATACGTAATAGACATAAAAGCCTTCTGTATTCTCTTTCTGGGATAGCATACAAATACTATTCAAGTGACAATAGAGATTTAGTATAGGCATTGCACCAAGGATGTAAAACTATTAGAATTCCAGTTTAAATTCTCACATCGCATAATCTACACATAATCTACACCGAAAGGGAGCTAAAGCAGATGAAACCAGTGAATGAGGATATTTCTCAGTCAAACAAACAAACAAACACACACACACACACACACACACAGAGAGAGAGAGAGAGAGAGAGAGAGACAATAAATTCTTCTGAAAATGGTTTATGCGGTTTTTCTACAAGATGAAGTTGAAACACCATTACTTGGATTATCAGTACAAAGTTTCAGCTACATCCGTCTTCACGTAAGATGTGGTGAAAGCCCTGGGCCGGACGGAGGACATAGGCATTGCCATGACAGTCCACGTGAACCTGTGTTCAGGTGGCCTTAAACAATATAGAGTAGACCATGCGTGAAAAGTACACACATTTTCCAACAAGTGATACTGGTGATAACAAGAAACTGATGCATTGAGACTCTAATAGGAGGGCATATAATGACATATAAACACACAGACAGCAGTGGCGTGGCAAGATCACTCTCAATCTTCAACACTCAGTCTGTACAAACACACCAGTTTGACATCAGCCCTTTGTATAATTACAATTTACTGATGCGAACAATAGTGTATTTGCTATGGTAGTCAGCATTAATCGATGTAGCTACATCTCTTGATGAATGGAAAACATGCTGTTTGCAATGTCTGTGTTGCTAGTGCTTTGGTCTTAATAACCCGTATCCCACAATATTTGAACGAAATGATCATGAATTCATTTACTGTCACGAGACCATACCAGTGAAATCAAGTGTCACTTGACGATATAGAACAGCACGACCGGTGGCCAAGAGACTATAGACGTAGGGGTACTTGCCACTGGTGGACTTGAGACAATACTTGGGGACTTGTCACTGGTGGTCATGAGACTATGCTTGTGGGGCTCTGTTACTGCTGGCCGTGAGACTGCACATGTGGGTCTCTGTTACTGATGGTCGTGAGACTGTACATGTGGGGCTCTGTTACTGGTGGTCATGAGACGGTACTTGTGAGGTTCTGTTACTGGTGGTCATATAGACGGTACATGTGGGGCGCTTGTCACTGGTAGTCATTAGACGGTATTTGTGGGGCTCTGTTACTGGTGTTGTGAGACGGTATTTGTGGGGCTCTGTTACTGGTGGTCATGAGACTGTACTTGTGAGGTTCTGTTACTGGTGGTCATGAGACTGTACTTGTGAGGTTCTGTCACTGGTGGTCATGAGACTGTACGTGTGAGGCTCTGTTACCGATGGTCGTGAGACTGTGCTTGTTGGGCCCTGTTACTGGTAGTCATTAGACGGCATTTGTTGGTCTCTGTTGCTGGTAGATATGAGACTACGCTTCTGGGGCTCTGGTACTGGTGGTCAAATAGACGGTACATGTGGGGTTCTGTCACTGGTAATCATTAGACGGTATTTGTGGGGCTCTGTTACTGGTGTTGTGAGACTGTACTTGTGGGGCTCTGTTACTGGTGGTCATGAGACTGTACTTGTGAGGTTCTGTCACTGGTGGTCACGAAACTGTGCTTGTGGGATTCTGTTACTGGTGGCCATGAGACTATGCTTGTTGGGCCCTGTTACTGGTGGTCATTAGACGGCATTTGTGGGTCTCTGTTGCTGGTAGATATGAGACTACGCTTTCGGGGCTCTGTTGCTGATGGTCGTGAGACGGTATTTGTGGGGCTCTGGTACTGGTGGTCAAATAGACGGTACATGTGGGGTTCTGTCACTGGTAGTCATTAGACGGTATTTGTGGGGCTCTGTTACTGGTGTTGTGAGATGTACTTGTGGGTCTCTGTTACTGGTGGTCATGTGACTGTACTTGTGGGACTCTGTTACCGGTGGTCGTGAGACTGTATTTGTGGGTCTCTGTCACTGGTGGACTTTAGACTGTGTTTGTGGGGCGCTTGTCACGCGTGATCATTAATTAGTTGACATTCGTATATAGTATGACATAAGATGGTTATGTTCAGTAGAACAATGAAATACTGTATCGCTGTCTCTAACAAGAGTTTTACTGTGCTTTTTGTTTTTGTTCACCCACATCGTGAAGATGTATTCCGCATATTATTTGTGCTTAGAAGAATGTCGATCAACTGTCAAGTGTGTAGAGCCGGGACGGTCTCCAGTACTTCAAGCCGCTACGTGCTGGGCGTCATAGTCAGCCAGTCCATGTGTAGTACCACACTTGCCCTTTAGCGGGGAACTTGCGTTACTTGTGACCCCCGTCCTATGATCACAGACAGCCAGAGTGGGGGTCCCGTGCGTCCTTCGCCATCTTGTCCCCACCCGTCACCTCACCAGATATGTGTGCTTGTCGCTGTCACCAGCAAGGGTCGTTAAAAGCAAGTCAAGAAAGCAGTGAGCTCGTCAAATCCCAGGAAATCCCTTTGCCGCGATTATGATGCCACGCTCGGCGTAGGCAGCCGGGTAGACGAGGGGTGGTGTGGAATGTTGGCCATGTCGCTGGTTATAGTCCTGACAGGTGGGGAAGGCGGAGATGGGAAGTAACCATAACAGCCAGTGCTCCAGAGGCAGACAGGAACAAGCAAGATGGCGGTCGTTTGTGGACAGTGTTGACCCGAGTCACTGGGACAGGAATGTGGCCTCGAATGATTAATGTGATTACGAAACCATTACCGACAAGTATTTTGCATGCTTAAAGATCGATCTTTTTGATGGTCCCCATGCATTTGTTGAGAAACACGAGTGGCTGGTCCGACATAAGATATGTGCCCGTCAGGTTCCAGTGTGATATCATTCACATAATGCTGATGCTTTTCTCTCTTGCACTACCTGCCTCAGTATTCACTGTGTGCAACACGAGGCCGCCGGCGGTATTGACATGCACAGAATTCATGACTGGGACGGAGACATTTGGTTTGCTGTGTAAGAAGGCAATAACGTATTTAGAAACTATACAATGACATTCAGTTCAAAATGTACAAAAAACATCTTCATCAAGATGTCATTGGTAAGACAGAGAAATACATTTCAGGTTGAGGGTGTGAGGACGAAACAGTTTCATGAACGTTTTGTCCAAATTTATCTTTCCTTCGCTTGTTAAACGTGACCACAACAACTAAAGGGTTCACGTTGATTATTTACTGTTTGGATGTATCAGAAGGGCGAAGAGAATATTTGCATTCACTGGTTAAAACAATATATAGAAATATAGCTGCACTTTTGATTCTTATACATAAAGTATCGCAAAAGATATACACTTATTTTCTTTGAACAATTTTTACAATATATAAGCTGGTGAAGCTTGAATAGATAAAACAAACCACTGACTACATCACTTTTGAAGACATATAGCAAACTAATTACATTAAACTACAACTTTGGCCATCTTTTCTGCGTGGCAACAACATAGCATAACATGTATAAATACGATTATGTTTGGTATTTCTAATTTTACTTCCAAGCCACATTTAAAACCGAAACACCGATTGTAAACCGCTGGACATAACCAGCACGAGCACGCTATTCTAATATCAATATTTTCAAATACAAACGCCATAATTAGTTAGGAATTTGAAAAACAAACACATCTGACAAATTAGTTAGGAATTTGAAAAACAAACACATCTGACAAACAAGTTCATTGATGGAGAAAAAGATTAGAACCGGGCTCAAAATACATCTTCACCTTACGCCTCTGTAAATTGAGAAACTGTTTTACACTAGTCTCTTTACCAACTTTGACTGATAATTACATGTTTTGCTAACATTAAACATTTCCCCAAAGTGAACCTTATTCATAAGCAAGAAATACAATGTCATGTTCCCCATCAAATCGTAGGCTTTTATAAGTCGAACGAAAGCAGAAAAAGAGTGATTGAGTGATTGAGTGAGTTTAGTTTTACGCCGCTTTTTGCAATATTCCAGCAATATCACGGCGGGGGACACCAGAAAAAGGGCTTCACACATTGTACCTATGTGGGGAATCGAGCAGAAAAAGAACTGACTTTCCTGTATGTACAACATGTATACATTATCAGCAGAAGAGTCAAATCCATATTCTTGATGTTCTTCTGATGCAAAAGTAAACAACGTCCTTTCCATGGCTTTGTCGAGATTTAAGTTGCAAATTACGTTTTGTTATGTGTGGAGCGATTTTTTCTGATATAATGTGAAACATCAGTGCCACACAATAACCAGTCTCGATTACAGGCCGAAGCAGATTAAAATTCACAGTTAAAATTGTGTGAATGGATCACTAAAGTGACGTTACCAGGTGCTCACGACGGGTAGGATGTCCATCCCTAGTTGGAAGCGCCCACCACCTACACGATTAGCATAAACATGTGCCGTCTTACGAATAGCTTTACTCTTTACGGTGCACATTCAGTGAATCAAAATATCAATATGTAAATTTTAAATTACATCAGTTGTGTGCGAGTGAAGAGATTCAACTTCTTATAAATTATAGACATATTAAATCTATAAATTAGCTAAGGTTAAGCGTGTAACAGAACATCGGACTGCGAATTGTTTTAGTCGTTGAACTTTAGATGTGCATAGATTTTGCAAGATAATTGACCAAAGCACTGTAACGAAGTTATTTACCATGAAACGTCAGGCCCATTAATATCGATTGAATCCGCCTACAGACATTCCCGGATTCGACGAGTCTTACCCCTAACCAAATGTCCAGTGTCAGCTTGGTTCACTCCATTCAGTTCTTCCTGCAGGGGAAAGCCAAGTTCGTTGAGAGTGTCAGTGGTTGTTGACCAAAGATACATTCCAGACGTGTCTTGTGGGTGACACGTTTGTACTGAGAGTTAACCATGCAATGTGATTAGTTATGTTCTCCCGTTGGACGTATTCAGTACCAGTATGAGCCTGTGTGTTTTTGCTTTGCCATCCTGCTACACAGTGACGTCCGTGACGACGCGCAAACGGCACCACGTGTGCCTCCTTATGTCACGGTAGAACTGCCCAATACCACGTCAGTGAATAGCATGCAGGTCATTGTGAGCCCACCCCCAACCATTACGGATCCACCCCTAAAACGACCGTTTTAACAGAATGATTGCGCTCATTCAGTTTACGTGACACTAGGTAATGACTGTCAAAGTAAACTTGATTCACCCCAAAACAAAATTGCACAAACAAGATTTGGCTGCCGGCACCAACAACGTGTTATACGATGTGCAGATAATAGCGTACTTGGGGCATGCAGCTATGAAATTCTCATATGATGAGTAAGAAATAAAGCGTTCCCTTCCATGTTCATAATACTCAGCACGGAACAAATATGAAATATAATACCTTTATTTAAAAAAAGTCTCTGATAAAATATATTTTCCAATAAATGTTTCGGATAAAATCCTACGAAAACCTTGAGTAAACATACAGACTCTTTCATTGCACAGCCACTCACTGTCGCTCCTGTCAGTTCCATTTTAAATACCTCTCAAACAATCTACAGTGATGGTAATAAATGAATGATTGTGGAAATATCATTTCGAATTTGTCTTTTGTTTCGAATTTATATAGGGGCAAGTTTGAGATTTTTGGACACATACTGCAATTCGCCCGCCACTGGCAACAAACATAGTACTCTAATATTTAGTTCATTTTTCGGATGGGGACTACAAACATTTTGGATAGTTTTCTTTATTTGGTCACTATTTGCAGTGAATTCGTGTCACTTGTACTTAATGGGCCTGTAAAGAACACTCAATAAAAGCAAATCATATCAACAAAATCAAAGCTACCAAAGCGTATAAAAAAAACCCAACAATTTGCCACAACCAAACGTGTCTCTCCACCTGTAGCAGGTCATAGCCTCTCAAATTAGAAATGCATCTGTAACTTCACTATTTAATTGAAATTACCCACATCCAAATACACAACATTATCTCCATTTGATACCAAAACATAATTAACATTGAATTTAACACAATTCTTGTAAAATCTGGTCTGATTTTTAGATCAAGTTATTGCATAAGTACTAAGTTATGAAAATATGATAAATTTGATCCTAAAAAGCATAGTATTTGGATTTACTTACACAATTTGTTTGGCAAGAAGACATGTGCACATAGCAAACGGTAACAGCCACTAGCAAACATCTTTTCGCTGGAGTGTATTACAGGGTGTGAAATTGTTAGTCCAAGGGAGACAACCTATTCAACTGACTTTCCACCGGTGGCTACCTCATAATAACAGATTATCACTACCCTCACAAACTCCCTTACCAGCTAACTGTATTGCCCCGTTGACAGTAGTTCTAAGACTCATCACAAGATGACATATCCCCCCTGGTCCCCACATTTTGGAAAGGACAAATCATCTGACAGTTACTTGATGTTTTTTGAGACTAAGTTTCAATTGTTTCCATAGAAATCATGAAAACCATAAATGCCATATATCTGTAAACAGCAAAGGCACCACTTCAAGATCTGTCTCATATATCTGCCAAGATCTGTTGAAAGGTATGAAATGGTTTTCGACTTGTGGTCAGGAAATGAGGCCCATCCCTCCCTTTTCATACTAAGTCCGAATTGTTTCCATGGAACCTGGAAAAAATAAAAATGCCAAAACTAAATAGCAAAGAGCACAAACAAAACACACCTCCCAGTTTTGAGACTAAGTCCAAAAGGTTTCCATGGAAACTGACAAAATGATAGATTACAAAAACTTGTAAATAGCAAAAGGCACCACTCTAGGTTCTGACTGGTATATCTGAAAATGTTTGAAGAAAAATATTGAACGGTTTTTGACTTCTGCTCCAGAAACGAAGCCCATCCCTCCACATCGAGACTAAGGCACCATGGAAAAACAAAAAAATAAAAATGCCCCAAATCTGTAGGTTCATATTATTACATCTATCAAGTTTGATCTAAAAATATTGAACATGTTTTGAGTTATGCCCTGGAAACAAAATGATTACGGACGGACAGGCGGACAGACGAGGCGTCGACCATATCCCCCCGCATTACATGCCGGGGGGGATTAAAATGCACCTCAGTCAGTCAGTCAGTCAGTGAGTCAGGGAAGGAACAATGCTTGAGACTTTGAACATATACATGTGAATCCAATGGTACTACCATTAAATCTCAATTGGTCATGTTGATCCCATTATTGTTATGTGAATTCTACACCACGTTTTACCAGACACCATATAATCCTTGTGAATGTTGGGTTATTTTCATTCATATACTGTACTGTAAAGGAACCACTTTAGGTTCTGATTGATATATCTATCAAGTTTTGCAGAAAAATATTGCATGTTTTTTTTTAGTTCAGCTGTAGAAACAAAGCCCACCCCACTATTAGACTAAGACCAAAACATTCCATGGAAAAACTAAAAAACAAGAGTGCCAAAAATCTGTATATAGCAGATGACACAAGCATAGGTTCAAATTACTATATCTATCAATTTGGGTTTAAAACTGTCGAGTGGTTTTTGAGTTATGCTCCGGAAACAAATAATTACAGATGATCAGAGGGACTGACAGATGAGGCATCGACTATATACCTGCTTTACATGCCGGGGGGATAATAAGTGTAATGAATAAAAGTGTATGTTCCTGTTACTATTCAAGTCAAAGGGAAGTAACTCTTACATCAATTTGACCCCCATCCTTGCACCCAGCTTGTTCGATGTAAGAAACATGTATGCTTTTGTTCTAATTGACACTATAGCATGCTATCAACAATAATGTCAGGAGACAAACAACTGCAACACATCCACAATTCTACACATTGTACCATTACTCACTTCTCTAGCTTTTGGTCTCAACTCAATAGACATCCTCCTCTCCTGCACCATTAGGTTTCTGAGAATTCTATTTGAATCTATTCAATGCATTAGTTTTATTATAGTTTTCGCATGTACCATTCTGATTTCTATTTCCTGTTTCTACAAGTACACATCATATTGGGGGAAATTCTAACAGTTGTTGAAGATTATCCCTGATTATATCAATGGTTCATATTTCTCAGAAGATTCACAGAGATTTTACTTCACTTTGTATTCCAAATAAACATCACAAAATTTAACCCCAGGCTAATTTGTGCCCAGTACATAGCTCGTCAGCAAGATCAGAAAAGTTGTCTCCAAACAACTGATAACAGATGGTGACAAACTGGCTAGACAGCAGACAACACCACCATGCTAGTGACTCGCATGGTCTACCACATACCAAATGAATCTTACATGTATACACTTCATCAACTTATGTATACATGTCAAAGGTCATGTCCACTCTGAGGAAATGGCAAATAATGATGAAAACTATATGATCCTCAAAATGCAACCTTTCCATAGTGCCACTGTAATGCATCTCTGCCTTGAAAACAATTTTCACCTCTGGACTCTGGATTTGGGGAAAGTCGTTTCTGAAACAAAATCACAATTCTTGAAATTCTGATTCCTCAAATGCAAAGACAATCACAATCATGGCATGAATACTGAAGGCGGTATCTCTTAGTGCAAAAAGTTCATCTTTCAACTGAAAGTAAACTAAACACGTTTTTCAGAAAAAAAATGCTATTTCATATCTATCCTGACTCATATTAATGGCTTATCTTTAATTTTTCCAAAATGTAGTAGTTAGTTGGTTAGTTGGTGTGTGGTTTAATGTCGCACTCAGCTATATTCAAGTCATATGGCACTGGCCTGTAAATAATCTAGTCTCAACCAGATAATCCAGTGAGTAACAGCATGAGCATCAGTCTACAGAACTAGGATACAATGACATGTGTAAATGAAGTATAAATGAGTCTGACCAACAAACCTCATTTTTACGACAAGTATGAGTTGCTGAAGACCAATTCTAACCTGGGTTTTCAAGCGTTCAAAATATAGTGGCAGCACCCTGTGTTAAGTTCCTCAAGGTCAGAAAAACATTGCACCAAATATACCCTTGTGAAATTGCATGGACACAATTAGGAACTATTTGGAGCAGTTAGTTGTTCCTGCAACAACAAAGGACCAAACTGAGATAGTGGTTGGCACAACCAATACTGTATCTCTAGACACAGCCTTCAGAAATATAGTGGAATGACTTGAAGAGCTTAAGTCAAAGCTATTGCTCTGATTTCATGTAGCCTTGAGTGAGTGAGTGAACATGGTGTTATACTGCTTTCAGCAACATTCAAGCAATATCAGAAATGGGCTTCACTCATTGTATCCATGTGCGGACATGATTCCATAGTCCTTGAAACATGTTCTTTGCCGTTAAGTCTTATCTCAAGAGGTGGGTCAATGTATGGTCATTGCCATCACAGTTCCAGCTTTACTGAAGCTGAAATATATATCCTGATAATCTGGTTGCTACAGCTATTGTCAGATAAAACCAGTTGTGTAGCTTCTCAAACATCACTGGCGAGATGTTAGATAACTATATATTAAGATCCTAAAGCAGGTTTTTATATTTCCTCTGTTGCTCTTCCAGTCCATATGATCTCAAAAGAACTATGATTCTGTCATCCTTTGAGTTTTTCCCCTCTGACCACAGTCAAGACTGCACTGACTGTTGCCATATAGAGAGCTAATGTGACACCAGTAATCTGCTACTTCAGGAGGTGTCAGGGGCATAGCTACCATTATAAACAAGAGTCATCAAAAGATGACATATCCCCCCGGTCCCAACATGTTTGAAAAGACAAATCATCTGACAGTTACTTGATGTTTTTTTAGACTAACTTTGAATTGTTTCCATGGAATTCATGAAAAATATAAATGCCATATATCTGTAATCAGTAAAAGTCACCATTTCAAGATCTGTCTCATATATCTGCCAAGATCTTTTGAAAGATAACAAATGGTTTTTGAGTTGTGCTCTGGAAATGAATTCCATCCCTCCATGGAACCGAGAAAATAATAAATCACAAAAACCTGTAAATTGCAAAAGGCACCACTTTGGGGTCTGCCATACATATCTACCAAGTTTTACTGACAGATATTAAGAAGCTTTTGAGTACTGCTCCGGAAACGAAACACACCTCTCTCTTTTGAGACTATGTCCGAAACGTTTCCATGGAAACCCAGAAAATAAGAAATCACAAAAACCTGTAAATACCGAAAGGCTCCACTTCAGGTTCTGAATGATATATGTACCAAGTTTTGCAAAAAAATATAGAATGGTTTTTGAGTTTTGCTCGCTAAACGAAACACACCTCGCACACTTGAGACTATGTCCGAAACGTTTCCATGGAAACCCAGAAAATAAGAAATCACAAAAACCTGTAAATAGCAAAAGGCATCACCTCAGGTTCTGATCGATATATCTACCAAGTTTTGCACAAAAATATCGAACAGTTTTTGAGTTCTGCTCCGAAAACGAAGCCCACTCCACCATTAGACTAACAGCAACATGTTCCATGGAAAAACAAAAAAATAAAATGCCCAAACTCTGTTAATAGCAAAAGGCACAACTATAGTTTGAGATTATTATATCTACCAGTTTGGTCTAAAAATAATGTAATTTTCTGAATAAAATTGATATTTTATACTTATCCTGACTCATGCTAATTGCTTATCCCCTCTTCCCTGGCGAAGGTAGTGGAACACCTGAAAATCCCTTGAAGTTCCCTTCTAGAAAGAAGCGGACGTAAAATATACTCACCCATGTGTAGCCTCCCTTTTCCCTCGCCCTAGGCCACATGACAGGCCATGCTTGTTACTCACTCCTTGTATATTGCTCGACACGCGAATATAGTAATTCAGCGTTCCTGTGCAGGGCGGCTGGGAGGGCTTTTGTCATGAGTCAGGATAAGCATAAAATATCAATTTTATTCAGAAAATGATATATTTTTCCTTATCCTGACTAATGCTAATTGCTTACAGAATCCGACGGAAGCAGAGGTGGGTCAGGCCACGCTGGCTTTCAGAATTACGTCCAATAATTCCTCCGCCCCCCACCCTCTAAAAGGGAACTTGCATTGGAGATAATATGGTCCTGTTCTTCAAATATTCATTGTAGATTCTGGGGGGATCACATCCAGTCGAACTTATCTTCAGCCGAAGGTTTCGCTGACTGGAATGTGTGACACTGAAAGTAACTAACATCCTGCTAGTTTCCGATGCGACTAATTGTCGAGACTAGTTGCGACCCTTCTTCATGTACAAGTATCTTCATTACAAGTCCAGGGTCATAATCACTCATGCTAGTCTGTTTAAGACGTGTGCATGGACTTTCCACCATTATACTCCGCAGAGCATCTGGTTTCCACAAGTCATGTGATAAAATGGGTGACTGAACTCAGCGCCATTGTAGAGCTGTTAGTTGCTGAGCAACAATGATGAATGCCAGAGACGTCCTCCGTGGCTATGTCTCGTAGGTAGCGGTTGGCAAACACTGTGTTTGACCTCCAAAAGCAGCCAAGGCTCTGACTTCATGTGGGTTGGAGGCTCGCGGAGGTAATAATGAGGTGATACCCTTTCTAGCACTCAGGCTTGTCCGTAACCCTTCAGTTTGGCAAGCACGTGTCATATAAGTCACATAAGATAAGTAAAGCGCGCGAAAAAAAACTTCCGTCGCTTGAAGCTGATGTAGACAGACTGTCATCAAGGTAGATGTGTCGGAATTCTTTCCCCTGAAAATAATACCTTCATCTCTTGTGATCGAAGGTGTAGTTTGCAGTGGTATCTTGTAGTCGTCTCAAAGAATCTTCGTGACGTATTCGTCGTTGAGAATTCCCCAATTGAGACATCCACCCACTTGAGACGGTTGTATGGGAATGGCTGAAGGTATAGGAGACTTCAGTTGTTCAGACCCTAATCTACAATGTTTACCTCCTCTCTCTGGACTCTGGAGAACTGGGACTTGTTAGTGTAACGCTGACTTGTCTGCTTGAGCACTGTTGTCAAGGTGTCGATGGACTTGATCATCATGACTTCTCTGGAGTCTTGGGTGACCATCCTTGCTACGTCATTAATCTTGTCAACAAAGTAGATTCAGTTCCGCACTAGTTGAGGCGAGGTGTTCAGACATGAACTGCTGATCAATCATCTGAGTGACAAATGCTGACAGGATCACTCTCTTTTCCTCGGTGGCAGGTTTGCTGAACTTTGTGATGAGAGTCTCGCTCTAATTCGAAAAAGAAAATTCACGGCATATTTGGGTCGAGCCGAGCAAGTCTCTGGTCGTCTACTTTGTAAGATATGTTGCGGGCGAGACTGATGATGTATAAACTTCATTGACGTCTGGTGCTCTGACGAAGGGCTCCATATGGTGCAGAGGAAAGCGACAAACGTTGAATGATATTGATGTTGTTGAAACTTGGTTGCCGACTTAAATGTCGGAGATAACATCTCAGGAATCCTAGATATCGGAGGTAACGGAGAGAAGTGCATCAATGTCCTTCATCATGTAAGTATTATCTTCATTAGAGTCCTTGGATGGTGAAGCTAAGATCCGATTTGTGATCCATGATGTAACTTCAGAGTCCGAAAATAGGGCTTCCGACGACGATGACGACGCTCGATAATGTCTATCTTCATGCCTCCATGAGTGAAACATTCATTCCGTGTTGATGATCCCTCCTATAAGAGTCCACGGCTATGGAGGGTGATGATTGTTGACAGCGCCTTCGATGAACTGGGAGAGTGACGAAGACCTTCTGCGTTTACGAGTGAAGCCGCGAGTACACTCAATGACCTAGACTTCTTCGACCTAAACGGCCCTGCTTCTGAGATACAGGGAACAATACGTCAGACCCCAGACACAGCCCCGGAGAAATACCAGACATTTCACTGCAATGAATCTCAGTAGACGTAGTTAACAAATTATCCTAATTTAAATCACTTGTTTTAGACATGCCTAATGCAAGCTGCCATTGCTTGTCTCTAGCACGTCTGTAAACAGACCGTGTATAGAGTAAGTTCTGAATCAGACAATTCTATACAAAGTTTACAACGATTATTAGAAGAACATATGGGTTTGCACGTCGGGCAAATTAAATGAGGATCAACCGCCGACAGTCACAATCTACATAGTAGACAGGATTTCATCAATTGGGACTAAGTCTCAATTGCAGAAATACATGCTTAATATTGACATAATTACGACAAATTTGTTAATATACAATGCATATCCATCTCAAAAAAACGTATACGAGCAGAATTTAGTTTAAAGAAAACAAAACAAAGAAAGAACTTTTTGCTGTATCGGGACCCTCAGGTACTTCCAGCCGCCCACGTCGAGCGATAAGGACACAGACACGTGGCCTAGGGCGTGGGAAACGGGAGGCTACACATGGGTGAGTGTAATTTAAGTTCGCTTCTTTCTAGAAGGGAACTTCAAGGGATTTTCAGGTGTTCCACTACCTTCACCAGGGAAGAGAAGATAAGCAATTAGCATGAGTCAGGATAAGGAAAAATTTGAACGGTTTCTGAGTTATGCTCCGGAAACAAAATGATTACGAACGGACAGGCGGACAGACGAGGCGTCAACTATATCTCCCCGCATTACAGGGGGGATAATAAGCTTCATCTCCTGATTTCGAAGATGACCATCTAGCAACTAATTTGTGTCGTTCTTTCCTCGGCTTATTAGGAGCAGACTGACCCTCTTCTGTTCACCGACGTTCTCTATCAGACGACCGTCTATTAGCTACCTGCCGATACAGAGAAACTCCTCGTCTGACGTCTAGTTTCTATTACATTGACTGCAACGTTACGCTTCTTAGATACCTTCTCTTTAGATCCACCCATGCTTATTCACAATTCCAACTTATATTTTCATAGAGACAACATACCTGTGAAGGTCCCGGGGTAGAATAGGCCTTCAGCAACCCATGCTTGCCATAAAAGGTGACTATGCTTGTCGTAAGAGGCGACTAACGGGATCGGGTGGTCAGGCTCGCTGACTTGGCTGACACATGTCATCGGTTCCCAATTGCGCAGATCGATGTTCATGTTGTTGGTCACTGGATTGTCTGGTCCAGACTCGATTATTTACAGACCGCCGCCATATAGCTGGAATATTGCTGAGTGCGGCGTAAAACTAAACTCACTCACTCACTCACTCATAGAGACAACACACGTCCACACTGTGGTGCGACAAGAAAGAGAATGACAAGTAGAGGATGTCACGTGACAAGTAGAGGACTTCAGCTGCGTGTGCAGGATGATTGACAGGTGTCTACTGCAGGGGCAGAGGTCGGGTGGTCAGAGGCCAAGAAGATTTGATTCAACTTATGTTGACAGCACGTTTCCATGCTGGGTAGAAGAGAGGAAGAGAGATGCATAACGTGAGATAGGATAAGTTTAAAAATTTTAATTCAATCACCAAACAATTTGTAAACTGTACTGTGTTAAGTGACAAGTCAACTATATTTAAATTGCTGTCAAAGTTAGTTCGGGTGAGATGTTCATTCTGTTCTTGGTGAACACCACTTTGGTGGCTCACAATGAAAAGGTACAGACAGTTGCACTGTGATAGTAAAGGGGTGGGAAGGGATCACAATGAAAAGGTACAGACAGTTGCACTGTGAGAGTGAAGGGGTGGGAAGGGCCCACAGTTACACTGTGATAGTAAAGGGGTGGGAGGGGCTCACAGTGACAAGGTACAGACAGTTGCAACTGTGAGAGTGAAGGGGTGGGAAGGGCTCACAGTTGCACTGTGATAGTAAAGGGGTGGGAGGGGCTCACAGTGACAAGGCACAGACAGTTGCAACTGTGAGAGTGAAGGGGTGGGAAGGGCTCACAGTTGCACTGTGATAGTAAAGGGGTGGGAGGGGCTCACAGTGACAAGGTACAGACAGTTGCACTGTGAGAGTGAAGGGGTGGGAAGGGCTCATAGTTGCACTGTGATAGTAAAGGGGTGGGAGGGGCTCACAGTGAAAAGGTACAGACAGTTGCACTGTGAGAGTAAAGGGGTGGGAAGGGCTCACAGTGAAAAGGTACAGACAGTTGCACTGTGAGAGTAAAGGGGTGGGAAGGGCTCACAGTGAAAAGGTACAGACAGTTGCACTGTGATAGTGAAGGGGTGGGAAGGGCTCACAATGAAAAAGTACAGACAGTTGCACTGTGAGAGTGAAGGGGTGGGAAGGGATCACAGTTGCACTGTGATAGTAAAGGGGTGGGAGGGGCTCACAGTGACAAGGTACAGACAGTTGCACTGTGATAGTCAAGAGGGAATGATAAGTCAAGTGCAGTGGTATCTGGTAAATTGGTACTGTTTGAAGAGAAAGTTACTTACATGAAATCATTTGTTTGTTACAGATTTTTCTGCATCCAAGTAAATGCTGCCTCATATACCAGCAGCATGATTGCACCACCTACATTGAATAGTAAGCATAAAACATGTGAACACTATTGGCTTAAAACCGTATAGATGAAACGAAATCTAATCTTTGCAACAAAATACTTTCACACTATGTCCTACTATTACACTAATTTAGAAATTACTCTATGACAGTGGTGAAATAGAAGAAGAGGATTCAGTTGAACGGTCTTGAAATGACATGAAGTCTGTTGTGTGTTGGTGGGACATACCTGGACCGAGTCTCAATACTTTTGGAAGCAGACCCTTATACAAGGCGAGGAAGCTGGCAAGAAAATAGTAAACCACACATAATAAGCGGCATGTGATAGATATAAACTTGAAAAAAGACCTTCTCTACAGTTTACTATCACTCTTCTCTCACTCACCTCCTCTTCTGTCTGCTGTCAATCTTCACTTTCTACTATCACTCCCCACTCATCTATTTTCTACTGTCACTCACTCCCCACTTTCTGCTGTCAGTCTACAATTTCTACTGTCAGTGACAGTGACAGTGACAGTGACAGTGAATTTTCTATTGTCTAAATGCACTTTCTGTTGTCACTCTCCACCCATCTATTTTCTACTGTCTGTATGCACTGTTGTCACTCTCCACCCATCTATTTTCTACTGTCTCTATGCACCTTCCGTTGTCACTCTCCACCCATCTATTTTCTACTGTCTAAATGCACTTTCTGTTGTCACTGTAGCCATCTATTTCCTACTGTCTCTATGCACTTTCTGTTGTCACTCTCCACCCATCTATTTTCTACTGTCTCTATGCACTTTCTGTTGTCACACTCCACCCATCTGTTTTCTACTGCCACTCACCCTTCTTCCCTGTACACAGTTCTGATTGTTGCATTACATGTTCGATACTTTATCTGGCCAGGAACAGGTTGAGGACCCTGTATACGACTTTTCGCTACATCATACGGAATGTTGACACACGAAGCTAGGATGCCAGCACATAAACCAATCACAAACCGTCGCGCCAAATCATGCTTTGGATCCTGAAATGTGAGGGTAAGTGCTTTTTTTTATCTTTATAATAAAGAACCAAGAATTGTAAGTTTGTCAGATACTGTAGTGTTCCTCTGCACACTAATGTTGTCAGGTACTGTAATGTTCCTCTGCACACTAATGTTGTCAGGTACTGTAATATTCCTCTGCACACCAATGTTACTACTGTAATGTTCCTCTGCATACTAATGTTGTCAGGTACTGTAATGTTCCTCTGCATACTAATGTTGTCAGGTACTGTAATGTTCCTCTGCACACTAATGTTGTCAGGTACTGTAATGTTCCTCTGCACACTATTGTTGCTACTGTAATGTTCCTCTGCACACTAATGTTGTCAGGTACTGTAATGTTCCTCTGCACACTAATGTTGTCAGGTACTGTAATATTCCTCTGCACACTAATGTTACTACTGTAATGTTCCTCTGCATACTAATGTTGTCAGGTACTGTAATGTTACTCTTATTTAATAAGAAGTTGTAATCCATAAAGTTGTATGTTCATTTTTGAGTCACCAACTTCTACAAAGCTTATCAAACAATTAACTCACATTCATCTCTGGGACAATGGCCTTGATGTTATGGTAGAAACTAAAGTAGACCATGTTGAAGACACCATGCCTCCCAAGAGTGGCAGATAAGCCTTTGTTTAAACCTTTCAGACCAAAGCCATCCTTTGCTAAAATCTCACGAGCTGTTGCAAAAGTGCTGCTCTGCGAAAACAAATGTTCATTTTTAAAAAGGACACATGAAAATAAACAAGAAACTTTAGAAATCACTGTGTAAGGGTGCCAATACCCTAGAAATACTCTTCAAATGACAGACTTAAACTGTTTGCATACACAGACAAGCAAGGATATTAGAGGTACAACTTAATCGATTACGCAAACATGAATGTGCATAATACTTATGAACATATATGAAGTATGTTATTAAGTTAAACTTAATCACGATCTAAGCAATTTAGACAAGTTACTAATCAACTACAGACAATAGCCTATAGCTGACAACATTCTTGAACAGTGGCTAGGCATACTTCATGTATATGCCCAGCATAACATGCACTATAGATCACATTACACCAGCAGATCCAGAAATCATACATGTCAAGAAATGACAGTGAACAAGAAAATGACAATGCACAATGAAAAACAGACCATATTAGAAATGACGCTACTCCTATGCATATTCATGATCTTCAACAGTTATCACACTGTGTTTCTGCATATTTACTCATACTGGCATTCTTGTTAAAATGGAGGTGGAACTAGTATCCTCACCTTGGGCAAAGAGTTCCTCTCGGCCTGAAGCTTCACTTTGACAACTTCAAAGGGATTGATGACCACTGCCTCTGTTAGTCCTGAACAAAGTCCAGACAGTGTCAACACCTGGAGAAGAGCTTCTATCAGACATACTGTTCTTGACTCATCACTGTTCATTCATTAGTTTGTTTAATGTTACATAAACAGCTTCTTGTTCATTCATCATTGTAAAAAGGCATGTAAAGGCAAGAGTTTAAATTACATGGTTACTGGTGGCAGATCAGGGTCATGCAGGTCAGGTGGGAAATTCACACCAAGAAGGAAACATGCCTCCTTCTGATTCTTCATTACTTCCAGCTCAACATATGCAATACCAGCAAAATATGGTTGGCTGCATTTCATTGAGACCTTTCACAAACATTTTTTCCTCATTCAAATCCCAACTCCTTATAACAGAAAGGTTCATACGTGAAAAACATCCATGTAATACTAAGCTCTGCCTTCAGTGATACTATGGCAAATGAACCAGAAACCCCAGTTATAATGTTATGTTGTCTCAACTAGAGACTGAGTAGCAGTGAGTGAGTGAGTGAGTTTAGTTTTACGCTGCACTCAGCAATATTCCAGCTATATGGCAGCGGTCTGTAAATAATAGAGTCTGGACCAGACAATCCAGTGATCAACAATATGAGCATCGATCTGTGCAATTGGGAACCGATGCCTGACCATCCAATCCCATTAGTCACCTCTACAACAAACATAGTTGTCTTTTTATGGCAAGCATGGGTTGCTGAAGGCCTATTCTACACCAGACCTTCACGGGTCTCATCAGCGAGACACAGTGAACTTGATTAAAACAGACATTTGGTATCCAGACACCCTATGGCCATTTTCAACCAAACTTTCACTTGGCAGGAATGTTTCAGCAGAAATAAAGCATATGTATATAATTTCCTATTTTTACCAAAGTACTATCCTTCAAAAGAAAGTTTCAAAGTGAGCTAAATTTGATAAATAAACTGAAATCCTTAGTATCTGTTAATCTGCTTCTATGGTCTAGTTGGGTCAGTATTAACAGATGACAATGTAAGCTACTTAGTAAACCAATCAGTGATTGAGTGCATTGGGTTCAATGTCACTTTTAATGTCACCTTACGTATTGTTACATAACACTGAATTGTACTGCTGCAAAACACTTATCAATGTCTCAGATTCCTAGATCTTACACTTTCTAAACAATTCATAATGGCTTTCACCACTTTTTTCTCTTATTCTTTAAAAATATGAACAATTCTGAGACAATGTAACACCACAAATATTACCTGCCCTTACAAACATAGATTACACTCAGCAAGCAGTACAGTCGTAGCCCATCACAGCAGTACAGTTGTAGCTCGTTACAGTGTAACACAACTAATGTTACCTGCCCTTACAAACATACATGACACTCTGCAAGAAGTACAGTTCTTGCCCATCACAGTGTTGTAACACCACAAATATTACCTGCCCTTACAAACATAGATGACACTCAGCAAGCAGTACAGTCGTAGCCCGTCACAGTGTAACACCACAAATATTACCTGCTCTTACAAACATAGATGACACTCAGAAAGCAGTACAGTTGTTTCCCATCACAGTGAAACACCACAAATATTACCTGCTCTTACAAACATAGATAACACTCAGAAAGCAGTACAGTTGTTGCTCGTCAAAGCAGCACAGTTGTAGCCCATCACAGTATACACCACTAATGTTATCTGCCTGGAATTTAGTGCTATCCAAGTTGAACTACTGTAATAGTATTTGATATAACATCACCAAAGAACAGATGGACATGCTTCAGCGCATTCACAATTCTGCTGCAAGGATAGTCACATGATCAAAGAAATCTGTGCACATCACGCCCATACTGACAAACTGCATATGGCTACCTGTTGAAGCATGTGTTCAGAATAAAGTGTTTGCCCTGGCCTATCAGTGATATTACCAGTCAGTACCTTCCTACCTGTCAGAACTCACACACATCTACCAACAATCTAGAGTCATTCGATTTGCCCAATAACTCTGTCTCTGTTCCAACCCCCATTCTCTTCCCACAGAGGCTACTCCTGTCATATCTTCCTATGTAACCTCTGTTCTAATACGGCCATATTTCCCACACATCGAGAAATCCCCTTCTGGCAAAAACTTGCAGCAGGAATTATCTCATCTCCCTTGTTACTTTCCACTCAGAACACGCGTTACATAGACTTAGCTCCAATATGACGGCCCAGAAAGTGTTGGTTCATCAACCTGTAAAGGAAAGATTCCGTATTTCATGTTTAACTGAAAATCAGAAACTGGCAATAGAGAGTGCTGGGATCAATCGCCATGATGTTTGTAGAAACAAAAACTGGTAGTGGCAAGTTTTCCCGATGCATTCGGAAATTACCAATCTTGCGAATGATCACTCTTGAAACGTCTCTGATTGCACAACTAAATCTGAACGCATCCAATCGCGAGTCTTGAACACTTGCACCATGAAAGGGCTGTATTAGAACAGAGGTTATGTAGGAAGATCTGACAGGAGTAACCTCTGTGGGAAGAGAATGTCCAACCCCATGTCTGAGATGATTTGGTCCGAGAACATTTACTTACAATGCCAACACTCTCTGGAATAAACTCCTAGGTCATCTTAAGGGAATCCTTACTCTCCAAATGTTTAAATGTTACCTGCCCTTACAAATATAGATGACACTCTGCAAGCAATACAGTTGTTACCCATCACAGTGTAACACCACTAATGTTACCTGCCAAAACAAACAGTTGTAATCACCAAGAATAAAGAAGCTTGAACGTCTTTTGTACTTCAAAGTATTGCAATGTTAGACAAATGTTGAATGTTGGGTTATCATCTTATTCTTTAAGTTATTATTTAAGCACCCATTTTCCTTTTTTTATGTTTTTAGTAATTTAATATTTTATGTTGTACTTTTCTCAAGCTCTGTGATACAAAACAAATTCCATTTAAGGTAATCAAGTATTGTCTTATTTTGTCTTGTAGTATACTGCAAGGATGGCAATTTTCCCAAATGTTTTTCTTATGTTGAAAGTACATGCTGCTCATAGAGACATGGAAGATTATAGACAGTGACCCTGGCTATTTCACTAGTTACATTTACAAGTTAGTTAAGTTGGATTTAGTATTCACTATAGAGATTCGAACCAGCACTACGAGGAAAAAGTGAGTATACTCTAAGTGAAAGTGGTGTAAAATAACATCACAACAGACAGGGAAACATCAAAAGACCGCAGTTTGCGCATTAGATTGTCGACATTTACTATACAGGGCACCTGTGTATTCCTTTTAAACCTGCTACCAGTTAAGAATATACAACACACAGAATTTTTAAGCAGTGGTCAGAACATAACGCATCCAAAACCATTAAATCAGGAACAATATATTCCAATATGATCTTATTTTGGCAGCAACATTTACTATATATTTATATACACATATATTTGGAAAATAGTTACCATTATGTAATTGTATAAATGTAATTATTACTGTATAACAATACTGAATGAAATATTTAAATAAACCTAATACAGTAGGTTATGACATAAGTGAACAGTTTGAATATTATATACATATATATATCAAGTATGGTTAAAGGATTCCCATTCTTTTTTGTAGCCATGGTCAACGCAATGACATCCCTTGTTCAAGGTGTGTGAACTTTGATCACTCAATCCATTGTCATCCAAAACTAAACCAGAAACGTCCACTCATTAAAAAACAAGGACTGGATGACTCAGTACTCAAGAATTATCATCCCATTTGAAACCTCACATTTCTGTCAAAATTAACTGAGAAGGCTGTGAAGATGAGGCTTTCATCACACCTTTCAAGATACACCCTTCTTGACAAGTTTCAATCAGCTTATCAACCAGGATACAGGACTGAAACAACACTTCTGAAAGTTTCCAGTGAGTTATTTACCACACGTGACCGTGGTAGTGTCGGCCTATTGGCGTTGTTGGACTTCTCTTCTGCCTTCAACACAATCAATCACAAGAGACATATAGGACCTTTGAAGAATTCTATTGGCATTGTCGGAGTTGCTTTAGACTGGTTCACATCTTCCTTACTGAGAGGTTTCCATCTGTTATTATCCATGGGGTTTCCTACAGCAAGCATCTTCAAATGTGGTGCTCCTCAAGGATCTGTTCTAGGACCAGTTCAATATACTATCTACACTCTGATCTGGGAAAACTCATTTCATCCATCAAAACTGGTCCCCATTTCTATGCTGACGACTTGATTCCTTCCTACCTCAGAATGCCCAGACTGTTGTCTCTCATATGGGTATCTGTACCAGCAACATTCAGTATTGGATGAACACAAACATGTTGAAACACAGACAAGATAGAAGCCTTGTTGATTGGTACACATGACAAGCAGTTTCATCTGTCAGTGTTGGACAGTCTCAGGTTCTTCTGACTGATAGTGTTAGAAATCGTGGAGTTATCCTGGACAACCACCTGTCAATGGATCAGCGCATCACTAGGACTTCCAGAGCTTGTCACTATCATCTCAGGAACATCGGCAGCATCTGGCAACAGTTGTCTACTGCTACTGCCCAGGTGCTTGTCAGGAGTTTAGTGCTATCCAAGTTGAACTACTGTAATAGCCTTTAATGTAACATCACAGAACAGATGTACATGCTTCAGTACATTCACAATTCTGCTGCAAGGATAGTCACATGATCAAAGAAATCTGTGCACATCGCGCCCATACTGATGAACTGCATCTCTCATGTATCACAAGCATACACTTTGTGTCTTCATTTGGTGCATTATATGAGTACTTATAAATGTACTTATTATTATGGTTTATATGATTAAAAACACAATGTGAGCTTATGATATCAGACCATTTGATGTATGCAGTAAGATGAACCATGTCACACTAAGGGCAAGTATCATGTATTGAGGATTTAGCAGTCATCAACAAGCTGTAGTCTCATTTCTGCCAACTTTTGTAAGGGCATTAATAGTAAAGGAACTCACATTCATTTTCCATGTAAAAAGAGTCCAAGCTGGAATGTAGAGCCTGAGATGGCCATCATCCCTGGTTACCTGTTACGTTTATCCTCTCCATGCACTCTCTTGGTCAAAGTGCTGCCAACAAGTCGTCCAGCCAACCTGTCCACAAGGAACCAGAACCCATGATGGTAAGCCCCCAATGGTACAACTTCTCCCTCCTCTGCTGTTCTTTAAGCTGTCAATATTTGGCCTTTGGCTTCTTCTTGACAATTCACTGGCTCAGTTCCCACACTGAAAGGACATGGTTCAAGTCCTGGAAACTATACTGGCTACTGTGGCACTAGCAGGGTGTGTCTTTGTGTTCCTGCAGCATTTTCTGTTCCATATCAATAATTGTCAGAGGTTCCATAGATGTTGTGGAAACTGGCTCTTGGCTTTGTCCTTCAACCTCATACCTGTCTGCACAGCTAAGCTACCATGCTTGAGAGGATTGTATTCCCCAACAAAACCTAGTTTTTGTCTGTGGGTGCCACAATGTAACAACACAGATTAATCTTTGTGAGGCAGCGATAACCTCAAGCCTACCATGACCATCGTCCACTTCGTGATCCCAGCCTGCAGTCATGTCCCTCACCCTCATCCCACCCCATGCTGTGCAGCTGATCCAACTCACCAGATCGTGCTACTTGCTTTCCTGTGGCCTGGAATGGTACTTCTCACTGACTGAATTAAACATCTTTTTTACCTCCCCTTCTGAAAAATCATCCATCCTGTGGGAAAGAAATACACTTGGTGAAGCTCTGTAAATGGGGTTGATTGGCACTTCCAAAAGCATCTCTGACCATCTTCAAAAGGCCATACACTTTAGCTTATGCTATAAGATGAAACAACACAGGATTTCTTTATGTTAACTTTAGCACACACAGGTGTTCCTTCATTGCATGTGCATAAAAGGTTTGGAAGGGAGATAGGTAATATTAGTGCCTCAACTAATTATGGATAGTTGACAGTGAAGAAACCTTCTGTTGAAATAGAGGATTTGGGGTGCTGATGTAAGAGAATTTACAATTCCTTGTCATTGTATGAGTATTGCAATGTCTTGTGAGAAAAAGTCATTGGAAGTAGCATAGCATGAATATTCAATCACAGCATGAATCAAACACTGAAGTCGGTTGTATGTACTAACAACAGGAATAACATGAATAAAGCGTGTAAATAATCAGAAATAATGCTTCTGCATGTACTCATTCCTCAGACAAGAAGTACTCAAAGATAAGATATGTTTATAGTGACAAACCTTTCATCCAGAGGAAAAGTCATATATAATACACACACACACATCTATATGACACTAATATAAAATTCACGACTCAAATATGACTGACTCTCTGTTGACTGTCACACAAATGAATGAAACATATATACATCTTTTAAAAGTACTTTAGCATTTCAGGACGACAAGCAAAATATCTCGAGATTGAGAGCCTCCAAAAGTACAAAGACAGAAAGTCCAAAACAATAATTCTTGATGAAATACTTTGAATGAGGAACAGAGCACCCAAACTGCTGGTGGCAGGAACAATGGAGTAGTGTTTACCAGGTTAATAAACATGGCTCTTGCTGAATTGCTGAGAACATATACCAAACACTACTGGGCAAAATTGCATCACAGCAAGAATAATCACACAACATAGTTTCCTTCATGTTATTTTCATGCAATCAGTGTTGACTTAATTTTTACAGATTTATTGGCCATATAATGGAACGTTAAGTCACACAGTTGAGATTGTACTTCTGAGCACTCACCACAGGCTGGCTGAGGTAGTTGCCATAGGAAAACACATTCTTGTAGCGCTCAAATGTGAAGAATTTTACAGCTCTTTTTGGTGTTTCTGCCATTAAAGGTGGCAGGATCCCCTTGTAGAAAGACAGTGCCCTGAAAATGTAATCTACACTGTACAAGGTATCATCTTTGGATCCACACAAAGACCCTACCACCAACCACCACACACAATCTACACTGTACAGGGTATTACCTTAGGGTCCACACACCCACTCTACCACCATACACAATCTACACTGTACAGGGTAATATTTTAGCATCCACACACCTAATCTACTACCATACACAATCTACACTGTACAGGGTAATATTTTAGCATCCACACACCTAACCTACCACCATACACAATCTACACTGTACAGGGTATTATCTTAGGGTCCACACACTTAATCTTCTACCATACACATTCTACACTGTACAGGATATCATCTTAGGGTACACACACTTAATCTTCTACCATACACAATCTACTCTGTACAGGGTATCATCTTAGGGTCCACACACTTAATCTTCCACCATACACAATCTACACTGTACAGGATATCATCTTAGGGTCCACACACTTAATCTTCTACCATACACAATCTACACTGTACGGGATATCATCTTAGGTTCCACACACTTAATTTTCTACTACACACAATCTACTCTGTACAGGGTATCATCACTTCAGTTCTCGGCTGAGAACCTTATCAGTATATTATGACTATGAGTTAAAATAACGAAATAGTTACCCTTCATTCCTGTACATCTTCTTGACACAGTCAGCAATAGAATTGTATCTTTGGACGTCATCTAGTCCACCCTGAATCTGGATCCTGGTCTTGATGAGGTCAAGGGGGTGCATGATCGACACTTCCACAAAACCTCAACAAACAAAGTACACAATGTCACTGTGATTTCCTCAATATATAGGATATACTCAGAGGCATGGATCTTACAGCAGCATGGATCCTTTGGCATGGATGTTTTGATTTGAACTAGAGAAACAATGGTTGAAGAAAAACAACCACGCGGTTATTTGAAATGCCCAAAGATGCTATGCCTAATGGCCATTTATGATGCCAGCATTTAGTAAAGTCAGACCACATTACAATTTACAGTGTTCACGTTAACGCTGAAAACTGAGTTTTTCACGCAAAAAAATAATAAAACCACACAAAAAATATTTTGGGTGCGTGTTTAGGACACAGAGATTCTGATTTACGTAATTTTAAAAAGTTCCTTAAAACTGCAACATATAGACAAACAAGACATTATAACATGATTCAGGATTGTTAAAAAAATTTCATGTGCAAATCATTTGGACTGCATATTTATAATTTTATTTCTGTAGGCACTCATACAAAACCTACCGCGAACACTGCACATTAGCGAGGGGAAATATTTGAGAAGCAGAGTCTTCTGTTCACCTATAATCAGGTTTTCCTCCTTCACCAAACTGACAGCAGATTAAGAATCTGCTGGTGAATGTTACATATAGCCATTTGTTCATTTCTAGAGACTGGCATTATAATGTTAGATGCGATAAAAGCAGCTGCAAGGATTCCAGTGTTTGTTGTGATTGAACTTCAATGCTGTGAGGTAAAAGATGAGACTTTGTAAATTAATGTTTTACTGTTTGGGGACCCAAGAGAGACATTCTGACATGACTTTCACACCAGACTACATATTGCTTGTGTTGTAAAGCAGTAATTTAATCAGAACAATGTTGTTATGTTAGCCTTTCAAACAAGACCCTCGGATTTCTCACCCATTGAATATGTCTAGGATGAATACAACATCTGAATCTTTCAACAATTTTGCACAAACTCTGCCAAGTCCCTCCTTGAATATGGAGTAATATTCCCCAGGACATGTATCAACATTTAGAGACATCAGTAATTCAAAGGCACCAAGCTTGCATCTGTGCTAAAGGTGGACATACTTGCTACTGAACATGAGAACCTGCTTGTGAACCATCACTTGTGTTTGGGCACTTGATTGTTCCAACACTTCGAACCCTCTGCGTATTCCATGTAATAACATTTCCTTCGCTGCAGTAAATGTTTTGACACTGATTTTGTGTGTTATCTGCATGTCACAATATCTTTTGAGTATGTTTCAGCCAAGATAAATTGGTGTTACAATGACCATACTGATTTTGAGTGGAGATGCAGACACAGTACTGATTCAAGTACATGGGTGAACTGGCCATTGAAACCAGTGCATTGTTCTACACATTCCAGTTATATCTGCAAGATAATATGCATTAAACGGCAAACTATTACTGAACATTTTTACATTCTGCTGTTTGTTTGAATAAGGACACTGACATCAGCAGTCACACAATACATCTGCTTCCTGTAAGATGCTTTCTGAAAGTAACACTGCAACATGTATAAATTTTCTTGCCATATCATGAAATTTTCATAAAGGCCAATTGTTTCTGCCAGCTCATCAAATGTGCGACATTTAAAAGACAAATATAGAATATTCTCAACATTACTGAGCTCATTCACTGGCAATGTCTTTGAAGTTATGTACATCAAACAGCTGACACCACAGGGTATTGATCTGCTTGTGTATTTTGAAACAACATTGACTTAAAGGTCACATGCAACGTAAAATACAACTTTGCAGATTCTGATACCTTTCGGTATGCACTTACTAAAACAAATCATCAAAAATGCCAATTCAACTGATAAAGTTGAAAAAAAAAACGATGAAAAAAAGCCCGCGAAATCGGAGTTCAAACGATTCACTAAATTTCCCCCAGCGCTGGTGGAGAAAGTGGTTTCAACAGTTGTGCCGCGCTGCGCACATAACGCATGCCTAGTGAATAGGTTCACAGAGCTTGAAACAGTATGCCTGCCCGGAGTATGAGGCCGTGAGCAATAGTCTAGTCTTGGTTGTGTACACAAACAAGTAAATAATCTACTCGTTATATAAAAAAACTTGCTGATTGTGGTAAGCAGCCTCTGTCACAGAATAAGCTCAATGTCTGGTTTATTGACACCTATATGTCTGTCTGTCTGTCTGCTAACGACAATATGCAATACACAGCTTCAATCATTGACCACACACAATTTGAACTTAACATCAGCTATACGCCATAAATAAAATAATCTGATTTATGACTCGTGCATCTGAGTCCTGTCTCTGCCACATTATGTAATTAGATAGGTGTGATACTTGTACACATGACATGTTTTTATGTCTGTGTGTTGCAAACAAACTATGTGTACATCCATTTTTCTTGGATGACTGGATCTGATGGAAACTCTTGTCAGTTTCAAGTCCTGCTTTGTACTTACACGAACGACAGTTTCCAACCGCACCGTAGTTCACCATCTCTACAGAGATGACTTTCTATTGAATCGAACACAAATTCAGAGAACATGTATCTACAAAACTCAACACCTCTATATACATTCTTTATGGATAAACAACTTCTTCTAGTGCATATGATTTTGTTTGACAACAATGTATGAATCCATACAGAAACGACGCTGCAAATACAATAAAAGAAGTTGTTATCCATAAAGAATGTTCTTGTGACTCGCCATACTTCTTAAATGCTCATCAAACAGATCATTTTTCTGTACACACAATGAGCCCTCAGCATATCAGCAAATGAACCGGCCAATCGGAAGCGACATTACACTTGAGTGCACCCCCACCTGCTATGACTGGGTTTGGTCTTCCGATGGCTTGTTTCGAGGCAAATAAGCCCAAGTACAAAATACTGCACTTTTGAATTGTGACTGTATAATATAATTATAATTATAATTTTGTTTATTTATTTTTTTCGAGCAGCAATGTATATTATATGTCATGAATAATTGATAATTGTATTTTAATTATGTTTGAATTTTTGGTTGCCTGTGACCTTTAATCCATTTACAGTAAGGCTTATGGTTAGCATAGGGTTTATGGTTATGTTTAGGTTTCTCATAAAACCACACAGGCCCCTATTCCTGGGCATAGGATGATTCAAAACATACCAGGTTTGGGGAGAACAATCACTCCAGATTACTAAATCAATATACAAAGTAACAGTGACACCATACCCCAAGCCTCCATCCTGCCTTAATGCAATGCACAAAATCAGGATTTTGGAGGGGCGAGGGGTGGGGGAGGGTGTCCACATTAATCAGAAATTATTTCGAAATGTTGGAGGGATGTGGGGAACATGCCCCTGGTACATTTTTGGTGAGGAGACAATTATCAGGGAACAGTGTTTAAGAGTATTGAGGTCCTCTCCTACAACTCCACCCACCTCCCCTACACACATCATGTGACATTACCTGCACATCCACCAGCCGCAAACTGCATCGTCATGAGTGTCAATGCACTGTGCTTGTCAGATATTTGTGTCGAAGCCATTTTACTTTGTACAATGACGGTGACAGACCACGGTGATCACTTGACTACTTTAGGCATGAATGAGGTGTGGGATGCAACTGAGATAAGCGTGAACAGTCCGCAATTTCGTTAAACCCCATTCTCTGCGGGAATACTTCCGGTTAAAAGTAAAATATGTGTCAAGTAATATACGGAATATGTTTATAGTTGTTTGTTTTTGCAAGGAGTAACGCACTGAATAAGATCTCAGGTTATTCTACGGTTCCATGTTCCATCCAAAATACGTGGCCCATGTTCAATTTTTGATTGTCAGTTGGATGTTTTCTGGTCCCCGTTACTGCTACTGCTAGCGTGCCTACACAGAAGAGAAGTTTCTGGATACTCCAGTCCTGGTTCATTTACCATGTACGAAATAACGGTTTGTCTCCAAAATTGATTGGTACTTAGCCCACAAAGACAATGCGTTGTAGTACATGCTTCTTTGGTGAAAGGTTCACAGTGCACATCGAAATTTCCGAGGTCGAAGGAAAATGTCTTATCCTCATACAAAATATTGCGAGAGACTGTACGCCACAACGTGGATGCCCTTCAGAGAAACGTCCGAAATAATGACCATGATTTGGAGACGGGGAGTAGTTCTCCAAGAGATTTGAGTAGGAATAATATTGCATAACCGTTTTGGTGATTCGGGTAAACAGTTGTTTTGAAAATTATATTTAGAAAGTAATTAGTTTAAGTAGTCACTTCTGTCGTGAATCGGGTCGTTTGAACCTGTGAATCTGAATAACTGTGCAGTCCACTTTACCATTAAGCGGCAGAGGGTATGTATGTAAAGCAATAAACTGCTGTGAAGCGTTTCAGTCTACTCTTGATGTATTAGATCGGGTTCTGTTTCGATTTTGCGGTTGACTATTTCCATACACAACCCAATGCAACACTCAGATGTTTTTATGTTTAAAGATGAAAAAAAATACCAAAAGGTTAAATTTCTGTCCTAGCCTAGGTTTCGTGTGCGTGAATATTTTATGGATGATACATTTGTGCTGTCTTAGAGTGCGGCACAGTAAGTTTAAATTTTGAAATACCCACCAAATTTAATACGCTTTGCACAATCCACTTTACAAGATACAAGTATACACATGATCGAGCAGCAACACGAAGCTTCCAAATCCTTGCATAGAAAATGATTACTGCAAGGATCACAAGCGTCATATGTGCGAAGTTTTCACACCTGTTCCCCCTTCGAGTAGGTAGTGGATCAGTTCATGGCACGCTCCCTCCCAACCTTTCACAAACACGTCTTCCACGCACCTCATTCTAATCTTGGTTGGACAGTAGTTGGATATTTTCTCAACAGAAAGTATTAATGGATCATCACAATATCATTATTTAGTTCATAATATGAAGTATCAAATGCTCAAATACTGAAAATTGAGGGGTCCTTAACTTTTTTGTTGAGCTTTTATAGATGAACCAGGCTTGTCCAAACTCTGTGTTAGCATGTTGGACTTGAGTCATTCAAAATGTATCTTGTTAATGGGTTTACATGTATACTGATCAGCTGACTGGACTTGTTTGATAATAACGAAGTTAAAATATCGGATGTATCATCACTCACCTGTCATGGACACCTAGTACAGTCACTAACGCCTAGTAATGCATGAAGAGCCATGGTGGAATAGGTCTTCCGCAACTCATGCTTTCTACAAAAGGTGACTATGTTTTTTTCGTAAGAGGAGACTAACAGGATCCAGTTGGCTGTCTTAGTTGGAACAGTTCATCGGTTCCCAATTGTGCAGATCAATGCTCATGGTGTAGATTACTGGACTATCTGGTCCAGACTCAATTATTTACATACTGGTGCCATATAGCTGGAATATTGCTGAGTGTAGTGCAAAACTGAACTCACTCACTGACATCTAGTAGGGCAAGTTAAGGTTCATGCAGTCCTATAATTTCATTTTGATGTCATTTGTTTGTTAGTGATCACTGTTTTTAATTCATTGATTATGTTTATGACTAGAAAACACACGCATATTTATTTCTAAACATTGCAATTGATTAGCAAAGTCATCTGAACGTGTATGTTATGACTGGAATTAACATTACCTTTCACATGTGGTGAAAAACAACTCCACAATGTAGTGCAATTACCCAGTAATATCTTTGTGGAATATGTACGGCACGTCGATGGAATTTACACATTGGTGTTGTTATTTAACAGTTATTGAAAACATTGTCCAGCAATGGCCAGGTGTTGGTGATTTGTGTATGACCTACTCTACTATTTGATAGTTGAACAAATGCTAACAACAGCAGCAAATGAAAGTATGCATAAAGTAACTGAACAATCGACGTGAATAAATAGTTCTTCCAAATCTTTGCTAGTAATGAACTTTGCTCACCACAAATGACAAAGTTCAGTCTGTTCAACATAACAAAGTAACTGATAGTCTCCAGTCTTCACCTCTCCCATATGAAATATGTTTGTTTCAGTTACTGCTATGACTCAGCTTCTTGGAGCATGTCGAGCACTGTGCACTGCTGTAGTATCAAGCTTCTCTCAGTACCTGCTACAGCGTACCCACCAACACACAGGTATGTGCACTGTGAACCCAGCTTCAAATAGTGGAAAACCCACAAACTCAGTGATTACTATCACTTTACTCTTGAGAAGAGTGTTACATTACAAACAGATTATAAACATCCTTTTGATTGTTGATTGTTAACTTCTTAACAATGTTGTGTTTTTCCAAGTGAAAAATACCATAACATGAATCAAAACTCTGCCCTAAGTAGCAGATGAAGTATAACAGTGTTTACGATGATGTTTCAAACTAACATAACATTGGGTCCTGTAAGTTTCAGATGTCTGTCTGACCTACTGAAAATTCACAGGACCCACAGAATAAAGTTCAACAAACATTTCAGATTTAACATTTCTTAATATTGGCATTGAAATGATTAACATTATATAATGACAAACATTATAAACATGAACTTATAAACACAAGTGTTACATGCCACAAATAACAACTTCAGACAACATTGTTATTTATTCAGTCTGACGCTGGGGCCAGCAAGTTGGGGACTTCTGTCTGACCATTGGCAAATCTGCCAGATTTGTCAGAGGGTCAGACACTATTCGTGAACACTGTATTATCTTATCCCACACATAAATGTCTTTTCCTGACAGGCTGAGCGCTCTTCTATCATTTTTAATGTACCCTACTTACAAGTGAGTAACATTTCTATGTACCCGGCTGGGAATGCAGAACTCATCTGGTACTTCATGGAAGTCATTCTTTATCTTGAATATCATTGAATTATGTATTATGCACAGAATTATCAACGTTTTGCAAATGCTGATTGATAAAAGGGAGATAACTTGAGCATGCTAAGGACAGTCTTTGACATGCCCTGGTCCTTGAGCATGCTTCAGTCAGTCTGTGACATGCCCTGGTCCTTGTGCATGCTCAGGTCAGTCTGTGACATGCCCTGGTCCTTCAGATTCAGTCAAAACTGAAAAAGATATATCTAATGCTGCTATTACCATGAATTACTTGTACATAATGGTTATTTTTGCAGGATGTATTTTTAACCAAGTCAGAAGCATGTCAACTCTGAATCAGATGCACAGGCGAGGGGCTTTCAAGAGACCACCGCCTAAGCCTGGTCCACTTGATTGCCGGCCATTTCTTCGTGGTGTTGTCTTGAGAACTCTCATTAAGAAACCAAAGAAACCAAACTCTGCAAATCGGAAGTGTGTCCGAGTCCGATTAAGCAATGGTAAAGAAGTGACAGCTTACGTTCCTGGAGAGGGCCACAACCTGCAGGAGCACAGTATCGTGCTTGTTCGAGGTGGAAGGGTGCAGGATCTCCCAGGAGTTAAACTCAAGTGCGTCCGAGGAAAGTATGACCTGACACATGTCAAAAAGGACAAGAAGTGATCCCAGTTTCAGTAATCAGTGAATGAAAGAGTGACTGCCATGTTAGAGAACTAGACGTTATGAAGTGTTTGAGCACATGAGACAAACATTTCATTCTGCATGGCATCTACTTGGATGAATTAAATCTTGCAAATACTGATTGCTGCTTGCTGTCTTTGTTTGTTTAGTATTGTAAGTGAGAAATGTATATATTTCTTGGGTGAGTGAATTAGTAAAGGGGCATCCCTCCTTAAACTTCAGTTTGAGTACATAAAATACATTGTCAGTATAGAACATCTGTTCTTGTCTACAAAATATCACATCTTTAACCCTTTATCATGAGGTAATACTTATAGATGTCATCAGTACTGACAATTATCGGGATAATTTGGTGAAGGTTATATCTTTGACGACGTAGTCACATAGGTAATGAAACCTGTGGGTTTATATATATGCTCAGTAACATAACACATGGATTTGAAATTACTGGTACATGTGGAATTACTAATGAAATGGTTCAGAGGTGATGTTTACAAAAGTCTGGACAAGCAGACTAAGACTCCCACTTGCCCCTCCTTGGAGCTGTGAGAGTTGACATTGCAAAGGCAAACAAAAATATGAAGTTATGCAACATAGAGCACGGAGAATCCTTGGATGGGTGACTTAGGCAGCTTGATTCCTGAGAGTTCTTAGGTTCCAAGTAGAAATTTATTTATTATGCTTTACAGATTAAGATGGAAAATACAGTGGAGAAGATATTGTTATTGTAGCTCCAGTAAAATGGCACCATGATACACCTAAGTGTTCTCTCAAAGCTGTCCAGTGTAGCTTCCTTAATGTGCATATACAGTTTTTCTGAAGGCATTGACCTTTACAATTGGCTAAGAACACATCCTATTCAAATCCTAACTGCCTATAGTGCCACAGTTTATGTAGCATGTTATGAAGAAGCTGCATCTAACATGATCATGTGGTGAAACTGCATCTGAACTATCCAAATGTAAACTAGAATTTGAAAAATTAAAAGAAGCTGAAATAAGAGGTATACAAATAAGAAATAGAATTCAGTGGTATGAGGAAGGAGAAAAAACAACCAAATATTTCTGTCATCTCGAAAACAGAAATTATACCAGTAAGCTTATGAATAGTGTCATAAATGATAAAGGAGAAGTAATATCAGATGGTAAGGCTATTTTATATGAGCAGAGAAAATTTTATGAAAATCTATATGCATCAGGTGGTACAATAGCAAGTCAATATATTGAGATATTCAATGATATTATTACACCAAAACTAACAACTGTTGAAGCTGAAACTCTTGAGGGTGACATTACAATAGATGAGATAACACAAGCTGTTAAATCAATGAAAAATAACAAAAGCCCAGGAATAGATGGTTTCCCAATAGAATTCTTTAAATTTTTCTGGAAAGATCTCCATATTTGGGTTTGTAGATATATATCAGAAACATTCAGGCAAAATATGTTAAGTCCAACAATCAAAAGAGACGTCATCACATGCATTCCAAAAGCTAACAAAAATAGACAGTTGTTAAAAAACTGGTGCCCAATTTCCCTACTAAATTCTGTGTATAAAATACTCAGTACATGTATAGCCAATAGAATTAAAAAAACTTTGAATACACTAATTCATGAAACTCAGACAGGGTTTATCCCTGGAAGATGTATTAGTGAGAACATTAGACTAGTATATGATATGTTTGAAGCAAAATTACAGGGTAAAAAGGGACTGTTGTTACTTATTGACTTTGAAAAAGCTTTTGACACTGTCTCTAAAGAATTTATAATTCTAACAATAGGAAAATTTGGCTTTGGACCTAATATGGAAAAATGGATCAAAATATTAATCAATGATCCTACATCTTGTGTTATACAAAATGGTCATCTATCTCAGTCTTTTCACAATGAAAGGGGCTGTAGACAAGGCGACCCGGTCTCTCCCTACATATTCCTTTTAGTGGCAGAAATTTTAGGAACAATGATCCGTAACAACAGTGCAATAAAAGGAATGACGTTGAATAATACTGAACATAAAATTGGACAATATGCAGATGATACTGAATTATTTCTTGATGGATGTGAAGAAAGCTTAAGCATAGCAATTGACACCCTAAATAATTTCTACAAAATGTCGGGTTTAAGAATAAACGTAGAGAAGACTAAAGCAATATGGATAGGCTCAATGGCAGGTAGTAACAGGATGTTATGTCAGGATCTTAAGCTTGATTGGCACAGTGGGGATTTTGATGTACTAGGAATAAAACTTAATCCTAAGTTGAATAACCTTTAGGTAATTAATACAAAAAAAAGACTAGAAATTATTAATAGAACTCTTGGGAATTGGAGAAAAAGAAATTTGACATTAATAGGGAAAATAACGGTTATTAAAACTTTAGCACTCTCATCATTAGTGCATATATTCACTTCACTCCCAAATCCTCCAAAGGAATTCAATGATAAATTAAACAATATATTTTATAAATTCATCTGGAATAAGCGTGATAAGATAAAGCGAACAATACTTATTACAATGTTATTAGAAAATATGAAGAAGGGGGACTAAGAATGGTTAATGTAGAGGTATTCATTAACTCATTAAAACTGTCAGTATTAAATAAATTTCTCCAAAATAAAAACACTAGTCCTAGTACCTTTCCATTCAAGGATATATTTCTGCTTGGAGCCAACATTGAAAATTATGTGAAAATAATTAATCCCTATTGGAAAGATGTGTTGGCAGCATGGGGAATATTTTATAGAACACATAAAACTGATTTTACAGATATTAATCAAATCTTATCTGAACCCCTTTGGTTCAACCATCAGTTCCAAAATAGTAATTTTATTTTAAGACATTGGTATTTTAAGGGTATTCACTCAATAAGAGACTTGTGTAATGATCAAGGTATTTTGTCATTTAATGAACTTAAGAAAACTTACAAAATCAAAGGCACAGTTCTTGATTACTACCAGGTTCTTTCAAATATACCAAGAAAATGGAAAGATACTATTAGAAATAATCTACTGATTGTTCATAATCACTATCTCAGCACACCACTGATATGTTTACTTTCAGCACCAAAGAGGTCAAGATATTTCTATGATAAGCTTATAAGTACTGAAAATTTCCTGTCTACATGTGAAAAATGGCAACAACTCTTTGACACTGTAATCCCATGGGAATATATTTTTAAAGATTATAGAAGATGCATAAAAGATACTAAATTGATTGACTTTCAATTTAAATTTATTCATAATATTATATACACAAAAAAAGAATTACTGAAAATGAAATTAGTTGATGATGAACTTTGCTCTTTTTGTAACTTAGTGTCTGAAAATTTGATACATATTTATTGGGAATGTGAATGTGTGAAAACATTCTGGTTGAAACTGAAAGAATATATTGACAATAAAACAACAGAAACATTTACCCTGACAAAATATACAGTCTTAATTGGTGGAAATAATACTGACTTAATGAACCATATACTTCTTGCTGGTAAAAAATACATTCATGTATCAAGTATTAAAAACACCAAGTTATCACTGGATGCATTTCTAAAAATACTGAGTGATATTTTCAAAACTGAAAAGTTTATTGCTACTAAGAATAATAAAATGTTACCATTTGACAGAAAATGGTCACCACTGCTGCCATATATCCAGTATGTATAACTTTTATCCATATGAACTTTTGTCTTATTGTGTACTTGTGCTGTTGCATCATTTATTTGTGTAACTGTCTACTGAGTTGAATGGATAATAAAAAAACCCCAAAAAAAACAAACTGCATCTGACATGATCATGTGGAGAAGCTGCATCTAACATGATCATGAGAAGAAGCTGTATCTAACGTGATCATGTGAAGAAGCTGCATCTAACATGATCATGTGAAGAAGCTGTATCTAACATGATCATGTGAAGAAGCTGCATCTAACATGATCATGTGAAGAAGCTGTATCTAACGTGATCATGTGAAGAAGCTGCTTATAATGTGATCATGTGAGGAAGCTATATCTAACATCATGTGCAGAAGCTGCATCTAATGTGATCTTGTGAAGAAGCTGCATCTAATGTGATCATGTGAAGAAGCTGCATCTAATGTCATCATGTGGAGAAGCTGCATCTAATGTCATCATGTGGAGAAGCTGCATCTAAAATGATCATGTGAAGAAGCTGCATCTAATGTGATGTGAAGAAGGTGCATCTAATGTCATCATGTGGAGAAGCTGCATCTAATGTCATCATGTGGAGAAGGTGCATCTAACATGATCATGTGAAGAAGCTGCATCTAATGTGATGTGAAGAAGCTGCATCTAACATGAGCATGTGAAGAAGCTGCATCTAACATGATCATGTGAAGAAGCTGCATTTAACATGATCATGTGAAGAAGCTGCATCTAACATGATCATGTGAAGAAGCTGCATCTAATGTAATCATATGAAGAAGCTGCATCTAATGTGATCATGTGAAGAAGCTGCATCTAACATGATCATGTGGAGAAACTGCATCTAACATCATCTTGTGAAGAGGCTGCATCTAACGTGATCATGAGAAGAAGCTGCATCTAACATGATCTTGTTAGGAAGCTGCATCTAACGTGATCATGTGAAGAAGCTGAAGCTAACGTCATCCTGTGAGGAAACTGCATCTAACGTGATCATGTGAAGAAGCTGCATCTAATGTGATGTGAAGAAGCTGCATCTAACATGAGCATGTGAAGAAGCTGCATCTAACGTGATCATGTGAAGACACTGCATCTAATATGATTATGTGAAGAAGCTGCATCTAATGTGATCCTGTGAGGAAGCTGTATCTGACATGATCATGTGAAGAAGCTGCATGTAAGATGACCCTGTGAAGAAGCTGCATCTAACATGATCCTGTCAGGAAGCTGTATCTAACGTGATCATGTGAATAAGCTGCATCTAGTGTGGTCTTGTGAACAAGCTGCATCTAACGTGATCTTGTGAAGAAGCTGCATCTGACGTGATCATGTGAAGCTGCATCTGATGTGATCATGTGAAGAAGCTGCATCTAACATGGTCTTGTGATGAAGCTGCATCTAATGTGATCATGAGAAGAAGTTGCATCTAACATGGTCTTGTGAAGAAGCTGCATCTAACGTGATCAGGAGTGGTGAGTGTGTAGAGCTCAGGTTACAAATCAGTTGAAGTTATGCAACATCGAGTGTGGATAGTCCTTGAATTGGTAACTGTGTTTGGCAGTTTGATTCCTGAGAGTTTGTAGCACTTCAGTCCTGTCCCACAACGAAGCACATGATACATGTGGTTGATGCAAGTAAGGTTTGATGATAAGGTTATTAGAGTACAGCTGACCTGATGACACCTGGGGCTCCTTTCACAAAGCAAACTTTACTAAGGTTAACCTAACTACACTAAGGTTACTTAAGTCTAAGGTTACCCTATTTCAGTGTTAAAGAACGGGAGTTAAGGTTAACCTTAGTAAAGGTTGCATCGTGAAAGGAGCCCCTGGACTGTGGTAGAAAGACAATAGATAGGCACGGATACTGTTTGGTTTGGACAGCACCAGGTTGGACTTGACAGACTTGACAGATTGAAGGCACTGGTAGCTGACTTCAGGCAGTGACTAAGATGGGATGTATTATGCCAGTGAGTCATTATATAACTGAATTTACAGTGGTCTCAACTGAGGCAAGTGAGTTTGTGAGGCTCTGTTCACCTAGCGGGAAAAAGGGTACCTGGTCAGATAAGTCATGTGACTATAACCTTCCAGCGCCCCACAGGCAGCTCGGGTTATATAGGGTAATAATAATCTCAATCTGATTACAGCATCTACTGAGCAACTAGCCAGATGGATACCAGGTGCTATATGAAGGAATTGTGTTACACAGATTAAAATAAACATGCAGTCAAGAGGGTTCTGGGGATCCTGGCACAGTGAGGCTGGTAAGGTTCATCAGCTCAGGGCTCTTGCCTCCTCTATACGTTGCCCAGACAGCAAATGGGACTTCTCCCAAGAAGCGCTGCCTAATCAAACCCACGAAGAACTTCCTGGAGAACATGTAGACTCCCCTAAACTGCAGGCTTCGCCATTGCCCAGAGTGTCAGAAGGGCTGTGATCCTGGTGGAAAACCCAGACTCCAGAGAACAATAAGGTGTCTGACAACAATGTACTTGGGATGCACGTGAGACATTTCAAAGGCAGCTCTGCACACTTAGCATATTTTTCCTGAATCTTGTTCAGGGTGGTACCATGGATGGACCTTGGAGTCAAAGCTACAGGCTTGACAAAGACGGTAGTAGAAGTAGCGAGCCATGCCATCATGTCTTTTAAGATATGCTGTTTGTGCCAATGAAGGGCATCTACTGACAAGGTGTTGGACAGTCTCTGTAAATACATTGCATAGTTAACATTTCATCTTAACATTTTGAATAAGAATCACATTTTGGTGACTGAGATTGGAAAGTGACTGGTCTTAGGCAGCAAAAAGGAAGCCCACAGTTTCACACTTAAGACCAGCCGATGTAATCCAGACACAGGAGTCGGTTGGATTGCTATTCTGTTCCACACACACTCATGTATACACTATGCAATGGCTTCTCAGTGAGCTTCCCCTCAAAGGACCGACTCTGAGCAGACTTGGTGAATGACTTCACTTGGTTAACTGCCATCACTTAAACGTCCATCAGTACATCAGCATCTACAAAATCAACATAAGATTTCAGATTCTGTCCAACAACCTGGCTTGGCATACTTAAAATAGCTGTAGAATTTCTTGCTTTCATCATCTTGACATACATCACCAGAGGGTCATCTGATTAATAAATATGTGCAACAGTACACAAAATTCTGTTGTGAAGAGCCTGCACATTTATCAAACCCGACCTATTATTATTAGTAATAGTATCAGTATCATTGTTATTGTGGTTAAGAGCACTACATAGGTCAGCCCTAATAATATGACCCAACAAAAGCCTGCTCAATGTCCTACCAGGTAAGGCACTGAGAATTCAGGATGCATATTATAAGAACTGTATCCTTGAAAAATACATCTATTTTCCAGTTTAAACTAACTTTAACTCCACACCAGCTGACTGTCTCGACAGTTTGCTCTGAAACTGTGCTATACATCCACAATTCATATATAATCATGACTGGTAAGCCTCCCATGGTTAGAAGTACAAATACTAGCAGTGCCTCATGCTGTCAAGAGACATCCACAGCATAGAAAACAAACTCTGAAAAGAGAGATTAAAATATTTATTTCTCCAAATATCCCTCAAACATCATTGCATGTTAAGTGACAACCAAGAACTTGTCCACTGAAAAGGGTGAACACAATACAAACATTTTTACAATGAGAACCAAATGGTGCCTAGTGAACCCTGACTTCCTTCTTCACTGACTTAACAACCAGTGCTAGCTCAAGAACAAATAACCATTTCCCACACAATTGGCATTAACTCTGTTGTTCTGCATTGTGGTACAATCACATCAAGAACGGCTTACAAAAATATATATGTTTGTGTGTGTGTATATATATATATTTATAATGAATATGTCTATACCTTTTATCTGATGGTACAAAGCAAGATGCTTGTTACAGAGCCTAAGAGGAAGGGTAGTCAGCTCATTTGTTCAACATCAAAATTATATATGGAAGATCAACATTTTAAAATTTAACTCTTTTTAAAACTCTTTAACAAATTAAATTAACAATTTGAAACTGTAATAACAGCATTTCTTTTAGAACACGTAAATTCCTTCAATTGAAGACAACAAAAATACCAGAAGCGGGTCTCACATGACAAATCCTATAAAACTTTGAACATATTTGAATACAACAATGTACCTGATGGCGACTACTCCACAGTATAGATACTGACCATAGTGATGTAGGATGGCACTGTAGGACACTGTTATTTATATATATATATATATATATATATATATATATATATATATGGTCATGCATACATGTCATGGCAGGGAATCAGCTGACATTTTTAGTGTCCCCTTTAGAAACAAATGAACATTAACAGCTCAATCATCAAACATAAAGACCATTCTTGTGTAATAGTCATTCTCAGAACCATGTGACTAGCTCATTCCTAACTGAAAACAGAAACAAGCAGTTCACCAAGGATCGCACAACATTGGAATGAACTTTAACCAACAAATTTACATTTCATGATACATGACGTTCCTATATCATGCTTCCCTGTATGAGTTTACACAATTATTACAAGATGATTGCGGGTACTCATGCAGCTTCAAGTTAACATCCACGGTTACACAGACAGTTCAAACTGCAAGTGAGCTCTTAACATACTTCAGTTTTACAATTCATTTGGGATGGTATTAATTATTCATATTCATAAGGCGTTGGCATTGTTTCATATACTGTTAGTGATCTTACACAAGTTTTAACAGGTGTGCTGAGAGAATGTACTATGGAAGACTTCTCCCTGTAGACTGATATCCTTCTGTTACAACCTCATTCCGTTACAACTAAACATGTGAACCCACCGTGACAATTATTGTCTTCCTTTTCTTCAATATGTTCTTCCATCTGTAACATGCACAAACTGCTCCCCTACACACATATAAATGATGTTGGCATAAGTACACGCAAGGTTGATTTCAAAGGTAATGATGACCTGTATCAATTTAAGGTCATAACACCAGGTCTCTCTTAAAAACTGAAAATACTGTAAGAGCCTCAACAGTACCTGACGCTGGCAATAACAATTACAAAGATTTCAAGCTTTTTCTTGTTGTTCTTCCGGTGTCAATTTATTGATGAATGAATAGAAAGAACTTGGTGTGGTGAAAAGAGTGGTGTGCAGTGCAACAGGAATATGTATGAAATGTGGTACTGGATGTAGAACAAAAGCAAATGGCCAAATGCATGCTTAGCTAGCACATTGCAGTGTGTACTTTATTGTGTCTCCAACTACAGGAGGATCTACAGTTGAACACACACATAATAATCAGAGACACAGAATATATTGCAATTATGCTCATTGTGTGCTGTGATTTTCTCACAAACATCTTAGGTCATCAGAAGTGATGAGGAAATTTCATGATAAAAGGGATGAACTAGTAGATCAATAACACATCAGTTTCAAGTAAGACTGTCACAGTTCCCCTAAGCTAGCCTAAATAACATATGGCCAGCAAAAATACATGTAATTCTTGTTAGACAAGATATTCAGAGACGTGCCCACTTGCAGATCGAACAAGATAATATTCCACACAACAGAAAAATTATGTATAAAATTTATAGCATTTTATCATTTACTGTCATTAAGACCTGATTCAAACACACTAGACAAATTTAGTTTAAGATGCAGAAAAGTTTTTGTGGACATGATTATGAAATGTTCAGCAGTAGCACATCACTGGGATGACTGCAGTAACGTCACTACTAGGCTCACATCCACAGGATGATGTCATTACTGGGATCATGCCTACAGCATGATGTCATTACAGGGATCATGTCCACAGCATGATGTCATTACAGGTCTCACATCTACAGCACGACAAGGATCACGTTCACAGCATGATGTCATTACAGGGACCACATCCACAGCAAAATCTCATTACAGGGATCAAGTCCACAGCATGACATCATAACAGGGATCACGTCCACAGCATAACGCCACTAATGCGCTCACATCCACAGCATCATGTCATTACAGGGATCAAGTCCAAAGCATGATGTCATTACAGGCCTCGCATCCACAGCATGACATCATAACTGGGATCACGTCCATAGCATAACATCACTACTGGGACCACCACATCCCCAGCACCATGTCATTACAGGGATCACGTTCACAGCATAATGTCATTATTGGTATATCAACAGCAGCACATGATTACTAGGATGTTAACAGTTGCACGTCATTACTGGGATGTCGAGAACAGCACATCTAACTGAGATATCAACAGTAGCACATCATTAGTGGGATCATGCCCACAGTATCACATCATTACTGGGATACATCAACAGTATCACATCATTACTGGGATGTCAACTGTAGCACACCATTACTGGGATCACATCCACAGCATCACATCATTACTGGCATTATGCCCAAAGTAGTACTAACATTTTGTGAACCAGCACAATATTAACACAGCACAAAGTCCAGCAACAGGCAGGAATCAACAAAATCACACTGTCATCTTGGTTAGATTTTAGAAATCACTCAGTTTCCTTGAAACAATCAACATTTGCTACCTTACAGTTTATGTATACAAACTATGCATGGTAATCGATGGTGTGGGATTATATAACCCTCTTCTACCAATCAGTGGTAGACGATGCCATTTAACTTAACATGATGGAAAAGTCCTTCCATAAGGACATTAGCATTAAAACCTATCTGCCAGCCTCTATGACTATTTCATTCAAAGGCTTTAAGACTGAAGTATGTTAAAACTGTTTTATCTGATAAGGACAGAATCAATCAATTTGAAGTACAGTGTACACCATCAGACAAAAGCTATGTCGAAATCACCTGGCAGCCAAGTGTTGTAGTATCTAGTACATACTTATAACAAATAGCTTGTTCGATGTTCTATATACCACTTTAAATGAAAAAAGTCCTCAAAAGAAAGGTGAGAATTTATTACAAACCTATGGCTAATGGCCAGTAAATCTACCTCATAAGAGGTAAGGCATTCAAACCTTTCCTCTTTCTAAGAAACCAGACAACGGCCCTACTGATTTATGGGCACTTCACTGTTTTTGCATCTGATCTTTTGTCAACATTTCATTTATTTTGGTTTCACCTGCATAATGGACCCAAATTCGGTTTAGTAAATATACCACAAACAAAAAGTAAGGGAGCATTCTAAAATTTGATAGTCATGTATAAACTTAAACATGGTGAGGTCATTGATACTGTAAGGTAAGTGAAACTTTTGGAGTGCTTAATGGGCACTTTAAACAACATGTTAGAACATGCAATGAAACAACTGATTCAATATTTGTTGAGTTTAAATGTTTGATTCAAAAGCCCCAACACAACAGCCAAGTGCATGTGGAAAAGAAAGACTTTCCACGAAGCTCCTTTGAAAGAGGTTACAGATAGTATTGAAGCCTCACAACTTCACCAAGCCACAGCACAACCCCTTAAGTGCCCACAACAGAAGCATGGCCACTGAACAGTTACAAGAAGGTAAATCTTGAAGTGTTGCTTGCTGTCTTTAGGTGTCTCCCTCTGTCATTCAGAGACTGGTATTCCACTGGTAGAGTACAGGACACACATCGTTCTGGAAGACCCAGAAAGACACCAAGGGCAATGACTGATATTTTGTGCTTTAAGCACTTCAAAACCAATACCCAGTTGCCACAAGCTGCATGGCAAGTCTATCCTCCACCTGCACTAGGTTGTAGTGTTTGGGCTTTTGAATGAAACATGGTGCTGGTGTGTTTCAGCACCCCTTTTTTTTGACAATGTTTCATTTCACTCACACTCAACAAATATTGAATCACTTGCTTCACTGCATGTTCTAACATGTCATCAAAAGTGTCCATTAAGCAAGAATTGACATGTTGGTTTCAGCAGTGATATTGAGCTCATCTGTATCAGCCCTGGTGCTAGGCTTGATACAAACATTGCTGAGGTAACACATGGTCTAAAATATGGGATTTGTTTCTGTATTTAACCCCATGAGCTTAAATCAAAATTTTATTCTTGGGTGTTTAGAGTGATGTCCCTTTCTAAATGCAGACACTTTGACAAATTAAATACTCCCTGTAGAGACATCAGTCCTCTCATAATAGCACGTGCTTTGCTTTAGACTGTCAACTTTATCATTCATGTTCACATTTACTCACTCAAGTAAAGATTTACATAATTCTCAATTTTAAATTTACACACCAGTTTCCTTATTAAAGAGTTTTTACAAAAATCCTGATTTTCATTTTCATCAAAAATAATGTGCATATTTTAACTTAAGCCCTGGTTAAATATTTCATCAGTGGAACAGTGATACGTATAGGGAATTCCCGGTAATTAGATACAAAAATCCACATCACTAACACTGGCAATAAAGTGCTCTGTGTAACATTTCATTCAACAGGGCTGGAAAAACTACTACAAAGAACAACTACACATGATGTCTAATTGATGCTTAATAAATTTTCAAACTGATGAATAACTTTTTTCTTGTAAAGAGTTTGTGAGTAGCGGCTGGAGCTATGACACTGGGCCTGCAGGCCATATCCACACCAGCACACAGCTACATATACATACACAAACCTACAACACACCCACCCTCATTGCACACTGATCAGATGCTTTCATAATAATCTCACTACTTTATACATTAAGTTTAATGCAACGACATAACAGCTGGAATAAATTAAGGTGCATCATTGCAAACAAAACACATTTGTGAATACAAGGCTTCCATAGGTTATAAGTTCTCCTAAGTAATAATGTTATATGGTGATTATTAAGTAAACGAGAGGTCTGCGACTACACCCAAGTTGACAACCCTATAATGTTCCTCTGTGAAATCAGATCTTTGTAAGCAGATACTCTGGAATGCAAATGGTGTATCTATAAAATCTAGTTGGAGGCCCTGTTTAACTTGCATTCTGCACTATAGCAAAATACAAACATATAGAGTCAGTTGTCTGTTGTCCAAGAAGCCATATTAGCCATGTCATCCTACTGCCAGCCCACACAACATAATGTCATACACACAACCAAATTGTACCTGTTTGATTATCATTTGTATAACAAGCACAGAAAAAGCTTCAACATGGAAAACTTGGCTGTTGATGATGTTGATTTGGCAGTTTTCCTCTCTGGACATGTTACACATCCACACTACTTTGGAAGGACTGTAAGGAACAGTAGCTTAACTTAAATAGCTATCTACAACACATATCACACAGATTTCCATTCACAGATGCATTCATTTGAATTTGTCAATTAGATTCCCAACATAAACGTTTCCTATAAGGAAGAAAAGGATGGGATCCTCAGCAATATTTCAGCACCGCTATAGCCATTGACAATAACACAATAGGAAAATATCCATTGAAACATTTACTATGGCTCCACAGTGTGATGTGCTACAAACATGAAAATATATTTTGGGCCAAGAAAACAACACACAATCTGTCACACCTCCAGAAGGCACAATATGGCAGGTCACATGACAGCCCTCAACACCAAGGCTTACGAAAGACGAAATGAGTAGCACTACAGTGTGGGCCAGTTGTGTGGAGAAGCCACGATGCTGGCTGTCATGCACTGGCAGGAGGTTCTGTCAGAGGCAGTGAAAGCTACCTAGCACACACTTCCCATACAGCACGCTATACACAAATACATACAGGCAGCAGTTTGTCTCGGGTCAGCAATTACACATCTGCCTGTGAACACTGTGAAATCTTCAGATCTTGTCTTGGGGGTGACTACATGTCACAGTCTTTAAGACTATACTGTGCTTACTACATGTATCCAAGGGCTTGTGGTGACCACTCTACACATTGGATTGGTTGCTCCTAGAGTCTCCATTCCCTTGAGTTCGCATCTACCTAGGAAGTGTTTATAATTTAACACAGGACATTCCAGGGCAGTGTAACTGTAATGTCAGCAGTAGACCTCAGCTAGTATCTGCCTCAGCAGCAGACCAAGTTCCACAAGTAACGGGCGTGCCATCATGTAAAACTCTGTTCAGCTGTGGGAAAACAAAGACAAAATACTTCTTTACACAAAAATACAGCATGCCTGGGCGAAATGGGAGCAGTAGAGGTTTTTCAGATCAAATATCTTCAATATCCCCCCGCCCCAACAGTCTTGGACTCCTTGGTTTTCATGCAGCTTCAGTTTTGTAATACTGAAAGAAAGCTAGCTTTTCACAGATCAGATAATGAAATATACTGTGCGAATGAAGAAAAAATCAAGTGTCAATCATTGTTTTGTAAAAATTTGTAATGGTTTTGAAATAAGATCAAAATTGAAAATTTTAACCACGAATTGCATATTTATATACTTACCCTGTCTCACATATACTCTCTCTTTAATTTGACAGATGAGTGGAAAACTTATCTCGGCCTTATCTCAGGCTAAACCTATGTGCACCCGCCCTTCTGCAGAGAATCATGCATCATGGTCCACTGCCTAGACATATGACCATTCCATAGTGATCATTCTCACTGCTGGAGTAAATGTATATGGAGGTAGTGGGGAGGCTTGGTGGGCATCCATCATGCAAGATACGATAAGTATAGAAATATACAATTTATGCTTAAAATTTTGAATTTTTTAATACTTATCCTATCATATACAGTTGGATGAACTAAGAACAATAGAACCTACAAACTAGTCTTAGCAAGAAACATGCTTTTAAAGGGATTGAAAGGAGAAAAGCATGCAGTGCAAATGAGTATCGTTGAAACAGATTACATTGAGCCTGGACTGTTGTTTAAAGTGGTTAGATTTAGACAATTTAATGAGATTGTACATTTCATACAATACTTCAAAAGCTTCAGATGTCTACTATACTTACACAAATACTATGTACAAAGTTGACTGCCACACATATTATACTTATCCCATTGCAGGATGGTGGGCAGCAGATTACTCCATGTCACAGTGCAGACAGCAAAGTCTCATACTGTCAACTATCGACATAGGTTGTATGCGCACGAGAGGCCTGTTACTGTATAACGCCTATGCTTGTGATAGGTTAATCTTCCGAAATGCTTAGTGTACTAAGCATGATATTTGGAGATGGAAAGCTCACAATAAAGTGTGAAACCTTTAACATGTAATGGGACAAATAATGAGTCAAAATAGAAACTTCACAAAATGTAAGTTTTAAAAATAATGAATAATTTTTCTCTGATGATGCATCTATGTATCCGAAATGGGATCTTTCAACACAAATATGCTATGAAATTGTTACATTGTGTATATGTGTTTTTCTGTAACACCTCACTGGTGCATTGTGGTGCCATTTTCACAAACATTACATACATCATAATCATAAATGCGAAGTGTTTTGATACTGAAATGAAATATATAACCATTACACAATCTACTGTTTGTCATTATTTTCTTTCTAATACTGAAAAAGATATCTATTAAGAAAAGGACTAGTATGCACAAAATATATACTGAGTAGATGTAAAATATTTTACTATGATAACTATGAAAAAAGATGCTATTATTATTTTATTTATATGTGGCCCTTTTGACTAGGAGTCTGAGGACCTTTTGACTTTCTTACAGACCTTTTGTCATGCAGCACTTTTGACCTGTTCCTGGAACAACCCACACAAATTCACACACTAAGAAATGGTCATGTGACTCAGCATTATAGCATGAGGCATGCCTCTTGCAAGGGAAAGCATGATGTCCAGGAAGGAAGACAACACTGAGGGTGGGTGCTAGGACCAGAGGCAATGGTACGTTCAGAAGATTTTTTGTTTCCACTTATGCGTCAAATTAAAGAGAGAGAGTACAATACTTGAGATAGGATGAGTTGAAAACTTTGAATAGATTCATGTCCAACTTGATTCCACAATGATGCTAAAACACTAATCCTCTTAGAAATATTCCACATCACTGTAACAAGGATATTTTGCAACACTCTAACATTTGCAACATAATACAGTCTCAAGCTTACTTGATGAGAAACAAAATGTTTTAAGTCAACTTTCAATAAACTCTCAACCAGGAGTTCAAAACAGGGAGTACCACGCTTATAATATAGAATAATATTATGTGTGTATGAGTATGTGCAAGTCCTGTTGATACTGGTGAAAGATCTTTGGGTACATAAAACAGTTTCAACAAGCACAAAATATTTAAAAATTCTTTTGATTCTTTAAATAGTTGATTACTATGCACCTGAAGTAATCACATGTCTTTTTCCAATTTATAGCAACTGTATCAGTTAAAGTGCAAATATCCAAAAAAGCAGTCAGAGATTTTGATAACTGGAAGCATCTGCAAGTTGACATGTAAACAATGAAGCTGGCCACTTCAAGTTACTCAGTAAAAACATACTCATTGCATTATTTCAACATTTAACAAGAGTCATCACATGACAACAAATGCTCCACACCTACAGAAATTCTAAACACTAAGTCCTCTGATCATTACAAGTCCTACATGTGTGATCTGCCCAACTACATAAGAGCATTCCTACCAACAAGTGTGATCTGCCCAACTACATAAGAGCATTCCTACCAACAAGTGTGATCTGCCCAACTACAAAAGAGCATTCCTACCAACAAGTGTGATCTGCCCAACTACATAAGAGCATTCCTACCAACAAGTGTGATCTGCCCAACTACAAAAGAGCATTCCTACCAACAAGTGTGATCTGCCCAACTACCTAAGAGCATTCCTACCAACAAGTGTGATCTGCCCAACTACATAAGAGCATTCCTATCTAGTCTGTCTGTCTGTTCACAAGAGTAGTCGGAGAGCTATCAAAACAAGACAGAGGACTGAGATTCAGAACTCTGTATTGGTATGTCAGGTCCTATTTTTGTAGAAGTACGTGTAGTGGAGTCATATGCTTTGGAAAAAGACAAGTCAGTCAAAGTTATCCTGAAATGTCAAAAGGAGCCAGTTGCCAAACTAATGTCTGTGTGTAAACTGTTTCATAAATGAATAAGAAGTAGCTATGGTGCAGACAAACACACCAATACAAACAGGCCAGCTAAAATTTGGTGCAGATGAAATTCTAAAATCCTAAAATGGCAAAAGCCACCAGATGACAACCTGAACTATGTGTGTTCCATGAAATAACATCTTTAAGCTTTGGAGATACTGTATTTCATACCACAGGTGATATAAAATGCAACCAAGCCATACCAAACTACAGACTTCACTTCACCATTGCTTCCTCAGAACAAAACAGACAAAAAAACAAACAAAATATTGCTTCCAATTAACATCACTAACTACAAATGGTTTGAATACACAAACAAAACAAGTCAGTGAAAACAACCCCCCAAAAACAGATGACAGGGGGTATGGACCCTGTTTTTCACTTCCTCATAAGTTTGACATGTTGTAAATGCAGTACGATTTTCACTGATAACATTTCCACAAACTTACCAGAACACTGCTGGCAGACAGACTATTAACCTGTAATACAAACACAACATTCAGTTACTAATAACTTAACACATATATTGTTCATCCTCCATCAAATATAACAAGGAGACTAATATCTCTACTTGTCCAGTTCCTTTACAACACCACTACCTTCCATGACTATAAAACCACTACCTTGTTAAACATGAAAAACAGATCACTACCTTCCACACTTGTAGCACATGACCAGTACCTTCCATACCTGTACAACAGGACCAGTACCTTCCACACCTGTAACAGTAGGACCACTACCTTCCATACCTGTACAACAGGACCATTACCTTCCACATCTGTAAATAGGACCACTACCTTCCACACCCGTGCAACAGGACCATTACCTTCCAAGCATGCACAACAGAACCACTACCTTCCACACTTGTAAATAGGACCACTACTTTCCATATCTGTACAACATAACAACTACCTTCCACACCTGTAAACAGGACCACTACCTTCCACACCTGTAAACAGGATCACTACCTTCCATACCTGAACAACAAGACCAGTACCTTCCCTTCCATACCTGTACAACAGGACCATTGCCTTCCACATCTGAAAATAGGACCACAACCTTCCACACCCGTGCAACAGGACCATTACCTTCCACACCTGTACAACAGGACCACTACCTTCCACACTTGTAAATAGGACCACTACCTTCCATACTTGTACAACAGGACCACTACTTTCCATATCTGTACAACATGACCATTACCTTCCACACTTGTAAATAGGACCACTACCTTCCATACTTGTACAACAGGACCACTACCTTCCATATCTGTACAACATGACCACTACCTTCCACATCTGTAAACACGACCACTACCTTCCATAGCTGAACAACAGGACCATTACCTTCCCTTCCATACCTGTACAGGACCATTACCTTCCACACCTGTACAACAGGACCACTACCTTCCACACTTGTAAATAGGACCACTACCTTCCATACTTGTACAACAGGACCACTACCTTCCATACCTGTACAACATAAACACTACCTTCCATAGCTGAAAACAGGAACACTACCTTCCATAGCTGAAAAACAGGAACACTACCTTCCACACTTGAATAACAAGACCACTACCTTCCATACCTGTACAACAGGAACAATACCTTCCATACCCGTACAACAGTACTACTACCTTCCATACCTACACAACAGGAATGCTACCTTCCATGCCTGTACAACAGTATCATTACCTTCCATACTGGTAAAACAGGGCCACTGCTTTCCATACCTGTACAACGGGAACACTACCTTCCCTACTGGACTACTACCTTCCACACCTGCACTCAAGACCATTACCTTCCACACCTGTACAGCAGTAACACTACCTTCCTTGGCTGAAAAACAGGACCACTACCTTCCATAGCTGAAAAAATAGGACCACTTCATTCCACACTTGTATAACAAGACCACTACCTTACGTGCCTGTAAAACAGAACCACTACCTTCCACACCTGTACAACAGGACCACTTCCCCCCACACCTGTCAAACAAGACCACTACCTTCCAAACCTGCACAACAGGACCACTACCTTCCACACCTGTCAAACAAGACCATTACCTTCCACATCTGTACACAGGACCACTACCTTCCATGCCCGTAGAACATGCCCATTACCTTTCACACCTTTAAACAGGACCACTACCTTCCACGAGTGCACAACAGGAACACTACCTTCCATACCTGTCAAACAAGACCACAACCTTCCACACCTGCACAACAGGACTACTTCTTTCCTTACCTGTACACCAGAAACACTACCTTACATACCTGTACAACAGGAACACTATCTTCCACACCTGCACAACAGGACCAATGCTTTACATACCTGTACAACAGGAACACTATCTTCCATGCCTATACAACAGAAACACTACCTTCCACACCTGCACAACAGAACTACTATTTTCCATACCTGTACAACAGTAACACTCCCTTCTGTATCTGCATAGCAGGTCTTACTCTGATCAGAGCAGAGTTACTATCCTGAATACATGTACAAGCGCACTAGGTTCTCTAATTATCTCAACAAGAATACAAATGCAACAGAAACTGGCCATGAATGATGAACATCTTGACCTTTGGTAGACATGGAATGAAAATGTAACACAGGAAAAGTATTAAAGATACATGCAAGTTTAAAACCCATTTGAAAATACTTTACCTTCATCTTATACTTACAATCATACACAACTTGCATAAAAACTGGGACCTTGACATTTGACATAATGCAAGTGAAATGTGATGTGAAAGTATTTGCAAAGAAAGACAACTGCCATCACATTAACAGAGTTTCACAAACATCAAAACAATGACACATCAACCATATTTACAAAATCTTTTTGAAAAAGGGTCCCCTTCCCCAAAACAGATAAATGAGAAATACATGAATGTTATTGAGGAAGTATAGTTTATAATCTCAATGTCTTTTCAAATTCAAAGGTGAAATGGTGTACCTTATTGAAGGCTTATTCCAGTCTGAACACAAATTCTCCAGCTAAAATGCTTAGCAGTTGTACATATGAGTGTTAACTATATTCTTTATTCAATCTCCAGTGTGAACACATATTTTATTAGTTTGAACAAACTACTTTCACCCTGACATTAATTTTAAAAAGTTAAATAACATTTTGTAGTATGGTACTCCACCCACTCTTACAGCTATTCCAAGGATTACACCGGTATTCACAACATTCAGTTGATCCTAGCAATACATTAATACTCAGTATTTGAGTCCTTCAAATTTGCTCATATTCCAGTAATAGTTTATCTTTTATGACTTATAGAGATACATGACAAATTATTACATAAACACATCTTGTGTTTTAAAGGCATATATAATACTTTTAAGCAATACACATTAATTGGACCATTTCCATATTAAACAGTTATCGATAGTGAACAGTTTTGTTTTCAGCATGATCTACTGATACTTTCATCACTTTCATCATAAAAATTAAGCTTTTTAAGTTGAAATATACAAAAGTAATACAACTGCCTTCCAAATACTAATGGTAAGTCACAACATATACTGTCACTTTCTATATTTGGTGTTCATTCTAATGTTCCTCGATCAAACCACTAGAGATTTCTGGAAATGCATTTCTGATGACAATGACAATATAAAGTTACAAGATCCTGACTGGCTTATGTTTCTATTTCTGTCATTCATGACAAGAAATGGCAGCTTTCAGGAAATGAAAGAAACCAAACACAAAACTACGAGTCAGGTGTACTCAACATTATTCAAATTTAAACTGAATGCTAAAAACATCTCATGAGCATGTGCTTTCACTTTGGCATGCCAGTGTTGTTCATGGCATATACAAGCATGAGAGATTTCCCATCTCACAGAACTTCATACAGACAAAGAACGTCACTGTGTGGGTTAATGCCCCTGACAAGCCAACATCCATCCATTTCACAATACAATGGAAACCCATGAGTTTCAGAAACCTAACACACAGGATTCAGTGTAATGGGGCAATGAAATCAACACAATCATGATTAAAATGAGTGAGGCTTCTGACACATAAAGAATGACAAAGGTGCTGACAAATACAAAGATGTAAATTTATCATGATAAGTCACTTCTGCAGTATGTACTACTACAGAAACTTACTTAAGCTTCCTAAAGCATGTTCTGTCATGCTGATACAGAGGGAATCCAGTCGGGCGTTGATCTCGGTGTCAGTGCTACCATCATCATTCACTGAAAGTAAACACAACAGTAAAGCTCAGAAGATTGACAAACAACATATCTCAACAACCATTGTCACATGACATAATAAATAATCTTATCAACCTAAAAAGTAATGAAAGTTTAAGATGACGTTAGATGTCTACAACAGCTTTAACCAGTCAACCTCTCTTGATACCTTGCTCTATAGTTCTTCAAACACACAAATATTTTCAAGACTGACTTTGACCTTGACATGAATGTCACAGTGCATGAAATATGCAAAAATGGTATTAAAGAAATTGCTTATTGAAAAAAATTCAAGGGAAGTCTTCAAAGTCTATGAAAAATGTTATAGACATTAACTTCTTTATTTAATGTTTCTTGGCAACGTTTCCTTGCCCGCTGATCACGTGATGATGTCATATCCTCTGCTACATGTGGCATTGCTACTACATCTTCATGTGGTGTGTGGGTGGGTGCACGTGCATGTGTGTTTGTGTGAGTGAGTGTGAGTGAGTGCGTGTGAGTGCGTGCATGCATGCGTGTGCATGTGTGTGCATGTTGCAGTCAAACAAGGAAAATCCATTCTGACATCGTATACTGTGAGCTTTAATATCTGTCTACAAGATGCTTCATCGACAAGATAAAGAAAAGGACAGTGATCTTACCAGGCACGGATAGTGAGAGTTGTCCTGATCTGATTGGAGCTGAGTTGGTTCTGATCACCTGCTGTTTACCCTAAAAGCACAACAGAGGAAATACTTGGTTGAAAAAAAAACAACTCAAGTTCAATAAACCCTAAGATGATAACCATTTGCGGCTTCCCATGGTCTTCCTATAATTTACACTTCTAGTTCTAACCCTGTGACCAGTTAAGCTGATGCTATAGTGTGTTTTTGTGCACCACAGGGTAAAAAATAAACCCTTTTGGAATAATCACTCAAAACAAGGTTTTCAAACGTAGGCTGGTAGTTGAGTTTTTGTGAAAAATAATTTCGGACAAAGTTTGGCAGAATGTAAAACACTGTAGGGAAATAGCGTAAAGCATTTGTTATGAATATAAATGTATCCAACACAAGAAAGTATGTTGATAATTATGCATTTGTCTCTCCAGTGCCTTCGTTTAACAATGATATTGATATGTTGAAAACAATATGATCGACATTGTGGTCAAACTACTTCAAGATAAGATTCGATGTCTGAGGGAATATCATTTAGAGATGATCATGAATAAAACAGTGGTGTATACATGCCTCTAGCAGCCCAGGCTTGTTGAGAAATGTTGTGTTGAGGGAGTTGTTCTTCTGTAGGGGAACATGTCCAGCAGGCTGCGCTCCTACAACAGACCGCTTGGAACCGAAGCTCCACTGCTGTATGCCATGTTTAGGGGGGATCCTAATTTGTTTGGTGCTGATACGATTGTTAAAAGAGGTTCCAATAAGTGGGAAGGTATTACCCCATCTGCAACAATCCAACAATTGACAATTCAGTTTCAAACAGAGTCTGTCCTACTTGACATGACATTACAAAAGTGGGATTTCTGAGGCCATGGTGAACAACTTGATCAAATGTCTTTGTTACAGTTATCATAAGAACCATTAAAACTCCATGATCCATGGACATAGAATTGGCCTCAAACTGCAGTCATTCCTATTTACCACATTACATGATGATCAAACACACAGGTACTAACAACTCTTAGGAGCATCTTACACTTTTCTCGGTTTGTCTGTGCCATATTTGTAAGGGGGTGGCTGCCATATTTTATGTGCCTGTTGTTTCCAAGTGGCAAGGAGGTTCTTCTGCTTCTGTGTGAATGCCTGCAAGTAGAACAGAATAATAACACTACAAAATGGCCTTGTCAAGATACAAGGGAACACAAAGTAACCAAGCAAAACTGTTTCAAGGTTTTGACTTTCTGTCAGTTTCTGAGGTAACAGCTAAGTCACTGTTGTTCATCAACAAGCAGTGTTCAATGTAGTTTCAGCATAAGTTGGGTTTTAGGGACCTCAATTCCTTACTGCTTTAGCATTCGAAGCAGACATATACTATGACCCCTTCATAGTGAGGAGGTTGTGCCAGCTGGGTCTGTAATGCAGATATTTCTATATGAGGGCTGATTTCAACATTGCATGTATTGTTTGAAAAATACTGAAAGAGAAAAACGTACTTTTCTGAATAAAACTGACATTTCATACTTATCCTGACTCATGCTTATTATGCTTATCTCCTGCCTCCATGCGGAAATAGGAGCACTTGAAATCCCTTAAAGTTCCCATCCACGCTGGATTCTGTTGACTGCCATGTAAGTACGTTCAGTACTCCCCACCTGCTTGAACTATAACAACGGTAGTTCGGTCCTGTTCTTCCAATATTCATCTGTAAGATGGGGGGGATCACTGGGACGTGATGATACATATATCAGCTAGCGTCCTGCTGCAACTGTATGTCAAGACTTCTATCAATACCAGTCATGACTCTTCTTCATGTAAAAGTATCTTCAATACGAATATTGGGTCATAATCCTTCATGCTAGTAGTCTGCTTTGGACGTGCACATGGACTCTCAACCATTATACTCCGTATATCATCATGCTCTTAACAAGCCCAATAAAAGCGTGAGTCTAACTCAGTGCCTTTGTGGAACCGTTAGCTGTTGTGCAACATGTGACACAAACTGGTGAATGCCAGTGACGTTATCTGTGGCGATGTCCCATAGCTGGTGGTTGGCAAACACTGCATTTGATTTCCAAAATCAGTCCTCCATTAGGTTGACACTTTGTAGGCCCTCAGTATAACGGCTCTCATCCATATTGAGATAGTGTTGTCGGATACTTCTGTAGGTGTCTCAGTAGATAATGCGATGAATAGGCGCTTGAAAAGTCTCCTTGTTTTAATTCGGTGATAAATCCTGTGTATCATGTGGCCCCAGAACTGTAGATAATGCCAGGATGTGGAATTGTCTGTCTGGTTGTCCAGGCATTTGATACTGGCGATTAATCCCATCTCAGACCTAGATATACAATCTCACAATGACTGGAGTCAAACCATGTGCTGTTGAAGTCCATAGCATCTATTTATGATATCTGTGCTGCTGTTGCTAGGGCGAGTAAAAACAGCGTTTTCTATGTCAATAATTCAAGTGATGTCGGGTCTAGTGTCTCACAGACACCTCTTGTGAAGTGTTGCAGTACAACATTCAAGTAACAAGCTGCAGCCTTAAATCTGCGTTGTTAGTCTTCATGGTGATAACAGAGCTGAGTGCCTCCAAGTATGTCGAGAGTGTAGAACCTTTCAGTCCTCTGGTAGTGGTATGTCATAGATGACATAAGTAATCCACTATTCAAGGATGTGCGGATTTTACTGCAATGAAGCCTCGCTTCCTTGCATATCAATCAGACTGAATCTATTTATCGTCATATAAGGTGCAGCATACCTACGTAGAGTTATGGTGACTTTGCCACTGTAGTAGAATATCCTCGATGTTTTAAGAAGGCTTTGATATGATCCAGATGTGAAGCTGGAATGTTGTCGGATTGCTGTGTACATATTTGGTGTGCAGATGGATGAGTAGGTTCTTCCACTCTGGTAGCTGCAGTGTTGGTTGTCCTTGTTCCTCGATGGTTACTGGAATTTGGATGAGCAACAGAACACATTCAGCATATCAACCACCTGGAGGTGAAAGCTGTAATCAACACACACACAAATTGAGTTAGCAGTCTGATGGTGAAGTCTAACTGTAGTCGGAGTCGACTTGTCTCGCGATGAGCTAGAATGCTGTTTTTCCAGGTAAAAGGCGCTGCGAAGACCCTGCTGATGTACGTAGGTGGCGATGGGCTTGGTGACCAGAGTAAATAGCCACAGGGCTGAAGATATTCCAAACGGTAGAACTGTCCATTGGTGGTGCTGACTGTTGAATAGGAAGCACAGATACTTCCTGGAGTCTGGATGTACTGGAGGTGCAGGTAGGCATCTTGTAGACTGATGCTCCTTGATAATCTGCTTGACAGATGAGATGCCGCTGCTGTGGCAGATCGATCATTTTGAACGATTCTGGAGTTTTCCTTGCGTACAAAGATATTGGGGAAGAGAATCCTGGTGTTAGTCAATCCAGGTGTAGTTTTTCGACTGTGCCTTTCTCTAGTAGATACGATATGGCATCCGCTAGCTTGTCTCATTGATCTGTGGTGTACACAAAGAGTAGTGCTGCGTGTCTTGTGAGCGGTGGTGCTGCCTGTAGCGGGATCTTGTAGATGTCTCGTAGGATGCTTATGACATAATCATTGTTGAGAAATCCCTTATTCTTCCAGTAGTGGCGTAGATGTCCAGTAAGCATGAAACAAGCGCTTAGTATAGCTGTCCGCTACAAGGTGACACTGATAATTATCCTTGTCCTCGTTACTCATCTTATAAGTGTAAGCTTAGTTGGAGTGGTTCAACAGACAGACAAGGTCCAACCGTTTTGTAATCCATGATGTAATCTCTGTGTCAGAGGAGAGGGCTTCCTCCAGTGATAGAGATAAGAGACATCTATCTCTGTCCACGGAATCCTCTCTGTCCTTGAATGCATGCACAAGTGGGGAACATGTTCATGAACATGCAGTGAACATCATTTTAATCCTCCTATCTGTGTGTGTCCCTGGAACGACTGTCATTCCTTGAATGCTTTAATGCATGTCTGTGTGAATCCGCATCTCATGAAGAAGATGACCGATGATGGCTTCTCCGGCGAACTGGAGGGAAGCAGACAGTGAACAGATCCACGAGTGCATAAAGGGATCCATGCGTGCGAGCACTCAGTTGAGTGTAGACTCTGTAGATGTAGTTAATGAATGGTCCAGTAGACGCTGAATGTTTATCAGAAGTGCTGATGATCTCTACCTCAGGAAGAAGTAGTGGAGGTTCGGGGTAGACGTGTCATTTATCGGGAGGGACAAGGGACAATCTCATCGCTGAAGGACTTCGTAGAAGTCGTAGAGTAAATAAATACAATGCAAATTCTGAATCAGATATATTTTTTACAAAGTTCACAAGAAACAGTGGAAGAACAAATAGGTTTACATGACGGCCCAACCACTGACAGCTGTAACTTACATTAGGAGCACAATTTCATCAACTACAACCGTCTTAATTGAAGAAAATTTAAAATATTTCAACAACAGTTTTACATCAAGCCGATAATAATTACAGTCCAAAACCTGAATATGACAAAATTTAGCTTACAGGACCAAAATATAAGCAAAACTTATCGCCGTATTGGGACACAAAGTGACTCCAACCATCCTTTTCGGGTGATGATGGAAAGAGTGACAAGCATAGGTGGTCATGTGACCATATTGGTGGGAAAGGGAGGTTTCCGGTGGGTGAGTGCATTGTACATCCATTTCAATTATAAGGGCACTTCACTAGATTTCAGGTGTTCCACTATCTTGGCATGGAGAGAGGAGACAAGCATAGTAATCATGAATCAGAATAAGGATTAATACCATTCATGTAAAGTAACACAGTTTTGAAGAAGCAATTTCGGAGACATTTGTTTTCACTGTATTGGCCAAGTACCAAAATTTAGTAAAAATTAACTATAATTATTATCTTTCACAAAAGTGCAATCCTAAACAATGAATCATGAAAAGAAGTGAAGAACTGTAAATATTTAAGAACTGTAAATATTTCATGAACTCTACTAATGGATCACTTCTGTTGACATACACATAACCTTTCAGGATAGTTCAGGAATGTTCTATTGATTTCCCAGTTTGTGCCTGTCAACAGTTCATTGGAAACACATGCATTAGACAAGTGCAGTTCACCTCATGATTGAGACACTTGTCTATGAGCTGTAGGTATGTTGTGAAGCAGTCATCATCTGGGCGGCTGGCAACCAACAGTTGGGTGCACACTGAAACACATTCAACAGCTATACAAAACCTTCAGTCTCACTTACAATTTCTCTTTAAATGTTTCATGCCTAAGCCCATCTACCAAAAACATCCCAGATAAGTGAAAAACTGTGCTTCAAGTACACAGGCAAGTAAAATGCAGCATTGAACGAGAGAACAGTTATAATAAAATACTTGTCAGCTTCATGCCAATCTGTGACAGATGCCACAAAATGGTGCATCGCTGGAAGTAATTTTATAAAACTCATGAATATGAATTGGCATTTGAAAAACCAAATCACACTCAGTATGAATGTGGAATGCAAAAACCGACAACTCAAGTTATCGGATACAGAAGCCTTTATGCCCTGTTCAAGATCCTCCAATAAAATTACCAAAGGGTCTGCAGGAGGTACATAACTATGAACAGACAAACATGCCATAAACATGTGGTTGTAAAAGCCAACTGCAGCATGGATCAGACAAACTGAAGTGCTTGACAACATCAGCATTTGATTACACAGTATTCTTTGAACATTTCTTACCTTTGCCCATCAGTCTTGTGAACTGGCCAGTAATGTCTCCTTCTGCAATCTTGTTGCCGTCACTGTCACTGGGAGTGGTAGAAGGGGATGCAGGTGGAGATACTGCTGATAAAATGGCTGTAGCAGGTACATGGCCCTTTATTGGGGTGTTCAACATATTCCTCATCTCTGTAATGGCCTGCTTTATGGAACCCTTCTCCATTATGTCCTGAAAAGTGACATCACCCCATCTTCATACAAACGTGACACACAAAACTAGGTCAGTCAGTCTAACTATCTCTCATATTTGTTGGATGAAAGGAGTGCAAGGATTTTAGGTTGCTTAAAACAGTATTTCACTTCAATGTTACCTAATAACTATCCATAGACTTAACCTGTTTTCCTATGAAATGTGTACAGGGTGAGTCTTCCCTCTGTCCAACAATAACTGTCTCAGCATATGGTTAGGGTGTCCTGGTTATGATCACTGTTCAGGTCCAAACAAAAATTAGCACTGGACTTTAAATGGATCTTTTTATATCAAATATATGTTTTGTTCCTTTAAAACAATGGCTTCAACATGCAAACACAATAGTCATGGAAATGCATTTTATGTCCTTCTATATTATCTGCACTCAAACATGACAGCAGGTCTCAGCTGGACATTTAGTATGTTCATTATTTCCATGATGACAAGAAACAATATGTCACTTCAAGCTTAAGTGACACGTCTTTCTACATGCTGCATTCTACAGTGTGATATACAACAACAGCTATGGGAGGGGATCACAAAGACTGCCAGAATACCACTGCATGGTCTCTATGGAAGCATTACTTGAAAGTATTCCGAAGACAAGATGACAATAGTTATGCCATTAACTTTCTATACACGTCATTGTTTCATCTTTACGGGCAATATTGCTCACGACTACCTCCAGCAGCAAAATTTGACCATAATACAATGGTCAGCCACATGAGTGGACACAATACATGTAATAGCAGGTTTGCTATGCACACGGAAAATATGAACTTACTTAACCTGTATTCCATGCTATGTATGGCGAGCGCAGTGGGTAATTGTTATGGCAAGAGAAGACTGTACATCACAATCTCACTAACTGACCATTCAATTATAACCTGCACCTATATACTGATTACACTGTATGTACCAGTGAATTGTAACAACCCCACTGATCTGATATCAGTACAAGTTAATCCAGCAAGCAAACGTCAGATCTGGCCCCATCTGCCCAAAATGATCTTAGCGTTACTGCAATCTTATAAGTCTATGTTAGACTGTGAGAATCACAATCATGGTGTCATCGCAGGAAGGCTAAAATGTATAGTTTGAGTTACCCAGAGGACCTTGTTTCCATAGGTGTACAAGGACACGGTGCGAAAACGCATAATCCATGTCAGGAATAGATAAATTTCTCTTCAAAACATTGTTTCCAAGCTAACACAAAACATTTATAAATCATTTTCTCGTGCTTCCTCAGGGAAATGTTTTTATAATACTTTTAATATGTTTTTTTCAAACCCTATTTTGAAACATTATCAACATGTCATCAAACCCAAAATTCTACATGCCATTATTTTTTAAATGTTACTGATATAGTAGCAAAGGTCTCCCTAAAGTTTGGCTTAAACCACATCAAAACTTGGTGAATTGTTATTGAAACATTTTGAAGTGAATATTTCCTGATAAGCATGTCTCACTGCAGAAATGTGTCCGACTTGAAAATAATGTTTATGCAATTCCACTTGAACATAAATATTTGTGCGATATTATAGGCTTTTGAAGGAAAGGAAGGGTGTCACCAAAAGACCAACTAGGTGACACTGAAGAAACATCCAAACATCTACGAAGTTGTCCATCCTCTGAAGAGAAACCAGTCAGTGACAGAAATGAAGCTACAACAGCTGCAGGGCAATTGACATGAGGCTCTCATAAAGATGCTTTACAGAAGTAGTTTATTCTCATAAATCATTTGTAGTGACAGAGAACAAACAGATTATTTACAGTGTGAATCGTATGAATTTATACAAGGGGACAATAAGAACAAAATTACAATATGCACATGACTTGTACAAAGGTAAACCTTCCTTGATGTAACTGGCTAGTTTCAAAGTGAGTGGTTGTCATAACTGAGATGAATTTATCTATTGAAAAATTATTACAAACATACAGGAACATTCACTCTCAACTCCTAACCATGAAAGACAATCTTGTGAACAACATCGCCTACACAGACTAGGTGTCTGAACTGCTCAAACTGAATTACACTCAAAGCAGAATGACAGAAATGTGTTTTACTATGGAAAATGACAATTTCATGTTGAATTAAAGAAAATGTATAGCGAAGAATAAACATGAAAATGTGTAAATAATTTAATTTATACTTTTATATGAGCCCAAATTAAAGAGCATCAACGTTAATTATGATTTCTTTGCAATTTGTCAGAGCCTCTGAGTGAGGCGCACCATGTTCATTCAAACATAGCACTGCATTACAAGTACTGCGAAGGCTATGCTCATTGAACCAAGAAACATTACGATTTTAGCCTTTCCGGCCATGAATCATCATCATACCGCAAAGATTACTTTGCAGAAATGGGCCCTGGTCAAGAAACCTAGGCACCCTCTGGAATATAACCTGGCTAGCTATTCTTGAAACGTTTCCCTTGGAACTTCTTACAAACTTCTTAGACTTATTCTTAACACATTGGCAACTATAAAAGTTAAGAATTCTTAGGGTTATGAAAGTTTCAATAATAAAGGCCCAGATGTGAGGCTTACTAATTCAGTGTCTACCTTTTCCAGTGTTCGTAGCAGATCCTGTCTCTCTCTCAGCTTGGCAATGCTCAGGATGATCTTATGACGCGCACCCTTAGTCACATTCTGAAAAAACAGGCAACATGGAATTTAACATAATGCAAAAAATATAACTTTAATGATAAAACTGACACTTTATAATTCTCCTGACTCATGCTATAACTGCTTACCTCCCATCCCTGTTGACGGGTAGAATTGGCCCTTTGTTCCTAAGAACAATTAGAAGTCTGCCCACATGACTCGAGCCATGCCATATCACACCATATACAATATAATAGATTTGAATGTATAGATGCAGATGCACATATCCTCTGTCACTATCAGCGTTTTTTGGGGGAGGGACAGGTCCAAATTTTCTACCCAGAAACCCCACCCCTATTACCCTACCTTGATAACTATTTCGTTAATTCATGACATCAAATGTGTAAGAAATGGCAATGTATTCTTCAGCTTGGAGGCTTGGAGCTTTTTTCAAAAATTTAATATATTAATCATAAATTATTTTCAGGTGACTGTAAATTATGTCTAAATCTTCAAGGTCAATACAGCCTTTTAATTATGAAAAAATAACATACTATATTGTTTTAATCTATTAGTAACTAGATTATAACAGATGCAGGCATTGAGACAGGTGAAATTTTGGAAAGTGTCACATGACCTTGAAAATGAGGAAAAGGTCACCCTGACACTACTGGCGTCTCTGTTGTCACCAAATTTGAAGACATTGGTTACTGCAGTTCATGAGATCTTGTGTTAACAAGAATCAAGATGTACATACGGACACTGCCATACCCATGGACCCTCTGTCCCGTGTTGCAGCACAGAATATAAAAATTGTATGCAAACTGGGACAAATATTCAGGGTGACTATTGAGGGCGAAACAACTATTGCGATAGCGAATATTGTAGTACTGTAATACTGCACTTGTTTTTCTTCTTGTTTTGTTTTTCCTATTCTTGATTTGTCTCATGTGAAGTTATTTCCCAAATGAATGTACACTTTATATGAAATAGAAACAAGCTAAAAAAAAGTTCAAGTAAACCGTTAAAACAAACTCAATGAAGCTCCAGGTCTGCATCCAAACAATAAATCATGCATTTATCAAAGAAATCAACTACATACGTATCAACAGAATTTATGAATTTAGTCTACCTGAGATTCCAGCCATTCCTCGGATAGATTCATCATTTCTTCATAAGTCATCTGGCGAAATAGATAGGAATACTTGTGCAGACGAAGATTCTTCAGCCAAACAGGAACCTCTGTAACAAATACTGTCAGTTAAACCAAACTGGAGAAACTCCTGACACAAATGACTACTGGTAATTACAGATTTACTTAACTCACCCCTGAATAATACCAGCCAGCCAGACCACCTGGCTTACTAGCAGTAACTTTGCAGCATCAGAAATATTGCAGACAGGAAGAATTCAGTATGAAAATTGTTGTGCAATTAGTAATACCTTACACAGACTGCTGTGATGAAATATAATGTTTCTTTTGCATACAAAACATACTGTCTATTTCCATGTTCAGAATACTGCCTCCTAGTAGTCATTCATGTATTAACAGTAAAAATTACTGGAGAATAGGGATAATTGGGAACAAAGTTTTAGAGAAGCATAAAATAATATTTTTATCCTAAAGAATACATGTTATTCCTATCCATACTCAGACTATTTGTTTGAATCCATCAGCAGAGTCTTCATGAACGTTGATAAAAAAAGAGGTACCACCAAAAACAAAAGAAGTAAATCTAACAGATGTCAAGCATTTGTAAGGCCTGCATAGAATACAATTCTTACTCATCTTAAAACGATCCATATGTGAAAAACAATCTGTTGTCTATAAGAATCTATAACGAATGTTGCAGCACAAGTTCTGTTTTGTACTTGGATGAACAACAGTTTCCAGTCATGCAGAAGTTCACCATCTCAGTTGATTGGATCAAATGCAAATGCAGAGAGCATGTATTTACAAAACCCAACATCTCTCTATACATTCTTTATGGATAACAACTTCTGTTGTATATGATGCTGCGTTTCTGTATTTATTCTCATACCGTCGTCACTGTTGCTTGAAAACAGTATATGAATCCATATCGAAATCTTACTTTCCAAGTGCTGGGGGAAAATTAGTGACTTGTTAAATCTCTGGCTTTTTTTCGTGTTTTTTTTTCAACTTCATATGCTGAATTGGCATTTTTGATGATTTGTTTTGGTAAATGCATACTGAAAGGTATCAGAATCTGCAAAGTTGTGTTTTATGTTGCATGTGACCTTTAAAGAATCACAGGTGATGTCCAGATCAAAGTTCTATACTGATGTTGACTCCCAAAAACATGTCCATGACTCCCTCTCATGACGCCATGAAGACTCCTAAATTTTCATGTCTAGGGCAATGAATGATCTGAACAGTAACAGTAATAGTTTCATGGCTACAGGGATAGGTAAAAATACTAGTGCATCAATCAAATCACATTAGCTGGTGGTATTAGCTGTCATATCAGCATTAATGGGTTTGTTTGTGGACATATGTTATGTAAATCCGATCTTCATGTGTTAACTGCATTCTGCCAAGTACACAGTCAACACTCCACTCATAAAATCCATTTACACACCAAAATAGTGAAAGAAAGAAATGTGCCGAGTCTCAAGGGACTAACAGTGTACCAACAACCAACTCCCTATAAAATGTATGACGTCACGAGAGCATTGTCAGGTTGATGTAATATTTGGTGTATATATTAAGCCTTGAATTGATGAAAACAGGGGAATTAATATCATACAAATATTTTCATAATTCTGAAATGTATTTAGAGAAATAGGCAGCTCTATCAGCTAATCATGCTCATAGTGTCGCATCTCTTCAACATTCATGTTTCGATTGATGAATTCTTAGGAGAGGAGTATATTTTCATAGCATCATCATATTGAGACAAACTAATGCAAACTGAAGATTTCATGAACCCTGAAGCGACAGATGCAGACAACAACATAAAGATCTGAGGTTGTGAATAATATGAATGGAAATTGTAGGTACTGGGGCACATGACTTTGCTACAATTAATAGTGACATTGCAAGAAATTTTGTGTAAACTCATTAACTAAATTACAAACTGAAGTCAAGACTTAAATTGTACATCTTGAAAAAAGATAGTGTAAGAAAATGATTAACTTGCATAATTCAGTACAAAATTGCTGTTATTCCATTTCCAATGACTGATAATGATTAGAAGAAGTACATAGGTTGTGGTCCCATTGAGGTACTAGACATACTATTTTGGTACAGATTTTGAAGATCAAGTTAGTACCTTCACTTCACTGGTGGAGGCGCAAACACCTCCAATCCTATGATCAGGCTGAACTGTTCTAAGGTGAATTTTTCCTCTATATCTAGACTTGGAATATTTATCATAACTTTCACCCAATGATACTTAGTCTCTTTGGATTGTAACAGGCAATTTCAAATGACCAATGAACACAGATGTAGGAAATTATGAAACTCATGATCATGTGGGTAATCCAAAACAATTGCCAGCTTTAATACGAAAATCAAGTTTTCTGTGTTTTTACTGATAAAAAATGTTAATAAATTGATACACTTTCAATTCAAAACAATTTTACATATAATTGTGCAAACTTGTTCTAGTTCCGTGCATAATTTCGAATTGTAAAATTTGAAAATCCTCATAGTGCTCACCTGTTGCTAAGTTAAGGAGGGAATCCATGTGATCGTCATATGATTCAAAATGATGACTTTGACATGCGAGAGATTGTCGGAGATGTTTGATGGCTTACAAATATTAACCTCTGGATCTTTTTATATAGAAAATTGGGCAAACTTGTGAGTACAATTACAATTTACTACAAAGGAGTCATTCATAAAATGCAACTCATGCGCAATAATTGCTCGAAAATGCACAAAAGGATTTCCTCCACTGTATACTATAGAGTCGCTTTATAGCATTCATGTATGTGACTGCATCTTAGTTAAGACATGGGCAGACATGAAAAAAAAGGTTTGACATGAAATGTAATATACTGGAGTGAGTGAGTGAGTTAAGTTTTACGCTGCACTCAGCAATATTCTTGCCATACAGTGGCAATCTGTAAATAATTGAGTCTGGAGCAGACAATTCAGTGATCAACAGCTTGACCATCGATCTGCACAGTTGGGAACTGATGACATGTGTCAGTCAATTTAGCGAGTCTGACCACCTGATACTGTTAGTGGCATCTTATGACAAGAATAATCATCATATACTGGAGATGGGAGTACAGTATTTCCAATAATAGATGCATGTAATTTTCTGTACAAAAATTGATATTTTATACTTGTGCTGACTCATGCTTATTTGCTTGTCTTCCTCTTCTATCCAAAGTTTTAGTGGAATACTTGAAAACCCTTGAAGTTTACCTTATCAAAAAAAGACATAAAATCATACTCACCCATGAGTGATTTATTTAGGTGCCAAAATTGGTCACATGACCGCCCATATTTGACACTCTCTCCATAATTTTCATAGCGTAACACAATGACTTCCAGGGAAATCCAAGTGACATGAAGGGAGGTTGGGAGGGCTGACCTCATAAGTTAGGATAAGTATAAAATATCATTTTTATTCAGAAAATTACGTATCGATTAGGGTGAGCTATTTTTAACGCCTTGAGTAACTGCTGTGCTACAAGTGGGATGCATTGGTGAATGCCTGAGATGTCCTCCATGGCAATGTCTCTGAGGTAGTGATTTGCAAACACTGTGACTGATTTACCAAAACACTCCATGATTGTTGTAATTGAACAATTTCCATGCACAGCAAGCATAGATGCCAGAGCTCTCACTTCATGCGGATTGGAAGCTCATGGTAACTCAAGTCCTGTTGCTTTATATGCACGTAAAATAACAGTTGTCATCCAGACTCACTCTGTCATTTGTGAGAATTCTGTAAAAGTCTCTATAGACAGTGGAATGAGATATTCCGGCTTGAATTTTGCTCCACCAATCGTTCGCAATCAAAATACGGTTGAGAGGTGTGATATACCTTATCCCCAGAAACTGTAGATCTGTTTCGGTTGTAAGTCCGATTTTAGTAGATTGACTTACCATATTACCTGAGTTAGTAGTTTGTGAAGTCGAGTTGTAGTCTGAATTGACTGACTTCTTCCTGCACTTGAATCCCCTCATCCAGATAAAAGGCATTGTGTAGCCCTCGATGATGTAGATGACCAAGGGGTTGACGAAATTCCAAATGGTAGTACATTCCATTGAAACAACAACCCTTGAATAGGAATCTTAGGTATTTCTGTGGATGTATAACAATATGGAGATGCACGTCCTGCAGGTCTACACTGGCTATGTAATCGTGTGGACGAACGAGGTGCCAAAGTTATGGAAGGTGAATCATTTTTAAATGTTTAAGTTTGAGTAGATACTCTTGACTTATCTCGTCATGTTGTAAATGAGTTTGAACTTTTCCTTGGAGTTCTTGAAGATTGGGGGGAAAAACTCCTGCTGTGAGTTGGTTCGACTTTATTTCTTCGACTGCGTTTTTGTATAGCAGAGACATAATAACTTCTTCCAATTTCTGGGAGTGATCTGCCACATTGTTGAACGTTGGTGTGCTGGTAACTGGTGGAGTAGCCTTTAGTTGTATCTTGTATCCTGCACGAAGCATCTGGGACATGAAGTAATCCTATAGTATTCCCCAATTTTCCCAATATCTCTTTAGTCTTACACCAACAGTATACGATTGTAGACGATAACTGGGATTGGAACGCTCTAGTCGTTCCAAGATTTACCTTCTGCGACGAGACTGTCTGCCGCTCCTAGGGGCGCGACTTCAACCGGAGGTCCTAATGCTCCCTCTAAAACAACGAAAAGAGCCACGACTTCCTCTTTTAATGGAATATTCCTTGTCTCAAGTTTCATCAATAGCTCTAGATCTGGCTAGACCATAAAAGGTACGACAAGAAGTGGTGTCAAGTTGAGTAAGCTTCTTGTCATCCACTTTGTAAGATTTAATACATGCGTCCTCATCATGTCCTGAGGCTTCGTGATGTAAAGGAAATCTTTTCGCATTGAAGGATGATATATGTTGACATATGTCGATATCTCATTTCTTTATCTAAAGCTGCACTGAAACTGTCCGGAACCTTAGAAATAAGATTTTGGGAGGAACTGTAAGTGTATCAAAGTCCTCATTGGTCATCCTATAGGTGATCACTTCATTAGATTCCTTTGACAGAGAATTTAAATCTAATCCATCAGCAATCCACCAAGTTACTTTTGCATTGAAAAAAACATTCTCCGTTCCTTCATCCGAAAATCTATCCAACAAGCATCTATGCGGGACTCCCTGTGCAGAGGTATATAATTGTAATTAACATCAATTTGTGCAACCTCCATATGCGATTCCTTACGTGAATCCTCCAAACGAGAACCCTCAGCACATAATTCATTACATTCATCTTCTACATGCACTTCACTTCGTCACTAATCTTTCCTGCGTGAATCTTCAAGTTGGTAATCTTTGCATGCATTCAGCGAAGGGTTCCTATGTCTGCGCAAAGATCCCTGTGTTAGAAAATCTTCCTGCAGCGACCACAGGGTACCTGTGAGCAAGTGAGCAAGTGTGCGTGTTTCCAAAGCAGATGGTGAAGATGATACATAATATTGTCATTGATGACAAGGAGATCTTCTGCAAAACCCTTTCTACTGTGATGTTGAAAGGGGAATCTCCTCCTTGGAGAACTACTGTTGAGCCGACATTCATGAATGTATCCATGACGCTGAGGTTTACAATAGGGATGATCTATGAAAGCGTAAACATTTGTGCATGTCCTCTCCAACATTCAACGTGGGTTTGAGAATAAGACGCGTCTTCATGCACGAAGGCAGTTCCTGCAGGTATCCTCGTGTCAGCTCTCTTCCAAGAAGCATTGATCCATTAAGGACATCATGCGTTGCTTTAACTGTTCCATGAAGTGGCTGGGTTCAAAATCCTGCTTAGATCTTGATCTTCATGAAGGTCAGTATTCTTCTGAGAATACTGATGCCTCCTTTGACGTATGATGTAGGTGCACTGTATTGGCTGAGCTGCCATCCTTCTTTGAAGATGTCTGTGCCGAAGGTAAATCATCCGGTGACTTTTATGTTGTGTAAATGTTGCTCTTCCCTTTGTGGCAGGTTGCGATCTGTTGGTGACAGGTTCTTCTGGCAGAAGTATAGGAGGTTCATAAAACCACATCATTTCCACTTCACCTGGCACACAATATCCTGTGTGAAGGAACAAGCCTTCATCGTAGATGATGATGAGGTCTTCTTCAGCGATGAAGACGTTTTAGATCGCTTCCTCCGTGATACAAATGATTCCCTCGATGTAGATCTCTTCTTAGTCGATGCAGCGTCCGTCACCAAAACAAAGTCATGCTCCTGAGCCCGACATCTCACTAGAATTACAAATACCAGTTGTAGTAATCAGCATTCAGTTCTTAGCGCAATCCTTTTCTTACCCGACATGACTGATGGATACTGCCTTACCTTGTCCGTCTAAGAGTGACAAACAAATATTTATACCAACCTGTAGAGGTTATGAATTATTTGAAGAATGTCCTCCTTGGGGTACATATAAGGCATTTAAATGTCCATTTTAAAATGACTACGACAGTTGTAACAATACTTCAATAAATATTTTACAAAACAAAAAACTTGTTTTTGTCTTGTGAGACCACCCCTATAGGGCCCCTTCTTGGGCCCACAACAGCCAAGAGCAGGTAACTCTTGCCGTGTACCTCATACCTCCCTTTTCATGCTGAACTAGTCAGACAGAATGTGGGGAGGTGGTTGGCCGCACCATGAATGTAAGTCATACAAATGGCAGAGACAAGCCACCTATTGCGAACAAGCAAACCAGCTCTCCATCCTCCAGAACAGCAGAACAACTGTTTATCCTTCTGGGTATCAGCAGTTCGTTTGATGTAAGCTCTGAGAGTTTTACGGATATCTAAGATGTGAGCACATCGAAGAAAGGTACCGGACCAGGGAGGCTGCATGTAGGTAGGTAGCTCGATCTTAGGACGGTAAGATTCGTCAGTCTAATACTGACCCTGTCTTTGAGAAAGACAGTCAGAGCTGGATCCGCTGACCCGCCTGCCAGCCTTCCATGTTAACAGCTGGAGAGAAAGAGACAACAGCTCGTGAAAAAGAGGACCGGACAGCCAGTGAAGAACGACTGACAAGTCCCACGGGGGACTAATCCGCCGGACAGTCAGACGGATCCCATCCACACCTGCTAGAAAGCGCTGCACAAGAGGATGCTGCCCAAAGAGAGCACCGTCGACAGGAATAAGAAATGCTGAAATAGCCGTGGAATAGCCTCGGGTAGTAGACGCAGCTAAACCGGTCTCTAACCGAGACTAAAAATTCCAATACTTCAACGAAAGTTGAAGAAAAGGGATCAAGAATCCGCCTGTCGACACACCAGCGCGAGTAACAGGCCCATCTATCCTCATACTGAACGTTTGCCAGAATTGTGTTTGCAACTGGTGCAGGAATTCCGCTCGCTTGGAGGCGATTCCTGACAGTGGCCAAGCCAACCACTGAATCCTGGGATTCTGGGATAGTAAGTCCCGTCGAAAGGGTAACAGGACAGGAGGCAGAGCCAGAAACCTGAGAATTACTGGACACCAGCTTTGAGATAATACGCCCAGGAACGCCCACAATACCCTGTCCGTTCAATCGAGTTGTAAAGCGTCCTGGGCGATGGCTCTCAGATTCGGTATCCGAGAGCAAATCACCGAAATCAGGTTCGTTTCCCCTGAGGCAAACAGATCCAGCTGGAAAAACCCGAACAGCCGGGAGATCTCCCGATGCAGCATCCACTCGTGCAAGGCCAGGACATGTCGAGAGAGCGCATCTGCTCTGGTTGTCCATTTCTAGACGCACCACACAGACACACACCATCTCCCGAAAGTGTTGGAACACTAATCGGACTGCTCCCAGTTCTAGCACACTGATGTGCAGGCGCGTTTCGTTCTGTGACCACTGGCCCGAAACTGATTGACCGCCCACACACCTCTCACTTTTGAGAGTAAGTCCAAAACGTTTCCACGGAAACTCAGAAAATTATAAATCACATAAAAAATGTAAATAGCAAAAGGCACCACTTTGGGGTCTGCTACACATATCTACCAAGTTCTGCACAAAAATATTGAATGGTTTTTGAGTTCTGCTCCGGAAACAAAGCCCACCCCACCATTAGACTAACACCAAACTGTTCCATGGAAAAACAAAAAAAATAAAAATGCCAAAACTCTGTAAATAGCAAAATGGCAAAACCATAGGTTCAGATTATTACATCTACCAAGTTTGGTCTAAAAATATTGAACGGTTTCTGAGTTATGCTCCAGAAACAAAATGATGACAGACAGACTGACAGACAGACGAGGCGTCAACTATATACCCCCGCATTACATGCCGGGGGGATAAAAATGACAACAAAGATCACAGCAGACGTTAGAAGCACAGATTGTAGTGCAAGACGGATGTAATTGGAGTAATCAGACACTGAAAAACGGTATCTACAACTCAAACAAATTTCCATCAAAATGTAAACAAGAGTCATCAGAAGATGACATATCCCCCCGGTCCCCACATATTTGAAAGGACAAATCATCCAACAGTTACTTATTGTGTTCTTAGACCAAGTCAGAATTGTTTCCATGGAATTCATGAAAAGTATAAATGCCATATATCTGTAATCAGACAAAGTCACCATTTCAAGATCTGTCTCGTATATCTGCCAAGATCTTTTGAAAGATATGAAATGGTTTTCGAGCTGTGCTCCGGAAACGAAGTCAGCAACCTGTTCATGGAACCGAGAAAATAATACAACAAAAAAAAGGAAATAGCCAACGGCACCACTTTGGGGTCTGCCACATATATCTACCAAGTTTTTGAGTTCTGCTCCGGAAACAAAGCCCATACCTCCATTTTGAGACTAAGTCCAAAATGTTTCCATGGAAACCAAGAAAAGGATAAATCACAAAAACCTGTAAATAGTAAAAGGCACCACTCTGGGGTCTGCCACACATATCTACCAAGTTTTGCTGAAAGATATTTAGAAGTTTTTGAGTTCTGCTCCGGAAACAAAACACACCTCTCACTTTTGATACAAAGTCTGAATCGTTTCCATGGAAACCGAGAAACTAAGAAATGACAAAAAACTGTAACTAGCAAAAGGCACCATTGCAGCTTCTGACTGGTATATCTACCAAGTTTTGCAGAAAAATACTGGACAGTTTTTGAGTTCTGCTCCGGAAACGAAGCACATGACACATGATTACAAGTTGTAACGTATAAAATACGTAAATTATACACAAATCATACAATGAATTATACAGACCGAAAACCACATGCAGCAAAATTTAGATAAAAGTCCAAACTAAACAAGAGAAAAGAGCAGTCACTCACATAACCTTCCTGTTGGCTGAAGGAGAGTGTGACAAATATGGCCAGTCATGTGACTAAAATTGGTACCAAAATATGGAGGAAAGGGAGGGGACTTGTGGGTGAGTATGATTCTATGTCCTCTTTTTAAGAAGTAAACTTCATGGGATTTCAAGAGTTCCACTAAAACTTCAGAGAAAAGAGGAAGACAAGGAAACATGCATGAGTCAGGATAGGGAAAAATAACTCCTCACTAATAGAAATCAGCTTCACTCCCCTATCCCCTCCTGTCCTTCTCATTCAGTGTTCATGAATAGTGATTCAAAATAACTGGACATTGTATGATGTAAGTTCAGATGTCTGTCTGACCCACTGAAAATTCACAGGAACCATAGAATAGAAATTAAACACACACTTCCAATTTAACCTTTCTTATGATGTGCATTGAAATTATCACCTAATGTAAAATTTATAAACAACAACCAAGTGTCACGCGTCATATACTGTCAAAGTCACTGAATGTTAAATATACAGTTAGACAATAGGGCCAGTGGGTTGCAGGCATGAACACTGCTCACTAAACTTCTTAATTTACTCAGGTGCCTCCAATATCCAATTTTCAAAGGCTTTTCTTGTCTCAAGTCACATAAGGTAACTTTTTCTCAGACTCTTAACTCTTTTGCTTCAAAATTACTTCTGTAATATTTACTGAAAATTGACATTATTCATGACTGTTAGCTATATTAAACCACAGCATCATCTGTATTATGTGCATATCATGTGACGCACCTCGCATACCACTGCCATCTTCCAGAAAGCTGTTCCTCACTGGTTGAGGACCTCCATCGTCAGGGTGGGTGTCACTGCCACTGCCGGAGGATGTGATGCTGCTCTGGGGAGACAGTGGAGCATGTTCACAGGTAGAGTTGTTGGAGTTGCCCCGAGACAGGTGGTTGTCATTGGTGCGCAACCAATCAGTAACAGTTTTTTCTGGGTTTGGAACGCCCACAGGTGGAGTAACAGAATATGTCCTGCGCAGTGGCGCATGCAAATTGTTGTGCTGATTGTTGTTACCTGCAAATGGGGTAAAACAGTGACATAGAAACAAGAAACTTTGTTAATGCCTTATTACTATATTTCTTAAACAATCTATATTGACTCATAAAACTGAGTAACTATCTAAAAAAAAAAGAATAAAGCATATGTATCAGAAAAACTTTCAACTGAATACTGTAGTTTCTTTGCAAAAAATATGTTTCGTTGCCCTAATGATAAACAACTCCACAATGAAAGAAAGAACAAATATAATGAATCCAAAAAGAAGTCACCAACTTCATGTATCGTATTAGCTGTCGTAAGTCCTGTGATTGGATTAGAATCACTGACCTTTTTGATCCAAAGTCAGATGCCTGGTACATATAACCGAAGAGCCAAACAGTCAGCAAGCTGTACGTGACTATTTAGATGTGTTTTCAATTTTTTCAAACTTGTCACATTTGCTGTTATGGCCATTCCTAGTGTACCAATGGTATGTAAGTGTGATGGTGTTTACTGTTGTTTGATACATTTAGTATGTGGCCAGTCAAGAATAGCTACCACAATTAGTTTTGAAGTTTCAAATTTTGAGTGAATTATTGTGATGATGTTCTGCTCACCCTGGTTACTAGCTGGTGGTGTGCTGAAGTTAGGCGGTGCAGAGCAAGTGGCATGGAGAGGTGTATGACCATTGTTGGGTGACGACACAACTCCAACATGACTGTTGCTGATTCGTAATGACTGATGGCTGCCGAAACTATTCCCAATAAATCCATTGTTACTAGCATTATCCCCATTATCTGAACCATTCACAATGCTTGTAATATCTTGATTGGTTGAGGTGTTCCATTGACCATTGTTGGGTCCATTGGCCAGTGTAACGGACTGGTCTGTCACAGCCAGGGGTGGGGACTGACTCGGTCCACGTGCAGGACTGATGCTGTATGTAAACCTTTCCTCCAGATATCCCAACCACATCCGGAACTGTAGACGTTCCTCCCCACTGATTGCAGGGTGGATGAGGGAGTAGGACAGGAGTTGTCTACTTTCCTCAATGTTCACTCCATTTTCAATGGCATGAGAGAGCACCTCTGGAATGATCCGTAAGTATTCCTTTTTTGCAGCAGCATTGCCTGACTGCAAAAGAGGTAAATATTTGAGCAAGTGGGCGATAGCTTTCTCCTTGGATTCCGAACACACTTTGCTGATGAAAGCTGCAATGAAAAAACACAATGAAAGCACACTTCATTAGCTGACAAATCATTAACAGGACCAAAAATAAGTAACAAAGTCATCAACATACCCTACAATGGCAAAATACTCTTCATGAATATGATATAGCATGCACATAGCGAAGTCAAAGGAGAGTACTGAAATGTTTTAAAGTTCTACTCCAGAAAGGAGCACTACTACGAATCTCAGTTGAAGCCAGACTTGTTGCCATGGAAACTAAAACAATATTTTATTCAGAAATTCAAAACTACCAAAAGGCATCAGTTCACCACCAGACCGATCTATGTGCCAAGTTTGGTAAAGAAATATTCAATGGTTTAAAAGTTTTGCACCAGAAGAGAGCACTACCACCAATATCAGCTAAAATTCAAACTTGTTGCCATGGAAACACCAAAAATATCCAGTAAAATCACAGAGGGGAACACAAGGACTTACATTTGTAACATTAGGGATTAGAGTTGTGACGATTAATCAATACGCAAGTTATCACGATTCAAGAGCTGCACGATATGATACATCAATACGATTGTCGTGTATCGATTCAACACTATACTTACATACTTAGTAGTCTACGAAAACACTGTCTCCCCTTCTATTTAGATTTTCGTGGAAAATATTGCTCTGGACATGCTCTGACTGAGATAATTTTCACAAATTTATTTTGTTATCTGTGCAAAAAAGCCAGTTGATCCCTGGTGTTCCATTTTTGGGAAACACCACTTTACTGACACATGCTAAACATTTTTAATAAAATGTCTGTCATGGTGACGGGTTTTGTTTTTCTTGGGAGAAGAATACCTTCCCTGAAATGTTAACATATCAGCACATTATTTCCAGTACTTTTATTTTTCTGTATACAAGGACTATGTGATTCCCTGTAAAGGATGTCACTGTGGGCCTGTCATCACTTATATAGACTTAAAATAATAACTGCATGCAGAGGACAAAATGAATAATTAAGAACTTAAAGGATACTTAACATGAGTCATCAGAAGATGACATATCCCCCCGGGAAATCATCTGACAGTTACTTGATGTTTTCTTAGATTAAGTGTGAATCGTTTCCATGGAAGTCATGAAAATTTTAAATGCCATATATTTGTAAACAGCAAAAGGCACCACTTCAAGATCTGTCTCACATATCTGACAAGATCTGTTTAAAGATATGAAATGGTTTTCGAGTTGTGATGTGGAAACGAAGCCCATCCCTCTGACTTAGTCAGAATTGTTTCAATAGAAACCAGGAAAAATACAAATGCCAAGACAGTGTAAATAGCAAAAGGCACCACTTTGTGGTCTGCCTCAAACATCTGCCAAGTTTTGCTGTAAGATATTGAATAGTTTTCGACTATGCTGTGCTGTGGAAATGAAGCCCATACCTCCAGTTTGAGACTAAGTCAGAATTGTTTCCATGGAAACTTGGGAAAATGATAAATCACAAAAATCTGTAAATAGCAAAAGGCACCACTTTAGGCTCTCCCCTACATATCTGCCAAGTTTTGCAGAAAGATATTTAGAAGTTTTTGAGTTGTGCTCCTGAAATGAAGCCCATCCCTCCATTCTGAGATTAAGTCCGAAACGTTTCCATGGAAACCGAGAAAATGATAAATCACAAATAGCTGTAAATAGCAAAAGGCACCGCTGTAGGTTCTGACTGCAATATCTACCAAGTTTCTGCTCCAGAAACAAAGCCCACCCCACCCCACCATTAGACTAACACCAAAATGTTCAATGGAAAAACAAAAATGCCAAAAATCTGTAAATAGCAAAAGGCACAACCATTGGTTCAAATTATTATATCTATCAAGTTTGGTCTAAAAATAGTGAACGGTTTCTGAGTTATGCTTCGGAAACAAAATGATTACAGACGGAGGGACGAAGAGTTGACTATACCGCATTACACGAACGGGGGAAAATAAAGGTATATCCTACACTGTAAAATCGTTGCTTATTTTGAAATCAGTACCATGAGTACCAGTTAACTACCTGGATCATTGGCCTTCTCCTGCAACAGCTTGGCCTCTGTACACTCTGCAAGAGATTGCTGAAGCACCTGCACCAGGAATTTGGCTTGTGACGGTGTCAGCTTCTTCAACAAGGAGTAAAGGGCCACAGTTTGCTCACATTCACTCCAAGTCTTAAACCAACCCGTCACTAAGGTCACCTGCTCACGGAAATTGTTGTTGGATTTCATCTTCTTTCACTTCATTGTACACATGGTTACTTCCACCGATACGAAATAGAGCTTCTCACATATACATCATATATAGACTGCAGTGCTGATTCTGCAACAGAGATTAATGAAACTTTTTATTGTTACAATGTAGAAACATGTCAAAGAGTGAGTTAGTTAAAAGGTCTAATCACATTTGCTGTATTTCACTCATAGAGAGCAAAAAAAGATATACATTCACTGACACTTTGACACACCAAGAACATAAAAACCTGTTGAGGAAATACATTACAAAAGCAACCAGAATATTACATTGCTCTCAGCATTATTCCAGCCATAGAAACGAATATGGCAACAAAAGAAAGTACAAGTCTTCCTTTTTCAAGAACTTCACTCACAGTCATACAGATACCTTGTGAATAACCTGGAAAAGAATAAAGGAACACTTTTACCTTCAAGTGTTACCTAATTTCTTTCAAAGTCTGTGTGTGTATGAGCACGCACGCATATGCGTGCGCGTTTGAGTGTGAGTATCTGTGACAATACAGTATTCGACAGTATCTAAACCTACAGACACTACATACAGGCTAAAAATCAGTGACAAGTGAAATTTAGAAATATTAGCTGTTGGTTACATGAACAGTTTACCAGACAAGATTTTCTTCATCCTGTCCCTACAAATAGAAAATGACTTAGATGTACTACCACTAGAACATAGAAAATTAGGTTGCATGTTTATAAATGAAAATTATGTGAGAATTTGGTAAATGAATTCCATGTCATGTTAAAATCACCCAAAATACGTACTTAAATGCCTACCAAAAAACATAACAATCTGAATACCAGACCAGCCCTGGAAAATTTTTCTGTGGCTGACATATTTTCATTATTAATTAATTTACATTTGCCTGCTGTTTCAACTGCCATCAGTTTCCCCAATAACAACACACTGTTCATCTGTGAATGTTCCAAATGTTCCATTCAAAAACCATGATACTGTGTAGTGGAGCAAGTTTTCCAACTTCTGATATGTGTAGACAGTTTGTGGACAACATCAAACTGAAGTACATTCCAGTCTGCACAAAAATGATACTACAGCGAGTTGTAAGAGAAGATAATGACGACATTGATGGTGTAAATAGTAACAGAAACAGTGAACAGATACGGTACCACGGTACAACACGTTTTGTGGTACAAGGCCTTTGGTTTGGTCTCTTTGTGATGTGGAAGTTCAGTTGGAGAGTGAGTGTGGTTTGACAATACATTTTGGCAACACTCCAGTAATATCACCGCGGGAGACACCAGAAATGTCACACTTAGTACTCATGTGGGAAATCAAACCTGGGTCTTCGGTGTGACGAGCGAAGAGTTTAACCACTAGGCTACCTCACAATCCCTATGATTAAAACCCTGGGAATTTGTGATCTGCAAATCAGGTCTCTGCATGGGTACTGCATTCTGTCCATTAAATAGTCTTCAGAGACTTCAAACTTAACAGACACGAAAATTTTAATGTTCTCCCCCCACCCAACCATGTGTTATAACAGACAAACTGTACAATACTGCCATCTACCAAGTTCCCAAGAACTAATGGTGTACCCAAGTCAACTTCCTGTTAAATGTATGAGATCATCGGTGCACTATCAGGATGACCTCTATGATAAATGGTGTAATAGTTGGTTGACTGAAACGGTTTAGATGACTTTATGCCATTTCCACTATTATCTGAAATGTACCCTTGCCACATTGCTGTTAAGCAAGGATCTTAGCTTAATGTTGACATTTAATCCTTCTGTTTTTATGAGATCATCGTCTCGAAGGCATCTACACCATTCTAATTGTCACTCATAATATCTGTGTTCGACTCACAAGCTGACCTTTCAGTGGCAAATGGGGTTCTGCAAAGACAGATGAATGTATGAAGATTTACAATGCAAACAGCTAAAGCTGAAGCTGTATCCTGAAGCTGTGTGGAGGTATGTAGATCCATGATGATCTACAGGAAAGAGGCGTGCCAGCTTGCATCTACGCAATATGTTTTGATAGGTGTTACGCTAGGTCTGAAGTTATCTGAAGGACAGAGGCTATGTGCTGATTGCTGCACACTGCTGTCTTACGTAACATGTTGTGGTGGTCTTCAAGTCAAGATGGGTTCATGACAGTCCAGACAACTGTCGACAGCTTCATGAAAAGTCACTTCTATTCTTCAACTTCACTCATTGCTTCTACTTGGGAGGATCTCCTACCCCACAGAAACTGTGATAGTTTTCAGGGATATCAGTAAACTGGTGTTAATGTTGACTATTTTCAAAGAAAAAAATGTTCTTCAACCTAGTTCTCATTGTTGCTGGTAGCTTCACACTATTCATGAAAAGCGTCTGACCCTCTGAAAAATCTGGCAGACTCACTGACGGTCCGGTGGAAGTCTATAACCAACTGGCCCCAGCGTCCTACTGTAATTCTTGTATTCTTCATTTTCAATCATTGCATCTTCATGAATATTGTTGTGTCTTTGCCAACGTAGAGAGTAGTAGTCTACTGAGATACCGGTATACAGGTCTCTGTTCATGAACCCAGTGGTCACTGATGTCGAAGAAGCATCCTTTCCTATGAAAGGTGTATTACGGAGAGATTTTTTCACTCTTTTACTTAACTGAGAAACAGTGGTTTCCACTCTACCTTGGGCAGAAAGGAGAGAGAAGCAAATAATGCTAGTCAGGATAAGGAAAAATAATTTGACTTCAATAAATACAAATAATTGAAACACATACTAATCCTATTCAGAACTACAACATTTTATGTTAGTGGCCTATTTTTCTTGTGCTTGCACCTGCAACTGGATAATTCTATACGTAGTCTTAACTACATGCTGGCCATGCACAAACACTTGTAGAACCTGTCTCTAGGTGACTGGCTTCAAGTTAAGAGCTGGGACAAGTAGGAATTCTGGACTGGTACCTGATTCAGATACATTTGGAGTTAATTCCCTTAATGGAGACTGAAACTAATAAAATATGTACCTGACATGGGTCCTTGAGTAAACTGTCTGATTCTGAGTGAAGTTTGAGTGTATCTTCAAGAGGAAAATCAGAAAACACGAGAAAAAATCACATATGACATAAAAAGTTATAACAATATGTAAAGCAAATAATAAAGTGGTTTTATTTGAGTAACATGGTTTTATTCAATAATTGATGCTTCTATATTGTTAACAAGGAACACTGAATATTAATGCTGTTGATTTCCCTTTCAAAGGTTCATGGGGTGCTCACAGTGACAAGCCTCCCCAAGAACAGAGCTGTCAACTAAAATCTGGTCCAGCCATGACTGATCTTGCAACCACGTGGATTACAATGGCAATGCTTCAAACCTGAGTTTCTCTCCGGGAGATATTATCGATTAAGCATTAGTTAAGAATATGAAAAGGACATACTGATTTGAAACAGGAAAGGATTGGGATAAGGACATCTTCAGAGACAACTTCAGTATTGGTGATAATTTTACATGTTTCTGCTAATCACTTTTAGGAAGTCAGACACTATGTTAGGTAACTTCTTTTAGAAGTTGGATTAGTAAGGAAAGATGACAATATATGGATAAGCATCTTCATTAGTGCTATGCAGTGTTTACGAATGGTGTTTCAAAGTAACAGGACATTGGATCCTTTAAGTTTCAGATGTCTGTCTGACCCACTGAAAATTCACAGGACCCACAGAATAAAATTGAACACACATTTCAGATTTAACATTTCTCATAATTGGCATTGAAATTATTAGCATTATATGATGACAAACATTATAAACATAAATTTATAAACAGTGAACAAGTGTCACATGCCACAAATAACAACTTCAGATAAAGTCATTGTAATATATTCAGTCAGACACTGGGGCCAGCAGGTTGGGGACTTCTGTCTGACCATTGGCAAATCTGCCAGATTTGTCAGAGGGTCAGACACTATTCGTGAACGCTGGCTATGAAAGCGACATTTCGGTGTAGGTTCTAACACCGTTATCAAGTAAGTGGTGAAAAGTATGAGAAAGGGGAGCATATAATCATATACAATTTAGAGGATAATTATGTTTGTACAGTTTCACTGGGATAGAAAGCCATACACAATAACAACCCATGAGCTTTGATAGGAGCGCAACAAATAAAACCTGCAAAATACAAAAAGGGGTACTAGTGAAGCCTGTGGTATGCATAAGCAGGGGATTGTCAGTAATGAGGATCTTTAATGAGTTTTGACAGTACGCAGGAGGTATGAAATAACCTTGGTCATGGTTGATTGATGGCAGGAGTCTTTTGATGTGGATGGATGGCCTCTTGGAGTTTCCTAAGCTGAAAGTCTTTCAGGTTGTTTGCCAGGGTTTCGGTTCTGTCCCACAGGACAGCTTTAAAAAGTTTATGCCAAAGCAAATTTATGATAGTATGACATAAACCTGTCACAATGAGGTGACAGTGCTCCTTTACATAGTATGATCAAATAGTGGTGTGCTGAATTTACAAGGGACAGGAGCAGCACAGATGACAAATACATGTGAAGTCGTCATGGTAATGCAACAACCATAGACAAAAATGATGCTGTTCTCAACAATACGAAGCAGAACAGGTGAGTAAATGTCAGACAATTAGTTCCTGCACATGACATTAGCAAAGCATCAGTGGAACGACTAATCCATAAACACTGCACTTGAACAAGTTGTCTGTCCACTGGGTGCTCAGAATGTTATCCGAAAAAACATAACATTGGACAGTAATGGTTTGTCGTCAGCTTCTCCAAGACTATAGGAGAGATCAACATGCTGTGATGGATCATACTGTTGCTCAGGATGAAACCTAGGTTCATCACCCAGAGAAAATAAGTCAAAGTATGCAATGGAAGCATGTGACTTCGCAAACATGCTAACAGTTTAAATGAACATCTTCCAGTGCCAAAGTCATGACCTCCATTTTCTGTGACTCTGAGGTAAACATGATAGACTGTTTAGCCCAGGGTTCCACAATGAATGGTGCATTTACTCTCGTTAAGTGTGTAGGTTGCATGATCAGATCAGATCAGAGAAAAGCGTTGAGGTAACATTCACCAAGGTGTATGGCTCCTCCAGGTCAATGCTTCAGTTCACATGACAAGTTGCAGATAAGTTGCTCAGAAACATGGCTTCAAGATCCTCCTTCACCCAGACTATTCTCCAGATCTTGTCCATTCTGACTTCCTCCTCTTTCCTCAACTCAAATCGATCCTCGGGGATGCAAATTTGAGATGGATGAGGTCATCACTGTTGAGAGTTTTCAGGGTCACATGACAGTGTTTTTCAGATGGGTTATATATGCTTGAGAAACAGTGGAACAAGAGCACTGAAATGAAGGGGGATCATATTGAAAAATAAGTACAACAATATTCATATAGATGGCATATTAGTTAAGGAGGCTGGAAACGTTTGGGACACCCCTTGTATGTTATTGACAAGAATGACAGTGATCAGTAACACTGTTTTGCTAAGACCAGGCAGTCAGAATTGGACAAGCTGTATCAGGAAAGAAATGTCAATGTACCTACTACTGTGGAATCTGTCAAAACCAGCATCAGTTTAATCCGGCAAGTTGTCAATACTGGCATAAAATCTCAGTCCCATCTGTGGCTTGTACATTTATCATTAGCTCTACAATCAGGCACATTGTCTAAACTGAATTATTTCTTTAGTGCCACTGTAACTGGTATTGAACATACTGCCTCTGTCTCCGGGAGATATTATGTCAGATTTTAATCTTAAGAGTGAGGAGATATGTTATTTTGTAAACAGTGAAGTTTTGCCATTAATGCTGATTATGTCAAACATCAGTTAAATAATTCTGACTTTTTTACCAACACTGCTGTTAAGGTTAGAAACTTGATATGGGAGTGAAAGGTTCAAGAGTAATCACAGTCTGCACAAATGCTTCTGGATGTATGTGGTAGTACAGACTTGATTTGTCATGATATGAAAGGCACTGAACCTGATAACTATATCCTCACCATTCAATGAAGCTTGAAGCCTTGAAGGAGGTTCAGTCCATGCTTGACAATGACATTATTGACCCATATCATAGTGACACAAATTAACCTTGGATTTCTGTGTTGAAGATAGGTGATAGTCACCGATGATGTACAGACATGAAAGGTATGAGCACTGTTTCTAAAACTGATTCTTACCCAATAGCAAGATCGCTGACTGCATCTACAGGATAGGTCAAGCCAAGTATATCAGCAAGTTTTACCTAAATAAGTGCTGTTGGCTGATTTTGCTGAGTGTGCCAAGCAGGTCTCATTGTTTGTTATAGTTAACTCTGACAGATGTTTTGAACAAAAACTAAAGTAAATAGTAAATTCTGAAATGAGACAAGATTGAATAGCACAAGCAGAACTTCCCAAGGACTGTGGAAAGTATGTATATGTTTTACCAACTGAAACGAGATAGACAATGATTTAGAACAATGGCAATGAGTGAGTTAGTTTAGTTTTATGGCCACACTCAGCAATATTCCTGCTATATGGTGGCGGTCTGTAAAGAATTGAGTCTGGATCAGACAATCCAATAATTAACAATAACAACTTGAGCATCACTCTGCACAATTGGGAATCAATGACATGTCAACCAATCCAATCTCATTAGTCACCTCCTACAAGAAGCATAGTCACCTTTTGTGTCCTGTTCTACCCTAGATCTTCATGGGTCAATGACAAGGACCAGTCACACAGACTGTAACTGTCTTCTCAGTCTAAGTAAACTTATCTCAGTGTATTTCATTACACTCCACCACTGAGTCTAACAAAACCTAGTAGAAGGTCACGTCAGGTAACCTTTGAGCGACCAATGACCATCATATCAAACGCCAGACGGTTAAATAAAATTCACCAATCAGACAGCGGCTACTATTTAGGGATCGGAGGGACTTTCAAAATATTCAGGTCACTGACACCGATCTCTCGACAAACAAAAATCTGCATATAACACAGTTATTTGACCTGCAGTATATACGCTTTGGGGTTTCTGTTGACATGGTTACCATTAGCTAATATTTCCGCAAGATGACATCCTTGAATATTGCCCAAAACACAATTTTCAGCGACTGTTTACTCACCGTTATCATGGTTCTATGTAAGCCATGTGCATCACACCGGAAGCGAGCATAAGCTAAATAGCATTCAGAATCATTCAGGTACAAACTTTTTCAAGATAAAAAGTTCAAAGGGTATGTGCGAATGTCCACTTTTGCCATTTGGTAAGCTGTGTTCTGACTGGTCAATCACAAAAGTTACCTGACGCGACATCCTATAAGGTTTTGTTAGACTCAATAGTGGAGTGTAACGAAAAGTACTGAGACTAAGTTTACTCAGACTGTCTGTCTTCTAGAATACTAGGTATTAACATTTTTCATGTTTAATGATCAGAAAATATTCTGTCACTTCCTTATCTGGAAAATGCTGCTGCAAACAGCTTTGATTATTATATTCCCTGTAATACCTTTACTGTGTCACCCTTACCGTGTCACCTTTACCGTGTCACCTTCACCACGTCACCTTTACCGTGTCACCCTTACTGTGTCACTTTTACCGTGTCTCCCTTACAGTGTCCCCTTACAGTGTTACCTTTACCATGTCACCTTTACCGTGTCACCCTTACTGGTACCACATGAAATGTTAGGACTAAACCTCACTTGATACTGATAGGCATCCATGGTGAGGAAAAGGACTGACAACAGCAGATGGTTAATAGTATACAAACAGGATGATTGGCATAAAAAGCTTGTTACATATTTTACATTGTTAAAGGTCATATGCAACCAAAAAGTCAAACATAATTAGAACACAGTTATCACTTGTTCATGATATACAAAATGTATTAGTGATTGTGAAAAAACAAATAAACAAAATTATATTTTGTACTTAGGTCTACCTCACTTGAAACGAAACAGTCTCTATACCGAACCCAGTCAGGGCAGGTGGATGTGCACTCATTTTCTTAGCTGGTTCTTTGTTTACGGCTTGTAAACCCGATAGGTGTTAACTTCAAATTGCAAATGGTCAGTAATGGAAGTTGTGCATTGTGTATTGTCATCAGCAGACAAGCTGGCAGGCATATAAGTGTCAATAAACCAGACATTCAGTTTTCTCTGAGACAAAGTCTGCTTATCACAATCAACATGGGTTTTTATATGTAACAAGTAGATTATTTACTTGTTTATGTACACAACCCAGTTTAGACCACTGCTCACAACCCCAAACTCTGGGCAGGCATTCTGTTTCAAGCTCCGCGAACCTACCGCCTGCACTGAGGGAAAATTAGTGAAACCTTTGAACTCCGATTTCGCAGGCTTTTTTATCACAGTTTTTTTCAGCTTTATAGGTTGAATTGATATTTTTGATGATTTGCTTCGCAAAGTGCATACCGAAAGGTATCTAAATCTGCAAAGTTGTGTTTTATGTTGCATGTGACCTTGAACTTAAGCAAGATCAAACATTTTGGTCTTACAACAATGAATACAGATAAAACAAAACCATGTACACACTAAGCGTACAGAGGTTACACTGCAATCATAGAATACATTCTTCATGCAATAAACAATACTATAAGAAATAATCAAATCTCGAGGATTCTTCACTACTGCTTCACTAATCTCTCATGAATGGAAATGTTGACAAATATATGCCATGGATCTTCTGATTGAAATGTGGACAAGCATGTTCTATTAGTTCTATGGTTAAATGACTGAGTTCACTTTTACACTCCTTTCAGCAATATTCCTACAATATCACGGCAGTGGACACCAGAAATGAGCTTCATACATTCTACCCATCAGGGGAATTGACCCCCAGTCTTCGGTGTGTGACAAGTTAATGCCTAGGAATCACAAGACTAATAAATACAACAAACAGGTCAACTTACCAGCCAGTGAAAATATTTGCCAAGAACAGCATTGCCAGTAGCTTTTAGGCCATGCACCCAAATTTTGTTCTGCTTTGGAAATCTGATCACAAAGATGTTATTTTAGTATTTTTTTGCAGACACTGTCTATGAATAAAGAATTCTTGCCTCTTTGATGTTGACTAAACATTTCATTGGCAGCCGATATTTGCAACTAATTTGCAGTCATGTTTTTCAAGCAAAACTAATTGAAAAAAAACTTATGAAACTAAAAAAAATGTTTACAAGTGTCAGAAATTGTGGCAACTCCCAAGCACATGACAATAATAAAGCTAAATAAGGATGTCTTCCTGGATGGCAACTGTGAACACAAACTGTGTACATAGAAACATTCCAGGTCATATAAGAATTTCCCATCATGAATAAACCTCTTCTAACTTAAGGAAGATACACGCATCACAATGTTGGGTTATATATCATACTAATTATGTCAGATGGCCAACCATAACTCATAACACACATACCATCATAACCATGTCCTGCCGACATTTCACTTAGATTCGTATCTGACAACTGGATTTGTCCATCAGACTCAATACCAATAACCACTAACAATGACAAATACTATAATATCAATGTATCTTCATCCAGAATGAAACCATTTCCATGGACGGACAAGGGTTCACAGGAAGGCTATACGAAACGAAGTCCAATATTTACTCGTTCTATTTTTAGCACAAGCTGTCTTGCGAACTCACGATAAACATCCCGTGTTGTGGGCATAGCTGAATGTCATATCCCATCAATACTGCTGATTATCATTCTGGCACATTGTGGCTTAGCAGAGTATGTAAAATTAAGCAATATTCCAGCGTTAGGAATCAGCCATAAAAGTCATAAGGGTTCCTGAGTTAGGATTGTAGCCTAACCCTATGCACATAAAAATAAAACCGTCACCGACGGCCTGCTGCTCAAGTTCCTTACACCGCACTCTATACGGACCAAACAAAATAATATTTCATAGTCTCTAAAAGTATTCACATCCGTGAAACAATCGTAACATGAAAATGTCAAACATGTACAAACTAAGTAAACAGCCAAGTAACAGACTTACTTGTCACTCATAGTTATTACCCTTTAGCCATTTGTCGTGAAGGAGAGTGTCCCAGTTTTAGATCTCCGCCTAGCCCCACATGTTGAACAAAATGATAATGAATGACGTCACATGTGAATGGCGGGCAGTGACGAAACGGTGAACTCTACATTTGTTTCCTATATTATTTATTCTAGACATTGGTGCATGTTAGGCATTCGCACGTGATTGTTCTGAAGCTGGTGAAAATAAATACGTTGTTATCAATGTTATGAAAATGAAATGATGGGTAGATGAACTGAGCAACTGTGAAAAATGTTCACACATATCGACAAATTTTGTCCCTACCGCCCTGAATAGTACAAGTGTTACCTCAGCTAATAGGAACCGTGTTTGCTCGTGGGACGTGTTAAACGTGTTGGAGCGGCATGTGAATAATAAAGGTGTTTTGAACTAAATAATGTGTATCACCGTCATTTTAACAAACCCTTCAAAATCTGTACGAGAGCGAAAATTAGTGATAGATATACGTAAAATCAAAACGAATTAATGTCGTAACTCTTTCGGATCTTGCAGATCAGTGGGTGCACCAAAGTTACTCTATCACGTGAGATTGTGTCGTGTCTAATTATTCGTGCTCCAAATATATCGTCTTTCGCATTCAGAAATCCCCCCATCCCCAACTGCTTACCCTTTTTAATTCAATTACATTCTGGGCATTTTATTGTTAATCAGAAAAAGAATAATGATGGTGATTTTTGTTTTGTTTTACGTTTGGCAGCGTAAGACAGGTCGGAAAACTTGCAGGTGGGGACTTGGGGTACCACGAAGGATTTGACGCCATAAGGAAACTATCAAAATCAAATTCTAGGCGAACTATAGGGTAAAGTATAGACTGATTGATTTCGATGTCCCCAGTTAGTCATTTCAAAGGTTGTGTACTACGCTGGCACTGTACCGAATATCGCCCCACTATGAATGAGAGTATGTTCCCCCGCCTAGAGCTTTAAACACATCTGCTCGCTGTAAACTTGAATTAATGTAAATGAATACAAGTTTCTCAAAGCCAGAACAAAGAACCAGTATTCACGAAACTCGTGAACTGGGCTGCCTGGTTTCTCAATAAGAAACTACTCTATTTTAGAAATAATGGTACGAAAATGGAGATTACTGTATATGGTCCCTCTCCCGTTAATGGTTCTGAAAACTTCTATGTTTGAAATGTTTGAATGATGTTGTGATGTATATATCTACGTTTCCCAACAAACAATGTAACTGTTATTTTTTTAGAAAGCTATGTGGAAACTACACACAATTTATTTAACATATGGCAACACCTAACCACAAGGTGATACTTTCTATATTGTCACAATGTTTGTGCTTTAGCTCATACTTCGCAATACTTCAGTATGACGTCACGTTGTTAAGCACGCCTGTGCTCGCGTATTTCGAGGGAACAGAAAACACAAGTTCTGATAATATTATGATCTTAAGTTATTGTTACAATAATTCGAGTCATGAAACATAGACTGTTAACGTGTATCGATACTATATCTGTCGCTGTTGTCCATGGAATATGTGATGAAGGGAGCTATATTTCCTCTGCACCTATTCATGAAAGTACTCCCTGTATCATCTACACCTAGCATACATAGTTAGGTTGACCCAGAAATTCGATGAAGCGAATATAGGATATGAATCACTCGAAGTGCATTCTCCTAAGACGTATGTTTTATAGTGTGTGTTAGTAACACCCTGTCATCAAACAACGCGTCTAGTGTACAGCCGTAGGATACGCCCATTTCAAATAATAAAATGTGTATTTTTCAAATTATAGTCGGCTTTTAGAGATACGCATGTAAGGGGGCGAATTGGGTTGTATATTGAGCCACACTGTGCATTGTATATTACTCTAGCCGATCCTTGTATTCACAGTAATGTGCTCATGAGAGAGAGAGAGAGAGAGAGAGAGAGAGAGAGAGAGAGAGAGGGAGATAGAGATGAAATGAGATGAAAGCTAGCTGTAGCCATAACATCAGGTGAAGGCTGTAGCCATAACTTCAGATGAAAGCTGTAGCAATAATAGCGATCAGGTGAACGCGTCTAGTACACATCCGTAGGATACGCCCATTTCAAACAATAAAATGTGTATTTTTAAAATTATAGTCGGCTTTTAGAGATACGCATGTAGGGGGACGAATTAGGTTGTATATTGAGCCACAATGTGAATTGAGTATTACTCTTGCCGATTCTTGCATTCACAGTAATGTGCTCATGAGAGAGAGAGAGAAAGAGAGAGAGAGAGAGAGAGAGAGAGAGAGAAATGAAATGAGATGAAAGCTAGCTGTAGCCAAAACATCAGATGAAAACTGAAGCCAAAACATCAGATGAAAGCTGTAGCAATAACACCAGGTGAAACCTGTAGCCATAACAGAAGATGAAAGCTGTAGCAATAACATCAGGTGAAACCTGTAACCATAACATAAGATGAAAGCTGTAACAATAACATCAGGTGAAACCAGTAGCCATAAAATAAGATGAAAGCTGTAACAATAACATCAGGTGAAACCTGTAGCCATAACATAAGATGAAAGCTGTAACCATAACATGATCCATTTTCAGTTTTGGGTTGGGAAATATGGACTCCTTTAGCTGTTGTTTAGGGTACTGGGTGCGTTTATGTGTTTACACTTTCTTTTGGGTACATTTCTGTATACAGAAACTAACCTTGGGTACATATACGGATTCACGTTAACAGACAGTTTGCTTACAATTACGGTCTTAGAGATCACGGTTGGCGGATATGTACATGACGTGCCTTTAAGTACGTTACCAATTAACGTACCAAGTCATCGGCTAGTTTAAAGTTATATCAGTAAGTTAGTTGACGTCACTGAACTGATCATGCTTACAGTCAGTATTGGTCCCCGAGCAGCTCATTTGTCCGGCGTATTCCTAACTCCCGGCTAAATCATGTGTACAATCAATACTGGTCCCCAAACAGCTCATTTATCAGGAGTATCCCCAATCCCCGAGCAGATCATGTTCACAGTCAGTATTCAAGTGTCCATTGGTAGCACTGGGATATGCAAGTGTCCTTTTGCGTAGTACAGGGATACTCAGGTGTCCCTGCATGGGTAGAACCGGCATATTCATGAGTTCATGGGTACTACTGGGATATGCAGGTGTCCATGGGTAGTACTGAAATACTCAGATGTCAGTGGGTAGTAGTGGGATATACATGTCTTGCTTGGTAGTTGTGGGAAACCCTTGTGTTCCAAGTTAGTACTGGGATACTCATGTGTCCCTGGGTAGTAACGGGACACCCGTGGGTCACTGGGTAGCACTAAACCCGGATAGTTCTGGCATACTTAGGTGTCCCTAGGTAGTACAGGAATACTCAGGTGTCCCTGGGTAGTCCTGGGATACTCAGGAGTCCCTAAGTAGTACTGGGATACTGATTCGTCCTTGGGTAGTACTGCAATCCACCCGCCCTTTTGTTGGTCTGTTCTGAGGCTACGCCCTACCCCTCACATTGCCGAATCACGACAGAGCTGTGTACCATCAAAGGGCGTCGCCCGCCTTCACTCGCTCTTATAGAAATTCAGTGGTCTCTGACGGACGGTTGTCGATATGTGACAGTATATGATGTATGACACACATATGTGCTTTGAGTTTGAACCCGACATACTGAAAAAGTGTCAGCTATCTGCTAAAATTACAGCTTTAACTGCACAGTGGTCCAGTAGACAGTTTATCCCTGGTCCGTTCTACTTACATTAATTAACGTGTTGACGTTTCACGATCACTACTAATTTCATTAGAAAGTAGATGGTCATAAACACATGACTGTTACAACTTCTACATGCGTTTCAGTGTAGAGACATGTGCGAACAGTTAATCCTACCGTTGTGTCACAACGCACATTACACCACATCACATCAGAATGTGATACTGAATAAATGAAGACAGAATGTACAGCAACAAGGTATTCCGAGAGACCGGGACACCAGGTTGTCTGTAGGCGGTAGTGACGTACAAGTATTACGAGAGACTGGGAGACCTGGGTATCTGTAGGTTTCAATTGCATACAGGTATTCATAGTGACTGGGACATAATATATTCATAGAAGACTGGGATATCTGTAGGTATCAATGGCATTCAGTCGTGTTGGCATTCAGTCGTGGACACTGTGACACAGATACTTGATCGTAGACATGTCAAATTAAATTGACACAATTGTGAATGAAGTCGCTAAATATGATTCCAGTTCACAACGACGATGGCGTATAAACACATATGTGCGCGAGTGCTTCTACTGGTTGTATGTCTGTTCACACGTTGATCGCACACTACATTATACTTACAATTGGTCAGCCTTTCTGTTGGCGTTCCGTGTAATCCAGCTAGGTCTGTCCAAGACACCAGCAGATCTTTTATCTGCATGTCATATCCGAATGTGTAGGTGGTGTCCATCTGCCATGTCATGGTGCCCGCTGCGACTACTCTCCCTGAATCAAGGGGCTTAAGTTTGCGTGTGTGTGACATCCTCCCGCAGGTTTACCTCAGTCCTGCTGGTGGCCTACCCGCTGTGATGTAACCTAGTCATAATGACTGTCGCCATTCATGAAGAATGTCGCACGTCATGTGGTCAAACTCACGATTACATTAAAACAAGAAAACATAAAGCTTAACTGCAGTCATTGAAAACTACACTATATGCAATATGTGTTGGATGTATTCCTGTATACTCCCCAACATCCAGATTGCCATTTCAACAGTAAAATGATAAAACGTTATGGATATGTATAGGCATAAGAATACACGTTCATACCCTGAAGACCAGCCGGGCACCAACCAGGGTCGGATTATTGTCTTCTCAGCTGTGGGCATCCCCATACATGACCTCACGGCATGCCTTCTGACATAATAACAGTAGATAAACGCTTAATGACAAGGCTTACTATAGACGAGTTTCAGGATAAGGGATTTTTAACCAATAATGACACCGGCCAACTTACAGTGTACTAATATAGAAGTTTCAGAAGACAAGAAAGACCAAACAAACAAACCAAAAAACAACAACACCCCCCTCTTCCCCCACCAAAAAAACAAAATAAAATAAAATAAAATAAAATCTGATGATTACGGACAGAAAATAAGCACTAAGCACTATGCCATCTAATCAGATCAACTACATTTGTCTCGGTAGCGTTTGCAGCTGAAAAAATGCAACGGTATAACGGTATGCGGTACTGTCAAGGTACTCGGAATGCCCAACGCATTGTGTTCCCATGGTAAAATAGTTCCTGTAAGAAAGGGATATGACGGTATATGCGATAATATGTCTAAAATACAAGCGTTTAGAAGATACATAGGGACGCGAGCATATTGTTTTCGACATAATCAAGTTTCAGACTTTAAATATAGTGTGTGAAGTTTTTCTAAATCACGCTTGCAGGTTAACGATGTTCTGAAAGCCGAGCAGAACGGGCGCGTCTCCATGAACACAAGCACTAATCTTAAGAACTCTTATTGCAAGCTTTAAATGTCGCGGTTTCAGACATGTAACAAGTACAAAATATACAATGCTCTAAAGTGTTATAGAAAAATAAACTATTTTAATTCAGGTTAGTTATAACTGATTTCATATAAAAGGAGTAAACTACATAAATGAGTTTAATTGTTGAAAGGTACATTCAGTATTTATTGTAGCTGAATTTATGCATTTGGCCCCGGCATATTTTGACATTGTTGGTGTTAATAATTTCACTTACAATTGATTCAAATTAATGAGTGAGTCCAAACAGATTGTACGTTTACTTTACTGGTGAGAATTAGCATTTCCATGCTAATTAAGGCATACATGCTTTAGGTCCTTAGGGTGGTGTATATTGCTGGTGCCTCACAACATGTGGTCAGTTTGATGCCAGTTGTCTCTTAGATGGTAAGACAAGCTGATATTTCATAATGTGTTTGGAAGATGCCAACTGCACTTCTACGCATCTGATTATGTAACTGAACCATTAGTTTTTGTATGTCCATTCATTTTGAGTTCTTTTTATATGTTCAGTAGTAGTACAGCAATTGTTATCTGAACAATGTACAATACATTGAATGTGACAAAATAGGTAATTTTGATGGACCATTATATATTCATATACATTGTTTCAGATTTGTATTTAACAGTCAAAATTACAGTAAATAAACGAGAACTACAGCCTCAACGGACCTTGGTCTTGCGTTGTTGAGCCATCCCCGTTACAGACAAACCTGAATAATTGGTTTAAACTTAAGTCAATTCTTTATGTGGATTCCTGTTGTGTATTTGATGTTGTCCTCTTGCTTTTTCATCACTGGTCAAGGAACCTGGGCAGTACTTTTGTCCTTTTTGAGAAAGTGTGTATGTTGGGACAAGATTATGTTGTTTAAGTGTTTAATGGTGTTATTATGCCCTTTCATGTTAGTGGAAGTACCCGACAGCACCTCGATCGCTCATACATGTATACAAAACAAAAACAAACTGCAAAATGTTGTCATCACCTGTTCAAAAATATTCGACATGAATTTGGACTCCTTTTGTTATATGTATGAGACCGTGTGATAATGCCGGCGAACAAGATTTCATTCGACCCGTCTCATGATTTACATTCTTGTTTCAAACTTTTAGCATGTGGACTTAGACTCCTCGTCTCTCAAGTCGGCACAAAAAGGCCCAAAACATCTTTTATACGTGTTAGCATTAAACTTTTAAATGGATGTTAAACCATGCCACAATTTTAAATGTATAATGTTTTTTAGTCTCCTACAGTATATGCTGGTTAATCATTTCATCACGTTTATTTGTGTGTTTAAGGTCATCGTGCTTCTTTGCTTAATTTGTTTTTAACTATGCTGTATGCCTCACTGTTGTAAAACGAATTCCTTTGTCGAGCAAATATCTTCATCATCATCATCATCATCATCATCATCATCATCATCATCACCATCACCACCACCACCATCATCATCATCATCATCATCATCATCATGTTGCCGGTTGCCATTGCGATTTACTTGGGTGCAGTAGGAAGATTTATGTTAAATATAAGACGTTCCCTCTAAATGATGTAAGTGGGATGATAATACAAGCAGAAGCTAATTCACCTGCTCACGGTAATGGTAACTCTGTTCTCGGAGGTTTTATTTGTGTTCTACTAATTATTTGATTTCTCTGCAAAGCATAACCGAAAATTCAGAGATGTAAACCCAAAACTTTTGTCTAAACGTTTTCGTTTATGAGGACGGTATCTATTACTGTAATATGATTGGCTTTCTCAGGTTACGTGCAGGATTTTTACCAGTCATGAAATTTACAGCTGACTGTGGCGAAAAGCGTCATTAGAAACCCAAATTGAAATAAATACTTCTGATAAGGTTATTGTATTGTTATTGATGATTAGAGCTTTCGAACGATATCCACCATCAAATCATATTATAATTTCCTGATTAGATAAAATGAAAATATGAAAAATAGGTAAGAGGATATTATAGCATCTTACAAATGGATTAAAATAGCTGGAGGTTTCGTCTCCTACGCTGTTTATGTGGGCATCAGAAATGTGTTAACTTGTATTTTTATCAGAAATAACCTTATTTAAGTTAAATTTGTATTTGACTAATATGATAAATATACCTTTCGTACTTTCGTACTTATCAACAGTTGAATTAGATTTTTTAAATCTTTTCTTCATGAGAAAGTGTTCCCAACGTCATGAAATAGGTCACGATAATAATGCTTTTGCTCAAAGACTCAGGTGCACAAATCATTAATATGTACAATTCAAGATCATGTCACATGATTGTGACTTCAAATAAATGATTGTTGAGTAATACAGATGTGCAGAGTAGCTCAGACTCTTTACATTATTTGAAATTCAACATTCTTTGCTGTTTAAAGAAGTTAAAGTATATAAACAGTATGGGTGGGTTCATGGAGGACTTGATGTAGGCTAGTTTCACTTCAATTTGTCATATGTATGAAATGGGAAATCATACATGTAGCTGCGTTAACTTCCTTTCAGCAGCAATTACAATTAAAAGAATTACTTGTTGACCAATTTCTTTATAGTTAAGAATTGATTTAATTGATTTGATCAACTCCTATGTAGAGTGAAAAAGAGAACAGAATAACAAGCTAAATGTCTTTCATCTACTCCGGAAATTAATTATCTAATAAAACATCATTCTTTTCCAGTATGTGAGATGAATTTCCCTCTTTCAGCTACTCCAGAAATTAGTTTTCTAAATAAAACATCCTTCATTTTCTAATCTCTTTACTTTTACAAACATCCTCAGTGCCTAATTGATCCTAATTGTTCCAGTAGCAAATTAGTTTCCACCTTACTGACGAGACCTAACTGATCTTACCTGTTGCATCAGCTGTTGCAATTTTGGCAGTGAGATACAACACTTGCATGGTCCAGAGCACAACAGACATTTTATGTTCTCTAGGAAAAAATATAAGGAACAGCAAGGAATAGGCAGAATGCATTTGCGACTTCAGTCAACACACTCACACAATCGAAACGCACGTAAAATATCCGACTTAACTCGGAGGATATCGGCAAAGATTCCGATGTAATTTCTTTCGTTTGAAGGCTGAATAAGAAGGAAATTAATTTCTCCTAGTCGCGCGGAGCTTTGTGAGTAGAGTAGTCTGCGCCAGTAGGACTCGGAGAATATAGGCAAAGATTCTGCTCACGTTCATTTCACAAGAAAAAATCCCGTTTGTTTGAACATATATTCACGGAAATGAATAGGGGAATATTCGAAAGGGCAAGTGTTCCTGTATTTATTTCCAGATGTTCACCAACAATGCAATATAAAGCATGACACGTACCTTTGTAAAGACTATGTATACACTTTGGCACTTTCGTGAGCTACTTTATTCATTTCCATGTTTAAACAGGAATTCGTTTGATTTTGTAATTGACTTTGCACCCTCTTCTAATTTATATGATCTAGTTTTTAGTACTGTATGTATGTATGTATGTATGTATGTATGTATGTATGTATGTATGTATGTATGTATGTATGTATGTATGTTCCCATATAAAGTTGACCATACTCCAGTATTGTACACTGGCCCCAAAAAGAAACGCATAGGTGAAAATCCAATGTTATGAGAGATGATTTATTAACTTAAATTGCACAAAAAGTAATGGAACTTGAGCAATGATAATTCACACGGGTATTAACAAATGTGTGTCAAGACATATACAATCATTCACAGTGGTATTAAGCGTCTCTATTTTCCATGGCATAGTGAGAAAGTCAGTATCTGGTGTGACCACCACGGGCATCAATCACTGCTCTGCATCGCCTGGGCATTGATTGTATAAGACGTCGTATCCGCCTTTGTGGGATTCTTCTCCACTCATCTCGCAACGCATTCACCAACTGTAGACGTGTCTGTGGCTGCGGCTGTCGACGTCGTAACCGTTTACCCAATTGGTCCCATAAATGTTCAATTGGGTTCAAATCCGGCGATTTTGAGGGCCATGGAAGAACTGTAATGTTGTTGTTGGCAAGGAAATCCGTGGTAATGCGTGCTGTGTGCGGTCTTGCATTGTCGTGCTGGAAAATTTCCCTTCTAGCGTCAATTGTAGGAACAACATGACGGTTCAGAATTTCATCCCGGTAGCGTACAGCATTGAGATTCCCTTGCACATGCACCAACTGTGTCCTGCCGTTCATAGATATGCCTCCCCACATCATTACACCTCCACCACCGTGTCTGTTGACCTCACGAACGCACTGTCGAGCATATCTCTCATTTCGACGTCTGTAAACACGCATCCTTCCATCATGTCTGTACAGCAGAAAACGTGACTCATCGCTGAACCAGATCCTCCTCCAATTCAAGAGGTTCCATGCCCGAACGTTCCTGCACCACTGAAGACGTGCACGACGGCGATGGGGATGCAGAACAGGTCCTGCATGAGGTCGCATAGGTCGAATTCCATGCTCTCTTAGGCGATTCCTGATGGTTTGTGGAGAGACTCTACGCAGCCCAGGAACGTGATCAGCGGTATACGTAGCAGTGACGGCCCGATTACGCAGATGAAGCACCCGGATGTAGCGGTCTTGTGCTGGAGTTGTCACCCTTGGTCTCCCACTCCTTGGACGGTCTCTGGTCGAGTTGTGTTGCGTGTATCGTTGCCAGAGACGGGAAATCGTGCTCTGCCTCACATTCAGACGTCTGGCAACTGATGACTGACTTTCCCCAGCTTCCAGACGTCCAATGGCTCTATTTCTGTTTTCTTCATTTAACCATGGCATTTTTCGCGTCGCATAGAAAGAAATTCGAAGAATGAATCGCAACAGGACCTGTCCCCTTTTATAGCCATCATAATCAAGATTGAGATCCTGCATTTGCACGTGCATAATGCTTTCAGATTTTCCCACGTGCAGATTATACAAAGCGTTTTCAAGGTGCTGTGGTGTGGCGAATAATCACCAGAGGTTGTGTTTGTTTGTCTGTTTTGGTTGTATTGACTATAAAAACACTTAATATTTACATTAATTGTCATTCCATTCCATATTTTCCGAAAAAATCTACTTTAAAAATGAGATTTCAGCTATGCGTTTCTTTTTTGGGTCAGTGTATTATATAATATTCCATAGTGGATATCAGTTTGAGTCCAGCAGCTATATTAGCTATAATATATATAGCAGCAGAGATAATACCACTTTAATTTTATTAAAATAAGTTGTAGTTTTTGTTTGTTTGGGGTTTTTTTGTTTTGTTTTGTTTTTTGTTTTTTTTGGGGGGGGTTCCCCATATCGCTTAGTTTGGGGACATGAGTTATCCAATAGCTACGAAAAGAAAAGTATAAGTGACTCTGAGAATACTGGACTCGTGTAGCTGCGGCAGAACAATACAAATATGCTATTTCTTTCCAAAACGTGTTCTTTTGTGTTATTGTAAACAGCTTTACCACCAAAACGCGGCAGTTTTAACCATTTCCCTTTTGTAAGAAGCGTTTGAGGAAATATTCGCCAAAACGTCAAAAAGAAAATATGCAAAGAAAACTTCAGGTGGAAGTAAGCTGAAAGGCTATGAAAGGCAAACGTTGTGTTTTGTCGTCATTCGTTGGTGTCTGGAGAGAGGAAATCGTCATGGGACGACTAGTCAGCGAGGTAACATTTAACGTCACGTCACCTCGGCAATATTGCCGCCATATCGTGACGAGAACAGTTAACAATGAAATGGACTATATGTATAAAACCCGTCAACGACTGACAGTACAAAACAAGTAGAATATCACAATTTGAATTGAAAGTAGTGTGGAAACTTAAAACTGATATCACTATTTGGACAATACAATACAAATACAGGCCACAGATCGCCAACAACTGATGGTAAACCATCATACTAGGCACCTTGGGGACTTACAGTACCTTTGCTACTTGCATGGACCCCAGCCGGATTTACATCATCCCTTCAGCCGCTGGAGAGTGTACGAAATGCTAGCCAAGATTAAAATAGCATGAATACTACGACGAAAAACATGGTAGATTTAAATTTACATCGAATGTTTTAGGACTTACATACCCTTTCAGGAGAACAATAATTTTACTGTACTTCAACCTCCTTTGAGGGTACAGACACTAACAATCTCAGTTACTAATCTAAACTACCAATACTAAAAATGATCGTCGTATAATGACCTCTTCAAATCTGGACTGACAACCCAAGTGGGTGTAGCCAATATACGGTTTTAGGGCATGTAATTTATTGATGCTCACTTGGGTATCTCAGTTCTTCTGCATTAGATGACGGATATAAAATCTGATGACAGCTTTGTGATCTGAGTATGGAATAAGAAGTGGTGTCACAGATTTGTTTAGCAGCCAGATCGGCCATTGTGTTCCCAGAAATACCAACGTGGGTAACCAACAAAAGGCGATGTCGTATTGGCCAGTAGCAAAATCATTAAATAATTCAATAATTTCTATTAATAGTGGATGTTTACATGCTGAATTTTTAATCGCCTGAAGACAGGAAAGAGAGTCTGAATAGATTATATATTGTTTGTGTTTAGGGTGTCTTTGAATAGATTTAAGAGCTGTTAATATGGATTTTGCTTCAGCTGTGAAAATAGAGCTGTTATATGGCAATCTTAAAGATATTGTTCTGGATCCAATGACAGTGACACAAACTACTGCGCCACCCTCCTTGGACCCATCTGTAAATAAGGATTTGTAATTGCTATATGCACTTTTTAATTGATTATATTCCTGTTTATATTGTAATTCGTTAGTTTCTGATTTTGTAAATGTGGTTAATGTTAGGTTAACCTGCGGCCTAGCTATTTGTCAGGTAGGAGAAGAAAGAAGATGGGAAGGAGCTATATTTTCCAGGGCAATGCCGGCAGAATAAATAAATGGTTGTGCCCTAGAGGCGGAACAAGAGAAGATTTGTTGTTGTATAGATCATCATAAAGGGGATTGAAAACACAGCTATAGGCAGGGTTAGATTCATTGGAGTATAATTTGGTAATGAATTGTAAAGGCAATTTTATAGGCGTTGTGTAAGAGACTGAGACTGTCAAAAGGAGAGGCTCTAAAGGACCCAAGACATAGTCTGAGACCCTGATGGTGAACAGAATCAAATAATTTTAGGTTGCTCTTGAAGGTCCCACCATAAACGATGGAGCCATAGTCAAGTTTGGAACGATATAGATGGAGGAGGGTAGCTTGATCACCTCACCATTTAATATGTAGCAGAAATGTTAAGTGTGAGTCAAGCATTAATCCCAAGAACTTGACCTCCTTGACAACGTTGATGGGAGTGACATCAAGAGATAGTTCAGGGTCTTTACGTGGTTTGTATTTAAGGCAAAATGTATGCAATTAGTCTTCAATTTAGAAAAGGACAAGATATGACAAGGGTGGTTTTTGGCCCACCAACAGAATTGGCTGAAAACATGTTATTTGTTTAGAGACAAGTTAGCTTTGCATAAAAATACCATATTTGGTATGATCTGAGGTGTAATTTCACTGCAGAGGGGTCCGAAATGGGTTCTATCAGTTCCAATGAAAAATGACAAGAAGTCTGAAATATGAGTGTGCCATAATGACAACTGTCATTTTATTTACATACAAATTACAGCAGTTTTACAATAGGTACTCATGCTGAAAAATTTGTCAATATCAATCACAATGTTTTAACCGCAAGGGGCCCAGTTGGGGTTGCAAAACATTGTTAACTGCCCAAATTGTGTCCCCAAACTCAACACAACATTCTTTGCAAATGTAATCCATGGGCAAATTTTACAACATGTAAGCATGATAACCAATCATGTTGTACTAAAAATCACAGGGGCCGGTTTTTGGGTAAAAGTACATTTTGGGCACAGCTTCATTTTAACTAGTAAGTGTTACAAGTCAATATTTACAACCAGCTATAGCAACTATAGCAATCATGTTGCACTAAAAATCACAGGTCTTGACCTCAAAGGAGTCCATTTTAGGTGAAATTACATTGTCGGCACAGGTTTATGTTAACACCATGCAAGTGTTAAAGTCAGTATTCAAAAGACGTCACAGAGTAATTACTCACAACTTATCCACTTTAAAGATACAAAACATCCACTATTACTCTTCATTCACACAGTCATCAATCTCGGTTTCTGATTTTGGCCGCCATCTTGAATTGTCGAGTGTTGCCTTCTCAGCAGTTAAATTTACATCCAGTGTTGATACTTTTGATGTTTTTGACACTTGTCTCTTCTAGTGGTGGCTTGGGCACAAAACAAGTAATTTTGTATGGCCATGTCGTGGTAATATAATGTCTTACAGCTTATTCTTTGACACGGGGGATTTTTCTACGACTTTTCATGGAAATGTGTGGTGGTGATTTATTTATTGAAAGTTTAAATCATTCTTGTAACTAGAACCAGCTGTTTTTCTTTCCTATTTACTTCTAGAGTGACAGCATGTTATATGGAAATATTTCATATTCCAGAATTCAAATGGCCGCCATTGTAGTTTTACTACTTATACATAGCAGAGGACTATGTTTGTACTGATATGTAAACAAATAATTCATTTCTTGTCACATGTTTAACACAGTATAGAAACAAAACCCAAATTTCACTCATATGGTTAATAAACGCTTCACCTTTCTAAAATATTTGATGAAATAACAATATCCAAAGTATTAGAAAACTATGCTTCACGGTAGATAACTGCGTCTAAGCTCTTGTTGTAGCTATTCAAAGTGGTCTGTCAGATGACTCTTAATCACTTTTGATACATTCAGAAGCTTACAATTAACTCTCATCTTCACTTTCTTTCATATCATATGTTACATCATGTCAGAACTGGAGTCATCTACAAGGCAAAGCTGTTCGGGCAACAATCACCTGTCATACAACAAAACATGTCTCTGTGCACAATAAATCAGTTCATCTGCATTGACATAGATCTCTCTGCTGGCAGTTCAACCACTCAACGGGGAGCAGAATCTCTTGACATCAGAACACCAGAAAAGGGATAAGATGGCCATCACAAATGCTCCAAACCATGGTCATCTGGTGAAGGAATATGATTGGCTGCAGATACTGCTTCCAAACATGCACTTGGTAGTTTACTTGCTCAATGTGATATTCTAGACTGCTGGATGTTGGTGGGAGCTTTTCATTTAATGTCTTGTCTCATCACTGGATTGTTTGGTAGATACATTGAACTGAAATTGTGTGCGATCCGGTAATGTTCATAGGCTTTTGTATTGTAAGTTCTGGTTTGTTGATATTATAATACGCCCGTGTAGTGATGCATTTTTGTTGGACTTGTTTCATGATGTGTTTCTGTGTTGGCAGTGTGTGGTAGTGTATGGCAAAAACAAGCACTCCTACACGGCGATATAGTAGGGCACATCCGATTTCCATGGACAAAAACCGTTCTTCTCGAGCTCACAACTTTCAAAAACAAAACAACAAAGCAAACAAGTACAATTCGACCAGCTGGGTGGATTACGTTTTTTAATGTCATCAATCCTAACATGGAACAGTACCAAATCCTCGAACACTAGCATTGTTGCCGCAGAATGCGTGTCTAAATTGACCTTGTTCAAATTTGAGATTTGAACTAGACCAAAGGTAACTGAAGCCCGACACGTAAAACCAGTGTTCCCTCAACGTATGCAACACTACCTATTCTGCTGGAGGGTTTACAGTAGTAGACACGCATAGTTCATTCTCACAAAATGTACGAACAGTAAAACATCCACACCCCGTTACAGAAGACTCTTCTATCCATGGAATGTCTTCTTGGCAGTCGTCCTGCCTCTGGAGGACTTCAGTGTCCATTTCCGCCCCCACGACGATGGCATCCACGCTCCTGATAACAAAGGTAAAGATATTTTACATCATTGGTACTGTGTGTATTAATGCAAAATATATGCCTTCACGAGAAAACAGCTCAAACATGAAACTCAAGTTGTGACTTTACAGTAGACGTCATTGTAAACAATGTATATGCTTTTTCGTGAGAAAAACGCTGTAACCTGAAACACAAGTTGTAACTTGCTCATGATGTCTTTGTCAACAAGAACATATTGTATGTTGTCTTCAGAAGATAGTTTGGAGAACTTGCCTTCCTGGTAGTCTGGCATTGTGGCCGCTGTCCTGCGCCAGAAGAGTCCTTGATCCATTTCTGTCCATGGAATATCTTCTTGGCAGTCGTCCTGCCTCTGGGGGACTTCAGGGTCCAATTCTGTCCCCAGGATGATGGTATCAACGTTCCTAATAGTAAAGTGAATATATTTTACATCATTGATACTTACTGTGTTTACCAATGGAAGTTATATGTCTACACGTGAACATGAAACTCAAGTTGGAACTTTGCAGTAGACGTCATGGTAAACAAGGATGCATTGCATTTTATGTTTTCTTCAAAAGATTGTTTGAAAGAAACAGTTGCTTGTGTAAGCGACGGTTCTACTAAACTAGGCAAAGAACACTTTACATAATTTATGCTTCCCACACAGATTATGACTGCGTGAGTGTACATTTTACACCGCTTTTGGCAATATATCAGCTATATCACAGTGAGAAACAACAAATATATGCTTCACATGTCATTCCCATATGGGAAATCGAATTAGGGATATTGAAATACTTTACCAGCAGGTGGCCGCGCAGTCGACCAGTACACTGACTCTCAAAGTGACGATCTGGGACTTGCTTTGCCTCGAACTACCTACTGAAAGACGGAATGGTGGGTTAACACTAAGTTATGCCATCTATAGATAGCATCGTACAGGGCATGCACGAAGGGGCCCTATCTACACTACCACCTAAATCTACCAGTCAAGTGCAGTCAGTATTGGGCCCACTGAGGATGCTGAAAAGACTGGGGCCACAGAGTGTGCCAACCCTAAACTAGCTGGGTTGCTGTAACAACCATCCTGACTGTACAATCAGACCCCAGCACCGAACCTACTCCATGTACAGTCGGCAGGGGGCTACGCGGAGAGCGGACGTACTATGGAGCCACCATGAGACAAAAGCTCATCCCATCGGTCCCTCGTAAGGCCAGCGTACTAATGTCCAAGTGGAAGGGTTTAGTGGGACTCAACACCAAATCCAGAATGTGCCAGGGTTCCTGCGTCTGAAAGAAATGAGTCATGCATAAGCATTGGGAATCACATTTCTCTCGGATGTAGATTGGTTTAAAGAACAACTAAACTCAATTTTTGGTACTCTTTTATCACTGCATATGGAAGACTTCTGGTTAGTCATAAACGGAACACCGTTTTTTAAAAAAGCAACAACAACTTGTGGTTAACTAATACCAAGTTGCTAAACTGCCTTCTGCTTCTCTTTCGCATGCAAACGAAACCACAGACACGGTTATGTAACACTGTCGCCAGAGAACCGGAAGTGGCGTCATAGAAGGAACGATTTCCAATTAAATGTATATAAAATGTGTAGCAAGCTCTTCATTTTGCTGATTTCTCGATGTCACCAGAGACATGCCGAATTGTTGTGTTGCCGTCAATTGCTCCTTGGGGTCGGGTGATGGTGTCACTATGCTCAGATTTCCATCGGACCCCGTAGTTTGTTCTTAAACTGGGTGGTTGTGTGTGCGAAAGCGAGCATTGTGGAAGCCTGTGGTATATACTAAATCGGATGCTTCGCCCCCTACCACGCTTCCAGGATAGAAAATGGAGTTCAAGTTTCATCGAGTTTCTAAAATAAATACTGCTTGCTGACCAAAAGGATTTTGCATGAATATAACGCTTTCTTCCTCGGACGCGATGTTGTGGTCGAAGTGCCGATATTATCATAAGTAATACCAGTAATTATATCGGTCCCCGCCTCGAGTCCAAGAGTGAAATTGTAATGTTATAAGAAATGTCATGTAAAATCCTAATGTCGATCAATAAAATACATATTTTACTACCAGTGAAAGGTAATTTTGATTTTGTAAGTCGGTGAAAAGAAACTTAAATAGCATTTATCTTCATACAGGGCACCGCCATTTTTGAAAATGGTGAAGTCACGGGCTAAAAGACCGTTAGAATTATTGAGATAATGGTTTGTTTTTATCAAGTTAGAAAATCAAAACTACTGTTTACCAGTAGTTAAATGTGTATTTGAATAATGGCCAAAAGGATTATGCATGACACAACTTGTAACTTAACGACTTCTTCCACAGAAGCAAGTTAGGGGTCGAAGTGACATTAATATTGCTAGTAATATTATATTGCCCTCCACCTCGCTTCCAAGAGTGAAATTGTAATGTTATAAGAAATGACACGCAAAATCCTATTGTCCATCAATAAAATACATATTTTACTACCAGTAGAAAGTAATTTTGATTTTGTAAGTCGGTGAAAACAAACTGAAATAGCACTCATTCTCAGACAGGACGCCGTCATTTTTGAGAATCGTGAAGTCACGGACTAAAGTCCATTTGAATTAATGAGATTATGGTTTGTTTTCATAAAGTTAGAAAATCAAAACTACTTTCTACTAGTAGTTAAATATGTATTTGTATCATGACCAAAAGGAGTTTGCATGACATAACTTGTAACGTAACATAAGGGAGGTGAGGGTTCAAGTGAAAATACTGCGCGATCTGCCAGCATGCAATGAAGGACCATACACTCCCGTTTAAAGTTCCTCTTACAAACCACATTTGATGTTTTTTCTTGATGTTCCATCTGAATGAGCCATTGTGAAAGGAACACCAGAAATGTCAATGTGCTAATCAGGATTGATGGACATTGCAAGTGGAGTTGCTGTTCCAAGGGATATAATTCACAGCTTATTGCATGTTGAACAAAGCAAAAGCATTAATATCATATGCAGTCAGCTGAACTCTTCCAAGACCAACTTTTAGTCACCTTTACATCGATTGAACCTGAAACTGAAAATCTCCTCTTCTACATTGATTCCCCAAAAATCTGTAAAGCCCAGGGTTGAGAAGCTCAACACAACAAATGGGTCACAATCTTAATGTTCACGAAACAGTCTTTACATCTTGTGGACAGGTTTCTAATGCTATGTATCTAACACATAATAATGATGCTTGTAGATGAAGTATTGACAAAAACTCCCACCAACATCCAACAGTCTAAAACGTGTCATTGAGCGAGTTAACTATCATGAAGATTCCTTCACCAGGTGGTCATGGTTGGAGCATTTATGATGGTCAACTTGTCAACCATGTCATTGAAATTCAGTTTTTTCCGATACTGTATTAAACATTTGTCATCAAATGAATTGTTTGTTTACATACTTACTCGTTTACAAACTTAGTCCTCTGCTGTATCAGTAGTAAAACTGCAATGGCGGCCATCTTGGCAGCTATTTTGAATTCTGGGTAATATGAAATATTTCCATATAACACTCTAGAAGTATACAGGAAACAAAAAGTTACAAAAATAATGTAAACTTTCAGTAAATAAATCACCACCACACATTTCCATGAAAAGTCGGAGAATCGCTAAAATCCCCGTCTCAAAGAATAAGCTGTAAGACATTATATTACCACCACATGACCATACAAAATTACTTGTTATGTGCCCAAGCCACCACTAGAAGAGACAAGTGTCAAAAACATCAAAAGTATCAACACTGGATGTACATGGACACATTCGGTGTAAATTTTTATGTAAATTTAACTGCTGAGAAGGCAACACTCGACAATTCAAGATGGCGGCCAAAATGGCGGCCATTTTGATTATTTTCAAAACCAAAAATATGTCAAACAAATTCTACATCCTTTAGCAATACACAAGAGTCAAAATGAAAGTGATCAGATTGATAGTAGTAAAACTATCCATCATTAACTTTGAGGTGTTGTCCGGCAGCAAACCAAATGTCATGAAAATGCTCACAGACTCCCACCACCTAAAATGGCCTGTGAAAAAAAATTGATTCCACAATCTGAGAGTATTACAGGCCTTTTCGTGAGCCCAAGACATCATACTAACAGGAAATAGTGTCAAACCAAATCAGTACTGGGGAGGCTACGAAATCTTATTTCTAGGCCCCTTTTGAGGTTCTCCCCTGGACTAATGTTCATGCATGGCGATCCTATTGAATGACAGCGTTATTTTGACAGTGACAAGTGACAAGCTTAAGGTGTTTGATAAACAGATGATAGAACAGCTATGATCAGTTTCTGACATAATAACAATAACAAAGGTTCTCGCCGTTACAGTGCTCATATTTTGAAAATCTTCAGACATCTTCTTACTTTTCTAGCAGAAACCAACAACCAAAATCAATGTTTACCTCACATAAATCAGCCTTGCGAGTGCCTTATGATACTGAAAATTGTAATAAAGATGTTCGACATGTCTATTCTAGAGCACAAAACTATTCAAAATATAATGTATGATTGGCACAGATGTGTAAATGTGATGGATAGTTGTTATTTTATGTCAATGTTTATTTTTTGATATGCTGTATGGGGAAATTTCATAAACCTAAAAATGTACTTTTTTATGTGAGAAAAAGCGTGACCCACCACAATATTTTAGATGTGCATTCTAATTTACTCTCTTCATATGTGGTGAAAGAATTGGGATTGTCATGCTTTTGCTCACACCTTTCTATCACTCTGAAAATTAGAAAATGTAGGTTTCTAGAAGACATTGTAAAATATGAGGTCTTCAAAGAGGAAAAATAACAACACTAAAAACATTAAAAAGCAACTGGAGGTAACTTCAACAATTAATTTAGCCCTTTTGTGCTAAAATTGTCATGTTGTAAGATTTTGATAATCATGACATGTTGTGGGCCAATAAGGGTCTCTATCATAGCTTGTCCTTTAAAGCCGTTTTCAAGACACCATTTGTTTATTTTGTTTAAACACAACTGCAATTGCCGTTCAATGGTATGCATATTTTTACCGCGACAAGAAATATTAAAATCATCCACAAATAACGATCCATCAATTGAATCGTTTAAAACTTTCGATAAACTATTTATCTTTATACTAAAAAGTGTGACAGACAAAATACTGCCTTGTGGAACACCCTGACCCTGATTGTAATGATCAGACAGGGTAGAACCCACGTGGACTTGAAATTGTCTGTTATTTAAAAAGTTGGCTATTTCACAAATGATTCCAAACACACGAGGTGATCGACTGTACTTCTGTTTTTACGGAAACCACATTGTATATCTGTGATGAGGTTATAAGTTTCCAAGTACCAAACAAGTCGATTATTTATCATGCGTTCCATGGTCGATAATTGGACGAGTCCGTATGATCACGTCCAGGTTTAGGTATTGGTATTACTATGGCGTCACGCCATGAGCGAGGAAAGTTATCCAATGTCCAAATATCAAAATATTTAGAAGTGTTTCTAGCCACGATTCTGGTAAATGCTTCAGGAGTTGATAATGTATGTTATCCGCTCCTGTAGCAGTATCATGAGCTTGATCAAGAGCAGTATGGAGCTCATGAATAGAAAAAGTTTCATTATAATCTTCCCCATTATCTGAGTTGAAATTAATAGTTTTCTTTTCTTGTTGTTTTTGATACTGCTGGAATTAAGGTACATAGTTAGAAGAGGAAGTTAGAGGGTGTCCGAGAATTTATTTTGGATGCATAATTTTGCCAAGATTGTCGTTTGTTCTGTTTAAAAGTACGCCGTGCTTTAGCATTTAAAATTTTAAATTTATTCAAATTATGCACCATAGGATGGCGACGGAAATAATGTTCTGCTTTTGTCCTCGCCTTCCTAGCTTGCTGTCATCGTTAAACCAAGGTTTTCGAATATGTGGAACTGCAGAGGAATTTGGTATACACTCATCAGCTATGGAATTCAATTCATCGGAAAAGCATTTAATAGCATCAGGAACGTCAATAAAACGTTCAGGTTTAAGTTTTTCAGCACACAGTGTTTCATATAAAGCCCAATTAGGATGGAGGCACATCAGATGGAGTTACAGCTTTTAATAAAGTAGGGAAATGGTCACTTCCACAGAGGTCATCGTGGACTGACCATTCAAATTCATTGAGCAGTTCTGAATTTGTGAGTGACAAGTCGAGAGCAGAAAAGGTCCCTGTACCAGGGTGTAAATATGTGCTGGAACCATCATTGTAAATACATAAATCATTGTCAGAACAAAAGTCCCCTAACAATTTACCTTTAGCATTTGTAGCTACACTATCCCAGAGTGTTTTGTGTGCATTTAAATCTTCCATTATAATAGAAGGCTTCGGGAGTTGGTCATATAGAGCTTGAAGATCAATTTTGTAAATGTAAAGAGAGCACAGTGTAAGCGCTACATGTAAAGTAATTCTCATTGCAATAGCCTGCATATTAATGATAAGTGAAACAGGGCTTTGAATAACGTTTTCTCGGACTAGAATGGATGATCCACCAGTGCCCCTATCACCCGGAGGTGAAAAACAATGATATGCATTAAAATGACGAAGGTCAAATGTATCTGTTTGTTTTAAATATATCTCTTGGAGACATATCGCTGAAGGTGTAAAATCTTGGACTAATAGCTGTAATTCATGTAAATAGTCCTCAGTCCTCTGCAGTTCCACTGTACAATATCATTGAAATAAACTACCTTTTGGGGGGATTTATTGGGGATCTACCCCGCACTCTTTTGGAGGGCGACAAGCTATGTGTCCTAGAAAGGACGTTTTCAGAAACGTCCATGGCCTCGAGAGACCCATATTTGTTAAACAACTGAATTCTGTTTTGTGACCCTTTTGGCGCTCTGCCACTTTGTTGTTTTGAAGCACCAGGCTTAGGCTTAGGTTTACTTTTCACAGTTTGTTGACTATCAGCTGTCGATTGAGACTTTGAGAGAGACTGAGATGATGATGATTTGTGATAAGAAGAAGACTTTGATGTACTAGGAAGTGATTCCTCAGTCTGGGATGATATAGCAGGGTACAAAAGCCGTGGAGAGTCGCAATTTACCCAAGTCAAAGTGGTTTGGCTGCCTGTGGTTGATGTTGTTATTGTAGAGCTAGACTTAGATGATGCCTTTGCTACTGTAGCATAACTTTCTGGAAGATCAGATCTTTTTACCAGTTTGTTGGGTTTTTTTGCCTCAGAAAAAGTGATATTTTGGGTAAACTTTATTTTGTTGATCTCCATTTGCTCTTTCCAAATAGGACACTGTTTAGAAAATGAAGAATGGTCGCCTGAGCAGTTGGTCCATTTTTTAAAATCACTGTCACAGTCTTCTGTTGTCTGTGTTTTCTCACCACAGTGAGCACACACAACATACAATGTGCAAGTATTTACACCGTGTCCATAGTTTTGGCATTTAAAACACCTCAGCGGGTTGGGGATGTAGGTATCAACTTGAATGTTACAGTAACCTGCCTTCACTGATTTGGGTGCATTTGGAGACAAAAAAGTAAACAGATACGTATTTGTTTTGATGGTTTAGTTGTTTCTCCGAGTTGAAAAGCGCTTAACATAGAGCACACCTTGATCCTTCATTTCTGATGCTATATCTAGGTCCGACGTATGAGCAAACAATTGATCCCGATCTCTAACGGTATTATACCTTTACTGGTGTTCAAGGTTTTGTGCGGAGAGACCGTGACCGTTCATCAGGTTGGATGATTGTTGCCTTTTTCCGCATTCAACTAGCAGCGCATCCGAACGTAAGCGTCTAATGTTTTTCACATTCCTAGCAATACCTTGAATACCCTTGGATACAGCAAAGGGGTTCAGCTTTATCACAACGAAATGTGGCCAATACTCAATCAATGCAGACAGTCTGTGGTCAGTATCAACAGGGTCAATATTAAGTGGACGCTTGCTCTTTTTTGGAGGGGTTTCGTAAGCATGTTTGGTAAGTTAGATTTCATCATCTGAGCTCCCCACCCACCACGGAGTATCACAAGGACAATGCTAAACGCAAGTGGGTCTCCGACTTGCAGCACCAAGGATACTCAGATAATATACTCTAGCGGAAGAATTATGTATAACTAATCCACCAGACTGGACCATGAGACATCGCCTTCTGGCAAAAGACTCTAGGCAAAGATCATATTATAATTCACAATCCAAAAAGTTACAGATCAATAGTAGTGCCAAGGCCAAAATTCAAAACAATTCCAAATGAAATTTGTGCAATGACACAAATAAAACATTAAAGAAACAAGCCATTTGGCTATTACAAAGATCATTATTTGAAATAAAATCCTCCAGTTCTTTATCTTTTAAGTTCGTAGTAGTACCACCCCAGGGTGGGTTGTGGCCATTTAGATCGCCCATGATTATACAGGGTTTAGGTCACTGATTGTAAAGAGCTTGTAGATCAGGTAACTACACAGTGGATGAAGGTGGAATATACAATGAACAAAGTGTAAATGCAACTTGTAAAGTAAGTCGCACTGCAGCGGCTTGGAGATTTGTTTTAAGCGCTATTGAGCTATGTATAACATTTTGCCGTGCCAAGATTGATGATCCTCCACTTGCCCTATCACCTGGAGGTGAAAAATAATGATATGTGTTGAAATGACGGAGGTCAAGAGTATCTGTGTGGTTTAAAATGTTTCCTGTAGACAGATTGCCGACGTTGTAAAATCCCGGATTAAAAGCTGCAATTCATTCAAATTAGTCCTTAATCCTCCACATTCCACTGAATAATATACACAAAGAAAAAAGTTAAGCACCCTCTGATATTTTCACATTGTCGAATGAGAAAAGCACTTATTATCCACAATGGCCATGAAATCCCCGAAAATGCTGATGTCATCTGCAAGAACAATCATCTGGTAAGACGAAAACATAACAATGGCTAGCTGTGATTGTTATTTAATAAAGACTACATCATGTTATTCCGAGTACTGCTTTTACCATGGAACAAAGCTCTCCAAAGTATGGGGATACAGGTCACAGAAAAGACGTCAACATTGTCATTGTCACTTAAAAATGTTCCCAGAAGACACTAGGGTATGTCTTACGGAATGAATGATCAGTACCGGGTGGAGCCGCCACGTACCCGGATGACACTCTCCACCCTACGTCTCCTGCCTCCAGTCAGGCGTCTGATCTGTTCTCGGGTCAATGACCTCCACTCGTCGTGCAGAGCTGCTTCCAACTGGAGTAAATTCTGTACTTGGGGGTTCCGTGCCTGGATTCGTCGCCCTATAATGTCCCACACATGCTCCAAAGGGTTCAGGTCTAGGCTTAGTGCTAGCCAGAGTAGAGTTGTCACTGCATTGGCCCTCAAGAAAGCCAATACGTCATGTGATCGGTGAGGTCTGGCGTTGTCGTCCATGAATTGAGGACGAGTAGCAAGTGGATGGTTGTCAAAATGTGGAACAACAACTGGCTGCAGAACGTCGCAGATGTACTGAGCTCCAGTTACGTCGCCCCTGATGGTGACCAAACCCAGCTTACAATCATGGGACAGGTAACCCCACACCATAACAGAGCCACCTCCATACGTTACAGTCGGCTGAATGTTCCTGGGGTATAGGCAGTGTTCTTCTGTCTCCAAACACGTGTACGTCCATCAGTAACGTGAAGTAAAAATCGACTTTCAATAAATCTTCCTCCAGGTCCTCAGATTCCAGTTACGTCTGGCCAAACACCATGCCCAACGATCACGTTTATGGTGGTCTCTTAACAAGGGACGCTTAACGACTCTTCTGGCCTTTGACCCTGCTGCTTTGAGACAGTTTCGAACTGTCCTGGTGCTGATTGGTCGGTTTGGTAACCACATTCTTTTCAACTGAGGACTTGTACTGAAGGGTTCTCGTCGAACAAGTCACAACAGGTGCTTGTCTTCTCGTGGTGTTGTGACAGGAGGTCGTCCCGACCTTGGACGGTCCACTGCGCTTCCGGTCTGTGCATGCTTCCCGACTAAGCGGCTAGCAACAGTGTAATGATAGCCCAGATTTCGTCCTATCGCCTTAAAGGACATTACTGACCGAATGCATGCCAATAATCGGATTTCTGATCTCCAACGACAATCGTCTCCGTGCCATGTTCAATGATTATGAAAAAATATACCCAGTTGGCACCACCTTAAATACCCACAAATTCACTTGGTCCATACTGCTTTTTGTGATCCTCGAGGGTAGCATGATGCACGTGCACGTCACAGGCGATGCAGACACGGCTGTCACACAAACTGTGTGTCCTAGAACGGACGTATTGAGACACGTCCATATCCTCAAGAGATCCATATCTGTTACACAACTGAATTTTTTTTTTCTGATCCTGTTGGGGTTCAGCCACTGAGCCTTTTCGGGGAATCTGGCTTTTTATCTTTGGTGTTAGAAATTTGTTGAGACTTCACTGTTGACTGAGAAGATGGGCCATGGTCAGAGGATGCCTGTGCTTGGATTTGGGATGTACTGGGACGTGGTTCTGCTCTTTGAGTAGATATGGCCGGTGAGATAAGTTGAGGAGTATCTGTTGTCATCCATGTCAAGTTGGTCTGACAACTTACAGATAATTTGGTGACTGTAGAGGTGGCTGCTGACGTTCTGGCCATGGAAGCATAGCTTCGTGTTTGTTTTGAAACAGTTTCTTTGCGTCTGCAAAACCAACATTGTGTGTAAATGTTACTCTGTGGATAGCCATTTGCTCTTTCCAAACAGGACAGTCTTTTGAGAATGATGGGTGTTAGTACTTTTATTGACTTTACTGTCACAATCTTCTGTGGTGTGTGTCTTTTCACTGCAGTGAGCACACACAACAGAAAATGTGGAAGTATTTACACCGTGCACAAACTTTTGACTTTTGAAACATCTAAGAGGATTAGGAATGTATGTCTCAACACTGAGGTTACAAGAACCTGCCTTCAGTGATTTTGCTGCATTAGGTAGAGAAAAGGAAACCAGATGGGTGTTAGTTCGAATGGTTGTGCCATTTCTACAGGTTGAGAAACGTTTAACATAAAGTATACCCTGATCCTTCAACTCGGAGACCGATATCTTGTTCCGACATGTTAGACAGCAATCGCTCACGATCGCTAACAGTTCCCTTGCTCGTATTGAGGGCCTTGTGAGCTGAGACGGTAACAGAAATACCAACAAAAGTTTTGGTGTTCAAAGGGTTTGCTATCTTTTGGCACACTCAATCAACAGTGCACCAGAACGCAATCTTCTAATGTTCTTCACATCGCTGGCAATGCCTTGGATACCCTTAGACACAGCAAAATGGTTAAGTTTTAATGAGGTCAAATCATTTGTCTCCATGACAATAAATCGCGGCCAGTAATCAATTGGTTTGGACAGTCTGAGGTCGTCGTCAACAAGGTCATTTTCAAGATGACGTTTACTATTTTGTTTAGGGTTTTATAAGCCATGGTTTGTGTTTTAGATTTCATCACCCGAGTTCCCCACCCATCACGGAGTATCATCCTCCCCCTCCGCACAAACCCCTATTAGAAACACATTTGTGTCGAAGCTGTATGCCATCTCCAAGTGGACGGCTCGTGTAGTTAAACATGTGAATAGACACAAATAACGTTTTGACGTGCCATTTCAACCTCTGCCTTGCACTGTGATAAATGGCCAAGTGTGATTAATTCCAACACAATGTTAATTCCTCGACTATCTACAATAACCTGAAATTGAATACTTTCCATACTTACAAGATGAGATGAACATAATCCACCAATCCTCGAATATCCCACAAATGTTTATGACAAGTTATAAAATGCCACAAACAGTTCATGTAACATTTCACAGTCACAGTTCAAAACTAAGTTCACAGTTCAGTGTCAACCTTGATGTCACAGAATCCACAGAATCTGTGTCGCAATCCGATGTTACAGAATAAAAAAAAAATTCGTGTCGCAGAATCCAAGTTGCTGTATCCGATGTATCTGAAGTCACAAATCTGTATCAATTGTCAGGTGACCACTCCAGTGGACAAATCTTGTTTGCTGACCTGGTATTGTCCCATTCGTACATCCACCACGCGGACATGTCCATTTCATCCTGCATATGTCTTCACAATCCTGCCAAGGTGCCACTGTCTTCATGGAGTGCACACAGATCTCTGCTGGGAGTTCTCCATTTCCGTCTTGGGTTCAAACATGAGAGCCATTCCTTCATCCAGCGCTTCCGAAAGTGTCTCATCAGTTCTTGAATACACTTTCGTGGATGGTAATATGTAGTGTCTGCGGATTCTAGAGCAAATAGCCCTCCGATCTGGCCGTGCAGAAGTGGTTCGGTGTCAAAAGAATCTTGGGGATGAGTCGACTGATAGGTGAGAGAATGCGAGTTGGTCAGCGACTCAGCTCCATTAAATGCAGTTTCCAGCTCCTCGTCTGTGACATCGCCACTCCCCTGGATAGCAAAGATGGCACGTTTAGCCGTCTCGAATATCTCGAATAGCGCAGCGAGTACGGAGGGTTGAAAAGCCATTTCACTCATCTTTTAGGTTTAACAGCATCCTGATCCAGCTTGTGAAAAAGTTCCTTGACTTCTTTAACGGCACCAACAAAGTTGGTTGCGTTGTCCGATATTACCTCTTGTGGTAGACCTCGTCGACTTACCATTCTGTACAAAGATTTTAGAAATGCACTTGTGTCCAAGCTGTATGCGATCTCCAAGTGGACGGCTCGTGTAGTTAAATATGTAAATAGACACAAATAACGTTTTTGACGTGCCTTTTCTCTGCCTTGTATTGTGATAAATGGTCCAGCGTAATCCGCTCCCGTGTGGCTGAATGCACGGAATGACTTTTGCAGTCTCATTTTCGGTAACGGCGCCATCAATGGACATGCAGGTCTTGCTTTGGTCCTATGACATCTAGCATATTCCTTCTCCCATTCTCGTATAGCTTCTCATCCAGTATGAAAAAATCCAGTATAAACCCGACACTGCAGCCAACGTTTGGTTTGTCCCAGAACATGTTTACCTTCGTGATACTGTTTGTCACCCAACTTTTGCGAGGGAGAATTGTGAGAAATCCTGTTCCATGAGGCAAACATTCAACATCACCAAGGCGAACTCTCATTCTCATGACTCCATGTTCATTTAGTCGTGGCTGGAGTGAAAGGAGTTTAGAACTGGAAGGCGGCGTCTTTCCTGATTGCAGAGCAGCATATTCTACTGAAAATGACTCCTGATGTGCATGGGCAATGATTCTGTGTTCAGGCTGCTCTATTTCTTCTGCTGTAAGTTCACCATTTATTCTGTATTGACCTGAATTTGAACAGTTATCTGTTCTGTATACCCACGCATTGATGCGTGTGTGTTTTCTCCAGCTGGGGAATTTCGAAGGTTCAAGATCAGGTTTCTGTATTGAACTAGAACAACATGCTTTTTACTGTTTTTTCTTCCTTGTCATCCTGTAACATGTCAAGCGACAATATTTTGCTTGATGGCCATTCAGATTCTGGTAATAGCACAAACATAGGTCCAGACCACCATAATTGGTTGTTTATCAAACATCTCCGACAGAGTCTGGGCGAATAGGCTTCAGATTTGCCACATCCTCTTACCGTAACGCTGCTTGACGCCTTATACCACCATACTTAATATCTAGTCGTTCTAACACAGTATCATAGGCCACAGCACTAGGTCCCAAACCTTGAAATGCTTTCAAAGCGTCCCCAGTCAGATATTGCCTCAGTTTCAATAGCTTGTGTTCAGCAGTCGATGGTGCTTGGTCGTGTCTATGCAAAAAACCCGCAGCATTCCAACTTTCGTAAGATTTCACATCGCCAGAAAATACTGGGATAGAAACTCAGCTCCTGTGCGACTCAGCTTCATAACAAGGTGTGTTTTCCTATGGTTTGTTTTGAACACAATGTTTATTTGTGGCTTTGTTGTGAACGCTTGGTTCACCTCCTGCAGATAGTTGATCAGGTTTAACAATCTAGAAAGTCCCCTTCTTGGCGTAGACGTTGCATCTGCGCTTTTTTCTAAGTGAGCTCGTGCCTGTTCAATTACAGTGTTAGCGTCATCTTCAAGATGAGTAATCTCTTGTTCCGTTTTAGTAACATTTGCGTGCTATTGAGTCTTTGCATAAGCTAAAGTGAGTTTTGTCATAACATTAATTGCTTTCGCCTGACTTTTGTTCACTTTATTCATGCCATCTCTTATGTCTGTACCAGATGGTTGATTTGGTGATTCTAGACTGTACAACTTGTTTTTAGCTTTGGTGAAGGCTGACTTTGCATTGGCTTTTATTTTTAGTTTCAAAATATTCTCAAGTTTTGAGACCTGTTCGATTCTTGGGGGTTTTAACTTGCCATTCTTTACAGAGCCTTTCTCCTGTATGTAAGACATGACCAATTAATTGACATACCGCTTGGTTAATTGACTTACCGCTTGATTAATTGACTTACCGCTTGGTTAATGGACTTACAGCTTGAAGCCACGCTCTGCTACCATATGGAAGTGAGGCAGTTCTTATTCCCCATGTATAAAATAACCGAAAAGTCAAAAGAATTATCTCTGATCATTTAATGCAAACTGAAACAAAAAACAATGAAAAATCCCTTCACCACACATTCACCGATAAATATAACGTGAATGCTAAGACGTCTGTAGAAATGTCTTCCTGATGACGGAAGCTATTTCTGAATAATACCTTTTACCCCCCTGGCTGGTACTCTGTCAGGACTTCTTTGTCCCTCAACAAGATGTCTAATCAACTGGCAGTGTTCAACTCATTAACGCTGTCACTCACTATAACCACGAAACGCACGGGATTTTTAAACCCACATGCATATACGCATAGCGACGGGTGTAGCGACGGCTGACCCACGACAAAAACGAAAACATCTGTTTCCTTGAACTATAATAAAAAATTTCAGTGCTTGATATTATTCCTGCTTTAAACATGTTTAACCCCTTTTGCTATCTAGATTGGCTTTTCCACCATCTTGTATTTTACTTCTGAATTTACTTAGTCATAAACTTCGTAAAAATTGTAATGGTAAATGGAGACACATTAGAAAACATTGTAGAAACATAACACGGTGGGTATCATTTGCTCCCAGATGCTGATAAAATGTGCTTATGTGCTCAATTCTATCACTTAATTTTAGTCTAGACTCCTTTGCGATACAATGTGCACACCCCTGATGCTGCTGGCCATACGGTTTCATGTTGTGTTTATCAATTCACACAAAGTTCTTCGTCAATGTAAAAACAATGGAAAGGATTTTTATTACGTATTTTATGGATAATCCCCAATAAACCACCTTGCGCGCTGGTGTTAAATAGCAGTAGCCTCATTTTGGAAACTCCACTGTTGTAAATGTATGTGTCTGGTGTAAACGACAGTGTGACAATTCTATCCGTCTTATCCACTGCCATTTGATGTGTTCTGTCTCCACTGCCATTTGATGGGTGCAGTTGCTGGAACAAATACATCAGGAAACATGCCTGACAGATGTAGAGCAGTTGGCTTCCTGTTCGCAGCTAGCACTGTACTACAAATAGGTCCTCGCCTTTGACGTGCATCGGAGTGGGCCTAGTTCTACTGTATCTCCTTTCACCGATTGGATATCCGCGCGGTATATTGGAACCCTCGAAAACCAAAGTCTCCCATGGCCTAATTGATGTTTTTTTTCCAGGATGCTGTGTCAGTTCTGGTTGGATGAATGTGTACTCTAGATATGCGGCTCGTCATTGATTGTGCATACCACGCGATGAAGATTGTTTGCTGTGGACGTTCGGCTTGGACCAAACAGCAGTCTATCTTTTCTGCGTTGCTGGTGGCTGTACTACAAATAGGTCATCACCTGTCGGAGAAACCAGCTCCAATACCTCTTGCAAAATGTTTTCTGCTCTGTTGGACATATCGCCGTCTCGGCAGGCGTATTGGGAAGCTTCTATGCGAGTACAGCCTCTTTGTTGTCCGTCTGGGTGGAGAAAGGTTTTGCGGAGATGCTCGTTTGGACAGTCAATCGGTTCTTGGACTTCTCCAGCTTCGAAGTTGCAAACGTCTTTGTTATACAGCTTGTGCGAATCTTTTTGCCGGACTTCGTTGTCTCTATCCACGTGTAAACATGGTTACCGATCGCTTGGGTGTTGTCCAGGATAGTGTGTATTCCTCTTTCGATGGCTTCCACAACACTGCCTTGTTCGACAAATCCACGTTAGTTACAAAGGAATTCCAGAAGGGTCGCATACATTTTGTTTGCTTCGGTATACTCTTTGTAGGTGGTGCGTAGTATCTAGTGGAGTAGTCCTATGATCTTTTTCGCATGGCCGTGTAATAGAAACCCCATTGTATTACTACAATTTTTCACCGCAGTACTGGGGTGAAATTAGTGAATCGTTTGAACTCCGATGCTGTGGGTTTTTTTACCGCGTTAATTTTCAACTTTATAAGCTGATTTTGCATTTTGGACAATTTGTCTCTGTAAGTCCATATCGAAATGTATCAGAATCTGCAAAGTTGTCTTTTGCGTTGCGTGTGACCTTCAAGCGGTGTACCTCAAACTCACTCCCACAATGAAATGAATTACACAACAATTTGTGAACAGCTAAGGAGAATTTATTACCTGTTGTATTCTTGGCCACATGACCTGTAAATTCTGATTACAGTGATCGATCAAATAATATTCACCAATATTTCCAAAACATGACATGTCACAAGTGACACATGATCATTGTCCTAGTGTCAGTCCCCTAGTCCTCACATGGGTACAAGATTCATGGTGAGGTGAGAGAATCCATGTTTCATAATACTACCAAAGGCAACTGCATCATCTGCAACGTATCTAGTTACACAATCATAGTTGGCATTCCGTTGCAGATAAGCACGTCACAAACAGCAGTGAACTTCTATTCTCCAGGGTGTGGAATCATCTCTGTTAGCTGCCAGATAGATGACGTTTACCTGGTCGAATCCTGTACCTGCGATGGACGGGTCCTTACCCGAACTACGGTATACCACCGTACTTCGGTCCTGACGAAAGGGTATGTGCGAGAGGTACAATGTCAGTACCCGGGGGCCCTTGGAGCTTTACCGTAGTTCCTCCAGCAACCACAAGACGATGATCTTCGTTCAATAGTTTATTTGAAACTGTTTTGCTGGACAACCCACTCTATGGTCATTCTTTAAGACTTCAGCCGCAAAGCTTCCGTCTTAAGCCAAATGCCGGTGCCTCTTAAGATAGTTTTCCAACGATTCCTTGTGACCAAACACCAAGAGTGGGAGCGCACCAGACTCCAGACTCTGGGCTTTGCTACCGCTTAAAGCTGGGTCCCTACGTCACAGTCAACACCCTCTTCTTTTTTTTTTGCCCATTGGTCAAAAACCCCTAACCCTGCATACTTTTTCACTCCCCCATCCTTATTCCGTACCCCAATACCATATTTGTAAAGCTGCGAGGTGGATTCCAAGAAACTCAGAGTTTCTACCTCCTAAGCATATATATCACGTGGAATACTACGAACTGCTGCCGAGGTCCCCGGACAAGTTGCTCCATCTTGATAGTACCGTCCCTATCCCTTTACCTAATCTATGAGTCATCTTGCCTTGCCCCCACTAAGTTCTGACGACCTACTTTCATGCTTATTTCCTCCGCAGCCGATTACCTACCTCTCCTACCTTGTATATGGTTTCTACCTCACAGGCCTTTATCTATTATTTCCCATTCTAAATATACTATTAGAACACCTTGATCACTTATTATTAATAACATCATCCCTAGATCTAAATATTATAGCCACAATAATAATTCCTCGGCCATGGGTCCATGATTCGCTATTATTATAATAATCATAATTCCATGCCTCTGATACTATCACTACCACAACGGTATTAAATGCTTTGCCGACAAACTTACTACCTTCACTCAACGCAACAAAGGTACTCAACTCACACACTTCACACTCGATTGTATAATGTCCAAGCTATTCACTAAACTGTATGCCGTTTCTTCATGTCAAGGCTAACTGCACCTACAAAATGTATATACTGATCAATATATAAACGTATACATCACACGTTCAAAACATACCCTCACACTCATAACACTTCAATTGTTTAATTGATTAATGGCTGTATCCATGATCTGTTGCACGAGTCTTGGAGTGATGATGACGAGAAATGAGATAACCGGAATGATAACAAGAGAGGATCTGACAGCTACTGGGTGTGGTATGTGAAGCTATCAACTCACGGAAACAATAATCCACAGTGAGTGAAATGTTAAAATCAGGAATGAAACGCAATGCATCCCTCCTGTATGAAGAGTTGCAATGTTAGAGTTAACGGATATACACATTTTCGTATGGTGTTTGTCATGATCACTTAACTCAGTTTTCATGCTTGGTATTAAAGTCACATTTCATTATCCCATTATTCCTTTCTCATTCCGATAAGTTGGCGTCATTCAAGCACAGAAGAGAGAGTAAAAATGATTTTATAGAGATAGATAAGAAACACAAACACCTTGTTGCAGATAGCATGGCTCATCAATATTCACTTTTGTTGAAAGTGTGAAGACGGTGTGACAGTGCACAAATTATCTTTGTATTCTTCATATTTGATAATTAATGTTTAACATATAATTAACACAGGCCATATACCATTGAATATGTCAAGCTTAAAACTTAAACTATTTTTATTGCACCAGTAAATGTCTGAATGACACACTGTACAGACATCCAGACCATAACTATAATAAATCCAGTCTAATTAGTCCCAAGTTAACTAGTCCCAAATACTGTTGTCACGGCCAGGTGACATCAGCTGTAGGAAGTTGTAAAACAAACCGCAATTAAGCCGGTGTAATAATCCTGTCACGGTCACGTGACTACCCCTCCAAAAATTCATTTCGGCTTGTCCAATCTGTAACCAATCCTAAAAATATCTGGTCTTGGTCAAACAATCAAAATGGTAATTGTACCTTTTCGGCCAATCACAAAAGAATTCCAACACTGATCAGTGTTGTTTCGGCTATAAAAAGAGGTGAGTGATTTCTGATCAACACTTGACCTCACAATAAATGTTGAAACATCTCCTTGACTTATCATTGACTTACAGAATTCTACATTCTATTTAAGGTAGGCTTTCTTGTACAACTCTGTTATTACATTATTTAATGTCATGACTAAAACGTTTTATTTATGAATAGAAAGTGGCAATATCATTTTATAGTGCTTTGTGAACTAGATGTGCTGTCATGGATTAGTTGCGCCTGTGTTGCACTCATGTATGGACACATTAGACGTACTTTGCATCATTATTATGCTGATAGTGAACTAAAGTGAATATTTGGTTCAATAGCAGATATCATTTAATGTGTTTTATATAACGACAGCTGAGGTATATTTGAGATATCTGTTAAAAGGATTTGTATGAATATGATTTCAATTTATGATTAGTACTTGATGTTATGATGAAAAAGGAAATGTTATAACCGTTACACATTTAAGCTCGACCATTTGAGATGTTAATTCCCCTTCAAAATGTGTATATTAGATTATTGTTTAAATATTTTAAATATCTCTGACTGATCATTGACGTACGGAATTCTACATTCTATTTAAGGATCTAAACTGCATGAAATTCACATGCTTTTCATGTCAAAGTTCTGTCATGGTACAAGCGACTGAGGGGAATAAAAAGGTGAAATGAAGCATTCTCATTGCATTCTTATCGACGTGTCAATAAGTGCTGAAATTAAACTTTTCGGGACATGCCGAGGCGTAGGCTTTCGGAAAATACCGGATGGTAGATTATTGTATGCATGAAGCTGGTTGGTCCCGTCGCAGAATTGAATATCACTCACACTGTCATTAGTCGCCTTGCAAGGAAACATGCGGCCACTGGTTACGTCAGGGATCGTCCACAATCAGGAAGCCTGAGAAAGACCACTCACTGTAATGACCGTGCCCTAATTCGCCCAGTGAGACGCAAGCCCATGACCAATGCCAAAGATCTCAGAGAACAATGGAGAGTGGGTGTTTGTCTCTCAACGAGCACCATCCGAAGGAGGCTCAGGTCCACTTGACTCCGTGCACGTCGTCCAATCAGACGTCCCTTACTCACTGATAGGCACAAGGCTCAACGTTTGGTCCATTGGTCCGATGAAAACCGTTTTCTTCTTCGTGTTATTGATGGCTGTTGGCGAGTTTGGAGGAGTAATGAGGCTTATCAACAGCAGATGATTCATGCAGTTGAACCCTTTGGTGGTGGTGGTTCTGTAATGGTGTGTGTGTGTGTGTCCTATGACTGTAACCTGAATCTTATCACCATTCACGGGACACGCAATGGTCAGAGACACCATCTGTAACTACTGGAAGCAGCTGTTGTACCGCATTTTGATAACCGCCCCCTAGCTAGTCGTCCAGTAGTTATGGACGATAACTCTAGGCCCCATCGTACCAGAGCTGTTGTCGCATACTTGCAGAACAACGCAGTTGACACATTACCTTGGCCTGCGAGAAGCCATGTTCTCAACCTAACTGAGCACTTATGGGACCATCTGGGGCGTCAAGTTCAAGTAAGGGATCCACTTATTCAAAATCTACAGGTATTAGCCCAGGCTCTTCATGATGAATGGCACAGGATTCCAGTGATGCACATTCAGCGTTTGATTTCCAGCATGAGAAGGAGGGTTGCAGCAGTTATCCGTGCGAGGGGAGGATACACCAAATACTGATGTCACCATTACTGTTGGCTTACAGTTAACGTTTTCTGATAACTATTTTGTACGTTGGGCATTGTGTGTGACCATAGTTGTGGACATGATTATTGGTGACGTTTGTAGTATCCCCATATGACCGTCAAAAACTTACAACCGAAAGTAGCAGCAGTGTTGGTAGTTGATTAATTGACACTTTAGATGGTTCAGTCCACGAAATAATAACCATGCGTTTGGTTTCCATATCATGAATGACCATCGTTTTGTGTTAAACACAATCTTATGGCATGAAAATGGGTGGTGCTTAAATAGTGCTCATGTGTATAGATCTGGTGATTTAGCCGGCCAGGGTCAAGTTTGTAACACATGAATTTGTTCTTGCAGGAAGTTCATGGCAAGACGAGCTCTTAGTCTGTCGAGCACTGTGAGGACGTGTATTATCGTCCTGAAAAACGACCTTCCCTATGAGCAATTGCAACCACTTGTAGCTGTAAAACCTCGTCCATATGCGGCTTGTCTGTCAAAACACACCGTACAAGAATCAAATCAGTCCTGTTTAAAGAAATTCCTCCCCAAACCTCCATAAGAATCGTGCTCCTGTTCAGGTGGTCTCACATAACGCTCTCCTCGGCATCGCCACATACGCAGTCGTCCATCCGTGAACAAAAGCGGGATTCATCACGAAACATCGCCATTGCTGGTTCCTTCACCTCTGACGTTGCTGAACCCACCGATGACGAAGACGTCTGTGGTTAGCTGTCATCGTCACGCCTTTGAATGGATGTCTTGACTTAAGACCTATAGTAAGGAGGCTGTTCCGTGCGGTAGAGCTAAAAATCCGTGTTCCTGTGGCTCTGAAGAATTCCATCTTCAAATCCGGGGCTGTGACAAATCGATTCCTCAGGGCTATAGTTCACGCCTCCTGTCAGACGTTAAAGGTTGACGAGGTCACGCTTTTGGACGTCCTGAAGAACCTGGAACACTATTCTGAGATCGTCCACTTTCTATCATGCCAATCGTACCCGTGAAGGTCTTCAGAAACCCATGCTTACCGTACAAGGCGACCATGTCTGTCGTATGAGGCCACTAACGGGTCGGGTGGGCAGACTCGCTGACGTGGTGGACACATGTCATCGGTTCCCGATCGCAATCGAACCTCATGTTGTTGATCACTGGATTGTTTGGTCCAGACTCGATTATTTACAGACCGCCACCATATATAACTGGAATGTTGCTGAGAGCGGCGTACAACTAAACTCACTCACTTTCTGTGCGTTTGTCGAGGTGTCATTTTCACAAGATATAGTGGGCCACGCCTATTGTCAGTTGTATAAATTAGAATGCACGTGAGGCGCATGATAGATTTGTATCATGTAAAGGTAACACGGTGTTTCCAGTCAGGTGGGGAAATGACCAGGCAATAATATTCTTAGGTGGGTAGTGTCCAAGTGGGGAATTGCCCTACACCCGTCCTCCCAGAATGGACACATGGGTCAAATGTATGTGCTTGTAAGGGCTGCTGCAAAACTAACATATGTCATAAAAATCAAGGAGTAAAATGTTCTACAATAGTCGCAACCACAACTAACATATGTGAAGAAAAGTTTAGTACTATTGCTATCTTCATTGTTACCTGTTTTATAAGTAAGACGTGTTTGTTGTAATAATGTATCTGAAACTGGAAACCTATAAATGAGTAAAATGCATATTTTTGTTCAGTTGTTATCTTCACTGTTAGCTGTTTTGTAAGTAAGATGTGTATAGTGTAATAAATGTATTTGTAACTGGAAACAGTCTATACCTGTGTAAAATGCATATTATTATTCAAACAGATAAATCAGCGTTTCTACCAGCTGAATTGGAAGTTAACAAGTCAATGGAGACTCTGATTGCAGGTTCTACTAGTAGCATCGGAGATATAACCAGTAGAGACACTGACTGCAATATCTACTTGTATGATCGGAGACTCAACTACAAGAGACTCCAATCGCAATCTCTACTGGTAGAGACTCCGATTGCAATTTCTACAGGTAGATTCTCACATTCTACCAAAATGCAGTCTCTACTTTGACATATGTATGCAAAATATAGTAAGGAAGTGTTTATTTGACGCAGTGCCTTATTATTGTAATGTTCTATTTGTTAGCTTGCACCAACGCCGAGCTGCTCCCTGATTGGTGAAAAATATCGTGTTGGTGCAAGCCTAGTGAGGGTGAAGGACATACATGGTGGACTCGATCACTCGAGACCGCTAATTTCCCAATAAAGTCGTGTATTGGGGGTAAAAGAATAACATATTTCACTTGAGAGTCTGTAGAACCAAAAAGCGGAATATCTAGCGATTACGAAAAGGTTATGTTCTTTCGCCAATCGGGTGTTTTGAAGTGAAATACATTTCTTCTCCAAAATTTTCGTAGGCAGGTTTTTGGCGTACAAATGAAAAAGTCGTCTTTTCCTAAGTTCCAAGCACAGGCGCTCGACAATGATACGCATTTGGAAGTATGACCTACATATACAAGATATATACCCGCACCAAATAGTGGCGCGAGTCCCTGATTGGATATTATACATGCACGTTAAAAGAGGTGGGAATAATAAAAAAACGCAATCCAATCAGGGACTCGGTCTGCTACTCGGTGCTGGTGTGTAACCTGAGATTGTCCTGACTTCGTCCGAGAATGGACGGTAAAACTATTAAAAGCTTTAAATGGAAATAAAGTCAGCAGGTAAGTGATACGCAAGGCACTTTACATAGCTCAACGGAGTATAAATTGTGCAGTTTTTTCTACGATCAAAGCTACAGAAGCATTTGTCAGACCGAAAACAAGCCCAGGCGAGCCGGGCCGCCATTGTAAGTGTCACACCTTTCTATATCCTATATATTTAGGTCATACTTCCAAATATATATCTGAGTCAAGCGCCGATGGTTTCAAGTATACTCGGTATATAGTGCATCGCTTTTGACAATTGTGGATTTATTCGAAGGTGAATTTGCCTTATGTAAGCATTGTATAGCTGTTGAAGATAAAGCTGATGTTATGTACAACTGTAAGTTTCACGATAGTCTTTGCCACCATCTTATCCCAAGGGCATCAAGAGACCTCGATGTGTCCATTCAAAGTCTCCATTCATCATCTGTAAGTATTATACGTAACATCTTTGTGAAATGTTTGAAATATATTTGTTTATACTGCGAAACATTCTTAGCAAAATCATTTCTTCGACCTATACTATGTACGGATTTGGGTAACTCAATTACACTCAGTTTCAGTTTGTACCGTTGTGTACGTCAGTAAGTCTCAAGGCCTTAATAAATTTGCAAATATATCTTCTCTCTCTCTCTCGCTCACACATCCAGTGTTGCCATGGCTACGCCTCGGGACGTGCACGTGTATAAGCATATAAATCCTCCAACAAAACCTAAGGTAAAACACCATCCGAAATCAAACCAAACTTTGAAAAGCACCATACGCCCTTCAACTCTAATGGGGAAGTCTCACCATCAGCTGACACAAATCCTTCACTAACAAAGAAACACACTTCTCTGTCACAACAACAGGCCTACAATGGTCAGATTCCTCTTTAGCCAAACCACAGCAAAGCTGTTTCTTGACATTCACAAAAGCATAGTCGGATTAATGACCCTCTACACTCCGAATTGATATGCCCTGGTCTATGACAATATCAACAAGAAGACTGCCTTCAAGAACCGAGATCCAATTCCCAGAAAAGTCTGTTTGGAATGATGAATTGACCTATCGCTTGCTGAGAGCGAAACTATGGCTAACAGAGTTAAACCGAGAACCATTTCATAGAAAAGTCTGTTTGGAATGATCAACTGATCTATCGCTTGCTGAGGGCGAAACTATGGCTAACAGATTTAGTTAAACTGAGACGTGGATAAATTAATTTGCTATGGTTGATGTTAACATATTAATACCATAAAATCAGTGTTGTGATACATTTTACCATGTGTATATATCATCAAACCATTCACGCCTGATTTTCAGTGAACTGTATACATTTGTGAATAAATATATCGAAATTCAGACTGGTTCCTCAACAAAACTAACGTACAACGTAACGAAAGCAATCATATCAAAATTATGTATTGACTCCCAGTCTAGATTTATCTCGATAATTACAATTACAGATAGAAGTACAGACAAAATAATTTATTTTAATAAATAGTAATCTTTCAGTTTGATTACCTCTGAGTATTTAATAACATAATAAGCAGTCTGAGTAAACTTAGTGTCAGTATAATTCGTTGTATTCCTCTACTGAGACTGAGTAGAGTGTAACCGATGATACAGAGACAAAGGTTACTCTGACAGCATTATACTCAACCAGTTTTCAAACAGTTTCATTCAGCTAATGTTATTCACAAAAAATGGGACAGCATTGCATAGATTTGTGTCGTATCACATAGTAATATCTGCAAATTTACCTGGACTGACTGCATACCCCATGGCCAGTAGTATTGTTGCTGCTATTTTGCAAAATGTGTAATGTATTTTGTATACCTTTCTACAACATGTCCTTTATCTGGGGAGATATCCATGTCTCTTCTAATCACAATAACAAACAAATGTGTTATCGACTTGAAAATTATTCGAACAGGCCCATGTTTACCGTGAAATCAACACACAATTAATCGTTGTAACAGCAGGTGCACTAAACAAATGCCTGAACTCCACAAATATTCATGTTATATGCCATCGTGTTTGAAATATGGAATGGAATTGTTAACATAACAACACGCGTATTCGTCCTGCTAGTTTGTAACGAAAGAAGCAGTGTGATGTCACACCATGTCCCAAGCAGAACATCCTGTTAAAACAACATAAGAAAAATGCTGACGATTCCATCCTTGGATGGGAAAATGTGCCTATATTGCAGTCTTTATTCTTTCAGCCACATGGTGCAACCAACCAGTATTTGTAAAACAAATCATACAATGAAACGTTATGCTTGCGTACTCAAGAAAATACATCAACCGCCGTTTGTTGCTGAAATGTCGAATAACAGTAAACCAAAGTAAAGACAGATGAGAGAAGACATTTAGTTGATTCACTGTTCAACTGAAACAGGACTAGTTTTCCCATCTCGTGCTCTAACAACAATCCTTGTGGCAACGCCTATGTAAGTCAACTTACAGGCTCTGAAATCACGACGGTAACTGTGGGTTTTTTGTGACCAGGGTTCATTAATATCGCCCTAAATGTGTTCATTCTTATTCCATCAATCATTTCATCATTCTCATGTCTCATAAACATCAATATATACTGAACCACAAAAGAAATGTCGCACTCATAGCGGTTTCCTGAAACACACATTTCCATTTACTCTCAATGACAATCAGAACGGAGAACTTGTTCAAACTTGATAATTATGGTTAACAATTTTCGGGAATCACACATAGTGTTCACACAGACAAAAGCACCCAAAATGGTATCCTTAAGACACCCTAAAGTCAGCATTGTGTGTGGCCTTCATGGACATCGATAAAATTACCGTTGCATCATTTGTACAGTGGAATGTAAATAATAGGTTATTTGCCGGTTGATGAAAGCCAATGGCTCATGCCTGATCGAGTCCAGCCGCAGTCATCCGCCTTAATTGGAGGCCGTTCAGTCTTCTTTGAATCTCGTCTCAAAGGTGTTCTATTGGACTTAAATACTCTGGCCTAACGTCCTTTGGCCACCTGTTTTCCACCTTACTCCACTTGCTGTTGCTGAGATGGTAACACTTCTTTCTCATTATCGGGTATGGCATTTCTACCTCTTTACAATATGAATTCCTATAAGAGGGTGCAAATGTCAGTGGAATAATAACAGTACAGCATTAAAAGTAACATATAGTACATACATTTAGATAAATCAGATTCACATAGAGTATCAATAAATGAACATGGCTGAAACCATGTGCTCCCATTTTTTTCAAAGTGCAATATCTTGATCCTGATATTTGATAACTTGTTATATTTACTCTGATATTTCTTAAACGATTTAATATTTATTGTTAGATTGATTTACTTGACTGAGTTTCAGTACTCCGGTTGGTGTTGCTGAGATGTAAACGCCTCTTTTCCTTTATCAGACTTGACTCGCCGCATCCACCATCAAAAACATCTTCCATCTTCAAGAAACGTTGTTCTTTTGTGTATGGCCGTCATGACTCGAAAAGCGCAACAGGATGCTTCTCAATGATCATCTCATTCTTTATTTCCTTACATTTTTAAACCATAAAAGGCGACTATGCTTGTTGTAAGAGGCGACTAACGGGATCCGGTGGTCAGGCTCGCTGACTTGGTTGACACAGATCATCGGTCCCCATTGTGCAGATCGATGCTCAGGTTGTTGATCAGTGGATTGTCTGGTCCAGACTCGATTATTTACAGACCGCCGGCATATAGATGGAATATTGCTGGGTGCGGCCTAAACTAAACTCAGTCACTCACATTTTTAAACGTTTGTATTTGTTTAAAGACTGGGGGAAATGTTGCTGTTGTAATTGCTGTTGGTACTTGTAGGGCCGTATTCGATAAACACATGCCTCTGTTTACAGTCACTGCATTTTCTCTAAGTCCCGTTTGAAAACCAATCATGTCCTCACTTGTCACATACACTCACACTCAATGCTATTGCGTTATTTCGGTTGGTAGGTTCGTTGCTAACACCGCAATCAGCAATATTCCTGCTGTATGGTTGTGGTCTGTTAATGATCAAGTTCGCACCAGACAATCCAGTGATCAACAGGATGAGCATTGATCTGCACAATGGGGACCGATGATCTGTGCCAACCAAGTCAGCGAGCCTGACCACCCGATCCAGTACTACTAATTCACCCGTACTGACAATAAAAAACATAAGTAATATAGTAACATATAATATCCATAGGAAATATAAAAAACTGACATATAATTTTTAAACTGAGCATTTCACAGCTAAATCAGGAAACACGTTTATGAGGTCATTCTCATCGTTTGATTGTACTGCTGCTGCTGCTGTTACTTCTACCACCACAGGGGTAAGCACATGTCTGTATGTACAAGATCAGGTAATATGCATGTCATATTTTTAAATGGCCATTGTGATTGTACAGCCTCTGAGTTTGTACTGTCACATTACTGTGTAAGCTATCCCTTTATCCCTTTTGCAGTAATTTGTACACCTTGCACATTGATTTCTGAGTAACATGTAACGGAATCGATGATCAAATGATCTGCCTTACTCAATGAGACAGTTATGACACGACCTTTTAAACCTGTGCCTGTCGTAAAGTGTTGATCCGGTTGATTCACCACGTTTCTTACAGCTGTTACTAGAACATGTCTTCTGCCTTGTACCTAAACATTCTGGCATAAAGGTCTGAAGAAGATAGAACTCCAGTCCATTATGTGATTTGGAAACGTTTAATGAATCGGCTCTCCAACATTCTTAGTGGGAAGATAGTCTTAATGGATATCTGAAACAGGGATGCACCGCCATAAAAGGTCTACTACCGGGTATGCAGTGTTTCAGATGGAAATTGTAACCTGCTACTGTAGGGTGACATTACATCCCTGCATTTGCAAAAAGGTTAGAACATACCACGCCGTCCATCCCAATCAGTGTCCGCAATACTTAACACTGCCAGTTACAATGATACATTGTGTCCTCTCATGATTTGTGATGCCACCACTTACTCTGTTACTAAATGGCCAGTGTAGTACCGACTCCGTATTTCGCCACCTGGAAATATTTGTCTTGCTGACTTGACGTCTCACGTCTCAGTTGTGGTTTGGGTTGAGTGCGTAATCTGTTTCGTGTTGCCATGAATTCACTTGTTTGTGTTGGGTACCGCTTGAGGGGCAAGACGGACTAACCTTTTCAAGAACATCAGGTATCATCAGCAGTCACAGGCATGTGTCACATTATACGTTTTATTGACATCATTAACAGCGACGACAGTGGTGTCATGCAATCAAGCTGGTGATACAACGTAGTGGTCCTTATTGTCTGCTGCTAGCTTCTTATAACAGGTCGAGATAGCATGACGATAGAGACAGATTTCACAAGCGGTGAAAGAAACTCGGAGCCAGTGCAAGGCGACTGTCGCGTTAGTTGTATTGAAACATGTACTGAACAGCAAAAGGAAAGCAAGTTCCGAAAAAAATGAAATTTCATGAAAGTAAATGTTATTTTTATGGAATGTTCATGGGAAAGTGACGTAATGATCCTACATAAGACGATGGCATGAAATCTGACGTCCATACGGAACATTAGCACATGAAAGAATGCCTTAGGCAAGTGGTTCCACTCATACACCAATCTCAAACACCAATCTTCCAGTGGATATCTACCTGCAGAAATCCTACGTCTAATTTGTCTAATTTCGTCCCAGAATGTTCAGTGGGAGCCATGTGCGGGGAAAGAGACGGCCATGGAAGAACATGGATCATGTTGTTCTATGCCAGATAATCCATGGACGTCCTTGCTGTGTGAGGGATGTAACGTCGCTGACGTTGTTGACGTCAAAATTGGCCCCACATACAGCCGTCGGCAATGGGTTCCTGTAGCCCAAAGACGATACCTAATCGTGTCGCTGGACAGTCCTCCCCTTGATCCATGCACTACAGTTGCTGTTACTATTGCTGCTTGAGTTCGATTCTACAGATGAGTGACCCGGATGAACCGATCTTCATCAGTTTGTTGGAAGATCAGTTTGTTGACGTTGAGCACGTTGTATAACGGTTGCATGATGACAGTTTATATAGAGTCAAGTCTCATTAATCTGACATTGTCCATTTGCACAGCAAAATTGTTGGATTTACGAGGATGTCTGACTAAATAAATGAGAGTAAATTATGTTTATATACCAACAAAAGCATCCGATTAAGTCGACTGTTGGATGAACGGACTTGACTCTAAAGTATGTTCAATTCCTGGTTTGGCCTGAATAGACTGGTTAGTTTGTCGGTATCAAACCTGTTCTTGTAGATTTCACCAAAATGAAAACATTAAACATGCATCACTTCATACTTACCTCCAACATCAAAGTTACTGTGACATATGATACTCAACTTTACATACTTACTCACTCCATGTTTTCTGAAGAGTCTAAACAAATAACCAGGCAAGTTTTCTACCACACAAAGGATCAAGTTATGGACTCTTTTCCGTTCGTCATATCCCAAAGACAACATCAAATTGAGGGGTTTTTTTTAAACTATTTATTCAGAGAATGTTAGACTAATGTAGATAGAGCTGGTCCAAAGCTCCATGCAGATACCACTGGTCCTCCACATTTTTTAATCATTATCAATAGATTGTCTCTTCTGTAACTGATATATTACTTTGACTCACATATACATATATGTACAATAATCAACTTCAACTAGAAGACAACAACTGTATATAACAGAAAATGTGAACTAAAACATCAGGGATTAAAATGTGAATTGTGAAAGACTTGTAACAATTCAATACGAACATACACTCTCTTGCTAAAACTGAATATGATCATTCTTATCACTTCTGGTTGAATGATTGTTGTGTACAGATTTCTCAAACGTGAACTAGCAGACAATATGCCAGCCAAAACTCTATATAGATCACAGGAATGGTAACATTATGCATAAAATAGAAATATAATCTAAGACAAGAATCAAGTCTTGAACTATGTAAAATGACCATGGCTGAAATGGTGGATGCAGGGTTCCAGAAAAAATGAGAATCTGCATAAAATACACACAAATAATTAAGATATACACATAAAAAGTCAAATCAGTGAGTGAGAGATGTACATAGCTTTCTCAGATTTCGTTGACATGTGTGAACCAAACCTGTGAAAATACTGTTTCAGTCCTATGCATCTGATCTTCAGATCTCCAATAGTGATTGTTGTCTGTTCTGAAGCCAATATTGTTGAGTTTCTCTGAATGATCTCTGTTAATATTTCTAATCCACAATCAGGGCACAACTTGGTTTTTTTAAAAGCTAGCCATTAAACAACCTTAAAATTACTATCACAACATTTTTGGTCTGTATAATCAATAATACAGCTTTAGAGTTACTTCAGATTATGTGATGGTCCTACACCAGCATAGGAAAACATATAATGGACAATAGCTACAGGCACACTGTCATTTATTTCCTGTGGAGTAAGAATAGCTAACCTGAAAAAAAACATAGTTTTAATGGAAAATTGTTTCCATTAGCAAGGAAAAGTTAGTGTTTGATATTATCTACGATTTGATTTTTTTCAAAATCTGTGGTAAGAAGAAACATGATGGGAATATCAACGACAAAATGATTTCTGGTTGAAGTTAAATTTCCAGTGGTTGAATATGGAGTAAGATGATGTTGTGAGAAGACTTTCATTTGTGAGCAGTTTATGATGAAAACAGTGTGGGATAGCGAAGGGCCTACACATGTAAGGAAATTGACAACCAAGCAGCATTATTCATTTGTGCCTCACATCAAAATTGTCAAATGATCTAAGAGAAGTTAAGCATGATCAGAATTGTTTTACTAGGAACCTTATTCTGTAGACACCTCAAACTCGGACATTTTCTTGATCCATGCAACCTGAAATACTCCTCCTTATACTTCCATTTGGCATTTTACTCCTCAGTTTCAATTTTGAGGAGTGAAATACCCCTGAGTCAAAATAATTATCTGGAGTCAACAGACTTGAACACAATCATGAAGAGCCCAACAAATATGTAAATATCTATGTAAATAGCAACAAAATCTCGCTCAGTACTATCAGTACAAAGTGACACATTTGAAGATTATGGTATCAGAAGGTTGATACAATGATCAATAATTTTGTAACACAATTCATATAAATCTCTGAGCAAGCTGGAGCAAGTTGATAAATCATTTTAGGGTCAGTATTTAAAAATGAGTCACACTGATGATGATCAAGGGCCAATGTCAGAAATTCATCATGACAATGCTAGCTTTGTGTTGATCCAAAGTACAAGTTCTATATCAGATTCATGGATACAGATGAATGATATTTGCGCATATCAAAGAAATGTAAAAATCTGTAAATTTCTGTTTAAAAATTCAAAGAAACTGAAGATTATGAAATTAGGACATATAGTTGTCAGTTTCTTGCAGAAAAACAAAAAACATTCTGCAACAGCTGCTTACATATGCAAAAATGCCATCAATTTGTGCTGTTATGATTAACATTCAGTTTGAGTATCAGAAAACTATTTCCCTTCAAAACATGCTGTTGTAGCTCACCTGGCCATGTATGTATGTGAAAAACGTTTAGACACCCACCAAACAAGCTGCCATCAGCAAGGGTATTCAAATATTCTCTGCATAAATACTGATGACATAAAAGGACAGTACCAAAAGACTTCTAGATTTAATCAGTCAGTGAATGAACTGGAAAATACATATACATGCCATGACTAGGATTCCCACATGGCTGACGGGGTGACTCAGAGTAAGTAACATATCACACTATATTTATGATATAAATCAGTTTTGATAGCTTTCATTTAAATTCTCTCATAGGTTCACTTTACCATGTCAATATTTCTGAACAATTTCACACAAAACTGATATAAATGTATGTTCCTAAGACACACTGTCTTTCAGTCAGATGAGGCATGACCATCTTCTGGTTTGATAATGAATATAACATGCAACATACTGAATATAACATGCTGGAACATGAATATTTTTAGTGATCTTTTGGTCATGATGACATAAGTTTCATAAAAACAACCCCACATATATTCCTGATCTCTTTGTATATCTGTATATACTCGGATAAAACATTGTATGCTTCACCAACACCCATGTGCAGGCATATACTCAAACATATAATCACTTGGCATCGATAAATGCACCAAAGCAAAAAGTTATCACTTGACTATCCAGGAGCTAATCCAGCTAGATACTTCATATTGTCCACTTGACGATAATAATGACTAGTCCATCACCATCAGTTTTCTGTGTAGAAAGCAGTATCTGTGTTGTCTTTTCACCTGTTCACTAAACACTTAAAGGCAAGACAAAACCACTATTCAGATGGTCCAAAACCAAATCACATACACATGCATGGTCTTCAGTATACTTTATATGGGATACAATATGTAATCCATAAAAATAATTAATGAATCTTTGCTTTCTCATTTCACTGTTACTTATTTGTGAAGACCAATGACAGGCAGACTATGGAGGCACTGGCCACTTAGATTCGGTGTATAAGTGAGAGGAACTCTTCTCTTGTTTTAGGATCTTCCCGAAATACTCCCAGCATGGTACTTGTCACTGTCTTGCTGTTGAGTTTCTGCACACCACGCATTACCATACACATGTGACTGAAACAAAAACATCACACATAGAAGGAGTGCATATTTTGTAACATGTGACTGATTACTATCAACATACATACACTGTCTAATCTATAATCCTCTTCAATCTGTTATCTTAAATACAGCTGGAAGCTGAAAGTTCTGGAAAAGTATTGATAACACAGTGAATGCTGCCATATAAATCAAATGCTAACACGTAGAAATGAATGGATAACATGTAGAAATGAATGTCAATGGACAAGTGATCAGGCAATAAAGAAAAAGAAGGCAGTGAGGTTTGTAACATCCTACACTATGCCATGTCCAACCGGAGAAGACGGCCCATGTCAAATATAGTAAGACAGACATGTCCAACATGTAATAGGAGTGCAATGTCAAATATAGTAAGACAGCCCATGTCCAAAAGGAGAAGACGGCCGATATCCAACATAAGAAGACAGCCCATGTCCAACATAGGAAGACAGTGAGGACCCATGTCCAACATGTAACGGGAGCACCATGTCAAATATAGGAAGACAGCCCATGTCCAACATGTAATAGGAGTGCCATGTCCAACAGGAGAAGATAGCCCATATCCAACATAGCAAGACAGTAAGGACCCATGTCCAACAGGAGAAGACAGCCCATAGCCAACATAGCAAGACAGTAAGGACCCATGTCCAACATGAGCACCATGTCCACTGTAAGAAGAAAGTCCATGACAAACATGTAATAGGAGTGCCATGTCCAATATAGGAAACCAGTGAGGACCCTACCCATAACTAACACTTACTGGCACTGGTCATGCACAGGAGTAGGACAGGTGGCACTTTCTACAGGGGAAACTTTAAAGACACACAATGTGATTTCCCATGATGCATATGTTTATTTATGTCCAGTGATTGAGAGGAGTGTCTATATGCATTTATTTCAGGTTCATATCATTCAGATTAATTCAATTAGTTGACAACAGCCATAACAAAGGACCTGAATGATCAATAAATACCAGCCTGATTATCAAAGCCGAAGAGCCATTGATCAGCACGATTAAGCGTAAGCAGACATGTTATGGATTATCAGTAAATTCCACATCAATAGATATAGTCATGGTGACAGGAATCAAAGCAGTGTGTGGGTTGGTGCTACAACAGTCAAGCCCTGTAACTGTATGAACTGATGCTATAATAAGTTTAAGATCGATATTTCTGTATAAGATCAGGGTCCCGTTTCACAAAACTCTTGTGGCCTAAGATCTCGTAAGTTTTCTTGTAGCCATTGTACCTCCTATATCGTAAAATAGGAGCTACGGATGCTACGAGAAAAGTTACGAGATCTTAGGCTTAAGAGAGTTTTGTGAAACGGGGCCCTGTATGTTGTGTAATCTAGTTTCTACAAGTGATCAACAGTGTACTTCCACAGCTCACACCATACTTTGATGGACACAAAATATGACATCCGGTGAATACGTAATTCAATGGATAAAAATATAATCCCAAATGCACACTGGTGGATGCAGAAGAGTATATTTTTCATGACTATTTTTAATGACTGATTACACTGAAACAGGCTTAAAACAGCCTCAATGTTTGGACACACAATTTTCTTCATGTAGTAAGTTTTGATTCAAACAAGAAAATCCCTGTTACCACGCATACTGGTACTCTCTATTTTATCTACCAATGAAGTATGGGCTGAAATAAGTAACCCTGAACTTTGACTAAGAATATATTTGCCTGATTCTGAAATCAAATTACATTTACTTTTTAAGGTTTTGACTGGATTCTCTTGCACCAGGTCAGTAACATAGGCAAAATCTATATGACAATCTTCTATCCAATACAAAACACCCACTGGATGGTAATACAGGTAATATTCTTACTGTTTGTATTCTTACAAACTACTGTTTGTTTATTTCTTTACATCTATTATATCATAACTGCAGTTTACAGGCCAGATGGTAGGTTCACAGTGAGAAATCATGCACAATGCCTGATTCTTGCTCTTTAAAGTACCTTTGTATTAGCACTTCTATAATGTCATTTCTGTATCATGATGTAACAACTAGGTGTTATGACGTCATTTACAGTGCCAATGACAGCACTTCCACTCCTGCATGTGTCGCCCTTTGGTGTATTACTTTAAGTTTCCTGATGTCACATCCTTGACATCACTTCTGGATATGATATCCAGCTTGAAGACACACCATTCTGGTGCCTCAAGACATTACAATTTGAGTATGTCTGTTGCACTGTGTTCCTTAGAGAGACTGGAGTTTTTCATGATAGACCACTAGGAGACTGTGTTTCCTTCACAAAACCATCTACACATGATTGTTTACTGCCAGACCCGCTGACACGAAAGACAGAAGGTGAAGACTATGATAATACTTCATACCATGACATCCTGTCTGGAATAAGACATATGACCTGGATTATCATCCGATATCATACATTAACCACTGATGGGATCTAAGCCTCCTAGCCCCCTTACGAAACATCGAGGGAAGGGGTGACAGCCATCCTAGATGTGCCCTGAATTTGGTCCTTGGTTTGAAGGTAGCTGTAATATTTGGCGATGACTTGGAGTTGTGGGTCTGCCATGAATTCCTCGAAGTGGAAATAAGGAGTATGGGGTGGTGCCTTCTCTGGCTTCGAAGCTATAATCGATGAACATATCCATCACACACTGTAAACTTTCAGTGTCCAAGTGAGCTAAATTATCTTACAGGCTGACAAATTTCCCTTGACTGATGATGCAACGCATCACGGCGTAAATATTCCATGGAGTCCATGGACGTCCATCCTGACGCGTCTGAACAATCTCGATCAATCTCCACATGTTGATAATGAGAGACAGAGACGAATCTTTAATAACAAGAGGGTAATACTGCGTCGTGAGGGATGATCATCACCTCCTCTCAGACGAAACCTCTACCTGGTCCATCTTTCAAGTAATACAAATTTGGTTCGCCATCTTTGACATCCACTTGATCGACGTAATACATTTTCATGCACCAGCCATGCCTAATCTAATCTGGACGTCATGCTTCACTAACAGCTGTGACACAGCTCTCATGGACTCTCATCCGGGATCGACTTGTAATTTAGTCAGCCAGGTCAAGCGACTGCTTTCATAGATCTATTCTAAGGCCTCATCAACATGATTCAAATCTCTGGTCATTAACGACTCTGCTTCCTTGTAGCAACTGGCAACCTCCACGATGATCAGGGCGTATTTATATGTTGTACTTCTCACCCTGTCGTGGGGGAAAAACAAGAGGTCAACTTGATGGGTACAACTGAGTATGGTAATGTCTTTCTTCTTGGGATGAAGAGGGGAGCCTGCAGATGTACTTGTCAGATGGCTTGTTTTTAAAGCCAAGCTTTGGCGGTATCCTCAGCGTTTATCAAAGAGAGCCTGTTTGAAGAGGGTGTGTTTGATGTGGTGTTTCACCACGTATTTCTTGACCCCTTTCGCATTTTTTCTCAGAAATAAATTGACTCTGGCAATCGGACCTGGAGCTTGATGGCTAAACGGTTTTGTTTTTTGCACCTTCGTTATTTGAGAGATGGGTGTGGGTGCTTTACCATCTGCAAGATCGCTCGAGGGTCTGTATGCCACTTTAGAAACAGTGTGTAACATAGCAGATCTCAGTGCTCGTAGTTGGTTTTCAGGAATACATCTAGGTACAATCCACCTCGGAACATAACGTAGTTTGAAATATGTAGGTAGATGGTATCAAGGGTGTCCTCCACCCATCCTGAGCCTCTATGGGTAAATTTTTCCAGTGATTCTTGTATGTGTTGCAACAATGTATCAAGGGTCGAAGGGATCAAATCGGATTGAAGGACGACTTCCTGCTTGCCTTGGAAATAAGGTTCGAGGCACTCGGTACTGCAGCCCATATGCTGGTTGCTGAGCAACATTTTAAGGGTCATCTGGTATTTTACACTTTTTAAATCCTTCAACTCTTCGTGATGTTTGCTGGTGATCAGAGATTTAACGTCGATGATGTCAATATTAGACTGGACGGTCATCTGTCAGCCTCTCTGATACTTCCCACGGCATGGTCTGTCATTGTGAAGCGAATGTCGACCAGCTCAATGTCTTCAAGCAAGGTCAGCAGTTGGGCTTTCCTCAGAATAACCTCTAAACTCCCTTTCTTTAGCTCGAACTTTGAGCTCTTTGATGGTGGGAGGCTTGTCACAGTTGATGTGCAGCAAGCTCAACAATTCAGTTTTCCTCATGCGAGAATAACCAGACAGTTCACAACTTTTCACCATCACTTTGAGTTTGCTGACAGTAGTCATGATTGCTATAGGCACATGCAAAATCAAATGTCTAATGAGATTGTTATATCCACATAAAAAATCCCATGTCTAATTGATCTGGTATGTCATCACGCAAAGTAAACTGTCTAATGAGTGATTTTTGCGATACAAATGAAGCGCATTATTTTTTCTTTTTTTCCATTTTAAAAATTTTTATTCTGAGGAGTCAGTTACGTTTGTTAAGTGGGTCTATATCTTCGCTATATGCCCTTGGATATATTTTAGCCTAATTGTTTCGCAATGAACACTGTTGCAGCTAGGCAGAGTGCAACGATCTTGCTGTCCTGAGGAAGAGGGGTAATACTGAGAAAGAGTGCGTTCATCGCCAAGGGGTTTGGGCTGTTTGCCAGTGAGGATGCAGTATTCTTGCATGGCGTCATCAATGTCCAAACGTCATGGTTTTCGCATTGGAGTTGCTCTTTGATGAAATTGATTGTCTGCAGTTGCTCCAGGGCCTCCATACTCCGCTTCAATTTAAGCATCATTGCCCGATCGTAATTGCTACAGGAAAAGGCCAAAGTATTGACTAATGTCCTGTGGACCATCAACACAACCATGGCCATGGGTAATCTGTCCTACTTTGACCATGGCCATGGGTAATCTGTCCTACTTTGACGCCTTTCCTTTCATATGTTTTCTGGAAAGATGTCTTGCTTGACGAGCGTGTCTTTGGTGGCCATCACCAGGCCCACATGCCAACATGAGCATGTCATAGTTTGGGTGCCGGTTGTTTGGTGATCATTTTGCTAAAGAGTGAGTAGCCTATGGCCAACATGAGCATGTCACAGTTTGGGTGCCGGTTGTTTGGTGATCATTTTGCTAAAGACTGAGTAGTCTATGGCCAGTCCGCGGACCATGACACAGCATGACCCCCATGACAGTGGCCATGATGGCGTATGACATCCATGGTGGGGCTGATTGACAACGATGCTTTGCTAACCCCCCTTTCTTACTTGTGGCTACTTTTTTCAGATTCTTGGGTTTCTTGGTGATGGTGTGAATCATGGGGCAGGGTGTTGTCTCCTCCTCCTCCTCCCCTGGCATCATTTTGGTGTTGTTCAGCTCCATCATCTTGTCTATCCTTGATTGTGCATTTCGTTGACAATGTCTTGCTGTGATCATCGCCACCGTCATGAGAGCTAAGAACACACTATACCGGTGATACAACTCACAGCTGAGGGTGTTCAAGGCGTGACCGATGAATGTATGCTTGCACAAATACATTCAATGTTCTGGTGGAACGGGATGGAAGGATGATGTGATTGCTGCTTAACACTGCTTAATCGTTGACTCCATGGTTTTCATCATTTCAGTGCTGAATCAAGCTTTGTTTCTTGAGTACAGTTTCTCGACCTCTCCCTCGGACAAGTTACAAAGTTTCTTTATACATCCATAGGGGCATACATGTAATTTGATTAGCAGGTTGCTTTATTTTGCTAAGCAGGTTGCTTGATTTTGCTACTGCGTAAGCCACATTTTTTGTTTCAGAGAGCTGTTTTTTCACACATTCTCATTCTTGTTTGGTGGGCATCACATCATTTTCTCACAAACATTCCATGAATAAATCCCTGTCCTTGCAGTGAAACAGGGCAATCCATTGCCTCTGTTCCCTTTCAGGACTGAGTTTAAGTTTTGCATGAGAACCCAAACACTGTTTTTCAAAGACAATAAATATGATAATGTCTTTGATGATTTCCGTGTTGGCACTGAAAACGTCCATGATGAACAGCATTGATTCTGCTTCGACCTTCTCTTGAAAGGCTAGCAACCAGTCTTGTAAAGGCATGCCCAGGTCAATCTAATATACCTCTGTGTTGTTCATCACCTAGGTTCTCTCAGTGTATGTTTGACTGCCGTGTATAATGAGGCATAGAATCACACTTTGATTCAACACGTCCCGATAATACCCTTCCATCATGTCCAATACAATTACGGTCCTCCCGCAGCCCGTCGGACCGCACACGATAGCACAATGTGGATTGAGAGGTAGCTCGATATCCAAATTTTATAAAGATGGCTTGCGGGAATCGCCCATTGTCTATGTTCAGCTGTGCATCCACGATCATGTACAAATAAGGATTTAATTTACCAGTGGCTTGAGCCTTCTTTGTGATCTGGATGGTGATCCCCTAGCTGTCGTGTTGATGCAATGCCCACTGCTGTGCAACCAATCATCATCTGTGGATCAGTTGTCCAACCACAGCTTGTACTTGGTCATCAGGTACTCTCCAAGCATCACATAGGTAAGACAACGATTCTTGATGATTGCGTGGATTACCGGTGGTGTTTGACTGCCAGCACTTTTTGGATCTCGTCCCACTGATGGTAAGCACACATGCCTTTCCTGAAAAGCTGATTTGGCATGCCCTTGACAGAGACCTCGACATTGCTAATCTTGGGGTTCTAATGCTTTTCGTTGACCCTTTGAAAAACATCGAAAATGCTTTCAGTGGCAGGATCAAAATGCCCTTCTTTGATTGTGCAGGCAAGTTCAGATCGATATTCCAGAACATGTCGCTTTTGTTTGGGATGATCTTGCGATTATGCAAGATGGCTAATACTGGTTGTGAAACTGACAGGCCAATTGCGGGTTCATGACCATGTCAAACTCCAACAAAATCTTGTCAACGATGTAGCTGCCACTCCTGTCCCTCAGAATCTGGCTATAATAAATAAAGGTGAGTTCATATTCCAGCCAATGTCTGTGAGATCGGATTGGTCGAAAGAATACCCCATGCGCAACTGAGTTGAGGGACACTGGCTGTACAAATGCCCTGGTATTTCATGTTTTCCCATTCACTCATTACTATCCAGAGGTCTTCATATGTGAAAAATATGTTGTTGTCGTTGATGTTCCCACGAGTTGACGTCTGTCATTGTTAAATTCTTAATTGATCTGGAAGGACATGCAAGCCATCTCAGGGATGATGTCGTTGTTCTCACCCAGGTTGGGGAAACGCACCAATAGTTTGCTTCTCATCGATTGTGCTCTGCTTGGATTGCTGGTGATGGTCGCCAACTGATGTATGGCTTTAACCCACAGGAGTTCTCTCAATCTCAGGAAAGGATTTAGTTTTTGTCTGTAGGCCAGGGACATTGTGGATATATTGATTGCAGGTTTTTACATCTTCAATAGAACAACCACGGCCAAAGAAAGTGCTTACGACAATATTCAGATGGACGATTTGAGTGAGAGAACTCCATTGCTCCATGATGGTAGTGATGAGGACACCTTGCTCATGAGCAATGTCTTGAGCAACTAACTCGATTGTTACAATGGTTTAAAACAAGATAAAACTTTCATCAAGCCACCGTATCAAGACTATTCCAAGCTTGTTATGTTATCGATAACAAGATCGATCTCATGAACACCTGCATGACAAAAACGCTCATTCTGTTTACTCTGGCCAGAAAACATGGTGTTCATTTCCTTCACGATGAATTAAACCTCCAAGATTACGACCCAAAGCACTTCCACTGCAGATCGTTCAAGATCTGCAAAACGTAAGGACCGAACTCGGCAATGTTGGAGACGGAACTATGTGTGTGATGTGCCTAACGTGCCAAAGAAACATTGGACAGCATCGAAAACAGTAACTGTCCACGTACTGGAACGAATGCTTGCCAGGTTTCAAATTTTCCATTCGTAGAACTGTGAAGGCTAGACAAAGTCTTACAACATGTACGCAGTGAACTCGTGAACAACTTGGGAAAACTGACTTCGACGAACAGAACGCTTATGAGACAACCAAACTTGAACAAGTGGAAGACGAAGACATCACACTGAGAACAGATTGTGAGACTTACAAGAGGAGAGATGGACCCGATTGGAAGCCGCAATGTTAGAAATTGGATTAAAAAAAACATTTGAAATCACTTGGGGAAGCCTTGGCCAGCCTGGCCGAAAACCCTGCCAGCATCGTGTCTTGATTGCTTAGCTTATTGTTGAAAATGGTCACATGGTTGGGTCAAAAACTGTGGGCAGCCGTCATCAGCATGGCTGATCTGCTATACGTCGTTGCTGAAGAATTTGTGACCTAATGAGGCACAAACTGACTGCAATTCCATGACCAGGAACGCTGTTTCATGGCCGATGTGTTCTTGATGTTTGCCTGGTGATAGGGATGGTGGTAAGGTGGGTCAAATGCTAGGCTTTGGGAATGAGGGTGGTGTTTTGATACCTGTTTCACTGGTGGTGGTGGTGATGTGACTCACATTGATCTCAGGACCGATTCCCAGCTTTGATCAGCCGTTGCAATGATGATTTCGTTGCTATAGCCCACCACTGTATTGATCCTCAGTTGCATGTTACTCGGAGCCATGTATAATCCTACGCCGAACTCGCAGTCGACTTTCGGATGCATATTGCTATCGCTGGATGGCCATTGGTAACGTAATTGTTCTGACGATGGCATCCTCGACGCTAGTCATGAACTGTTTCTGTGCATCATAAGCAGTCCCTTTACTGAGGATACTGGACGCGTTTGTGCACCCAGCACAGCCCAGATGTATGTTAGAAGTGCATCGTTCAACTGAATGGTGCCAGCGTGCACGTACCCCTTTGACGTATCTAACCACCCTTGAAATGGTGAAAGTGACACCAAATTTAACATTCTTACAATTATCTTACCATTCACTGCTCAACAAAGTCCTGACCTAGTAAATCTTGTCTCAGTAACTCATTGTTGATTTCTTTCACAGTGCGTGCTCCGAACAGGTCCAACTCCCGGCAAGGCCATTTCATTACTTGGAAGACCAAACTGATGGTGGAGTATGGTGTTATGCAGTAAATCTTCTCCAATTTGTTTCACAAAGCACCCTCTACCATACCCATATTCAGTATTATGAATTCATCCAAAGTCCCTTTGTTTGCATGCCGATCGTTTGTTGATGGATCCCACAGAAGCGGGTCCGGATTTTCTTTCAGGATGCGCCTGATCTTGTAAGACACATGAAATAAAAGATGGACAGACTCAATTCATCATGCTGTTCAAGGTCACACAGCACCCCATTGTTGCACACCGCACAGCTAAATTGAGTTGATTCTGCCAGAATTGCATTGGGTTGTGCAGCAGTGACGTTTCTGCTTTTAGGATAAAACACTCCCGCTTTGCACTTTGGTGTGGACATATTGAACGTACATGACAGTATCTCGTATGGGTGTGACATGTATATCAACCTCTCAGGAATGACGAGTGGTGAGCCTGTGCCACTGCTGCACGTGATCAATAACACATTGAGGGAACTCGAAATCGCTCTCTGCGATCTCAACTACCACCCAACATCAATGACTGCAACCGTTCGTCAACCAGCAGCAAACACCTCCTGACCCATGGTTTCTACCATGTGCTCACTCAACGACAAAATCTTCAAACCTCTGGGAGTCGAACTCAACATGAAACTCAAATAGGATGGTTGTGCTATCAAACAACGGGTAAGCCATCGTGAGATTGAGCCGATCTCTGGCCAGAACGCTTGTGTTGCCAGAGCGATGCAATGAGATACCGCTGCAAACCACCATCATGGGCAGGTAACTCCTCGACCTCATGCCGTATTCTGCAACTGTGCATTCATCTCGAAAAGCTGTGCACAGCTGACAATGTTCAAGGTGAACATCCTTCCACGCTGTTGAGAACTGTACCTGTGAAAACAGAAAAATTCAACAAAGGTTGCACCAAATCGTTTTTGTAACTACGTATAATCTTCTCATAAGCATAACCATGGGCAATGTGTCAAACCCGAATCAAACTGCCAACATTGCCTTCTCTGATCTCGGGGACACACAAGGATTCAATCAACCCAGTACAGAAAACACTTCATATGCCTTGCTTTTACAAAACAAGTACCAACGACAAGAGGAGATACCAAGAGTTGACTGGCTTAATAACATTACGTTTATCTACCCCTACCTAAGTTTAGATGATCATGGCTATGTCATCAAAGTAAAAATTCATGGGACTATTTGGATGACTGCAACTCAAGCCCTGAATTCAATACAACTTTTCCGAAAACCAGATCATAGGGTTTCTATGTTTGCCCCCACTAATGAACAAGTCACATTAACATTTAGTTTTCCTCCACATCACTTGGAAATACAGATTTCTGCATAAACCTACATTCCACACTGATTATAGAATGCTATCTTGGAAATGCCACTGAAACTGAGGTTATCCTTATGGATGGGTAAACCATACGCTGGGGTAATGAACATAAACATGAACATTGTCGTATTTATATACGAGGAACAGTTCCCGCAATCAGGCCCGAGGGAGTTTTTGTTTCTATTCCGGACACCATGAAACCCATTATCATATCAAGGGTTTACTTATACAACAATCTCAATCTCATTTGCTGTAAATATATTATACCAGCTACCAAACAAAGTGGGTCGCCAGTTATAACTGTCATACAATCCCTATAACATGTACCGAACGTTTCTGACATTGCAATGTTTATGGACTTGCATAAAAGCCTGTCAAAATTCAATCTCAGGCTGATGACAGATCTCATGGGAGGATGTCTGGTTGTGTTCCAAGACAATGGGTAACATATTATGTCTGATCAAAGCATTTTAAGGGACTGAGGAGGACTCCAAGGACCACAAGCTTCATATAGATTGAAGATCATTAATTTTGTCTGGAAGGCCTGAAATTATTAGATCAGATTCTGTAGTATCAAAATGTTGAGGATGGTCACCCATGCAAATGTCTTTATTTGGTTATCTGAAGTCTTTTTGAGGGAAGGGAATTTACCTTCACTCAATACAACCTAGGATGAATTCATTTGATCATCATGCTTGGACATATAAGACAAATGTCCCTTCATCACTTCTGTAAGACAGGCAAGAAGAATGTTGTGATTTGCACTCCACGTATATTCCCAGCAAGTGAACATCTCAGATATATGGCTACTGGAGATCACCATTACTGAATTTCATGAGGCAGGATGCCATTGTTCAATAACAACTTAAGCACCAAGACTTCTGAATATTCAGTTATGGGAATTACTGGCACTGTCACCTCTATATGCTGAAAACTTACATATATAGCATTGTCTTTTTCTGAGGCCATTAACAATAAGACATTTTATGCTTCTGTGATACTGTTGTGGTACTGTTATAGAAGGTCAAACAGGACAAATGTAAATCAGGAGAACCCCTCTACCAAGGGCAATGATACTGTATTGTGTAAAGTCCTAGTGGTAATCCAACAACAGAACTGTACAGTAATGTGCAAATCCGCTACATGGATTCATACAGTTTGCACATTGGTTTTTAGTTTCATATCTCAATGCAACGAAAGAAATACACAGTCAATCCTTAAATTAATGATAAAACCCCAGTGCAATAAGCTCACCTTCAGTAAAGGTGTGAACTAAACATGCATGCATTTTAGAAATGACAGCAACCCTATTACATTGATTACAGAAACCATTGCATGCCACCTAATGTGAGTGACTGGGTTGTCGGTGCTGCTCACTTATTTACTGACCACAGTGAAATGGCTGAAGAATTCCTGTGATCAGCAATAAGCAACCTAAGAAACAACATGCAACCATGCACCTTCAGTCCTTAACTATTACTTTAATGCTTGGTAAATCAGTGACAACTTCACAACAAACTATTCCACATAAAACATGCCTACAGCTGTGCTACTAAGATTGCAAGACAGTGTTGCCCTCAAATTATAACATGTAGTCTAAGAAAGCATTATAAGTTCCTTAAAACTGCATCTTCCAAAGCCACAGGTTTCAACAACATCATGGCATTCCCAGTCACTTCCTGTCAAACAACTTTGGTCACCAAGTAATCACATATGCTACATGTAATTGCAAACTGAAAGGATATATGTAGCCCCATCTCATCCAAGATACACTTGCACAAAAAGTAGAACATCTACATGAGAGTATGTCATTTTAGTTGCCAAAACACTGAACTGTGTCCTTTCACTGATTGTGTAGACTAGACGGGAAACATTTCTCATCTTGTAAATGCAAATGTTGTCCACACCAAGCTTTGCATGCTTAATTTTGAAATGGAAGTAAAATTAGTTGAATTACTGGACATGGTGATCAGATGCTGTGCTCCGTCACTTCCGAATACTAATCTCAATCAAAGAAATAAGTAAGGTTGGTACTGATTCAGCAGATGTATCATGTGAATATGGTAATCTTGTTCATGTGATGTCAAGTATGGATGAGTGGACTGAGGTGAAACATGTGTCTTGTCCTGCAGTAGATTACGTCATCGTAGTTATAACATTGTGCCTCCATGACGATTTAAACATCTGGAAATTTCCATATTTTTCTTACAAATTTTTGCATCTTACACAAACTGTTGCTTTGAAAAAGTCTTGCAAAGAGTTATGCAAAGAGGTTTGCCGAAAACGTCAAACTAAAACAATGATTGTGTCCTGATTACATACAAAAAACATGTGCATCATACTCCAGCAAACACCGAAATTGTGAGTTGTGGTTTAAAGAGGCCATCCAGATTGTGAACCATGACCATAAAGTCTTCAGGAATGTGTACTGAAAGATGCATAATTCAATTTCAGAATAGATATATTTGCATTCAATGTTATATGAAGCACATTTTTTTTTGCAAAGAACAGCTGGCTACATGACATGAACAAGTGTATGAATATGCCTGCACTACATGAAACAAGGTCACTTCACCCATATGGTCACAAGAAAGTTTCTAGTTTATAGAGCTTCCTAGTTTTCAAGAAAATTGTTAGTAACATAGCAATTGAGATACAATAGACTTTGAAATATCATATTATTAGAAATTTGCAAATTCTCAATCGCTATATTTCGCTCACATTGTATTTCTTTCACAGTACAGGTGGTGGCACAGATGACAATTAATGAAAGATTATGAGGTGTATTACACAGTATACCAAAATCAAATTCATTCAATGCCAGAAATGGAACAAAAGAGCTAAAGACCCTAACAAAGACTACTTGTATGTAAATATGCTTTCATGATCATATAATTAGCTCAAACCAGCAAGCTCAGGGAAAGCTTACACTACTACAGATCATTATGAAACAACTGTGCCATTCACATAACTGTATGTCTCTGGAATCTCTGGGGGTGTTAACCTTACAGGAATTCTTGAAGAAATTCCCCTGCATTGCTTTAAGCATGCAGTTGCTGTGTGAAGCCAAGGTAGACGATTCTTGTCTTAATCAGTGAATACTGAACAGAAGATATTGATGTGATCCATTCTGATGAACTAGCCTGAATTGTGAAGATCAATATGGATATGGCACAAGTATGCACTTGTTGTGAAAACTCCCTGTCATGCCCCTGTTTAAAAATATCAGATCATTTTTTTAACAGCTTGAACCATCACTGATGTATGATCAGCTGGCTCTTCATAAAATGGTATGCAAGTGACTTACTCTGTTGAGAAGTGTCAGTTGGATACCATGTTGTATTTGTTGTATTTTAAGGATAGGATTCAACACAATAGGTCAGGTTCACATTGTATACTGAATAAGATTCGATCCTTGATCATCAATAAAAACTGCTCGTGAATTATGTTATTTACAAAGGTAGGGTACAGGTGCTTCAGGTGGTTGAACAACACACCCTGGAGACAAGCTGCCACCAGGATCCCAGACACTCTGGAGACCTACTTCATATATGATGTCTTACAAAAGACATAAAAGCTCTGCTTACTCTGATTACATGACATGGTTCATGGACAAGAGTGAATATATATACACAGGACATGTTTACACCACATGTGGGGAGAATGTACAAAGATAGCAACCTAACTCTTACTCTGCCTATGCGTGTCCCTATTTTAACCCTGAAAGCTGTGTTCCTGAGTCAGTCACTTAATCTGTGATTTCAAGCAGTCCTAGCCTAGTACATGTAGTACACCAAACAAACTATATGAAAATCAGTATGCAGCAGACAAACTGCAGGTTATACAATGTCTATTCAGTCTATCTCCAGTCAACTCAATTGTGTTGGTAAACAATATGTAAGAGCACCTGTTACATCTTTACTTTAGTATATGGCTGTGGGTTACATAAATGAGATAGATAGATAGATAGATAGATAGATAGATAGATAGATAGATAGATAGATAGATAGATAGATAGATAGATAGATAGATAGATTTTTTAAAACCCTCATACTTTTACGATAATGCTGAGTGATGGTGGAAAAGATGGAACATTAAAAAAGTAACTATGTAGGAAGGACAGTACACTACATGCTCATGCTGAATACACACTGCCGTTACCTGGACTGGGTTACATCATAAAGAGGACTGCAACAGAGAAGTAAGGATGTTCGGATGTTACACTATTGGTGGTCGAACACATACAGAAGGAACTTACTACAATGGAATGGTTTCTTGCTGGTATAATCAGCTCCTATTTATATTATGCATAGGTGGATCTCATAGATAAGCTGAGGTCCAAACTTGAACCTATCAGTATCAAAATGGTATGTTCCAAAGATAAGGTGAAGCAAATACATTTGTTCATCATTTCCTTGTGATCAGTCATCAGAATAGTGTCAAATCCATATCAAATTAAGCAAGTTAATCCTGTTGTTACACTATCTCCTAATAAACCTGTTTTATGCATACCTGGATTCATGTTTGCAATCTAGTTTATCTATTTTACTCAAAAAATGTTCCAAAAGAATATTTATATTAAACGCAGTGAAATCTTGGGTCCCTCCAATATTTATAATTTCCATCCATTATTCACAGCAATTTCTGTCATATCACATCTACACATGCCTCCGAAGTAGTCAAGATGAGAAAATCAATATGCATACACATTTTGTTTCACTGAAAGTCATATTTGTTGTAGCTGGACGATGAAATATCAACAAACAGTTTTTGCAGCAGAAATAGTAAGATTGCATGAAACCTCATTGGTGCCAGGTCAAATTGCAGGCGATCATTGAGACAATTGTACACAGGTAATTGCTACATCTGATTCTGTTATTAGAGAGAAACACACATGCTTGTTTGTTCACAAGAAGCAACACAATGTCGACTTCTAAGTCCCTGAAAAACAGTTTGACTAAAATTTAACAGTTGACTGCTTTTTTTCCACCCTAACTATGGTAATTAACACACACACAAGAGAGAGAGAGAGAGAGAGAAAGAGAGAGAGAGGGAGAAAGAGAGAGAGAGAGAGAGAGAGAGAGAGAGAGAGAGAGAGAGAGAGAGAGAGAGAGAGAGCACAAACCCACTAGACACAGTCAAACTTAAAAAACTAAAATACACCCTGATATATTATAGCGAAGGAGCCCTATCATCTGCCATCCTTGTATGCTTGCAAATGTAAAATATCTGTCAGTGTGACAGGCACTAGTCACATGAGCCCAAAATTTTTATGATTAAGGATTTGATGCCAGATAAATTATACACCTAAATTGAGCATGCTACTTCGGATACAAGATAAAAGTTCAAGTTGTTCCATGACAACAAAGGTACCACTTACACATTTGCCAGCTATCCATATGGAACTTAAACAAATATCAGATATTTATCATTGTCAATAATTCTGATGATACTACATCTATTATCTTGTTGCCATAAATCTTGCCATTAAAATCAGACTACTACTGAACTTCCTGGCTTTCAATCAAAGTCCTCTTCACCATCAAAAATACATAACTAGTTGTCCCAGTAGAAACACTTTTAGCAGACAATTTGCAGAGATGGAAACGCCTCACTTGTTCCTAAACATCAATCAACTAGAGACAAATGATTAGGGAGATGGAAGGAAGTGGGTTTTCTTTATATAATAGAGTATTCATAGAATTATAAACAATGGTAACTATGGTTTGATAATTCAATCAACACACCAGAACATACCAAAGGACAAGGTGGGCCTTGAAGGTAGTTCAGTCTCTATACAGTTGATATAAATCCACTATCTCTGAGACTGCTTCAGACCTGAAACCATTCACCAACCAAGTGAAACTGTGGAATAAAAATGGTTCCAGTGTCACTTATGGTCGTTGTCCAAGGGATGGTTCCTAGGTCTCTTAAGGTCTTTGTCCTATGGAAGGCTCTAGTATCATTTAGAGTTTTTGACCTTGGGAAGGATCCATTGTCACTTGAGGTCTTTGTCCCTAGGGATGGTTCAAGTGTCACTTAAGGACTTTGTCCCAAGGATGGTTCCAATGTCACTTACGGTCTTTGTCCCAAGAAAGGCTCCAATATCACTTATGGTCTTTGTCCCATGAATGGTTCCAACATCACTTAAGGTTTTTGTCCCAAGGAAGGTTCCAATGTCACTTAAGGTCTTTGTCCCAAGGATGGGTCCAATGTCACTTACTCCTTATAAAGGACCTTCATATAACTTTCGCCAATGTCAATACGTGTACTCCCCTTCTGAAACTGTTGCACAACTACACCCGATCTGAACTTTTCTGTTTCCAGAAAGTAATTAGGCTCTTAAACCATGACAAACATTTGTTAAGCAATCAAGGTTCCTGTTTATTAGACAATCTCATAGAAGTAAAACTGGGTGTGAATCCCTCTGAACATCCTGTTTGACTGAAACTAATGACCAAGTTAATCGAGTGGTAGAGACACTACAGGATACTCTGTCCTTTGATCTTGGGAAGGATTGTTGTAATTCCAATGGTCTTAAGGACCCATGGCAGGACTGATTCTTTGCTACAAAGTTAGGAAGGGCTTGTGCTGTGATGGGCTTCCAACTCCTCTCTTGCATAAGACTTGAATACTTTAATGTGTGAAGCTAAGATACTGCAGCAGCAGCAGCTGCCACTGCATACAGAAAAGCTTCTTAGACTTGTTAAGTAGTGTTGCCTTTGCCATATGTTGAATGGGTTCAGTTAAGAGAACTGATAAATATTACAAGTGCAACTTATCATGTATAGCTGACAACAAAGAGGACTTCTGTTGGAAATCTGAAGTGTGACATCACTCACAAATTACAGGACTAATAGCAATGATGTAATAGAGGGCAAGGCATTGTATGAATTACCCACATTCACCAAGTTAGACACCTAAATAATAGCACAAACAGACCCAAAGTCATAACCCACTCAGCCACCAAAACTGAAGTCTCATAACTATAAGTCCAGATCACATGGTCTATGTACCAAACATGTAGCCTGACAAACTCCAATCCAAAATCTGATGCGGAGGCAGCAATCTTTAACTCTTCAACCCTGTGGTATTGCTGCGGTGGTGTCAGCCTACCACAACACAAAGCTACAACTACAACAGTGTGATATGCCATGCCTCAAAACATGACGCTCTTCATCTGGCACAAACCTTAATCATTGCTAAATAGTGTTATGTCCATGACAGATTGCCCAACACTATTAAGCAGTCATCTTATTGACAAAGACTATACACACTTCTTTGTCCAAACAGTTGGGAAATTTAATGGCAAGGAAACTGCATTGCAATATTTTGCAGTCCTCAAGGAAATGTCACCAGTCCTTTCTGAATATTACAAGCTTCAGACTCACTGTTTATGTGAAAGTAAGTGCTCTGTTCTGTGATTTGTTTTTATGTGACTATCACTTAAACAACAATGAACATTCATAGTAAGCATTACTGCTTTTAGAATTGGTGAATCCATTCTTGAAAGACACTTTCTTGACACAAAACTACCTGTTCATTAACTAGGATGGTTGGTCAGGCAGACAACTAGCTCAGTCAAGGACCAGAAATGCTACTCACAAATGTGCAGATGCTAACACATACAAATCTACGGGTCTAATTTCCAGTTGCTCAATGACTTAATTCCATTTGTAGACACTTTAGAATCACTTCCCAACAAATATCGATGGAAACTAGTTTTCAGATGATTTCCAGCAGTCAGTCTGGACTGCTGCAGTGTTATGCTGCAAAATATAGACTGACTGTCAATGTGTGATGTACATACGTGGCTTCTATAACTACTGCTACTCCTGAAGGATGGATGGCTTCTGTTATGGCAACTGCTATCTGTTTGGTCAGTCGCTCTTGCACTGAAATTGTACAGAAAAAAAATATTTCACAAGACAATAAACTGACGTTGCAATAGAGATTTTATTCATTTCAAATAAAGACATTCAGGGTGTTACTTGAAAAAACTCAGAATTCTGAACAACAAGTAATCTTTTGTGTCAAAGCTTTCTGATAAAGAATGGTAATGGGCACTTATAGGATATAGGATACTTATATAGCGCACATACCCGCACACTAGTGCATGCTCAAGGCGCTGGTATTTTTCCCTCGATCACTGGATGCCAATCTCAACAGCACATCGTATTTCAATCTCAACTCCCTGGGGAGTATACAACTCTTGCTGCCACTTGGCGCACCGAGTTTGTTCAGGCTCTCTCATCCTAACGAGGTACCCATTAACAGATGAATGGACTGGGACACATAGTCACAGTACTTTGTCCAAGTTCCCTGCACGTTGCTGTATGATTGGCCTATCGATCACCACTGATGACACCTACCAGTTCTGTATTGATATTTCTACAAGTTGACTGAAAGCTGATTTTGACAATAAACTAAACGACCTTGACACAAACGATAGCAAGCGTTGACAATGAGAGGGCTTGCTTTGACCACACCCTTTATGCGGCCTTATTCTTGCAATCATTCGCCATTTGTGTCAAGTTTTAAACTACTGCATGCAATGGTAGCATAGCGACTGGCAAAGCAGGATGGTGGTGTCCAGCCTAGTCTAGACACATTGTACTGTGAAACGTTTCAAGTAGGAGGGGTCATCTCAAAATAAATGTATTTTTAAAACAATCTGTAATCCTCACAATGACACGAGGGCCTGTGGCTTTCAGCAGCTTCATAGGTCAGCTAGCTAGGCAATCGCAACTGAGGCAAGGCTAATTTAAACTGTATTTGCAAATAAATAAGGAATTTGTATACACTTTAAGTTTATATGCCTAAATATACTCAGCAACCAATAAAACACTGTCAATACAAATTCCAAATTAGATAGGCACTATAATCAAATCTTTACAGAAACTGACATAAAAGTGGAACTAAACACTGTCTTGACACATCAATTTTATAGGGGGTCCATGTGAAATGCATCTGTAGCTAGAGTTGCATGTAAAACATGGCGAACACCGTATAGTCTACAAGGTCAGGTTGCATTTTTGAGACTTGAGTTTGGGAAGGAATGTCTTCGCTCCTGCACAGTTGGAGATGTTGTCAAAAATATACAATCAAAACATTAAATGAGTTTACAATTATGTGTTTATGCAAAGGAATATTCCAAACTGACATTTGTTTTGATGCTTAGATAATTCTTAGTGCAGTGATTCTGAATACAATGTTAAGATGTGTGGTCCAACAAATCCCCGTGGCTATGGAATGCTGATTACCAATGGAACCTAAATGTGAATCAGCCAGAAAAGCAGAATATAATCTACCCAGTACAACTTTCATTCATGTTGCTGTAATCCAAGATATGAAATGGCACTCTTACGTGCACGATATACAGCACCACCAAAAATAATTGTCGATTGTAACAAAAAGGGATCAAAACAGAAGTCAACCAGTTATATCTAAATACACATGCAGTTAGCATGAACTTCATGTGCTGACTCAAATGCATGCTTTTCATGCTAAAGTTCTGTCCTGGTACAAGTGACTGAGGGGAATAAAAAGGTGAAATGAAGTATTCTCATTGCTTTCTTATCGACGCATGAATAAGTGAACAGTGCTGAAATTGAACTTTTTTGGACAGGCATAGGTGTAGGCTTTCTGAAAATATGAGATGGCAGATTATTGGTATGCATGAAGCTGGGTCGTCCTGTCACAGGATTGGGTCTAGATTGAATATCAATCACACTTTCATTAGTCGCCTTGCAAGGAAACATGCAGCCACTGGTTACGTCAAGGATCGTCCACAATCAGGAAGCCTGAGAAAGACCACTCCCAGTGATGACCATGCCCTAGCTCGCTTAGTGAGACGCAAGCCCATGACCAATGCCAAAGATCTAAGAGAACAATGGAGAGTGGGTGTTTGTCTCTCAACGAGCACCATCCGAGGGAGGCTCAGGTCCACTGGACTCTGTGCATGTTGTCCAATCAGACGTCCCTTTATCACTGATAGACATAAGGTTCAACGTTTGGCGTGGTGTAATCAACAGCAAAACCACATTCTGAGGACATGGTGCAGGATCCATTGGTCTGATGAAAGCCGTTTTCTTCTTCGTGTTACTGATGGCTGTTGGCAAGTTTGGAGAAGCAGTAATGAGGCTTATCAACAGGGGATGATCCATACAGCTGAACCCTTTGATGGTGGCTCTGTCATGGTGTGGATTGTGTGTCTCCTACGACTGTAACCTGAATCTTATCACCATTCAAAGGACACTTTAGTAGACCTAAATAAACCTGGCCATGATGAGCTTGTTCAAAGTTCACATGGGTTACATCCAGAAAGTGGATCTCACTGACCCTTGCCGCAGTGGCCAACGCCAAAAGGAAAACTGTCTTCTTCGAAAGATTCTCAAATGAAGATTCTCCAAAGGTTCATAAGGAGGGCCACGGAGACACAGGGACTTGTATCGCTTAGAAACAGCGCTTGAAAGACATATATGTGTATAGACCCTACCCTAGTACTATATAAAAGGAAAGGGATGTAATGAAGAAACCACCCCCTGTTCGATCAAAGTTACATGTCACCGCGTAAAATATTTTTAAGACAACGTCGAGGCCAACGGATCGAACGCCAGATATTTTCCCTACAAAATGAGCATAAACGGTCACAATCGGATCATTATTTCAAAAGTTATACGCCACGAATTATTGAAAACAGCTACCTCCGCAATTTCACGCCAAAATCATGGATCACCAAATATGGCGAAAACTCACCTTTTAAATCAGTTTCTTAATTCCAGACACGTTGACAGCACCAGCACTGGGCTGGATTCGATCGGCTGCGGCATTCCGTGGGTCGGAAAACGCATTGCAACATCTACATGTCATTTTCTCAACAGTAAGCAAACATTTTCACCAAAATCGCTGGCAAACCTACTTACTTGTGAGGCCATAAGTGACCTTCACATTCAATGAACTGAGCAGATCCGCGCACACAGACTCAGGCCATTCGTTTGGCCACTGCCACTGTATATTTTATTTCCCACCAAATGGATGGCCCGAGTCTGTGTGCGCGGATCTGCTCAGTTCATTGAATGTCAAGGTCACTTATGGCCGACAAGTAAGTAGGTTTGCCAGCGGTGGTTTCTTCGTTACATCCCTTTCCTTTTATATAGTACTAGGGTAGGGTCTATACACATATATGTCTTTCAAGCGCTGTTTCTAAGCGATACAAGTCCCTGTGCACGGAGATGGTCTAAAACAACATTCAAATCCCAAACAAGAGGACGAAACTTCACCTTTTGATCCTCCAGCTTAAATGCCTTCAACATGGTGAGGAGTTCCAGCACCTTGGACACCTGCCGGTCACACGTGACTGCTAAGATGAAATTAAGAGCAGATAAGTACGTCACAATGGTACTGCCTAGAAGAACTTCTCAAATAGACTAAAAATTCCGCAAGAAACTGAGGAGATACTGTTAAAGGATTCTGATTCTGTTAGGACTTGTTATCATAAAGAGATCTAGTAAATATCCGGTGTGCCAGAGCAATAACCTTTGCCACCCGAGTAGAGTACCCCTTAGCTCTCAAGCTTTCTGCTGATGGTTCAAACGGTATAAGAAACCTCGCCGGATCTTGATGCGCAAGATGACTGTGCGGATGACGTAGTAGCTGCGGCCAATCTGGTAGCAGTAGCTGTTCCCCGTCGGCGAGACAGCGCAAGTTGGGGAACCACATTCTGGCCGGCCACCAGGGCACGATCAAAAGCAGATGAATCTGGCGGGTCTGTTTGATCTTGGCCACCACCGCTGGTAGAAGAACTGGTAGAGGGAACGCCCAGCCCCTCCCATGACATGGACATGGCGTCGATCGCCCAGGCCTGTGGATCCGGTACAGGAGACATGTACAAGGGAAGCTGACTGTTGAGACTTGTCAGAGCAGACAAAAAGCCTCCGGGTGCAGCATCCACTCTGTTGGCGATGGTCTGCCTGGTCTAGAGAGGGCGTCTGCCAGTACATACCTGCAACTTGGAATGTGGTGAACTTGAACTCGAATGTTGCCATCGTCAAGAATGTTGGCCAGCTGGGATCTTGTGGTGCCTTGATCCCAAATCACCCTGACGACCATGAAGTTTTCGGACGCTATGAGAAGGCAAAATCGACATCCAATGCTGAACAGCGACAATCACCATTTGAAACTCCAGACTGTTGACATGCCACCTGCGTTCGGTGTCAGACCACAGCCCAAAGACCGTCTGACCGTTGAGGTGAGCACCCCAACCTTAAAGGGAGGCATCAACAAAAAGTTCAAGGTCATGTTTCAAGTCTGTCGAGGAGCAACGACGCAAACGTTCGACTCTTGAGTCCACCATTGAAGATACAAGTGAAGATGGTCCGGTAGAGGTAACCTAAAACGTAGATTGTCGGTCTGTATGTGAGAGAGGAGAAAGCATCAGACGACCTCTTAGCATCACTCCCTGAGGGTCACTGGCTGAGAAAGTCCACGAACGGTGAAAGTCACTATCTTTTCCCATCGGGCCGGTGGGATTCGGACAAGGTTGGAGTGTGTTATGAACAAGCCTCCGATGAAGGTCAACTCCTGGGATGGTTCCAGATGTGATTTATTGCAGTTGACAATCCACCCCAGTTGCTTGAGGAGACGAATGGCAAATGCCAACTGTTTGCGTAGCCATTGAGGATCAAGATGATTGAGGAGACAGTTGACTATGTATGGGTCGAAATCCACATTCCGGAGATGGAGAAACCAGGCAATGAATAGCCTTGGGGCCATAGAAATGCCAAACCGGAGTACCTTCCATTGGTAGTGACGGTTGTTGAATACAAAGCGTAGGAACTTCCTGTGCAGCCAGAAAACTGGAACATGTAGATAGGCGTCCTGCAGGTCTAAACTGGCTAACCAAGACCTGGGGCAGAGCTTGGCCGAGTTGTCCCAAGACCATGTGGGTCCTGAAGGTACAACCTGTTGAATGTTGCGATGTTGTGAATCATTCTCATTTTCCCAGAATCCATCTTGGGCACGAGGAAGATGGATGAGTAGAACCCCTTGGGGTCTCGCACTGTCTCTAGAGCATTCTTGTCTAATAGGGTCTGAATGCTGTCGGCTAAAAGCACACTTTGGGCTGGACAGTATACACGTGACTGGGGCGTTGTTGTCAGAGGTGGCGACATGGCAATGAGGAGCTTGCAACCGGTCCAAAGTATGTTGGTAAGGGCCACGAAAAGCAGATCCCAGAGCTTCGAAAGTTGAAAGCGACACTTCCGTGTTAGTTAACTCTGCATGCTGTCTATATACCTCAGTGATCATGTCGTCGAAGAGATAACATGATGAGAAAGGCACCCTAAATAGCTTGTGTTCAAATTCTTCCTGCCAAGTATAGGGGTCGATGAAGTCTGAAAGCCGAAATGCCGTAGTCATAGCTAGCGCCACTCTCAGATGTGCCAAGAAGTCGTGTAATACTTTCCCCTGCCACTGGAATAGTGTCGAGAGATGATCCACCTTAGAGGCGTTGCCTTCAGTGAGGTCCCAGGCGGCTGCCAACATAGCCTAAGCTAAAGCTGAGATGGGTTTAAGCATACAATTTAACTCCTAGTCAATGGCCAGCATCTTGGAGTTCTGGACTGTGTAAGAATTCTGTGGAGAACTAGCCAGGCATTTAAGTGATTTATCATGAGCTGCCCCATTATCGGCGAAATCCAAGCTGTGAATCTTATAGCTGCCCTTCTTAGACTTTGCAGCCTTGATTGTGGAAGAGAGAGATAACCTGGCAAAGTCCGCATCAAGAGAAGCAATCGCGTCTGCCACCATTGGATGCTGAGGTCAAAAATTAACAGCTTTCTGATCATCTGTCCTCAGGTTGTAATCAGGTGGGAAGAGCCTTTCCTCCATGTCGTCCCATGATACTGTATGACTGACATCGATGGCCAGCAGCAGAAGTCGACATTCCAGGCTCCACACCAGAACCAAGACGAGCGTCAGGGGAGCGTGAATTGAGACGCCGCAGCAAACGGCAAGATGGTGGTGTCTGGGAGCAAGAACAGCATACGCAGTTGGAGTAAGCTGGCGATCTATCCTTATCCAACGATCGACGAAGCAAAAAACGATTTGGATTTGGATCTGGATCGTGAACGATGGCAACGACAGCGACGAGTGCTCCTGAAGCGATGACAGAACTTGGGAGTAGTGGAGTGACACCGTCTATCATGCCAACACGCCTAGCCCGCTCTTCCAATAGTTGTTGTTGTAACATCTCTTCCCTAGAGAGTGCAGCTGTAGGCGTACGCTTGGGAATTCTGTAAGACCCCATAGGTGCCGGTATAGGTGTAGGCACTGACAAAGGAGCTGTGGATGGAGGTGCCAATGGCGCTGGCGTCGGAATAGGCGTAGGCATTGCGGCTGTAGAATATATAGTGTCAAAGGGCACAGCCACAGGTGACTGCCGGCGTCGGTGTCGAAAGAGTAGATGACAAAGTATAGAGCGACGCCGGTGATGGCGCTGGATCAGCGCTCAGTCGCAAAAGAGTTCTCAAAAGCTTCTGCATTTCAGGGTGAGAGAGAGCATCCAGGTGGGAGAGACTGACGAAAGAATCCAAGAAGCCCTGTGGTAAAGGCGTCGGCTCCGTAGTAGATAGAGGAAGATGAGTGGTTGTCCAGCATCCAAGCGAGCGATGACCGTGATCCCAGAGATGAAGCAGGGGAAGACATTTTCGTTTTCCTCTAAGTGAATCGCTTCCTTTTTGCTGACAGATAGGCCTTGAATTCCTGAATATGGAGAGATGAGCCATGATGGCATCGATCATCAAAAGTACGATTAACAGTAGCACAGTCCGGACACCAGGGGTGGGGATCCTTTGTGTGGACTTCTGCACCTTGCAGAGTGTGCAAAACTGCTGGGTCATAACAAAGCTGCAACACGCAGAGAAACAAACATATAACTTATATGAAAAAGCACCATAAGGGAATTTGGTTTACACACAAAAAAAAAACCCTACAGCAGAAAAATGGAGTAACACCTCTGCACAAAAAATGAGCACGCCTCAGTGATGAGAGAAGAAAAGAGTACACAACCAAAATGGCTGCCCCCACTGAATTACGCAGAGCACAAAAAAATAGCGACAAATGGATAATTAAGCAAAGTTATGTGCACAACAACACACATAGGAAAAGAAGACGGACTGGGCTCCAACATTACCAGCACGTGCAATGAAAGATGGACAAACAACATGGAAACTAGGAGATATCGCCATGAGTCGAAAAACACAAGATAGCCAGCTACAACTTTAATACAAAGCAAGCAGCAAAATAGTGTAATCAAACAAAAATCACGTCTGACAGGTAAGACGCTTGAAGTAAAAGTGAAGTTTGGATTCTTCGCAAATGCGTGGTTAGGGAGATCAACAGTTGTCGATACATGAGGTAGCCATTTGGTAGAATGGCGTATCAACAACAGTCTGATCTCTTTTAAGCGATGCCTGAGGTAATATGCATAAGCCCTATGGTAAGGTAAGTTAAAAATTGAGCATTTATGGGACCATCTGGGGTGTCAAGTTCAAGTAAGGGATCCATCTGTTCAAAATCTACAGGAATTAGCCCAGGCTCTTCATGAGGAATGGCAGAGGATTCCAATGATGCGCATTCAGCGTTTGATTTCCAGCATGAGGAGGAGGCTTGCAGCAGTTATCCGTGCAAGGGGAGGATAAACCAAATACTGATGTCACCATTACTGTTGGCTTAGGATTGAACAGTTAACGTTTCTTGAGAACTTTGTATGCGTTGGACCACAGACATTGTCTGTGTGACCATTGTTTTAGACATGATTATTGATAATGTTTTTAGTGCCCCCATATGACCGTCAGTAAATAATATTACAGCTGAAAGTAGCAGCAGTGTTGGTAGTTGATGGATTGACACTTTAGATGGTTCAGTTAACGAAATTATAACCATGTGTTTGGTTTCCATATCATAAATGACCAGTGTGTTGTGTTAAACACAATCTTATGGCATGAAAATGGGTGGTGCTTAAGTAATGATCATGTGTATATTTATACATTTCTGTTCACTGTAATTCTTAAGTGGAATTATTCACAAGTACAGTGACAGACATTCTGGCAGATGTGCTTCACACAATCAGTTGTTCATTTTGTTATTCAATCTGACAAGACATAAAAAATTGTAAATGGTAGTACAGTGTGCAGGCTGAAATTGAGATTGGTATATCATGAAACACATTGTTTTCATTAATTTTTCCAATGTGTACCATATAGAAGGAAATATTGTTGAACTTTCAATTATTCAGAAATGTCAGGTCAAATGTCAGGTTATTGTTCCTGTTGTATAACTGGTAAAAATGAAGTCATTTAGTTCCCTACAGAAGGTGACATGTTTGCTTTGTGCAGCTTCCAGGAGATGTTGACGAGTATCCGAAGTTAAAAGTAGGTGAGTTTGGATTTTAAGTCACAGTGGCTGTGTTTCAGCAAAATTAACAATGTCAAAAGATTACATTTAATAAACAAATTTATGCCATACAAAGAAATTGTTTGCAAAGGACATTGAAATCACTTGATCATAAAAGAATATTGCTACATTGAGTGAGTACTTTTTTACGCTGCTTTCTGCAATAAATTCCAGCAATATTAATATTAAGGGACACCAGATATGGGCTTCACACACTGGACCCTTGTGGGGAATTGAACCCAAAATACAAACTGGGTATAGATTACCTGCTATTGATGGAGGAAAAATAGGAATTTTTAAAGGAAAAATACAATTTGGCTATAGATTAACATTCACAAAGTTTATGAGTTTCGAACCAGTAAATCACAATACAGCATTAAATAAGAAAAAGATAATATTGTCATCACAAAATTAACATTTGCCAGCATTTTCAACCTTTACCTTTAACACCCACAACTGTTTTGTTTTGTATCTTGATTTCAGGTTGGATTCAAGTGACACAAACAAAATGTTTCAATAACTCTTTTGAAAACAAATATACAGAACCAAAGTTTCTATTGCAGGGATGGCAACAGCAAAATCGGTTTTCAGGTGAAAACATATTACTGTGTCATCGAATGGGGGTTCAGACAAATGACAAAAGTGATCAGTCAATGCAAAGCCAATGCAAAGCCATTCACACAAAGCTCTCCATAGTGAAAATGGAAGTGGTTTTGTGCAGTGTTGCAAATATTCAACTTGTCCCTGTTTCTGATGGCTGATAGAAGATATTTTCATGCTAAAGTTTGCCACACGTAACCATTGTGCTGGCACCAGTAAAAGCATAGACTTTGAAGCTAAGACTTTAAGATAAAGTATCCTGGCTTAATGGGTTTTCGTTCGGAGAACAATAAAATATTTCGTGAACGAAAAATATATAACATCTTTTAATATCGTTCAGCCTACCTTCAGACAAGATGAAGTTCATTTCATAAACTGTTATATTCCCATGCATATCACACATTTTCTATCGTCAAGCCGCCACTTTTATCAAAGCAATCTCATAGTTTTGCTGGACGTGACATCATATGTTTTTGATCCTTTCATTGGCTGAATAATCATGTTGAGATAGTATGACTTGCCCCTTGTATCAAACACTTACACTATACAGTCAAACATTTCAGATTGCAGAGATAATAAAGAACTTCCCTTTCTATTGTAACAGTTACAATACACCTGCGGGAGTAGATTTCCCAGGTCAATTATCGTGGTGATTACCATATGAGACGGAAAGTCATAGGATTCCCCGTCCAGCTACCCCTTGTCATCATTATCCAGAGCCTAATAATTACACTGCCGGTATCTGGCCTTTTTGCATTGATAGCCTTCACGGGGCAAAATAATTTGAATGACACTAGTGTCTGCTTGGAAATGAATTTTGCAATTCAATTCCGATTTTACGTGATCAACTTTGCCATTTTGGCGTGCCATGAAAATAAATAAATCTAGCAGCGTGGTCATATGACTAGTAACGTGATCTTGTAAGGTAGTATGTAAACCATACAGGCAAAACATGAATGGCATCTTTGGAGTAAAGATTTATGATATTTATGCATTTGAAGTAGTATAGGGAATGATAGTTCTGGCTCACTTTCAAGAAATGTCTCTACAAAGCCTTATTTAGTAAATAAGGCTTTGGTTGGGTCATTAGCTCTTGCTACTATTACCCCTACTACAAAAAAGTTGGCGGTAATTACTGTGCCTTGGTAGGAGGTAACACTGTGCCGTACGGTACGATCAATAATTCTTCTCTTACAAAACCCCTACCCGGCCCATCCCTCAAGTAGTATAAGTTAGGTTCGTCGGCTTTCATATCCACTTTATCTATGTTGTAAGTTTTGATTGACCATATAGGATCGGTGGCTCGCTTACGGCTATCGCCCTCGTGTTCCCCCGGCTGGTATAGATACCTCACTAGGGCCCTATCTGGTATCTGTTTCTCCTTCCCACGCAATGGAGCGGCCGACTCTGCAACTATTGATTTTAGTTTGATAGCGTCTGCCGGTTTCTTACCGGTGAGACGGGTGACTTCATGGTTGATTGCTGACACCACCTTGGGTAACCTCGTGACCCATTCAGTCGATCGTTTTCCAGGGGTGGTCATCTCCCTAGCATACTGATAGCCGAACAAGCGCTCAGCCAAAGTCCTATTAAATCTCTCAACTATGGCTTGGCTGCGATGGGCTCCGGCCGTGCCACGCCTGACCTTTGTATCGTGTTTGGCTAGCAGTTGTGACACGGCACCCATGAACTCCCGTCCGGGGTCAACTTGCAGCTCTGTTGGCCACGTCAGCGGGCTGCGTTTGTATATGCGTTCGAATCCTCTGGCTACCTGAGCCGAATCTTTCGTGGTCAAGGGTTCGGCTTCCTTGTAACGACTGGCTACGTCCACTACGGTTAAGGCATACTTGTACCTCTTGTCGTGGGGTAGGAACAGTAGGTCTGCATGGTGAACGCTATTAGGTATGTTAATACCGAACCTCCTTCTAGGCACGTAGCGTGGTGCCGGTAAATAGATCTGCCACAGGGCTTGTTTTTCAAGCCACGCTTTGGCTTCCTCCGGGGGTACTCGCGCTATTTTAGCTAGCTTATCTACTGCGCTAGCTCCTTTCCAGTACCCACGCGGGCTGTAGTAAATAGCCTCAAATTTTTTCATGTCCATACGCGTATGTGTTTATACCATCAATAGCTATCCAACGTTTCGTGTCCATAGGCGATAGGGACGTCTTGTTTATAGTCAGTCCGTATATCTTATGCCCATCACTTCTAAGTGTGTTCATTTTATGTCTAAAGGTACGGGTCTTGAACAGGGCTTCCTTGAATCTGGCGTGTTTGATGTGTTGTTTCACCACATACTTCTTAACCCCCTTAGCCTTCCGGATCTCACTATTGTCGGCTTTCAGTATGGAGTACATCTTAGGTCTCAAACCTATGTACTCGGCTATGGGCGTGCCAGCACACTCGTCCTTCATCTTACCTAGGACCTTTTTATTTACCGTGCTGTGTAGGGTATGGGTCTTAGGGTAGTCGCTGGTGTCGTATAAATCGAGGTGTTTTTTCATGTCCTCGTACACGTCCTCGGTTCGAATCTCCATCAGCAGGGAATCCGTGTCAGTGTACAGCACTTCACACCTGTCGCCGTACTGTTTCTTGAGCTCGTTGTAGTAAAAGTCGTACATCAGGTGTTTGGATAAATCGAGGATGCTCATCCCCACGTAAACAGGCCGGTTGAATTTTATGTGGCTTTTCTTCATGTGTATGGCAACCAGGTTGTCTGTAAATATTTTATTACGGTTGAATGCCGGACTGGCTATCAATTTCCTGAGCTTGTCTTCCTCACTAGATCTAACCAGCTTCACGGTTACGCGTTTCCTCAGGTTTTCCATAGTCTTACCAAACACCGAGTTATTCATGAGCTTGTAGAGATTTTTCTCAAAATCACTGGTGGCTTTTTTTCGTAGGTCTGTGTTCATTCTGATGTAGGGCTCCATCCATGGGCTCTGGTCGAACATGAGCACCCTGTGTATTTTGGTCAGCCTCATACCCAACGACAGGTACAGCTGTAGGTTGCGATAGTGAACGATGTACTTGGTCTTATTCATTAAGTTAGGCACGAGTTTTTCAACGTCTGTCACACGACCACCTGACAAGTTATGTTGGTACTCAGAAATCCAGTCTGTGTTAACCCTCATACGTTCGGGGGCCAGGGGGTAGCTGTTGTGCGATGTGTGTAATTCCTTGGGATACTCTAAGTCAACTTCGAGGATATACCCTTTGTTCGAATCTGGTGCGACCCCCATAACATCAACGTGGGGTACCCATTCGAATCCCCCTGTAGGTAGATACTGGCTCATGGCCCAGCCGTACAGGTTGTTTGCGTCGAGGTATAGAATGTGATTGGTTGGTTTGTTAGGATCGTAACCTTTCACGTATTGATTATTTGCTTTCGCGTATCGTTTGGATGCCATGGAAATCCCACCTCGCAAGCCTTTCTCAATGAATAGGTGCATGTCGTAATCTGTGAGCAATTCCAAATTAACTCCGGTCTTTTTAAGCAAGGCGTCCCACGACAGACCTGGGCTGGTGTAATACCATGCGGGGTCGAGTTTATACTGCTTTAAACATGTCTGCCGAAACGTTTCAAACACGTCGGCTAACAGCAGTACATCTGTCCTCAAGTACAGGTCGTGATAATCACCCAGGTTCTTACAACCCAGTTTATTCCATACGTTAGTCGCGTGCGAGTAATCATCTCGTGAGACGGACGCCTCATTCAGCTTGCTATAAAAGCAGTCAATAGGGGGTAGTCTGGTCTCGGTGAACTTGGCCCAACTATCCATGTACTCATAGGGGTACACACCCTTCCTCATAAGCAGGGGTCTAGTCTCGGCGTCTGTGTATCGATCGGTGATAGGGAAGGTATTGTTGGCCTTGACCAGACTGTCGAGTGACGACAGGAGGAACTGAAACGAGTCAATGAACCTAAGTCCGTTTAAGCTGAAGGAGATGTATCTCTCCATGTTGTTGGGGATGCACGTTATATTACCATCGATTTTCGCGATGGCCTGCATGATCAAGTGTGAGTCGTACCCTCTCAAGTTGTGAAAGACAACGGGGATGTTTATTGTCTTAGGGTTGATTTTAAGCTTGAGGTTGCACGCGTTGTGAGCGGCGCCTCTATACTTACCAGTTATGTGGCAGTGATCTCTCACCGAATCACCGTTAAGTGGTGAGTCGCACACGTGACAGTTAGTGCTACTAGCGTGAGCTAGCCTGTCGGCTCGGGTCATACGCATGGGAGCGATTCTATACAATGCATTCCTAATAATTTTTTCTTCCTCCTGCAAACACTTTAGAAACCTTTCAGCCGCGTCAGGGCCCCTATACACTACCGGAGCTTTCGTTTCCCCGTCACAACGGACGACAATGTATCCAAACGAACAGGCTTTATGCTCTTGTGTCTTGTGGGTGAAGCTACCACTGGGAGCCTCGCCGGCGGCAGCCACTAAGGCTTCGAAGTCGGCGTATATAATATAAGGTACAGACATTTGGTTCTTGTGGTTACTGAATTTTAGGATATTTTCACCTTCCTTAGGCATGTCGACTCGTATGGCCGTCTGCCCCACACCTTGGCAATCCTCCCGGTGGGATTCTAATAAATCAGCTCGACTGAAACCGTGTAGGCATCGTACACAAAAGTGTTTTTCCCCAACGTGTTTCGACTGGTCGTGCAACAACCGGCTGAGATGTTTTATCCACGTGTAGTGATACTTTTCACCTCGCTGGATCATGAATATATTGATAACTTGGCGATCCTTCACCGGGCTGACCCTGTGTACTATTGTTGTGTTACCTTCGTGCCCAAAGACATTTATAGCCAGATTATTCTGTTTTTCTACTTTAGTGATCTGGGATATTGGGGTGGGTTCATCTATACCATCCCAATTAAGCCTATCGTCTTGGGGATAGCTAGAAAGCCTATCTGAATTCTTGCCAGCTGGAAATAAGGCTGACCTGATAGCTAACCTCAGGCAATCGTTTCCTCTATTCTTAACGTTTACTATGGCATGTTTGTTCCTATAGTAGGGAGGCAAGGCTAGGTATGACCCGCCTCTGAACGGCACGTAGTTAGCTATGTCTAGATAGACATTATCGATTTTATCTACAGCCCACCCGGACCCTAAGTGTGTGTAGCGTTCTAGGTATTCTCGTATCTGCTGAAAACTTGTATCGATTGATGCGTCAATGGTCTCTGCATGTGTGACGACCTCTTGTTTACCTCGGAAGTAAGGCTGAACATACTCAGTGGCCCCTGTGGGGCCCCCAACCTGCTTATCGAGCGACATTTTCACTGTGATCTGAAACTTGATACTTCCTAGGTTATTTAGTTCCTGGTTGACCTTATCAGCTATCAGAACCTTGATATCTGTAATGTCTATGTTTCTATCAACGCGCATGCGCCAACCTCTCAAATAATTGCCTACGGCGTGCTCAGTGCGCACGAACTGTAGGTCAATAGCTCTATTCTGTCGTAATAATTCTACAAGCTGTGGTTTTCTCATACGGGAATACCCACCTAAACCCAAATCGTGTGCCTCGGCTTTCAGTTGTTTTACAGTGGGACGTGCTACGGGGGCATGTGATAACAATGCGGTTAACCCGGCTCTCCCCAAGTTTGAATAACCCGTGTGTCCAAGCTGTTTTGCTTGAGCTTTTAATTGTTTTACCGTAGGAGGGGCTTCTAAACCTAGTAATCTCAACAATGCTGACTTCCGCATTCGAGAATACCCGATGACACCTCTCTGTTTTGCGACCCGCTTGAGCTCGCTTACAGTAGACATCGTGTTTACACCTAAGAGAACCAATGTCTAATTGGTTCACAGTAAGGGGAGGTAACCCTTAAGTGGCTATCTTGAGCAGTCGCCTACGTTCTTTTATGTAGCCTTTTTTATTCTCGTAGATGAGTTGATGTCTGACTACGTTCGCTCCGTGAGCTTTACATAGACAGTAGTGCCCTTTAACCCCGATACCACACACAGAACACGTGTAGTTAGGACTTCCCATATGGAAACAACAGAACCCCTGATTCCTGCATTTCCTACCACAGGCCTCGGTCTTCCCCATAAGTATGTATTCACATCGGTATGGAGCGGGTCTCATGTTTACTTATATAGGTATTTTAATTTAATTGCTTCGCAACCAACGCAGTAGCTGCTATACCCAACACTATGAAGCCCAGTTCACGATTCATTTGTCCCTTGGATGGTGTGTAGTACTGAGCGAGTGTGGGTTTATTTAGCGGTTCCAATTGTTTACCAGTTAGTAGATAGTATTCTTTCATTGCTTCATCGACATCGTTGAATGTTTTAATGGCATGGTTTTCACGCTGGAGTTGTTCGTTAATAAAATCGATCCTCTGGAGGCGTTTTTTAGCGTACTCAGCCTGTGCCCTTTGTAATTTCTCAGTAGCGAGATCGTGCCGCTTCCTTTCTTCCTGTATTTCAGCCGCGTGATCATCTCGTAGTTTCGAGAAGAGGAAATTACTCCCGGAAAATGCCAGGGCATTCACTAACGCCCCACCGACCATCATAGCTATCGTGGCCATCCCTATATTTATTTCATTATATTATCAGGTATGATCCCTTGTTTTACTAGGATGTCTTTTGTGGCCATCGCCATACCAAGGTTCATTATGAGCATACCCATATCCTGCAGGTTGAAATCTAGCTTGATAGTTGGTTGTTTAAGCACCATTTTAGTCAACCTAGCGTACCCTACGGCTAGACTGGCGACCACTGTGGCGTGGTATGCGTCGTTGACGAACGTTTTCCCCTCAGACATTATGTATATGATATAAAATATTAAAATTATAACATGATATGCGGGTCTACCGTGGGGGTGGGGGGCTCACTGTTGGGTGGGGGCTCACTGTGGGAGGGTACCCCCACGTAAAACCACGAGATAGCCAAGGCAGCAGTTACACCTACAGCCAACAACAGTCGGGGGTTGGTCACTTTATGTTGGTTACACCACCGCTTTTTACCGGCAGCTACTCTCTTAGGATTCTTCTGCCTGGTCACTTCCCTCACCTCGGGAGGGGTTTCCCTCACTGGTTCCTGTGTCACTTCCGTCACCTCGGGAGCAGCATCCATCTATACTATTATTATTATTTTTTCTCTCAAATTGACAATGTTTTGCTGTGATAATCGCCGCCGTCACTGGAGCCAACAACATACCATATTTGTGGTACAGCCCGCAGCTGATAGAGCTCACGGCGTGTTCGATAAAAGGGTCTTTCTCGAGGTCCTCCCACAGGTAAAGTCGGCGCTCTGGTGGAATGGGAAGGAAGTGTGATACAATACCGGTGTATATCTGGGTCATAGCCGATCCTATTGTCTTTGTCATTTCTGCTCCGAGCCGGGACTCGTATCTAGCGTACAGCTTATCGATTTCTTCCGCTGACATTTTGTGAATTTTATCCGGAGTGTAGTCTCCAAAGTAATGTTTGGCTTTGCCGCCAACAGCCAACGCCACCAGTTTCTCTCGCTTGTCATCAGTGGGGGCTGCCGGCGGCGTTGGGGAGACCCCCAACTGTTCGAGCAATTCCTCACACTCCATCTTATAATACAACAAGTAAGATTTAGTTTTAACTATATAATACCCGATACAGACAAAACACAGAGAAATGAAGGTTAAGTTGCACACGACAAATACTTCAAATATCATAGCTATGCTTAGCTTTGCTTAGCTTTGCTTAGCTTTGCTTAGCATACTATATATGCTACTGGTTGGTCGGTCTTGAGCACGAGCTTAGCGTGTTTAGTTTCAGCGAGCTGTTTCTTCACCCGTTCCCGTTCTAATTTGCTCATCACATCGTTCTCTCTCAAACACTCCTCGAACGAATCCCTGTCCTTGCAGTGAAATAAGGCCACCCATCGCGTCTGCTCCCTGAGGTCTTTCAACACCGAGTTGAACTTCTGCGTTAGCACCCAGACGCTGTGATTTGCATGCCGGCCGGAGAAGGCCAGGTACGATAGCATGTCTCTCTTTTTTGTTATCTCGCGATTAGCGCTGCAGTCGTCCAGTATGAACAGCGTCGGTTCCCCTTTAAATTTCTCGTGAAGAGCTTTCAACCAGTCCTGCAGGCGTGTTCCAGGGTCGATTTTGTGTACGTCCGGGTCCGTCATCACCCAAGGTCGCGCGTACGTTTTATTCATGCTCAGAGTAGGGCACATGATAACGATGTTATCAAACACATCCTTGTAGTAACCCTCCAACATATCCAACACGAAAACGGTCTTCCCACAGCCAGTCTGCCCGCACACTATGGCGCAGTGTGGGTCAGTGGGCAGTGGGGGGTACCCCCCATCAGTAGATGGCTTGCACGAATCTCCCATTGTCTATATTAAGTTGCGCGTCCATAATAACGTACAGATATAATTTCAACTTACCAGCGGTTTGAGCCTTCTTAGTAATCTGGATGGTTATCCCTTCGCTGCCGTTATCTATACGGCGCCCGCTACCGTGCAGTTTATCATCATCCGTGGATCGCATGTCCAACCATAGTGCGTACTTGGTGGTCAGGTATTCACCGATCTGCACGGAGCCTAGGTCCAGGTCCTTTGTTATGTAGTCCCCAACTGGTAGCTTTTTTATCTCATCCCACTGCTGGTGTGGTCTCATACCATGACTGAACAGCTGGTTGGGCACGCCCTCGATGGTCACTTCCACCTTTTCAATCTCGGGGTTGAAAAACTTCTCGCTGTCCCTCCGGAATGGATCGTAATCCTCCACGGGGACGACCAGGATACCTTTCATCGATCGCGCAGGCACGTTCAGGTTGATATTCCACACAGTGTCGCTCTTATCTCGCACGACTGATCTATGCCTCAGTACGCGATCGTACAGGATAGCCATCTTCCCAGAGTACTGGCTTCGAACCTGCCTGGCCAGCTCAGGGCTAGTGACCATGTCGAACTCCAGAGAGATGTTGTCTATGGTATAACTAGCCTCATCACCGTTCGGCGTACGCACTACTTTGCTATAGTCGTTAAACGTGAGCTCGTATTCGAGCCTATCACCCAGCGCGGCCTGGTAAAACGGCGCGTGTCCCGTGAGTAACTCGAAGTCGAGCGGCACGCAGAATCGATTCCCATTGCTCGAGCGATGGCCTTTTCACCGTCCGATAGCTTGTCTTGCTGGTCTGTCGTGAAGACGTATCCTATGCGCGCCCGGGTTGATTTACTGATACCCTGGTACACATCATTGACTCGTTCTCTCTCGCTTTTCCAGAGATCCTTGTAGCAGTGAAACACGTCGCTGTCGTCGATGCTCAGCACCTCGTTACCGCTGATCTTGACGGTCGTTTTCTTGATGATAGCTCGACCCACGTTCCGCACTAGCTCGCGTTTGTCGTTGTCGGAGGTCAACGTGATATTGAACGCCAGTCGAACAGTGCCTGGTACAATGAGGTCATTCTCACCAAGGTTTGGAAATCTAACCAGCAGAGTTTGATTCTGGTCTATCTTGCTGGGATTATTGGTGATGGTCACCGACTGGCGCACGGCTCTGGCACCTAATGGCTCTCTCAATTTTCTGAAAGGATCTAATTTTCTGCCGTACATTGTTATATAAAAGAAATATATTTTTAATACTAATGGATGAAGACATAGATATGACGGAGATGCCGGGCGCTAGTGCCCAGGCATTCGATGATGAGCAGGAGACCTCATTTACTAGTTCACCATTGAACCAAGAACTCTTGGAAACAACGGTAAATGATTATTACGAAAGTTTAAGAAGAGATAAAAACTACGTTGAACCACAGGGTCGATACCATAAGAATTTTTTTATTGATACAAAGGGTGTTCTACGCCTTAAGTCTGACCCAGGGGTTGACCTATTTAACAAGAGCAATAAAAAACCACTGGCCTTGTCAACTCTAGCCAGCCGCCATGGTGTCGAATTTATCCGTAAAAATCTAAACATGAATGATTACGGTGGTGCAATACCTAAGGCCGTTAAAGAAGATCTGCAAGCTACCAGATCCCACCTCACCACTAGAGATGAAATGACACCACAGCGTGCTACAGAAGCCTCGGACAGCATAGAAAAACTGTTGAGCACCTACTGGGACAAACCGTTACCGGGGTTTGACTTTCCGGTAAGGGAACTGCGCGGCTTAGACGAAGCCGTGAAACGCGTGCGTGGAGAACTCGTGAACAACATGGGGAAACTGAACGAAATCGACGAGCACATCGCTAGGGAAAAAACCAAACTCAACGAAACTGAAAACGATGATATGAAGCGCCGTATCAATGAACGACTACGCGATTTAGAAGACGAGAGACGTACACGATTGGAATCCGCTTCCTCGAATCGTGAACAGCTTCGATCCCAGATCAGTCGTATTCGGGAAACAATCGATAGAATACTGAATGAGGATACAACTTTAGCCAACAGGATTCGGATATTGTTCCGGGAGCAAGGGATCACCATCGATAGCATTCTGACTGCATTGGGTTTCATTATATCAACCCTGGTGGTGTCACTGACAGGGGGAACCCCTGTGGGGCCTGCCGGCGGCGGGGGAACTCCCACAGGCGGCGGTGTTAAAGACTGGATAAAACAACTCGGGGAAGTCCTAGCTAAACTGGCTGGTAAAGCCGCCGAAGCCCTTCCCGGCATCCTGGGTAGCATCGTCTCGTGGTTGTTGGGCGCTCTGTCTAAAACTGCCATGTGGCTCAGTCAAAACCTGTGGGCAGCCATAGTCGCCGTGGCGGGTCTGGTGTACGTAGCGGCTAAGAAATCTTTAACCAAATAAGTCCCAAAGTTACCCCACCAACCACCAGGGCTGTTTTATTATCAATATGCTGCTGATAGGGGGGTGCCCCCACATGCATATGGGGGTGTGTGGGGGGCACATGAACTTTAGACTCCGGGGGCGGCGCAACTATACCCGTTTCACGTGGTGGGATGTGTGGGATATAGGTGGTGTTAATATCGGGGTTGATACCCAACTTTTGATCCTTCGTGGCTATGACTATTTTGTTGTTATAACCCACCACTTTTTTTACTCTCAGTTGCATATCACTCGGAGCCATGTACAACCCCACGCCGAACACGTAATTGACTTTCGATCTGGCGTATTCTAACACGTTTTGGTAGCGTTCGATGGCCCGCGGGAGATCAACTGGAGAATTGATAGCATCATCAACGTTGGCAACGAACTGTGTCTGAGTGTCGTAAGCAGTTCCCTTACCGAGGATGTTGGAACGCGTCATCGACTGCGCACCCAACAGCGCCCACACGTACGTTCGAATCGAGTCGTTCAACCTGGCTACCCCGGCACGAGTGAATCCTTTCGACGTGTCCAGCATGAACATTTTCCACCCGTCTGCGGTTGACTGCTCCACTTTCTGGACTGTGAAAGCAACACCACCTTTAAAGTTCATACGATCATCCCTCCATTCATTACTCAACAAAGCAAAGTCCTGGCGTAGTATATCTCGTTTCAGTAAATCATCACTGACTTCTTTCACTGATCGCGCGCCATCATAAGGAATACCCAACCCGTGGTTCGTCCCCGGCAAACGCCAATCCGTCTTCGGGTTTATTTCGAATTCATTGCAAATACGTTCGTAGGCCCGTCTATCGTACGGGTTGTTTGTTGCGCCCCACGCTTTGTCCTGTGGGAGGGGGGCGCTGATCTCTTTAAGGATACGTCTGACCTGGTAGTACACGTGGAACTTGAACACAGACTGACTCAGCGGTCCACGCCGAGTGTCGGCCAATGTCACACCACACCCCGTTGTAGCGCACCACACGGCAAAGTTGAATTGATTCTGCCAGAACTGCATAGGGTTGTTGAACCAAGCGTGGACTGCCTCAATGTTAGTCACCGAAAGCTTATACTTATCGAACACATCTAAAAGCTGGGCATTGAAATACAACTCAGGAGCAACCACGATCTTCATGGGGGAGAAATCTACATCCAGTTTAGGGTAAAACACACCAGGGGAATACATTTTAAAACTATTATATAATGAGCATATATACTCTAACATGTACATAACATGCGATCGATAACACGTCAGGTCAACTCGAAGTCGCACTCTGCGATATCACCTGCCTACCGCAATGGACTAACATCAACGCCAGCAACAATAAGCTGTTCGTCAGTGGAACTCGCAGTCAGATAACTGACGGCTACTACAGCGTGTGCTCTCTAAACGACGAGGTCTTCAAACCCCTGGGAGCCGAACTCAAGATGAACGACTCAAACGGTACAGTGGTGTTAATCAACAACGGAAGAACCTCATTGAGGCTCGGCCGACCATTAGCGAGGATACTCGGTATGTCTCCTGACGAGATAAAACCAACAACAACCGTCACAGGCACGAAGTTACCCGATCTAGTACCGTACCGAGAGCTGTACATTCATCTCGGTCAGGTGAGCACAACGTACAACATTCAAGGAGGTCACCCTTCCACTATACTGAGAGCAGTGCCGGTGAAAACTGAGAAATTCAACGACGGTAGAACCGAGTCGTTTTCACCACGGCAGTATAAGAGATTAACCCAGGGCAACATACCTGAGTTGACAATATCGGTGTTAGATATAAATCATAATCCTGTAAATATAGGATACCTCAGCTTAACGCTTCATGTAAAATGACCAGCGCACAAGGGCCCGGAGTGAAAAAATGCGTCAATATCGGGATCTCCGACCTTGGAGACACGCGCGGTTTCGACGCTTCCGGAGTAGATGGTAAATCGTACGCCTTGCAACTGAAAAACAACATTTACAAACGCGTTGAAATCCCCTCCGGTGGAACCCTAAGTGATATAGTAGATACCACAAGAGCAACAGTCAACACTAAGTACACCCTTGTCAACACCGGTGATAATAATTGGGTAATATACCCATCGTTCGGAGGTAAACTGTTCGACTTAGACGATGTTGAGAGCACTACCGTCGCCCGAAACAAGCCATATATGCTCGTCTTCACCGAAGATGACAAGTGGGTGTTGTTACCCGATAACAACTGGTTTATCAATATTAGACTCGTCTCCCCCTACGTGTTCACTGATAACAAAGACAACCACCTAAACAAAGTCGTGAACAATGGAACCCTGCTCGTGGCTTACGTCCCAACTCAGAGACGTAGCATAGTCGTCAGCCCAGTCAACACTATAGCAGCCCACATGCTATCGAGTAAACCAGCCATACAAAACGTGAAATTGCAGTTGGTGTCTGAATTCGAAGGTGTGGTCACTATACTAGAGGATCTACCGGCAAACTCAACACTGATCATCAAAGTCTACCTAGGGGAACCATCGGGGAATGATGTCGAGATCGTGAAGGGGATCAAACTCGGGTGGGTGAAACGACACCAGTATCAAGTTTGCAACGTTTACGTGCGGGTGGGTGTCGACTCCAAGACCAGTCTGCAGGGGGTCAACGTGATCGTGGAAAACAAGATATCACTAATCAATATCTTCCTGCCTGACAACATACACTTCATGGGTATGAAGTTAACCCCTGAATTATTATCAGAAAACCAGTTGGAAATTATATCGTAATAGTATAATAATGACCAGTCATCATCCCAACACTACGCTTAACGACCTGGGAGATACGGAGGGATTCGATCAGCCTGGTGAGGAAGATGAATTCTACATCCTGCACTTCAAAGACAACGTGTACAGACGGGTGTCGTTATCAGATTTAAAAGAGCCTAAATGGATGATCAACTTAACAATCACCTCACCTTATATCACATTAAAAGAAGAAAGGGGGGGGTACATCTCTAAGATTAGGAATAACGGTACCTTGCCCGGGGATTTCATTACGGAGAATAACGCAACAATCTCGATAGAGTCTTATGTTGGAGAAAAAAGTAGGTTAAGTTCTGACACAGAAAGTAAATTAACATTTAGCAGTAAGTTTTTTTTACCCAAGGGGCATCTTAATCAACTAGACTACCTCTACACAATCATCATAGAAGTCGTCTTTACGTATTTTAACCAGGAAAACTCCTCGAAAGGACGCCAAATTTTACCCGGGTTGACAATACACTGGTATAACGAACACGTAGGTCAATATTGCCGTATTGTTATACAACGGGATAACCGGGGGGGTCCTATAAACCGCTTAATAAGCCTCCCTGGGGTTTTTATTACAACAGAAAAGTCTATTGGCTTCACACCTATTATCCTTAATTATGATCTATCCCTTGTAGGCTTCAAATTCATTCGTGAAATATTAACTGAAACCCAATTAAAATATTTTTCAAAATATATATTATAGATGGGTCTGTACCCAGTCGTAGAGGAAGTAGCGAAGACGCTGGAAACCGTAGATGGGTTCCGCTTGAGGCAGTTATGTGATGTGAAACGTCAACTAGAACAAGACCGTGACACGCGGAAAGCACTATGTAAAAAATACAATAGAGCTTTCAATATCGTGGACGGGGCTGACACTACCCTTATGGCAACCAGCATGGGACTAGGGGCGGCAGGCGTTGGGTTGTTAGCTACCATCGTGGCCGCACCTATAGTGCTAGGTATTGAAATAACGGCTGGGGTGACAGGGTTGGTAGGGTTGGCGCTTAAGTTAGTATCACGCAGACTTAATCGTAAGGCATTGAAACACGACGAGATCAGGGTTCTGGCCGAAGCAAAGCTGAACACAGTGAGTGAGCGAATTTCCACAGCACTCTCTGACAGTAAGATCTCAGAAGAGGAGTTTCGTTCAATCCTATCTGAACTCAAAAAATATAACGGAATGAAACAAGATATTCGGTCCAAGTCTCGTAAGTCTGCTATCAGCGAGGACGAGAAAAAAAAGTACATAGAACAGGGGATACAAAAAGCCCAGCAAGCCTTTATTACGAATACCAAAGTGATCATAGGCGGTTCACATTAAACTGTTTCATCGATATAAACGTCATAGGGGAACACGAGGGCGATAGCCGTAAGCGAGCCACCGATCCTATATGGTCAGTCAAAACTTACAACATAGATAAAGTGGATATGAAAGCCGACGAACCTAACTTGTACTACTTGAGGGATGGGCCGGGTAGGGGGTTTGTAAGAGAAGAATTATTGATCGTACCGTACGGCACAGTATTACCTCCTACCAAGGCACAGTAATTACCGCCAACTTTTTTGTAGTAGGGGTAATAGTAGCAAGAGCTAATGACCCAAGAGACATTTCTTGAAAGTGAGCCAGAACTATCATTCCCTATACTACTTTTGATTATGAGGTAGATATTGCATTAATGATTCCCTATTCAAAATCAATCTTTCGCTGATTATTTTAACTGTTGTTGACGGATGAAACTTTGATTCATAGTATATTTATGTCCCACCAAAAGCGGGGGATCGTGTTGTTGACATGCAGGATGCTTCTCATGGATTTTCCTGCATTATCACGCTATAAATGGGAATCATAATGGCCAATTGTAAACATATGACGATCGGAAATGTATGACGTCACGATACTTAAAAGTCATCATATCATTTCTAGTTTGAATTTACTCATCAAAAGGCCTGTTGTGTGACTTAGAGTCCAGAACCATCTGACAACTGATGACGTTTTCATTTCAAAATATCTGATATCCTACCTTGGAGGCGACGACTGAAAACCTCTACAATTCTGAAAAAGAAAAAGGACATTTGCAGAACTGGCAACTTTTGCATGACATTAGTCTTCATCAGCAATGAAACTAGCTGTCAATCTTCATTATTCAAATTTCATCTTCAAAATCAAATACAATAAACCCTGCTGACGTGGGTTTCATACTATTGAAACACACACAACAAACAAGGCTGGAAGACACTAACTGCATTAGTCTTCATCAGCAATGAAACTAGCTGTCAATCTTCATTATTCAAATTTCATCTTCAAAATCAAATACAATAAACCCTGCTGACGTGGGTTTCATACTATTGAAACACACACAACAAACAAGGCTGGAAGACACTAACTGCTGAAACACACACAACACTAACTGCTGAAACACACACAACACTAACTGCTGAAACACACACAACTCACACTGCTGGAAGACACACATTGCTTCGCCTCATGTCATACTCCGCCTCATGTCATACTTCAGCGAATAAATACTGGCAACCACAAATAATGACTTAGCTGGGCATAAAGACATTTCCTCAAACTTCAATATATTCCCTAATTTGACAATTTATAGCTTGAAATATTTTGAAATAGAAAGAGATGTACTTATTGTGACAAATTAACATTTTCAAACATCAGACAAAATTTACGTCTGTTTTCTAAAACGTCTGACTGCCTATTCCTATAACAGCCACAGAACAATACACAAAAGTTTACTTGCCATTTTGGGAGCTAAAATGATATTTATGAAATTCAGACAGGCTGTAGAAAAAGAAGCGTTACAGGTACTCGCAGAAGCATCTCACAACTTTGGAATTAAAACAGGTACAAGAAAAGAGAAAGAACTCCATATTTATTGTACTTTTGTCCTTCTTTCATGATGATTTTCAAGTTAACCCATCAGTCTAAGGGATAGTATGGACCCTTCCAACAAGTTAGTCCTTATATGAGCAAAACACAAAACATTCTGATGAAGAAGTGTGGTGTAGGTGATAATTTCTGGCCAACCCAACTGACACACAAACTCTTATTGATTCTCCCATATGGCCTGTGTATAGCCATTAGCAGTTGCAGAGTCAGGAAATGAAAGAATTCCTGCTCAAACCTGTTACTTGTATGTAAGGCATGGATTGGCTATATATGGCAATGGCGGAAATATGGCCACAGACTAAGTGGAGAGTAGAGTTTTCTGAGTGAGAGTTGAAAGGATGGTGAATGTCACTTCCGCAAGAGCTAAGTTAAGAAGGATCACTTCATAAGGGCAATCAATATTACTGACTCAGAAATCATGAAAACCAATCTGCCTCAAATCAGAAGGCCACAGGTGTATCACTACGCACTATCCATGCATTTACAGTCCAATAACTTTAGTTTGGGGATATACATGCCTACCGTACCACAAACCTGTTTCTTGCCACAAATCAGCGTAGTGAGACAACTGAAGGTATTCATGATCAGATAATGTCTTGCCAAATTGGCCAGATGCAGTACAATTTCAAGCATCATGCTTCTTGTCCAGTGAAAAGGTGGTAAATAGAATTGTATGCAGTATCCATCAAATGACACAAAGACTTCATGCCAATCATCTGCCTGATTGTATCTAGTTGCATGCATGGGTACACTATTAGTATGTTCAGGGGCTATTCACTATTGCACCGGCTCATTCTCACTCAACTGGAAAACTTTACAGGCGAGAGGTGAGCAGTCCCATCACTGTCATATCCCTTAAACCTAATGTCTGCAGACACCACCATGCTTTTCCACTCCAAATGAATGTACCAAATATAGATCTCCAGAACTGGTGCAAATTCATCAAATACCCAAGACTCAGACTCAATGACACAAGAAAAACAACAGCAACTGGCTAAAAAAATGATACAACCATGTTCCACAATAAACTTGGAGTTAGATGAAACAACATCAGATAGTGATATCTTCATTGAAAAAGTAAACCCTTGGCCTTTGGAAATCAGATTTTTCACTCTGCACAGGCTTACTCTTTCACACAAAACCTTGGAGCTGGTTTTGTTCCTTCACATAAGCAAAACTGTCCTTGAGCTTGACAATCACATTGTTGAACATAAATGGCTTTCTGCTACAGTCTAAGTAAACTTAGTCTCAGTGTATTTTGTTACACTCCACCACTGAATCTAACATAATCTAGTAGAAGGTCGCGTCAGGTAACCTTTGAACGACCAATGAACATCCAATCAAATGCGAGACAGTTAAATAGATTTAACCAATTAACCAGTTGTCTGAACTGCTGCTATTTAGGGATTGGAGGGACTTTCAAAATATTCAGGTCACTGACACAGATCTCTCCACAAACAAAAACCGCATATAACACAATTATTTGACCTGCAGTATATACAATTTGGGGTTTCCGTTGACATGGTTACCATTAGCTAATATTTGCGCAAGATGACATCCTTGAATATTGCCCCAAACACCATTTTCAATGACTGTTTACTCACCATTGTCATGGTTGTATGTACGCCGTGTGCATCACCCAGAAGCGACCATATATAACATTCGGAATAGTTCGAGTACGAACCTTTCGAGATAAGTTCAAAAGGTATGTGCAAATGTGCAATTTCGCTATTTGGTAAGCTGTGTTCTGATTGGTCAATCTCAAAGGTTACCTGATGCGACCTCCCATAAGGTTTTGTTATACTCAGTAGTGGAGTATAATGAAAAGTACTGAGGATAAGTTTACTTAGACTGCTTTCTGCTATGACGTCTTTCCAAGTAAGACATCATCCTGACCTTACCATACAATAAGATATAAATGAAAAAATGATTTTGGGGATAAAGTATATCTGCACAAGTATATATACGATTTTCATTGAGTTGTTGTTTTCTACCCCTACAGATCATAATTCCAATATGTGGGAACCAGCATGGATATTAATGTCTAGACTTAGTAGTTCAACACAAAATGGTTTATGCATATGCCTGAGTTGACACTATGTAAATAACTGAGCCCCTGACATCCTGTTTACTTCCTTACACCATCATTTGATACCTCATTGGTTTATAAACATGTTGAAAGGAATGTCTTGGTAACATCAGTTCAAATTGCTTTAGTTGTTTTTAAAGATGCTTCAGGAAACCAGGAAGCCCAGACCAATTTAGTTGTACTGTCTACAAGAAAATGCCACTATACCAAAGTTGGTTTAAGTTGGAATGTACCCCTGTGTTAGAACTCATCTCCAGTAACCCATGCTTGTCATAAGAGGCAACTAACTTGACTGGGGGGTCAGGCTCTCTGACTTGGTTGTCACATGTCAGCGGCACCCAATTGTGCAGATTGATGATCATGCTGTTGATCACTGGACTGTCTTGTCCAGACTCAACTATTTACAGACCACTGCCATATAGCTAAATTGTGGCTGAGTGAAAAAACTCACTCACTCAGTGTTGTATATGAATGGATGATGGCGACATGTTGATCACTGACACCACAAAATCAAAATTCTTACCTGGCTAATTTACTGAGTCCTAGGATTCTCTTGTTTGGTAGATAACCTATTGAAACCTGAAATGAAAAAAGAAATACTGGTTTGCATGTTTATATTCACATAACAATATTTTTGGGTTTAGATTAAGAGTCAACAAAAATAGTTGAGGATATAAATCTTTTCGTTTTTTTCAAAAGCAGTGGTACTAAATGATACATTTATCCCTTTCATTTTTTAACCACATCCCCATTTTGTGGGGACATATAGGAATCCATTTGTGTCAAGATCGTAAATTTCAGGGTAAAAATCGAGTTTCAGTCCGCTTGCAACAATAAAGAACAGGTAGGTGTTTTAATCAATAGGCCCATCATCCATGATTATATTTTCATTACGTTTTAATCATTCGCAAGTACAGGGAAAGCAACCTTTCATTATTTCCTACTGGACCAAAGGACAAGTTAGTTTAACTATTAATGCAAAATTCACGTCCTAAATATCCTTGTTTCGTTTTCCTTTCTACAGAAACAATAATAGGTCAATGCAACAGATTTAGAATTATACACTATTTTTCCCAGTTTTATTGGAAAAATGAATAACCTGAAGAATACAATCAATAACAGTACTCATACAAGTTGTCAAATGTACATTATAACTTCTTCCTATGTCCATCTTTTTTGAGCAATTGTGTGCTGTAATTCAAGTGACATATCGTCCTTCTTCGCCTTGAATATGATGTTCGGACGCGATGTTTAAAGCTAAAAGATATGCATGAAGCATTTTTGTTGCAGGTCATAACCTAGCACAATACATGCACTAAAGTCCATGATATATGTATATGTGGTGATATTTGTGTAACACGTTCACAATAGCATGATTTTACCCAAAACTTTCGTCACAATCTGTAAGTTTTTGTTTACAAGGACAGTCTCCAGAGAACTTTCTACATACAAGGCTCCATGCACTCTCCATTCTTCCAGTGAGAATCTGTCAAAAGCCCCAAAATACAACTTAAAGTCAGCAGGACAGCGCTCTTTCAAATACAGTGTGCAATCAGTCTGGAATGCTCTTCCAAATGAAGACCGTAATTCCCCTTCTCTAAGTTCATTCAAGACTGGTTTAAAAACATTCTTATTCAAACAGGCTTTCCCTTAATGTGTACATCCAATTATTGTGAGAGAAATGCGCAAAGAGTCCTTTCGGAGATTAGAGCTATATAAATGCTATCCATTATTATTATTATGTTTTACCGATTAGAATTGAAATGCAGCAGAGAGGGTTCGGGTGATCTTGGCACAGTCAGACTGGTAAAGCTCATCATCAGCTCAGGGCCCTCGACCCCTTTATTATTATTATTATTATTACAGTGACACTGTTGATGTTCAGAGCTTTCAAACTATAGCCGCCATCAAATGAATTGCCTCACGTTATTCATATAGTGCTTTGAAAACGGAGGCATTTGCCCTTGTTGTATCACGTTACCAAGCGCAAAGACACTGATAAATATTATAAATATTATTTGAGAAATCTTTTCATAATAATTTTCCGATTACTTAAAAATGAAAATATATAAGGGTGAAGGGGTGTTTAGCGGGATTGCATTGTGGCTATCAGCTGAGGACTATAATGACATGTTATAAATGAAAAGGAATTATATGCCCCTACTCCAACAATCTCCTACTTCTTGAAAGTGCTTCTGCAAACAAAACAAGAGCAGTTGGGCCCATTACTAACAGTACTTGTGTATCGCTTGTGTGGCATTACAAAACAACAGGAAGCAAACACTGTATGTGAAGTCACAGGAAACAGCTGATCAGATTGGCACGTCATTTTGAAAATGGCAACCTAACAGGATATTTATGACCATTTTTATTATTATTGTGTGTAAATAGGTAGGTGCAGAACCTAATAATGACCTAGAGAAAAATAATCTGAAATAATGAAATCTGTACACTTTGATATGTACTTTATTGATCATTTATAACAAAGTGGCTGTGATTGTCATAAACTTCCTAGTAGGTGTACTGCTAACCTGTAAGATCGTCCTGACAGGACACTGATAACCTGAAAAATAACTTTCCCAAAATTGTGTCTCATAGATAAGCCGACCCCCTTCTACAGACTGCCTTTTCTGGTCCTTAAAATTCGGCTTATACACAGTCATATACAGTGACATTAAATTGTTTCCATGTAACACCACATTACTCATTTTGAAAAAAAAACCATACAAAAAAAACAATACAAAAGGGCTGTGAAATAGTCTGTGCACTGATGACACATTTTTCAATGTCACCTATGGTGACTATGCTGAAACCCAGACAAGGAACTGTGCAAACACCCTTCAATCAGTTCCTCTACTCGACCATTCCAGTGCTGGCCTGGTCATCTCCAGAGGAGTATGTAAAAGCAGTCACATATACTCTTCACTGTTGAATCCCAGGACTCTGTATGAGTCACTCATCTGCCACCACTGTGCTTGATCCAAAAATCCAAAATCGGTGGTGGATCCAAAATGACCTAATGAGTAAATTTGGTCGCCATCACAAAACTCTGATGTACCATGTTCAAGGGAATCACACCAGTTCATGACACGCCGATAAAATTATTAAGCCATTTGTTTCACAGTTTCGGATGTCAGTGGGTTAGGAGTCAACACACTGGATAGAAATGCAAAACATTAAAGAGGCCATTATCTTCTTGCAACAGAATAGTGTCTGCAACTATAAGTTGATTCAGGCCACCTTGCACTTACTGAACATCTGTGCTTGTAAGGAATCTGATGAGGAATACATAGGAATATAACAAACATAACATAAGACAACAAAGACCCATGTCATAAGATGACTTAACTAAAAGTTCTGGAGAAAAAGGCTGGAGACAGAACATGAAGTGTTGAATGTGTCTTACCTTGCCCATGAATGGTACCAGATGATGCTCACATAATGAGAACATTTCAATATCTTTCACTATCACCATTTCATCATGATCCTCATCAAAAACAGCATCATTTAACACCTCTGAAAAGACACAAAAAGTACAACAGGGTAATGTGGATAAGTGCACAACACATCAAATTTACAAACAAAAACGGATTTTAACAAGAAGACAAAGTCATCAATATCCCCCTCAATGGCAAAATACTCTTCATGAATATATCTACTAGTTATGATGATGTCAAATGTTTTGGCAAAGTGGAAGGAGAGTATTGAAAATATTTTATTCTGAATTCCAAAAGTACCAAAGGGCACCAGTACACCACCTGATCTATCTATGTGCTAAGTTTGGTGAAGAAATATTGAATGGTTTGAAAGTGATGCTCCAGAAAAGACAAATGTGCACAGGTGGATGGATGGGCAAATGGACGGACTCCATTTTAATACCCCTCACCCCCCACATAATACATAGCAGGGGATAAAAGCTCTGGGTGAATAAACAGAGTGAAAACAGAAGCAGCACCTGGAATCCATTTGCCCAAAGCTTGTAAAGCCTTAAAATATCCTTTACTAACAGCAAGTACTTCCAGGCCAAACAGTTTACTTAACCCTAATCAAGGCACCAGGACCCATGCTTGGGGCAGTAGAGGTCTAATAACACCAAACAATGAAGGTCAAAGATGTTTTTGACCACTGACAGAATATTTGAGGTCACATGCAATGTAAAAAACTACTTTGCAGATTCTGATACCTTTTGGTATGCACTTACCGAAACATATCCTTAAAAATGCCAATTCAACCTATAAAGTTGAAAAAAAAAACACAATGAAAAAAAAGCCTGCGATATCAGAGTTCAAAGGATTCACTAAATTTCCCCCAGTGCTGGGGAATAAAGTGGTTTCAATAGCTGTGCAGCGCTGCACTCAAAACACATGCGCACTGATTAGGTTCGCGGAGCTTGAAACAGTATGCATGCACCCAGTATGAGGTTGTGATCAGAGGTCTAATCTTGGTTGTGTACACAAACAAGTAAATAATCTGCTCATTTACCTTGTTAATTGTGGTAAGCAGCTTCTGTCACAGGGAAAGCTCAATGTTGGGTTTTTAACACCTATATGTCTGCCTGTCTCTCTGCTAAAGACAATATGCAATACACAGCTTCAAACATTGACCATATGCAATTCGAACTTAACACCTATCAGGCTATACGCTATAAACAAAATAAACCGATTTATGACTTGTGCACCCGAGTCCTGTCTCTGCCACATTATGTAATTAGGCAGGTATGATACTTGTACACATGACATGTTTTTATGTCTGTGCGTTGCAAACAAACTACATCCATTTTTCTCAAATGACTGGATCTGACGGAAACTGATGCCAACTTTTGTAAGTTTCAAGTTGTTATCCATAAAGAATCTTACTTTCTAGTGAGTCGCCATACTTCTAAAATGACCATCAAACAGATCATCTTTCTGTACACACAATTCTCCCTCAGTGTATCAGCAAATGAACCAGCCAATCGGAAGCCATCACTACACTTGAGTGCACACCCATCCGCTATGACTGGGTTCAGTCTGCCGAGGGAAATAAGCCAAAGTACAAAATATTGCACTTTTGAATCGCGATTTTTGTTTTTTTTCAAGCAGCAATATTAATCATATGTCATGAATAAGTGATAATTGTATTTTAATTATATTTGATTTTTTGGCTGCATGTGACCTTTAACAATTTCTGTGGCTGTAGACACAGTAGGAGCGACAATGCCTCTGATACAGACCACAGGCAAACTGTAGCGCAAATGGAGTTGCGCAGCATAGAGAATATGATAAGTCTTATAGCCTTGTTTACATACACCCCTTTGCCCCTGGGGGTAAAATACCCCTGGAGGTAAATATAGCACCGTGGGGCAATTTATGTCTTGTAAACAGGTCTAACAAGGGGGTAAATTTTTACCCCTAGGGGGTATTCTGCCCCTGGTCAAGAGGTGGAGCAAATTCAGTTACCCCTGGGGGGAGAATACCTGTGTCATGTAAATGTGTCATGTAAACGGTTTATCAAGTTTAATCCAACCAAAGGTGCATTTGTAGATCCTACCACCCCTGTTTATAATGGAATAGTTTTCCAGGAGATCTAAATATAGCTGTGATGCAACTTTTTGCTATGCGCTATACACCCTGTCAGTAGTCTGCAGCTGTAAACTGGCAACAACATGCCTCTGAAAAACAAGCACTTACGACGTGGTTATGCCTCGACAGATGATGAGAGGAAGTGTCTGCTTAGTATCTGGGGAGACATGCATATTCAGTCCCAACTGGACAGCCCTTCAAAAGCTGATACGGCTGTTTATTCAAAAGTGAGCAAGGCCATGCATGTACTGGGATTTGAGAAAACTGCCACACAATGCAAAGAACGAATGAAAACATTTAAAAATGCCTACAGACAGTGTAGGCATTCACTTGAGGAATGGACAGCCCCGGAAGCTCTGCAAATTTTTTGAAGAGCTAAATGAAATTTTGGACACAAGACCTGCGACATCACCTGGAAAGGTCATTGAAAGTCTCCAGCAGTCAGTTGCATCGGACACAGACCTATCTGATCCTGAAGTTACTGACGACCATGTTACCGACACCATTGCTGATGATGTCGAACTTACTGACCAAGGAGATGATGAATTTGTTGAAAATGTTAAAAATGACCAACAAAATAATCCTATGAAAACAGACAGAACAAAAGATGAAACTCAGAAGAAACAAAAAGGAAAACAAAGAAAAAACAAACTGCAAACAACTTTGGAAACTGTCATGGACAAGTTTGCTAAATCGAATGAAGACATTGAAGCAAGGCAAATTGAGTTAGAGAAGAAACGAATTGACCTGGAAATGAGGAAAATAGGCCGGATCCACAATGATGACAACAGGCATGTCAACTGCATTGTCAGCAGTGCCCACTCTTTTCTTCCACTCAGGAGACTGTGGTAAGATGCGACCAGCATCTGCTGAAGCTTTGAATGCAGAATTAGAGAATACTCTGGCATCATGAATTCTACCTGGCCACCAGATGCACACATCTGTAAACTTGTACTTGTCAGCACATACAGCCTGCAGTATTACTGAATACCACCCTTTTCTGTTCACGTAGTCAGCGTGAAACTGTTGTTGAGCAATGACAGGGATGAGCGTGGCATCAATAGCACCACCACAGTTCGGAAACTTCCATTTCTCCTGAAACCCTGATATCACTTTCTTCAGTTCCATGCCCGTAGGAAACTTCACAGTATCTGGAAACGTGTGTACAAATGGCATAACAGACTTCATGTACTACACAACAAACTGTTGACCTGTGAATCCCAAATAGATTACCAACTGTGCGATATTCTACTGTTGTTGCCAAGTAATAAAACATATTCATAATAAAAATCAAATGTCTTTTACAATGGAAAGAGGTGTCACTACATGCTTAACCAAGCCAAAAAAAACCAGAACTCTTTTTAAAAACTGGAGACCAGTAACATTATTGAATTCGCTGTGAGCACTTGTACTTCTAATCATTTAAAAACAACCCTGTACTCTCTTATACATAAAAATCAGACAGGATATATACCTGGTAGAAATGTAAGTGAAAACACAAGATTACTGTATGACATTATGTTTGAAAAAAGAAGAGATATCCCAGGTTTATTAATTTTGATCGATTTCTAAAAGGCATCTGATACTGTCTCTAAGGATTTTATCAATTTCTTATTAGAAAAGTTCGATTGTGGTCCCCAAATTATTAGCTGGATAAATATCCTAACCATACTACAATTTCTTTTGTTATTCAAAATGGACATCACTCAGAATTCTTTTCAAAGGAATTGGGCTGTAGACAAGGGGACCCGTTATCACCATCTTTTTCTTTTTGTAGCTGAAATATCCTTGGATAAGACAAAAGGAAAATATCAAAGGTACAGTACTGCAATTGAAAATATAGCATTTAGATAATTTTTTTATCCATGTATTCAAACAAAAGCATTTCAATGCTCTATATAATAATCTTCAAGCAGTATGAAAATTAAATCAGTATAAATAGTTCATATTCAGTTAATGAATTCATCACGGCTCTGTATTAGTGTGTACTCTGTAACAAATAATAGTTAAACTGTAATGCAACTGAGTTGCGTAACAAATCAAAATGACCAATCTTCTCTCATGTGAGCAAAGCAATTTGCTATGTTGCTTAAAGGTCATATGCAACGTAATACACAACTTCGCAGGTTCTGATACCTTTCAGTATGTACTTGCCGAAACAAATCATCAAAAATACCAATTCAACATATAAGCTGATTAAACAAGAGTCATCAGAAGATGACATATCCCCCCGGACCCCACATTTGAAAGGACAAATCATCTCACAGTTACTCATTGCTTTTTTTAGACTAAGTTTGAATTGTTTCCATGGAATTCATGAAAATTATAAATGCCATATATCTGTAATCAGCAAAGTCACAATTTCAAGATCTGTCTCACATATCTGCCAAGATCTGTTGAAAGATATGAAATGGTTTTCAAGTTGTGTTCTGGGAACGAAGCCTATCCCTCCATTTTGAGACTAAGTCCGAAATGTTTCCATGGAAACCAAGAAAATAATACATCACAAAAACCTTTAAAAGCCAAAAGGCACCACTTTGGGATCTGCCACACATATCTGCCAAGTGTTACTGACAGATATTAAGAAGTTTTTGAGTTCTGTTCTGGAAATAAAACACATCTCTCACTTTTCAGACTAAGTCTGAAACGTTTCCATGGAAACCGAGAAAATAACAAATAACAAGATTCTGTACATAGCAAAATTCACCACTATAGGTTCTGATTGATATATCTACCACATTTTGCAGAAAAATATTGAATGGTTTTGGAGTTCTGCTCCGGAAACGAAGCCCATCCCTCTATAAGACTAACACCAAAATGTTCCATGGAAAAACAAAAGAAATATAAATGCCAAAAATCTGTAAATAGCAAAAGGCACAAGCATAGGCTGAGATTACTATATCTATCAAGTTTGGTCTAAAAATATTGAACTGTTTCTGAGTTATGCTCCAGAAACAAAATGATTACAGACAGTGGACGGACGGACAGACAAGGCGTCGACTATATCCCCCCCGCATTATATGCCGGGGGGATAAAAAATGCAATGAAAAAAGCCCGCAAAATCAGAGTTCAAACAATACACTCATTTTCCCCCAGCACTCAGGGAAAAAGTTGTTTCAACAGCAACGCTGCTCCGCACTCATAACCTATGCGCAGTGAATAGGTTCACAGAGCTTGAAACAGTATGCCTGCCCTGAGTATCAGATAGTGAACAGTAGTCTAATCTTGGTTGTGTACACAAACAAGTAAATAATCTACTTGATACATAAAAAAACATGGTGATTTTGATAAGTAGACTCTATGACAGAGAAAACTCAATGTCTGGTTTAATGACACTTCTTTGTCTGCCTGCCTCTCTGCTAATGACCACAAGCAATTTGAAATTAACGCCTATCAGGCTCATACGCCACAAAAACAAAGAGCCAGCTAAGCGTATTGGCAAATGAACCAGAGGCCAATGAAAAGGCTTCATTACACCTCAGTGCACACCCACCGGCTGCTTCGTTTTGAAGGAGGTAAACCGAAGTAGAAAATACTGCACTTTTGATTTGCATTTATATGCTTATGATTCTGGGGTTTTTTTAGGTTTTTTTTTTATCAACAATGCATTTTATATATCATGAATAAGTGATAACTTCAAACAATGTAGGAGTGTCTGTGAGAAGCTGCAGGAGAGTGGTGAACCACATCCTTGCTGGCCAGGGGGAGCCACTAGATAAACTACACAGTTGTGCCACCGAATCTTGGCCAGAACCTCAGGTAGCATTCTGAACAGGGGAATGTGTATTGAAATGGCATCCACTGTCCATGCCATAGGATCTGCTGGACTGACATATGTTGGGAGAAGATTGTTCCTGCAGGAGGTCTATCAACGAAGTTTCCCATGTTTTCTTGATTACATTGAAGGCCTCCCTGTGTAGAGTCCACTGCTTGGGAATGACGCTGTCCTGCTTAAATAAGGAGTTCACAAGAATGCTGAAACGTCCCAGAATATGAGCCCTTATTTAACATCCGCTACATTCAGCAATGGCAAACAGGTGTTGCATGATTCGTAAAAGACTCATAGATCTGGTTCCTCCCTGCTTGATGACAAGCCGCTACCGTAGAATTTTCCGCAGCTTGTATGATAATCTTGCCATGCAGTTTCCAGCTCCAGGGATCCAGGGATCATGTGCCCTGAACTTGCCACTGGTCCATGTGTGCTCCCCATCCTGTGGCCAAAGCATTCAAGTACATTGTGAAACCCTGAGGTGGACAAAATGGGGTGCCCAGAAGAAACTTTCACTCCACCAAAGTAATTCTGCCTTGACATGATCTGGGCAGACAATCAGTGTATCTAGATCCACAGTTCTTGATTTATCCACACTTAGGCTTCCAGAAGATGTATTTTCAAAGTCCTGGATGGAAGTCAGAGACCCCAGTAAAGACATCCATTTCCTAACCCACGACTACCATAACCTGATATCCTGCATTATTCTTGCCTTTAACTTTTCCAGCGGTCCTGTGGGGGATAAATACAACAAGTTCTTGCATCCAAAACTGCTCCTAAGAACTCTATCCTCGGGGACAGTTTTAATTCTGATTTTCCTGGATAAATGATTAGTCCCAGATGCATAAACACATGAACCACTATTCTCGTCTGCCTTAACTGCTTCCTTGTAATTATGTTCATGACTAGGAAATCATCTAGATATCCATGGATGAATATACGTCTCTGATGAAGAAAGGGTACAATACGGGTCATCACTGCCGTAAACAGTCATGGAGCAAGGGATATTCAGAACAGTAGGACTCTCTACTCAGACCTACAACCATTTACTGCGAATCTCAGGTATCTCTGTGATTTAGTATGTATAGGCATATGAAGACAGGCATACTTGAGATCCAGGCTTACAATTTTGCAACTGGTTGAATTAGATTGTGCAAATTGCTCAAGGATTCCATCTTGAATATTGGTGGTTTCCGTAGAAAGTTCTTGTTGAGAATTTTCAAAGCTATGATCGTGCATATTTCTGTCGTGTCTTTCTTGAGAACAAGGAATACGGCAGAACAGAACCCCTCTGGTGTGTCCTGTGGGAGTATCTCTATTATTGCTTGCTCTTCCAATAATTGATGCACAGCTTTCTCGGCTGAGACCAGATGATGACCTTGAATATGAAATCTGCATCCATTTGGATGACAGGTGATGGGCGGTTGAGCCTGCCAAGGTGGAATGAACCCCTGATAAATCCCCAATAAAATCCATGTGTACTTTGTAATTTACTCCTAGTTTTCATAATACTGTGCCAGATGAACCCCTACTGGAGAAAAAGCTACCGGCTGAACAAAATCCAAATCCAAATCCAAATTCAGGGACAGATCGAAATTGTGAACATGAAATGAGCATTTGGTACAAAGTCAAACTTCCCTGCCCTTGAGGGATGAAAGGACTTAGCCCATCTTGCTCTGCGTCTAGAACCTGAAGGAGCTCCCTGTTGAGATAGAGCAGACATATGTCTATGTCTCATCTTGGTTGTGTACATAAACAAGTGTAAATGATCTAGTTGTTACATAAAAACATGTTGATTGTGATAAGCGCACTCTGTCACAGACAAAACTCCAAGTCTGATGTATTGACACCTTTATGTCTGCCTGCTTGTCTGCTTATGACAATATGCAATGCACAGCTTCAATTACTGACCATTTGCAATTTGAAATTAACACCTATCAGGCTTAAGCATAAGCAAACACCCTGCTAAGCCATTCGGCAAATGAACCAGTGGCCGATGACAAGGCGTTGTTACCCTGAGAGGGTTTGGTATCGCAGCTGCTTCATTTTGAGGGAGGTAAACCCAAGTACAGAATATTGCACTTTTGATTTGCCATTATACGTGTATAATTTTGTTTATATTGTTTTTTTTCACAGTCGCCATTGCATTTTATATATCATGAACAAGCGATAAACTGTGTTTTAGTTATGTTTGATATTTTGGTTGCATGTGACCTTTAAAATTTCCATCTCTGTCGTTGTGTTTCACTGGTCCAAAGTGTGTGTATAGACACCAGACATCATGGTACCAGGCTCTAGAGAACTGATTATGACAGGCTTACTTATCATAAAAATATTATGTCAGTACACTAAAATATGACAAAACGAATAAGTAACTTCAAAAACATACTTAACAGCTTACCCACTTTGGCTGTGTAAAAAGTGTTGTAGAATTCCTCCTCAACTGTAGCAGCAAATGTCATGCATGTGGCTCACATTGGGACTGCCACAGTAGTTGGCAATCACAACCCCCCACCCCCACCCAACACACACAAAAATAAAATAAATTACGATGAATTTATTGTCCAAGATGTTGAAAGTGATACCCTGACTGACTGGTACAATGTGACTCCCCTATGAATATTCAAAACCAAATCAGTGAAAAACCCATATCAATCATAAATCAATAGGCAATTACTCTTGGTGATTGCCTTGCATGAATAAACATTGTCATTTAGGGTAGAAGACAAGAGCTCTTGGAGCCACAGCACATGGAATCAATGAAGCACAATCTCATGTGATAGCTTATGCCTCACTGACATATTTCTGTGTTGCATGTTTACCAGTGACATGCCTGTGTGTTCATGGCTGCTTGTATTTTGTACTGTAGTGTGAAAATCCACAGCCATTTCTCAAAATCTCTGAGGCCAACCCACTTTCTACTGTTTCATGTTGTTAATTTATTTCATTGCTCAAATCAAACAAGCACTGTCACTGCTGTGACATAATCCCCTGCCACAAATTATCATCGAACTAAAAAAGTAAAAGGTCATAGTTTAACTTAAGGTAAGTTAAATGCCAACAAAAACATGACCAGTCAGTCTCTTCTGATATCTTAATCTGCAGTTTTTCAAAGACACAAATATTTTCAAGACTCACTTTGACCTTGACATGAATGTCACTGTGCACTGTTCTTGAGCTATCTCGCTGACAAGCTTAACATGCAATTTAACATGTTGAAGTCTTCAGAGTGTCCCTGTGACCTATAAAATTATGTGAAAGTCACCAAAATCAAATGGGCCTGGGGCCTTCCCTTGTTGAAATGGTGTCAGATATGAAGGAAATGCAATGAATGTTTCAACGAGATATCTGCTAATGAAGTTGAAATACATCACAATGAACCACACCCCTGGTGAAGTCACTAATTTCACCCAAGCACTGTGCAGAAAAGTGGTTTGTCCCATACTTTGTTGCAGACTTACAAACCAAGTTTTCAAGAAAGTGCAGCATTTGACATACTAATTTAATTGTTAAACATTGCTCAGCCTGAAATGTCTATGTCTATGCTATGTTTCTCTGGAGACAAAATACGTTGTCTGTGATACGCTGTCTCTAGAGTTTACTTAGACCATGGTTCACAACAGGAAGGCGAAAGTATATTTATTGGTGGGAATCATGAATATGTTCGTACACGCACTGATCGTACGGGGTATTGATCATGCTACATGCCACACCTTGCGAAAGAGGCACGACTATTTTCTTTAAAATCCATCTCATCTGATAATCAACTTGATGGTGACCACCTTACGCAGTTTGTCCATTCCATAGTCGAGTGTCAGACCCGATCCCGTCATTGCGCACCACACAACGAAAATGAGTTGGTTATGCCAACACTGCATCGGATTTTGAGTCCAGTTCACCTCCACTTGAGCATTGCTGACAGTCACGAAGTAGTTTTGCAAACATCGATAAAATATGTTTTAAAACTTATTCTGTCCACATCCACCATGATTTCCATACATGTTAGAGAGTCATTCATATTGAATGTAAATGGTATTGAATGTTTTTTGTATGTGTGTAATATGTACATCACCCTCTCGGGGATCATGAGTGGCGAGCCTGTGCCACTGCTGCATGCAATCGATAACATGTTGGGGAAACTCGAACTCACACACTGTGATATAACCTTCTACCTATGATGGACCAACACTGACGACCACAGTAAGAAACTGTTCATCGACCAGCAGCGACACCTCCTGACCCACAGTTACTACAATATGTGCTTGTTCAACAACGAAATCTTCAAACCTCTGGGAGTTGAACTCAACATGAACAACTCAAATGGGGCAGTCGTGCTAGCAAACAATGGGAAAGCCCCCATGAGATTGAGACGATCTCTGGCCACAGCGCTCGGGTTGCCGGCAAATGAGACACCACCGCAAACCACCCTCACCATCCCCAGAAGAGACAATCTCACTCGCTAAAATTTTCTCACCCAACAACACCCATCTCATGGGATTGAAGTGCAAGTCTGAGAAATCATCCAAAAACCAATTGCAAACTGTTTTGTAATTAATTACATAGAACCTTCTCATCAGCATACCATGGTCAATCCAAGTCGTCTACAAAATATTATCGCGTGACGTCGAAATCGTGAAAGGGATCAAACTCCAGTGGACAAAACAATAACAAGATCACGTCTGCTCGGTTTACGTGTGGGTGAGCATCAATCCCCTCACCAGTCAGCACTGTGTGCCCATATTCAATGTGATTGTGGAAGACACAATCTCGCTCTTTTCTTACCCGACAACATCAATCTCATGGGGTTGAAGTGCACCCCTGAGAAATTTTCCAAAAAGCAAATGAAAACTATTTCGTAATCAATTACATATAATCTTCTCACAAGTATAACCATGGGTGACACATCAAACCCAAATCAAACCACCACCATTGCGTTCTCTGATCTCGGGGACACGTGAGGATTCGATGCACCTGGTAAGAAAAAACACCTTATATGTCTTGCTTTTACGTGTACCAACGACTAGGTGTGATACCTCGAGTTGACTGGCTTGTTAACATTACATTTATCTACCCCTACATAAGTTTAGATGATCATGTAAAAAATAAAGGGATTATTTGGATGACTGCCACTCCAGCCCTGAAATCAATGCAACTTTTGTGAATACCAGAGCATAGGATTTCTATGTTAATCCCACCAATGAACAATATTATGGACAGTTTTCCTACATTCCACACTGATCATAGAAAGATATCTTGGAAATGCCCCTGAGACTGAGGCGATCCTTTCAGATGGGTTAAGCATACACTGGGGTAACAAACATAAACATCAATGTTGTCATATTTCAATACAAGCAGAAACAGTTTTAGCTATCAGCCTCATCAGGGTTTTTGTTTTTGAATTATAGATACCGCGAAACCCATTATCGTATCAAGGGTTTATTTATACGACAATCTTAATCTCATTTGCTATAAATATAGTAATCAACGCTTGACAGAAAACCAATTAAAGCTTATTTCTTTAAAGAAAAATGGGATTTTGTCCGGCCATGGATGACATGGCTCACATGCTCAAAACTATGGAGGGATGTCGTTTGTGTCAGATAACAGACATTAAACACCAATTGGAATGAGATCACGACCTGCATCTGGGATTACATAAGAAATACCACAGGGTGACAAATATGATCGATAGGGTCGACACAGTGGAAGGCATCAGCTTCTTGTCTACCATCATGGCCAACCCGTTGTGCTGGGGATGGATATAGCCGCTGGGGTGTCACTCTTGGTGGGAATCACTCTTAAATTCATCTCATGTCGGCTGCAGTGAAAAGTGCTGAAGCATGGCCAGATAAGGGTGGGAAGTTTCTCTGCATGAAAGGAGGGATTCTAACCAAGTAACCTCAGTGAAGACAAGAAGAAAAAGCCAACAACAAATCATTTAACCCTCCCTGACCAAGAACAAAGATCTCGTAAATGATTCACCTTAAACTGTTTTGTAAATGTCAACCTAACATGAAAAAAAATAAAATAAAATAAAAAAATTTGCATGATGATTTGCACCCCATGCACCGCCCTGCTTTTTCCACTTTGAGGAATTCATGGCAGACCCAGGCCATCAAGTCATCACTGAATATTACAGCTACGTAGAAAACAAAATTCAGATGGTTTGGCCGAAAAAAAAAAATAGTTGAACAGGTTACTGTGACTTTAAGCCAGCCAGTAATACTAAAATAGGTGACACATCGAAGGATAGTTCTCGCCCCTCCATTACTGTTTTTTGAAGAACCAAAGGACCATGGTTTTCTACTCTTTTAACCATTACATACAAAAGACTTATGGTTAGTCTTAAGCAGACCACCAAATTCAATCTCAAAAAACATTGTGGTTAATCAATACTGAGCGATTAAAAGTTGCCAAAAAGTCGTCTGCTTCACTCTCGCCCGCCAACAAAACCACAAACTGGCTATCTAACTCTGTCGCCAGAGCCCTGCAGTGACATCATGTGAGGAAGGATTTTCAGTTAGTTGTACAGAAAATGTGTAACAACCTTGTCAATTTGCTGATTTCCTGATGTCATCAAAGACCTGCTGAATCATTGTGTTGCTCCCAAGTGTCAGGTATTGGTGTCACCATGAACAGATTTCCAACGGACCCCTCAGTTCGTGCTAAATGCGTTGTTTGTGAGTGCGAAGTAAGCATTTTGGAAGCCCATATATACGTATTAAACTGAGTGGTTTGACATCTTTAAATTTGTTTTCATTGAGTTAAGAAAAAAACACTTCTTACTAGTTGTAGTAAATGATTGATGACTAAAAGGACTTTGCATGACACAACTTGTAACGTAATGATTTCTTTCTCGGAAGTGAGGTTGTGGTCGAAGTGACAATAATATTGACACCCACCTCACTTTCAAGAGTGAAATTGTTGTTATAAACAATATCATGCAAAATCGTTTGGTTTATCAATCAAATACACATTTTACTACCAGTACAAAGTAGTTTAGATTTTGTAACTTTGTAAAAACAATGCCATATCGCATTTATTCAGACTTGCCGATGTTCACAACAGGGTGCAACCATTTTTTAAAATCATGGTGTCACTGTGTAAAGTCAGTTTCAGTATCAAGTAGATGATGTTTTGTTTTCATGAAGTTAAAAGATCAAAACTACTTAGCACTCATAGTTAAATATGTTTCTGAATCATGACCAAAAAGATTTTGCATGACACTGTTTGTGACAGAACTACAAAAACGATTTATAAACATTATGATAACAAGCAATTTTGATAAAATTGTCTATGAAAACTAGTTGTAAATAAGCAAAGCAGGTGACAAGTGTTTCAAAATTTAGGAGACGGCTAATCTAGGAGGAAATCTGCTGTATCCGACCACATCATCAAATGTCCCAATCACAGTATAATTTGGGACAGTGTAGAGATATTATCCAAAAACCACAAGGACTTCACCCAAAGAAAACTGGCAGAAGCAGTTCAAATCAGGAGACACAAGCCCTCAGTCAACAGAGATCAGGGATATCTCATCCCAACTGCATACAATAGACTCATAAAAATAACAGAGTAGAGCTCACCAGCCACCATTACTAATTACCCTATCAGCCATGTACACATTGTCACAGCTACAGCCACTATTGGCTTCCTCTTATTGTCTCATCATTACTACCACCCATTGTTGTTGTTGTTAATGCCCCGCCTTTGATTCATACCTACATGTTGTTATTACTTTATCCCTGTCCATGTATATAAGTCTGTGCTGTGATGTATTACTCCACTCTTGCTTTACAACGGTATAAGGATCCATACCGAAACATCGCATCATATGCAATAAAGAAGTTGATATCCATAAAGAATCTTACCCACATATCATTATCTTTTATGACCTATGAGTCGAGTATTGGTTTTGTACTGCTGCCATACAATACTAAACAATGACTTTCATTACTTTGTACATTGGCTTGTCTTTTCACTTATCATTTTCTTATCTACTTTATTCTATAGCTACACAACCCCTTGTCTCTACAACCCCACCTGTATGCTTTATGTTTCATGTCATCAGACATGGTTCTTTTTTGTTCTTCAGTAAGATTGTAAGATGTGTATACCCTGGTCATAAGACAGTTCCTTTCATTTTCACAAATGGCATGCAACCTTTCACAAGATTATTTGAAGTATTTAACCTTTTACTCGCCCTCTGTTACCAACACTTTTCTTACTTCTACAGTGTATGATGCCAGTTGATCTCGTAACTTACAGACTGGCAAGTTGATATATTCTATTTGAAATTACATGCTAATGCTTTAGGAAAATTCTACGACTGAAAGTGCTATTTTCATCTCTCAGCTTGTACAATCTGTCCTTTTCAATTCAAATAATCAATTCAATTTTATGCTGCTGGAATATCCACCTAAAACCTGGGCCAATAAGTTGAGATCTATAAATTGTTCTCATTAATGTCTGTAGCTTAAGAGAAAAAATTGACACAACTGGAACTGAATTAAGCAATTATAATATTATTTGTATTTCAGAAAGTTGGTTAAATAACTCAACAAAAAGTTCTGATTTAGAAATTCCCTGATTTCAGTTACCTTTCAGTGAGTGAGTGAGTGAGTTTAGTTTTTACGCCGCACTCAGCAATATTCCAGCTATATGGCAGCGCTCTGTGAATAACTGAGTCTGGACCAGACGATCCAGTGATCAACAACATGAGCATCGATCTGTGCAATTGGGAACCAATGACATGTGTCAGCAAGACACAGCAAGTCAGCAAGCCTGACCACCCGATCCCGTTAGTCGCCTCTTACGACAAGCACAGTCGCCTTTTATGGCAAGCATGGGTTGCTGAAGGCCTATTCTACCCCGGGACCTTCACGGGTCAGTTACCTTTCAGAAAAGATAGGGCAACAAGGGGTGGTGGAATAGCAGTCTATGTAAAGAAACAGCTATATGCAATATGTTTAAGCCATTTAAGTCCCACAATCTCAAGCAAAGACAAGACAAGACAATCGTTTATTGTATTTTACGCCACCAGCCCTTATACAAAAGAGTCAGGACATGATTAATTGTAAGTGCTCATTACGACGATTAAATGCATACTTAACCGAGAATTAGGTTACGAATGGTAGATTCATTATTAGTTGTTAATATACTAGTACAAGCTATCAGTAATGGTTTCGATAGATAATATTCTGGGATATACTAGTAACATACATCTTCATAAACTTGACACTCAAGGGTAAAATGTACTTCATCTTCAACTGCAGAATTGCAAAAAGGACAAATTCTTTCAGACTTTGGGATGGACAGTTTTCTGCCTCTATTTACCATTAAGTCCAACAAGCCTATTCTGCATTTGGCAAATATGTTTCTCTTACAGTTAAAAGTTCGTTTAGATAAGTACAATTCAGGTTGAATTAGAGTTTTAAATGTTCTATATAATTCATAGCGAGAGCTACTTTCTTGAGTCAAATGCCATTCCTGAAAAAACATATCCACCGCTTGATCATGAAATTCTTTTAAAAACATAAAGACGTCACAAACACCCTGGCTTATCTATACCAGTCCATACCCATGAGAAAACAGAAGACTTCTTATATGTGATGAAAAAGATTTTTTACCCATATTATCTAGATGAACTATCATATCATATGATATATTTGGTAGATGACTTTCAGGCATTATCAGAATCTTGAACCAGTATTTAAAGCATCCTATGCATAAATTAATATCCACTGTAAACCATACAATTTGGAGTAGCGGGTCCAGCACATAAAAACTTCTTGTAAGCCACAAGATGTAATCTCTCCAAGTAATCGCAGCGTTGAAATCCCCACACTTCCAATCCATATAATAAAATGCCCCTAATGGGAATCAAACAGTTTGAAAAACTTACTTGGAGTAAAAATTCTACATTCCTGGGAGATAGATAAAAGAGAAATCGTAGCTTTCTTTGAGATCTTGAGGTGATATGGATTTAGATTAAACCTTAAAATAAACACTTTTTGTAAGGGACTATTCATAGATCAGACTATGGCAAGGAATACTGGGATCTAGTTTGTCAATCAATTGGAAATGGTATCGACATGAATATGGACACCATTGTTGTTGGTGATTTCAATACTAATACATTGTACAAGATTAGTAAGAAAGCTGATAACATTAAACATGTGTTTGATTTGAAACAGCTAATCACAGAACCTGCTCAAACATCACATACACTGACTGATTTTTTTTTTGTAACAAGTTCTGAATCTGTATTGAACTCAGTGTACTTGATCCTGTTTGCAGTGACCTTTACCCCGTTTTCGATACTATCCGTGATGCAATACCGATTCAATATTTTTTTGAAAGAATACTATCTTCCTACGATTCAACTGACATTGAAGGATTAAATATAGGTTTTCAAAACATAGACTGGTTCAACATCCTTTCAAACGAAATCAATATTGGAACTGTATTACTAATCATGTTTACTTGTCCAATACCTTTATTCCAAACAAGAGTTATCAGAAGATGACATATCGCCCAGCCCCACATATTTGAAAGCACAAATCATGTGAGTTACTTGATAATTTTAGACTATATTTGAATCGTTTCCATGGAAATCATGAAAAATATAAAAGCCATATATCTGTAAACAGCAAAAGGCACCACTTCAAGATCTGTCTCATATATCTGGCAAGATCTGTTGAAAGATATCAAATGGTTATCGATTTGTGCTCCAGAAACAAAACCCATCTCTCCCTTTCCACACTAAGTCTCAGTCGTTTACATGGAAACCAGGAAAAATAAAAATGCCAAAAATCTGTAAATGGCAAAAAGCACCACTTTGGGGTCTGCCTCCCATATCTGCCAAGTTTTGGTGAAGGATATCAAGATATTTTCGAGTTCCAGAAACGAAACACACCCTTCCATTTTTAGAAGTCCGAATCATTTCTATGGAATCCGAGAAAATAATAAATCAAAAACGGCTGTAAATGGCAAAAGGCACCAATTTAGGTTCTGACTGATATATCGACAAAGTTTTGCACAAAAATATTGAACGGTTTTTGAATTATGCTCAGGAACTAAGCGCATGCCTCCCATCAAACTAAGTCCAAAACATTTCCATGCAAAAGAAAAGTAATAACAAAGACACTTTCCCCATAATAAGTTTATCTTTACCTCTTTACCTCTCACCTATTTATTTAATAAATCATCGCATGAATGTATTTTTCCCATTATATGGAAAGAAGTGTCAGTATTTCCTCTGCATAAGAAGTATAGCATAAATGACTGTCAAATTACAGGCCTGTTGCACTTATGAGTTGCATTGGAAAAATATTTGAAAAAATGCATATTCAAATATGTCTTTAACTGTTTTCAGGACAATAATGTCTTAACAAGTTTGCAGTCAGGAATTAGGCCACAGACTGTACTGCTTATCAACTCACATACCATAGAACATGGATATAGCATCCAAACCTATACAGTGAATAAATTTATAAATCCTGTAAGTAGTCCTCTATAATATCATTAAAATTATATGTGAATAACAAATGCATGATTAGCGAAATAACGGCTGTAGTGGTGGTGTCTATAGGGACAAATAGCTATAGTCTTAAACAAACAATTTTATGCACCAGTGGTAACAAATTATACTGCCTCTGCCCTTTCACTGAAGTGGTAGGTCCCACTTCATTGTTCACTAATGCCAACTGGGAATACAAAACACAGACTTTAAATGACATTTTATAAGGTTTAATCATACATCACTTTCATTTCTTCACACAAAATCACATTACATTACATATTATTGAATTATTAATTGTGATTACATGATGTAACATTCTAAGTCATATATTAAGATGAATCAACGTGAATTATTTACATATGTACAAATATACAAATGTACATATCTGAAGCCATTTAAGATGTTTATGTCAGTGATGCCAACTTAATCAAGTGTCCAGCAGCTGAGAGGAACTCCATGGGGGTCTTGAGTCCAGTTGCCAGTTGGCCCTTCAGTCTTGTTAGTCTCAGGTCAATGTCTGGATAGATTCTCTTACAGGTGGGGGATGGGCGTTGTGCGACATCTGCGCCAACTTGTTTCTCTCAGTTTTCGCCCAACTTCTGCTGCACTTTTACAAAAGTGAAAATGTTACGGTGAGCCCTTTGCACAGTCTTGTTGAGGTGAGAATGCCAACCCTCAAGATGGTTGTTTGTTCTCGGGCCTTGTGTCTCGTGGTGGTTTCAGATTCTGGCTTGGAACTTGGCATGGTCATCCACCCAGGTGCTGGTGACGTAGTCGTGGAAGGCATCCTTCTGTGCAATGGTAGGGGCATCCTTCATTATCTCGATCTAGGTGTCTTGAACCATAGCCATTGGAAGTATGGGAAGTGCTGCTATTCTTTGCACCCAATTGCTGACTTCAGAATCCTGCTGGTAGGCTTTCCTGAAGCCGAGAGTCTGAACCTTCCTCCAGAGAGCTTGTGTGAAGTGAAAGCAGCAGCCACAGATGTCACAGCTGGGGAAGACGGTCTCAACAGTTTTGATGGCAGCAATTTCAAAATCAGTCTGGATGACATCAGGATGAAAGGGGGATCCTGTTATCTGTTGTACCTTTTTGCTCAGGAGACATAGCAGACCTTCACAATGTTGGCGGTAAGGCAACAGACAGAAGACCAGCTGAGTCATCTTCTTTCATCTAGTCCATGGATGACGTACAGGTGATCAGAGAGGTGGACAGCAGTTGAACAAGGGTGTCGACTTCTTGCAGGAGGGCCAGGCGGTCACTTGTGAAGCAGATGATACTGTTGTTGTCTTATCCGTGCATTCCACGTGTGTGCAGCTAAGCGTATCACTGTCACAACAATTTTTGTAGCTATTTGTCCCTGTAGGCATTAGTAGACCAAACCACTACAGGGGTGGTATCCTTTTTCGCCAATCAAGCTAGACGTTTATGTAAGGAGTCAGATGATAACAAGACATGGTCGACTGGGTTTGTTTGTTTAATTAATCACACATGCCTGGGGGGTTGGAGAGGGTTACAGGGGAGATTACCAAGCCAAGAAAGACAATTTAGACATAATCAACTACAATCATACAAAACACAGACCACACACAACTGTACACAATATTTAACATCATGAAACAGATTAAATATAAAAAATTGATAAATTACCATCAACCACAATCATACAAAACACAGACCACACACAACTGTACACAATATTTAACATCATGAAACAGATCAAATAAAAGAAATTAATAAATTACCATCAACCACAATCATACACAACACAGACCATACACAACTGTACACAATATTTAACATCATGAAACAGATTAAATAAAAGAAATTAATAAATTACCATCAACCACAATCATACACAACACAGACCATACACAACTGTACACAATATTTAACATCATGAAACAGATTAAATAAAAGAAATTAATAAATTACCATCAACCACAATCATACAAAACACAGACCATATACAACTGTACACAATATTTAACATCATGAAACAGATTAAATAAAAGAAATTAATAAATTACCATCAACCACAATCATACATAATGTTGAAGTCCCAAGCATGTATCATCAATGTCCACAATGACAGTTCCCACACAACTGGCTTTCAAGTCCAACAAGTTAGGAAACAGCATCTCCATACTCTATCATGGTCTTTCTTCCTGCTTAGAGATGGCCTTTTTCTGCCTGTAGTCCGTCATTTAACTCTCTATATTTTTGCTTGCAAGGTGGGAGATGCCCACCTGCTGTTATTCACAGTATGGTGACTTCGGTGAAGCTTTGTTCCGATTTTATTATGTTTATCAATACAGATATGTTGGAATGGTCTGCAGCTGTTTTAGACAACCTAGACTGGAAGCTCTCAACGTTGTTTGTTGTTCTCTGTTTGACAGCTTCAAAATGATTCCATATCTGGCAACTGACATCCTCTACCCATTGTTCTGTTACATAATCCTCAAAAGGTCTCACGCTTGGCACGTTCATGTCTACAGATTCTAAAACATTCGACCAAAAGTCTTCAATTGCATACATTGGAATCAGTGGCAGGGATGTGTCATTGTGTGGAGAACAACATTGTATTAACTGAACTAAATGTCTTTCTTGGCTTGGTCATCTTCTCCATAATCCCCACCAACCCCCCAGGCATGTATGATTAGTTAAACAAACCCAGTCAAGCATGTCTCATAATCCTCTGACTCCTTAAATAAACAACTTGCCCCACTGGCAAAAGAGATGCAACCATGTAACCAAGAGATTGAACAGAATTACACAGTTATCACTTGTTCATGATATATAAAAGTGAGTGAGTGGGTTTAGTTTTATGTCGCTTTTAGCAATATTCCAGCAATATCATAGCGGCAAGGAGGGACACCAGGAAATGGGCTTCATACATTTTGCCTACATGATATATAAAATGCACTGGTGACTGTAAAAAAACAAATAAACAAAATTATATAAGCGTATAATTACAAATCAAAAGTGCAATATTTTGTGCTTGGGTTTAGCTCCCTTGAAACAAAGCAGCCACGATACCGAACATATCTGGGCCAGTGGATGTGCACCTATTAGTGACATCTGTATCAAAGTGAGACATATTGATATGGAATTACTGGACTTCTTTTGGAGAATTTCAGGAAATGCTCAATTAGTGATAATAGACACATGATTTTAATTAGTTCAAGATTATTTACGCACAAAATAATTATTATTCCGAGCACAAACATTTAAGGCCTCTGGCTTAAAAAAAAATGCAAATTGCACAGCTAAATTCTGTTGATAAAGTTTGGCCAAAGATAAATTGTTGAAGGAGCAAAAAATACTAATTATCGATAAAGATCATTTTCACCAAGAACTATTGAACTTTGGAATTGTTTGCCTGAAAAACATATGCAATCCCCAAGTGAATTCAAGAAAAAAATTGTATCACATTGTAATACTTCGTTCAGGTTTAATTATCAACACTGGAAACAGGTTCTGTCAAATAATCCACTGCATACTCCAATTTGAATGCAGAGATTCTAATGCACATACAGTACATAGATATATATCCAATAACTGCTCGTACTTGAGGTGTTGCCTTTGAGGACACCCTTCAATATCTTTTTGTATGTCCTACCAATGACTATAAGAAATGTTTTGTTTTATTTCAAACATGGATATAACATAAATGGTATTCTACATGGTGACCTCGTATTACTCAGATCTATAAACCATGAGATTATCAAATCAGTACATAACTTTATTACAACTTCAAGAACATTTAATCATTCTTCTGTTTTCATCTGGCTCTTTGCAGAACTATAGGTATGTTTTCCTGTACAGATGTTTATATTCATGTATACTGTATCCTTCGTGTTATTTATGATATTATGTACTGTTCATGTAATCATGTCGTGAATGCAAGTCACATAAATGCTACTTTGTCTTGATAGGCATTAATATGACCTTCTTGCATGTTTGCTGATCCAGCTTCTGAACAATATACAGTAATATTCGTTTATAACGAACTCAAAGGGACTGTTGTTTTCAGTTCGTTGTAGGCGAAGTTCGTTCTAAGCGATTCGGGAATGTTCGTGAATATTCGAAAATTACCAAGAATCATCACCACGCCACTGGTTTCAGACAAGATCATGTTCACACAGAAAATAAAATAAGACAAAACCAACGAACATATAATTGTCATGGATCATTCATTTCATCATCGATCATGTATTTTATTATGCATCTTTAACAAAATCGGTAATTTTGTGCTTCTGTGACGTCAGCCAATCATCAACTGACTTGCTGTCAACAGACGAGCTTTCTCCGTGTGTCATGGCTGAACATATCCCTCGTTGCTTCTTAAATATCTCTAACCACGACTGATTGGCCTTGAAATCTATATGTCCAAGTCTGCTGCAATGTCAGTCTTGGATTTACCGCCTGCATCTACAGCTTTGATGATTTGGTATTTTATGTCGAGATCTAGAGCTTCACGTTTCCGTGACAAGCCTTCCATGCTGACTTGAAAGAAAGACTTCCCAGATCACTATTTATGCCTTGACAATGTCAAAAAGATTCACAAGATTAAATAAATGATGAAATTTCACAGGTAAGGTTATTTTATTATCCCCTTGATCCCATGTGAGGAAGCCTGTTAACGTTTGTTTTCACAAGCTAATTGGTGACACGTGAGATGACACGCGAATGGATTCGGATCAGCTGTTCGTTATAAACACGTCAATTAACGAGTGAAATAGCACAGAAGGACCCATCAATTTGTTTGTTGTAACAGATAATTCGTACTATCAGTGTTCGGTGTATACGGAAGTTAATTCATAACAATATATAGGAAAGCAGTCGGGACTTATGAATTTGTTCGTTGTAACCGGCAATTCGTTGTAAGCGTGTACGTTATAAGTGAACTTTACTGTATCAGAAATAAGTATGTTTGAACTGAACTTCAATATTACAAACAAACCCATGTACACATCTAAAATCGTGTCACATTGTAGATATGGACTGTAGGCTCATGCATCAGGGACTCGTGCTAATTACCTGGCTCGCATCTCTCTCCTGGACATAGCAGAATGATGTTTTTTTTCTATGAGACTCTGCCTAAGTGAGAGCGAACTCTTCAGTTCACTTTTATAACTACAGCAGGCAAACATACAGCTATCATCTTTGACTTTGCTAAACGCAGTTAAGTCATATATTGTTGAGAATGTATCTATATGATTTATAGCTAATGCTTTAGATAATCAAAAAAACGTAAAGGTCGTTTTCTGTGGCATTAATAAAGCTTTTGAATAAGTACGGCACAAAGCTATATTATTTAAAGGTCACATGCAACGTAAAACACAACTTTGCAGATTCTGATACCTTTCGGTATGCACTTACCAAAATTCATCAGAATTGCCATCAGAGTTCAAACGATTCACTAAATTTCCCCCAGTGCTGGAGAAAAAGGTGGTTTCAACAGCTGACCTGCACTGCACAGTTAGCAATTGTCTTTTCACTCACAGCTGTCCAGGCTTGCTTGATCATCCGGATTAATTAATTATAGTGACCCACAAATTGACACGCCTCAAAATTAACTCAGTGTCACCTTGCTACTCAGAGGTTGTTAATCTTCTCAAGCTTCAAAGACTGCCGAATTCAGGTGCAGGTGCTCAACCATCCAGATATATGAGACAAAAAATGTACATAATTTAGTGTCTTATACTTGAAAATGACCAAATGGCTATGGAAACCGGATTTCATGATAGGTGAGTGATTTTACAATGTTGTGAATTCGTTTTAAGGAATTTTCGTTTGGAAGGCAAGTTTTCTGGATATCTGAGGTTCGGATAAATGGGGCACGACTGTAGTTTCCACATATGTGTTTATTCCTAATGCAGGATATTAACCATCCCAAAACACACGAGTGTGATAACCTATTTATCATACAATGCCATTCTTACTTTAAAATTAAAAAAATTGTGATTTCATTTGCCCCAGATCATGAAACTAAACTTCCTGAGATCTGCCCACATATCTATGACATCACAAATATGTGCGTAGAAATATGTGACGTCACAAACTCTGTGACGAAGTGTTCTACTGATCACTCATTATATGTTAAAGAGCGTATTGTTGTCAACAAATATTAACTTGGTTTGAAAAATCACAAAAACATGTGTAGAAATGTCAGTTAAACTTTTGAACAATAATTATAATGTTCGCGAGGCATTTTGCCAGCACACTTGTCAACTGACAAAGTGTCAAACAGTTCATTCGAGATTTTCCTGGCTGCTGTCTGAGTCAATGATTGCAAGACGCCTGCGTTTCAGTGCTGGTGAAGTCGTAATCAGTCCAAACTATCATTACGAGACAAGGCACTCACACTACCATAACCACGCCTGTCAATCTGGACACCATCACCGATAGACGGACTTGACGCTATGTTTGTTTACAGTGTGAAAGTAGTCCCTAAAATTTGGATATGACCTCTCTAATTTGCATCGGTATCCTTATGTGACCCCAACGGATACCAAAAATATCCGATGGCTTTATCCTGCCGAGAACACTACCCACTGTATGATAAATATGCATCGTATTCACACAGTTCATTGCCATTCAGATTTGTATACATGCTCCTTTTCTACCAGACACCACACATTTATGGAATAACTTACCAACCAAAATAATTACCTCAGTTAATTAATCAGTAAATTCGTTCAAAACACAATTTCAGACCAAACATGGAATATGCTCTTTGATAAGATTTTATAAGATAAGAACTTTGGATCTAGATTTTGTGAAATAATCCGTAAATAATTTTGATAGACATATTTCCAATAATCCAAACTGTGCATGTGGATATCCGTAGGAAGATTCTCTCCATTACCTCTTCTCTTGCCCTTGTTATGACTTAATAAGAAATATTTCTACACCAATGGTTTTGACTTAAATTTAATTCTCAATGATAATCAAAAGCAACAACATAAATCAACCTACTGTCGTATCTATTCATAAATACATTCTGCTTTTAAATAGATTTAAAATATATAAACTGTATCTAGTGAATCATGTAATGTAATTTTGTAGACTTTTTCCTGTTGTTATGCATTTCATGCCTTGGTGGAAATAATTGCTTCTGCACTTTATTTTGAAATTAATTATTGATTGTATTGTATTATATGTTTTATCAAGCGGTACTCACATCTGCTGTTGGCTTGTTGTGCCAATCCATATTCATGTCATATTAATATTTCAGGAGTAAAATATCTTTTTAATACTTTCATGATGAAAAAATATGTTTAAACCAAAGGCTGACAGCTGAATCTCGAGCTACATTTAATGAGGATGGACAGATGTCAGAAGCAGCAATGCCTACATGGCAGTCTGTCACCATCAGTCAAGGTGATGGCTTAGAAATCATGTTCAGAAGGGCAGAATGTGTGCTTTACCATTTCTGCTCAGGAGGATTTTTAGATAATCATAATTTTATCATAATCAAAAAGGCCCGAAAAATACTTTGGTGCAAATCCCTATAAATGAATTATTACAATAAATAAGAAATTGTAGTGTTGGAAATCGACCTCTAAAACCAAAATCGATTCTTGATGTCTTCTGTCAATCAATTATAAAAAAGAACACAAGAGACAACTGCTACACAATCACTTGTAACAAAGATATGTCATATGACATGAGATCGTAACCCATTCTTCTTCAGAAATGCATCAACCCTGTTCATGAGTTTGACAAGAATTGAGCCTTTCACAAATACAAAATGTTTTCTTGAAGAAACACATGTGCAGAAAGGCTGACATTTGGTTGACTGTCTGACCAGCCAAAGAAATTGCTTGTTTCAACCACAGGTTATATTCTCCGCAGCATTCATTGTTTTCAGAACCATGTTTTCATAACATACATTTATGAAACCTTAATCAATGCTTGCATATTCAAACATGTAATTTTCTGAATAAAATCCACATTCTGATATTTTATAATTATCATGACTCATGCTTATTGTGCTTATCTCCTCCATCTATAAAAAGATAGTGGAACACTTCAAATCCCTTGAAGTTCCCTTTAAATTGAAGTGGACATATGATACACTCATCTATCGGGAGCCTCCCTTTCCTGCCAATACAGTCACATGATCCACCATGCATGATCCACCATGAGGCCCGAGGACTGAGGATAATACTGTTAATGTGGAATTGTCTGTCCAGTTGTCCAGGCAGTTGATTTTTGGCGATAAAATCCCATCTCATATCTAGACGTACCATCTCAAGATGACTGGAGTCGAATCATGTAAGACTGAAGTCCAGGGCATGCATTTCTGACATACATGCTGCCGTTGCTAGGGCGAGTAGGAACATTTTCTGTGTCAATAATTCAAGCAATGTCCAGTCACTCGTGAGGAGTCGTAGTATAACATTCAAGTCCGAAGCTGAAGCCTTAAATCTGCGTTGTTGGTCTTTCAGCTTGAACGAGCGAAAGTAAGGCGAGTATTTTGGGTACTTTAGTCAGGTTGATCCCCATTTTCATGGTGATAACAGAGCTGAGTGACACCAAATACGTCAAGAGTGTAGAACCTTTGAGCCCTCTGATATGTCATAGACGACATAAGTAGTCTTCTATTTGAGGATGTGCAACCCTTAATGCAGTGAAGCCTTTCTTTCCGGCGAATGTTTCAAACCACATCCATTTAACATTGTATAATGTCCGGGTAGATCTACGTCAGGTGACTACCTTTGCTGCTCAGGTAGAATATCCTTGATGTTTCATGCAGGCTTTGATACGATCCATAACTGAAGTTTGGATTGCCGTGTGCTTGTTTGGTGTGCAGATGGATGAGTAAGTTCTTCCACCCTGGTAGTTGCAGTGTTGGTGGTCCTAGTTCCTTGATGAGTACTGGGAGCCAATCTGTCACTAACCTGTAAGGCACAAACAAAATCAGTTGTATCAGCATCATCTGTTTTATCTTCCCGATGACTTTTGGCGCTGGTTTTGGAGGGTGAACACGTAAACATTCAGTCATTCCAACGAGATGCTGAGAGCATGTGTTGCCCAGGCAAATGGAGATACGAATGTTGGTATCTGCACGTTGAACCTTGTGGCAAATAGGTCTTTTTGTGGGGATCCGAATGTATGACTGAGTCGAAACGTTACTCGATGCAGCATTAATTCTGTTGGAGTTGGTTGTAGAGGGCGTGACTGTCGTAGTGGCAATGGAAAGAATAGCTTGTTCTATCATGGATCGATCACCCACCGATCCTCTGGAATGACGATGTGGTTCAACTGAGTGATGAATCAAGTCCTGAGGAATTATAGATCTTGCTGTAGTCTGAGTTGACTTGTCTTGTGATACGTCTGAATGCCGTCATCCAGGTAAAAGGTGCTTCACAGTCCCTGCTGATGTAGGTAGGTGACTACTGGCTTGGTGACCTGAGTAAAAGCCATGAGGCCACAGATATTCGCTAGAACTATCCATTGGTAGTGCTGACCATTGAATAGTAAGCACTGGAGTCTGGATGTATCGGAAAGTGCTGGTAGTGGTATGTTCCACAGAATCTCAGGAACCATATTGACTTTGTCACATTCAAATCCCAGTTATAAACACATTTTTCAGGGTAGCCTTTCCAAATATCAAAATGTAATTTTCTACACTATCTAGTTTGAGCATAAACTCCATGGATTCCTGAACATTACAGATGTGTTATGATGATGATGGTGATGATGATCATCATCATCATAGAGCACAAAACACAAATCTAAGTACAAAAAAACATGACATGGTGTATTTGAGCTGTGTGAAAAATACAACATATGGCTGATTTGATCCAATCAGCCATCTAGTTATTATTCTAAAACTTCTTTCACATACCTTTACACCTGTGCCTGGACACTACCCTCAGAAATTACTATGTGCTCATACAATAAATTGCACCAAATTGATCCAATGAACAGAAAAAAGGATTACTTGACGTAAGTAAATTGGTAGTTGAAGCAAGTGAAATTCAGCAAGTTCAAATGCCAACGCAATTGTTTGCTATCTAAATTATGCAGGCAGGTGATAATTACCGAGAAATACATCGAAAAAAATGTATGAATCACTCCACATGATACCATGATACTAACAACTGATTGACTTGTGAGTCTACAGCCCAGACTCAACAGTAACGAAACACAGATATGAACACTCTTCTACTGTTGAAGAATATACTCACAAAGAAAGGGTGTGTGGATAAAAAGGGGGGATATAATAATTCCGCCTGTACTCCCCACTCCAATCAAAAGCGAAATTACAAACTGACATTCATACCTGCATGAACCTAAATATACATTCGATAAACTAGAACAGGTATGAAGAAATGAATGAATGAACTCATTTCTGTGTTGGAATATTACACCGGGATAGGTGGAAATACTCTATGTTAAAGGAGGAGGTAACGGGCGGAAATCTTTCCAAAGAGGGGCGTGCGTAACTGCGACAATTACATTACAAGTATTACCTGAGATGCTTTCATTGTAGCCTTTAGTGAAAAACATCAGTGCCTTAGCTGCTCGTACGGGTGTTCGAAGAAGGCCTTGTCTCGATGGATCCTCGCCCAAACCAACGAGGATTTTTTCAAAGTAATGAGATATTTCTTCTGCAACATCGTCTTCGCTTCTTCCAGTCGCTCTACCTGATTTGGAAGCTTTGACCACTCCGTTCTCCAGTGTTAACTGACGTCCAAGCAGCTGTAACTTAGATTCCTCCGGCTCTGGGTCAGTAGCACATAAGCTCGGATGCTTCACCATGGTCAAACGTCTCAGTTTATCTTCCAGTTCCTTATCGGGGTCTGGTACAAAACAATCTACGGTCACATTATCATCACTCATGGTTGGTTTGGAATATTTGATATTGCCGCCGCTCATATATGCTACTCTCGGTCTGTTACACAGGAGACACAGACACTGTTGGCGAATGCGAGTTATTTATAGCACCCATCCTGTGCCGTGGTTTTTGATTGGTTGTAATATAACATGTAAACAGGTGCGCGCAGTGATACTAGCCGACTAACGAATAATTACATTGTTTCTATTCGGGGGCATGGGGTTTCTCTCGAATATGAATGCCAAAGGGCTACGTGGTGTGAGCTGACTGTGCAGTTCGTCATCCTGGGGCGAATTCTCACATGTGCAACTTTACTCAACACACACGAACCTAAAACAATAACCTTACAAACAGTGATGTTGAGATTCTGACATACACTGATACAGTACAGATCGGTTGCCCGCTGCTGTCAAAACAGTTTATAACACATTACTGATTACACTATGCAACACGCGCGCGCACGCACGCACGCACGCACACACACACACACACACACATACACACACATACACAAAGCACGCATGTATATAATAATCTGTAATTCAATTGAATTCATAGCTATAGGCGGATCCATGAACACGCCTGTGGCGCAAGTCTCTCTACCTCTGATTCTTTATCATAGCACATGTTTGCACTACAAAGTTACCTGCCGCTCTGTAGCTACATACTGGTTTCTTCTGCGCGATCACCCAGGCTTGGTGCACACACATGTTAGGATGAATCTTGTGAAACTGTAGACTAGTCTCTCTAGTGCTTAGACTCTGAATACTAGCATATAATTTTGATTTTAACAAATAAATCCATTTATACTAAAAACGAGCCCAAGGAAGACCAGAGATTCAGAGGAACCGGAGGAAATCTAGACTTGCATCATTCAGAGCTTCACCATTGCAGAGAGGGCTATGCAGCAAGGAATTAATGTGGTATACAGAGACTGTGAGACAGACTAGTGAAACTCGTGTAGGCCTGAATCCACTAATTTCTGTCAGTATGACGTCACTTGAAAGTTCATGACATACCTCTTGTACAGCGTTAACACAACTATACTTCCTTAGTGTGTAGGACGGTAAAATACAGCTTTAGTGTTATCCAAGATCCGCCCACGTGAACACCATTCAGCAACAGAATCTACCATATTCTGTAAAGACTGCTTATCCGGTGCAATCAAAGCAACATCTTCAGCATACAACGATGAACTCAACATATCTCCATCAATATTTATACCACAATCTAAATCGTCTATTTCGTTAGTTAGATCGCCAACATTAACTGAAAAAAAGTGACTAAACACAGCCTTGTCGTATACACGAGTTTACATCAAACACGCTATCATTAATTCGGACTCGTGACACGTGCTATCATTCATTGTCTCAGCTGCATAGAGAAACTTATCACTGAAAACTAAGGCAGATATAATTGCCTGTGCATCCCCGATGTCAGCACAAGGTGCACACGTATGCATACCTGACACTGCATGGCACATCTCCGTGTTACTTCCAGAAGGAAGACTATATACAGTTTATTCTTGCTTCCAGGAGCTCATAACCCATACCGACCGACCGACACGATCTCTCCGGTCCCAAACAGTTTTACTCATTACTGTACCAAAACAAGAACTGTGAAATACGGTGACAGGTGTTTTAAAATAGCAAGTCTGCAGCAACTCTCTGGAACAGCCTGCAAGCAACAATCAGAGACTCTTGTTTCCAAAAGGGCGTCAAAGCCCAACTACATAAAAATGCTTATACCCTACGAATGAAGATTTTATGGATATCAACTTCTTCATATGAGAACACAACGTTTCGGAGTTAATGCTTACTCCTTCATCAGGTGACTGAGAATGGGGTACAGAGCTATATTTATATGTACAGGTAAAACAATAACAAAGTATGGAATATAAGTGGAATGAATTAACGAAAGCTGGAAGCCAGTATAAACACGCGCTGATTGGAACCCGACAGTTATGGAAGCCAATGGTGGATGATGTTTACATAACACATGATTGGGGATTAAGGATGATGTACATGACTGCATGAGGGTTGATGGGCATGTTTACATGGGGGTTGATGATGTACAAACACAAGTAGATAAGGATGTACACGGGTAGATAGGCTATACATGAATTACATAGATAGAATGTACACAGATAGATGAGATTAATTTATCAATAAGTCCCAGGCACTTGGTAGGTACACTCCTTGGTCACGGTTGATTGCTGGTTTCTGTCTCCGGATCTCGATGGCTTCTTGCAGTTTCCTTTGGCGCCAGTTGTTGTTGTTGGTAGATAGTATCCTAGTGTCCTCCCATCGGATTGAATGTCCAGGGTTCTTGAGAATGTGTTCAGAGATGGCCGATTTCTGGTCGAGTTTGCTGACAGAGGTCTGGTGTTCCTTCATTCTGGTGTTGATTGGTCTCAGCGTTTCTCCAATGTATAGGTCGCCACAGTTGTAAGGGATCTGGTAGATGCATCCTCTCGGGTTAGGGTGTTCACAGCTGGGTCCTTTACCGTTGGCTTTTAGGTAGGTCTTGATGGTCTTGCCACTGGAGAAGGTGACATCGATGCTGGCTTTGATCTTGATGAGGCGTGATATTTGATGACTGATGGGGCCAAGGTAGGGTATGGTTACTCTGATGGGTGATGGAGAAGGCTTGAGGCGGGGTTCTCGGTCCTTGAGGGTCTTGTTGATGGTGGCTGTGACGAGCTGGGGAGGGTAACCGTTTAGTGTGGTGAATGTCTTTCTGAGGTGGTCCAGTTCATTGTTTAGGGCATCAGGATGGCAGGGGGCTTTGGCACGTCTGGTAAGGGTGGCGATGATAGCTTGCTTGATCTGAGGATGGTGGCAGGAGTTGTAGTGGATGTACTGGTCGGTGTGCGTCGGCTTGCGGTATACTGAGGTTCTGAGTCCATCGTCTGTGGTGTGGAGGGACACATCAAGGAAGGGCTGGTGTTGGTTGGTCTCAGTCTCCATGGTGAACTTGATTCTTGGATGTTGGTCGTTGAGGTGGTTGAGGAGCTCGCTGGGGTCGTTGTCATTGGCGATGGTGGTGAAGGTGTCGTCGACTTTGCGGTACCAACAGAGGGGCTGGAACGGAGCTGTGGAGAGGGCTGCTTCCTCGAAGGAGGTCATGAAGATTTCTGTAATGAGAGAAGAAAGAGGTGAGCCCATGGGGAGACCGTGGATCTACTTGTATATCTTACCATTAAATGTGAAGTAGGAGGTGTCAAAGCAGCTGCGGGCAAGGTTGATGATGCTGTCTATGGTGAGGTGGGTGTCCAAGTCATCTATCCTGTTGGCTAACTTGCTGCGAAGGATGTCCAGGGCCTCCTCTAGTGGGATGTTGGTAAAGAGGTCCACGACGTCGTAGCTGACCATGGTGCCTGTGAGGTTGGATTCTTTCAGCTGGTTGACAAAGGATGAAGAGTCGCTGATGTAGGACTTGCCATCTTTGCCAAATGGAGCGAGGAGACGTGAGAGGAACTGGGCGGTGTTGTAGAAAACTGAACCTCTGGAGCAAACTAGGATCCGGGCTTTGGGCGGGTTCTTGTGGATCTTGATGGTAGCTCTTCCGTATGGGGATTGGGAGTTGATGGGGTTCAGCTGGTTGAAGATGATGTCGTTGATTTCTCTCTTCCCATGAAGGTCCTTCAGGGTTTTCTTGTGTTGTCTTTCCAGTCTGGCCGTCGGATCTTTCTTGATGTTGAGGTAGGTGGTGGTGTCTGAGAGGCTGTTGTTGACCAGCTGGAGGAATTCCGGGGTGTCCATGATGACTGCTGCCTTGCCCTTGTCAGCTTCGGTGATGGTGTCATCCTTCTTGAGTTCGGTGATGGCCTGTCTCTCTTGGTGCGTGAGGTTGGATCGGGGCTTGGGAGCTTGCTTGATGGTGTCTATAATCTGGTGTCGGAGATAGTCTACGTTGCCATTGGGAGCCAGTTGTTGAAGTCCACTTTCAATGCTGGTGATGAAGGCATCTGTGTTGATCTTGGCGGTGACTGGGACATACTTCAGGCCTTTGGCAAGGAGGGACGTCTGAGATGGTGTGAGAGGTTTACTACTGAGGTTGATGACTGTCTTGGGGTTGGTGGTGTTGTTAGCTTCAGGAATGTTGGAGGTGGGAGGGCGTTGTAACTGGGTGAACTTGGTGATGTGGGTAGTTTTCACTTTCTCATGGAGGTGCTGCTTGGTCTTCTCTTCTAAGGACTGGGTCTTGTGGTAGAGGTCAGACTCGAGGGTGTCTTGTAGATGGCTTCTGCTAGTTTCAATGTCTTTTTGGAGGTGGGACTTGTGGCGGCGTAGGTGCTGTATCTGGTGCTTGATTATTCTGGTGCTGGCATTGTGGAGTATCTTGTTGATGTCGGGTGAGCGAGGGACAGGAGATGAGAGTTGAAATCCTCTGGGAACGAGGTTGTTGTCTCGGCATATCTTGATGAAGATATCTACTTGGAGTTTTCTGATGATTGATTCTTAGATGTTAGTTGTTTTGATCCTGTCCCACTGGATACTGTGGTTGGAATGGTTTTGGATATAACCTGATAAGGCTAATTAAGTTTTGATACTGAGGTTTGATGCTCTTTGATTTGGGTTGTTGGGGGTCTTGATGTTTCACCTACATAAGCCGGCTACAGTTGCAATTCTTGCCCTGTCGTATAGCTGTGGAATAATGCTGAGCGAGGCAATCAATCAGTGTTACTGGCTGCCTGATGGTTTGCCTGGTGCTTTGAAGGTGTTTGGATGCTGTTTTTCCTCATTGGTGTACACTCTAAATAAGGACAAGAGAATATCAGGTTCTATTAAGATAAGAGTATGTTAGAATGGACTGTAGTTGGAAGTGGCAACAGCAGTTGATAACGAAGTTGCCATCAGACAAATCACATTTCTGCAGAAAAGCAGACAACGCTAAGACGTTCCTTTCGGACTGAGAAACAGAAGGGTAAAACAGATTCCTGCAAAACAGCCGTCCTAATATAATTTTGAATGTTGCATGAGTATCAATGGGTAACCTTGTAATGCCTGCTAGACCTGTTGTACTCTGAAACATCCAAAGAAGATAACGCGGAAAATTGTTAACAGAAGGCATAGTTCAAAGGATGATGTACTGTCAAATGGCAAACTGGAAATGATGGCTTGTAAAAGATCAAATGTAATAGGATGGCAGATATCTGTGATGGTGTTTGTTGTTGACTCATGTCAGCAGTGCGCTTATGTATAAGGAAATTATCTGTGCAATGTGCTATCATCTTCAGTTTATAATAAGTGCGTAATACCGAGATATATGTATTTTAGTACTTACTGGAAAGTGTCTCAAGGACATGCAAGCAATGAGGTGTACCTTGTGGTCAGTTGGTTCCGGCCAAACCTGATTCAGATTGTGCTGTTTCCGAACGTTGTGCAGGGTGTTCATGTCTATCTCATAAGTTACTCATGTGTCGCTGGAGATAAACCGCTGAAGAAGCCTCTCTGCCTCCTGGTCTAAATGATGATAACAATAATAATAATGGCATGGCTCGCTGCTTTTATTATCGTCTCTGCCATGCCTGTAGCTTTGACTCTGAGGTCCGTCTATGGTACGACCCTGAACATGTCCAGGGCGTCATGGAAAATGATGATTTCAAACGTCTTTGAACTAGGCCCATATACAGGATCAGAAGAATTCCAGCCAAAAAACCTTGTCTTGTCCTTAAAACTAATCAAAAAATATTTATAGATATCATTGAATGTTCTGTCCTTTTTGACAGCGATGTGATAGGCAAGATTCAGGAAGAGCTTGATCAATATGAGGACCTCACCTTCGAAATGTCCTCCTACTAGGTTTTGTTTGACTCAGTAGTGGAGTGTAACGAAAAGTACTGAGAGTAAGTTTACTTGGACTAGGGAACAGGGAGCCAGTGAAGCTGTCAAAGAACCGATGTTATTTGATGCATCACTGGCTCTTTGTGATTATCCTGGCATTGAAACTGTGAAGGAGGAATACCGTACAGGAGGGAGTTGGTGATAAGCGGGAAATCACAAGGGCTTCAACAAGCGTTTTTGCTGACCTTTTTCTAAGGAAACGCTGTAATCGTCTAGTTTGATGGAGCTGATGACTGGACATCTGACATACATACGTGATTGGTCGTCTCACATTCATGAAAGAACCAAAATAGACGCCTAGATTCGTCACTGTGGCAGACTGAAAGGCCTCACATTGAAGTCTGCAAATGCTTTCGTCAAACAGAATTCATCCACAACCTGATGTCAAGAATACAGTGTTCCAGTTATCTTGTGTGATCTTTCAATGATGTCAGTATTGAAGCATTGGTATTCTAAGTGTCATCAGCATAGCCGTGAAACAGAATACAATGTTTCCTGAAGCATGTAGTCTCCAAGTATAGCATGTAAATAACGAACAGGAGGGGACCTAATACAGATTCCTAGGGCACTTGTCTACTGTAGTGCATCATTACCCACTACAACTGTCTGTGTTCTCTCTGGTAGATATGAATTTATCCATGACAATACTGATCCTTTGATGTCAAGTATGTCTCAAACAGGTTGTATGGTTGGCGGTATCAAATGCCACAGACAAAATCAATCGTCAACATGATGACTTTATTCTGGTTGTCGAGATGAGAGAGTATGTTATTTTGATTTTTTTTATAATGCTGTTACAGTTATTTTCAAACAGCTATGGGTTACTGAAGGTCACTTCGGACCCTGATGAACACTGTGTACTATGCAAAGACTGACAAAAACAAACAATTCATTCACTTCATTTACTGACTGAATCAGTTAACTACAAAGCTGTGATATACGAATGGACAGTAGAATTCACTCTGCAACATTACTGTCAACAGTTTAGTCACTCGTATACACATGCTGCTGCTTTAAGGTGCGATTGTTTAAACAGCAAGTCCACGTTTTGTCACACATTTCACACCTTCCCTATGCTGTTAAAAGATTGCATGGGCATCTAGTCTATGTTTAATCCATTGCCTTTAACGATTTCAGACCCAGTTTCACAATTCCTCTCATGCAGAGAGAAATTCAGGGTGTCCCATTGTTGAAACGCCTCAGTTTATGAGGTGTATGAATTAAACTAGGCATAAAATATGAATTGAACTATGCGTGCAGTGTTGACATTCTGTTCTGACTGTTTGACTGATATACTAATGACCGGTATTTATTTTCTCAAACATTCTGCTCCTCTTCATCTCCTCGTTATCACCGCCATTATATACTTCAACGCTACCAGGTTTGGTCTCAGTTTCTTTTTCCAGCATATCTGTACAACTCAGAATGACTTTCAGTTTGGGTTTCACGAGGTGTTTGATTTTCTTTTTCAGATCAGATTGATCTGTGGAAGGATTTATATCTCCCAGACTGTCTTAAGTGTCTAGAAACAGAGATTCTTGTTTGAAGTATTGGGTATATTCTATGGCAGAGATGAGACAACCAGCAAGTTCATTTTTTCGCATTTGTTTGATTTTTCTGTCGATCCATTCAGCTGTTCTTCCTTGCTTCTTGTACTGTTTTCTCTGCAGTTTCATCTTGTCACGATAAATGCCATACCTTGGGTTCCAGAAGCGTTGTAAGCCCAATTTTGCCATTCCTCAGCTTCCACGTCACTGAATGTCAGATTCCCACATGGATGTTTTATACCACCACCTGTTTGGGTGGGGAGGTTAATATCATCCTCACTGTCCTCCTAGTCACTCTCTTACCTGGGTGTTTTTCTCTTTGGTTTCACGGCAATTGCCGTAAACCAATGTCTGATATGTCTCTGTAGATCGCGTATGTTATCTATCAGCACCCCGCAATTTGCGCAAACCAGGGCCATCATAAAGGATCCCTCACTACTCGTGTCCAAATCGGATTCAGGGTAGGTGGGGGTTGGATCAGGCCATGTCGGGGTTCGTGAGAGGTAAACACAGACTTTCCACAGCCACTGGGTCCAGAAATGAGCGTATTCGAGGGAATCAGGAACCTCAAGTGTTCTTGTTGTTGGTCTTCTTGGCAAATAGGGTGCTTCTCTTGAGGAAGATGAAGGTGTCTCTGTTGAGGAGGAGGAGAGGAAGTGGAGAAGGAGGAGGTAAGTGCCTCTCTTGATTAGGGTTGTTACCTAACCTCTAATAAGGGGCATCATTGTCCCGAGGAGGAGGTACATTTGGAGCGTGCATGCTTCCAATGTCTCTGTTGATTATCATTTCGTGTAAATCTCTTCCCATACTCCAGACACGTAGTCACTCCCATCATGATCCAATACAAGTGTCTTGATTACCAGGGTTCAAGCGTCTTTTATACTGTTGACGTTTCAAGTCAGTTTTCGTTCGTTCCAAATCAACTTTTATCCGATTCACTACAACTTGCATGTCTGACATGTATTGTATTTTCATGGGTTGGGGTGTTGCCTTCTGGCCCCTCTGGTTTGTCCCCCTTTGTAGTTTTCGCTGTTATCTGTCTCTTCTGTTATTCTATCTGTATGGATAGATTGGTGAAAGACTTTATCTAGTAGATCTTCTCTGTGTATGCCCACACATTCCTAGTCTCTTCATTTCTATTGCTTACGTGTCTCTCCAAATAACGATGACTTTCATGGCGTTATATATGTGTGCCATATAATATCAATATGCTTCATATACGTGTATTTGGAACCACTTGTTTTTAAAACCTCACGCTGTGAATGCAGTCCTGGAGAAAAACTAAAACTGGATACATCATCTTACGGGCTAAAATTCAAATCGTATAGTTTTAATTATTTTCATCATGTTATGTTTGAAAGGGAAAAGCTGGCATGAAATAGAATTTAAACATCAACTTTCCAAGTCAGGACAGGGCTGAATAATATTGAGCGCTTTTCTTTACAAATGGTTAACAAAAGTCGTGCGCTCTGGAGAGCGCGGGCAATTTGAAATCCGGCTCTATTCAGCGTTATAGTCAATGGAGAGTGGTGACATGACTACCTCGTTGTTGCGGCCCTCCTTTTTGAATTTTGAAGCGTCTAGTATCTGTTCATGACAATACCTCATAGATTCATTCATTCATAACCTTTTTCTTTTATTTTTTCACGTCTTATGCAGGGTACTTTACGTGACTACCTTAAAACCGCCTTTCATTCCAATTTCCTTGCCTGTGATGGGTTGTTTATGTCGTATCTGACGGTGATCACGTGACTTGGATCAGCCAATCAACATAGGATCCGGCTGCATCCGGCAAAACTGATGTCTGGCGACCCCTATAATACTACTGTTGGCACATGTCATCGGTTTCCAATTTCGAAGATCGATGCTCATGTTGTTGATCACTGGATTGTCTGGTCAAGACTTAATTATTTACAGATTGCCGTCATATAGCTGGAACATTGCTGAGTGCGGCGTAATACTAAACTCACCCACTCACTGCTGTAGTTAGGCCTAACAGTAGCAGTTTCTTGGGACTCCTGCAATTCAGCTCTGATTCACTCTAGATCCGCCAGGTCTGAGGGCGGTGTGGAGACTAATGGTTAAAGCATTCGCTTGTCACGCCGATGTCTTGGGTTCGATTCCCTACATAGCCATAATGTGTGAAGCCCAGGTCTGGTGTCCCCTGCCGCGATGTTGCGGGAATATTGTTAAAAACTGCGTAAAACTCACTCATGCTGCCGGGTCTGTCTTGGTACTGGTGTTGGTGTTAGATATTTGCAACTGACCCACCCCAAAAGCCTGACTGACAAAACAACAGGAAACAACTTCAGGAATGTTAGATCCATGGTCAAGTTTGACTCCACATACTCTTTTGGCCAGAGACTATGCGTCGTTTGTATTGATGGACAGGAAGCAGAAATAGTAGGAGAATATAAATATCTGTGTACTGTCATTGATAATAAACTTTCATGGTAATCACATTCACATCGTGTAGATAAGAAAGCACAACTGAGGCTTTTCTTTCTGTGAAAACTGTGATCATTTATTGGAGACAATATTGTCATGAAATTATTCTACCAAACATTCAACACTATGAATTTAACTTTCTGCTTTCATGGATGGTATGAGAATCTTCCTCTTACACAGAAAAACACACTTGATAAAATTGTAAACATATCCAGCATAATATCCGGCTTCAATTTCGAAATTGTTCCTTTTGAGTATGGGTCAAGGGTCAAGAGAAAGCTCTGGCCATTCAGTCGAAAGCATCGCACTTTTTAAATGAATGAAATGAACCCCTGCCTTTGGCCACCATATTACCAAACTAATAGAACTTCAAAATCATTTGTCTCATACAACGTAAAAACACTGTAGTTGTAACAGTGAAATCAATGATGTGGCACGAGTGATTATTATAAACGGATTTGAGTCTACCACCAAATAAGTGACTGCCATTCTCGTTTTGTTCCCTCTTTGCATCTGAAGCCAACACCTGTATCATCTGTAGACCTGACTTGGTGGATGTTGTTGAGGGGTATTTTCACCCGCCCTGGTGCAGCTGTGAACATTGTGTTACATTTTGGCTGTACTCTTGTGTACACGCTCAGCGCAAGTAAAAAAGTCATTTAAACAGTGCATTGTGGGTTTGTTGCCAAGTTACAACAATAAATACAACTGTAAGAATGCACTAAACATATTTTTATGTTTTGAATTGATGGTTATTTTAATTAGTGTCCATCCGAAGATCGTGTTTTTACGAGTGACTATAAGGAGGCGTATGGAAACCACTCTATTTCTAAAACTCAACCTCAGCGCCGTCGATGCCCGGAGCTTGCCAATTCATCATTGTCGTTCTTGCTTTGGTTTGCACGAATGGTGCGGTGGATTACTGCGTCGGGACACAAATGGAGGGAAATACAAACTTCGTTGTCTTGAAGATGTACTAAAATCAAGTAGGTCTGCCGTAGTCAAAGAACTCAAGTCAGTGAATGAAACTGTTTTGCCCACCCGCTCTCTCGCTACAGTGCGTAGGGCAGTTCCGGATCACTAACGAAAAACCAACTGCATGCGCCTCTGAAGCACCTAAGGGCAATTTCTGACTGAACAATGTTTCATGTTACTTACACAATATGAAATTAATTCGATCCTGATTGATTTTAGAAATATCGCAAAAGAAATCATGTCAGGGTATTCCGGATCACGTGACATAACGGGGCAGTGTTCGGTTATTGGTGCTCGTTTGGGGCAACTGGGGTCTGTGTCAAACAGTAACACGCGTTTAATTAAACAGATGCGCTAACAATATCCATAATGTTTGATAAACGAATAATTAACCAACATTGCAGTTGATAACAACATCCACTTGGTAGATAGTTTTAACACTTGCTGCTCATAACGACATACTCCAGAATCATGATTCCAGGTACCAGTGTGGGCTGAAAATATTTTCTTGGGGTTAATACATAAGTGGTTTATGGTACTGATCTCTTCAGTATTGATATATATTATTTTGTCGTGACTTTTGTATGCGACTTTAACTTGTAAAGTACAACTATCGAGCCAAAATAACCCATTTTTTTAGAGCATTTAACGCTGTATTCAGTCAAGAGCTTTTTAACATCACATCACCAGTTACTGATTGTAAAACTAACGAGCATAATCTATTAATACCAGCCTATTTGAACTCTTTATGGGTGTGTATCTTCTTGTGTTTTAAAATGAAACAAACTATAGCTCGAGTCTACTACCAACCTCATTGCTTCCGCCTCTGGCATAAGTAACAGGGTATTTTTGGTTGTCATAAAAGGTCACTTTCAGTTGCTGTGGTTAATAACGTAATGACATAGTATGACCATGCCTCCTCCTTTCTCTGCCGGTGCCGCAGGCCAATGGAGAAAACGTGGAACAGGTTCTCCAGTTGGCTCAGCAGACACACTGCCACCTACAAAAGAATTTGCCTGAATGACCCTGCAAGACTGCTTGGCACTTGTAGTGAGTCATACCTTACTAAAATGCATCATGTTATTAAAAAAAAAGAATAATATGACTTGAAAACAAAACAAAACAATTTCAACCCCAAAGCATTGTCAAGTTGGTTATTTCCAATATTCATAACCTTTCACCTGACAGACAGTTCTGTACCGCAAATTATGTTTTGGCGAAATGAAGGCCAAATCGTTTTATGTATCTACTCTGTGCAAAGAACATCTAAGACAGACCCTTGAGTGAGTATATATTTTAAATAAATGCAACCGAAGTAAGATCATGAAACTAATTACTTTAGTAATTAACATTTTTCGGCAGCTGGCAGTCTTGAGGTGATTCCTATTTTCTGGTGATCCGGAACTGACTTAAACATGTGGTTCCATAAATTGCTCATTTCTCCAAAAATATGGCAGATGTAGAGAAGATTTTTGTTGCTTTTCACAGGTGAAAAGTATATGCATGCAGTGGAGTGTTAACATGAAGCAACTTGATTCTAGTCTTATTTGAGAATGAGTTACCTTTTCCTGACCTGCCAACGGCAAATTACGCAATGATAGGTATCCTCGTTACAGGGCGCGCAAGTAAACTTCTGGTTCCGATCAAGTAAAACAGAATATATCACCTTAAAGAGCACTGTATCAGCTTTAAAATGAGAGACTGAGCGAAGGAATCCATCGAGATTTACAGTTTCTAGGGGTTAATGTATGCGGCAGTGATCCGGAATAGCCGTGATCCAGTATACCCTTACCAACTGTATAATATCACTGCTTCCCCACGTTCTTTTGCTAAAACAACCCTTTCCATGCAGATTTCCACGGGACTCCTCAGATTGTGCTAAATATATTTTAAGTGCGAAGCAAACGTTGTGGAAGCATGTATGTGTTAAAGATCACATATACTCTAGCGGGTGCAAATGCATAAATCACTCATTGACATCGTTATCGTGGTTATAAAGTGAAATACCCGTCATTAAAACTGCTCATTTCGATCTTTAATTATCCTCGTGTACCCGGTTTTCGGACAGACACAGAACTCCAAATCAGTTTCTTACCTTTAGATTATTTATTTTAGGATCAAATCAGCACAATTCGTTGGTTTTACATTAATCTAAGACTCGCTGTACTCATGCGCAAAGCCTGTGAAACAAATATCGACTGGCTAACTTCCGCTTTGGTCGTACCCTTACTGATAGTGTTAACACACTGTAAGGAAAACGAACAATCAAACCAAATGTATATATTTATGGTTTATTTATAGTTTTATGTCTATTACAACTTATTTTTATGCTTGTATGCATCAAAGACCGGGAGTAGTGAAATAAATAGCTTAATTTATGTCAATAAGTTCTTGCATAAAAACATCTCACCACCACCGTTCTTCCCGCACATCACCTTCTCACAACTAACAAAACACACATTCCTGATGCGGCTGCAACCAAAATAGGACATCAATAACTGAAAAGCATATGCAAATCGATATATTTAGTCAGTTATGAACAGTTGTCACTCGTAAATAATCATTATTTTATCATTTTGTTTTGAGTGTATTTACACTTTCGGTAAACGCACGACCAAAGCGGAACTTAGCCAGTAGATATTTTTACATGCTCTGCGCATGCGCACAGCGAGTCTGAAATTAATGTGAAACCAATGCATTCCCGATCTCAATCGAGTCCTCGATAAACAGTGTGGTCGACATTGTTCAGCTGGGAGACTCCGGATCGATCAGTGTGATGTCACCTATTTGATTGGTCCATGTGTCAGAGGGGATCCCCGAAAGGTTCGACTGTGTATGGGACACTTTGCAGGAAAGAAATCGGCAAAGCCGACGTTAACTAACAAAACATGTCCAAATTCGAAGTTCTGTTATGAACATCACAGCACTTTATAAACAGCAACGTATTTAAACTGGCTGACAATCTTTCTTTCACTCCTGTTTCTCATTGTGACATGGACACCAGACCTCTGAATTTCAACGAACTGTTTTGACGGGAGTGCAAAACTGTAGGTGGACCCAGTGTTTACATCTGGGGTGTGTGAATTCTGTCCATTTCACAAAAATAAGTGAGACGCAGTTTTTCACCTCTAAAGGCTGAAATAAATTACACTGGCAGCAAACTTCGTCATCGTCATCGCTGATCTCAGATTCGGAGTCGCGCATGTCAACTACTGGAGTTCGGCGTCTGTTCTGCAGGGCAATTCTTGAAGTGCTAGGTACAGGATTACAGTTCTCACATGTTTTTGAGGATGATCTTGAATATTTGGATGACGAGACCTGAACTTTCTTGGCAAATTGCTGATTTTGTTGGTGATCTTTCATCTTCTGCAGAATGTCGTCATCAGTTATTGCCCGCCCTCCAACTATTGCGCTCATATCTTTCCGCTTTTTGGTATGTTTTGGATCACAGAAAATGGTTTCATCAATTCTCGCAAAGAAGTTGGAAACTGTTGATGTTGTAGGTGCTGCTGTTGATGAACCTGTGATGTCAGTCACAACGGATGATGAAGAATTTGTCTGACTGATCCCGTTGTCTTCCAGTTGATGGTCAGAAGTAGTTGAGCTTTTGAATACCATCGCTGGTATAAAATGAGACTTACTGACAGCGTTCTTATTGAAAGGCCAGATGCCACATTTTCTGAACGAGCCTTGTAAATTTGCTGGTGTAAGAGCCGCTGAATACGCCTTGCAACCCAAGTGACAAATGGCATGCTTCTCAACTCCTTTCGTGGTATGTTCTCGCATGTATTTATGTCTGATATTACAATAAATCCTCTCGAATGGTCCGAAGCAACCAGCATCCATCGGTTGAAGTATGTGAGAAGTATGTGCTGGTAGGATAAATAATATCAAGTGCCGATCCCTTGCCCATTCACTCAACAGAACAGACACGTGCGACTTGTGACCGTCATACAGGATCAAAAGTGGCCTTTCGGCAGTGGGTTGGTGAATTGCAGGAAATGTTATGAGAGATATTGTCTGGAGATTTCGCTGTTGGACCATTTTGTTGGACCAATTGCTGACATTTCCTGCTGTGCCAGGAGAACAACCTTCTAAAAGTTCATCTCGCCCTCACTGACCTTTGAAGATTAAGTACGGAGGAATGACATTTCCAATTGCATTGCCGCACCTTGTTACCGTAGTGGTATTGGACCTTGGCAGAGTGACAGACACTGGAACATCCTGACTGGAAGCTACAACTTTCGAAGGGGTATGGTTTTCCATCAGTCCCTTTGCAATTAAGTTGTGTATTCTCTCTGGACTATTCTTGAAATTATACTTGTCCATTATGACTTCCAGTCGACTGTAGTAATTCTCAGTAGTAGTTTCTTGAGATGTTGCTTTGGCTCTTTGGAGTTCGAGTGATCTGGGTTTCTGCTCTGTTACTTCAGGCCACCTTTTCAAAAATCCATAAAACCAGTGAAGCGACAGTGGTTTGTTTTCATCTTTCTTACCCAAGCTCACCGTAAGATCTGATGCAATAGTTGCAACATTCTGTCTTGTGTAGCCGTATCCAAAAGATGACATACTCAGTACATGTTGTACCAACATCTCTTCCTTGTCCCTAGACAACAAAGGCTCTGGTCCCGATGAGTTGCAAGACATCTCAATCCTTCCACTAACCCTGTCATGTAAAGTGCTAGAAGGTATGTGGAAAGTTCTAGCAACTTTTCTGATGCTCATACCACCCTCAGTCACAGCATTGTATGCCTTGGATATTGTCTCATTGGAATAATTCCTGTTATTAGACATGTCCTGCCTAGGACACACCTGAAAGTGAATTGGAAAATCATATTTTGTGGAATTCCAAATGTAAAACATCAAAATCGGGATAAGCGTTGACCTTACTGATATTCCATACATTTAAAATTTTCACAGAGTTTCCTCCATTTAATGTCACGGGACTTTTAGTATAGTTTGTCGACATAGCAGACGACGCACCTCTCAGATTTTTACACGCGTTGTTAATCCAATACAGATGTTTTAAATTGATCATGCCTTTACATAAAGTATCTAGGGATCAAGTAAGGTACATTCTCAATAATTTTGATGTTGTACTCACTTTAGGAAGTTTTACTTGAAATATTTTGCCGGAGTGACAGACGAAGTGATACCTGTGATGTCAGCACCTTTGATGACGTCACATCTCTCGTTATAGCGTGAGAAATTGCGAGTAAAATGGCTGTCCGAAAATAGGAGTCATCAGGAAACTGGGTACGGTACGATACCTTAACCCCCTGGATGCCACAGGGACATATATGTCCCTCTTCTTCACCCCTCACGTTGAAGTCCAATAAAATTCTAAATATACCCATTCTCTTCCCACAGGTTATTTGTCATATCTTCCTACGAACCTCTGTTCTCATACGGCCATATTTCACGGTTCTCATAAAATCCCCTAGCGGCAAAAAATGGCAGCAGAGTCATCTCCCTTTTTTCTGTCCAATCAGAACACATGTTGCATTGACTTAGATTCAACTTGACAAATGCAAGCAATGTGGAGAAACAAATATGACATGACTGAGTTCTGTCTAGAAGAAACATTTGAGTATCGCGCTCGGGAAGAGGTTCTGGTTTTCACGATGCATCCGGAAATTACCGAGATCCTGCGAACGATCACTTTTGAAACAAGGTCGCTGATTGCACTACTAAATCTGATTGCCTCCAATCACGAGTCTTGAATACTCGTACCACAAAAAGGTCGTATTAGAACAGAGGTTACGTAGGAAGATGTGACAAGTACCCACTGTGGGAAGAGAATGAAATATACTATGCACATACATATATTTCACAGTTTTGAATCCTGCAGAAAATTTCCCGTTTCCTGATGCCATACACTATTATCTCAGACCACGCTATAATTGCCTTTCAAATTTGGCTTCATTGTAAATGTCGCCATTTTTCACACTATACAAAATCGTGATTCAGGGCATTATTTGCTGTATGTTTTGAAATGTGAAAATCAGATAATTACTGGGAGTATTGAATTTAAAAAATAGCATTTTAATGATCACTGATATGAAGTTTTCATGTAACCAGTAATGATAATTCTGAAACGTCGCCGATAAACCCAGAATCAGTTTGGATGTTTTCGAAAATACACTTACACGAATATACTTGGTATGAAAACAAATGCTATGTTCGAAAGACAGTGCTTGTTTGAAATGTAAACAAAGAAAAATTCCAATTTTACACTGCGTAGCATTTTAGGAAATTTTCCAACATCCAGCTGTGTAATCATTGCTTACAATGGCTCAATACGTTTAGAATATTCAGGGGATGAATATCGTAGAGAGAAATATCTAATTAAAAATTGATTCAATGCAATCATTTGATAATTCAAAAGAAACTGTCAAACTTTTAGCGCAGCGTGACAACATGAGTAATGCAAAATCACGCAGAATGACAATGGTACTTCTTCTGTCATTTTCAATGCCAACGATAAACATGATTACTTACATCTCGTATTTATGTACAAAAGATGTCTGAATCAAGGAAGAGTCCTCATAAAATCCTGTGTACCTTTGTCAGCGAAGCCGCCATTTTGAAAGAAATGTGTCATTGGTAGTGATATCACACGTCAACATTGTTGCACATATTAGGCAATTTCTTTGAGGTGAAGGTCGAACAAGAGTAAACACAATGGCCATACCATTCCGATTGCACTTTCGGTACTGTGATGTATATTTTGCGTATCGTTCAGATATTTTTACATGAAACTGATTTCATTGTCTACATACATCCATGTTCAAGATCATATCATATGTGGATATAAGGTATGTGTTTTTATTCTTTGAAAGGTTTTGATTGAGTGATTAATATTTACGTGGAAAATTGACTCAGTAAGTGTATTATACCACATACTAAGCCTCTACACAAGTGTTGGAAGATCACACGTAGGCATTACTGCAACATATGCTTTAGTTAACTTTGATGTACAATATTCAATACGTTGGGATAAATATTGCATATGAACAGGTTAATAAACAGCGATTTAATTCCAGCTTATATGTAAAACTGATAATATTAATGAAAATGTTTTGTGCATTTTATGAAATGTAAAGGCACACATATTTAAAGGAATTGTCTTGTTCATTGCATTGGTTTGTGTCATTATTATAGACAAAACAATGTAAGAATATTGATTGACCAGGTGTGAGTTTGTCCAAAACGTTTTATGATTCATTATCATTGTTTTAGATAATAAAGTAAATACAAATTCGATTAACACATCTCTGATGGCAGAATATCTAACTCAAACAATATTTATACAAAAATTGTTAAAAATATATAAACCGGGTCATGTCTTAATTTGGATAAACCTTACGTCCATATTCTAAAAGCTCTGTACTGAAAAAGCCGTCTCTTTGTACCTTTCATTGCATACTTATGAATTGAAATAATTACATAATAATAAGAAGAAAAGTCTGTTTCCTAAATGAATATTCAATGATTATTCAGGTCTTGTTAAATTTTCATTTACGCTAAATTGTTGCCAGACAGGTGCGCGTGTTGCTCACAGTAAGATACGTAGTAAAACCGTGTTGATAAAAAATTGTTGATACTATTTCAGTGGTAAAACCATTCATTTTATGTTTTGTCTAAAAAGTGTTGAATTCTGACACAGAAGAAGCCAAGATCTTTTACACATTGAGTGGAAATTAGGTGGAATATATAATAATCAGCAAACCACTATCGTCTTTTTCTGACGTCACACAATGCACAAAACATGCCATGACGTCATCGAAAATGTTGCATTATTTTCAGTTATTTCATTACATTTGAAAATGTGGCTGATACTCCGTTAATAATGATGGAAAATTAATCAAAGTAGATCTACACAAACAGGAGAATACTAGTATTGGAATCTAAGAACTAAATTATGTATTGGGTAGGTCCAACCAAATTACTATTACCTGTTTTCTGAAGAAGTACATTGGCATCTTTTCTTACAAATTGTGAAACTACCAAAAGGTATCCTTTCACATTGGGGAACTTTGTACTTGAACAGTTTGGTTCACTGTTAACAAAACATAACGAAAACATACTGTCCGTATCCACAGCAAATTTTCTCCATGTGTTCTGAGATACATTGACCTAATGTAAATCATAGCAGAGTTATGTCCCCTTATCTTTATACGTGCATGACCTCTCTGACGACGTTTGACGTCATAGAAGAAAATCAATTTTTGACATTTATTGCAGGTCATTTTTGATTTTGTGAGTATGACGTTATGCATTAGCACATACATCCATTTCATATACACTTATGTCGCTCAGATATCAAGCTGTATTTTCTTTGCTCACACTCTCCGTAAAGATGACAAATTAAAAAATCGTACCAGAGCGCTTTTATTGGTGCACAATGAAAAAAACTAGAAAATTACTGTTTTCTAACACACACAAAAGTTTTGGACAACATTTAGCATGGTCCATTTCTCAAACCGCTGAGGTAGTCGCAATTATTTTTATACTAACGGATAGGAAATTAAATATTCTACATTTCTGTGTAATTTTATAGCTGTACCCAGATCCAGGACCACGTGAGCGCAATTCTCGCACAACGTTCACTTTTCAGACCTTACAAAAATGTGCGCCTGAAAAAAAACTCGGCACCCAGGGGTTAAATCAGGGATAATCTACAACAGGGATAGGTCACTCTCGATCACTGCTTTCTTCACCATTAAACTGTACTAATTATCGCGTGCCTCGTCATGCTTCAGCGCACACAGTGACTTGGCTCGTTCCCAGCACAACTTCAGCTGTGTTTAGCAAACTTTATCCAGTTTATTGTATCAGTCGGAATTTTCAATGACTGAATGAAAGAATTATAGTAAGAATTAAGAGCAAAAATTATACGTGAATGAATGAAAGAAAGAAATAGAATAAAAGGAAAAAGTACATATGTGAATAAATGAAAGAATAAATAATACACCACAGCCTTCCCTCCCAAAACATGTTAAAGAACGCAAAAGTATCGCGAGAACACATCTGTTAACATCAGCTTTTAAAAAAACCTACTTTGAGACATTTTTGTTTACATTAATAATTAATTCAGATATCTTTTTGCATGTGGGGAATGGAATGGACATTAACAAAAAATAACTGACACTGTCACACACCCTTCAAAAACAGAAAGTGTAAAACTATCACAAAGCGTTGTAAACACCTTTCCAGTTTTGTCAAATAATAAGGTCAACAAGAAAGGAAGAAGTTATAGAACTGTAACCCTCAAACATCACAACATTCACCTGATAGTATATTCCCCTCATAAGAATTAAAGCTGTATGTGAAAGATGTTTTTGAAGAAATAACTAGAAATACTTCAAACAACGGCATGTAGCATTTCAGTGGCGGATCAGAACAGATCGGCGATATGTCATGTTTTTCACTCACCTCAAATACACCCTAATAATATTTTCAGGTCATGAAACTATCACTATTACTTGCAAATACATTTCATCTAAAGGCATCTAAAAATTGAACGAATGTGTGAAAGAAGGTTTTATAGGCACAATTTAGTCTATCTTCGCGGTGATTCGAGAATGGAAGCCAGTAAGCTATGACATACTGACTTGAAACTTTACTACAAATCTACTGTCCTAATACCTGGGCGGTGGGGTAGCCTAGTGGTTAAAGCGTTCGCTCGTCACGCCGAAGACCCGGGTTCGATTCTGCATGACGGTTATCTCATAGGCGCTCAACTCTGATATATATTTGGAAGTATGACCTGAATATGTAAGATATAGAAAGGTGTGACAGTAAAATGGCGGCTCCGCCTCGACTCGTTTTTGGTCTGACAAACGCTCATGTTGCTTTGATCGTTGAAAAAACTACACAATTTATTCTCCGTGACCTCTGTAAAGTACCATATTGATTTTTATTTCACTTAAAGCTTTTCAATAATTTTACCATCCATTCTCAGACAAAGTCAGGACATATGCCCGGAAGTAAATAGATTTCGTTCTACAAACCAGCACCTAATAGTAGAGAGTGTGTCTGATTGAATTGTGTTTCTATTATTCCCACCTCTTTTAATGTGCATTCATAATATCCAATCAGAGACTGATATATATCTGATATATATCAGGTGTTTGGAGGCAAACAATCCAATACAATCAAACAGATCATCCAATACGATCCTTCTTAGAGGTAGTTTCTAGGATTATAGATCTGGTACTCATTTTGATCCTTCCTAGGTAGTGGATATTGTTTGACATATTTTAGCTGTATTTACAAAATCAATTGACTTTACTGTTTGTTAAGTTAATGGAACAGAATTAATTATAATACCTGGTACTTATTTGTAGCTATTCACTGATGTGTCAAGTCTCTTTACTGCAGCTGATCATGTCTTTCTATAATGCTGTGGATGGGAATCATTTCAGTATCGGTGGATGTTTGCTCACAGCTAACTGTAACAGTAACGGTTATGGCCTTTTTGACTTTCTCATGGGATGTGAAATACTAGTAATATAGATTATTATCATACAGTAACGTTGAATAACTGTTTGTGGGACTATTCCAGCATTTCTTTTGCAGTAGATTGATGGTGAATGAAACAATTAAAGGGGCACTGATCTGTGTTCTGTTGTTCAAAACAACCTTAGCTAAGATCAGCTATAACGCTAAAATTAGAGATACGCCCATTGCAAAAAACAACCTCAGGGCAACCTTAACTAAGGCTGAACTCTTCAGCACAGGAATAATGACAGCATTCCTAGTTACCATGTGAATTCAGCATGTCCAATTGACACGTTCTGTCTTTATACACCCTCTGGTTCCTCAAACTTCTGTAAATCTTGTTGTATAAAATAAAAGCAGCCTCATTATTCCATTCCCAACCTTAGAGGGTTAACCTTAGTTAAGGTTTCGTTTCATGCAACGGGAGACTAACCTTAATAAGGTCAAAGGTTGTAATCTTAAAGATAAGGTTGACCTTAAGAGATAAGGTTGTTTTGAACAACAGAGCACTGGAGCAATTTCTGTGAACTGGTTGTAGCTTTTGTTATTGTTTTTCTCCCATGAGGTCTCAGATGATATCCTAGAATTCATGGCTAGTTATAGTCTCTCTCGCAGTCCCTGAACCACATTATGTTGCCTAATGTCACACCTTCTCTGTAGTGCTAAAGCCTTAATTGAAGCAAATCTGGATTTCCTTAGGTTCTGAATCTCTGGTCTCCCTGGGTCTCCTTTTCAGTTAAAATCGGTTTGTTTGTTACTATAAAAATTATATATATCCGGAGATGAAGCCTTAGTGTAGACTGCTGAGTGACCTCTGCTGCACCACTTGCATGTGCAGTTGATAGTTTAAGTATGGACTATTTAACCAAAATAACGGAATTTTTACTTCATTATTATGAAAACAAATGAAGTTTAGTCATCTGCCCATTGTTAAAACCGTTAGGACTGAAATATAACGAAGTTTTGTCTTATAAACCTAATTAGTTTATTATCATATTCTATCATGCATAGTTTGAATTTATAACATGACTGTCAGATGTAGACGTATAGATTGCCAATGTAAATCATATTTCACGCACATGCTCTAAACACTTACTATTGTATGTTGTCCGTGTCATACAGACTTCTCTGAATGCTACAACAAATGAATAAAAACAGAATACAAATATTAAAATTAAACCAGACTGAAGTTTTAGCAACAATGTCAGGTTGTAATTGTGTTCAAGAATGTATCCATTAATATCCACATTAAAGAACGATATATTCATGAGAAGCTGGTAGATAATCCTGCTCTAGTGTCATGTGTCTGTTAGTAGACTAATATGTGAAACAGTGATATATCATATCAAGTTTTACACGTGTATAGTCTCATTGGTCACCCAACATAGCACATTGGCAACTAATTGTAAGATGTCCTCCATTCTCTTGAAGAATATAGTGAGCCAATAATGAACAATCAATCAGTGTATTGGTGATTAATCCACTTCAGACATTAATTCATAATGTTGAGTATTTACTTTAGACAGGAGAAGTGCCAAAGTGTAATCTTTGTTGGTTAATCTGAGTGTTACTACTAATTATATCTGTTATAAATTCATTAACTGACCATCCAGTAAATGGTGAGAAATAACATGTAGGTTTAGACCACCAAACACAGGTTACAGCAAGGGAGAAGTAATTGATGCATTGCATAAAATCTTAATAGACCGATAAAACTTACGGGCCGACACTGGTTTGAGGATACAAACGAAACTTCATTGTTACATAAGAAATACATATAAGCATTTGCTATGTACTTGCGTTGAAACTGTATATACCAGGTCCTATTTACCTCAGAAAATTTTCAGCCTGTGGTTTTTATTACTTTATAGTCTGAGTAAACTTAGTATCAGTGTATTTCGTTACACTCCACCACTGAGTCTAACAAAACCTAGTAGAAGGTCATGTCAGGTAACCTTTGAGCGACCAATGAACGTCCAATCAAATGCAAGACGGTTAATAGATTTAACCAATCAGACAACGGCTACTATTTAGGGATCGGAGGGACTTTCAAAATATCCAGGTCACTGACACAGATCTCTCCACAAACAAAACTCCGTATATAACACAGTTATTTGACCTGCAGTATATACGCTTTGGGGTTTCTGTTGACATGGTTACCATTAGCTAATATTTCCGCAAGGTAACATCCTTGAATATTGGCAAAAATACTATTTTCAGCGATTGTTTACTCACCGTTGTCATGTTTGTACGTACGCCGTGTGCATCACCCGGAAGCGAGCGTATGCTAAATAGCATTCGGAATCGTTCGGGTACGAACCTTTTCAAGATAAAATGTTCAAAAGGTATGTGCGAATGTGGACTTTCATGATTTGGTAAGCTGTGTTCTGATTGGTCAATCTCAAAGGTTACCTGACGCGACTTCCCAAACAGGTTTTGTTAGACTCAGTAGTGGAGTGTAACGAAAACTACTGAGGATACGTTTACTTAGACTGATGACTTTATGGATTCAAATAAATCAAATGTGTGTTTTCGTTATCATAGGTAATAGACCAGGAGCGTAGCTACCATTACAAAGACATCATATATTTAAATGACATGAATAAATAGTAAGGTAAAAAGTACAGAAATGGGATCAAATTGGATCAGTCATTTTACTGCAGAGGCATTTGAAAATCAGAAAACTCCTACCCTGTTGGGACACTTTATTACAATCAGACAAAAAGTACTAAGGATGTTTTGAAATAATGGCATGTGATGGGCATCCACCCTTTGTAATGTTGAAAAATTCTGTCTACGTTGACTGTAGCCTCGTCCCCATGCCCATCACAGTTGAAGGAACAGGTGCTGACCAACTTGCAGCTTGTTTTCTAATTAAACCTTTGATGAGAAACATGAATCGCTCTGGATCAGTGCACATTTGATGACTTACCTGAACAACCTGTACTTGCTATTATGTAGGTTGTTTTTATAGGATAACTTTGTCTTTTATTTTCCCTCACCTTACATACTGTGAAGAATTTATTTTGCTGTTCTTTATTGTTGTGAAATACCATGGGGAAAAAATACCAGAATTGTAATTGACCAGAACTGTGCATGTGTGATGCTGATGTACTGGCGCTGACTGTGCGGTGACAACTGATCACTAGCCAGCAGGTTTAGGATTCGGGCTCATTTTCAATCCTTACTGTCTGCTAAACAGTTATCGCCAATACATCTGCATCATTCATGCACAGTTTAGGTGAATTTCAATTCCGGTAATTTTTTCACATTTTTGGACAACGATAAAGGACAACAAAAGAAAATTATTTATGGTAAATAACATGAGAGAAAAATTAAAGATAAAGTTATGAACCTTATAATTATTTTTTATGCTTAGTAAGGGAAATTTCAAACTTCCTATTAGTAGTAAATTCAAATTCACAAAAGGCATTAACTGATTCATTTGCTATCAATCTATTTTTAAAAACACTCAGTTGGTTACGCAATCATCCAAGGTTACTTTATGATATATCATATTATTTCATGAGTGATGTGAGAAAATCAGAAATAGCAATAACTATTGCAGTTAAAAGCTATGTGTGACACTACACGACTTACGAGTATCTTGGTTGTGCATTTTGTACAGAGTGTACTCATCAGATGGATATCTTAAGGTGTGTGTGCCTTTTTATAGAGAGAATCTTGGGGGGTGGCGGTGTTATTTGTGACGTCACAGGGATGTTCTCATGCTGTGATGTCATGATGGCACAGTTTGCTGTGAGAACGAAGAAGTTTTGCAACTGTTGTTAGAACAGATTATCTGATAAAGGGTGTAAACAATGTGTATTTGTTTATTGAATTTTTACAAATAAATTAGTGAATTTAGGACCGGATTTGAGTTAATTGAGGGAAGAGGGCTCTCCAGGGGTGGAGAGTCGAGGTCCTGAGTTATCAGCTTGATGACTGGGTGAAAAATAACACTACTAGTGAGCAAGCTACTCAGTATGAAATTATATTATGGATTAATAGAAACATGCAAAAGTATTTTTATTGTATTTGTAACAGTGGATATTTGGCACTGAGGATCCGTGCCTTCTTAGTGGTGGCCACACTTTAAGCTGCTAATTCTGTTAATGTGAACAGCATTGAAGTTCTCAAAATGTCCTTGTGTTGCACCACGCTTTAATTCCTTGAATTCAAGTAAAATATCGTCCAGTTGCATTGATGTATGACCAACGTATCCTGGCTCCCTGGGCCAGATCTGATGCGGCACGTCGTCCCACATCTAAACACAGCCCATGGCTCAGTGATTAGTTCACTCTCATTGATTGGCGTTTCAAAAGGGGCTGTGAAGTATGGGTAGTGGCCTTGGTTGTAGATGCCGGTTTGGCCTGTGAGGTATAGTTTGTCATGAAATGCATGTGGACACGGGTTTTCTTGTAAATATCTCTAGATCCAATGATCCAATCGATCTCAAATGTTGCAAGTGGATGTTTTGACTGACAACCTAATCACATTGTAAATCACTGATATTATGCATTTGTATGAAAGAATCTGTCTATGTAACTGTCAACAAAATAGACAGCAGAACGCTGACTGGTTGAAGAGGGAGGGAGCCAATGACATGTAACAGCGGAAGTGTTGGGTGAGAAAGGTAAATGCACGTGCAGATCATGACAGTTACCTGTTCACTGCACAGTGATAGACCGTTTAGATCACTGACATTAACTACTTCTAGCTACTTCCATGTAATGCAGGGGGATAAAGTCGATGCCTCGTCTGTCCGTCCGTCCATCCCCCATCAATCCGTCCATAATCATTTTGTTTATGGAGCATAACTCAAAACGGTTCAATATTTTTTTACCAAACTTGATAGATATAGTACTCTCAGCCTATGGTTGTGCCTTTTGCTGTTTACAGATTTTTGGCATTTAGATTTTTTTTGTTTTTCCATCGAACATTTTGATGTTAGTCTTATGGTTGGGTGGGCTTCGTTTCCAGAGCAGAACTCAAAAACCGTTCAATATTTTTCTGCAAAACTTGGTAGATATATCAATCAGACCCTAAAGTGGTGCCTTTTGCTATGTACAGGTTTTTGTGATTTATCATTTTCTTGATTTCCATGGAAACGTTTCGGACACAGTCTCGAAATGGAGGGATGGGCTTCATTTCAGGAGCAGAACTCAAAAACCATTCAATGTTTTTCTGCAAAACTTCATAGCTATATCAATCTGAACCTGAAGTGGTGACTTTTGGTATTCACAGGTTTTTGTGGTTTATTATTTTCTTGGTTTCCGTGGAAATGTTTCAGACATAGTCTCAAAAGTGAGAGGTGTGTTTCATTTCCGGAGCAGAACTAAGAAAATTCTAAATATCTGTCCATAAATCTTTCTAAATATGTGTGACAGACAGAAAAGTGAGAGGTGTGTTTCATTTCCAGAGCAAAACTCAAAAACTTCTTAATATCTGTTAGTAAAACTTTCTAGATAGGTGTGGCAGACCCCAAAGTGGTGCCTTTTGGTTTTTAAAGGTTTTTGTGATTTATTATTTTTTCTGTTTCCATGGAAACGTTTCGGACTTTGTCTCAAAATGGAGTGATGAGCTTCGTTCCCAGAGCACAACTCGAAAACCATTTCATATCTTTCAACAGATCTTGGCAGATATATGAGACAGATCTTCAAATTGTGACTTTGCTGGTTACAGATATATGGCATTTATAGTTTTCATGAATTCCATGGAAACAATTCAAACTTAGTCTAAAAAAACAATGAGTAACTCTCAGATTATTTGTCCTTTCAAACATGAGGGGCCGGGGGATATGTCATCTTCTGATAACTCTTGTTTTTAATAGAGCTCTTGTGCTAACTTGTCTTGAGCCATGTGCAATTTGGGGGGTTATTTTTACGGTGTTTTGGAAGCTATTTGAGGTGAAAACATTGTATAGTGATTAGTAGAAAACACTTTTACGAATGTGAGATTTAATAATCAGGCCATGAGAATATGATTTTCATTAAAAGAAGGTGAGACTTTTGGCAGAAACGTGAGAGTTGACACTTTTACACATTACTCAGTACTCAGTCATCATTCCATGCATTATTTTGTTTATGTCTTTGAATAAATTACAATAGAAAACACACAAGCCAAAACTGACCACCTCCTGCTGTATTTGATAGTGTTTACAAAATCACATTCATACATTATGCATGCTGGTTATGAGCCACCTATTACATCAGATGTACTTCAAACTAAACAATATACTAACTTCCCGAAATGAATCAGAGTGAAATTACATTGGGCTTTGTCACCTGTTCACTTTGCCATTATCAAATCAAATGAAAATTATTATATGCGAAAACAAACGCTCTCCTCCGGAATCTGTGCTTGTTTAAAAGTAAGAGTTTACATTGTGCTGCTTTGTATCCATTTTGTGTGATTTTTCTCTTCATCCCATATACTGATTCTGAATACAGTTCCATCCTTCCTTAAAGGTAACATGCAACCAAAAAATCAAACATAATTAAAACACAGGTATCACTTATTCATGACATATAATATACACTGCTGCTTGTAAAAAGCCAAATAAACAAAATTATAAGCATACAATCGTGATTCAAAAGTGCAATATTTTATACCTGGGCTTACTTCCGTCGAAACGAAGCCCTCAGGAGACCGAGCCCAGTCATAGTGGGTGGCTGTGCACCCAAGTGTAACGACGGCTTCCGATTGGCTGGTTCATTTGCTGATACGCTGAGGGCTCATTGTGTGTACAGAAAGATGATCTGTTTGATGGGTATTTGTATGGCGAGTCACAAGAAAGTAAGATTCTTTATGGATAACAACTTCTTATATTGTACTATACCGTGGTCAAACAACAAAATCATATGCACTAGAAGAAGAAGTTGTTATCCATAAAGAATGTACATAGAGATGTTGGGTTTTGTAAATACATGTTCTCTGAATTTGCGTTCAATCTTATCAAAAGTCATCTCAGTGGAGATGGTGAACTACAGCGTGACTGGAATCTGTCATTCGTCCAAGTACAAAGCAGGACTAGAAGCTGACAAGAGTTTGCACCAGTTTCCGTCAGATCCAGTCATCCGAGAAAAATGGATGTAGTTTGTTTGCAACCCACAGATATAAAAACATGTCATGTGTACAAGTATCACACCTGCCTAATTGCATAATGCAGCAGAGACAGGACTCGGGTGCACGAGTCGTAAATCAATTTATTTTGTTCATGGCGTATGGCCTGATAGGTGTTAAGTTCAAATTGCATATGGTTAATGATTGAAGCTGTGTATGGCATATTGTCTTTAGCAGACAGACAGGCAGACATATAGGTGTGAATAAAACCAGACATTGAGCTTTTTCTGTGACAGAGGCTTCATACCACAATCAACAAGTTTTTTATGTAACGAGTAGATTATTTATTTGTTTGTGTACACAACCAAGATTATAATACGGCTCATTGCTCATGTGGGCAAGAATACTGTGTCGAGCTCTGCGAACCTATTCCCTGCGCTTGCGTTACGGGCACAATGCAGCACAGCTGTTGAAACTACTTTTCCCCCCAGCAGAAATTTAGTGAATCGTTTGAACTCTGTGATTTTGTGGGCTTTTTTTCATCGCTTTTTTTTTTCAACTTTATCAGTTGAATTGGCATTTTTGATGATTGTTTTCAGTAAGTGCATACCGAAAGGTATCAGAATCTGCAAAGTTGTGTTTTACATTGCATGTGACCTTTAACTAATGCAAACATATGCACATCAACAGAGCTGTGTTCTGTTATTTGCATATATAGTGGAACTCATAAAAGCAAATAACAATATGTAGATTATCCGATACATGTGTTAAAATCATGTACATGATGCATTTATGAATGCATCATTTCTGAATAAAAGAACATTGTTGTCTGAAAAGCTTGCATACTGTGTCAGTGAACGTGTTTGGTAAAAGTCAGTCAGTGCTGCTGATGTCATGTGAATATTGTTCTTCAGATTTGGTCATGTCTTGATGAAGGTCATCTTACTACAAATATCAGTTACAATGATAATTTTTGTATCTGTCACTTTCTTGAATGACACACAAAAATCAGTCAATACTGAAGATTCATGATAAACCAATTCTGGTGATTGTGAATAAGGAATTGAATTCATGATGGGATACAGTTTTGTTCAGCAAATATGTGAGTCAATAAATAGTGCTTCAATTCTGTTTATGTCTATATATATCACTGTCTATGTCAAACACCTTTACCTGCCTGAACTTGGCGTGATCGAAGCATCATTTTGAGTATAACAGTAAATTAGATGAAAGATTAGACTAGTGCACAACATTATTTGACTAGACTTGGGTCTCAGACTTGTTTGTTGTTGTAGACTGATATCTGAATTTCAGATGATACATCTGTGTCCAGTGGTGTGTGCCTGGCAAGTATAACTAAAGTAATCTGAAGTGCTATTGGCAGTATCTTACCCACAAAATATGATATGTGTTGCCACTATGGTCTATAAAACTATATACTCTGTTAAAAACATTACTGCCACCCCATTACTAAGTTCAAGGTCATGTGTTCACTGATAATGGACATAGCTTTTTCTAACAAGAACTTTACACAAGTTAATGTGTAGATATGCAGATACCAGACTCACCAGGGGTGAATTTGTCAGTTTAGATTTATGCTGTACTCAGCAATATTTCACCTATATGGCAGCAGTCTGTAAATAATCAAGTCTAGACAATCCAGTGATAAATAGCATAAGCATCAATGTGTGCAACTGGGAACTGGTGACGTGTGTCAACTAAGTCACCAAGCCTGACCGGCTGATAGTCGCTTCTTTCAACAAGCATGGGTTACTGAAGGCCAGTATTCTAACCCAGACATTCATAGGCACTCACCGTGAGACATCATTCGGTTCAGAGTATTTAAAAAACATACAGTAGTGCATCAAATGTTGAAAAATGCACCTTAGTATTTTTGTCAATGTGCATCAAGTGTAAGATTATCAAACTTTTGTCTGACTTGCCCTTATCTGTCATTACAACATTGATATGCCTCTAATGTTTATTTACCATACTGCATCAATAATATTATTTTGTTTTTGTAATTTGTCATACTTTTATGGGCTTGAAACTATTGTTACTTCAAGATTACATGCAGATGCAGTGTTTGAAATGAACCTTTTTAGCTTGTAGGAAGTACTTACTGCCTGGTTTGAAAATACGAAGCAAAATCCCTTCCTAGCAGCATTCTTTCCCCTCGCTCCCTCCCAGTACCATTACTCTCTTTGGCTATATGGAACCGTAATAGGTCTCCTGACCTTCTGTTCAGCAGCAGTGGAAGCCCTTATTTGACTTCTAACAATTGTGCCCTGATTAGGCACTATATGCTTGACAGTCGCCGACAGTGTGGCTGCCCTAATGAAAACATAACTAAATTTTACCTTGTTCAGTGACCGTGTACACTGATGCAGGTCTTTGCGCATGATGCATGCTTTTCATGAACGGCTGACCACCATGTTCAAGTGGTGTGTTCGTGCGAATGTTTAGGTTCATTCGGACCTTCTGTCCACCCAAATCTTTATGGGTATCTGTGGAACCGTGAAGGTCCCGGGGTAGAATAGGCCTTCAGCAACCCATGCTTGCCATAAAAGGCGACTCAGCTTGTCGTAAGAGGCAACTAACGGGATCGGGTGGTCAGGCTCGCTGACTTGGTTGATACATGTCATCAGTTCCCAGTTGCGCAGACCGCCGCCATATAGCTGGAATATTGCTGAGTGCTGCGTAAAACTGAACTCACTCACTCACTCACTTATGGGTATCTGTGAGCAGTCTACATCTCCAGTCAAGATGATATCTTCTCTTTGAAAATGACAACTAATTGATTACCGTAAGCAGTTTTACTAAAAAATATCAGGTAGCAAGTTGTTGCTACTGTGTTTTCCTTTTAGCTAGCAAAATAGGATTTTAAACAGCAAATTTGCTCCCTCAAAGCATTAATTTTGAACCCTGCGATGTTCCTTTTGCATTTTATATAGCATATCTTAATTAATGGACATTCCTGGTGCAAGTATTTGTTACATTCAGATATATGTCACTGTCATTTTATGTTAATTCCTGTTTGACAAGTCTGTATTGAAACATCGCACTCTGGACATAGAGAAGTTGTTATTCATAAAACCTGTGTAAATATAACTTTTATCTTACTGAAGAGATTAGGCCTTATTATACTAGGAGAGGATATATCTAGAAACATCTTTTAAACTGCACTTCTAAACTAAGTAAAGCTTTTTTTTGAAGTGTATTATTCATCAGACAAGCATCACAATCTAAAGATTTAAACTGAACACACATTTACAGATGAAAGGTGTGTTTTCAGACTTTTTACAGACTTGCACACAAAAGGAAATACATGTAGTTACTGAGTTTCGAAAGAAGAAATGTTGAGAGAATTGTTTGGAGAATAGCATCAGACAACTGAAAAAAGATGTCATTAAAACAGACTTAACATTAACCAAAGCTTTGAAAAAGTGTAATGTCAATGAATCAGAGAAAGGGGTACAAGAAGTCACACAGAGATATTGTCTCAAGTTTCCTTTGTGACTGCAGATATTGTAGATGGAAACACTCACAAGGCCTGAGTGTCTGGCCATAATTCAACAACTTCCCGTCAGTCCTTGTCCAGTCCGTCTTGATCACAGCAACTTACACCCTGATTGTGTTCTTCATTTTCAGACAGACAGATCCATTGCCTGGAGCTGTTATCTGTTCATGACGAATCAGCATTATCCACCTCTCTGTGTCTGGTATGTACTCAAAGAAACTGTCATGGAAATAGAAGAAATTTTTCAGGAGCAGTGTCCTAACCTTCTTCATGCCTTACACATTATCCTTACTCTGGTTTCCCCTTCCATGCTTCCATGCCTTGCCACAACATAACATAGCAAATTATCAAACAGCATCAGTCATGTGTTCATTGTTGATGGCATTACATATAAAAGTAATGCTGGACAGATTCAGATGATGATGGATGATGCACCTGAGAGAACAGCAATAACTAACTTATGAAATGTTATGAAATCCTTAACTGAGTAGGTTTTATGAAGGACTCTTCAAGCTGAGCAACTGAATCAACATACTCTTTCCATATACTTTACACAGCAACCATGACCAAACAGGTCATGTCGGAAGTGGGCAGTTGATAACTGCTCAGGTTCAGAAAAGTGTCTATTCACTCATCTCTTGGATTTTATCTGTATGTATTATGCTTGAAATTAGAACTAATCAAAGGGCATCAGCAAGCAAGACATACTTTAAGTGTGGATTATTGTGTCAGTACCCTAGTTTTGATCATCTTCCATATCAAGGCTGTTGTTGTATAATGAGTTGACTTTGATCTGCCATCAGAGAACACAGGAGTTGTTACCTTCTTAAATCATACACTACAAGGCAAAGTGTGGTTAGTGATCAGTGTATATGGATACAAGTGGTAAGTGGGTCATGATTTGTGCATTTGTAGGCAACATGAAGATGTGTGAGATGGCAGATGTGAGAACTGAGGGAGTGATGGATAGCCTTGAACTTGCTGTGCCAGTTTTTAAAGCCAAGTCAAACACAGTATATGATGGCTTCAAAACTACTGAGGTATGTCACGATTTCATTCTTCTGTGGGTAATCCAGCCCCTGTTTCAAAATTAAACATTTTCTTTAAGCCAATACCCAGATGCATTTTACTGGGTGTTTACTTTAGTTATATTTAACCGCTTGGGTGCCGAAGGGACATGTCCCTTCTGTTCAAGACCCATGCTTGCCATAAAATGCTGAAAGGATCGGGTGGTCATGCTCGCTAAACTAAACTCACTCACAGCTCCATTCAACTTTCACTTTGAAGTCAAATAAAATTCTAAATGTACATTACAATACACTTCCGTTTTCAAGTCTGCAGGAAGATTTTTAGCATTTCTTGATGTTCACAATCTTATTAGGCAAAGCAAATATGCTGAAAACATCACCTTTTCTGACACATTATGATTCATGGCACTATTTGGTGCATGTTTTGAAAATATAAAATCGAATTGTTACTTGGAGGTTTGAATTTCCAAAATGTGTCATACCTTAGGCCTTCATAAACAACACAAATCATAGTAGCAGGGTAAAGGGTGGTGCACTTGAATGAAAACCAACATGTGCTGGGGTGAGAGCTGTGACCTGTGCCACAAGTTTATTGTTCAAAGATATATATATATATTGTGTTTTCACCATCTAGCATAATAATAGTATCAATATTAATAAACAATAATTTGTGCCAAGTTTGGATTATAAATAGTGAACAGTTCTAAAGTTTTCTTCTGAAAAAGAGAACACCCACTATATTCCAGACCAGCCAGACCAACCTGTGTGCAAAGTTTGGTAAAGAAACAGTGAAAGTTCTGCAGTTTTGCTCCGGAAAAGAACTCTAACACCAAATTCAGTCAAAGTCCAACTTGTTGCCCACGGAAATGCAGAAATATATTTCACTACAGAAATCCATTACTACCAAAAGGCACCAGAACACCACTAGATCTATTTATGTGCCAAGTTTGATGAAGAAATAGTGAACGGTTTTGAAGTTCTGGTCCGGAAAAGAGCATGCCCATTAAATTCAGCGAAAGTCAAACTTGTGAACACAAAAAATATGTATTCAGAAATCCTAAACTACCAAAAGGTACCAGTGCACCACCAGATCTATATGTGTGCCAAGTTTGGTGAAGAAATAGTGAACGGTTTTGAAGTTCTGGTCTGGAAAAGAGCACACCCATCAAATTGGACTTGTTTTTATTCAGAATTCTAAAACTACCCAAAAGGCATGTGCATGGATGCACTGACAGATGGACACATGGATGGAGCACAATTTGATACCCCTCCTTTAAAAGAAGCTACAGACAATTTAAAGCTTTGCAACTACTTCATGATTCCACCATTCAGAGGTTTAAGCACCCACAACAGAAGCATAATCACTGCATGGTTACAGGATGGTAAATACATAAAAGTGTTGCTGACCATCTTCAGGTTTTTCTCTGTTATTCACAGACTGAATGACTGGCTCCAGGCCGCTGGTAGACTACAGGACAGCTCGCTTTGGAAGTCTGAGTTGTGTTCCAAACTTTCGGAGCAATTCACAACTGCCAGTGCCCAGTTGCCACAAGCTGCCTTACACATGCCTGTCATGGAAGTCTGTCCAACACAAGCACTAGTCTGTTGTGTTTGGGTGTTTGAATCAAACCTGGTGCTGGTGTGTTTAAGCACCCGTGTTTTTCATTTTGACAGTGTTTCATTTCACTCAAACTCAACGAATATTGAATCAGTTACATCACTGAAATTTGTAACAAGTCGTTCAGAGTGCCCATTACAACACAAAAAGTCTCAATCTGTGAAGGCGACTCTTCAACAGATTCTAATGTCGTTATCAAGCAAGTGATACATGAGAAACAAATTGCAAGAATATATATATATATACTGGACCAAAATAGTTGGGGATACATGTAAATTTTTAAATTATGAATAATCATCAATGTATTTTTTGACACACTGATATAAAACATCAATCCTAAAATACAAATATTGTTTGTGAGAGAACATGACGAATTCAGAAATGAGGCTGTGAATTAGGGTTTATTTTGGCAGCTGACACACAAGAAATACACTACTGACATGCTGACACAATGCTGCACTAATTTGCGTTAATTTCACTCACATTCAGTCAAAAAGTCACGATGTGTTCCTTCATTGTCAGCCAGCTGTTGTTTGATGTGATTTTCAAAGGGCACATGGCAGTCCAAGGGAACATACCACCACAAATAAACAAGTCCAACAAATATCCCTAACTTATTTTGCCCAGTATACATGAGTTGTTATTACAACAGATACTCCTTCACCTTGAAAACACTGGCTTCCAATTCACTTCAGAATCATGCACAATATCAAGCTCCTTGTTTTTAAGTGTTTAAACATTCTAGTTCTAAAATACATCATATCACGTGACTATTTCACTTGAGAAACAAGTCTCCCCTTGAAATACCACAGGTGAGAACTATGTCAGATTGAGGACAGATCATTTTCCGAACAGGACCCTTTCTCTGGAACAATCTACCTGCTGTCCTTCATTCCAAAATTGAACTGTCAAGTTTCAGAAGTGTTCTCAAGATGCACTCATTCACATTGTCACAAAAATAAAGTGGAATCAGATAGCGCTTTTGAGAAATTACATTGATATATTATAATGTTATGTTTTACCAAACAGCATGAATAAAATCACGTTTTGCATTTAAGTACTTGAGGCATTTGATTTGAGGCACACTTTCATTTTCAAACCTATTTATACATGAAACTGGCATGGTGTTTTTATATTTTCATTTGGACTAGTTACTGTGACTGTTTTCAGGGAACTGACTTGCGTGTAAGAGTCTCCAATTCAATGAGCAATAGTGAGGCAAAGCTGGAGTGTGACTGGAAACTGAGGAGGTTCTTGACGTTTCACAGCCAGGCCCTACAAAAGGTGGGTAATGTATCACATTATTTATTCAATGAATTTTTGCAATGGAAAATAACTCATGGTGAAATGAATCATATATTTGCTGCTTTTGACATTGTTGAGAATTTTTATCTATTCCTTTATGCCTCTATTATTCAACCAGCATCTGATAGGTTCGTGCATTTGCAAATAAACATTAGGGCTTTTAGCAGCTCATGAAGCATATCTGGGAAAAAGCCATGTTCTACTTCTGTTCCTGATGAATACACATATCTACAAGCAGTTGGATGTATACATGCTGCATCTAACAGCTAAGCTGGGGTATCCTCCCAAGATACCCAAGAATGGTTACCTACTCACATAACTTCTGATAACAACATAGATAATTCCAGTTCCACATGCTGTAGATGGAAAGACAACTTCTACAGGTGGAGCTTCTCACAATTACTCACACCACTATGGTTCCTGTTGTGGAGCAGAATGCCATCAACTTGACTGAATTTGTTGATCTTCCTTCAACACATTAAAGTTGGAAAACTCAACCCATTTATCCAACTGTCAGGCAGTGAAGGGATAAGGAGATGTTTCTGACATGCTGCTGACACTACCCAAAAATAAACAACTCTAAAAAGTCTTCTTCCAGTTCTTACTTACAAGTTGCTGGCATATAACCTTGACATGAACCCCATGCTTGTAACACCTCTGGTAAAGTGACACGGCTATGACATCTGACTAACTAGCTCATTTTAGACCATTAAGCACGACTCCAAGGTTATTGTTGGGAAAGTCAGACCCAAGACCGGAGGGTGGGGAGAAGTAGGATTGAGAGCATGCAGCGCACGAGGTCTTACTTCTCTCCGCCTGATGGTTGAGGGCTTACTTTCCCTGCCATAACCAAGGAGTGTTTTATTATACATATAAACCATCATTAATGGATAATTAGATGATCATGTAAAGAAACTACATAACAGCAACTGTAAAATCAGTAAAATCAATGTAATGACAGTAGACCCAACTATAGATAGATAATTTAACATCTGCATCTTTGTCGGTTTGGTGGCTGTGAGGTAGAGTGTCTGACTATAAGTAACCACCAGATGATTTGTTCTTTCAAATATGTAGGGGCCATGTCATCTTTGATCTGGATATGTCATCTTTTGATGATTTTATTTTTGTGACAAAAATTATGCACTATATCCCAAGAGTTGGTCTGTTGGTATTGTTGCACTCCACATTGGTTTGATTCTTTTCTGTAAGCTTGCTTGTGTGTTAGATTGCAATTGATCAGAATCATTTTGTGTCAAAGAGACTGTTGGCACAGCTCCCTAGAGGAAGCCATGCTGATGGCAGTATATGTCAACTGCATTGAAGTTGGGAATTGCTATCAGACTGTTTTACTGTCTCAGTTTGGTATTGTTATGTGTGGTTGTATTCTGATTGTGTGCATAATATTATTGCAAGTTCCTTTCATACAAATCATCATCCTTTATGTTTCAGATCAGAAATAGTCAAGGCAACTCTCTGTCTCAAAAAGTGCTGACTTCTAGAATGGCGTCCCATGTTCTTGCTGAAATGAAAGAAATAGGCTGGGACAAGTAATTTTTATAAATTCTTGAAGTTCATATGACCAATTGCATTTCAAGTATATTAAAACTGACTGGAATTACACAAAAGTTTTATCCTTAACTTACATAAAATCAACTGCAAAGTCAATATCATCATCAATAGTTTAGTTCACTGTGGCATAGTGGGTCTGAGCACTATCTAATATACCACAATATACATGCAATATATAGGCCGAAGAGACAATTTCTGAAGTTTTGAACTAACTGACATACACTACAGTGCAAAATATTTCACTGGCTGCTATATTTAAATGCAAGTCTTACTCTTCCACGAAATACAGGAAAAAACAGGTTTTTTTTGTAAAATCGCTATCATGCACACCTTGAAAAAACTTTAGAAATTTAAATTGTACTTGATTGGTTGAAACTATTTTCTTATTCTTCTTATTCTTATATTCTGGTATTCTGTGTATGTGATATCAGCATTCATGAGAAATACAATCTTACACTTTTATGTTTAAACATTTTTCAAACACTCTCCTAATTGTTCTGTGTGACAAAATTTTATTATGGGCTGTGAAATTCACCTGTGTGTACATCGGTAGAGAGACGCATAACATATAGATCTATAGTTGTCTTTCCCTATAAGGCATAAAAAAGTATAAGTTTGAAAGTGGGTAAGTCTACCAATATTGCCTCAAAATCTACCATAACTTTTCATTATATATAAAAGAAGTAGTTTCCGAAATAATAACACAACACAGATCTTTTCCTGCATGTTTCAATCGTGTATCTTCAGGGAGGAGTGATTTCAGTTAGACTGTTATGATGTCACCTTTGTCTTGACGTCACAATACAGCTGTATACAAATGTTGTGATGCAGCGTTGCCATGACGTCACATTGGCGGCTTTAACACTGACAGTAATACAGTAGAAGCATAAGAAAAACAAGTATAATTCCAATACTGAATACTGCGTTACTGATTTAATGATGGACACAATTCTTTTATGAAAAGGTTTTCTTTAGCTTTAGGCAGCATGTCATCAGCAGTATTCATCTTGTAAAAATTGAATATTTTAAATTTTATTTCCTTTCCTGCTGCACATTTGTCGATGTGAGCGCTTAAGGGGATGCACCTGGTTTTTGGGTCCTTAATCTGCTGTTTATGGACGCGTATTCTGACCCTCAAGCACTCCGTTTGTCCAGTGTATTCTTCATGACACCCTTGGCATACAATAACATATATAATATGTTTTGCAGAGCAGTCCATGTTAGAGCGTACATGAACCATTTGTTTAATTTAATACATGAGCTTTCAAGTACATACTCGCAAGTTCCACAATTTCCCCGTTTACATTTTGAGACACTGAATTCTGTAGGTTTAATACATGAGTCGAATTTGGCACATGTCAATATGTGTTTTAAAGGGGCAACTGATGCGGAGCGAATAATGTTTCTCGCCAACGGCCTAATTACGAAACCAAACTGCAAATTAGACAGCGCCCGCTCCCTCGAATGTGACGGGCAAAGGGACTGGGCTCCGGTCCACATTTCTTCACTTAAACAGTCAGGAGGCCGGATGCCCATGATATGCCATTATTTCAAAATATCCATGATATTCCTTTTCTGATCGTAACAAAATATCCCAGCAGTGTACGTAGTTTAGTTTTTCGGATGCTTGGATGGTATAGCGACTGATCCAATTTGATCCTATTTCTGTGTTTTTCACCTCGATATTTAATCATGTTGTGTGATGTCTACAGACACGTAGCAAGCCATTTGTTTCAGTCCGAAAGATTCAAAAGCTTTATATTTAGATAGTTTTGAGTGCTGTCCCAGCTGTGACAACAAATATCATATGTAAATTTCGGGTAGCTACCCTGGTTTATTATCTATGATGATAAAAACACACAGTTGATTTATTTGAATTCGTAAACTAAAAACGATGACTTTGCCAGTGGTAGAGAAATCTGAAAATTTTCTTACGTGAAAAAAACTGATTACACCTATTCACCCAAGTACACAGCAAATGCCTGTATGCATTCCTTATGTAACGAAGTTTCGTTCGTATCCTCAAAACAGTTTCGGCCCATAAGTGTTTTCAGGATGCATGCGACAGAGATTACGTCTTCCTTGCTGTAACTCGCTTGTGATGGTGTAAACCTACATGTGTTATTTGTCATCATTCTCTTCATGGTCAGGTTACTCAACAATTTGGCATGTCTCCTGTCTGGAGTAAATACTCAACTTTATAAATTAATGTCTGTAATGGCAAATGTATTGTGTGTTATGTAATATGTGCATGTAAGTGATGCAAGAGGGTTTATCAGCTGAGTTGCAAAAACAAACATCGATCAAAGGATTAACCGAAAACACACTGATTAATTCGTAAAGTGCGAGTGTAAAAACAACATCCTCCCTTCAAAGAGTTAACCATCATTGCATTGATTGATTGATTGCTCATTATTGGTTCACTAAATTACTTAGAATGGCGGACATCATATAATAAGCTCCCAGGTGTGCTATCTTGGGTGACCAATGAGAAGTTTATCAGGTTTTCACCAGTGTGAAAAATGTGGAACGATGTGTTACATTTTTGCAAATTCGACTGTTGTAAGACACACGACACAGAGCAGGATTGTTTACCAGCTGCAGATGAATGGAATATCGTTCTTTTATGTGGATATTGATGGATACATTCCTGAACAAGGTAGTAGCCGGACATTGTTGCTATAAAATTAGTCTGTTTTACATTCATTATTTGCATTTCTTTTATGTAGCATTCAGCAGAATCTATATGACAGAAAACACACACTAGATCACGTATGTGTGTGAAATAAGATCCCTAGTGGCAGTCTATACAATGTTTAATGTCCTGTTAGAAATTTACTATAAGTATAATCAGACCGTGTGTTAATTTTCAAAATCATACAAATATGACAATAAACTAATTAGGGTTATGCAGCAAAATGTAGAGACGTACACTGGTTTCGTTATTTTTCCATCCTAATAGTTTTTTTACCATTTCTATCACTGGCAGATGATTAACCTTCGAAGTGTTTCATTTGTTTTCATAATACATTTGTAATGAAGTAAAAATGACTTCACCTTAGTTGATCTGTCTATAATTAAACTCTTAATTGCGCATACGGACTGCGCAACAGAGGTTTCGAACCAGTCACGAATTCTGGGATATCATCCGGGTACTCAAGGGAGAAAAACAATAACAAAAGTTTAAACCAGTCCACGGAAATTGCTCCGCATCAGTGCCCCTTTAAGTTACGGCTTTGACGTTTACTTTTTATCATAGTTACATTTGCCATAAATCGATTCATTTTATGTTATGCTTCATGTTATGGCTCCTTGGAGATGAAAAGTAAACTTTGTTTCATAACATCCTAAATAACTTGAACAAACATTTACATTTTACCATGTAAAGATACTTTTATTTGACAGAATGTCTTAAATATAACAAAATGGAATTACACAATTAAACAGCACTTACCTGCAAGGCGACGTGTGCTAGTAATTCCATGAACCATCTTTTCTGACTTTATGGTAACATCCACGTTCATCCAGCCAAAGCCAAGTGATTGATACAAACATTTTTGCCACTCCAGACTGACTAGTGCGAAAGTCTAACATGATTCAGGAACAGGTTTGCCATACAACCAAATACAGACGTGGATGACATGTCCAAGCTTGGCCCTAACCTTGTTATCCTCAATATCTCCAGGGTATACATACATTCTGATGAATCTCCTCTATACCCTGGACGCATCTACGGATAATTTCATTACCTCCCTTTGCGGCCTCCACATTCTCTCAGTAGCCAATCTGCTAAGTGGCTGGTACAACTGAGTTTGTAAGTGTCAGCAAAGACAGCGGTTGCAGCTTTTAAGGTTTGTTTGCAGTGTGACTCAGATTTTGGGGAAATTATACAGACAAATTGACAGGTTCAAAACTTTTAAGGAATATGCAAGAACTCCTTCTACTTTGTTCAGAGTACATCTACATCAATTGTTGTTGCCAAGTTTAATCGGTTACATAATTTAAAATATGAAAGTGAGTTGTGACTGGTATGCTCAACTTCCTAGCATGGACACCTGATTGGATGAAAAGCCAGCCACGGGAGGTAATAAATTCATCGGGTCGAGTTGTAGATGCTTCCAGGGTATAGTGGAGATTTCTCGGAATGTATATCCAGGAGATCTTGAGTTTGGCATTACTACTGGCAGGATGAGCATTCCTGACTGATCAAACACAGAAGTTAACACACTTGTCCATGTCTGCCAGTTACCGACCTTGGAACTCGGGTATCCTCATTAGTTGCCCTACTTGACTGCCAGAACACTCTAGTGATCTTAGGACTAAATTTTAAAATACTGACGTGTGATTACTGACTAAATCTGAACTTTTAATTTTTCCATTTTAATCTGAAACACTGGACTTGCATTTCCCAGTATATTGTGCTGTTTGCCTATCAGCAGTGTTGAGAGTTGCTCACGATAAAGTCATCTGTTAATTCACTCATGCTTCATTCGTCTGTGTTCATTTGACAAAGAAAGAAAAATAGTTTTGTCACCATAATCTCTTCAAAATGTTAATTGAGGAAAACCTTATGGTAATGTACCAAAAACATCTCCTGCCACAGTCTCTCCATTTTACACATGCTACTGACATTGAACTTAACTTCACCCCCTCATATGTTTCATTAATTTTATGATGGTGATGCTGATGATCAGTGACAGTACAGTTAAATCTTGATGGCCAGTACTACATCCCAAACAAATCTAACCACCCATTGGCTACCTGTCCAATATTCATGGACCACAAAGTTTGGCCACATTGTTACCATTCTGTGGAGAGTTCCTGCATAATGATGCTATTGAGATTCTCCTTCGGCCTGCAGACCCATGAAGGTTCAGGTTAGAATATTGATCTTCAGTAACCCATGCAATTAACGGGATCTGGTGGTCAGGCTTGCTGACTTGGTTGACATGTCATTAGTTCCCAGTTGTTTAGATCAATGCTCATGCTGTTGATCTCTGGATTATGTGATCCAGACTCAAGAATTTACAGACCACCTCCATATAGCTGGAATAATGCTGAGTGCAGCGTAAAACTAAGCTCTCTCACTCTCACCCTCGGTCTGCAAGGAGGATTGCCCTGATCCCCATTGAGCACATCTGGGATGTTTTTGGTCCTTGTTTTCAGGGAGGCAGCACTGAATGTGGATTGGTGATAGTTTCCTCTGAAACATATCTTCCTAGTCACAGGCATGTGATGGATACACAATATACTGATGTCAAACACCTGGAAGGGGCCTATGCAGACAGAGATTTGGCCCTATCTCATCATGTCTTGTGGCATTATAACACTTATTCAGCAAACATCTTTTTAACTGAAATGGATGATGTATCATTCACTTTTTGAGTAAGTTTATGTAATTTAAACCATCTTTTTCTGTAACATAAACTGGTAAGAGGAGTTTGTCTGGGAATGAGAGTGTGCATCTCTCTGCTCATTCAAACATATGTGATACTGAGTCCTTCACTCCCCTAGATTAGGGTCCATTCTTTGTAATAAGGTTTCAGTAGTGTGATACTGTAACAAAAAATCATGTCTGATCTTGGCTTCAAGTAAAGAAGTAATCAGAATTTCAGCCATGACTTTCATAAGCATGGTAGGTTTCCAGGGCTATGTCACAGCTAAATTCTCATTTTTGCGTTATAAGACATTATTATTGTATAACGTTTCATTAACAAGGATATTATTGACACTTGGTGTGCTCTCTAAGTATCTAGTTGTGGATAAGTGATTTTTATGGGGTTACTTTCAACTTTGTTGACATCTGGAGTTCATCTGACAGTTCCAATAATCTGACAATCGATCCAGATTCATTCCGACAGAATATCTCAGACCGTATCATTCCAGTGTACAGGTTACAGATACAGATACACTCACAGGCACAGTTATCAATCATAAGTCACAAGTGATTTATTGTCAGTATTACAGGTCAGAGTTTATTTAACGATTTGACAGTCGCTGATTGTCATCGCGATTCATTGGTCCAAGCCAACCCAACGTGTTATGTTTGCATCATCAAGTTACAATCTATGCTAAAGGTTTCTTCCACAGGGGTTTATTGGAATCATCTAAAGTTGAGACATATGTTTTTCATATGTTTTTTCATAGGGAATGGCTTCATTATTACTTGCAGCATATTTCTGACAGTGGGCGGAGGTTTGGCCTCCTCCACTCATTACGGATCATGGGATTTGGAATGTATCATTTACATTATCTGGATCCGGTTGTTACAACTTTATACCCTTTAGAGTTTCAAAGTTTATTGCACTCTTAATTCGTTTAGCAGCCAAAGGTCCTCCACTGAGACTGGCATACAATATATTGCAAGACTGCTGCAGCCACGAGGACATAGTTTGACGAGCATGGTATGCAGTCCAGATGACAGTCATTATTGTGTGGAGATTGTTTCAGTTTGATGCTTTTTTACTAAAGTCATTATTGGCACTTTATCTACTTGTTGTATGATCCCTCTGCATTTTGCCAGTTTGTTGGTCATTGTGATATATTTTCTCTAAATCTCGTCTCCAAAGTCTGGTATTTATTTTGTCACATTTTGTGACTGGTGGCAGCATCCATTTTGTTTTTATAGTTTGTCATATTTTGAACTTTAAAAGCCCAAGGGATTTTTTTTCAACCATTAACGCATATAAATGGATTGTGTTCAAATTTCTATATCTGTAGAAGTGTTGTGCAAAGTTATATTTTGATATTTGATATAATTGTCAAGAATTTATCATAAATTACATCTGGACCTGAGGAGGTTAAAAGTCACACATTAGATTTGTTCAGGCAACATGTTACAATCATATAATTGATTGCTTTCTCATTTTTACGGGAAATGTGCTGTGCAAAGTTAGATACTGATCTTGTGTTTTGTCAAAAAGAATCATCATTAATTATTGTGCAGGTGAAACTGAGTGCCTTGGTTGGGGCTTTAGTGATCCCAGCTCAAGTTTTTGGCTTGCTTCATCTGTAATCCACCTTGAACCAGGTGTTGGCTGTATGAATGTATTGAAACATCCATTGTTGACCTACATCATGATGTTCATATTTTACACACCTTACTTTTACAACCTATATATTTATCAATTCCCTTTGTAGTTTAGATTGGTATGGTAGACATAGCATATGTATGACATATCCACAACATGAATGATGATAAAGTGTATGGTATTCATAGAACATTCAACACACGGCTTGAAGAGGATAGTCAGAATAAATTTGTATGATGTGTACATGGTACAGACGTTTAAATACCTATTACTGTGAGACTTTACTGGAAATATATGTCTGTTTTAAAGTAACATTGGAACATGCATAGAATCATCAGTGAGTATAATCATCACCTAACCACTGTGACACTTTGCTTGTGAAAGTTGGACATCAAATGAATTCAGAAATTTTGAAATAACAATGTCATTCAAAGGCTTAATGCCTTTGTCAACAGATAAACTGAAAGTTTTCCAAAGCCAGATATTTGGCATGTTAATATAGGCAAAATGGTATTCAACAGTTTGGCACATTAACAAATCTGAGGCATTACACACCCTGGCCTAAAAAAGTAAGGTACTGTTTTTGTGGGGATTGTCTGACATGGGTATCAAAGTGGTGATAAGATGCTGACAGGAGACACCTTTCTCAATATGCTGACAGGCTTAACAAAATGAAGATTATGCTAACCTCCCTTGAACAATATAGTGGCAATATTTATGTCCTTATTTTGTACATTTTGTTGGTTGGCGTTGATCATCAATTGATTGATATTTACAATGACTTAATTCTCTTGTAATGATACATTCAACCATTCAAACAAACAACAACTGTTTTGCAGTTAGTTTCCATTAATTACTTTTACAGATAATTTAATTTTTTTTTCCACATTTTTTTCAAAGTACAGTTACATGTTACATGTTTTAATCAACTCAAATTAGGTAACAATTGCATGCTCTTAATATTTCCAAGAGAATATGCAAGGCTGAATTCAAGAGATGCTATCCTATATGCACCAGGTGCAACCTATGACGAGAACCCAGTTGCACCAGCCAAGTTCCAGTTGTAGCGTAGTGTGTTAAAACATCAGTGGTTTTGGTGTATATAAACCTATTTCTGTGATGTAGTTCCCATGAAACCATAGCAACACAGAGACAAAGCTGATCCTGTTTACATGACTTGTCATACACGAGGAGGGTCTGTGAACAGCATTGTTTCAGTGCCATAGCTATTCAAAGTGTAATTTTAATTGTGTGTGGTAAAAAAATCTGAAAGATTGATTTCTTTTTTAATTCTGTCTGCCAATATAGCTGGAATATTGTGCTCCATGTGGTGTTGTACAACAAAGCAGTCAGTATACAAAATTTCAGGTGAGCTACAGAAAGATATGTTCTTTTTCTTTCTCTTATAGAGTGGACAGCATTGATGAAAATTTTCAACAACTAACTCTAAGGCTTTGTGATACAGCTGGGAGGAAACATGTTCTTCTACTTAACCTCAGTCCTCAGGTAAAAAGATTAGTAATACAGCTTGCTACTAACTGTGTAGGATAGTTCCAATGATATTTATGACATTCGTTAACAGAGAGAGAGTCCTGTGATGCTCATAACAATGGGACTGGTGTATTGCCTAAATTGTCACATACCAACGTAACAAGCCAACTTTCCCCGGGATATAAAAACAACGGTTAGGGGAGAAATCACCTAGCTAGGCCAGCAATTCCCTCCTTTTCATAGAAAACAGATACGGGGTAAAAATGTCTTGTGGCAAAACTTCCAGGAGGGAAAGTTTGTCCAAGGCCAGGGAAAGTTTAGACCAGGGAAAAAATGGCCCTCTATCCTGGTACATGAGTACATCTGCACTGTAAATATCTTTGAGTAAGTTACAAATTATATCGTAAACATTCCCTCTGGATTATTGTTGCCTTAATCTGTGGTTTACATGTATACATACAGATATGAAATGAAAATGTAAACAGTTTGTCATAGCTATCCCTAGTGGTTCTAACCTAACCCCGCTGGTTCAGCTGGAGAACAGTATTGAATCACTTTCCACAGCCTTCCCATCCCAACCATCCGCTAACCAGCAAGCCAATTCTGCCATGAGAGATTACCTAAATAGAGATTAAATGTCAAGCAGACACAGTTCTAACAGCTTATTCACAGGCACCATGTAGTATATCGACACAAGCAGGCCTCCTGTTTTTTACCCCTGGTAAAAATGTCCCAGCCGAAATTCATTATGAAAGAAGGATTACTAACAGTAATGTGAGTGAGGGCATTATTACCACCGCTTTTAGAGAACTTTAAAGGCATTAAGAATGATGCTTTAGTGTCTGTGTTAGCAGAAAAAGTGTCCATAGCGCATTCCTTTCTTGATGTGGTTTTTCATCAGTGGTGGATATCATGCACAATCAGTTATGGGAATATTGACAGATATAGAGAGACGTAACTCTATCAGGGGTTACCAGATTTGGTTAAGGATACACTCTTTCACCAGCCTTTGCAGTCGGGGTCCCTGTTTCATGGACAATGCATGGAAACTATTCAGACTAAGGATGCTTTTACGACATGTAATATGAACCAGAGATTATCTTCAGCCCTGCTATCTCAAAGCAGAGGCAGACCACAGACTAGAGCTAGGAGGGACGCATCATCTATTACTCTCCATGTGTATTCATTCTATTGTTGTGAACAACTTCAGCTTTCAGCTTTTGACAGGGGACTTTATGCCATGTAGTATTTCTTCATCGACATCGACACAGGGACAGCCTTCCACCATGTGCAGAGGTAGAGGTTCTAGAGTTTTGCGTGGTTCAAGAGATGGAACCAAGAAATTTTGACTCAGGTCTATTAACCCAGTCATACGATTTGGAAACGCGCCTCGACTTGGAAACAGACTTGGATTTCATTCTACCAGTACCTCATTGTCCGATTACCAGTACCTCATTGGCGGCCGACTTGCTCAGTATATAAGCAAATGGAGACAGATCATGTCAGACAGCTGGATATTGTCACTAGTGGCGGAAGTGTTTATTCTACCATGGGACAAGTTTCCTTCAGGGACATACTAGCCAGTAGGGAAACATTTTCATCTACAAGGGGATCAGCTGCAAGGGGCAATGCTGGCCATTCAAAAATTGTTAGACAAGAGGGCCATAATAGAGATCTCGCCAACAGACAAGTCTTGCAGACGTTATTCCCCAGTTTTTCTCATTCCTATGGACACGGACGAGATGAGGATGATTATAGACCTAAAACTTTTAAACAAGAACTTTTTAAGGGAGACACCCAAGTTCAAGATGGAATCTTTAAGGAATCTAAGAACCTTGATTCAACAGGATTCGAAATATATCAGGATAGAAATCAAGGATGCGTATCTTCATGTCCCCATCCATCCTTGATCACAGAACCTGCGTTTTGGGTGAATGGCTGGAGGTTCCAGTTTCCAGTACTACCGTTTGGGATATTGTTGTCTCCTTGGCTTTTCACAGTCCTCTTAAATCCCATCCTAGCATTTCTACATTGCTGTCAGATTGCCATTCATGGATGCCTAGACGATTTCATTGCAATGAATACAGTAATGCAGATGTTGATAAAACAGACCAAGTTCATTCTACATGTGTTCGCGCATCTGGGTCTTATCATACATCCAGTGAATTTTGAGCTGGAACCCACATCAAGGATCAAATATCTGGTGGCTATTTTAAATGCCATGACGGGACAGATTTATACGCGTCAAGATCGTTTGTGTCATATCATAGACAGAAGCAATTGTCTCAATCAATTGGCATACGAGGCAGTTCCTGATTGTCACTGACAGGATCACTCACTTTGCTTCAGGACTTTACTGTGAGAGGCAGAATACATCTGAGAGAGATGCAGATTTGGTTCAATCAATTTCGGCATCTGGACCTGGAAGAGACGATCATCCCCTCCAACTTACTGCGTCAGGAACTTTCGTGGACAGCTGTCTTTTAAGACCGCAACATTCTTTTGGGAGTCCAGTTTCACTATTCCCCTCCAAAGATTGGGCACTCAGTATGGAATTATTCAAGCTCATTTCAGACACTTGGGAGACTCAATAGATCTGTTCACCACTTCAAGGAACAACAGACTTCCAATCTTTGTGAGTCTGGTTCCAGATCCAGCAGCGTCTGTTGATGCTCTATCAATATCTTGTGAGAATCTCACTGCTTACGCATTTACCCTGTTCAAATTAATCCCAAATGTTCTAAGAAAGATAGCACAACACTGTGTAGTTAATATATACACCTCATCAAAAGTAACGCACCACCCACATTTTAACAAAGTTGTGGTTCATAAGGATGACTGTGCGAAAGCAAATGGTATTCAGAGACTGTTGAATGGGATGTTTGTGATCTTTAGGTATCTTTCTCAGTTCTCATTGGCAAATCACCTGTAAAAAATGGTAATGCATGAGTATGAGGCAACATCTTTTAATGAAAACGATACCAACCAAAACAAGCCCCTGAAAAGTATTGCCACCCACAGTTATTAAATGAACACAAGACATCGAATGTGCATAGAAATGGAACCTTATAGGGGACAGTTTCACACATACAAATGTCTTCAATATCTTGTGTATTCACCTCTGGCAGCAATGGTCACTCTGGCACGACGTCTCATGCTCTCAATGAGCCTCCGTATCCTCTTCAATGGTATTCTGTTCCACTCCTCCACCAAAGCCTGGGACAATTCCTGCAGGGAGTTGACTGGAGGTTCCCTCTGCTTGACCTGGCAGCTCAGAATGTCCCCCAGATGCTCCAGGGTGTTAAGGTCAGAGCTGGCCATGGTATCGTGTCTACGGCATTGTTCCTGAGAAACTGCCGAACAGCATGGGCTTGGTAAGGTCTAGCATTGTCGTCCATGAAGACATGATTGTGGTTGTCAAAATGAGGCACCACATGTTCATTCAGAATCTCATTCTGGTATCTCTCTCCGTTAAGATTCCCAGGAATGATGACCAGATCAAACTTGCAGTCAAAGGAACAGCAACCCCACACCATGACACTACCTCCTCTGAAGGGTACCTCCTCCTGCATGTTTCCCTGGTGATATGCTGCTCCTCTTGACCTATGGACTCTCGCACCGCCATCTGTAACATGCAGGAGGAACTGGCTTTCGTCGGACCAGTGAATGCTCCGCCATGATCTAATGTTCCCCTGCCTTGCTGTGGACCAATTTAGACGATCCTGTTTGTGCCTGGGGATCAGTAGTGGTCTTCTGACTGGACATCTTGCTCTCAGACCTGCAGCATGAAGACATCTCCGGACAGTGATGATGGAGAATCTTTGGAAAGGGCGCCACAGTTTCAGTAGCTGCACACTGTTGAGGAATGGATTATGCCTAGCCATTCGAACCAATGCTCTGTCCTCCCTGGCATCAGTTTTCCATGGCCTCCCTGTCATGGATCAGTCCTTAACCTGTCCTGTTGCACCATGTTTGGCAATTAACCTGCTAGTTGTTGTGTGGCTTAGATTCAATTCTCGGCCAATAACACAGCGTGACATCCCGGTCCTGTGCAAAGCAATGATCTGCTATCTTTGTCCTATGGACACCTTGGGTGCCAATTTAACTGAAAAGTCACTCAGTGGATGAAAAACGCAGCCCAATTTATCTGAGGCTAAACAAGCATGTTTGTGTTGAGATGGTTGCCTGTTACCCGTGCGTTTCACGTGCACATGAATTTCCCCAAGGTGCATGCTTTAGGCAGAAAGTATTCACAGAACAATGTTTTTTCATAGAGACCTATCGTAAAAATCATCACTAGAAAGGTTGTTAAGTTAGGGTAATTAATATTGGGTAGAGCGTTACTTTTGATGAGGTGTATAGTAGCTTCAGATTGGCCCACCAGGACGTGGTTCACAGTTCTTCTTCAACTACTGACCGACAAGTCTGTCACTTTGGAGCGACCTTCTCACTCAACCCAAGTTGAACAGAGTGCACAGGAATCTAAGAAACCTGTCACTTCACATATGGAGGCTTTCTGCAGTTCTCTCAAAGACCAGGGATTTAATGAACAAACAATTATGACCATCTCAGAGTCTTCAACAGCAGCCCTTTTTGATGCCAAGTTAAATGTCTTAATTCAGTGGAGAACAGAGTGACAGCTCCTTAATTCTCTGATCTCCATTCCCACCATAGCGGAGTTCCTCTTATATTTAAGAACTGTTAGCAGGCTGAAGCATAAGAACCAGAGAAGGGTGTAGATCAGCTATAGCTTCGGTGTTAGATCTACAGGGATTGGCAGTAGGTTCGGATTGATCTTTGCATAGATTTATCAGATCATTGCGTCTCCAACAGTCTTTCCAAAATAAGACTTGTGTATAGTTTTACAAGCTCAAAGACTTATCTTTAAAGTTTCTCAGTTTCAAAATGTTAGCATTTGCTACAGCATCAAGAGTATTGGAGTTATATGCAACTGATGTCCATAGCATTTGCAGACAGATATAAGTCAATGTCATGTCAATGACTGTGCCTGAGTTTACAGCTAAGAACCAGACTGCTGCTGTAGTAGGTCCTTTAGGCTATAGGTCTTATCATATACCAGCACTGCCATCCAAGACTTCTAGATCTCACAGATCGAGGTTACTATGTCCTGTTGGAGTGGTATTTGCTTCGGACAGCAAACATTAGATGCAGTCATACATGTCTTTTTCTTTCCAAGAATACGAGGGTTGGCTGAAAAGTTCTAAACCTCACTGTGAAAAAAGTTACAAAGTTCACGTTTGTAATTTATTTTTCTACATAGTCTCCTTCCAAGTTCACACAGTTTTGCCAGCGATGCTGCAAGGCTCGAATCCCAGTCAGGAAGAAATCTTCAGCTACCCTAAAAAAATCAGTCACAGCGGAAATGACGTCATCATCACTTGCAAAATGGCGACGGCGAGTTCCTTTTTCATTTTGGGGAACAGGTGCAAGTCAGAAGGAGCCAAATCAGGTGAATAAGGAGGATGGCCAATGAGTTCAAAGCCACAATCGCGGATTGTTGACATGGCCACCACCGATTCGTGAACAGGCGCATTGTCTTGGTGGAAGAGGACACCTTTAGCGATCATCCCTCGTCGTTTGGCTTTGACTGCTTCTTGCAACTGGTTCAGTAGATCAGCATAGTATCTGCGGTTGATAGTTTGACCTTTTGCAAGATAATCAATGAGCAGAATACCCCTGGAATCCCAAAAGACTGATGCCATCACCTTTCCAGCTGAAGGAACAGACTTGGCTTTCTTCGGAGCTGGTGAATCAGGATGCTTCCACTGTTTTGACTGTAGTTTTGTTTCTGGTTGAAAGTGATGTATCCAGGTTTCATCCATGGTTACAAGTCGTGTCACAAAATCATCGGGATCTGCTTCAAAACGACGCAAATTGTCAATGGACGTCTGGAACCTGACGTTTCTGTTCTGCTGTCAAGAGCTTTGGCACCCACCTTGCAGAAACTTTAGTCATTCCTAATTCGTTGGTGATAATATGCTCAACCCTCTCATGAGAGATGCCCACTACACTAGCAATATGTCGAGTAGTCAATCGTCGATCATTCATCAACATATCGAGCACTCGCGTGATGTTTTCTGGACTGGTTGCTGTTGAAGGCCTTCCTGAGCGTGGGTCATCATCAAGGCTTTGTCTGCCACGCTTAAATTCTGCAGCCCACTTCTTTACTGTGGAAAATGAAGGAGCATCATCCCCTAGAGTGGAGACCATGTCAGCATGTATCTGTGTTGGGGACATCCCTTTCTTTTGCAAGTACTTGATGACTGCCCTGTATTCAGTTTTGTCCATTTCTGATGATTTCAGAGGGTAGGTTTACCAAAAGAGCTGTAGTTGAGATAAAACTATTAGTACGTTTGTAGTTCTTGTGTCTATGATTCACTAAATGATTGTCCTCATTGGTGGCAAACACCTGTCTCTACCTGGTGGGGAAAAACCACTCAGGCTGAGAACTTTTCAGCCAACCCCTCATACTATAGCTTCATGGCTTAGGAAAACTATTGTTCTTGGTCATCATGGGCTCGATCAGGAATCAATATCTGTTGAGAATGTGTTATCTAGCTGTCAGTGGGTGATTTCAAATACCTTCATCAGTTTTTATTTAAGGGACAAAGCCCCTTCTATTTAGGACCTTAAGTCCCTGGGTCTAGTAGTAGAGGCACAGCATCTCTCCTCCGCCTAGTACCACAAAAAGGGGTTGGGGGTAGGAGTATGTGAAGTGTAAGATCAATGTCGAGCGCCACCCTACCTTGTATGTTCAGGGTCAAGAAGGAAAATGCAGTGAGAAGAATACTACATAAGTACCAAATTGATTCTTCCTTGATGTTACCAACTATGGACGGAAGTGTATTAATACATTAGGGAACAGTCTCTATACCCTTAGAGTACAGCATTTATATAAAAGGCTACTGGAAGTGACGTCATAACAGGTTGCATCATTAACCAGAATTGATGAAACTAGACAAGGATAGACAACAAACTGAAAGTGACATCACTAGACCAGAAATGTCATCATGAGACTGGAAGTGGCATCACGAGACAGGAAATGACGTCAGAAAAGGGACCAGAGGTGACATCATGAGACCAGTCATAACACCATCTTGTCTAAGAAGAAAAGCTGATATAAAATGTCCGGCTTGAGAGATACGGACTACTCACCTAATGAGTTAAAGTTTATCTTCTTCCACACACTATTCATCCTATCTTATGGTTATTATTAATCTGATGATTAATAATCTTGGTCATACCTATCCGGAAGGTACGAGGGGATGTCAACAAGTTTTGAGCCTTGCATAGAAAAACACAAAAATATTGGTATGAACCACATTTATTTTTCAACATAGTCCCCTTGTGAGTCAAGACACTTGTTCCATCTTTTCTGCCAGTTGCTGATGCCATCTCTGTAGAAGGTGCCATTTTGGTCCTCATACCAAGCCTCAGTAGCAGCAATAAGCTCATTATCATCCTGAAATCTACGACCACGCAAGTGTTTCTTCAGATTTGGGAACAGATGGTAATCAGTTGGTGCCAGGTCTGGAGAGTAGGGTGGATGCGGCAAGATTTCATACCCGCATTCCTGGACAGCAGCGGCTGCAACGCGAGAGGTGTGTACTGGAGCATTGTCTTGATGTAGAAGAATACCATGTCTGATCTTGCCCCAGCGCTTCTCCTTGATTGACTGTCGCACTTGCCTCAACAAGTTAGCGTAATATGCCCCATTCATTGTTCTTCCTTTTGGTAAGTAATCTATGTGTATGACGCCTTTGCTATCCCAGAAGAATGTCGCCATTACCTTCTGCACTGATCTGGAGGCTTTGAACTTTTTGGTCCTGGGAGAAGTGACATGTTTCCATTCCATGGATTCTTGTTTACTCTCAGGATCATAGTGGTGGATCCAGGTTTACTAGCCTAAAGTGAAAATCTTCTGGATTCTTGTTGTATCTGGTTAGCATGGAGTTGCTTATGGTGACCCTTGTTTGCTTCATTTCATCTGTAAGCATTCTTGGCACCCATCTTGCGCACACCTTAGACATGACGAGATGTTCATGAAGAATTGTCTTGATGGATCTGTGTGAAATGCCTGTGGTCTCCTCTAACTCGTGGAGTATGATTCAACGATTTTCCAGCACAAGTCTATGCACTCTGTCAATGTTTTCCTGACTAGTGCTTGTTGGGCGACCTGGACAGGGGTCATCTTCAAGACTCTACCATGCTTAAATTCATTGATCCATCGTTTGATGGTAGCAGATGAAGGGGAAGACTTCCCATAAACTGCTGAAAGCCTTTCTTCAATGTTCTTCACCGAGTTTCCTTCAAGAACTAAAAACTTAATTACTGCTCTATACTCAATTTTATTCATTTTCACTGCCGTGAGGGGGGTCTCTTTCTGTCAGTGTGAGCTGTTCAATAACTTCTGAGAGTAGGATACCAAAACTTATATATGACATCAGCTACACCCCAAGGTTCAATGTCGTACGATAGGCTTTGACACCTGGGTATGAAAAATGCTCAAGGCTCAAAACTTATTGACATCTCCTGGCAACAAGGAAGTGATTGTGGTGATCCTAAGGGAATAAGGTCAATCTTCTAGGGTCAGCCTGCCATCCTTATGTGGGATGCAGGCAACCATACAGCAGAGGGAATGTTTACGCTATAATTAGGAACAATTACAGTTATTGTTAGTAAACTTACCTCTCGATTATTGGATTTATGTCCGACCCTTACCTCCTCGCCTTCCTCTAGAAGATGAGTTATGTGAAAAAAAAACCATTGTGAAGTTTCTTATACAAACAATAGTAAGCGACGTCACATGAGGGGAGATAATTGAGGGGTAAGGTGGCCTACAAATCCGTATTGCTGGACCTAATATATTCTCTAATCAGCGGATGGAAAACAACTTTAGGTTAATGTTAGACACTCTCACTCTAAGCAATTGCCGTTTTTTTTCCAGAACGATGCATCGGAAATATGTTCTGTTAATTTACCCATCCCCACAGACTTCAACATTAATCAAGATGAGCAGGTATGTCTAACATCTATATTGGATGCTTCGTATGAAAGCTGTCTTCTTTTGCAAAATAGCATGATTTCTAAATGTGGTGTTTGTTCCTGAGAACTTTGCAAACCTTTCAGTTAATCACTTCTTTAACTCCTGTTTAGTGGCAATTGTGATCCATAGCACAGAACCAGATCTATATACCATTTTTGGAAATTATCTGGCCGGTATGTCCTTTAGCTTATATTACCAGGGATTTCTGAAAGCAAGCCCTCTTGTTTAGATGCTCGTCAGCTACTTTTGGCTAAATGTTTCCCATCTGCTATGTAATCACCGTACATTTTGTATACAGATTTTAAACCAATGTTCAGTATGGCCTTCTCCATAACTGTCTGATTTAAACATATAAAAACTTTTATAAGTAAATCCTGGTCATTCTTGTTAAAAGTATATAATGTCATGTTGTGTGCAAACCATTAGGGTATTTTTTTTTCAAAATTTCAAATTTGCAATGAAATCCAGACATTATATTGTTGAAAACAATGTTTCATCAACACAGACAAGAGGAGTGAGTGAGTGAGTTTAGTTTCACTCCGCACTCTGCAATATTCCAGCAATATGGCGGTGGTCTGTAAACAATCGAGTCTGGACCAGACAATCCAGTGACCAACAACATGAGCATTGATCTGTGCAATTGGGAACTCTTGACACGTGCCAACCGAGTCAGCGAGTCTGACCACCCGATCTTGTTAGTCGCCTCTTACGACAAGCATAGTTTTATGGCAAGAATGGGTTGCTGAAGGCCTATTCTACCCCAGGACCGTCACAGGTACAGACAAGAGGAATCGCTGAGGTAAGCTACAGCCAGTGAGACGCAGACCAGCTAGCCAGCAATCAGTACCTCCACATTGTGTCAGTCAATCATTATCCAAACTGTGTGGACTTTTACATTGCAAGGGATTCACACTGGGATGCAAGAGATATGAAAGACCTACAGTCAAGTCTTGTTAACCCGGCCTCTGTTTATCCTACAATCAGCTTTATCCAATGCTTTCGTTACAAACTGAATAAATGGAATTTAGTCTCATTTATTTAGTCCAACATCCTTGTTAATCTGACAATTTGCTGTGCTACGGACACTGTCGGATTGTTGAGTGTTTACAAATGGTGCTATGACAATTTTCTGTCTGTCTTCAATAATGAAATTAACGGCCATGCTTTTTAAGAGAAAATGTTTTAAGTTTTGTACACAACATGTCTTTGTATACAGACTTGGTCATGTCACTATATGGCTGAAAAAATGGTGATGCAACATAAACCTTAACTTAGTTCAACACTATCCACACAGAGTGGAATAAGTTGCCTCATAACCTTCCATATTGAGTTCTTTTCCACCACTGGAACACAGTTTCAGTATTGTTTCATGTTTAGGAACTTTGAAATATACAATTCTAAACATGATGAACATATACCAAAACAAATGTCACAGACAACTGTAGACAAAATTTGAAATGAATGAAATTCCAATGAAATTTCTCACAAACCCCCATATGCCCACTGACTTTTTCCAAAAATATGACAGATAAACCATGGCATCCTTGGTGCAATGGTGTGATCAGTCCATGCATTTATGAAATTCAGGGTAACTTCCCCACATGGCAACACTCCTGCCTAGAAATATTCATATGAGAAGAAATAGGAGGAATATTCTAATCCTTCTTGTATGAATTACTTTGATTTCAAATATGACCATTGTTTGAGGGTGCTAGCTGTTGTATTACATGTTACAGGTTTCTCTACAAGATATAATGAATCAGTTTCGTGTGATGATCAATAAGTGTGAAGACTTCTGGGAGATGATGTATGAGATTGATCACAACACATGGGTGCTAGAACCAGACAAACCAAGCCCAAGTGTGTGTCATCGGAGACTGGCTGTAGGTAAGGGCAGTCACTAGTATTTCCTCAATTGATGTTGTGTATTTGTTACCAACTGAGACTGTTCCTCTAGAGTACTGGAATACCGTCTTTCAACCTAATATAATTTGAGAGATGTATTCAAATAGTACAGGAAATGTACAAGTGATTTTAAGCTGTTAGACTTCCAATACAGTTTTGTTTACAGAATAATTCATGCAAAGAAAGAACTATTGAAGATGAAATTAGTAGATACTTATACATGTAATCTCTCGAAAAAAATCTCAAAAAACATATGTCATGTATTCTTTTTTACTGTGATTAAGTTACAAACTTTTGGCAAAATGTAGAACAATTTAAGTAGCCACCTCCAGGGTAATGTCTCTTTTACAAAATGGAGGCATGGGCCTTGTTTCAGGAGCAGAACTAAAAAAAAACATTCAATATTTTTCTGCCAAACGTGGTAGATATATCAGTCAGAAACTGAAGTGGTGCCTTTTGCTATTTACAGGTTTGTCTGATTTATTGTTTTCTTGTTTTCCATGGAAACGTTTTAGACTTTCACTCTCAAAAGTGAGAGGTGTGTTTCATTTCCGGAGCAGAACTCAAAAACCATTCAATATTTTTCTGCAAAACCTATTACATACATCAGTCAGAACCTAAAGTGATGCCTTTTGGTACTTACAGGATTTTGTGAAATATTATTTTCTTGGTTTCAATGGAAATGTTTCGGAGGGATGGGCTTCATTACCGGAGCACAACTCAAAATCCGTTATTTTTCTGCAAAACTTGGTAGATATACCAATCGGAAGCTAAAATGGTGCCTTTTGCTATTTACAGGTTTTTGTGATTTCTTAGTTTCCCAGTTTCCAAGGAAACGATTCAGACTTTGTCTCAAAACTGAGAGGTGTGTTTCGTTTCCGGAGCACATCTCAAAAAGTGACTAATATCTGTCAGCAAAGCATGGTAGTTATATGTGGCAGAGCCCAACATGGTGTCTTTTGCTATTTACAGGTTTTTGTGATTTATCATTTTCTGGGTTTCCATTGAAACGTTTCGGATTTAGTCTCAAAGTGGAGGGATGGACTTTGTTTCCGGAGCACAACTCAAAAACCATTTCATACCTTTCAACAGATCTTGGCAGATATGAGACAGATCTTGAAGTAGTACCTTTTGCTGTTTACAGATATATGGTATTTATATTTTTCATGACTTTCATGGAAACAATTCAAAATCTATTGTAGCAGTATGTTACTAATGCTGTATATTTCACAGCATAATTCATAAAAATCATTAATCACATATTTCATAGACATTATCTGTTCAATGTTCATTTGTTCCATGTTGTCTGTGTCTTGCTGTTGAATGCCACCTCTGTACATCTTCACCTTTTACTTCTGTTTCTGGAGTCTTGTCAACAAGGATTTCCCTTCACTTCCTTTCTATTTTTAGCCAGGTAACCCATTCTTTGGGAGTTTCCCTTTCTATTAATAGGACACATCAAAGACTTCCTTTGATGTGCTACCTATGTTCTTATTGGCTATTGTGCCCTCTGTCCTGACTTCCTTTGGCCACCTGTTTCCCACCTCACTTCACTTGCTGTTGCTGAGGTGGAAGCACCATTTCTATCTATTTCCATCTGCCTCTTTACTTCATCATTCTCTATAAAAAGGTGCAAAATGTCTTTTAAACAATAGTAACATATAATTAAAAGTAATATTTATTCAATAATTCTACAAGTTTAGGAATATACATTTTAATTAAGGTAAATTGTAAACATGGTTTTGACCATGTGCTTTTGAATGTTTGAACAACTTTTATGCAGGTACTTTAACAGAATATTGAATAATTCACTGTGATATATACACTAGCTGACAGTACTGTGATAATTTGAACTATAATATTTAAATTATTTACTTGGTTCTGAAGTTTTATGACTTCACTTGCTGTTGCTGAGGTGGAAGCACCATTTCGTTTTCCAGAACTTGACTCAGCAACAGCTTCATTCCCCATTTAATAAATCTTCATCTTCACCACCATTGCCTTGTGTCGTCTTGAGCAGCAGCCCAGAGCCGAACCATCAAACACACGGCTACAATTTGGCGCCCAACGTGGGGCTGCTTGTCTCAAGACGGACATCATCCACCTCCATTTCGTCTTCATATGTGAAGTGTAGCCCAAATGGATGAACTCTGTTGGGACCATGCCATAGTGAACATTCTTTTGTGGGACACATTTGACTTTGTTATCTGAGGATTGTTCTTTGGATGTGTTTTGTTTATGTGATTCATGGATCTATGGATTTTCTTAAAACTGTAAGTTTTGGTTGTATAGGGACCTTGAGAGCCCTAACCATATGACTCGTACATATTGCTCAGCAGCAAGCTGATCTGACATGCTTACAGACTGAACCCATCCATGAAGAACTGTACTTTTCCTCACATCCGAGATATGTGTCCCATGAACTCTTTGATTGTATGTTGAAATGTTGATTGAATTGAATCTTGTGCCATGATCATGTGCTGTTTCATATCATCCTGAAAAAAAAAAAAAAAAAGAAAAGAAAATATTGTCATTCATTAGGCATTTCACCATTGTGTGTATACATATATAGCAAATACTGTTCACTATGTTTCTATTTCTACAACTTTGAATAGATTTTTATTTCTACATTGTTTACATGTCTGAACCTTTCTAAACATAACTGTGCAATTGCAATTTCATTGATTTGCATCCATTTTATCCTAACCAAGTAAATATTCTGTATAAAAAAAAAAAAGGAAAAGAAATAACAATATTACAGTTTCAGTAAATAATATTTTCAGCAAACAATTATTTGTTACAGTAATTCAATATAATTTGATAGTACAAGGGTAAAGTTGTTGCACCTGATTCTGTCTCTAATCTTCTCTTCCACTGTTCGCTCGGCATTCCGGTCTTTTCTTGGCGGTCTGACGTTTCTCTGGCCTCTTTTGCTGGAGATTTCAATTTTTTCGCATTTCCTGCGCACAAAAACATTGTGTCTCGTCTTGTGTTGTCTTGTTCCTTCATAGACATTCATTGTTGCATTATTCATACTTTTGCATAATACTTGATATTGTTGGTAGACTTTGTGGCCATATCTTGACAGTTTATTCTGGGCTTTCAGTTGCTCGGGTTGATTTGTCCTTTAGTCCCCCCACTCATATTGGTTACATCTTGTTTCGTATTTTGGTTGCATCTTCATACTTTGCTGACATCTGGGTGTTTCCATTAATTGGGTGGATCCATTCTGAATCACTTTGTTGTTTCACTTTGTTACTTTTCACTTTTGTCCCTTGATGGTCACACATCTGTAGCCATACTCTCTTGCCCTTGAAATATACTTGTTTCAGAAAACAATAACAGTTTAATTTTCTTAGATTACATATCTGACATAATTTAGTCTCTACACACTCTACATTGCAGAGTACCTTGACCTTTGATGCAACATGGTGTATTTCACTTAGTTGTATTATATTGAATCATGTTTGCTTAGACTTATACATTTAATACTTAGTCACAATTATACCCTCCAACACTAGGCATCCCATCTTGTATCCTTTCCGGAGGAGATACATTTTTCATCCTTTCTATTTGCATTTGCTATTCTGAGATTTAGTAATGTTGTACGTTGTTGAATCTTAACTTGTGAGATTCTTTTTGCCTTTAGCTAGGTACATTTGTATATTCTCTTTTGTTATTGGTTACATTTTGACACTTGACATTACCCCATAACACTTTATTCACTAGGCTTTTACAACACTTACTTGTCCATACTTGACTTTCTCACTATGGCTGAGCATAATCTGGAGCGTATGGACCCAGATGTTGTTGAGGCTATGGAATGTCTGCAACATCTTCCTTTGTCCCTCCGTACTGGGGTTTTGCATCAACTGGCAGATGACATATCAACCCAAATGCAGAACACTTACTGTATAGGGGCTGAAGGTGGGCATCCAATGAATGTTACCCATTCCATATCACCTCCAGCTTACAGGAACACACCTCGGCCTAGTCAGTCTTCCCAGTTTTCTGCAGTTCTGCAGAGTTCTGGTACTTCTCCACATATGCAGTTGGAGGAGAGACCCATGCTTAATTTACCTGAGTCATTACCCAGGCTGCAGGGGTGTTTTCTTATTTTTCACCTTAGTCAGCCTCGGGTCACATCAACACCTTACCCTCAGGGAACATCAACACCATACCCTCAGGGTCCAATGACACCTCATCCTCAGGGTCCAACGACACCATACCCTCAGGACACCTCAACACCATACCCTACCACTTTACATACTGAGAGATGGCCTCAGTTTTCTTTGCCAACTTCAACACCATTTCACATGAGTTCTCATCACCCCACTGTCCATCCTCCACCTCCACAACCTAGCCAAACAACCTATATGCCCATCATAAATTCACCCAGTCCCAAACTTTCTTCTTTTTCAGGAAATGGAGCTAAGGGCGAGGTTAGGTATTCACAATGGCGCCTGGAGATTGTTGGTTGTCGCCGTGAGAATTCCTATTCGGACACTGCAATTCTCAACGCCATGAGGAGGTCAGCTAAGGGTTCAGCTGCCGATTTGCTTTGTGGGCTATCAGAATCTGTTTCCCTGGATACTGCCCTTGAGCAGTTGGATGTGGTATTTGGGAATGTAATGCCTGGTGAGACTCTGATGGAGAAATTTTATACTGCTCGCCAAGCCAGGACTGAGTCAGTAGCTGAGTGGAGTTGTCGCCTCTGTGAGTTGATCTCAAAGATTGAGACATCTGGCACTCTCCCTCCTACTGCAGCTACTGGTTTGCTTCGAAGCCGTTTTTGGATGGGTCTCTCTCGGGATGACCTGAAGCAAGCAACTCGTCACCACTTTGATTCTGGACTGGAGTTTAACAAGCTCTTGCTAGCTGTCCGCCGAGTTGAAGAAGAGTTGGCTTCCCCTCGAGAAGCACATCTGATGCAATCTGCTTCAGTGCAACCAAGTAACCAACAGATGGATGATGTGATTTCTCGTTTAAAGGAACTGAGTAAGAATCTTAGAGTTCTTGGGGAAAGGGTAAAGACTTTGGAGAATCATGCTCAAAGCAATTCCCAGCACAAAACATCCTCAAAACCCAACCATTATATAAATAAGGCTAAACCCTCGGGGAATTCTTCCTCTCGTTCCTCCATTGGTTCCTCTGGTCTCACCACTGGTTCCTCCTTCTGGTTATTCTGGTTCTGTAGCTACCCCACAACGAACTTCGAATTCCAATCAGATATATTGCTTTGATTGTGGGGCTCCTGGGGTTAAAAGGGGGCATTATGGTTGTCAACCTTTAAACTCCTAAGAGTCCAGACTATGGAGCGAGTGGTGGACTCTGAGGATAGCTCCAATGGGATCCCGACAAATCTTGTTGGACCATCCAATGTAGCTACTGTTGAGGTTGAAGGTATCTCCTGTAGTGTTCTTTTTGACACAGGCTCACAAATCTCGAGCATGTCAGAGGCCTTCTACCAACAGAACCTCAAACATCTCTCTCTTCTAAACCTTGGGTCACTTTTAGACTTAAAAGGCCCTGGGGATTGTAAGCTACCTTATCTTGGGTATGTTAATACAGTTGTTGATATTCCCAGTGACTTTCTTGGTGAAGCTGTGCAGGTACCCTCTCCCATCCTTATAGTACCGACAACTCAATATCACCACAGTGTGCCCTTGGTTCTTGGTACCAATGCCATGGATTATGCTTGTCGTCTACTGGGTTCACCTGTTTCAGGTTCATCTTCTCCAGTGTGGAATCGGGCACGTCAGTGGCTTGTGAATTCAAGGATTGATCTTGATCGTACAGAAAGTGTGCGGACAACAATTTCAATTACAGTCCCTGCTTTCTGCAATCAGATTGTCACTGGTATTTGTAGAGGTAAGCCACCACAAAAAGGGAAACACTTCTTTGCCTCTTCTTCTCCCACACTTCCTGGGTCACTTAACCTTGTTAATGGCATTGTGAACTTTAAGCCAGCCCAATCAATAACTAGAGTTAAGGTTGAAGTTGCGAATCCATCTTCTAAACCAGTCACCATTCCATCTAAGACAGTTCTTTGTTGCTTAGAGCAAGTTGATTTACTTGAAGGTCTTCCTTCTGAAGATGGGGTGACTATTCCTGGATCTCCCGAACCACTTTCTTTGTTCAATCTTTCTTCTCTATCTTTGTCACATACTCCAGAGCAGATCTCCCAGTTGAAGTCTCTCCTATCTGAGTTGATGACGTCTTCAGCAAGTCTGATTTGGATATGGGACACACAGACTTGGTGACTCATAGGATAGAGCTCAATGATGAACAGCCATTCAGGGAAAGACATCGCCGCATTCCACCTTCTATGTACCAAGAAGTTAGGTAACATCTTAGACAAATGTTGGATGCTAAGGTTATACGCCCTTCAACTAGTCCCTATGCTTCCCCTGTGGTACTAGTACGCAAGAAAGACTCCTCGCTTCGCTTTTGTATAGATTTTAGAGAGTTGAACAGACGCACAATTCGCGATTCATACGCTCTACCTAAAATAGAGGAAACCCTTGATGCACTTCATAGCACTCGGTACTTTTCGTGTCTTGATTTAAAATCTGGCTACTGGCAAGTAGAAGTCGCAAAAGAGCACAAGCCTCGTACCGCTTTTACAGTTGGTCCCTTGGGGTTCTACGAGTGCAATTCGATGCCGTTTGGTCTGACGAATGCTCCTGCAACTTTCCAGCGTCTTATGGAACGGTGTATGGGTGATATGCATCTTTTGCAGTGCCTCATTTATCTTGATGACGTCATTGTGTTTTCCAAGACCTTTGACGAGCATCTAGATAGATTACGAGCAATCTTTCAGCGATTGCGTGAGAATGGCCTCAAGTTAAAACCCTCTAAGTGCCAATTTTTGCAGACTTCTGTAAAATATTTAGGTCACGTAATCTCTGAAGACGGCATCACCACCGATCCTGAGAAAATCGCAGCACTACAGAATTGGCCAGTTCCCGAGAATGTGGAGGATGTTCGCCGTTTCTTGGGTTTTTCTGGATATTACAGGCGTTTTGACCCTGAATATTCTAAAATTGCCAAACCTCTCACTGATATGTTAGCTGGACACTGTGGTAAGAGGTCCAGTAAGACCAAATCAAATATACAGTGGAATTGGGGTGTGCAACAACAGACGGCCTTCAGTGAACTTGTGCGCAAGCTCAGCAACGCTCCTGTTTTAGCGTACGCAGACTTCACTCGTCCCTTCGAACTGCATATTGATGCTAGTGAAGGCCTCGGAGCGATTTTATATCAGACGCAAGAGGGTAAGAAACGAGTGATAGCCTATGCTAGCCGAGAATTGTCCAGGTCAGAGCGTAATTATCCAGCTCACAAATTAGAGTTTCTTGCTCTAAAATGGGCTGTAACAAAAAAATTTCATGACTATTTGTACGGTAACCATTTCACTGTTTGGACGGATAATAACCCCCTAACTTATGTCCTGACCTCTGCACGGTTGGATGCCTGTGGTCATCGCTGGCTCGCTGCCCTCGGTGCCTATGACTTTTCCGTAGAATACATACCAGGTCAGAGGAACAGGGATGCTGATGCACTGTCCAGATTGCCACGTGAGGTAATGGACATAAAGTCAGTTTCTGCTATCTGTAACTTACAGACCACACCTTTTATAGAGACTTTGTCAGTGACCCATGATGTGTTGTGCCATATGACCTCTGTCAGCGATCATAACTCTTCCGATGTTGGGGCGGATCACAAAATGCTGACATCTCAGCAGGCTGACCCTTCAATCTGCATGATTATGAAACTTCTCCGCAGTGGTGATCGTCCTTCTAAGGAGGCAATTAAATCGTTTGACCGTGAGACAGCCAACATTTTACGTCAGTGGGATTCACTTCACCTGTCAAACAACCTTCTGGTGAGACGGCAGGGTAATGATGGCGACCCCTACTTCCAGACGATTGTTCCCAAACCTCAGCGTGAGACCATCATCACACCTCTTCATGATGGAATGGGACATCTTGGTAGGGATAGGACTCTAGCACTTCTCCGTACCAGGTTCTATTGGCCTGGAATGTTGGGTGATGTGGAGGACCATATCCATAGTTGTCAGCGCTGCATTCTCAGGAAAGCTCCCAATCCGACAGAAATAGCACCTCTTGTGAATGTTCAGACGTCACAACCAATGGAACTGGTCTGTATGGACTTTCTTTCACTCGAACCATCTACATGTGGTTACGAAAATGTCCTTGTGATCTCTGCTCATTTCACAAAATATGCCGTTGCCATACCTACTCGGAATCAGACAGCAAGGACAACTGCAAAGGCACTATTCGAGAACTTTATTGTTCATTATGGTGCACCAGGCAGGTTGCATTCCGATCAGGGGCGTAATTTTGAGAGCGACGTGATAAAGCAGCTCTGGGGCATTATGGGCATTAAGAAGTCACGTACCACCCCATACCATCCAATGGGGAATGGCTTGGTTGAACGGTTTAACCGTACGCTTCTAGGGATGCTCGGTACTTTGCATGACCATGAAAAGGCAAAGTGGAAAGATCATTTACCTCATCTGGTCCACGCCTACAATAGTACAGTTCATGAGTCAACCGGGTTTTCTCCTTTTTACCTCATGTTTGGTAGGATTCCCAGGATACCCGTCGACGTTGCATTCGGCTTATCTTCGGCTACCACACCTCCATCCTCTTTTACGCAATTTGCTGCTGATCTGAAGCGCAAATTGGATTTTGCATATGAGTTGGCTTCATCAAACCTTGAAAAGGCCCGAGCTAAGAAACAGAAAGCTTATAATCTGAAAGCTCGTGGTGCAACAGTCAAGGTTGGTGATGTGGTGCTGGTTCGCAACATTGGCATTCGAGGTAAACAGAAGCTTGCCATTCGGTGGGAAGAGGATTTCTATGTCGTGGAGGCACAACCAAATGTAGGCATTCCAGTTTTTAAAGTCCGTAAGGAAGGAACTGCTGAATGTCGTGTTCTCCACCGCAACATGCTTCTCCCGATTGGCACCGACGGAAAGCCAATTCCCAAGCCACGCAGTCCTATGCCACGGTTAAGTGTGTCAGACACTTCGAAGGAGTTGTCTCAGTCCCCTCTGGAGTTATCCTCATCCGAACAGGATGTGGGAGCATGTAGTATTTCAGAGGCTGACATCTCGACAACTCAGCAAACAGACACATCCCTGTTGCTTCAAGATCAACATAATCAGCCCTTGGTGCCATCACCATCCACACCAGCGCCCTATGACTTGATCAACCCTGAATCTGGCCTCTCTTTGATGCATCGGCCACAGCGCAGGCATACCAAACCCAAGTGGATGAAAGATGGTCAGTGGGAGGTCAAGCAGAATATTGTCTGGGTCTGATTATTTGTATCAATAACCAGTCTTCATTACCAGTTCTGATTACCATTTTTTCTAGATTGCAGCATTGTTTGTTGTATTCACCTTGAATGCTAATCAGATTGATTAGTTCATGGCGAGGACGCCATTTCCCAAAAGGAGGGTGAATGTAGCAGTATGTTACTATTGCTGTATATTTCACAGCATAATTCATAAAAATCATTCATCACATATTTCATAGACATTATCTGTTCAATGTTCATTTGTTCCATGTTGTCTGTGTCTTGCTGTTGAATGCCACCTCTGTACATCTTCACCTTTTTCTTCTGTTTCTGGAGCCTTGTCAACAAGGATTTCCCTTCACTTCCTTTCTATTTTTAGCCAGGTAACCCATTCTTTGGGAGTTTCCCTTTCTATTAATAGGACACATCAAAGACTTCCTTTGATGTGCTACCTATGTTCTTATTGGCTATTGTGCCCTCTGTCCTGACTTCCTTTGGCCACCTGTTTCCCACCTCACTTCACTTGCTGTTGCTGAGGTGGAAGCACCATTTCGTTTTCCAGGTATGGCCAATTTTCTAATCTATTTCCATCTGCCTCTTTACTTCATAATTCTCTATAAAAAGGTGCAAAATGTCTTTTAAACAATAGTAACATATAATTAAAAGTAATATTTATTCAATAATTCTACAAGTTTAGGAATATACATTTTAATTAAGGTAAATTGTAAACATGGTTTTGACCATGTGCTTTTGAATGTTTGAACAACTTTTATGCAGGTACTTTAACAGAATATTGAATAATTCACTGTGATATATACACTAGCTGACAGTACTGTGATAATTTGAACTATAATATTTAAATTATTTACTTGGTTCTGAAGTTTTATGACTTCACTTGCTGTTGCTGAGGTGGAAGCACCATTTCGTTTTCCAGAACTTGACTCAGCAACAGCTTCATTCCCCATTTAATAAATCTTCATCTTCACCACCATTGCCTTGTGTCGTCTTGAGCAGCAGCCCAACACACGGCTACACTATGAAAACATCAAGTAACTGTCAGATGATTTGTCCTTTCAAATATGTAGAAGCCGAGGGAATATGTCATCTCCTGATGACACTTGGTTATAATGTTATGTACAATTTATGTTCTTCAAATGCTTTAACACTTGATTGCCTTTTTCTTGAAAATGCCCCTGAATCCTCAGGTTAAGCTTTAACAAAATAAATTATGTCCAACACCTTGTCTTGTCTTTCTTCTTAGTGGTCCTCCCAACACTATCTGCAGGAGTTGCCTTCCTTACCATTGATGAACCTTGTGGGAACTTAGTCTTCCATGAAGATCATGGACACTGGGCTAGATTTTTGAAAGACTTCATAAAAATGTAAAGTTGAGACAATGAAATTTCTGACTTCTTTCAGGTCCAAGCGCATCTCTACACATCAAAGTCGATGCTGCACAACCCAGATTACTTCCAATGTGTACTTTCTTAGGAGCAGATCAAGGTTAGTTGATACCTAAGTTTTCTCAGAAACTATAAATTTAATTGTTAATTATAACCATTTCTTCTCGAAGTGGATTTCATTGACATCACTGGGATTTAACCCAGAAAGATCTGGGTCAGAATTAGTATTCAGTGACCCATGCTTGTTGTAAGAGGTGACTAACGGGATCAGGTGTTCAGACTCGCTGACTTGGTTTATACAGGTCCTTGTATCCCAATAGACCAATCCAGTCCTGGTTGTTATCGACCTGCCCACTTGATTTTTGACGTTGGGGAGGACAGCCACTGACTAACGACAATGGCTTCACTGCCGGCAAAATATACAGATTGAGAATGTTCTTGATGAATTCTGTTTGTGGTACTTTGGTATACTTAAAGAGGAACGTTATTTGTATCTTATTTTTAATATACCTTAGTTGACAGACTGTTGATCACTGGATTGTCTGGTCCAGACTCAATTATTTACAGCCACATAGGTGGAATATTGCTGAGGGCGGTGTAAAACTAAACTCACTCACTCATGTTCACATTGCAGATTGTTTTGTTATCTGTAAATAGATTGTCAACTCAGTGCGTGGTGTCTGTTGTCCTTTATCCGATGTTCAGATTCATTAAAATTCAGTAATGTGAAAACATGGGTTTCTACCTTTGATGAACAAAGAAAAATATTTCCTGTCTACTGCTCTGTGCACCTTGTTTGTCTGTATGTATTAATATAAACAAATTGATCACAGCATGACCTATTAGATCATATTTGCGGAATCTGGAAGAGGTGACTAAGAATATATCCTAAGTTCAAAGCATTTTCTCAATAATATTACATATGAACATTATTGCTTCTTAAACAATGATAATCTTTGTTTTATTATATCTGAGTCCGTAAAACTAATTAAGATCATTTTCCTTTCTGAGATATATTTACTAGTGTCATCAAAAATATGTTAAACTTGTTTCAAAATGTGGTAAATGTCATTACAACAATTAGGAAACACATGTCTCCTGAAGCTTCCACCTGCTGCAAATCAGCTTGGACAATTAATATGAAGCTAATTTTCCAAATAACCATCAACAAACTTTGAATAATTATTTGTTAAAAACCAACATCTTAATAAACACCACTTTGGCGCAGTCATGAAATGTTGGTAACTTCCTCAAAAGCTGATGATTTCTAAGAAGTACATACATATATATCTGTTCCAAAACTGAATAGTGCTAGGACCAAGGTGTGACCTAAACATAGCTTTGTTGCTTTTTTTTCAAATTCTCTGTATGTTGAAATAAAAAGAGTTATTATATGGGTAATCACTTTGAGATTAATCTTATTTGTGAAAATATTATTTAAAGGTCATGTGCAACGAAAAACACAACTTAACAGATTCTGATACCTTTCTGTTTGCACATAACAAAACAAATCATCAAAAAATGCCAATTCAACCTGTAAAATTGAAAAAAAAGTGCAATGGAAAAAAGCCTGCAAAATCAGAGTTCAAACGATTCACTAATTTTCCCACAGTGTTTGGGGAAAAATTGGTTTCTACAGTTATGCTGCACTGCGCTCATAATGCATGCACAGTGAATAGGTTCAAGGAGCATGAAACAGAATGCCTGCCCAGTGTATGAGGTTGCTAGCAATAGTCTAATCTAAACAAGCAAACAATCTACTTGTTACATGAAAAAACATGTTGATTGTGATAAGCAGACTGTCACAGAGGAAACTCAATGTCTGGTTTATTGACACCTGTAAATCTGCCTGTCTGTCTGCTAATGACAGTATGCAATGCACAACTTCAATCACTGACCACATTCATTTAACACCTATCAGGCTTATATGCCATCACTCATTAAGGCCGAGAGACACATATGTGGGGCAAATTAATTAGCTTCTCACAGCGAGAGCCGCTTATTGGGGGTTACAAAAAGCACCTCTTATTCAGCGAGAGCCGCATATTGGGGGTGATGAAAAGCAACCCTCATTCAGCGAGAGCCGCATATTAGGGGTTCTACATTTTAAATTCGTATTGTACCTATTATTTCATTCAATTTAGCAGTAATGATCAAAGATTAGCTTTTCTTACAAGAGAGGAGGTTACTTTCTGTGTTAATCAGAAGAGCTATTAATGTGTTTTGATAACAATTGCTTGCAATGTCGGGAGCTTATACAGGCAAATGAACACGTCTGCAAGAAAGGGGATTATGAGATGTTACAGGAGGTAAGTGTTTGTTACTCGTCACTCGAGTGAATACTAAGATACTCTGTATGCACATTGATTGAATTAACGGTGACAAGGTTGCAAAACCTTCTTCTAAATTAAATCATTCATTCATTCATTCATTTTGAGGAGTCCATTGTCAATCTTCTGAAATTCGTTTGCTTTCAAAACAAATATAAGTATGCCCATCTTCATAAATATTTGGGGAGATTCAACTGCAAGTGTATACATCACAATAAATCAGTATCGTGTAACTTATTTTAATTCTATAATACATGTACTTGAATTGTGATATTTACTCGTAACAATGTGCAGATTATATTGAAATGTTCAGCAAGTCATTATGTTTGATGTACAAGTAGTGTGCGCAAAATGCATATCCAAATAATAACTATCCCTACTCAATGGTTGGATTGGGTTATCCGGGGTAAAAACAATTGGATTGTAGCGATTTGAGCGCTTTAAAGAAAAGTAAACTCGTCAAAGTGCTTCTTAGTCCTACATGTACATTTCAGGCATCCTTACGATTGTGTATGTTCACAATACACAAACTTTTTCATGATAGCTAGAGTTGATAAAACCGAAATCCAGCATATCGATTGGTCAACGATCAAACCAATAGTCAGTCTGTATCCAAGCTGTCTAGTGACCGAACGTGCTCTTCAGAAATTTAGCCCACGCCCCATCACCTGTCATTTCCTCTGTGACAGGTATCTCATGATATGATTGGTCATAGAAAAGAAATCAGCCACTATATTGAACAGTTGAGATACAAAATGTCCTATTCGGGAACTTTGATGACGCCCATCCCATGACCCTTTGTCTTATGTATGTGCAAGGAATAGCATTATACAATATGCATACATGTATGTTCGTGTGATAACATATATTTTCTGTGTTTTGTTCCATGTAAGTCACACATTAGCTTATAAGTACTTACCTTAAAATATTCAGTATATACTAGCAACGCATCAGGGAAAATGCTTCTGTCATAGAAGATTATTAGGCATGTGCATAAATTCTTCTTTACTGCCATTGACATAGATGTTTTGAACAATTTAACCTCACACAATGATATGAGAGGGACTATTTGTTTAAGTGTGTCTTACATACAAAGACTACAAACATGTGTTAAGAAAATACACACGCCACCAAATGTCTACAAGAGAAAGTGTAATAAAATTACGTAAAACGTTACATATATGACACGTATTCACTCCTGCTTTCTTTCAACATATACCTTTACAACGCAATTAAACAATTAAACAATCAGGACTTGCTCGTATGACGAGACAGTTTCCTGTAATCTACGAAACCAGCCAGGGATATCAGGCGTGATTAGCCCTAATTAGTCTCGCCACAGCCGGCCAGGCAATCAGCACGGGGTTCCAGGTGTTGAGCAGTGAAGTGGCTCTAGGGCTTAATGAGATAAACAAAGAGCCGGCTAAGCGTATCGGCAAATGGACCCGTGGCCAATGAATACGCTGCATTACACTTGAGTGCAGACCCACCGGCTTTGACTGAGTTCGGTATCGTGGCTCCTTCCTTTCAAAGGGAGGTAAACCCAAGTACAAAATCAAAAGTGCGATTATACGCTTATAATTTTGTTTATTTGTGTTTTTTTAATCAGCAATGCATTTTATATACGAGGGTTGGCTGAAAAGTTCTCAGTCTGAGTGGTTTTTCCCCACCAGGTAGAGACAGGTGTTTGCCACCAATGAGGACAATCATTTAGTGAATCATAGACACAAGAACTACAAACGTACTAATAGTTTTATCTCAACTACAGCTCTTTTGGTAAACCTACCCTCTGAAATCATCAGAAATGGACAAAACTGAATACAGGGCAGTCATCAAGTACTTGCAAAAGAAAGGGATGTCCCCAACACAGATACATGCTGACATGGTCTCCACTCTAGGGGATGATGCTCCTTCATTTTCCACAGTAAAGAAGTGGGCTGCAGAATTTAAGCGTGGCAGACAAAGCCTTGATGATGACCCACACTCAGGAAGGCCTTCAACAGCAACCACTCCAGAAAACATCACGCGAGTGCTCGATATGTTGATGGATGATCGACGATTGACTACTCAACATATTGCTAGTGTAGTGGGCATCTCTCATGAGAGGGTTGAGCATATTATCACCAACGAATTAGGAATGACTAAAGTTTCTGCAAGATGGGTGCCAAAGCTCTTGACAGCAGAACAGAAACGTGTCAGGTTCCAGACGTCCCTTGACAATTAGCGTCGTTTTGAAGCAGATCCCGATGATTTTGTGACACGATTTGTAACCATGGATGAGACCTGGATACATCACTTTCAACCAGAAACAAAACTACAGTCAAAACAGTGGAAGCATCCTGATTCACCAGCTCCGAAGAAAGCCAAGTCTGTTCCTTCAGCTGGAAAGGTGATGGCATCAGTCTTTTGGGACTCCAGGGGTATTCTGCTCATTGATTATCTTGCAAAAGGTCAAACTATCAACGGCAGATACTATGCTGATCTACTGAACCAGTTGCGAGAAGCAGTCAAAGCCAAACGACGAGGGATGATCGCTAAAGGTGTCCTCTTCCACCAAGACAATGCGCCTGTTCACAAATTGGTGGTGGCCATGTCAACAATCCGCGATTGTGGCTTTGAACTCATTGGCCATCCTCCTTATTCACCTGACTTGGCTCCTTCTGACTTGCACCTGTTCCCCAAAATGAAAAAGGAACTCGCCGGTCGCCATTTTGCAAGTAATGATGACGTCATTTCCGCTGTGACTGATTTTTTTAGGGTAGCTGAAGAAGATTTCTTCCTGACCGGGATTCGGGCCTTGCAGCATCGCTGGCAAACGTGTGTGAACTTGGAAGAGGACTATGTAGAAAAATAAATTACAAACGTGGAGTTTGTAACTTTTTTTCACAGTGAGGCTTAGAACTTTTCAGCCAACTCTCGTATCATGAACAAGAGATAACTGTGTTTTAATTATGTTTGATTTTTTGGCTGCATGTGACCTATAAAGATACCAAAGATATCTTAAAGCAGGGGCCAAGAAACTAAGTTAGTAGCAAGTGATTGCTCAGCCATGATAAGTCTATACTGTTTGAATGCCTTTTTATGCTTTAGAACCACATGAATCTAATGTGTAAGTCAGATAGATATAATTATTTAGAATCGATTAGATTATTATTTTTATTCTTTTTCTACATTTACTAAAGAACCCAAAATTCTTAAAACATATCTTGCTATCATTTCCAGTGAGTTAATTAATTCCTGTATATCTCCTAAAATGTACCTCTCCTACATGTCACCAAAAAATGTTGTAACAAAACACATATTAAGAAATACAATTTTATTTAGTTCTGCCCAATATTCCAGAAATTCTTTGTTCTTCTTTCAGAGTTTTCATCTCAATCCATATCTCTTTATAGAAACCCGAAATATTTAAGGCATGGTTTTTATAGACACTCTTGAAATACTTTTTATATTTTGGATATTGCGTGCTAGGCATCTGCTGACACTGTCCATTTGAATAAAAATATTACTCCTTGAATATTTTGCACTATTATCAGATATTGTTCGGTACTTGCACAGAAGCCCTTCAGATTGTGCTTTTGAAACTTGAAAACATCCTAAAATGTGTAACAAATTTAAGAATATCTAAAAGGGAAATGCTACAATATGCACCTCATTGCTCTTTAATGTAACAAGTTTTTCTATTTTGGTTTTTCCTAACTGATATCAGATATAGCTGTCATATTCGTTTACATTGTTTCAGGCCTTCTTACCTGTCTCATTTCAGCTTTCTGGCCTTCCAACTCAACGCCCAGTATTGACTGAAACTGTTAAGTAAAAATAGTTTTGTAGTTACAAAAATTGTCCTTGTTTATAACACTTGCAAAGTCTTAAACTGCTAATTGTTGCCATCTAATTGGTAGTGATTTTGTGCATGTGCGGAAGTATGCAAATTCATGCAAATTCTCAACTTCGAGCATACATAGGTTTCGAGAATGATGGTGTCGACACTTAACTGATTGTGAGGCCCATCACATTCATTGATCCGCCTCAATATTTTTGTTTTCACGTAATGGTTTTGTTGAAAGTACACATCAAATCGTTGCAATATGTAATAGATATAGCAAGTGTGAATGCCATGATTTGAAGCACATCACTTTGGAGGTATCATTTGACCCTGAAAATACGTCTGACAAATCCACAATCAGCTCAGCCTGCTGACTGACCGAAATTGACGTATGTGCCAGTTTTGATTGACAGACTGGGAGGTCTGTTGCATAAATCGATGCTCATTCATTTGACCACTGGATTGTCAGACCCAGATTTTCAGACCACTGGTGTGGAATATTTTTGAGTGCAGTGTTAAAAAAGAAACAAATCAACTAACCAACCATTGGGATTCTGCAGAAACTATTGTTTCTGTTGAAATATTTCTGAATGGACAGAGCAAACTGAATTTTATCCTTTGTGAAGTGTGATATTGTGAATACACAAAATACAGAATTTCCAGATTTTTCCCAAATATTTTCCACTAATTTTAGAATGCCTACTACCTCGGAAACTTGTGTCTGAATCCACAGGTTTAGGGTGAACTTAATGCAGTGTATGAAACTCCTAAAAAAACAGGATGCCCACAGGGCTGATAACTACAAAATGCTGCCAGCCCTGTATTAAAAATAGGAAAGTGAGATATGGTGTTAAAATAAAGTAATTAATGAAATATTTGTTGTGAGGTAAACTTAATGACATGCAAAAGCAAATTAATAAAATCATAACTTAGAGGTCACTGTTGATTCATTTAGTGTGACTGCCATCTGAATCAGAAAAGCAGAAAAGAGTGACATTATTCATTGGCAGAAAGTATTCTCTAGACCAATCACATTTAGTGTTAGATAAATGGTAGGTTGATCTGTGGAAGTTACTTTTGATTCATCATGAAATAAACAGACATCATCTAGCTACCACAACTGTAACTTATTTTCGCAATATGTCCCGTAGTCAATGACATGGTAAAATATATACCCATGGAAAATGTATTTCCTCTTATGGAAATCACGGAGAAAACTCATAAGTTTGATACTAATTGCACTTTTGTCACCCACTGTGATGCTGTTTAGCTGCTAGCTCCATCAGCTATTTAGAGCTATGCTCTGATCATTAATTTAAAAGAGGTCAAGCTAAAAAGGATGATAAGGAAGAAACAGCATTCCAGGACTCCATTCATGGTGCATGGGGATGATCGTAGACAATCAGACATAGGAGCTAGACCACACCAGCTGCTACTGACACCTCAGCTGAGGTATGACCTGAGATGTCATAGACCGCACATGTATTGATAGTTCTGCGAGTGTTCAACAAGTACAAGCCATAGACTGCACATGTGTTGATAGTTCTGTGAGTCTTCATCAGGTAGAAGTCATTGACTGCACATGTATTGAGAGTTCTGCAAGTTTTCATCACGTAGAAGTCATTGACTGCACAGTGCACACGGACAACTCCTTGCAGAGAAAACAGGATTGGCAATAAACAGTACACATGTGGAAAGATGTTTTAGTACTGGTTGAACAAACCACATGCATGGGCAGCTTGGGACGCAGGGATTGTTTTCATAACAGAATGCAGTCAGCATTTGGGCAGAAGAGACACTTGGGCAGACATGGACTGCACAGTCCAAGATACCACAAGCCCTACATTCCAAGATGGGACAATTAATATAGTCTTCACTCAAATATCCAGACCATTTTGGCCATTCATCTCTTCAAGTTAAGGATTCTTATGCGGCTGATAACTGTAATTTACCAATCAAATCACCTTCACTTGATAAAAGATTTCAAGGTTTTGGAATTAGGATAAGGTTAAGCAGTTAATAATAATAATAAATAATAATAAATGGATATTTCTTGTGGACCATAGTCCATTCAGAGCATGCTCAAAGCACTACATATAAAAAGAGTGTCCAGAGTTGATGAGGACAATATGACTGTTTCTTTTAAATGACCATGAGAATATTTTGCAGTTATAGGTTGTAGACTCTTTTGAAGAGGAAGGTTTAGAGCCCTGATTTGAATGCTTCTAAAGATGAAGCATTTTTAATGGGAATAGGAAGACTATTCCACAGGGTTTGTGTTGCAAATTTGAATGACCTGTGGCCAGAGTGCTGGAGATAAACTTGGGGAACTGAGAAAAGATCTTGATTTTGGGAGCAGAGAGAACGAGCAGGCATATTTGTTGACAATGTCTCAGAGAGGTATGGAGGAATAAGGCTGTGTCTGCAGCGGAAAATAAGAGTGACTAAGTAAGATTCAGGGAATGGACGGTAATGAACTGTGTCTAGAGATGAAGAAGCTTACTGTAGACCTTTTTGAATTTCTACCGTTTGTCTCTTGATGACCATTCTGAACCAGACTCACTTGGGTTTTCACATGGTCAGCCTCACTTCTCAAGAGAGGCACAAGCACATACAATTCCACCAGCACCACCACCACCACCACCCTTCTTGTTCAGTCGCCTGTGCCATCTTTCTAGTCATTATCGGTCCTGACAGCATGTTGGAACACAAAGAGGGACTCTGGTGTGTAAAGGTCTGATGTCATCCACGTCTCCACAAACTCTCATAATTGTTCTGTGTCTTCAGAGATGTGAAGAGTGGAATAATGTTGTCTGCTAGGAGAAACAACTAAGTTATGACTAAGTATTACCTGTGCCACATAATCTGTGTTGATGGTGATGACAAGTTTCTCACTGCAGTCAGTCTGCATGCAGCCTTAGTCTCTTCTTCAGGCAGATCTCCAAACATGTCGTCACCATGGTAGAAATGCAAGTGTAATATATTGCTCAGTGTTGACATATTTAAATGTTCATGTAAGTTTTAAGCATGATGAGTTGAGATTTAAGCTAAAGCCTTTTGTGCTCTGAACACATATACAGTAGCACTGAACTGGTGAACAGATTGAAGTGTTAATACCATTCTGCATGTATACTTAATATGTTGAAAGAAACAACTCTTGATTAGAGGTGAAACAACCCTTAATATGGGATGAATTGATCTCGTTTGAAAATGAGATGTAACAACCCGAATGAAATGACCTGTGTGAAACTACTTGTGCTGAAATGACCTGGAACCATTTCAACCATGTCCTCAGTCACTATATCAGTGGATGTCACTGCTAGGAGCTGTCACTTCTGTGCAGGATCTTACATTCAGAACTGTCTGTATTTAAAATACATGTAACATTGGATCAACCAACATTGAGAGATATTCACTCTTGTCTACAGATCTCCTGTTCAGGAATCTCACATGGTGGAATATTCCCTACAATGTCATCCATAGAACTCAATCAGGATGCCTCACCCAGTTCACCACCCACTGACAGATGCATTACCCACAGAATCATCTGTAGATGAGGCCAGTTCTCTAGGCTACTCAGCAACGAGCACTTCACCGTATTGTAACCATTTCTGAGTAGTAACTAACATCATTAGGCTAAGAGAACCCAATCATGGAGTTTGAGAACTTTATGATCTAACTGACTGTCTGAATTGCAGCATTTCCTCCAGATGCATCCAAGGGAAGAGCGTAATCCATGCAGCTGATGTTTTTCTGTTTAAGATCCTATCTATGGAATAGGAGCTGAATGCAGATGCCTTCCCACCATGTAGCAATCAAATGGAAACAACCCAATATAGAGCAGCAATAAACATTACAAAGTGATATCACAATGACCAAATGCTGGTCTATATGCCTGATATAGGTTTCCAACATGGTTTATGGGTGCTCTAAGCCTGTGTTGGATCTGGCAATCAAGTGTCAGATGGACATATTTGTGAAAATTCGAAAACTTTGTCAGCATTATTCATAATTCTTGAAACAGTACCCCAAACAGTGCAGGTAAAGACCCCAGCTATCTCAGAGTACTTTGTTTAAGGTACCCTGGAAAAGTTTTTCTTCTCTCTCTGTAAACTGTTAGCAGTGGCAACTCCTCCAGATACCCCCTCGGGGACTACTTGGAAGAAATCCAGCTCAACAATATGGAGTTAGCTAAAGTTAAGGATTCAGAAACAAGTTTAAGGATAAATAAAGATAATCAAGTGTTAGAGTATTCTAAAAATTATCATTATTGATAATGCTCATATTTTAAGTTACCTTCGGTGATGGTTCCTTATTTTTTTTCAGTTGTGGCTCCTTTAAGAGAACGACTCAACAAGAATGTGCATAAATGGTAAGTAACTATCTGATGTACTTCAACTGATTGACCATTAACTGACACTGACATCCCCACTTGCTTACACACAGATGGATGGTGTTGAATACTCTGCAATACAGAACAATGGTTTCCTCAAGATCATGTAGTTGGTAACTGATCCCATCCAACCACACTCTATCTCAGGCCCTCCTTCAGAGATAATACTGATGATGAAGCAGACTGAATGATCTTTCTCATACCACCAGGATAACAATGTTGGTTGCAGTTCCCCAAACTTATTCCTGTGTAAATACTTTTGAAGTCAACATTGCAATGTTATTCTGGATGCTCACAAGATATCACAGCAATGGTGGGGCAAAATGGAACGCTGAGACAGAGATTTTGTGAAGGGCTTGGCACAAGAATGCCTCTCAGAATCTGCTTCTCCACTTTTATTTAATGTAGTCTCAGCCACTCTGGAGACACAGGAATCCCTGTCATATCAGGCTAGGCATTTAAGTAAATGATTTAATATGCACCAAATAGCTCCCTGTAATCTTTTTGCAACAATGAAATTTCGTCTTTGTCCTCAAAACAGCAACATGTAGTTCAGGAAATTAAACTATGCACAATGCAACAACGACTACTTGTTGATTCCATGCTTCCTGGTATAAACCCACACCTGTTTGTTTCTTGTCATTTAATGCTGGATTAATGAATTTATTGCAGAAATTATGCTTGGATTAGAAGGAAAGAAAAGTGTTTTTACAATTGACACTGACATCTGTTTTCTTTTATTTGCATCAGTCACTTGAAGATGAAGTCAAACTTGAAAATGCTTGGTGTTGTTACCAAAATCAAATACATTGAAAGATATCTCTCCCATCTCTCTTATCTAACATAAAATCGGAGTCGTGCTTCACACACCTCAGTTATCGGTGTTAGTGTCCACACACAATGGTGCTTGCTACAAAGTAGCATTGCGGTTAGTCAAAGATATCAGATAGAGCATACTGGACAGAAAGAACCATGTAAAGGAATTAACTAGGTGCAGTAAGCACATGCAGTTAAGGGATCCGTGTTACCAAGTCAAGACATGAACAGCAGATATCCTGGTGGATTTCCAGAACTATTCAATGGACTGGGTTATGTGCTTGGAAAACATCACATTGAACTATTGGGTGGTGTAACACCTGTAGTTCTTCTGACAAGAAAAGTGCCATCGGCCGTGTTGGATCAGACGAGTTCAGCCGAAGGGAGAAGTATTGTCTTTTCAGACAGATCAATTATCTGGTTGAACAGCATGCTCACTGTACTCAAACTATGCAAAATGTGTATTCACATAAAGATCTCAAAGACCTTAACAAGGCAGTGAACAGTAACATTCACTGTGGAATTCACTCTTTTATCCACTGTGGAAATAATCATGTCACACTTTCCTGGCTCTAAAACATGAATTATTCTGGAATCTGAGCGCTTGCTCTGGCAGATATAACTTGAACAAGTAACTTGCCTCACATGAATATTGAAATCTTATTTTATTGGAAACAGTACATTTAAGACGTCAGTCGGCAAGAAAACATATTGGGGTGTAGTTGTAAATGTTATTTTATCACTCACTCTACATTTCAGACACCAGTCTTGACATAGGAAACTGTACATTGAGAACACCAGTCGACAAGAAAACAGCTAGGGATGTAGTTGTAAATGTTATTTTATCGCTAACTGTACATTGAAGACACCAGTTGACAAGAAAACAGCTAGGGGTGCAGTTGTAAATGTTATTTTTTGGAAAATGTACATTGAAGACACCAGTTGACAAGGAAACAGCTAGGGGTGCAGTTGTAAATGTTATTTTATCGCTAACTGTACATTGAAGACACCAGTTGACAAGAAAACAGCTAGGGGTGCAGTTGTAAATGTTATTTTTGTACATTGAAGACACCAGTCGACAAGAAAACAGCTAGGGGTGCAGTTGTAAATGTTATTTTTTGGAAAATGTACATTGAAGACACCAGTTGACAAGAAAACAGCTAGGGGTGCAGTTGTAAATGTTATTTTATCGCTAACTGTACATTGAAGACACCAGTTGACAAGAAAACAGCTAGGGGTGCAGTTGTAAATGTTATTTTATTGCTAACTGTACATTGAAGACACCAGTTGACAAGAAAACAGCTAGGGGTGCAGTTGTAAATGTTATTTTATCGCTAACTGTATATTGAAGACACCAGTTGACAAGAAAACAGCTAGGGGTGCAGTTGTAAATGTTATTTTTTGGAAACTGTACATTGAAGACACCAGTTGACAAAACAGCTAGGGGTGCAGTTGTAAATGTTATTTTTGGGAAACTGTACATTGAAGACACCAGTTGACAAAACAGCTAGGGGTGCAGTTGTAAATGTTATTTTTGGGAAACTGTACATTGAAGACACCAGTTGACAAGAAAACAGCTAGGGGTGCAGTTGTAAATGTTTATTTTTGGAAACTGTACATTGAAGACACCAGTTGACAAGGAAGAGATAGGGGTGCAGTTGTAAATGTTAACCAAACCAGTGTACAGTCAGGCCGCGTTAGTCCGGACCCCGACAATCCGATTCCCGCGATATCTGAACAATAGCTAGCTGTAACGAATCTTGTTTACTATGTAAACTCATTACCTGTTGATTCAGTAATCCGGTGCTACACTCTCCGTATCCGAACGTTAATCAGCGGTAACAGATTAGCTAATTACACATAGTTTTGCTTCATTAATCCGGCGGTACATCAAAAAGGTTGGGATAATCCCTTCACACCATGAGCCCCATTCAGTGGTAATTGTTAAGTGACACTTGCGAGTTGAAGATGTCGTTAGTTTGTGATTTTAATCAATTAATAGGTCTCACGTTTGGTTAGTTGGAGTAATACCTGTCATGCTTACTTCCTGTATAAAACACTGATCGTGTCAAAATGAGATCACCTGACGCTTGTCAGTCATAATGGTAAGTCCCGCCCCTACGCGTAAAAGATGTGAAATTACTGCAGCACAAAAAAAAAAATAATAATAAAAGAGAAAACCCTTAAGCCAATTTTGATCTATGTGTAAACATTTTGGTCAAGAATTCGGACAGTCTATCGGCAAGAGCACAATTTCGGACATCGGATATGTTTTGTGATTGGCTATGATCATTTGAGAGACAGATGCAATCATGTGGTTGACACGTGATCTTACTTCGTAACAATGCTGCCAGTCACAAGTATGCCAGTGTCAAACTGACCAACGTGAAAGGTGATGTCTTGCCCCCAAACACCACATCGCACATTCAGCCAACTTGTATACATTCGTATTTTTTTTGTATTGCCATGTCAAAGGGAAGTAACCCTACTGTAGTTGTGTTCATGAAAGTTCGTTTCAGTAGTCCGTACGTTTCACTATCCGAACGTTTTTGATGAAAAACAGAAGTGTTCGGATTAACGCGGCCTGACTGTATACACTTTCACAGATATCTAGATGATCTCCAAACTTCATAATTGATACCAGTTTAGAAATCTCTCTTCCTGCTTTCTTTGGGATTTGGTGGGGCTTTTCGCATGCTTGTGGACAAGTCAGTGCATCACCTTGAGAAATTTCAGAATCAATGTGAGCTATGGGTGTATGAACATTAGATGAAACTCCAAGAACAAGTAGGGTTGGCCTATTTTAATGCTTTTGGAGACAGAAGTGTGCTGAAGTCAGTGGGGATCTTATGTTATCTCAAAGAAATTATTCAACTTATGGTAATACCACTTCTTCCTCATCTTGGACCAGGAACTTGGTTCCAGGACAATATTGTTGTCCGATGATACCAGTGTGGTGATTTCCTGCAGAATATTCAGCATAAGTTACTTTTGCATGGCTTAGTTTTGAGTGAACTGTTTTAGGGGTACATGACTTTGATTATTCGAGGAACTTAATCATACCTCTCCACAATATTTTTTTAATTTTGTTTTCCATTTTTTTTGACAACTTTTTTTATGACAGTCTTCCAACCACTAGTTCACTCAGTGCTTCAAATGCAACTTGGATACAGGCATGGTGCTCTATGATGATATCTCAACAGAGTAGCTAGCTGCTTGGACCACATGGTTGGTTTTCTCTTTCTGAAGAAGAGGGGTGTAAGGTAAAGGGTGATATGGTGACGTAACACACTCATGCAAGACAGTACATTTTGTATATTTGCCAGGCTTCTTCTTGTACCATTACTGTTATCTGCCTCCATAATTCAAAGAATGTAGTATTCTTTGTTTATTCTCATGTACATTAAAAGAAATCGCTTCTTCTCATTCTTCTCATTTGCCTTTTAGGAATGTTGATTGCAGTCTCCTGGAAAATCTTCAGACAGTACTTGAAACAACCTTGCCATCACCCAAGACCTCCTGTCGAGAGGTAAGAGCAGTGATGTGACTTCCAGACCACTTGGGATATAAACAAATGTGAAATTAAAATTTGACATGTGTGATATGGAAAATCTGCCAAATCTTATCATCATTATTCGTATGCCATCATTTTGAACTGAAAATATTCTGCTTTGTTGATATGAGAGACGATAGGATTTTCATCACTGCAGTTGATCTACATAAGCACAAACATGTTCTTTAACCTGGCATGTCATATGGGTTACGGGATTTCTCCGTTTCATATCTGCAAGATTTCTTCTTTGTTTTTGAATCTTTCTTACCATTTTTGTCAACCTCATTTTCTGGATAATGTTCACAGGAACATGTTCCTCTTGATGCATAATATCCAAATTTCATATCCTCAAAACATGCATGGTGTAAACAACTACAGTCCCAACACCCTGACATCAGAAATAATCTCAGGGCAATATCGTGCTTATCAAAGAAGCAGGCTGTGTTAAAGAAGAGTAGTCCCACCTCACTAGTGAACATAGAAGGTTGTGTTAAAGAAGAGTAGCCCCACCTCTCTAGTGAACACAGCAGGCTGTGTTAAAGGAAAGTAGCCCCACCTAACTAGTGAACATAGGAGGTTGTGTTCGAGAACAGTAGTCCCACCTCACTAGTGAACATAGAAAGTTATGTTAAAGAAGAGTAGTCCCACCTCACTAGTGAACATAACACTCAATAGATACATCTGTAATTAACTCATGTTGAGAAAAATGGTATCTGACACACAGAGACACATGTGTCCCACATTTCTCTTCGGATCTAACAGACACAGTGGTAGTAGACCTATAGCACATAGATGATGAGGTAGCCTAGAAATGTAGTTTGTCATTATTATTCTAGTCCAGGAACTGTTCTGCAAGATCTCTGACACATGATTTAACCTTTTGTGAATGGTTTCAATAAGTGCCCCCATTGTTAGTTTACTAACTGTTCAAGGTGCTTATTAAATTCACTATGCTAATTAAAATATTACTTAAATGCCTCTTCCAGAAATTCACCCTTGAATGTGGAATTTGCTACTCCTACAGACTTGGCGAGGCTATTCCTGACAATGTGTGTGGTGATCAGTGTTGTGGGCAGACCTTTCATCATCAGTGTCTCTATGAGGTACTTAAATTGTTTCATTGCTTTCTGAAACATAGTTACATCATTCCAAGAAATAGGGTGTCATCATGTTTATATGATATTTGAAAACTGTCTTCCACATGATAAGAAAGTGATGATAGCAGACTTGACAAGAAGCAAGAATGCCTGTGCATGTCATTTCTTTCTTCTGTGAGCTTTCTTCATCTTATAAAGTTGTCAAATCTGTTATTTACGTGTTGCTGTGGTGGATGCAGTTTTGAGAAGGGGATGCAGAATTTGATAACTTTGTGATAGACAAGGACTTCTGAATGCACAGATACATGCTAGTAATCAGCTGGAGTAACATATGGTCCAGTATAAGTATCCAGTATCTGGTCAAATCCTTATAAATACTTTTTATAAGGCTCCTGTTATGGATTAATGATTTGAACTCCCATTTATATGTGCCTCTGATCTGTCGCTCAGTTTAAGTGTATCTTCATTTGACATATAGTTCTTGTAAGACTAATTAGTTTGCGGTACAACTGAAGAAGACTTTTTTTTCATTTTCTTAACTTATATATAGAGTTCATGGTGTTGGCATCTTGTTTTGTGCTAGGCGCTTGGAATACTTGTGGCATCGACGTCATCAAACCAAGCACATGGTTGACCACCCATAAACACTCAACAAAAAAATAACCATCCTCTTCCCACATGGGTTACTCAAGTCATATTTTGCCACATAGTATCGCTGTGTTGTGGTGCAAGTGATTGGTTACAATCAGATTAAGTTCTGCAATCAGCGACGTGTCAAAAACTGATCATTCACTAAGCCTTGGTAATACTTCCCCTTCGCTCTTCTTCAAGACAGAACACAGTCATGTAATGGCAGATCAGTGGTGTCTCTATTGCCCTCATTGACAACGGACGGGCTAGCCATTAAATGTAGTGTGTCACATCAGCTTAAGTCATCAGAAGAGGAGGGATATTTGTGGCCCCACTTTCTATTGCTAGTTTTTGATTTTCAGTTAAACATGAAACACCCAAATAATCCTTCACATATTAATCAACTAACTCCATGGCGACCGCCATATTGTGTGTAAGTCGATGTAACACGTGTTCTGATTGGATAGAAAAAAGGGAGGTAATTCATGTTGCCATTTTATGCTGCCAGAATCATGAAATATGGCTTAATTAGAACAGAGGTTACATGTGAAGATATGATTTGAGCAACCTCTGTGAGAAGAGAATGGAAAGTACCTGCATCAGACACACACTCCTCCAACCGCTCCCAAACAGCAACAATGAAAGGGACCACAATCCCTGGACCAAGGACAAATAGTGTGTCAACACTGGTTCGGGATCATTGTGCTACATCCAGCAAGGTGACGTATTATCACGTTACAACATTGACAATGACGCAAGCAAGCATGAGAGATGGTGTATACAATAGTGGGACTGTGTCCTGTTCATTGATGAGTTCATGTTTATGTTAAACAGAGTTGGTGGCCTTGCATGAGTGTATCATTGACGGGGCAAGGCACTACTCTGACAAATGTGTTATGAAGGTTGAACAGTTTGAAGGTGACTGAGGCAGAATAACGGCCATGCAAAGTACAGATTATTGCTGGCATTCTGATTGCTATCAGGATGAGGTGCTTCAACCTCTTAAGGCTCTTAAGGCAACATGGATTGGGACTTACTGACGTTTTCTGGCTCAGAACTGTTGCTGTTTTACCCTGGCCAACCAGTTCCCTAGACATGTTCTCCATTGAGCATGTATGGGATGAAATGAACCAATGCTTTGTGATGGTCACCAAATGCCCTTGCAATGCTCCAGCAACTGCTACAACATCTTCGTCACATCTGGGACAATATCCCACATATCCCACAGTGTTGCCATACACGATACACTTCCATTCGACGGAGGTGTGATGTCTGTATCAACAGACCTGGTGGTCATGCCTGGTATTAGAATGTTCACTGTGATTTTTAGCCTTACAACATTCACATGGCCTTCTTACCATTTGCAAATGTGTCTATTCCAAGATTATGATCAACATTCACAAACCAAATGTCTTTCTGTACATTGAATGTACTTGTTTTGCATTTTGTTTCTTATGTTTTCTTTATATCACTTTGAACTTATCTTGTTTTTGTGGGTATTAAATTGCACTCTGGGTGACCTTCTGTACACATTTATATTTTCCACAGCAGAACTTTAAAACTTCTCACTATTTCTTTCTCAGACATGGCACATAGATTGGTCTGGTGTTGTACTAGTGCCTTTAGGTAGTTTTGGAATGCTGAATAAAATCTTTTTTTACATTTCCATGGTAACAAGTTCAAATTTGACTGAATTTGGTGGGTGTGCTCTTTTCCAGACCAGAACTTCAAAACCGTTTACTATTTCTTCACCACACTTGGCAAATAGATAGATCTGGTGATCTACTGGTGCCTTTTGGTAGTTTTGGATTTTTTAATAAAATATATTTCTGCAGTTCCATGGCAACAAGTTTGATTTTGGTCTTAGTACTCTTTTCCGGAGGAGAACTGTAAAACCTTTCAATATTTCTTTCTCAACCTTGGCACATATAGATAGATCTTGTGGTGTACTGGTACCTTTTGGTAGTTTTGGAATTCTGAAAAAAATATGTTTCTGCGTTTCGATGACAACAAGTTTGACTTTGAATTTGGTCTTAGGACTCTTTTCTGGAGAAGAACACTAAAACCTTTCAACTTTTCTTCCTCAAACTTGGTACATAGAATGGTCTGGTAGTTTTGGAATTTTGAATAAAAAGTTTTTGGCATTTCCATGTTGGACTTTGAATTTTGTGGGTGTGCTCTTTTCCTGAGGAGAACTCTAAAACTGTTCACTATTTCTAAACCAGACTTGGCACATAGATTGATCTTGTCATGTACTGGTGCCTTTTGGTAGTTTTGTCATGTTAAAATCATTCAAGAATATGAAATCTTGAGCCTGCTACCTGTTGCTACCACTTATTTGACAGACTCCATTGTCATTTTGATTGTAAAAATATAACTATTTGTTCTTACGTTATGTTTGTTGATGCCTTCTGTGTTACTAGTGGTTACGTGGATTACCATCCAGCCGACAGAGCTTTAACCGGATCTATGGAGAGTGCCCCTTCTGTAGCAAGGTAAGGTAAGGTAGCAGTTCAGCACCATTGTACAAGGTTTCTGAAACTGTTGTTATTTACCATGGAAATTGTTCGAGGTAGCCAAGCACTGCTTGATTGTGCGAGACTACTGTTTGGTCAAGGCTGGTTATTCACATCAATAGAAACCAGTAATTTATGGCTTTTGTCAAGAAGGATTTTCAGAATTCACAGACAAATAATAATGACCAGAGACACTCTTGTCAAATGAAATCTTCTTGTACCCAGTGCAGCCTCAGGTATAAACCTTGTTGCACCGAGCAAAAACAGGTTTCACCTGCTGCTCAATATAAAATTATATGTATTGCTTAGGTTTTGGTTCTTATTGTGTAGAACATCACTGTAACAAAAATGTTTGGGGTCTGATGAGATCATTTTATTTTAAAGAATACAATTTCATAACATGAACATTAGGTCTGACTAGTCACTGCAGCAAACCAGTTTTGCACACTTTTGAACAAATATCTTCAGGACTTCTGAATATCCTCAAGGGAGATCAAAGGCAGTGTTAACTTGCTTTGTTAACACAAAAACAATAATAACAAAATAATCATAATAAAAGTGTGCAAAATATATTTTGCATGCATGTTTTGGACGCATAAATTCTGGTCTACTTAGTTTTAAAAAGTACCTTAAAACAGCAAAAAAATGAAAATTTCATGAGCAAAAGATTTGGACTACATATTAATGATTTTATTTCTGCATTCACTCATCCAAAACCTACCATGAACACTGACAGGTATGTTTGCACATACAATTTTGGACAGAAGATTGACATATACAGCTTTCCAAAACTGATAGCAGGTAAAAAAGAAGTGGTAATTTCAACAAAGTGAAAAAAAAAGACTTTTAGTGAAATTGTGGATTCAGTTTAAATGTTCACAGTAATGCAAGCAGTCATGATAAGCATTAATGGTCTGTATCTGCTAACTGACAAATTAACATCACAGTCATTATAAACAGTGCACACAGATTAATGATATGGGTTAGAACTGGTCAGCAATCCATTCTTCACATAAATGGCAAGGAAGCAACTGATGGGATCATCAAACTCATTGGCTTGGTTAACACATCGTCATAGGCAGTAAACAGTCTAAAATCATGTTACCATGTAAATGTGGATGATTTTAATTCTTGCCAACAAAAAATATTTGAGCGTGTGCTCACGTCATTGTTATCCTTTGGTGGTTGTCATCATTGGAAAATTGTTTTGGATATCTCTACACACTGGGGATCTGTACTTGTGTTCCAGTTTACATTCAACATTATCCCATTTATCCTTGTCAAAACTGTTTTTGTCCTAATAATAAAAATGTTGCTTAAAAAAAAATATTAAAATATTGAAACAATTCACTGTTTATTACAAGGGAGGAGTGCAGAGAAAGACACAACCAGCTGTTCGAGAAGCATGTGTACAAGTGCTGAGAAAGTTATTTATTCCTTAACCCGTGCTGTGCTGTCTCCATGCTGCCTCACCAACCTGGCTGTCCTTTTCTCTGCACTCCTCCCTTTTAACAAATAGTGAACTGTGTCAATATTTTAATGATAGTTTGTTAAACAACTTCTTTACTTGAAGGAAAAATATTTTGCGAAAACCTCACAGAGTTGGTATGATGCTCTGTTTATGATCAGCATATCATTGAGTATGTTATGTTTATTAGTTTTCGAGTTAGACTGCAATTCATCAGTCCACTTTGAGCCAAACGGACTCAAGTGTTACACACAATTGTCTCTGTTCTGCAGAAAGAGTTAGTGAGAAACAGATCCTCACTAAGGCTGGGCGCATTTCTTGGTGGAACATTTAATTAAACCCTGAGAAATCTGGCTCACAGTTCACACATGTATTCTGTAATAAATTTGTTCTGACAGTTTTGTTTAACAGTCTTTTCCAGGAAGTTTTATGTGATAGTCAGTATTAGTTCCAGAAATGTACAAATTCAGTATTCCATGGAAAGATAATGATGGTTGGATCTAATGAATCATTTATTGGGAACCCCAAATTGTTTTGAATGTTATGTAAAGATGGATGTACAACTTCCTGTTAATTGTGACTTTAGGAACTGTGTAATCTTTTCCCATGTATTCATGCATAGCATTGAGCATTACTAGCTATGTTGTTTATAACTATGACTGACATCCAATCCTGCTGTCAGACTTTTTGAGTGATCAGTATTAAATACCTTATACTATTCTAAAAGTTCCAATTACGAATATCTAGTAATGTTTTATGAATCATCGAGGTAAGTCACCTGTTCATGCACCTTCCCATCAGCAGACAGCTAGAACAAAGCAGAAAGTTATGGTTGAAGGCAGTTACAGAATTAGATGTTTGTAATTAATTAATTGGTATGCTAAATTACCCCCAGAGATGATTCACCATTATTGATAGTGATATAATAAATAAATAAATAAATAAATAAATAAATAAATAAATAAATAAATAAATAAAATAAATAAATAAATAAATAAATAAATAAATAAATAAATAAATAAATAAATAAATAAATAAAAATAAATAAATAAATAAATAAAAATAAATAAATAAATAAATAAATAAATAAATAAATAAATAAATAAGGATGTTATTGGACAGTTTCTCCTGATATTACTACCTGAAAATAACTGTGACAGTTTTCTCAGACACAAATATAAGATCCAGTCTAGGTTATTCTGATACTGACAGTCTTATAGTCAATTTCAATTCAAGGAGAAATAATACTGTCCAAAAGGCTGTAATATTTAGTTGATCAAATGTCACATTTCTGCTGTGTCACAATTGGACTGGTGCTTTGTTTTAGATGAGAATTCTTTGTTTTAGATGTGAATTGTTGTACTTATGTGAATTGTTGTACTTATGTGAATTGTTGTACTTATGTGAATTGTCAGCATAAGAGCATAGTATGTTCATATGCTCCCTCCTCAAAGCTATTTCAAACATTTTCAACAAATTCTGAGATTATAGGCCAGTTTCTGATAACTGATTCAGATATGTAATTATCTAATCATAAGAGCATTGGAGAATTCTCAATCAGGCCTTTTTAAAGCTTTCAAGTGATCAAACATCTTAAACATCTTTGTCTTTTGTTGCTGTTTCATCCTTGAAGTTTCACCTTGAACACAACACCCATCAGACGTTTAATTTTGTTTTACAGCCAATCACAGTCAAGATAGACGTGTCTTTTTGATGGTGGATTGATTCAGAAGACTACACTTTTCTTTCAAGCCCGCACAGCTGATGCAGGAGATTGGTACAGCATGGAAGCTTGAAATCAGATGCCAAATTCAAAAGGACTGGTCAGTTATCTTAGGGGTTGATAGGTCAGTACCTAAAATTTACCAGTCCTCATGATCGCTAATAACAAATCTACATGTGTAACAGATCTACATGTGTACAAAATATGAAGTAAACATGTCATACCTTGCAGAGTTTTTATTTATTTTATGAAAGGTTTACATGCAACAGGATTTAACATGCATGAATGGTATGCATTCTGAAAAGATCACTACATATTTTACAAGAGCAGGTTCAGCTAGTGATGTATGTCAAAATGACACAGATCCCATAACAAGAAAACCAAATGGTTTTTCTCATAGCACGTGACTATCACACATTACATCGTTTGCAGGGGATATACTGGAACTTCTTCATTATCCCATCGGCAGCTGCAAGCAGCGTACGGACATTTACTGCAACACCGGCCAATCTTGTTTTTCTAATCCACTTTCTGATGTCTTCTTCGTCCTCCCCTAACTTTGCCCTTTGACCCCTGACTGCCTTGACCAATCGGCGAGGGGCTTCTCCAGTTTGTTTTTGTTGCTTTAAAAAGCTTGTTTTCATTCCTCGAACAGTTGATTCACTGACTTTCCTCTTTAGTTCACTGGAAAATTTTCTTGTTGCCTTCATGACTCCATTTTCAATAGCATAAACCGATTTTAGCACGAAGTTCCTCATCATACAGTCCATACTCTGCACGTTTTCGCTTTTTCTTTTTGAGGTCAGGCATTCTCTCATCTTCCAACAAATCTACAGCGATGTTAGCTGCCATGACAAATTGTGCTTCAGTTTCATTGTCACATAGACTTGGATCTGGGAGGCCGGGTGTCTTTGCTTTTGAAACAGTCTTCGTAAGCCACTTTTGTAGTGCCATGCTGACAAAATTCGGAGCATGAAGGAAAACGATATGCGCAGATGCTTTATACCCGTCATTGAACAAACAACTTCTCAACGTAGCGGAAGGCCCATGTTTCCCCCAATTAATTAGGCAGGTGACAGGACGACAGCTAGGGTAAGTGTTTTCTGTACAGTTTACAGTTTCCTGTGTTGTTATACTCTCATGATTTCTGTACTTTGATGATGCGCGAAAATTAAACCGTGCGAATTAGTCAATTTTTCTGTTTCCGCGAAAATTAAGCTGCGCGAAAATAAGTGATTTTACAGTAGTAGACGCCTCATCTGTCCGTCCGTCCGTCCGTCATCCGTCCGTCCGTCATCATTTTGTTTCCGGAGCATAACTCAGAAACCATTCAATATTTTTAAACCAAACTTGATAGATATAGTAATCTCAGCCTATGGTTGTGCCTTTTGCTATTTACAGAGTTTTGGCATTTATATTTTTTTGGTTTTTCCATGGAACATTTTGGTGTTAGTCTTATGGTGGGGTGGGCTTCATTTCCGGAGCAGAACTCAAAAACCGTTCAATATTTTCCTGCAAATCTTGGTAGATATATCAATCAGAAACTAAAGTGGTGCCTTTTGCTATATACAGGTTTTTGTGATTTATTATTTTTTTGGTTTCCATGGAAACGTTTCAGACATAGTCTTAAAAGTGAGAGGTGTGTTTCGTTTCCGGAGCAGAACTCAAAAGCCATTCAATATTTTACTACAAAAGTTAGTAGGTATATCAGTCAGAACCTGAAGTGGTGCCTTTTGCTATGTACAGGTTTTTGTGATTTATTATTTTCTTGGTTTCCGTGGAAGCGTTTCGGACATAGTCTTAAAAGTGAGAGGTGTGTTTCGTTTCCGGAGCAGAACTCAAAAGCCATTCAATATTTTACTACAAAAGTTAGTAGGTATATCAGTCAGAACCTGAAGTGGTGCCTTTTGCTATGTACAGGTTTTTGTGATTTATTATTTTCTTGGTTTCCGTGGAAGCGTTTCGGACTTAGTCACAAAAGTAGGAGGTGTGTTTCGTTTCTGGAGCAGAACTCAAAAACTTCTTAATATCTGTCAGTAAAACTTGGTAGATATGTGTGGCAGACCCCAAAGTGGTACCTTTTGCTATTTACATGTTTTTCTGATTTATTATTTTCTCTGTTTCTATGGAAACATTTCGGACTTAGTCTCAAAATAGAGGGATGGGCTTCGTTTCTGGAGCAGAACTCAAAAACCTTTGAATATTTTCCTGCAAAACTTTGTAGATATATCAATCGGAACCTAAAGCGGTGCCTTTTGCTACTTACAGGTTTTTGTGATTTATTATTTTCTTGGTTTCCATGGAAATGTTTCAGACTTATTCTCAAAAGTGAGAAGTGTGTTCCGTTTCCGGAGCATAACTCAAAAGCTTCTTAATATCTGTCGTTAAAACTTATTAGATATGTGTGGCAGACCCCAAAGTGGTGCCTTTAGCTATTTACAGGTTTTTGTGATATATTATTTTCTCGGTTCCATGAACACGTTGCTGACTTCGTTTGCGGAGCACAACTCAAAAACCATTTCATATCTTTCAAAAGATCTTGGCAGATATATGAGACAGATCTTGAAATGGTGACATTTTCTGATTACAGATATATGACATTTATATTTTTCATGAATTCCATGGAAACAATTCTGACTTGGTCTAAAAACTTAATAATTAACTGTCAGATGATTTGTCCTTTCAAATATGTGGGGGCCGGGGGGATCTGTCATCTTCTGATGACTCATTGTTCATATTGTCAGTGCCTCATCTGTCTGTTAGTAATCATTTCCTTTTGGAACATAACTCAAAAACCATTAGTAGCGCCTTTTGCTGTTTGCAGATTTTTGGCATTTATATTTTTCTTGATTTTCATGAAAATGATTTTTATCCTAAAGGGAGTAGGGTGGGATTTCTTTGTGGATGACAACTGAAAAAAACATGAAACACTTTTCATCCCAGCCTGTATTAACCAAGGGCTGAAGTGGTGTCTTTTGCAGTTTAGGAATTTAAAGAAAACTAATGTTTCCTGTTTCCATGGCAACAAGTTTGACTTTGACTGTGTTCGTACTCGTGTTTGTAAGGACCAAATCTCTAAAACTAATAGGTTTGTATTTATGCACCTGTGCTCACACAAACACCAGGTTGTCTAACCTTGGTGTACTTGGGTTGTTAAGCAGTTATGTTTTGTCCATTTCCAGTAAGTTTGATTTCTTCACTGTTCAAAGTGTTTGAAAGGACCATATCTCAAAAGAGTATTGTGTGTTCTTTCTATGAAACTGTACACAAATAAAATCCATATTGTCAACTGCTTCCTTCCAAGGGTTTTTAAAATGTTCCAGAGTTGGAGTTATACATTTATAGCATTGTAACTCAGACTGTTTAGCAACCAGCCTGTTGAGAGTTGTAGCAAGTTCAGTTCATAACTTTCATTTGATTTTCAGTCACATGTTTTATTCAAATGACTTCTGGTGGCCTCAGAATACACTTAGGGTCTCCTGGGAATGTGCTGACACATTCTTGCTTTTTTGTCATCTGCAGTGACGGTTTTGAGAAGTATATTCTGATTCTTGAAAAAAGGTACAGGATATAAGAAGATGAGGAAACTGTACTGCAGGATCTGAGTCAAAAAAAGTGCCTGCAGATGCTGAGGTGATCATATACTATCAGCTGGACTTGAGGAAGTAGACATCCCTACTGTCTTCTCTGATCGCGGCATGTCTTGTCAGCCTACCCCACTAGCGGTGAAACCCAAGTTGATAATAGAGGTAGCCTTGTTGGCATCTATGAAACCTTTTGGAAATTTGATAAAGACTCTAGTAGATTAAAATCTCAGGAAGAGAACCAGGATGGAGTCACAGGCTACATCACCTGCAAGTGTAACCACAGCTGAGGTATACCGTGAGACACAAGGCGTGGCCACGGACTTAAATGTATGGATCATATTGTTTGTCACAGAAAACATTTTCCAAAGGTGGTCAGCCAATCCTGTTAGAGGACATCAAAACAGAGACAACAGGAGTGATGTTCTACTTCAGGTAGCACAGGCAACTCAGCGCATATGGATCGCAGGAACAGGTTTCGTAACAGAGCACAGTCAACATGTAAGCAGGGGCTAAGCTCCACGACCGCATGGGCAGCTTGGACCATACCAGCCCTTTTGCATGGAAGAACAAAAGGATATTGCTTGTCTTTGGCATCTGTCACTAAGTTAGAGATTCATATTGGGAAGTAAACTACTCAAAAAAAGATACACATAGGTAGTATTTTTCAATGTAACTTTTCATATTTGAATCATTGCAATCAGTATGTCTATGGCGATCGTTGTCTGCAAACATTTCCAAGTTTGAATTCATTGTCATTGAGGACAACTCGCCAAAACACACTAAAATTCGTTTTCCTCAATAAATGCAATACATTTTTCCTTATCCTGACTCATGCTTAATTGCTTATCTCCTCTTCCTGGCGAAGGTAGTGGAACACCTGAAATCCCTTGACGTTCCCTTCTAAAAGAAGCGGACGTAAAATTCACACTCACCCATGTGTTACCTCCCCTCCCATGGACATGGTCAGGTTCATTCTATGCCTATTGCCCGACGAGGGCAGCTGGAGGCACCCAGCGTCCAGTATACGGCGACAAGTATTTCATTCTTTTGGTTTTTCTAACTAGATTTGTGTTGTATGCGGTTTTTAACTTGTATATTAGCCAGCGTGTAAACCTTTATGGTCTGCTCATACTCGTAAATTTTGTATTAATTTGTCTGAAGCAGAATTCTTATATTTACGGTCTGTTCACAGACGTGCTAGAGATAAGCAACGTCGGCTGACATTAGCCAAGTCTAAATCTGGTGAAATAAAATTGGGCAACCGTTTAATTATTGATGCTGAGATTCATTCCAGTGATATGGAAGGTTGTGTCCAGGGTCGGGCGAGTCCCCTCCCAACACCTCAGAAGAAACCGTCTGTTGAGGCAGGGCCGTCACAGCCCAAGAAAGCTAAGTCATCAAAGTCGAAGTCTTCATCTGTAAGATCATCGCAGAATCATCCCTCTTTGATGAAGAAATCATTCTGGGAAGACATCGTCCACTTAGAAGAACATCAAATTTTTTTGACAAGTCTGCGTTGATGATATGGAGTGAAGACTTTAGTCACATGTCGACTGCAACCTTGGGCATCGTAGACAACTCTTCAAGACAATCGTCAGTGCATGCACCGCATGCATTCGACACAGGCGCCTTCATGCAACAATTCACAATGCAGATGATGAATGTTATGGAGCGACAGTTGGAAGAGGAAGACGGCTGCACTCGTCAATGACGTCAACTGCGAATCAGTAAGAGCATTCATCTAGACCTGCACTCATGTCTGATGATGAAGGAGAGGTGCATGCACGCAAGCACTCCAGAAGATCCAGGTCCCGGTCATCAGGTCACAGTACAGAGAAGGATACACCCATGCCGAGTGAGTGCGCTCGCACGAATAGTTATACTCGGGCGAGTGATGTCATGCGTTCGCGTGAGTGCACTCGTGGATGGACTCATCAACAGAGAAGGTCTCCTTCAGTCTCCCCTATTCATGGAAAATGCCGTTTGCAGTCACCCTCCAAGTCGGACGTACACTCACACAGTCGGGATCGTCGGCGATCTATGAATTCGTCTTACTCTAGGAAGAACGAAGTTAGACACCATTGTGATTTGTCACGGGAGGAAGCCCTATTTTCGGCCTGAGAAGTCACATCGTGGATCATAAATGATCTTACCATCCAAGGATTCCAACTAACCCAACACGTACAGGGTGAAGAAGGAAGACATGCGTTAACGTTTCCAGCATCTACGATTTCTGAGAAAGTTATCTACGACATTATTCAGCAATCCTGTGAACAAGGAAGAGTGAATGTTCCTGTCAACTTTCGTCACTCAGAAGAAGGATCAGCAGTTTACATCTGAACACCTCGTCTCAACTGCTGCGGACTGAATCTACTCCCTCGACAAGATTGAAGAGATGGCAAGGATGATTGCCCAAGACTTTAGAAAAGTCATGATGATCAAGTTCATTGACACCTTGACAACGGTGCTCAAGCAGACAAGTCAGCGTTACACTAACAAACCCAAGTTCTCAAGAGTCCAGAGAAGGAGAGATAAAAAGTTTAATACCGGAGCGTCCAGGAGGCAAACATTGAAGATCAGGGTTGGAACAACTAGAGTTTTCCACCCTCAGCCGTTCCCATACAACCATCTTCAGTGGGTGAATGTCTTCAATTCGACTGGAAGAAACGGGGAATTCTCAACGATGAATACGTCACGAAGATTCTTTGAGATGACTGCAACATACCACTGCAAAGTACACATCCGATCACAAGAGATGACAGTATCATCTTCGGTGGAAAAATTCTGACACATCTACTTGGAAGACCATCTACATCAGCTTCAAGCGGTGGAAATCGTTTCTCGCGCTTTACTCATCTAGACAAGCATTCAAACAACATGGTTACGGACAAGCTAGCAAGGGTATCACCGTTTGAACAAGATTTCACGATGATCAGTTATCTGCTACACCGGTGATGTCATGTCTACAATCTGATTGGTCCTCGAGAGACAACACCCTGCACAGAATGTGATGTTATTTTTCCAGTGTTAGGAAGTCGTCTACATTTGACCTACAGTCATTCAACAATGGAAACATGTCGTTTACACGCTAGTTTAGCCGTCTACAGTGTCATAGACTGCATAGAGATCTTCTACAGTTTCTGATCGGACAGCCAGCCAGCTATAAATAGACTTCCTTGAAATGTCAACACATTCAGCGTTGATGATCTGAAGATGAAGAATGACATATCTTCACGGCATCATGGGAGAAGTCCACTCAGTCTACAGTTGGACTTCACTATCAGGCTACTAACTCAGCTTGAGTGACTTGAGAATCTAACTCCTCGGGATTTGATTCATCACTACGTTGATGTACATTGCTGTCCCAGGATTGATGGGTCGAAGTTCAAGCCGATGATTAGAACAAGTTCTACTCTCTCCATTACCACTATGTCAGTGATAATGTCTACTCGATCTGCTCACATCACCTCAGGATATGACCAGACGAAGACACCTACTACTATCACTACATTGAATCAGATTGTAGTTCCGGAGGACCGATGGGTCAAGATTCAAGAAATGATAACGCAAGCTGTATGGACCGTATTGAGACTTGTTTGAAACGCAGAGGATATTCAGTGAGAGCAGTGACAGCACTCACTTTTGACTTACGGAAATCCACTCACACACTTTATGACGACAAGTGGGAACGTTTGGAGGTATACGCCAGGAAAAAGGGCTTTTCGGCGAACAAGACAACTCATCCTCAAATAGCAGATTATTTACGCTATTTACGTCATTCTAAGGGTCTTAAAGGTTCTACATTATCTACATACTTAGCAGCTCTCAGCTCAGTTGTCACCATGGGAACAGGGACCAAGCTGACTAAAGTACCAGAGCTTCTTGCCTTACTACGTTCGTTCAAGTTGGAAGATCACCAACACAGATTTAGAGCTCCATAGTGGGACCTAAGTATTGTACTCCAACATCTTACAAGTGATGCGTATGAACCGCTTGATTGGACTTCAGTTGAAATGTTGACTCCAAAAGACGCTATTTTTACTTGCCTTGGCTTCAGCTGCAAGAATGTCAGAAATTCATGCTCTAGATTTTAATCAAGAAACATCTCATTTGGGTCTAAGATGGGATTTCATAGTAAAGAATCAACTACCAGGTCTCCGGATAGACAGTTCTGTATACCGGCCTTGTTGTCTATCTTAGGACCTCACGATACACAAGATTTATCATTATGTACAGTGAGAGCATTGAAAATATACATTGCACGTACCAAGTCTAGAAGGCGACGTTTCAAGCGCCTGTTTATCTCTATATCACCTGAGACACCTACGGAAGTATCCTACAACACTGTCTCAGTGTAGATCAGAGCTGTTACACTGAAAACCTACAAAGAACCTCTTGGAGCCTCCAACACACACGAAATCAGAGCCTTGACCACTAGCGCTACATGGGACTTGCTCGCTATCAACTATAATGGAGGGCTGCTTTTGGAAGTCAAACACAGTGTTTTCTGTGACATAGCCACAGAGGACGTCTCTGGCATTCGTTAGTTTGGGTCACTTGTCGTTTTTGGTGGAAAGCCTATGCGCACGTCTTGAACAGACTATCATGAGTGATTAGGACCTTGCATTCATTATGAACATATTTGAACATGAAGAAAGGTCGCAACTAGTCTCGAATGCTGTATCTTGACATTTAGTTGCATCAGAAACTAGCAGGCCGCTAGCTACTTTTGGTCACGTGCCAGTCAACAAAGCGTTCTGTGGAAGACAAGTCCAACTGGATGTGAATCCCCCCAAAATCTACAATGAATATGAGAAGAATAAGCATGAATTATCGCTGTTACAAGTTCCCGTTAGGGGGGAAATTATTGGACGTAATTTGGAACAGACAGCAGAATCCAGCATGGTCTGACCCACTGCCGTTCCCATCAGAATCTGTAAGGAATTAAGCATGGTTCAGGATAAGGAAAAATATGTAATTTTTGTGAATAAAATTGATATTTCATACTTATCCTAACTCATGACGAAAGCCCTCCCAGCCGCCCCTCACAGACAGCTGAATTCTCGTATTCTCATGTCGGGCGATTATAGGAGAGAGTGAAGTATCATGGCGGTCAGCTGACCATGTGCATGGTAGGGGAGGTAATACATGTGTGAGTGTGAATTTTACGTCTGCTTCTTTTAGAAGGGAACTTCTAGGGATTTCAGCTGTTCCACTACCTTCGCCAGGAAGAGGAGGTAAGCAATTAAGCATGAGTCAGGATAAGTATAAAATATCAATTTTATCCAGAAAATTACGTATTGTGAAGGGGAAGAAATTCATGTGTTTTATTTTGCACGCACATTCCATGCATCATTTCCAATAAAAACTGGGGGGTTTCAATGCTCTTGCAACAGTTGTCTATCTGAAATTGGTCTTAAAGTCATGCCTAGACTTAATGAGGCTCTGATGCTATGGGTCATTTGGAGACTAGGGAGTCACAGTCTGCGATTGCAAGGCATCTGAATGTGTCACAGAGTACCATAGCAAGACTTTGGCATCGCTACCAGCAGCAAGGGTCAATACGTGATTGCCCCAGGTCAGGTCGACCCTGTGTGACCACGCCTGCTCAGGACAGGTTTATTCGGCTTTGACATTTGTGGAACAGGTTCACCACAGCATCCTCCACAACACTGGTACTGCCAATTTCTGATCACACCATGAGGGACCACTTACGTGAGGCTGGTATTCGTTCCAGAAGATCTTTGCGAGGACCTGTCCTTAAACGTCAACATCAGCAACAAAACAGACTGTGGTGTTACCAACGTCTGCCATGGCCATTGCGAAAGTGGAGAACTGTTATCTTCAGTGATGAGTCACTTTACATGCTGTGACGTCCCGACGGAAGAGCATGTGTGTATCAATGTTGTAACGAACACTACGCGTGGCAGGACAGATCTCATTCTGGTCCAGGGCAATTTGACAGCTCGACATTACCGTGATGAAATCATCAGGCCTCATGTCCTTCCTTCCATGAACCGCCAGAATGCTTGCCCGCATACAGCAAAAATAACCAGGGATTTCCTTGCCCAGAATAACATCCAGGTTCTTGATTGGTGCTCATGATCACCGGATCTTAACCCTATTGAACATTTATGGGACGAATTTGATTGTCGTGTGCAACAGCATGACCATCAGCCACAAACGTTACATGCTCTGTTCCCAGGCACTTCATCTGGAATCTGGTGAAGTCGATGCCAAGCAACCATTGATACTAATGGTGGCCACACAAGATACTGACCTCTGCGACCTTGACCTTGGAACACTTGCATATAGTTTCTTGCAGCTTTGGACCGTTAATGGTGATTCAGGTTTTCTTCATGACTGCCCTCTAATATTGAACCTTAAGTGTATAAATTGATAATTTATTTTCAGCTATGCCTTTCTGTTTTTAGTAGTATATGTTACGACTCTTCAAGTAGAGGATACCACAAGACAATGTATAACAACTAAATGGAATTATCAGCAATATTATCAGGATTAGTAACTGCATTCATTGAATGTATGCTATGTTTGAAAGATCTGTCTGGAGTGGCAATTAGAGCACTGACAGATTTCTCAAAGAATGAAAAGTCAAGAATGGGACAAGCATCACTACCCTGGCTCTTGCTCATATTTTGGATTGTGATTTACATGACAGGGTTCAATGCCCAGAAAGAGATAAAGATGGTACTTGTATAGGACTGATACAGTTTGTTGTGGCCATAGCTGTCTGTGGATATCATATCAAGAAAAATCTTAGTCCAAGTGGTGGTCTGGAATAATAAACATATAAAGCTGACTTGTAGTTTGGCAGAAGATTAGCCACCTTCTTATAGTTCCAATAATGACATCTCCTCACACTGGTGATCACGCAACATTGTCTGGAGCATATCTCTTAAAGTTTACATGCTAGGTTCACCAAACATCACACACATATTAAGCACATAGATGTGCCTTTTGCTATTTTGCTGCTAGTTGTTTCAAAATTAATTTTTATCTTGTTGTTTGTATGGAAACATGACTTGGTGCAAAATGTGTTTGATGGTTGCCTGGCCATAGCATAGCACTGAAACTACACATGCTGCAGGTTCACCAAACTTATACACAAGTTAATGAGGCCTCACTGACATGTCATGTGCTATTTATTTGCAACATGTGATTATTCAAGTGTGATGTTAACTTTTCACTTTTCATGGTCTTTCTTCGCGTCATATGTACCAATGTGTGGTTTATTCTCTGTAGGATGGGCTTCGTTTCTGTAGCACACCCCAAAAACTTCCTAAATATCTCTCGGGAAAACTTGACAGATATATGAGACACAGCCTGAAGCGGCGCCTTTTGCTATTTACAGGCTTTTGTAACTTTTATTTTTCTAGGTTTCCATGGAAATGATTCAGACTTATTCTCAAAAGGGATGGTGGGCCTCGTTTCCGGAGCACAACTTGAAAACCATTTGATATCTTTCAACAGATCTTGGCAGATATATGAGGCTCGGTTTAAAGAGCACAATTCGAAAACTTCTTAATATCTTTCTGCAAAATTTGGCTGATATATGAAACACATTTTGAAGTCTGGTACCTTTTGCTGTTTACAGGTGTCATTTATATTTTGTATGATTTCCATGGAAATGATTCGACCTCAGTCTAAAAATACATCAAGTAACTGTCCGATGATATGTTCTTTCAAATATGTGGGGGCCAGGGGGATATCTTATCTTCTGATGACGCTTGTTTTAATTGCCCTGGAATTCATGTGCTACTAGGTTAATGCTTGTGTATTTTCTACTGTCTGTCATGAACACATTTTACAGTACTTTGCACAAGATTTTGTACTAGTGACTGGACCACAGACATTTCTGGTCCTGTCCAGCAAATTACAGTTGATTCCTTTCATGTCTTCCGGGGGCACAACTGTGTTTGGAATCAGGATCGAAGTGGTGGTTATAGTTGAAGTCAGGATCGAGGGTGCAGTCACCCTTGTAGTTGGGTTTATGGTTGTACTCACGCTGGGAATGATGGTGTAGTCATATTTCACATCAGGTTTGTGTTGTGATCACACATCAAATTTGTCAAGTTTAGACACTGTGAAATGAATGTTCGAGAAAGAGCTATGTTATAAGAATTTGTTGGTATTTTGAGACACCTGTTGAATTAGTAGTTTCAGGAACATGCTGGAGGATGCAATTTCCAGTGTTGACTTGTTTGTACCAATGTTGAAGCAGGATATGTTCACGTTTTGCAAACACATTTGTCTCATCACAATTTGATGGTCATAAACACATCCAAGAAACAGTAACTGCACTTCATAATAAGTTGTGTAAATGTTATGTAATTCAAAGTAACAGAAAAATATGTGGCACTTCATCTCATGTAACATATGTTATATTTGGGATTACAGATTCTAGTACTTTTGTTGGGTTGAGTCCCATCCGGCGTTTGAACCCTTACCCTCAGAGTCAAGCAAAGTCAGCAGCCTGTACAGAGTCTGCCTGGAATGCTCAAGGTCACGGGTTCCATCCCCGGCCATGTCATACCAAAAGACATTAAATTATGGTACTTCTTAGTCTGTCTGCCGGGCGCTCTGCTTTTAATATTGGGTGCAAGGACTGGTCGGTTCGGTGTCTGTTTAATGTGTCTGTGTGGGGTATTTGTGCCTAACTACAGGATAGTGTCTCAGTGAGCTAGCACTATAAAACTAGCTTAGAGGTCACATCCAACGTAAAATACAACTTTGCAGATTCTGATACCTTTCCGTATGCACTTACCGAAACAAATCATCAAAAAAGCCAATTCAGCTTATAAAGTTGAAAAAAAAACGCTGGGGGAAAAGGTGGTTTCATAACACATGCGCAGTGAGTAGGTTTGCAGAGTCTCAGAGCTTGAAACAGTATGCCTGCCCGGAGTATGAGGCCATGAGCAGGAGTCTAATCTTGGTTATGTACATAAACAAGTAAATCATCTACTCGTTACATAACACACACACACACCACCACAAAAAAACATGTTGATTGTGATAAGCAGACTCAGTCACAAAGAAAACGCAATGTCTGGTTTATTGACACACATGTCTGTCTGCCTGCTAGTGGTAATATGCAATGCACAACTTCAGTTACCCGCTTATAATTTTGTTTATTTGTGTTTTCTTAATCAGCAATGCATTTAATGCATCATGAATAAGTGATAACTGTGTTTTAATTATGTTTGAGTTTTTGGCTGCATGTGACCTTAAAGTTTGGTTAGTGCAAGCAGCCACACATGTATACGCACGTGTGTCGTCATATGAGCTAAATAATCTTAAGTGCAACATTAAACCCCATTTCACCTCTCCTTACTAGGTGTTGTATAGGGACAGTATCCTGGAAAACAGCCAGCCTTTTCAGAACAGTAATGTTTGCTGTCTAAGAGTATACTTCATTCTGTTAAGTCTGTTGGACATTAAGCATCACAAGGATGTGCTATCTCTCCGCTGAGTTCCAGTGCCACCAGTTCAAACTTCCACAGTTCATACAGTTCTGCCATTAATTTGTCGCAAACCTGGAATTGTATACGTAAATGCTTTTAATATGGCAGACTGGCAGTGAGATTCTTAGACACGCCGATCTACTATAACTCTCTTACTGACATGTTGGGAGTTGTCATATTGTTAGTAACATGTCCAAGACCCGTGAAGGTCCAGGGGTAAATTAGGCCTTCAGCAACCCATGCTTGCCATAAAAGGCAAAAAAAACCCAACAAAACAAACAAAGAGTCGTAAGAGGCGACTAACAGAATCGGGTGGTCCGGTTCACTGACTTGGTTGACACATGTCATCGGTTCCCAATTGTGCAGATCGATGCTCATGCTGTTGGTCACTGGATTGTCTGGTCCAGACTCGATTATTTACAGACCGCCGCCATATGGCTGGTATATTGCTGAGTGCGGCGTAAAACTAAACTCACCCACTCAGTCACATGTCCAATAAGATGTCATGCAACAATGAAGATTGGAGGTTTAATGTGAGACTTTTTCTCAAAGATAAAATTAACTCTGCATTTTAACACAGTTGAAATGATAATCATTATCATCTATCTTCTCGGATGCTATTTTGCTTCTAATAGTACACAAAAATTATTGATAGATGTCCCATATTGGACATAATCTGACAGTAGGTTTTAACATCATACTCTGGACATACATGTTGATCTCTGAGAAACTAACAAGGATGTGTGATGCTTGTTGGCTGTTAAGTCAATATGTGTGCCATTTTACTTGATCAGTAAGTAATGGGAACGTACCTGAATCACATGTGCGTCCCTTCCAGCCGGGCTGACACAGACAGTAGAAGGAAGGTACTCCACTGAAGACTTTGAAACACTTGCCATGAACACAGGGTGAGGGTGAACATAGGTCAAGGACTGGAACAAAATATATCAAAGTATTCATCTTTTCCATTTCATAATTGTGTTTTTCTTCTACAATAGAAAGGACTATTGGGCACGTTGATTGCGCATTCAAACAAACCATTTTACAAAATCAACAGCAGAATGCCAAAAATGCTGATATGGCTACAGTCATGGGCTGGGGAAAAATTACAGAGGTTGATCGTTTACAGTCAAATCGCCTAAGTGATTTTTATGTTTGAAGGATTGGATATAACATATTTTGTTAAGGGACACAAGTCACATTCTTCACAAGGCAGAATCAGGTCACAGTGAAAATGACAAGGGTGTATATACAGTCAAGATAGCACGCTTGGTGTAGGAACATCAGTGCACATGTTAACCATGCCAAATAATATTAATCAGCTGTGCCCTTATGATTTACGCTCACTCAATGCATGTGCATGTATTCTGGTCAAATAAAGCAACTGTGCATTATTTGATGTTATGAAATTTTTATTGCAAAAAGATAAGATTTGTGGTGTTTACTTAGTCATTGTTTGACTGTTGACACCATAATATTGAAACCTGTATGATCAGGTATCCGCTTTTTCGTTCTTTTTTTTTGCTTTTCTTATGTAAACTCAATCAACCATATGGGTAATGACATAACACAGTATCGTGCGGCGATCGGATTATATCAAGGTGTGCGTTGTTACTTCAAACAAACACTTTCAAATCAGACCTGACCTACTTTGTACGATTCGTCACAACTTGAGATATATCCTTTCGCAAGAAATTCAACTAGCTTTCGAATTGTTACTGAATGGAAAACATGCAATGTCATTCTTGTTCTGTGCTTACTTCAGTCAAGTTTCAACAATGTAAATGCATGACTACACGATGCCATTTAGGAAGTGGTCAAATGCAACATATGTCACATTTGGGATTTCACTTTCTAAGTAAAGTAAAGATTCTAGTACGTATTTGGTGGAGTCCCATCCGGGATTCGAACCCGCACCCTCAGTCAGGCACCTAATCTCCAGCACACAAAGTCAGCCGCCTAGCCCGCACAGCCACCGCGACTTCCACAATAATGAAAGTCGGACAACTGGTAGTCTAGACTGCGTACTTTGTGTACCCCTCTGATGAGTGTAAATTGGCACGGCTCCCACGACTGAAAGCTATGATTACACGATGTCAAATAAGTACTAGAATTTGCACTTTACTAAGAAAGTGAAATCCCAAATATGACATATGATGCATTTGATTCACTGTCTAAATGGTATCGTGTAATCATAGCTTTCGGCCTGAAAATTTAATATGGGATAATTTCATAACCCCATTAGAAAGGATAGAAATGCTTTCGGTGGTGGTGTTTTGATATACGTTAGAAACATTGTTAATTTTAAAAGACTTGTTCAACTGGAAAGTATAAACGACGAATCAATCAGGGTTGAAGTTTTCTTCCCAATAAACCATCAATTGTCTGTGCAATCTACTGACCAGAATATAATAAGGAACAGTTTTGGAGTAGACTTGACAACTCTATCGAAGCCACCCTAGACATATCCAGTACAGTTATTGTTACTGGTGACATAAATGTAAATATGTTGTCTGACATGACTCACGCTGTCCATAACATTCTGGACGGGAACAACATGCGAAATGTTATCAGTGAAGCGACTAGAGTTACAAAACAAGTCAGTATATTGATAGATCCTTTTATTGTCAGCGATGATGTCGAAGTAATAGACAGTGATGTGATAGATTACGGTAAAAACATAAGTGATCATAAAGGTACCTACGTTAATATCAATGTTTATATATCTACACAACTGACTTATACTAGAGACGTATGGTGTTATAAGAAAGGCGATTTTGAGAAATTAAATCTGATACAATAATTGCAGTGATATAAATGAAGCTTGTCAGTTAATTTATGAACATTTTAGTTTCAGCACAAAACCGTGCATCCCAACAAAGGTGGTCACCATCAGACCTAATGATAAAGTCTGGTATGATTCAAAATTAAGAAGAGAAAGCAGGAAAAACGCTAGATTAGGAAAAAAAGCTTTAAGAAGAAGGATGGATGTTCACTTTACAAAATATAGGAAACAACGTAACAAAGTAAATAACATGAAAACCTTTACCATAGAAAATGTTTACTCAAACTTGGATGAACTGTTATTTGGAATGTATGCAGAAAATAAATCTCACTGGAAAGCATTACTTACATTGTGAAATCTTCCAATTCCTGTTCAACTATTCCAGGTTTAAAAGAAAACAGTAACGACGAGCGCCCATCTATTTTTTCTGATTTAGGTAAAGCTGACAAGCTCAATGAATATTTTCAATCGATTTCAAACCTTAATGATGAATGCATGGAACTTCCTAAATTTTGTCAAAGAACATGAATTGATATGATAACTATAGCAATGCGAGAAATGTCTGATATCATTAATTCAATTCATTCCAAGAAAGCAACCGGGCCAGATAAAATTAGTCATCAATTGTTGAAGAAGACTGTCAACTCCATAAGCAGAGCACTTTGTTTATTATTCACGGCGTCAAGTGATTGGGCTAAGAACTGGTTACTGAAATATAACCCTGATAAGACTAAAGCTGTATTCTTCTCCACAAGTGACAAACTAGACAATTTACATTTTACGGCTGTAACATTAAAACTGGACCTTTTTATAAACAGCTTGGTGTAACATTATCTTCAAATGGAGGCTGGTTTCATCACATTAATGATATTTTAAAGAAAACCTAGAAAATGATAAATTCCATGAGGAGGTTTTAGTTAAAAAGAACAACGAATAAGTTCTACACTGGTTTCATTCGTCTTCATTTTGAACATGCGCGTGAATTGTGGGATGGTTGTACAACTGAACTGACTTCCAGAGTATACTTCTCGTGATCATTTGTATTTTGAAACTGGTTGGGAAACTGTTGCTGGACGTAGGTGAATTTGAAAACTTTGCTTGTTTTATAAAAGTCTTCACAATATTGGACCATCTTACCTTCAGGAATTATTGCCTGCATGTGCAGGCCAAAACTCATCTTACAACCTTAGCAACTCTTTAAACATCTCCCTTCCATTTACGAGATTGAAACATTCCTCATCATCTTGTTTTCCATCTACGATACGAATGTGGACCTATATTCTCATAGAAACAAAACAAATGGATTCTTTAACAGGTTTTGAATTAAAGCTTCAAAGTAAAATAACTCTAGCCCCATATTTCTTTTCGTCTGGTACAAGGAAATTAAACATTCTCCACACAAAACTAAGGTACAATAGAAGTCCGCTAAGTTACGATTTATTCAGAATTAATTTAAGATCAGAGGCTTCTTGTACTTGTGGTTGTTCTTGTGAAAACCCATGGCATTACCTTTTAAAATGTTCTTTATTTTCAAAGCAGCGTAAAGAATTGTTCGTAAATGTAAATACTGTCGTTAAACATTGCATACCCATAAGTTACAGTGTTCCCAGAAATTATTGAGAAAATCTTTGGGTTTTTTTCTAATGATGCTAAGATTGGAAAAAGGGCTTTCACTATGCACTAAGCATACTAAATAAGGGAGACAACTCTTGAAGGCTTAGAAGGCAGCTCATTACGTCAAGAGTTATCTCCCGTGTCTGAGCAGACGGCTTCCTGTGTTGACATGGCAGAATTTACAGCAAGAGAGAAAAGAAAGGTCATTCTAGATGATTTTGAAAGGGGTGAGGCTGATGCTAAAGTGTTAGCTTGTAGACATGGTATTCCTCTGTCTACAGTATACAGAACTTTGAAGAATATTCAAACAGAAACCGGGATAGAGCACAAAGCAGGGGCAGGTTGGCCTAGGAAATTCAGTGTTGTGGATCGCCGCAGACTTGGGCAGATTGTGAGTAGGGGCAAATTGAAAAGTGTTGAGAACATCAGAAATGAAATGATTAGCAGAGGAAGTCCTCAGGTATGCAATGAAACAGTTAGGCAGGAATTACAGAGACTTAATTGGGTGAAAAAACGTGGAATTCCCTCGCCGTTGATGAAAGATGCACAAAAGGAAAAACGTTTAAACTGGTGTCGGGCTCATGAAAATCAAGATTGGGATAATGTTTTCTTTTCGGATGAAAGTTCTGTTTGGCTTTTCCCTAACTGTGTGAAAATTTGGACCAAAGATACTGTCAAACCTATCTACCAGCGACCAAAACATAGCCCGAAGTTTCACATGTGGGGTGGCATATCGGCTCGCGGAGTGAAGCCATTGTGTGTTTTCACGGGAAACTTGACAAAAGAAAGATACGTTGACATTCTAAATGGTCACCTTCTTCCGACAGCACAAACATTGTATGAAGATGATTGGATTTTCCAGCATGATAATGACCCAAAACACACTGCGCGCTACACAAAACAGTGGTTGTCGGGCGAAGATGTTCAAGTTTTAGACTGGCCCAGTTACAGCCCAGACCTAAACCCAATTGAGAATGTGTGGGGAGTCATGAAGGACAGAATAAACCAAAAGGGACTGAGAAATATTGAAGATATGAAGGCCGAGGTGGTCCAAAATTGGGATACCCTGTCACACGATTACCTACAAACTTTGATGGGTAGTGTGCCTAGGCGTATTCAGGCATGCATTGCTGAGCGAGGAGGTCTAACAAAGTACTAAAACAAGACTGAGACTGTAAAAGGATGATGTTTTAACATGTTTATGTGAGTAAAACGCCAGAAGTTAATAAACGTAATGAGTTACATGACGCAACATGATTCTCAATAATTTCTGGAAATACTAGTACTATAGATCTGTTGTTGTTTGGTCATGCCACTTCATGAAACGAAATATTATTTGAACATGTACATATATATTAACATAACTGAAAGATTTTTGAAGTTGTACCACAAATCTCTGTTGTCAGTGTTTTCATATTGTAAATATGACATATGCAACTTCTTGGAGAGGGCGTTCTTAAGTTGGATAACTTGTGCCCAATCCATTTCTTTTTCGAATAAAATATGTTTAAAACAATAACAAAACAAACAAACCTGTATGGCATTGCGGCATGCCCTTAAAGAGATGTGATGTGAAAAGTCAGTTCACAAAATCACTATCATGTGTATCCACCCTTGGTATTGATGCAGGCTTGATAATGATGACACATAAACGACACTAAGCGATTGGCGAATGCTTGGGGAATCTTGTTCCATGTCTGAACCAATGCTTGTCCCAATATAGCTAACGTCAATGGCTGATTCTCTCCTTGACGTAAATGTTACTTCATTTCATCTCATGTATATTCGATTTCGAAAAAAGTCAGATCATCTGCACTGCACTATAATACATACTCTACACACTCTCCCAGCTGTTATACAGTCGGAGGATTAGTTTGGTGCAGTGAACACCTTCATTAACCCAAATGTGGACCCGTTTGTGGTGTTGAGCACAGGTGTAATACAAAAAGACCCTTCCGCCTTTTCATCAGTTGAAAGGGTATCATTTCATTGTGAAATATTATAACTGTCAGTCGTTTTCTGTCACAAAATGAGAATTGTCTCCCCTTCTCAAAGCTTCAGGTCCACAGTGTACAAAAATAACAATGGAGCAATGAAGTAGTGCCAAAATGCTCGTCGACTCTTTCATCAATTCCAAGAATATCATTTGATTGTGAAATTCGAAAACTTTCAGTTGGTCATTATCACAGCATGCGAGTTGCAAGTCCACATCTAGCTGGTAATTTCTGTACATTATGTTTCCACAAGTGCAGGTAATACAATATTGTCATTTAAAGTTGTCTGATTAAATGTTCAAACTGAGGTTGAATTAATTAAGATGAAGTAAAGGTTTACAAGGCACCTTTGTTGGCTGAAATACCACTTAATATAAGTACTTCGAAGAAATGTTGCACGTGTTAGGAACATTTTCAACTGGCCGTACGTGTGTTACTGAGAGGGTTGAACCAAAGAAGTGCATACACGCTCTCAAGCTCTTTCTCTCCGTGGTTATCGTTTCAAAACTGTGCTTATTTAAGAAACTGCTTGTGTTACTGCCAACAATGGAACGGACTCCCATTCTCAAAGGACCGAAGTTTTATGAACTGTTATACAGTCCCTAAAATATGCCTTTCCCATCCTCTCTACTATCATAGCCCGTACTAAGAGCTTTTCATAACCATAACTGAAATGATATGTTGCACCTTAAAAGGACCCCTGCACTGTAGCTGATGACAATGAGCTTTAAATCAAATGTAAACCATTCTTGATTGTAAAAAATGACATCGCATTCGGTAACCAGGAAGGGAGACCGTGCACCACCTTTTCACCATTTTGGGGTCTGGCCTGTTTACCAATACTCTTCAGATTCAGTTCACATGGGCTGAATCTAATCTGCACAGACACGAACTGTTACGTGTAGATACTATGTGTTCAGCAGAAATCAGTCCTCACAAGGGTTCAATGTGAAACCAACAAACAACAAAGCAATATGACATTAAATTCTGGGTTACAATGCTAAATTCTAAGTTGACACGTTAACACAATTCACTATAAAGTGATTTACAGCGGCGGTACATATTCAGGTACAAAAGCAGTGAATTGTAACACATCAAGGGTAAGAATGATCGCCACACAATTGCTTGTTGACTTAAAACTCCCTAGATCACATCCACGGAGTTGCAGTAAGCACAGTGCATGTCTAAAAACAGCGTGTCACCAGTGTGCGAAATACACCAGTGGCCCGCTATCCCTTGGCAAGTATAGCCCAATTAATGGTCCAACTGGCTGTTGCGAATTTTCATGGGATCTTTGTAAATATGTCACTCGCTCCGACTTAATAACTTATAATACACTTTTAAATCATGCAAGATTATGGCCGGATAAATGATATGTTAAACTTCTTGTATTCTTTTGGTTAGTTCCTACATTCAAATTTATGGCTGCTCAACTATTTTGGGGGCTCTGAAGCATAGCTATCCCATCTGTCTAGCAATATTGGGAAACTATTCCGCACACTGCATGCCATTGCACCCCACAGTCCACCCCCTACCATTACACTCACCCCACCACCAACACTTGTACTGAATTCCCATTGGTACAATGTATCATACACAAAACACTGAAACACAATGAGGAACACACAACATGACACACAACACAGCTGCACGTACCCTTTTCACACACTGTGCCAGTGTAGGTTGGCAGGCAGAGGCAGGTGAAGTTTCCCATGGTAGACACACACTGCCCGTAGTTTTGACAGGGCAGAGATTCACACGGATCTTTAAAAAAATTCAAAACGTGTGTGAAACAAATGGAATGAGTCAACTGAACGTGATATTTAAGACGAGGCATTTTGTCAGTAGATTTGCTATCATTGCTATGTGCAGATGGTTTGTGTGTCTGATAGTGTTATTAGTTTAGAAAGAAAAATGCATGCATTATGATTAGCGTGACGGGACTTCTCGGTGGATGGTTGTCATTTGGTTGTGCATATATTTTGTGTTGTGTTTCCATGTTTGTGGATGCTAACTCCAGATGCGGTCCCCCTCACGTGCTCCACTTGGTGCTCCTGTACTGCACCAAGTACTCCTGTATCCAAAAGTACCCAGCGTGGCACTCCTGCATCCAAATGTACTCCACTTGGTACTCCTGTACCTTCATGTGTTCCACTTGGTACTCCACATCTGTACTCCTGTACTCACTTGGTATTCCTGTATCTAACTGTACTTTACGTGGTACTCCTATATCCAAATGTACTCCATGTCAACTCCACTTGGTACTCCTGTACTGCACATGTACGACTTCATGCATTCCACTTAGTACACCTGCATCCAAAGGCACTCCAGATGTACTCCACTTGCTACTTCTGTACTCCATACATATGCTACTGTTGTACTCCACATATATTCCATTTAGTGCTGCTGTACTCCACATGTATTCCACTGGGTACTGTTATACTCCACATGTATTCCACTGGGTACTGCTGTACTCCACTTTTACATTACGTGTACTTGGTATTGCTGTACTCCACATGTATTCCACTTGATACTACTGTACTCCACATGTATTCCACTGGGTACTGTTATACTCCACATGTATTCCACTGCGTACTGCTGTACTCCACATTTACATTACGTGTACTTGGTATTATTGTACTCCACATGTATTCCACTTGGTACTGCTGTACTCCACATGTATTCCACTTGGTACTGCTGTACTCCACATTCACATTACATGTACTTGGTACTGCAGTACTTCATATGTGTAAGATCTTGCCTCCCTACTGTATTTACATGTCCCCTGATGTATTCCCCTTCCCACCAGAGCAACTGATACTACAAACTCACCTTTTTCGTTAATACTTCCAGTCACACAAATGGTTTTGTTGAAGCTACTGTAACAAACAAGATGACTTATACATTATACAAATTATACAAATAGATTGCACTATACTTCCACAAGGGTTGTGGTGATTTTGTGAGTTATCAGCAAAGTAAATTGACGTCAGCACGTCAGATTTCACCCATACATAGTTGCACATCAATAAAAAACAACTTTCAGCAAATACAGTAGATATGTAACAGTAAATAAGATTTAGAGTGACAGTTACAACAAAAACGGTACATTAGGCACACAAATACATTAGACAAAGTTCTATAAATTGCTAACAACTGAACTTAGCCAGACTTACAGTATTCTACACATTTACGATTAAAACGTGGTAGGAATAAATATACGTGTACTTTGAAACACCTGGTTTTACATTATCTCTCAAGAGGACAATACGTAAGTCATGGTGCAGTCGCAAACAATATCAGTTACTATTTTAATCTGCCCATCATAAAATGCCATTTTTCTATTTACAAAACATAAATCAAAGTTTTCCGTTTCGTAAATTCAATGAGAACTTTAGTGAAAGGGTCCGTTACTGTTTTAAATGTTCATCACTTGCGATGAAAAAATCAGTGAACCCATGCAGGAGATGCGTGACCATGATTCTTTCATCGCAAGGAATACACAACGAAGGATCAGTACCCTCTATTAATATTCATGAGCATAATGTGAACGACCAATAACGCAGAGTTGCATGATGTCCTCTTCAAATCTGGACTGACAACCACAAAATGTTTTAGATGCCGTTCTTTAGTTAATCTTGCATTTTCAAAGGCCACATGCAACGACAAAAAAAACCGCATATATTTAAAACACAATTATCACTTATTCATGAAATATAATATACTTTCCTGACGGTTGCAAACACACAGACTAAATCATGAGCTCACAATCGCGAATAAAAGTACATTTTGTACTTGGTTCACTTCTCTCGAAACCAAGCACCTGGGAGACTGAACCCAGTCAGAGTGGGTGGGTGTACACTCAGGTGTAACGAAGTCTTTCATTGGCTGGCTTATGGATTAAAAACTTCTTTCATTATATTTGATGCGACGTCTCGGTATGGATTCATATACCATTGTCACTCTTGCTTGACAAGAATCGAAACTGAAATCATATGAAGTAGAAGTAGTTGTTATTCATAAAGAATGTATGTAGAGATATTGGGTTTAGTAAATACATTTGCATTTGATCCAATCAACAATTACTGATATGGTGAACTACTGTGTGGCAGGAAGCTGTCGTTCGTCCAAGTACAAAGCATAACTTCACGTTTGCACCCGTTTCATCCGATAAAATTGAATGCAGTTTGATTGCAACCCACAGACATAACAGCATGCCATGTGTACAAGTATTACACCAGCCTGTTTGTGTAATTACATAATGTGACCGAGACAGAAATCACGTGCACCAGCCAAAAATCAGTGTATTTGTTCATGTTGTATAGCCTGATAGGTGTTAAGTTCAAAATGAATGTGATCAATAATTCAAGCTGTGGATTTCATATTGTCATTAGCAGACAAGCGTGCATGTGCATGGGACCTTTATCAAGGATTCCTGTCGGCCTAAATTATCAATGATATTTTCCTGGAAAACATCAATATATTTGTAATTAGCTTATTAGTTTCCAGATAGCATATTAATCTCGTATTTACAATTCGTTCGAGGGTTTTACAGACACAGCAAGTTAAAGATATTCCATGTATTTAGATGGATCTGTATGATCCCTGATTGAAGGTATTTCCAGACACGGTTCCTGAAAATGATTCAAGAGCAGATAATTAGAAAATAACCAAAGAGGCACGATTGATTATGGGAAATATTCCCTAGCCTTGGCGAGGTACTAAACATTATTTTAACGAGGGCATATTTCCCGTAATCACCTGTACCTCGTTGGTTTATCTGTTTATTTCCATAATGTAATTTAAAAAGAAAAACCACGAAATATAAAAAAAAACACCCGGAGACAGGACGTAAGACCTCAAACAGCTTATTCGCATCGCATATTAAATCTAACTTCTCCAGCGGTATCAGCGATCAACCATCCCACAAATACATCTAGGAAAAGTTTTCTGTCACAAAACAACAAGGTTTAGGATTAAGCAACATTTCGTTCTGTGGAACTCACACGCAAACTCACACACAAACTCACACTCTCACACACACATGGACTTACACTCGGAGTTATACTGGGGTTGTGTCGTTCGGTCTACCTACACCTGTCTGCCTCTTCGTCAGCTTTTGACCTACATTCACCAAAAGTTTGGTCAGTTGATGTTATATTTGTGACCCATCGCTTCAGATTTGACTCAGCTGCATTCTACTAGAAACCTCTATTGTAAATAATTGTATCTTGTTATTTGTCTGCTCAATACATATTATTGAAAATTTTAGACATATCAGTGTTATATTTTGATGGTTCATAGGGGATCTCTTCTACCTTTTATCAGGGCAATTTTTTATTAACCGTAACAAAACGAACAATATAATAAAGATTGTTTTCTTTATGTTTTCTTTATGTTTTCTCTGAATGTGTGAGTACTGCATGTGCATGTTCTGATGAAACGAAAAATGTAGTCAATGAACTTGGTTCATGAAAAGTAGTTCCGTCAACCAATGATGGTCTGCTTAACTGACCATTCAACGTTGAGAATCACTGAAAAGCACATGCGATTATCACAAATACAATCATCTGTGTATCCTAGCCCGTATAGGTTATGATGGCTATCATCCACCCTTGATGCTGTATCATGAGCTTGCTCAAAGGTGGCATGTAGCTAATGTAATGAAGACATCTCATTTTAAGTGTCACCAGTGTCTTGATTTCAATTTTTCTTGTCTTCTCCTATGGAAACATAGTTTCCAGAAGACGACTATTTTGCCAAGGCTCGCAGGAAAGCATGGTGTATGAATATGGGGTAGAGTCATATTTATATAGTTTACTTATTGGTGTAAATACGGTATCAATCTTTAAACAGTTTGGTTGTGGTTTTTATTTGAGCAGATTTTTTTGTAGTATATGTGGTATTTGTCACAAGCTTGATTGCCCCCAAGCTGGACCCTAGCTCTATTGTGTCCTATTGTTCACAATCCACATAGGGCAAGCTATTCTTTGATCCCCGGTTGGTTGGTTAAAAGTTGTATGTTTCTTTGTTACTAACATGAGCACATTTTACTCAGTCTATCTCATACAGCCGAATTAGAAGCACTTTGTATGGCATTTCATGTTTGACGGACAGCTAATTTCTCTTCCCATTATTTGTCTGGCAACAACTTCTCTGGGTTTCAGGTTAGACGTAATAATAAATATTTATGTAGGATGAAATTTTTGTTAAATATAGTTATATTATAAATATCATGCATGTCCAGGTTACATTATTACTGTGTGATGTGAGGATATAAAAGTGTTTTATGAATAGTATAAGTCTCAAATAATGTGTGTTTACAGGCATTATTTTCATGTTTATTGTACCAAGATTATTATCACAAGTTCACTAGTAGCAATTGAACTGTTTTATGAGATTCAGGTGACACACAGGCATGTGCGCCTACCTAACAGCCATGTTTATATCTATTGCTGGTAAATGTAATGTGTGTACCACTTGAGATGTAATATAATTTCATAACTGTTTATTGCATCTATTTCTGTGAATATCACAGTACATATCACTGTTGGATACATGTATATTATGTAGGTTTATTGTTTAGAGTTATTACTTAGTGGTGTTATGTTATTTATAGATGGGACATGCAGTGAGAATTGTGTAAGGTAGAATCCACACCATCACCTAGGTACCATATATTTGGTATGTATTTTATTATTTTGATGTGTTTGTATGCCATGTTATTATTGCTAATATGTGTGGAAATCTATGTATTTTCTGTCTGATTATAATTGTAATGCTTTGATACAGCAATGTTTTTGTGAACTGCATGTGTTTATTATTAACGATGTCTATCTGGAGTTTATGCAGTTCAAGTAATTTGCATTATTATATTGTAATTGTGTAAACCATTGTATTAGCACATGTGTGATATAATTGTTTTATTAATTATCATTTTACAGGGTAGAAATCGAAACCCAAAGATTGTTGCAATAAATTGCTGATGCAAGTCACCACTCACACCCCAGCAGGCGTTGGTCATCTTTAAGCACCACCCCTTATCCTGCTACAAATATGTGGATTTGCAGAGGATTTGGGTATTCTGTGGTGAAGTTATATGTTCATCATCGCCAGACTTCATTGTTTTGAGAATGGTAGGGAAATGATCAATGTCACATAGGTCAGCATGGACCACCCATTCAATTTCATTATACAAGATGTAATCGGTGAATGCCAGATCTAGGTCAGGACAAGTTCCAATAGCTGGATGTAGCTAGGTGGTGGAAGCATTACATAGGTTATTCTCGGAAATGGATTCCCTAAGGATTTTCCTATTTGTATTAGCTTCGACACTGCCCCCAATTATCGAGATATAGACTGGGAAGTGGCTGACATAACACTATTTTTTCAGACTACAGCCATGAAACGTCTAACAGACAGTACAGGACCTTTCTACACAGCGCGTGACATAAGCGGAAAACGCGATATTTAACGGAGACAGATTTGTGAAATATCTTTTCGCATCAAAGTATGAAATGTTTTGGGTTTTTTTTACATTTAAGTTTCAATATTTTCGAAACCTCTTGATGAAGCAGGATGTATCACAGTTTGCACAGTGCACATTTGTCTCACAGTCTGTATCCTTATGGAGCTATCCACGCGATTACAAAGCGTCACATGAATTAGACCCACAACCAAAATATTGACAGTTGTAGCATCGGAGTGGACGGGGACATACACGTCCCTTCCAACGTCAAAATAATCTGTTTTGATTGCCTGTGGAAGGGATGATCGAGTAAAGTTCAAGAAATCGGTATTTCTTTGACATACTGCTGCCTGATTTGCAAATACGAGGGTTGGCTGAAAAGTTCTAAGCCTCACTGTGAAAGTTACAAAGTCCACGTTTGTAATTTATTTTTCTACATAGTCCCCTTCCAAGTTCACACACTTTTGCCAGCGATGCTGCAAGGCCCGAATCCCGGTCAGGAAGAAATCTTCTCCAGCTACCCTAAAAAAATCAGTCACAGCGGAAATGACGTCATCATTACTTGCAAAATGGCGACCGGCGAGTTCCTTTTTCATTTGGGGGAACAGGTGGAAGTCAGAAGGAGCCAAATCAGGTGAATAAGGAGGAGGGTCAATGAGTTCAAAGCCACAATCGCGGATTGTTGACATGGCCACCACCGATTTGTGAACAGGCGCATTGTCTTGGTGGAAGAGGACACCTTTAGCGATCATCCCTCGTCGTTTGGCTTGCTTTGATTGCTTCTCCCAACTGGTTCAGTAGATCAGCATAGTATCTGCCGTTGATAGTTTGACCTTTTTCAAGATAATCAATGAGCAGAATACCCCTGGAATCCCAAAAGACTGATGCCATCACCTTTCCAGCTGAAGGAACAGACTTGGCTTTCTTCGGAGCTGGTGAATCAGGATGCTTCCACTGTTTTGACTGTAGTTTTGTTTCTGGTTGAAAGTGATGTATCCAGGTCTCATCCTTGGTTACAAATCGTGCCACAAAATCATCGGGATCTGCTTCAAAACGACGCTAATTGTCAAGGGACGTCTGGAACCTGACACGTTTCTGTTCTGCTGTCAAGAGCTTTGGCACCCATCTTGCTGAAACTTTAGTCATTCCTAATTCGTTGGTGATAATATGCTCAACCCTCTCATGAGAGATGCCCACTACACTAGCAATATGTCGAGTAGTCAATCGTCGATCATCCATCAACATTTCGAGCACTCGCGTGATGTTTTCTGGAGTGGTTGCTGTTGAAGGCCTTCCTGAGCGTAGGTCATCATCAAGGCTTTGTCTGCCACGCTTAAATTCTGCAGCCCACTTCTTTACTGTGGAAAATGAAGGAGCATCATCCCCTAGAGTGGAGACCATGTCAGCATGTATCTGTGTTGGGGACATCCCTTTTTCTTTGCAAGTACTTGATGACTGCCCTGTATTCAGTTTTGTCTGTTTCTGATGATTTCAGAGGGTAGGTTTACCAAAAGAGCTGTAGTTGAGATAAAACTATTAGTACGTTTGTAGTTCTTGTGTCTATGATTCACTAAATGATTGTCCTCATTGGTGGCAAACACCTGTCTCTACCTGGTGGGGAAAAACCACTCAGGCTGAGAACTTTTCAGCCAACCCTCGTATGTCATAGGGACAACGAGCTCTGTCACGTATGCACGGCAGCAATATGTACACAGACACAGCAGCCTCAAGATTTGCAAACGTTTGGAAAAACCCAAGACTTAGAAATTACTGTCGTCATGCACCTTCCACCAGACGGATGATTTTCTTTACTTCTCCACAAATCTGGGAACAAAGATTGTTGTTATTTTGTTATTTAACCCCGCACTCAGCAACAGTCCAGCTATGTATGGCAGAGGTTTCTGGATAATCGAGTCTGGACCAGTTGGGTTTACCATGACAATTGTTTACCATGACAACCAATTCAACGACCCTGATCACCCGATCCCGTTAGTCGTCCAATATGACAAGCTTGGGTTACTGATAATAAATTATAGCCTGCATCTTCACCTGCCTGGGAGAAACAAGGAAGCTTCCCAGTTTCTCAACGTTTGAAGAGTTATTTTCAGTTTGTCTAGACGTATTTTGTTTTCCATTTCAAGAAGAACCAATTTTTGGACTGACAGTATGAAAGGAAAATGATCGTCAGCCATGCTCCAAAGCCGCCAAAGAGTGTCAAGGCGGACAGTATCAGATTGCATCGGATATCCAAGATGCTAACACCGGGGATACAGGTGTATCAACATCGCCTCCAGGCATACAGCGGTAGACAGTATCATACAAGTACACATATTTGTGACTTTATACAATTTAGGTGAGGTCAAGATCAGGTGTTACCTTAGTTTGCTTAATGTGTTATGGGCTAAAGTTTGTGCCTATCAATTAGCTGAGCACTATGTTTACAAGGAAACTCTATTTGAAGATAATTTTATTGAACTTAAGTAAGGAAAGTGATTGGTTCGAATATATATGACTTAAACTGATTTCAGTGTGTTTTACTATGTGCACAGCACATACCTGCCAGTCGCCTCCAAACTCAGGCACATTGTGTATTCACCGGGTTCCATGCTGTCCAGCTTTATAGCAGCATAGTATTGAAGTGTTCCGGGGGCACTGGTAAAAGGTCCTGTCCACTCCAAGAGTTGAAAGGCATTCTTCATTCTTACGGAAGACACTTGAAAGCTGAAGTAGAAGTTTATACAACCAAACATCTGAAACTGAAACTTTGATCACATACATGTGCATGGCACTGCTAAGATATCTTGAAGAATTCTTTGGTTCCATTGGAATATATGTTAGTCAAATATGCACATCATAAGGAACTTTAAACCTTTTCGTACTGCAGAGGTTAAGTTCGGTTGATAAGATATTCAGATATTCTTGAAACCTATTAGTGGTATGATCTCCAGCCAGATCAGTAGCAGACATACCTTGTCATAACCGGTATAGACCTTATGCATGTATCCCCGTATTGGCATTGGTAGGTGGTATTAGTTGGTACATAAGCAAACAGTTTGGATTCAGTCTGAAGAACAAAAAGCAAAATTATTGTCCTTTATCTGTTTGTACTGAATCCCAAGGAAGACGTTCAAAGTTTAGGTTTAGGGAATACTCATGCTTTGGTTCACCGGTTGCTACCTAGCTTGTACAAACTACCCTACACATTGACACTCAACCAGTGTGATTCGTGTCTGCACACCCTCTAAATGTTAACAAACTTAATATACCTGAGTAACTCGTGTTGCATGCATCCCTATTTTTACTGTTCACTGTCCCTAATCTACCTTCACAAGATGTATGAAACAGTCCTCAGTATTTCTCAAAACAGATATCCGGACAGGATCTTGCTACATTAGTTAAATTATGCAGGTGGATGAAAAGCATGAGGTTCAGATCTCAAGAATATATTATTTTCTTTTGGTCATGGATTTATTCGGGATGAAGTGGTTGGTCAGAATGAACGGTTCTTAACCCATTTGTGGATAGTGTCTCTGTCTGGGGGCACGGGTACTTCTAAAAAGCAGTTCTCCTCTGTTGTTGAAGATAGAAACTGGCAGTATAGACGTGAATGAAGCTGCGTTAAGTGGTTGAACGTGAAGCATTCACATTAATGAGTGAGTTTAGTTTTACGCCGCACTCCGCAATATTCCAGCTATATGGCGACAATCCAGTGACCAAAAACAGGAACATCGATCTGCGCAACTGAGGACCGATGATATCCAAGTCAGTGAGGCTGACCCCGATCCCGATCCCGATCCCGTTAGTCGCCTCTTACGACAAGCATAGTCGCCCTTTATGGCAAGCATGAGTTGCTGAAGGCCTATTCTACCCCGGGACCCTCACGGGTCATTCACATTATTTGTAGAGTTTGAGTTCTTAAAATATAGCCACTTCCAGTGGTGAGGTAGCTCACCTGCCAATTTCTGCGAAGCGTGACGTTCAATGATTTTTTTATTGGTCCCTATTTCAACTATGTAATTTCATTAGCATGTGTTTGAAACTTTCGGTGTTCAAACAGAAAAATAAAATGAAAATGGTTAACATTTTTTATACTCAATTTTCCACTAAAGTACCGTCCCAAAACTGGGATAATATGCAATACGTTAACTTAATCAACCTAAATCAACTCAAATCTTGAGAGTGACGCTTTCCATTTAAGAGCTTTCATGCAGCAGTGTGCATTAACAAATTTAAAACTGAACATTTCATGGGCATTCTCGATCCCATAAAATGTTTTCTGATGAACTAAACATAATAGGTGTTGAATGTTTCCCAAAGCCCTCTGCCCTGGAAGATTATAAAGAACTATTTTCTATTCATTGTCTTCATGAAGTTCTTAAACATGCTCAAGATACCGCTGCAGGAACTGAAAACATATAGTATCAACTCCTGAAGCACTTACAAAATCGTGTTTTAACTATTTTGATAGTATTTGGACCTCAGTGGAATTTTCTTCTTCATGGCTTGATGTTGTTCTAATTCCTTAACATGGACGTGACCATACCGATCCTGCAAATTATCGACAAATTTCACTAGCTAGCTGCGTTTGCAAAACCATGGAACGCATGATCCGTAATTAATTAGTTTGGCTCGTAAAAAAAACAATAATCTACTTACTTGCATACAATATGTGGTTTATGTAAGAGACAGAAGTACAAAATTATGATATAGTATGACTTACAAAAACATATATACCCAAGACATTCCATATGTGAGGACATTGTTAAATAATAGTTCTGACAGTCAGCATCTAGCTGTACATCTTTCCAGAGTGTGCAAGATTTATCATTAGCTTTTTACTGAGGCACTTTGGACTCCAGCACTTAGGACACTCTAGGTAACTAAGACTCAGCTTAGTTTAGTTGTTATTTATGGTCAACATGCAACAGTCATATGTCCATAGTAAAACTAATGATGCACCGTGTATAATTTCACCCTCAGGACCCTGACTTACCGGATGTGTCAAGTGAGTAAATGACTCCCTTTCTGAAACGCAGAACATTAAATTCATTGTGAGATTTATTCAGAAACGGTTAAAGATATTCGATATATATTGTGTATAATATATTATAACACAGGTTAAGACAGTAAATACATTAATCTCAATATTCTTACAATTGAACTCCATTCCTCCACGTTTGAGAGGCATTTTAGATAGATGTTATGGATAACAACTTCTTCATTGCGTGAGTGCGAGGTTTCGATACAGGTTCTTGAACCGTTGTCACTCCTGCTTGTCCATAACAATTTGTCCTATTTGTCCACTCCTCCAAATGCACATATACTGATGTACATGTTAATATCTAAACATTATCCGCCAAAAACTGGAATATTGCGGAGTGCGGCATAAAACTAAACTCAAACTCAAATCATAATACATAGTACTGCATGTCAACAAAAAATAGACCCCTACTAGGAGAACATATTGCATGCATATCGCTACAATATGAAATCATACCTAAGCAGTTTCTAGGCTCTGTCAATGACAATTATAGAAGTCATGATAAATCTAGTACTTCTGCATGTTTGCGCAACATTACCTCTGACCTGAATCACAAAGCTCCTTTCAGCACTCTCATGCCTGCAAGGTAATACAGTAGCTGAAGTAACAATGTTATCTGAAACTTAAAGATCCTTCAGTACTGGCACAACAAAACATCATTACTAACTTCACTACGTCGAACTGACTAGTTGGCATTATTGCCCATACGTGAGACAGATATAATTCTCTATGTCAGGATCATCAATGTCAACCAATAGCAGTAAGGACTCAAAATTTCTATTTTCTATCACAAAGTAGGCTTTTTAACTGTCACCTTCACTATTTGCATATGTTATTTTTAAGAATGTGAAAATACTGTCTCTAAGACTTCATCCCATTTTCCCATTTTGGTAGCGAGGAAACGTAATAATTTTCCCAAGCAGGCCTTAAATGGAAAGAAATCTGTGATTTCTGTGGGAAAGGTGAGTTGGCCAGAAGTGTTATGGGTAGTATTCTTAAACTTTTCACTGTTGTTGAAACATACAAACTTCTGCTCCTCTAATACTTGACTGACCAAGTCCTCATAATGCTTAATGGGCCCGGGATGCCCGCAACATAAGTTAGGAAAGCCATAAACGACAGAGACTAATGTTAACTGACAAATCGACAGAGAGATTGTTGTGACAACACTTGAAACCCTTCTTATTGTTAAAACACCGGTGACCATGTATCATGGGTCGGAGTTTGAGCTGGGCTTTACGTCACATCGGCATTAGTGCAGCCATGTGACGACTACATTCATAAACGTCTTAAGAACAAAGTCCAAATGAGTTTTGAAAAGACATATATTCATAACATTATTATCTGAAAATAGAAAATGTCATAGCACTAGATTCAAAAGCAAACCATGCGTCATTCAAATTACATAGTTACAATTTATGACACAGGTAGTTGACTATGAGATGCTCGCACACGCGGGAAACAGATCTTCAGATTTGTCGCATTATAATGTAAATTCTTTGCAGTCGAAAAGTCTTCACAGTCAAGCAGGATATTCGCCCTTTCCAGCAGATAGTCATGAGTAAGCCGACTGTGGCCAATACGTCATCGTCTTAAAATTAAATCATCACATCTCGACTGACAACCCAAGTACATGTAGGTATAAGCAACTTTTGGCTTAACTTTTAATAGTGGGTATGAAGTCACTGTACGGAATCAGCAGAGGAAATGATCGTGACATCTCCCTTTGACAGTACATCTAATGACGTTACAAGAACATCACTTCATGTTCCTTGCTCATCCACAAGATGTGAATGTAGGTTTCTCCCTGACCGGGTAATCATCAATCACTATTTTAACATATAGAAACATGAATCTCATTAACCTATTCAGACAATAACCTACTTTACAGCCGATCCGAATTTTCTCTTTTTAAGGTGAAAATAGACACAGCAAATAACTCCGGTTACACTGAATTCCAATTCCTTGTGTCATAGGAAAATGGTATTTGCAAATGAATTTTAATTTTAAACTTCATTAAGCACTGTATTTCTATATTTTGCGTCGAGGTTTAGGCAGCGTACCATATCAAGTAAGAAATCACAGACTGGTCCTGTTTGATGCGGTCGTAAAATAATTCACAATGCATTTGGCTCACCGGTTACACCTCTTATGTGGGGGTTTTTAGTGGTTATTCAGTATAGTTTTATGAGGCACAATGTGTCGATATATGATTCATTATCAAAAGATGCAGCTTTTTCACGTATCAGGATTCAAACTTCAATACAACCGTCAAATTTAACAATATGTTAAAAATCTGATTTCTCCTTCATTAGCAATATCTAATCTATCTTAGGAATGTTTTAATGACAAACAAAATGACCAAATACTTTTCATTTTGTTCCTTTTTGTAACAGAGGATATGCATTTTGTCATTATCCGGGTGCAGAAACCTAACATCGAGTGTCTGCTGTGCACGAAATTTCATTTAAGAAAATATTGTTTCTGGAGTAGTTGAAAAGAATAGACCTTTCCCCATTCTTGGCAGATGTTTGTGATTTTCAAGCTGAATTTTGAAGTAAAAAAAATATCTTTTTCTCTTGTATACAAGAAAAATGTCTTTCTTGTAACAGTTCCATAAAAGTGTGAAATAATCAGTGATCTTCATCTTGTGAAAGTGGAACTCCCTATCATTCTCATTAACAACTTCTGGTTGAGAGTGATAAACATGTGGCGTTAAGTTCAAGACAAAACTTATATAGAAAATCAAGTAGAAAAGGTAAACATTTGCAAGTATTTTGTATGGGTGTCTTTTAAGTAACATCAATTAACAAAAGAAACAAACAATATTCCAAAAAATACGTGTTTCTCTTTGCATTTGGAACCATAATTACAACACAAGGATGTTGTTGGAAATGGGAAAGGGAATAGTCATTATTTCTTTCTGAATTTACTTTTCCAATTTGTCCCTCAAATAACAGTCTTTTCTGTAACAGCTATTTTGTTATTGGAAAGACCATCAGTGTTACTTCAAAGAAAAATATCTTGATTAGTCACATATTCTTTTTATTTTAATTTCAATGTCATTAACAGCTTAATTGTGATAAAGATCTAAGGTGTATACATGCAGAAACTGAAACATGTTTTACACTTTCTAAATGCAGCTATACTTATTTTTGTAAAAGGTTGTTGCTGAAGAGACAAGTTATGTAACTGCAAAGACAATTCCATACAAATTTGAAAATAGATAATATATCTGGAAGGTCTTTGTTCATCTAGATTTGCTATGTCCTTACATTAGGACAATTAAGTTTATATTTGAAGTAACAATTGATATTTTCCTTAACAATTTGTATGTTTCACACCTTTTAAGAATACCTGTTACTGAAAGGACTTACGTTGTTACTGCAAAGGCAGTTTAATATAAATGATCTTTCATTTTTGTTTTTATTTCCTGATTTATTCAGATGTGCCTTAAGATATGAGACAAAATTACCTTATGCTTAACACAGAAGTCTGTTCTTGAAACTTTGCATGCTTATATCCATTTTAAAGACTGTTATTTGAAAGACAGTGTGTGACTGATCATACTAATTATGACACTGTAATAATCAGTCTGCAAAAACAATCAAAGCATTGTACATCCAGTTTCCTAAATAAAGTTAATTAGTGATAATCTAAATCAAAACACCAGTGAAACATTCATTTCTGTATGTTTTTCAGAACTGGCAAAATGGGTATCACAAATACAGAGATTAATTTTGTTGATTTATTTGTTACATTGACAGCTTGAGGCAGATGGTCAAAACTTTGATGCTTTGTTAGTAGCAAACCTGTTTAACAGTTTGGGGCAGATGATAAAAGCTTGGATTCTCTCGTTAGTTGTAAATCTGTTTGACAGTTTGAGGATGGTGATCCAAACTTTGATACATTTGTTACTTGTAAACCTGTCTGACAGTTTCATAAATTCATGGCAAATACTGTCAAATTTTTTTTCTGAGTTCCTAAATGAAACAGGTTTCAGGATGGTAACTGCTACTTTAATTGATGTTTATTTAAAGCACGAAGTCTATAGTTTTTTAATTTATCTTTGTCTTCCCTTAACTTGTTCTGAAATGTCTTTCCAGTAACACTGACATGCCTTTAGGTTTACAAATAGGCAAAGTAGTATAGGGAATGATAGTTCTGGACCACTTTCAAGAAATGTCTCTACAAAGCCTTATTTAATAAATAAGGCTTTGGTTGGGTCATTAGCTCTTGCTACTATTACCCCTACTACAAAAAAGTTGGCGGTAATTACTGTGCCTTGGTAGGAGGTAACACTGTGCCGTACGGTACGATCAATAATTCTTCTCTTACAAATCCCCTACCCGGCCCATCCCTCAAGTAGTACAAGTTAGGTTCGTCGGCTTTCATATCCACTTTATCTATGTTGTAAGTTTTGACTGACCATATAGGATCGGTAGCTCGCTTACGGCTATCGCCCTCGTGTTCCCTTATGTTATGTTTATATCGATGAAACAGTTTAACGTGAACCGCCTACGATCTCTTTGGTGTTCATAATAAAGGCTTGCTGGGCTTTTTGTATCCCCTCTTCTATGTACTTTTTTTTCTCGTCCTCGCTGATAGCAGACTTACGAGACTTGGACCGAATATCTTGTTTCATTCCGTTATATTTTTTGAGTTCAGATAGGATTGAACGAAACTCCTCTTCTGAGATCTTACTGTCAGAGAGTGCCGTGGAAATTCGCTCACTCACTGTGTTCAGCTTTGCTTCGGCCAGAACCCTGATCTCGTCGTGTTTCAATGCCTTACGATTAAGTCTGCGTGATACTAACTTAAGCGCCAACCCTACCAACCCTGTCACCCCAGCCGTTATTTCAATACCTAGCACTATAGGTGCAGCCACGATGGTAGCTAACAATCCAACACCTGCCGCCCCTAGTCCCATGCTGGTTGCCATAAGGGTAGTGTCAGCCCCGTCCACGATATTGAAAGCTCTATTGTACTTTTTACATAGTGCTTTCCGCGTGTCACGGTCTTGTTCTAGTTGACGTTTCACATCACATAACTGCCTCAAGCGGAACCCATCTACGGTTTCCAGCGTCTTCGCTACTTCCTCTACGACTGGGTACAGACCCATCCTATAATATATATTTTGAAAAATATTTTAATTGGGTTTCAGTTAATAGTCTATCAATGTATTTGAAGCCTATAAGGAATAGATCATAACTAATGATAATAGGTGAGAGGCTAATAGACTTTTCTGTTGTAATAAAAACCCCAGGGAGGCTTATTAAACGTTTTATAGAACCCGTGGGGGTATCCCGTTGTATAACAATACGGCAATATTGATCTAAGTGTTCGGTATACCAGTGTACTACCACCCCGGGTAAAAATTGACGTCCTTTCGAGGAGTTTTCCTGGTCAAAATACGTAAAGAGGACTTCTATGATGATTGTGTAGGGGGAGAATATCTCAAGCTGCCTTTCGTGTAAATACATACTGCTAAATGTTAATTTACTTTCTATTCCAGAAATTAATCCAATTTTTCCTTCATAAAAATATATCGAGGCTGTTGCTTCATTCCCCGTAATGAAATCCCCGGGCCAGATACCGTTATTCCTAATCTTAGAGATAAACTTCCACCCCTCTTTTGTTGTGATATAAGGTGAGGCGATTGTTAACTTGATCAGCCATTTAGGCTCTTTTAAATCTGATAACGACACCCGTCTGTACACGTTGTCTTTGAATTGCAGGATGTATAATTCATCTTCCTCACCAGGCTGATCGAATCCCTCCGTATCTCCCAGGTCGTTAAGCGTAGTGTTGGGATGATGACTGGTCATTATTATACTATTACGATATAATTTCCAACTGGTTTTCTGATAATAATTCAGGGGTTAACTTCATACCCATGAAGTGTATGTTGTCAGGCAGGAAGATATTGATTAGTGATATCTTGTTTTCCACGATCACGTTGACCCCCTGCAGACTGGTCTTGGAGTCGACACCCACCCGCACGTAAACGTTGCAAACTTGATACTGGTGTCGTTTCACCCACCCGAGTTTGATCCCCTTCACGATCTCGACATCATTCCCCGATGGTTCCCCTAGGTAGACTTTGATGATCAGTGTTGAGTTTGCCGGTAGATCCTCTAGTATAGTGACCACACCTTCGAATTCAGACACCAACTGCAATTTCACGTTTTGTATGGCTGGTTTACTCGATAGCATGTGGGCTGCTATAGTGTTGACTGGGCTGACGACTACGCTACGTCTCTGAGTTGGGACGTAAGCCACGAGCAGGGTTCCATTGTTCACGACTTTGTTTAGGTGGTTGTCTTTGTTATCAGTGAACACGTAGGGGGAGACGAGTCTAATATTGATAAACCAGTTGTTATCGGGTAACAACACCCACTTGTCATCTTCGGTGAAGACGAGCATATATGGCTTGTTTCGGGCGACGGTAGTGCTCTCAACATCGTCTAAGTCGAACAGTTTACCTCCGAACGATGGGTATATTACCCAATTATTATCACCGGTGTTGACAAGGGTGTACTTAGTGTTGACTGTTGCTCTTGTGGTATCTACTATATCACTTAGGGTTCCACCGGAGGGGATTTCAACGCGTTTGTAAATGTTGTTTTTCAGTTGCAAGGCGTACGATTTACCATCTACTCCGGGAGCGTCGAAACCGCGCGTGTCTCCAAGGTCGGAGATCCCGATATTGACGCATTTTTTCACTCCGGGCCCTTGTGCGCTGGTCATTTTACATGAATCGTTAAGCTGAGGTATCCTATATTTACAGGATTATGATTTATATCTAACACCGATATTGTCAGCTCAGGTATGTTGCCCTGGGTTAATCTCTTATACTGCCGTGGTGAAAACGACTCGGTTCTACCGTCGTTGAATTTCTCAGTTTTCACCGGCACTGCTCTCAGTATAGTGGAAGGGTGACCTCCTTGAATGTTGTACGTTGTGCTCACCTGATCGAGATGAATGTACAGCTCTCGGTACGGTACTAGGTCGGGTAACTTCGTGCCTGTGACGGTTGTTGTTGGTTTTATCTCGTCAGGAGACATACCGAGTATCCTCGCTAATGGTCGGCCGAGCCTCAATGAGGTTCTTCCGTTGTTGATTAACACCACTGTACCGTTTGAGTCGTTCATCTTGAGTTCGGCTCCCAGGGGTTTGAAGACCTCGTCGTTTAGAGAGCACACGCTGTAGTAGCCGTTAGTTATCTGACTGCGAGTTCCACTGACGAACAGCTTATTGTTGCTGGCGTTGATGTTAGTCCATTGCGGTAGGTAGGTGATATCGCAGAGTGCGACTTCGAGTTGACCTGACGTGTTATCGATCGCGTGCGTCAGCTGAACGGCCTCACCGCTCGTTATTCCTGGAAGTGTTATGTACATGTTAGAGTATATATACTCATTATATAATAGTTTTAAAATGTATTCCCCTGGTGTGTTTTACCCTAAACTGGACGTAGATTTCTCCCCCATGAAGATCGTGGTTGCTCCTGGGTTGTATTTCAATGCCCAGCTTTTAGATGTGTTCGATAAGTATAAGCTTTCGGTGACTAACATCAAGGCAGTCCACGCTTGGTTCAACAACCCTATGCAGTTCTGGCAGAATCAATTCAACTTTGCCGTGTGGTGCGCTACAACGGGGTGTGGTGTGACATTGGCCGACACTCGGCGTGGACCGCTGAGTCAGTCTGTGTTCAAGTTCCACGTGTACTACCAGGTCAGACGTATCCTTAAAGAGATCAGCGCCCCCCTCCCACAGGACAAAGCGTGGGGCGCAACAAACAACCCGTACGATAGACGGGCCTACGAACGTATTTGCAATGAATTCGAAATAAACCCGAAGACGGATTGGCGTTTGCAGGGGCCGAACCACGGGTTGGGTATTCCTTATGATGGCGCGCGACCAGTGAAAGAAGTCAGTGATGATTTACTGAAACGAGATATACTACGCCAGGACTTTGCTTTGTCGAGTAATGAATGGAGGGATGATCGTATGAACTTTAAAGGTGGTGTTGCTTTCACAGTCCAGAAAGTGGAGCAGTCAACCGCAGACGGGTGGAAAATGTTCATGCTGCACACGTCGAAAGGATTCACTCGTGCCGGGGTAGTCAGGTTGAACGACTCGATTCGAACGTACGTGTGGGCGCTGTTGGGTGCGCAGTCTATGACGCGTTCCAACATCCTCGGTAAGGGAACTGCTTACGACGCTCAGAAACAGTTCGTTTCCAACGTTGAGGATGCTATCAATTCTCCAGTTGATCTCCCGAGGGCCATCGACCGTTACCAAAACGTGTTAGAATACGCCAGATCGAAAGTCAATTACGTGTTCGGCGTGGGGTTGTACATGGCTCCGAGTGATATGCAACTGAGAATAAAAAAAGTGGTGGGTTATAACAACAAAATAGTCATAGCCACGGCGGACCAAAAGTTGGGTATCAACCCCGATATTAACACCCCCTATATCCCACACATCCCACCACGTGAAAAGGGTATAGTGGCGCCACCTCCGGAGCCTAAAATTCATGTGGGAGTACCCCCCACACACCCCCATATTCAGGCCTCCAATCACATCGATAATAAAACGGCCCTGGTGGTTGGTGGGGTAACTTTGGGACTTATTTGGTTAAAGATTTCTTAGCCGCTACGTACACCAGACCCGCCACGGCGACGATGGCTGCCCACAGGTTTTGACTGAGCCACATGGCAGTTTTAGACAGAGCGCTCAACAACCACGAGACGATGCTACCCAGGATGCCGGGAAGGGCTTCGGCGGCTTTACCAGCCAGTTTAGCTAGGTCTTCCCCGAGTTTTTTTATCCAGTCTTTAACACCACCGCTGGGAGTTCCCCCGCCGGCAGGCCCCACAGGGGTTCCCCCTGTCAGTGACACCACCAGGGTTGATATGATGAAACCCAATGCAGTCAGAATACTGGCGATGGTGATCCCTTGCTCCCGGAACAATATCCGAATCCTGTTGGCTAAAGTTGTATCCTCATTCGGTATTCTATCGATTGTTTCCCGAATGCGACTGATCTGGGATCGAAGCTGTTCACGATTCGAGGAAGCGGCTTCCAATCGTGTACGTCTCTCGTCTTCTAAATCACGTATTCGTTCATTGATACGACGCTTCATATCATCGTTTTCAGTTTCGTTGAGTTTGGTTTTTTCCCTAGCGATGTGCTCGTCGATTTCGTTCAGTTTCCCCATGTTGTTCACGAGTTCTCCACGCACGCGTTTCACGGCTTCGTCTAAGCCGCGCAGTTCCCTTACCGGAAAGTCAAACCCCGGTAACGGTTTGTCCCAGTAGGTGCTCAACAGTTTTTCTATGCTGTCCGAGGCTTCTGTAGCACGCTGTGGTGTCATTTCATCTCTAGTGGTGAGGTGGGATCTGGTAGCTTGCAGATCTTCTTTAACGGCCTTAGGTATTGCACCACCGTAATCATTCATGTTTAGATTTGTACGGATAAATTCAACACCATGGCGGCTGGCTAGAGTTGACAAGGCCAGTGGTTTTTTATTGCTCTTGTTAAAGAGGTCAACCCCTGGGTCAGACTTAAGGCGTAGAACACCCTTTGTATCTATAAAAAAATTCTTATGGTATCGACCCTGTGGTTCAACGTAGTTTTTATCTCTTCTTAAACTTTCGTAATAATCATTTACCGTTGTTTCCAAGAGTTCTTGGTTCAATGGTGAACTAGTAAATGAGGTCTCCTGCTCATCGGATGCCTGGGCACTAGCGCCCGGCATCTCCGTCATATCTATGTCTTCATCCATTAGTATTAAAAATATATTTCTTTTATATAACAATGTACGGCAGAAAATTAGATCCTTTCAGAAAATTGAGAGAGCCACTAGGTGCCAGAGCCGTGCGCCAGTCGGTGACCATCACCAACAATCCCAGCAAGATAGACCAGAATCAAACTCTGCTGGTTAGATTTCCAAACCTTGGTGAGAATGACCTCATTGTACCAGGCACTGTTCGACTGGCGTTCAATATCACGTTGACCTCCGACAACGACAAACGCGAGCTAGTGCGGAACGTGGGTCGAGCTATCATCAAGAAAACGACCGTCAAGATCAGCGGTAACGAGGTGCTGAGCATCGACGACAGCGACGTGTTTCACTGCTACAAGGATCTCTGGAAAAGCGAGGGAGAACGAGTCAATGATGTGTACCAGGGTATCAGCAAATCAACCCGGGCGCGCATAGGATACGTCTTCACGCAAGACCAGCAAGACAAGCTATCGGCCGGTGAAAAGGCCATCGCTCTAGCATACGGGAATCGATTCTGCGTGCCGCTCGACTTCGAGTTGCTCACGGGACACGCGCCGTTTTACCAGGCCGCGCTGGGTGATAGGCTCGAATACGAGCTCACGTTTAACGACTATAGCAAAGTAGTGCGTACGCCGAACGGTGATGAGGCCAGTTATGCCATAGACAACATCTCTCTGGAGTTCGACATGGTCACTAGCCCGGAGCTGGCCAGGCAGGTTCGAAGCCAGTACTCTGGGAAGATGGCTATCCTGTACGATCGCGTACTGAGGCATAGATCAGTCGTGCGAGATAAGAGCGACACTGTGTGGAATATCAACCTGAACGTGCCGGCGCGATCGATGAAAGGTATCCTGGTCGTCCCCGTGGAGGATTACGATCCATTCCGGAGAGACAGCGAGAAGTTTTTCAACCCCGAGATTGAAAAGGTGGAAGTGACCATCGAGGGCGTGCCCAACCAGCTGTTCAGTCATGGTATGAGACCACACCAGCAGTGGGATGAGATAAAAAAGCTACCAGTGACAGTTGGGGGGACCCAACATTATATAACAAAGGACCTGGACCTCGGCTCCGTGCAGATCGGTGAATACCTGACCACCAAGTACGCCCTATGGTTGGACATGCGATCCACGGATGATGATAAACTGCACGGTAGCGGGCGCCGTATAGATAACGGCAGCGAAGGGATAACCATCCAGATTACTAAGAAGGCTCAAACCGCTGGTAAGTTGAAATTATATCTGTACGTTATTATGGACGCGCAACTTAATATAGACAATGGGAGATTCGTGCAAGCCATCTACTAGTGGGGGTCTCCCCCACACCCCACGGGGGTACCCACAACTACCCACTGACCCACACTGCGCCATAGTGTGCGGGCAGACTGGCTGTGGGAAGACCGTTTTCGTGTTGGATATGTTGGAGAGTTACTACAAGGATGTGTTCGATAACATCGTTATCATGTGCCCTACTCTGAGCATGAATAAAACGTACGCGCGACCTTGGGTGATGACGGACCCCGACGTACACAAAATCGACCCTGGAACACGCCTGCAGGACTGGTTGAAAGCTCTTCACGAGAAATTTAAAGGGGAACCGACGCTGTTCATACTGGACGACTGCAGCGCTAATCGCGAGATAACAAAAAAGAGAGACATGCTATCGTACCTGGCCTTCTCCGGCCGGCATGCAAATCACAGCGTCTGGGTGCTAACGCAGAAGTTCAACTCGGTGTTGAAAGACCTCAGGGAGCAGACGCGATGGGTGGCCTTATTTCACTGCAAGGACAGGGATTCGTTCGAGGAGTGTTTGAGAGAGAACGATGTGATGAGTAAATTAGAACGGGAACGGGTGAAGAAACAGCTCGCTGAAACTAAACACGCTAAGCTCGTTCTAAAAACCGACCAACCAGTAGCATATATAGTGTGCTAAGCAAAGCTAAGCTAAAGCTAAGCAAAGCTAAGCAAAGCTAAGCAAAGCTAAGCAAAGCTAAGCAAAGCTATGATATTTGAAGTATTTGTCGTGTGCAACTTAACCTTCATTTCTCTGTGTTTTGTCTGTATCGGGTATTATGTAGTTAAAACTAAATCTTACTTGTTATATTATAAGATGGAGTGTGAGGAATTGCTCGAACAATTATCTGTGGAGGGTTCCCCCACGCCGCCGGCAGGCCCCACTGATGACAAGCGAGAGAAACTGGTGGCGTTGGCTGTTGGCGGCAAAGCCAAACATTACTTTGGAGACTACACTCCGGATAAAATTCACAAAATGTCAGCCGAAGAAATCGATAAGCTGTACGCTAGATACGAGTCCCGGCTCGGAGCAGAAATGACAAAGACAATAGGATCGGCTATGACCCAGATATACACCGGTATTGTGTCATACTTCTTTCCCATTCCACCAGAGCGCCGACTTTACCTGTGGGAAGACCTCGAGAAAGACCCTTTTATCGAACACGCCGTGAGCTCTATCAGCTGCGGGCTGTACCACAAATATGGTATGTTGTTGGCTCCAGTGACGGCGGCGATTATCACAGCAAAACATTGTCAATTTGAGAGAAAGAATAATAATAATAGTATAGATGGATGCTGCTCCCGAGGTGACACAGGAACCAGTGAGGGAAACCCCTCCCGAGGTGATACCCCCCACAGTGAGGGAAGTGACCCCTTCACAAACAGTAACCAGGCAGAAGAATCCTAAGAGAGTAGCTGCCGGTAAAAAACGGTGGTGTAACCAACATAAAGTGACCAACCCAACCCGACTGTTGTTGGCTGTAGGTGCAACTGCTGCCTTGGCTATCTCGTGGTTATACGTGGGGGTACCCTCCCACAGTGAGCCACCACCCAACAGTGAGCCCCCCACCCCCACGGTAGACCCGCATATCATGTTATAATTTTAATATTTTATATCATATACATAATGTCTGAGGGGAAAACGTTCGTCAACGACGCATACCACGCCACAGTGGTCGCCAGTCTAGCCGTAGGGTACGCTCGGTTGACTAAAATGGTGCTTAAACAACCAACTATCAAGCTAGATTTCAACCTGCAGGATATGGGTATGCTCATAATGAACCTTGGTATGGCGATGGCCACAAAAGACATCCTAGTAAAACAAGGAATAATACCTGATAATATAATGAAATAAATATAGGATGGCCACGGTAGCTATGATGGTCGGTGGGGCGTTAGTGAATGCCCTGGCATTTTCCGGGAGTAATTTCCTCTTCTCGAAACTACGAGATGATCACGCGGCTGAAATACAGGAAGAAAGGAAGCGGCACGATCTCGCTACTGAGAAATTACAAAGAGCACAGGCCGAGTACGCTAAAAAACGTCTCCAGAGGATCGATTTTATTAACGAACAACTCCAGCGTGAAAACCATGCCGTTCAAACATTCAACGATGTCGATGAAGCAATGAAAGAATACAACCTACTAACTGGTAAACAATTGGAACCGCTCAATAAACCCACACTCGCTCAGTACTACACACCATCCAAGGGACAAATGAATCGTGAACTGGGCTTCATAGTGTTGGGTATAGCAGCTACTGCGTTGGTTGCGAAGCAATTAAACTAAAATACCTATATAAGTAAACATGAGACCCGCTCCATACCGATGCGAATACATACTTATGGGGAAGACTGAGGCCTGTGGTAGGAAATGCAGGAATCAGGGGTTCTGTTGTTTCCATATGGGAAGTCCTAACTACACGTGTTCTGTGTGTGGTATCGGGGTTAAAGGACACTACTGTCTATGTAAAGCTCACGGAGCGAACGTAGTCAGACATCAACTCATCTACGAGAATAAAAAAGGCTACATAAAAGAACGTAGGCGACTGCTCAAGATAAAATCCAATTAGAGATTATACACACCTACGTATAGCTATGTCTGCGGAAAGTGTGATTAAAAACATATTCAAATATGAACTGGCTTTATGGGGAAGCTTCAGATTTAAGATAATATTGGACGTGGTATGGATTAAAGAGGGTTTTAAGTATACTCGCCCCTTCGAATGGGAGCGGGATATCGCGACTCAATACCATATAGAACGTTTTTCAAGTCTAAGTGAATACTATAACCAAGGCGAGTGCTGGATTGAAACAGCCACACTATATATTTTACCAGGTACGTGGGACGATTTGACAGAATTACTAGAATTGGATCCGGCTGCCCGAGTTTGGCCTCTTCTGGAATGAAATATTTTTTATTAAGGTTACTGTGAACCAATTAGACATTAGTTCTCTTAGGTGTAAACACGATGTCTACTGTAAGCGAGCTCAAGCGGGTCGCAAAACAGAGAGGTGTCATCGGGTATTCTAGAATGCGGAAGTCAGCATTGTTGAGATTACTAGGTTTAGAAGCCCCTCCTACAGTAAAACAATTAAAAGCTCAAGCAAAACAGCTTGGATACACGGGTTATTCAAACCTGGGGAGAGCCGGGTTAACCGCATTGTTATCACATGCCCCCGTAGCACGTCCCACTGTAAAACAACTGAAAGTCGAGGCACACGATTTGGGTTTAGGCGGGTATTCCCGTATGAGGAAACCACAGCTTTTAGAATTATTACGACAGAATAGAGCTATTGACCTACAGTTCGTGCGCACTGAGCACGCCGTAGGCAATTATTTGAGAGGTTGGCGCATGCGCGTTGATAGAAACATAGACATTACAGATATCAAGCCTCTGATAGCTGATAAGGTCAACCAGGAACTAAATAACCTAGGAAGTATCAAGTTTCAGATCACAGTGAAAATGTCGCTCGATAAGCAGGTTGGGAGTACCACTGAATATGTTCAGCCTTACTTCCGAGGTCAACAAGAGGTCGCCACACATACAGAGACCATTGACGCATCAATCGATACCAGTTTTCAGCAGATACGAGAATACCTAGAACGCTACACACACTTGGGGTCCGGGTGGGCTGTAGATAAAATCGATAATGTCTATCTAGACATAGCTAACTACGTGCCGTTCAGAGGCGGGTCATACCTAGCCTTGCCTCCCTACTATAGGAACAAACATGCCATAGTAAACGTTAAGAATAGAGGAAACGATTGCCTGAGGTTAGCTATCAGGTCAGCCTTATTTCCAGCTGGCACTCATTCAGATAGGCTTTCTAGCTATCCCCAAGACGATGGGCTCAACTGGGATGGTATAGATGAACCCACCCCCATATCCCAGATCACTAAAGTAGAAAAACAGAATAATCTGGCTATAAATGTCTTTGGGCACGAAGGTAACACAACAATAGTACACAGGGTCAGCCCGGTGAAGGATCGCCAAGTTATCAATATATTCATGATCCAGCGAGGTGAAAAGTATCACTACACGTGGATAAAACATCTCAGCCGGTTGTTGCACGACCAGTCGAAACACGTTGGGGAAAAACACTTTTGTGTACGATGCCTACACGGTTTCAGTCGAGCTGATTTATTAGAATCCCACCGGGATGATTGCCAAGGTGTGGGGCAGACGGCCATACGAGTCGACATGCCTAAGGAAGGTGAAAATATCCTAAAATTCAGTAACCACAAGAACCAAATGTCTGTACCTTATATTATATACGCCGACTTCGAAGCCTTAGCTGTGGGGGATACCCCCAGTGGTGCCGCCGGTACCTTTACCCACAAGACACAAGAGCATAAAGCCTGTTCGTTTGGATACATTGTCGTCCGTTGTGACGGGGAAACGAAAGCTCCGGTAGTGTATAGGGGCCCTGACGCGGCTGAAAGGTTTCTAAAGTGTTTGCAGGAGGAAGAAAAAATTATTAGGAATGCATTGTATAGAATCGCTCCCATGCGTATGACCCGAGCCGACAGGCTAGCTCACGCTAGTAGCACTAACTGTCACGTGTGCGACTCACCACTTAACGGTGATTCGGTGAGAGATCACTGTCACATAACTGGTAAGTATAGAGGCGCCGCTCACAACGCGTGCAACCTCAAGCTTAAAATCAACCCTAAGACAATAAACATCCCCGTTGTCTTTCACAACTTGAGAGGGTACGACTCACACTTGATCATGCAGGCCATCGCGAAAATCGATGGTAATATAACGTGCATCCCCAACAACATGGAAAGATACATCTCCTTCAGCTTAAACGGACTTAGGTTCATTGACTCATTTCAGTTCCTCCTGTCGTCACTCGACAGTCTGGTCAAGGCCAACAATACCTTCCCTATCACCGATCGATACACAGACGCCGAGACTAGACCCCTGCTTATGAGGAAGGGTGTGTACCCCTATGAGTACATGGATAGTTGGGCCAAGTTCACCGAGACCAGACTACCCCCTATTGACTGCTTTTATAGCAAGCTGAATGAGGCGTCCGTCTCACGAGATGATTACTCGCACGCGACTAACGTATGGAATAAACTGGGTTGTAAGAACCTGGGTGATTATCACGACCTGTACTTGAGGACAGATGTACTGCTGTTAGCCGACGTGTTTGAAACGTTTCGGCAGACATGTTTAAAGCAGTATAAACTCGACCCCGCATGGTATTACACCAGCCCAGGTCTGTCGTGGGACGCCTTGCTTAAAAAGACCGGAGTTAATTTGGAATTGCTCACAGATTACGACATGCACCTATTCATTGAGAAAGGCTTGCGAGGTGGGATTTCCATGGCATCCAAACGATACGCGAAAGCAAATAATCAATACGTGAAAGGTTACGATCCTAACAAACCAACCAATCACATTCTATACCTCGACGCAAACAACCTGTACGGCTGGGCCATGAGCCAGTATCTACCTACAGGGGGATTCGAATGGGTACCCCACGTTGATGTTATGGGGGTCGCACCAGATTCGAACAAAGGGTATATCCTCGAAGTTGACTTAGAGTATCCCAAGGAATTACACACATCGCACAACAGCTACCCCCTGGCCCCCGAACGTATGAGGGTTAACGCAGACTGGATGTCTGAGTACCAACATAACTTGTCAGGTGGTCGTGTGACAGACGTTGAAAAACTCGTGCCTAACTTAATGAATAAGACCAAGTACATCGTTCACTATCGCAACCTACAGCTGTACCTGTCGTTGGGTATGAGGCTGACCAAAATACACAGGGTGCTCATGTTCGACCAGAGCCCATGGATGGAGCCCTACATCAGAATGAACACAGACCTACGAAAAAAAGCAACCAGTGATTTTGAGAAAAATCTCTACAAGCTCATGAATAACTCGGTGTTTGGTAAGACTATGGAAAACCTGAGGAAACGCGTAACCGTGAAGCTGGTTAGATCTAGTGAGGAAGACAAGCTCAGGAAATTGATAGCCAGTCCGGCATTCAACCGTAATAAAATATTTACAGACAACCTGGTTGCCATACACATGAAGAAAAGCCACATAAAATTCAACCGGCCTGTTTACGTGGGGATGAGCATCCTCGATTTATCCAAACACCTGATGTACGACTTTTACTACAACGAGCTCAAGAAACAGTACGGCGACAGGTGTGAAGTGCTGTACACTGACACGGATTCCCTGCTGATGGAGATTCGAACCGAGGACGTGTACGAGGACATGAAAAAACACCTCGATTTATACGACACCAGCGACTACCCTAAGACCCATACCCTACACAGCACGGTAAATAAAAAGGTCCTAGGTAAGATGAAGGACGAGTGTGCTGGCACGCCCATAGCCGAGTACATAGGTTTGAGACCTAAGATGTACTCCATACTGAAAGCCGACAATAGTGAGATCCGGAAGGCTAAGGGGGTTAAGAAGTATGTGGTGAAACAACACATCAAACACGCTAGATTCAAGGAAGCCCTGTTCAAGACCCGTACCTTTAGACATAAAATGAACACACTTAGAAGTGATGGGCATAAGATATACGGACTGACTATAAACAAGACGTCCCTGTCGCCTATGGACACGAAACGTTGGATAGCTATTGATGGAATAAACACATACGCGTATGGACATGAAAAAATTTGAGGCTATTTACTACAGCCCGCGTGGGTACTGGAAAGGAGCTAACGCAGTAGATAAGCTAGCTAAACTAGCGCGAGTACCCCCGGAGGAAGCCAAAGCGTGGCTTGAAAAACAAGCCCTGTGCCAGATCTATTTGCCGGCACCACGCTACGTGCCTAGAAGGAGGTTCGGTATTAACATACCTAATAGCATTCACCAGGCAGACCTACTGTTCCTACCCCACGACAAGAGGTACAAGTATGCCTTAACCGTAGTGGATGTAGCCAGTCGTTACAAGGAAGCCGAACCCTTGACCACGAAAGATTCGGCCCAGGTAGCCAGAGGATTTGAACGCATATACAAACGCAGCCCACTGACGTGGCCAACAGAGCTGCAAGTTGACCCCGGACGGGAGTTCATGGGTGCCGTGTCACAACTGCTAGCCAAACACGATACAAAGGTCAGGCGTGGCACGGCCGGAGCCCATCGCAGCCAAGCCATAGTTGAGAGATTTAATAGAACTTTGGCTGAGCGCTTGTTCGGCTATCAGTATGCTAGGGAGATGACCACCCCTGGAAAACGATCGACTGAATGGGTCACGAGGTTACCCAAGGTGGTGTCGGCAATCAACCATGAAGTCACCCGTCTCACCGGTAAGAAACCGGCAGACGCTATCAAACTAAAATCAATAGTTGCAGAGTCGGCCGCTCCATTGCGTGGGAAGGAGAAACAAATACCAGATAGGGCCCTAGTGAGGTATCTATACCAGCCGGGGGAACACGAGGGCGATAGCCGTAAGCGAGCCACCGATCCTATATGGTCAGTCAAAACTTACAACATAGATAAAGTGGATATGAAAGCCGACGAACCTAACTTGTACTACTTGAGGGATGGGCCGGGTAGGGGATTTGTAAGAGAAGAATTATTGATCGTACCGTACGGCACAGTGTTACCTCCTACCAAGGCACAGTAATTACCGCCAACTTTTTTGTAGTAGGGGTAATAGTAGCAAGAGCTAATGACCCAACCAAAGCCTTATTTATTAAATAAGGCTTTGTAGAGACATTTCTTGAAAGTGGTCCAGAACTATCATTCCCTATACTACTGGCAAAGTTCTAAAATATAGGCTATATATTTTGATCTACAAGTATGGTAAAAACAATACTTTTAGAAACTGATTGATATGAACCTTATCTTCAATGCCACTGATTTATTCTTATCCTAACTGAATATACCATCGAATTGTCTTCTCTGTAACAAACATGTCATTGTTAGTCACTTTATTTGGAGATATGGATATAACATGTAACACTTACTATACTTCTGAGGGTAACATGCAAAGAACTCTTTCTTTCATTACAGATAGATCAAAGATTTTTGTTACAATTAAATAGTTTTTCAAATTTATTTCAAATATTTTCTTTCCAGTAACATAGATTGTCTTTGGCATAACGATACTGTCTTTCATATAACAGGACTTGAAAGTAAATGTTTTATGATCTAAAGAGTAAGACACTGTCAGAAATCAATCAGAAATATCAAAATATTCTCTTCAAATCTCCATCAGTGCAATATCTTTATTATGACAGACAGTTGAGGGGATATCAAGAACACTGAAAAGTACCTGCAGATTTCACTTTTTCATCTGACACAGTGTAGATCAGGTTTATTTCATAAACATGCAATCATAGAACTGAATTTTAAAGTGTGTGTAACAAAATAACAGGTAAGGTAGAATTTACAATGCAATATCTTTAGGTATCAATGCATTCTTAAGAAAAATATAAGCATTACTGTTGTTACAGGAAAGACATTGTGGCTTTAACCTAATTAGTTTAATTAGTCTGAACATAATTAAGCCTCAAGTATTGTTGATATGTGAACCTTAACAATGTAGTTTGCCATGTGTAAAAATAGTGATTGATTATTTTTATTTGAATTATGTTGTCATTTGTACACCAAATAGCTGCAACTTTTGAGAATGACTCATATAGTATCAGTTCCGTACCAGACCGCCAAAGTTTTCTAGCGGTAGGGCCTCCTTTTGAGACGTCCCCGATTTTCAGGTTTCCTGTTGCCTCAAAAACAGGTTCCAGGACAAAGCAATCAACGGTTAGATGGAGGTATTGGTACATATATATACCCACTGTACGTGAGACAGGAGAGGTGTTTAATGAAACAGCACATGCACAGAAACAGACAAAGTCTCCTTTCCTCGATATGATCATACAACATGTCACTTGTAATTATACTGAATATTATGAACTAAAAGGGGCTGGTAATCACTTGGTGCTTGTAATGCAGAAAATCTTCCAACAAAATCTCACGTTTTAGATGGTAATACTCGGTTACAAATGTGGTGAATCAAGGACGTTGGTGTAAGGAATGGAATTTGGAGCAAGGAATGGAGCATTGAGATTTCTGTTTTTCGTTTAACTTTTCTGTGTTGCTGTCATCCCTACCCATAATGTAATCTACGTACACCTCAGTATTTTCCCCCTAAGAACAGGTTCGTCATATGTTATATTTGGGATTACGCTTTCTTTGGCTCTGCGGGTTAGGTGCCTTCGTATACAAAGAAAACTGAATTGACAACCGGAGCAACATAATGCCATGATTGGAGAAGCAGAGAGCTGGAGAAGTCAGTTAGTACACATAGGATAGTGAATGGAAGCCAGCCATGTACAAATAAAGGGGGTTACAATGAATGAATTACAGTGGAGGATGAGATCTTTAAACAACTGATTGGGCTTGGTAGAGGAGTGCATCATAAGCAGATGGAATGAATTACCCTTGGTCACGGTTGATAGCGGGCTTGTGGCGTTTGATGTGAATGGTTTCGGTGAGCTTGCGTTTGGTGAAAATATCGGCCGGCTCGTGAAACAACAAGCTAACATTGATACAACCTTCTCAGCGTCCCTAGTCTCAACAACCTCCTCCATGCTAACGGAAGAAAACAACAACAACAACGAAATGTGTTATATATAAAATAAACTGTGATTGTGGACAAAGCTACATTGGCGAAACATCACGACCCATCAAAAACCTAGTCCAAGAACATCGCAGCTCCGCTACTAATTCGGACAGCAAATCAGCCACTTCGGACCACAAAACCCTAATCATCAAATAGAGTGGTCTGACATCACAATCCCAGCCAACAACCAAACGGACTTCACCAAACGCAAGCTCACCGAAACCATCAACCGTGACCAAGGATATTTCATTCCATCTGCTTGTGATGCACTCCTCTACCAAGCCCAATCAGTTGTATAAACATAAGCTTGACAACGGTACAAGAATCAGTATCGAAACGTCGCAATCACGCAGTGAAGAAGTTGTTAACCACAACAAATTTTCCTATTTGTACACCTAAGCTTCTAAAATGCCACTCAAACAGGTCATTCTGTAAGTTCATATTGGAGTGATTTGGGGTGGGAGGTTGCTGTTTCGTGTGTTTATTGCACTGCATGCAACTTTGGCTTGGTGTACGAGTTGAGAGTTGGTCATTAAATATGTGCAAGAGGTCAATATATCTTACCAAAAAAAAAAAAACGGACACAGAATGAGTGCCGGACATATATTAGAAAACGAAGAGAGCCCCTGGGATTTAGCCTGACAGTCGTTTATCCTATCCTGCATTCACGGTTTTGATTGTAATATATTTTTATTTCAGTGAGCAATTCTGTCTTATACATTTCTGCAGTTCTGACCTTGACTACGGCTGTTACTTTTTTTTTACCTCTAGTATTTTTTATGAATTACTATTTATATTAATTCATGATGTAGTCTAAATTTCCCACTGGAACATAAAGTGTTCAGTTATCTTATCTTATCTTTTTGCTTGGCATCATTTCATCACACCATTTCATTACGCCTTCTGTTTGAGCCCATGGGCTCTGACCGCTCACACATTTGTCAATTTTGTCAATACCACGTGGATCTGAAGATATGCCTTGACCATTCACGCTATTCTCAACAACGACACAATGTGTGACACAATAGTTTCTTATTCACTTGTTTACAATGAAAATTGTCTGAAAGAAGGGACCTACCCGTTGATGTCTGAAGCTCGTACCATCAACATGTAAGAACCAATGTCGTCCTGCGTCGGGTGCCATACCACCTGTCTGGTTCCACCAGTTCCTGACGCCAAACTCAGGTTTGCTACTGGGAAACTCGTTAGGTAAAACTGGTTGACAGCTCTAAAAACACAGAAACTATAAATTAGTCATCACAATAAAAGTAAATTTTGTTTTAAAAGGCAAGCATAAGTGAGGCCCTGCGCAGGCTAAACAGGTGGTAAGTGAAGATCCGGTTCACTGTGATAGACATGCATGTGTAAAGCTCCACTTCATTGAGATAAACGTGCATGAGAGAAGCCCCAGGTTAATGAGATAAACGTGCATGAGAGAAGCTCCACTTCATTGAGATAAACGTGCATGAGAGAAGCCCCACTTCAGTGAGATAAATGCGCATGAGTGAAGCACGTGTTAACTAATCAGCCTATGGAATTGTTCAGATTAGGAAATGATGCCTGATGAACGTTCATCTACTCGTAATGCAGTAGCTTGGGTCAACTGCTGTGGTCATGACCTTGACACCTGGAACGTGGTGGCTGAGGACGCTGATCTGTTAGAAAGATGCTCATCTCATGTGAACACATACGGTGATTAGCTGGTTCCTCGCTGTCACGGTTGACGCAATCCAGGTACTGTTGTTGCAGTAGAGGTGGTTGTGGTGAGTCTCTCATATAAGTAACCCTGATGAACCTGTCCAGCGTTGGGGTTGCGACACAGTCATATTGATATTGGCAGGGCATGAGTCAACCCCTGCATCTGATAACGTGTCCATAATCTTGTAATGGTGCTCGGCGACAGTTAGGTGGAGTCAATCGGCCCACTACATATTTGCATTGAGAATCACCCAGTCGTGGCATGTTTTCTTTTTCACTTTCTGTTCATGTTGTGATGACAGACAGATGAAAACACATCGTTCGTCCAACAGTTCATGTTGATATGTGCGACCGCTATGTTGATATGTCTGACTGTTATATAACATGAAAATATTGTCGTTGTTTCTATTACCATAGAGCTCCTACCATGGCATTACCCAGACCATTGCCAGGGCATCATGAAAAATGATACTTTTAAGCTGCTTTGGAATAGGCCCATATGTAGCGTACCAGGAATCCATACCAACCTTCCTCTTCTTCTTCCTTTCTCCTGTCAAGAGAAATACTGAATGCATTTATGTTATGGATTATATAGATTTGTTGTCCCTTTTGACAGCGGAGTGATTGGCAAGGTACAGGAAAACGTTGACAAATATGCGCACCTCGCCTGCAAATGTCTCACTTGCATCCCAAGAACACTAACGTCAAGTACCCCATTGTTCTCGGTGCCCTTGATGTGGTGCCTCCTGATCTCTTGGCACAGATCATGAGTGTACTTGAGGTCTCTTCCGGGAACACAGCCATTTCCCACCCATAACGGTCAGTGTGTCACTTATGTCAAATATGAATATGACATGTAGATTAATATTATGTAATGAATTTAATGATACAGATCAACATCTCAGTATATGTCCAGCTTTGTCAGAGACACAGCATCCTATGGGACATGTTGGCGTGGCATGTTCTTTATATTATCATGTTCGCCGGGCGTGTGATTCTGACTCCGAGGTCCATCCATGGTAGGACCAGGAATATGCAGATGGCGTCGTTGAAACTTTGTGTCACCTGAGAATGTTGATTATTAACATGAAATGAGATTGTAAATATCTGTCCTTGCACAAGATGTGTCAATCCTGCTGTCTATCGAAATCTCCACAGCTATTGCCATGTTGTATATTGTCCAGATCTGAATTGTCTTCCACGATTACCCACATACAAGCATATATACAGACAGCACGTCACGTGCATGATACATATATACAGAGAACACGCACGTCATACTTATATACACATGCATCATACATGTACAGACATCATATGCATCATACATGTACAGACATCATATGCATATACGGACAACAGGTGCGTCATATATATACAGACAGAACGAGCATCATACATATATTCAGACAGCACGTGCACGATACATTTACAGACAATATGTGCATTATACATTTACAGACATCATGTACATCATATATCACATATCATACATATATACAGCACGAGCATCATACATGTACAGACCGCATGTGCATCATACATGTGCAGATAGAACATGCATCAACGTGAACAGACAGCTTGTGCATAGACATAGCACATCGTGCATGGTCAGAGAGCACATGCATCATACATGTACGGACATGTGCATCAGACGTGAACAAGACGTGCATTTTGTATTACATGTATTATACGTATACTGACGCCACATGCATTATACTTACATCACATGGTGTGAAAGGTATGGTATCACGCTTCCTATAACATTCTTTACTTGGACGTTTTGCAGAGGAGCTTAAATGTTTCTGAAACTCTGGTTAACAAACTGTGTTGGTGACAAGGTTCAAATGCAAGCATAATCCCCTCGTACATTCCAACTTCGGTGTGGTTTATGACGCTAGATGGTACCTGTATCCTTGAGCTGCCAGGCTGATGGTCAGAGGGTTGTATGCATCAATTATAAAGCGATGTTGATTTGCTGGTGTTGGATCTACAAATGCAGGCCCATTCCAAATGTTGACTGTGACAATCATGAACTAGAACAAATGATTTCAAACATGTATGGTACAAAGAACATTCGTGTAAGCATTTCTAAAGGTCAATACTACAGTTAATTGCATACTAGTATCATATCGAATAGTTAGGGAGCACTTAGGAATAATAGTATGTAGACTTGGGGAGAAAGCATTATCCGTGGCGATGAATCAGCGTTCTTTGAATGCGAAGGATTGATTCCATTTACAAATGTTTCATGTGTACACTAGAGATTAGGTTTTCGTATTAAATGTTAGATATAAACTTTCATTCTATGAATGGATGTCAAGTCTTATGTTTGGTCTATTCATTTTGCAAATATTTGGTGTTAACTTTTACATTTCATGATTCTCATATTTTTTCAAAGAGGAGATCCATGACCTATCACATTTCACTTTACTTTCATGACGTAAACAGCCAGGTCATGACAGAATTCATGTGGATCAGCCTAGTTAAATTCTTCTTGTTGCATAATTGGTTCGCAAAAATTGCCCAACGGAAAATGCTAAAGGTTCAGTCTTCTGATTTTATTCAGTCTGTAAATTCTCACTTGTACAAGGGTGATATGTTGAAGAAACTTGGCAACGATTCCCTTTTGGGCTACCAGGGGTGTCTGGGAGTAAATGAAGCGACGTGTACAGCGTCAAACTAAATCAAACAACGCAGTCAAATCCTTCCGAGGAAAATCTCTCGTGTTTTCATTATGTTGAAAACACCACCACTGATATGAGATCGTGCTTTGATGGACAACAAACTGTCTGGCCACACGGAGACACTGACTTTCTGTACGCCTTGATATGACGTAAGTTCGTCACATCAGATTCAAACTCCATGTTTATTTTGCATTATATTTTACTAAATTCTCAAATAACTTTTATTTTATGCAATTCCGTGTTATGCACGGTTACTTTACCCGTCAGTATATAACACAACTAACATTCTGGGACACTGACTCTCTTCCTAACTAAGCCTTACCCTTACCTGTATGGATATTTGGCTAAGATATTTGAAGTATGGCTTGAGAGTGGATCCCCCAACAGAGATAGTGTTGCGGTTATAGTCAGCCACAGTGATAGCCAATGCACTAGATCCATTGTTGGTAAAACCAAGAGATTCAAATGCAGTGATCTCAATTCTACAGTTCTGAAAGAAAAAAAATATAAGAATACAGCCACAACGTTTGTCCACAACAATGTTAACATAACTTCAGTAAATATCATTAAAATACAACTACTTACTGAATAAACAAACCGGAAAAGACATTTTGAGAAATGATATCTATTGAAAATGGGTTGTGCAAGGTGTTTCATTTGTAGCATTATGAACTATGTTAAAAATTCTCAAAATACTTCACACACTTAATGACCTTATTTGCTGATCGACAGGTATTACTTTTAGCAATTCTTAAAACACCATTTTCTTGTGTTGTCTTTCTTGCTAGTGGTCTACCCAAGCGCAATCCGTACCCCTCAAGCACGCAACCCTCATACTGTGTCTTAGGGTGCTTTCGTTGGGATTTCCATGGGAAGTATTGTCATGACTCTACCTCAAGTAGAATTATTGTCTTTCTTGATAATACTTCCAAATCCTTATGAATATGTCCTCTAACACTTGCTTATGGAATCCCTGATAGGCTTGGTAGACTGAGAGAGCCCAGATTAGGAAGACAACCACACAACTCACAAACACTGTGGACACTGACGTTATTTCCGGTTTCGTAATGACGTCACTTCCGTTTAATATCTCGTCCACTCAAATGAAGACCAAGTCATATTCCTGACTGGACACAACCAGTATCCATATTTAGTTGTAGTCGACCATATGTATAAGGCACAACTACATGCGGCATGAGAGACTTCTGGTATCACAACTATCAGATACCTAACCTGCATGGTTTAGATCTTCGAAGCTCCCTTAGCACTAAGATATTCATCTTAGCACTAAGACAGCTTGGAAAGTCTAGACACTGGTTTAATATAAACCCATTGTCAATGATGACTGTTTTATGTCTGGCCCCAGGGTTGCTCAAACATGATATTTTGATTTCAGGCAAAATATAATTTTCAGTGATGCTGAACATCTATGGTTCCGAGCATTTTCTGGCAGATATAACAAAATTATTCTTTTTCGGGCGTGCTAGAGCATCTGCAGGTTGATCTTCACTGAGATGTGTCTGGTCAAACTACTGCATTCCGGACTGTCCACTACTTCGTACAGTTCTTCCGTAAGTTCCACGAGGACCTCTGAATCTGTAGTCACAAGCAAGTACAAGGCCGTTGTTCATGGCAACTGTTAGGGGGGATTTCCTAAGGATTAGTCCCCAGTGCGGGATATTACAATTTGTTCACTGGTCCCGAGAGGGGCATGGGTTGATGTACCCTTGATGTTTGATAATGTTCATTGAGCGCGAAGAAAACATCGCGGGTACGTCAACCCATTGGCCCCGAGGAACCACTGAACAAGGTATCCATCTTACTGAATGTCTCACTGTTGACTTTGAACTGTTTGAAGCGTGGACATCGGGTCGTACACTTCACCCAACCTGTTTGAATCAAACGATTCGAATCTTACACCATGCTGTTTTTTACAAGCAGGAATTATGTTAGCAAAGTCGCCGCGGTGTAATGCGCCTTCTTAATATTCACAGGGACTACATTTTGGTAAAAATAATTTATTGGAATGCGAGGCAAATCTTTTCGTAGCCATCCCTTCCATCGATTTCCAGAAAATCAGAAAACGACATTTATGTGTAAAAGTAAGATAACTAATGATACTGCTCTCATCTCTTGGATGTTGATGTCTGTTTGAATATGGACGTAGGGATATGCTTCCTGTAGATCTGTGGAGTTCATAGAATCCCTATAAAACTTGTCTGTGTGAGGGTCATATGCACTCCATCCCAAAATATAAAAAGAAACGTGGTTGGTCGTCTTAGGTAGTTCCTGCTCAGGATGTTCAGATCTGAAATGCTGACCACAAATCCTTTTCTTATGAAAGCGATGTTAAAGGTAAGTCTGTGTTGTTTGTCCTAATCATGAAGTGATGAGCATCACAGGCGATCTAGATACTTGATGGGCAAGTCATTCATTGAAGTCACTCAGGTTTGGTTTGAAAAGATTACTGTGGCTGCTTGCGTTTCCGTTTGCTGTTGAACGTTTAAGCCGATGCCTGTCTCTTTCAATAAGATAAAGTCGTGGACCAGGACTTCTGCAGCTAATTGGGCATTCCCTGAAATATGCAACGTGGAAATCATGTTTGGAAAGGGGAGCTTCCAACCTTTGTATCTGTCACAAATTCTTCTTGGCACGTCATCGCTGGCATGGATTCCAGAAAACAGCAAGGTCAGATAAATTATTGGCAAAAGTGTATCAGGCCGAATGTGTGCTGTGACAATCGGCTGTTATGAAGCATGGGTAGTTGTACCTCTGACCGTGCAGTTTATGCTACCAATGATGAATGCATTCCCTGCAATCCATGCGGTTGTCTGTATCGTGGTGTTGCATAATTGTAACAGTGGTCAGTGTTCTACAAGCGACCCACGCGGTCTAGCTGTTAATTGCTGCTGATGGTCAAGACCCCCAATTCCAACTCCTCAGTGTTGAAACGGTAAACCCTTATCATTTTTTGGAATTAAGAGCTGACTCTCCATTTTCAAATTCATACATGGCCAAATGATTATATGAAAATGAAAGAGCAAGATCTCATCAGAAAATGTTTCAAGACCCAAATGACCATGAGAAAGAGTACCTGGGCACAAACTCACCACTAGTGAGTGACTTAAAAGAAACACCACAAACATACATCAAAACGAGTTCTTTGTGAAAGAAAAGCCATTTTCAGTTGGACTTTTTCTGGCAGACGTTTCATATTGCTCGAGTCACAGCACATGGGGGAAATATGTACCTTGACTTTCTTCCAAAGATTCAGTCAAAATGTTTTGCCTTGCCATAGCATTACTAACAAGCACATCGACGCTTCCAACTGAAACAGTTGTCTTGACACTACGTTTGCCAAACCTGCAACCAAATCTGATTGCAAATCAAGAGTACTCAGTGATGTACTAGTCTCCAATTATTATTATTTTACAGATTAAGATTGAAATGCAGCAGAGAGGGTTCGGGTGATCCTGGCACAGTCAGGCTGGTCAAGCTCATCATCAGCTCAGGACCGAATGGGACTTCTTCCAGGAAGCACTGCCTAGTCGAACCCATCAAGAACTTTCCAGAGAATATGGAGGCTCCCCAACACTGCAGCCTTCTGCATTACCCAGATTGTCAGAAGGGCTGCGCTCCCGGTGGAGAACCCGGGCACTCTCTTGATCTGCGCTAACAGATCAGGAGGTACCAAACCAAGGGCACCTAGAACAATGGGGAGCCTGCCGACAGTGTACTTGGGATGCAAGCGAGACATTTCAAAGGCGAGGTCTGCATATTTATCATGCTTTTCCTGAATCTTGCCAATCACATTGCTGTCAAAAGGGACAGAAAATTCTATGATATAAATAATTTCATTGGCTTTATCAAAAAGGACAAGATCATGTTTGTTAGCTGGAGTCCCAGATTTTCTTTAAACGAGATTTATACACGGCCCAAAGTTTATCTTGAATTTGGGCATTCTGGAGCTTGTCTCGAACTTGCATTCCAAGATAGGTGTAGGCCTGATCTTCCACAAGATGCTCAATAACGTCTCCCCCCTTATAACCTTACCGATCCATCATTAGTTACCTTGCCATGTTTCAAATGGAGAGTATTACATTTGTCGAGTCCAAATGCCATGCCAATATCGTTAGAGAAGGACTCGACAAGGAGAACCTGTTCTTTCAAATTGGTCTCTCATTTGGCAAGGAGCTCGATGTCACCCATGTAGAGGAGATGAGTAAGAGGTGTTGGGGATCTGTGCTGAGGAGGTAACCTTCCTCCCTATTGAGCAGGAAACTCAAAGGATTTAGAGACAGACAAAAAAGCAAAGGACTGAAGGCGTCCCCCTGGAAAATTCCCCTTCTGATTGGAATAGATTCTGAAGTCTGCACCTCTCCTTGCGAGTACATCTCAAGTTGAGTCGACGAGCAACTCATTAAAGACTTGAGTAAATCAAGTAGTCGGTCAGGGAGGTCAATACACTAAAGAGACTTCAGAATCCATTCGTGAGGGACAGAGTCGTATGCCTTTTTGTAGTCTATCCAGCACATGGAGAGGTTGCGGTGGTATGTTTTAGCCTCTTCCAAAATCATTATCTGTACAAGAAGTTGATCCTCGCACCCCCAACATCCCTTTCTTGCCCCCTTCTGCTCTCTGTAAATTATCTCATTGGACGAGCAGTAAGATGACACGAGGTTTGTCAAACACCCCGTGAATAATTTATATTGAGTATTCAAACACGTGATAGGGCGGAAGTTTTTGGGATCAGTCAAGTCTCCCTTTTCGGTCGATAAAGCTGGAGTATTCATTATCTGTTAGGTCTATCGTATCAACGCACATAGTGTTTGTGTGTGAAAAGCGCAGAATGACTGTTCATAAGCTTGCCTGGTTATATGATGCACATGTTGTAACAAAAACCATAGCCATGTTATCATTCTTGTACTGTCAGGCAGGCTGTTACTTCAGACCTCTCCCCACATAAAACATATCTTTGGAGTGATGGAACGGTTGACGCCTGCGTGTAAATCTCTACACAGCTGGACAGTGGAACTAACGTATCCTGGAACAGTCACATTTAGAAGCATTGGTCCGCGAATACCAGGGACAAATAATGTTTGTACACAACGTCACTGCATACTCAATGTTCTCCACAAGTACTACACACTGCTATTCGATGGAAATGTACGTATACCATTTGTGGTATTACATTCATCATATCAACAAGAATAGCACAATGTGCTTACTCATAACTTCTCAAAGAACACTGTGTCGCGATTTCACAGAGTGATAATTTCAGATTGTCATTCACCGTATGGAAAATGACACTGAATGCCCTAGACTCACCACCTAATCGATGTCGTCATTACTACATTACAAACAGTGTTGTGTCTGTGGCAGATTAGACCGTCTCCAGATCGGTAGTTCCGACTGAACTGGTTTTTACACGTGGCAGGCGGACTGGCCATTTTCGTACACATTTTATAACATTTTATACGGCACCGTTGTCGAGCTCAACGACACCCGTGGAAACGTTAACAAAACAGTTGGAAGAACGCCATCCCTTCAGATCTGGCCAGTCGGGTTGCCACCAATGTTTCCCAAACAACCCTCCTACCTCTACCAGACAGTTGTACTGTCTAAACGCAGCATGGCTCCGTTTGTCAACAACAACAAGCATGACCATGATCTTAGGAAGAAAACAATCCACTTTGGTCAGTGAAACACTTTCCATCTCTAAGTATCTTCTGCTGTACTGCCCTTATTCAGGGTCGTGTTCAAACACCAATGGGTTGTGATATCGTGTGTTATATTGTATGATAAAGTCCAGTTTTCAAGCGTATAATTATGATGAGTATGATGCAAATGCTTTTCAGTGTTTAAAATAAAGTGCCCCTTCCAAAGTCATTAACTGTCAACAAAGGCCCGTTCTAATTTCTGAAAAACGGAAACCAACATTAATAATAGTTTCAAAGACATTATAGAAACTCTGAATATAGATGCCACTCAAGATAACCTAGCCATGCTATACTGCGATTGATGTGGGCAAAACCATAGAATGGAGATATAAACAGAGTTGACACACACCTGAGAGTGCTTAATAACTTTAGGGACAGACACTGAAAATGTATAGGACCGATAGCTGACGAGTTTGTTCAAAATGTACATACTTACAGTTGGCCATGGTTACCCATCACTATCAACATTTATGAACTGTTAGAACACAACAGGACAATGTTGCAGTGACATTTCCGTTTCATTATTGTAAGTAAGTATAAAGATTTGTAAAATGAAACCCAAATGTGCGGGAGCCAGATAGAAAATGTGATTATTTTCCGGTTGATTCAAAGATATGTCACTATGACGGTATTGTAAGCACTTTCGGGTTTACAAAGGCGGTTCGAGTACAAATCTAGCAAGCACATGGTGTCATAACATATATAGTGAAACAATGAGTGGAGAAAGAAAAGTACCTTATGAATAGTAACATTTGGCGTTGGTGATATACCTCCAGCTGTAACGAATGCAGCTGCCTCACAATAAACTGCATCACCGTCAATATCTACAGCAGCAAGATCGATAACTGACACTTGGTTTAATGGCAGTCTGAAAATGAAAACATATTTGGAATTATCGAAAGACTAATATCTAATTTTTTATCTTTATACATGTAACAGTTCAATTTGAAAATTTCATCTGCCAAAGCTATATTGGTAATTATGAATACACCCACTCCAGTGCGAAAATCAAATTACATTGTCCTGATTTATCAATGTGGCAATGGGCCTTTGGGAGGTGTGGGATTAAGCCATGGGGTATCATGATAAGAAGAGAATATAATGAATATGAATATAACTTTCATTTAATGTATGGTCGCAACTAAGCTAAGATTTCAATGTTTATGCATGCGTAGTGAGGAATTCTAGTAGAGAATTCAACTGATAGAGACGTAATAAGAAATACAGAAGCGATGAAAGGTTTGGCTGTTAAAACCTATCTACCCCTTAAGGAGGTGCCATGTCAGAGCCGTGTCGTTGCTGCAGCTGCAATATGCTGAAGGCAGTTCGTTAGACATCGTATTTTCCATGCTTTGTGTTCTAGTTTATCTACCTGACACTGACACACCTGCTTGTGGTCATTTGGGTTAATTGGCCCTTCTTTTCAAATTAAGCTGGTCAAATATTAGAAATAACATGACCCTAACGCCACTCATTGCCCTGTTTACCTGTAAACAGGCTTGAACATTGCCCTTGGAGTATTGTTGGGAATACCTGTGTCGTTGCGGATATGTGGTTGGAGTTTGATCTGAACTTCTGACTTTGGTGATACGATCTTTCTGTCTTCGAGATACGGCCTCCACGCCGGGCCCACGAATCTAGGGGAGTAATTTCATATTAATCTCATACTACTGTTGATATGTTTGGGGATCATACCGAACAACACATAACTTTGAACTACAGGAAGTACTAGTCTGTCATGCCGACCCTAATAGAAACTCATCCAAAACAGCCCGTGCATGTCTAGAAATCCACAGTTCTGAAAATGAAGAATGTGCCTGGGCTCTTTTTCATTTCATTTTATGATTATACTTTAGAAACTCTTTTGGTTTTTTCTTTCTTTCTTTCTTTCTTTCTTTCTTTCTTTATTTATTTATTTATTTATTTATTTATTTATTTATTTATTTATTTATTTATTTTGTTTTTTGTTTTGTTACCTTGTACTTGAAATATGTTTTTGTTATACATAATGCCTGCAAATCATGTGACAAAGTGACTTAAATGTTATTGTAATTGTTCTGTAAGCTATTTGACCCATAATACCTAAATTATCAATTTTGAATCTTGAATCTTGGTCTCATGTCTAAGACTAAGTATTATGTATTTGCATCAGCTGTTGAACGTCAGATCAACATAGATTTAGTTAGATAATTGGCCAAAGCACCTCGTCACGTCATTTACCATAAAGGTTAAACACATCAATAGTACGTGCATCTTTTCGCTGACAATCCCGGAACGGCCAAGAAATATTGCTAATGAAATTCGGTTCGTCCCATGCCATCCTTCCTGCATGGCAGCGCCAGGTTCTTTGAAAGGGGTCGGTGGTGGTTTATGCCATGTCCAAAGATATTCCGGTGGTCTAGGCACTGGTCATGGATGGTCAGGTGGTCATGTTTTCCTGCTGGACGTTCTCAGTAACAATACCAGCCAGTTGTCGCTACACGTGCACCGTGTCGATCGACGCATATGGTGATTACAATCTTCTGATTACTGACACTTTTCTGTATTGTTCAACATTCCAATTATACAAAATTAACGTGTTTGCACGAAATTCATAACAGGTTTAGCATGGAATTTCTCAATCATTTTCTAAGTCCATATGCAGTCATTCAACTTGTTTTCCAATTATTATCGCCTTGAATATCAAATAAAATAGTCCTTTCTTGTTTAATAGTAATTATTTTTTCATGATAACTGGTTGCACAATCTGAAGTGAATTGAGTGGATGGCTTTTATTTAGTGCTTTATTCCACCTACTGAAACGTCATAGTTAGTCAATGACAGACACGTCTTTAATCACCTCACTGGTAAATTGAGAACTTATCTTAAAAACAGTATGTGTAATTTCGTTTAATGTGCAATTAGGTTGATGTAGCATGACAACAAGGCCCAGATATAAATTTGCAACAATATCATTGAACAATAATTTCTATTTCGAGGCATCACATGACGCATTTAAACGGGGATTGACTACCAAAGCACTATCGAGAGAATGTACTCACAAAACTAGTGAGTGTGCATACCAAAGAGCAACTTGATATCAATCGTAAATTCTTACGAAATGTCGGTGTAGTCAGCGGCCATATCGACATCGTAGTCAAACTCAGTCACTTCAAGCTCCCAGTCATCTTGCTTGCTGACGGACATCACGTAGCTGACACTGTTGTTATTCATATAGTCGGTGATATCGTGTGAGTAAAACATATTGCTATACCCTATCTTGTCAAACCATTGTCCCAAATATGTGCTGTTGGCCCCGTCAAGCATTTTATGTCGTCGTATTGTGTTGTTGTAGTTGATTTCGTTGAAATCGCATCCCGTGCCACATGGGCCATAACCCAGCTTCCAGCCGCTCAGTACAACCATGTGCATTTTCTGTTTCACAAGAAATACAAAAAGATGTTACAACTGATCCTTTCTAGGCAGAATTAAAATATATTTGATATCATCAAGTTTTCTCCACTTGAATTTCTATCTAGCTTTAATATATACTCTTGCTTTTAAATGTGTAGGTAAATATTATTTCGATTATGCATGTATAACAGTTGCAAAATGTGTATATTTTTACCTTAAATTATTCAGATATTTCTCACCGAAGTCAGTGTTATATTTCGTACATTTTGTTAAAGCATTAACTTTGTAGCAGACTTGTTATCGGCAACTTGCGTAACTGACAGCTATCTATGCTACTGCCATCGCCCCATGCCGCTATAAGCCTGATTGAGTATACACTCCAGTTTTTGTACTGACTGCTCCGACCACAACTTAATGGTCAAATATTCACGCCTGTACACGCTGTAAAATTAGAAAGATGTAGATGTGGAGACTTAACCACGAACATCACTGGTTATTACTCAACGTTTCCGACAATGCACGGCTAAAGCAATTATAATCTCTAAAGCTATCTGCCAAAATTGAATAATATCTAGATGCCACAACTTTTCAAAAGATAGGCAAAGCGTCGTCTCCATTTCAGGGTAACTGGTTATGCCATACAAGCATAGGGTTCAGCTATATAAGCACCAGGGTCTGAAACATACATCAGTCTCACCCTGGAACCCTTCTGTTTGTATTAAGGTAAGCCATAGCTACTTAATGCTTTGCTGTTTTCATATTTTTGCTTAAAACGCGCCTTACTTGAACAATGAACCTAGTTCTGCACGTTATCAAAGTCATGTTCTAATCTTGTACCTTGGCCGCGCTGTTATGATTAATGTAACTTGGTATTATTACTACGATAGTTCTGTATACCGACACTTTGTAAGACTGATATAGCTATAACTTAAACACACAATTCGGCTGTATGACAGGCATGGTTTACAAGTTAGGCTTCTATTATACTCTATTATATTATGTATTGTCACTTGCTAGGAATGAAATTTCTTCTTGTTTGCATTGAACGTTTTAAGATTAAAGCTGTTTGATACAGTACCATGAACGTCTGGTTGACCCGTTTAACGTACTGACTACTGATGGAGCCGCCGCTGAACACCAGGTTTACTTCACTTCCGGTGGTGATAACCAACAGGCTAACTGCCAGTACCACTGCGATTATTTGCATGCTGTAAAGTTAAAAGTAAGAATTAACACTTCCGCCATATTGGAAAGTGTTTACAAAATCACGCTTCGCGAAACCAGTATTGAGACACCTATTAGGGCCGTCTCCTGTTCTCGCGGTAAACACATTTTTTGCCGAGATCGCCCATGCGTGATACTTAGCGGTTGTTTGCATCATTGTCCGGTTACTATGAAGTGGCCCACGTCAGTGAATTATCAAAATTATGCAGTCTAATGAATATTCGTGAGTTTTAACAAACCTGGAAAAATCGTAAGTTTTTTTTCCCCGCCAGAGCCGACAGGAAACCTCTTCCTTACACTTCATGACGGTACTTCCTCGAACGTTATGCAACGAGAATGGGAGACGCCTCGATCGAAAAGTCAGGGGCCGACGACCTTGTTTTTCATCGAGTTTTCCATCGGTGTTAGTCTCTTCATTTAAAGATAACATTGTCAAGCATTCATAAGAAAAGAACTGTTTGTATTATTTTTTTCAGCCGATATCCGTAAGTACCGCGAGAATAGGAAACGCCCGTATACATCAAGTATATTTCTTACTCATCTGCTTCACTGAATTCTGCATACATTTTAAACTCAAATTACATCAAAATTTGTCATCAATACCAACTGTCTGGATAACATAAAACGAAAGGTAATCGGTGTGAAAACGAACGCTGTGTTCGAAAGACTGTGCTTGTTTCAAATGTAAACAGGAAACATTCCGAGTTTACACTGTGAAGCATTTACTGAAATCTTCCGGCATCCAACCGTCTATTCATTGTTTTGAATGGCTCACTACCTTTAGAATATATATGGAAAGAGCATCGTAGCAAGATTTAGTAAATTATAAACAGATATAATGCAGTGATTAGATAATTCGCGCAACGTGACGCCATGACAGACGCAAAATCACGCAGAACGACAACGGTACGTCTCATCATATCTTGCTTCTCTTACTTACGGTGAAAACGATAAAAACTTATAACAATGCACAGTCAGATTCGTTGTGATTACTTACACATTTATGTACAAACGATCATGGAATCAAGGGAAAAGTCCTCGCAAAATCCTGTTTACCTATGTGATCGGTATTGATGTCATACGTCAACATTGATATTGTTGCATTAGGCAATTTCTTTGCGGTGAAGGTCGGTTGAACAACAGTAAACACACTCGCTCTGTCCTGCCGATTAAACGTTTACTATGATTTCACTGTTATGATGTATATTTTGATATCTACATGTAGCTTTGTACAATATCATATCATACGTGGATATAGCGCATACGTTTTCATTCTTCCAATTGTTTGAATAATATTTACACAGGACACTGACACATTTAGTGTAGTATAAATGAAGGCTTGTGAAAGAGTTATCTCCCCCGAATTTACGAAGGTCGCATATCCCTACTGAAATTTGTTCGATTTTCATGAATATCATTAAGAAATAATCTCAATCTTTAAGTCAATTACTTATCACATTCAACAACTTAAGTGTTAATATGTCTGCTACACTTGGAAACAGCTTAAGATTTTTGTCGATGTTTTTTGTGCGTAATTAGGACTTTGAAATTAGGCCTGTCAAGTTTTTTCATAAATTTCCAATGCACTGATAGTCACTACCGCTTGTCACATAACATCACGCAAAACGCTTTCTAATGCAGACAATCAAAAACACAAAGAGGAAATGATTCTCTGAAAAAGTGTGAAGGGTAATATGTGTTGTTGGAGCAAATGTTTTGGGTTTTTAAAAAAAAAAAAAAAAGCTACGTAATTTGTCATTTTAAAATAATGTTTTGGTACCGGTGTTGAGTGAAACAATTACCCCATGATAAATCATCCATGCTTTGGAATATATAAAACAATGACTCCACATTTTACAAAAATATGTTTAATGACAATCGATGTCAACGCAAAGCAAATGTCATTCTCAGCATCCATGTAATGCATTTGAAAAACTTTGAAGTGAATTGCTTTTACGTTATGATAATATGTGACCTTTTAACATAACATTCACAATAAGAGTTTATTAAGAATTCTGGTTCTATGAATATTATCATTAGAGTCGTTTTTTGTACGCTCGTTTCGTTCTCTGCTGATTATCTTGCTGAAAAACTCTATTCTGCTTTTCCACCACCTGTTCCCATGAGCGTAATCCTTTTTGATTTCTTCCTGTGAAGAAGTGCTTTGTGACAACGTCATTGAACTTCTCCAAGCCATGTTGGCTAAACTTGATAATATTGCCATGAAGTTTTACCAGTTCCGATACATGGTATCTAGGGCTGTGGATATACATCTCGACACTAGTATACGTCGACAAAGGTCTGACACGATTGCTGAACCTTGTCAGCAATCCCATCCGGATAAGGTGACTGGTTTCTCAACATTTTGTTGAGGTCCCTAAACCCATCCTAAACACTATGCATTTGAGATGCACGATCAGTATCATCCAACAATAAATGCGCTTGGAACTTGTCAGGGAATGTAAGTTTCTCTGGACCTTGAAAGTCTCTGAATTCAAGACGTTTTGAGTCTCTCTTAACGGTAAACGTACTCTAACCGGGCAATATGCTTCAACTCTGTTTTGTCCAGGCAATTAGAGGTGTTATGCTGTGCAATATTGTCAAGCGTTATAAGTACTGCAATCAGGAGATTGAAAACTTTATCTATGACTCTAAGGTGCAAATGATCCATTACTACATAAGATGGTGGAATGCACGGGAATAAAGGTGGGTTAGTTACTGAGGAACGTGTAACTGCGGGGCAGGGTTGGGAAGAGCATCGACAACTCATGGTACGCCCTCTGAGATATTTTAAAGGAGTCCAGAATGTATATTAATGTGTTTAAAACATCAATTTCACTCTCTGTGATGCTACTGGTATCCCCAGTTTGATCTTGTCCGAGGATATGAATTACTTCTTTCTTCCCGTTTCTTCCTACATTAACAGCTACAACCCTACATCCCTGAACCTCTAAATCACTGGTTCCTGATTTGATGATATTTTCGTCACATTTCCGCTTTTTTCTGTTGTACGAATTAGAACAGTCTTTCAGAGCTTTCCTCTTTTTTATTGAATGATACTTAGCAATAACTGATTGACAGTATTTTAGTTTCTTCTCGCTGGTTTCCAGTTTCTTTTTAAGCATCAAGTCATCTTTGTCCCTTTTCTTAACATAATCAACAAAATTTTCCTCATCAGTCTTTAACTGAGTTTCCTTTTCTGCGATAACAGACTTCAGGGTTTCAACATTCTGTAAAGACTTGTGTTTTTCTATCATAACAAAGCAAGAATACTTGGATGATGACAATGTTTCCTTATACCTCTGAAAATGAGAACCACCTTTTACTCTGGCAGAAAGTCCACCTTTCCTTAGTCTAAACAATTCATTCCGTAACCTGTTTAAATCTTTGTCAGAAGCTCTGAAGATTAAACCAAGCCTATCTTAAAGAACTATTTTGAACTCTTTAACCTTTAGCCTGCTGAATTAATTTCAGCATAAGGCGCTAATAAGAGGGTGGGTGATTTCAAACACTCAGTGCGTCACTAAATAAGGGACAACTGAAAAAATATTCAGCTCATTAATACTACATACAAAAATAAACATTATTATCAAAAAATATCCAGGTAATTTCAAACGTACAGATAGTAATTACAAGACAAACATAAATATAGTAAATCTTCCTGAATTACTCAATTGGTAGCCGGATGCGTTTTATACTAGGAACCGTATAAATTGTCCAATTATCGCAAACCGATTTCAATATTCGTATTACTGATATTTCATAAGAATCTGACTTTAATTTCGTATATTTGTATCGGCAAATATCCGCGCGACGACAAATTAAAAAATAATTCTAAAAAAAAAATAATCGAAAACGTTCGTCGTAAACAAATAACATTTTCGATGTCATAACAGGTGTTACTGAAATGGCACTATTACGTTTATTTAAACGTGTCATGTAATGAAAATAGCAGAATACAATACATGATTCATAAGCATTCATGAGTGCAAATATCAAGTTTTATGGTTCATTAATTTTTGCACAAACCCACAAAAAGACGGTGTTAAATCGTGTTACGCATACTAAAAAACAAACATGGCGCGCTTGTCGAACTCCTACATAAAATATAGCTTTTTTGGTCAGAAGAAAGATTACAGAACTCTTCTGTGTAAGACCTGGTGAAAGAGGGAGAATTTCTCATTCTACAAGTGTTCCATGTATCATTTTCCGTTTAGTATGACGAAAGACGGACGAAAATTAAGATCGTGAAATCTAACTTGTTTTCTGCAAAGTGCAAAGGTCACCGGATCTGATGTCACAGACGGGGATTGCCTGATGAAATTCATTCGCTATTGAATATGAACAGAAAAGGTGGAGATATTTCGTCTGAATTTAGCACAAATAACTGTTTAAAGTGACTAATCAGAGCTCATAGAATTTTCTTGGTGTATTTTTGACTATATAATTCGCACATAGCCGAACCAGTTTGACCTTGTATGCTCCCGTGACCCGGAAACAGTAGTCGATCAACACTGCAGATGCAAGTTTTTCAGTATCTTTTATTTGAATTTTTGTTCATATTAGGCACATTACTTTATTGTCCACTGAATATAAAGATAGCAAAGATATAATTGTGATGCATGTTGATCCCAGCTTATTCTTTTTTTCACATGGTCCAACACAGAAACGTGTACAAACATCATTCTCAACAACAGGTGCGCGGATATGGGCGTGGCATTTGTGTTTCAAAATAACATTCATGCTTTTCTTTTTATGACGATGTAGTGTAGTAAGAACTGCAGTATACATGTTTTATAAACAAAAATATATCTTCAGTTATAGTTTCACATGAAATCGGAGATGATTTGATAAAAATTGCGTTCATATTACATGATTGGGAAAGTTATATGTCTCACTTTAGAACAAGTTGAATTACATTCATAATTTTATGCAATGAATTAACGTTCTTGATGAATAATTATGATAGATTTGTCAATGCTTTATGTTTCATAACTGGTTACAACTTTAAATCTTTTCATATACTTTAATATGTTAAATGATATTAATAATATGACAATTATTTTTCTCTCTCAAATAGACAAGGGCAAAGACACTTAAAATCTGTCAATGCATTAGTAACGTGTAAATAACCAAATTTTAATTAATGTCTTTCAGTAATGTGGAAAGCTGACAGTTTTGCACAATTTTTTATTACAACTACATGTATGCCATAAAATATATGGATAGATGTTACAAATTATTTTGTGTATTTTATTTCTTCATAATATCGTGCCAAAATGTATATCAAATACAAATGGGTGATGAGTTATTTTTGTTTTCAACAGTACCACTTTGTTTGCTGCATTATTTTGAATCGCACGTGACAAATAATGTCAATTATGTTGTTGAAGTAACAGTACATGTAAATTTATCATAAAATGTTATCATTTGATAAAAAAGAAACCATATACATATAAGAAGTTATATTGTCTCTGGTGAAAGTAAACAGGCTTCATATTCTGTAAATATATATTATTCTACCTTATTGTCTTTTCCTGGGTTTAGGAGCAATGTCACAATATGAAATGGGTCCAATGAACTTTCAAGGATTGTTTCTGTTTGCTGAAGTGTCTGATGGTGATATACTCCATTATTTAGTGTTCAATAGCCTAAACCATCATGAAACAAGAAACATGAAGAACGGTCTTCCTTGAATAACAAAATGCCAAGGACTGAGCAGTCTTCCGTTAAAGATCTGGAAGCATTTGATATATATATATCTTTGCCATATACACATGGCAATGAAAAAAATCCAAATTGAAATCTTAAAGAATAGCTCCAAACTGGACAACAAAAACCACTCACTGCAGAGCTCAGTATTAGGAAAAAAGAAATTTACTTGCCACCACATGATTACCTTGATGCCAAAGACTAACATAGGTTGCACCTCCTACTCAACACTTAATTATCTGTCACTTGTAGTTTTGATATTCCATATTCAAAACATCACTACAACAAAATTATTCTAGGTCTGGTATGATAATTTCATATTACTTCATGAAATTTCATCACAAGAAAAAAATGAGTCTGTCTTTCGATCACTGTCAGTGTAATCACTGCTCCAAGAGTTTGGATCATCAGTCTGTTTCCCAGATGAAGTCTGTTTTAACAGTAAAATATGAACATAGACAGTGTGCAAGTAGGTAAAAGGTATGGCCATAAACATGAGGTACATTTTGCAGTTCAGATTGCACTAGTGCAATATCTAAAAGCTGTATGGAACCACGGACTGAGCCACATGACATGATTTTTTTTTATACAAATATGCACACACGTCAAACAATTTGATCTGAAACATTACCTGCATTATACTAGGCAGAATTAACTCCGAAAGCTCTGCTGTTTGGAGTAACAAAATAATTTCAATTTTGCTCCAAATTCGTGAACAAAAGATGTGATATTTAGCTGTTTTAATGTCTAAAATAAATACTGATTCACAAAGACGATGACAGTTGTTTTCTAAGCAGTAATTAATTTTTATGAAATACATTTACTGTACGTTACATTCTCACACTAGCTCTGGTTTCTTCGTTTCTGCAAAAGGAAAAATGATTTTTTTTCATGACATCTTCAATCATCAAAATTGTACTTCTTGTAGCGATATACACAGAAGACTATTCTGTTATTGTTACGACACACTGACAATTTATATGTCTCCCCGTGTCAGAACATTCTTTGAAAAAAATAGACCGCGAAAATCATCGACTTCGGATTTGCTAAACTAAAGATCAACACATTGACGGCTAACTTCAGGAGAAATACTACAACACAAGCAACAAATGACAACTGCTATCGAACACAACTAACAGTAAATGACTGAGGATGACTGAAAGGTAATTTTGGTGTATAGTATGGATCTTACGGGAATTTGAATCAGTTTAGAAAATGTATCAATGGTCGTTTTCCAACTCGTTCACATTTTACTTCCACGAGTGCCATGCCGTGTACGTGCTTCCGGTTTCATCAAGGGTGGGTACAATTACAAATATTGTGATACCGTTTCATGATCTGCATTATATAGGTTTTGAGTCGTTTTCTTTCAATGTATATGTGTTCAGATTCTGCTTATGAACGCATATTTTCAAACATCCTTCGTATCTTGTCACTTAAAAAGACGGCGAGTTTGGCCACGCCCTTTCGGGTCACCAACGACTGTCAACTTTGTGAATGTTGGAAGGTTTATCAAACCAAATCAAAATAAAATCGCTAAATCTGGTAATTTCTGTGCAGAGGCAATAACATTTACCTATTCACACCGTGTAATTAATTCCAGATAAAATAATTGGATATGTCAAAAGGATGGCACATTTTCTTCGGCATCACGATACATGTGGAGTTGTTTGTTTACCGCCGTTGCCATGATCGTTTCTATTCGTCCAATCGATGATATAACATTGAGATTGGTTTTGTTTATATTTAAGTGAGCCGAAAGTTACTAATTTTTAGAAAATGGGAAACTTATGAGCTTTCTCTTCGTCAAGGAACAAAAAATATCGACTAAACTATCAAAAAATATTTCATTATGAAGAAAATATTAGACTGGGTACCACACGGCGTGGTGCGCTGGAAGTCAACAATGGCCGTTATTTTCGACTGCGTGTCGAGAAATTCGGCGATCTCATTTTTAATTCGCGGGCGTTTCGTTTTAAGGTATATAAACGTATTGAACATTACATATTTAAAAAGGTGAGAATTAGCACATTCCATACATAATTCATATGACACGTAAATCCGACTCGTTGAATAATTATTGCAAGTTTTATTTGGAGATGTCATTATCCTGCACTCCTGTCGAATGGGTTCGACGGTAGCATTGAGAGGATTAACAGTATCTAAGGTCAAAGACTTTGACCAAAATGTCTCTGTAAGAAGAATTTCAAACTATGTTAACTTAGATATTACCACCATTAGATATTACCACCATTAGATATTACCACCATTAGATATTACCACCATGTGTCCCAAAAGAAAACAGTATTAACAGCTTTCAAAGAAAACGGAGGAAACACTTTTCTAAACAAAAGCTACCAAGGTATGTCGTCTATTAATAAAATCTCCCCAGGACAGAACCAATAATGTTATCTCAAGACCAACCTCTAGCCTAAATATGAACACAGCATGAAACACATGCTTAAAACTGACCTGTATTTCAGATATATCACAAACAAAAACTACCAAGGTATGTCATCTGTGAATAAAACCTCCTCAACAAGACAGAACCATCAATGTTATCTCAAGACAGGTGCCAAACTCTTGCATGAATATGAACATAGCATGAAACACATGCTTAAAACAGACCCATATCACAACGTTTGTAAAGTACAATGCATATTATCTTAAAATAACACAATGGAACAGTTGAATTATTTGAACTGCAGATCTGTCTCTAGTATATAAACTGTCTCTAGTTTATAATACATCTTCATTCAGGAGATTCTGGAAGATGCCTATGTTCCCGGCAACTTTTACAAATGTAAACACCATGACTTGTGGTTTGGTTACATCTGGTCCCACATGATCTGGAAGCAATATATAATCCTTTATGGGTTTTGGTATTTTCTAGTAAATCCACACAGTTTGCGACTTTATGAACACGTTGTCACTGGCTTCGTTAAGAATCTAATAGTCCCACCCTACGCCTAGTATGCGATCAAAGTCTGATCTACGCCTGATTGTGTAGACAGTTTTTGACTTTGTTATTTTGTGGGTTTCGCCGTTGCCAGCTAGCATCTCGAATTCAGCAGCATCTAAATTCATTTGAAGCCTGATTGATATTTTGGAATCACTACTCACTGTCACCAAGAGCTGCTCCTTAAGATGTAGTTTCAAGTGTGCAAGAAAGCTGCTTTCCGGAGGATACATACGACACAATTCACTGTATCGTTTTACTTAATCAAACTTCATGTCACCCGACATAGTGCACCTTACGGGAGTAGGAGGTTACAGGAGTGACATGTACCAAGTAAAATCCCTCCTCCCAGTAGGGGGTCTCCGACGAACATCTTGAGTAGCGCGGGAGTGGGGAACTGGCAAGATAACTGAAATTGTATTAATTTAAATGATTTGATTTGCCTCATAAACGAAAGGATAGTTTGATTTAAATTCATGACACAGGTTATAACTGAATAAGAGTATTGTAGAGTGATAATCCAGAATCCAGCCAACATAAACGGGATTTCAACCAAATAGGCGCCCCTCTAACAGACTGATTTTCGTAGGTCTAGCACATACAGTGTTGCAAAATGCCGAAAGGTTACAAATGTCAACTTAGACCGGTTTGCAAAGCGGTACCGTGACCTACATATAGAATGTCCTAACTTTCCTTTGCGATAGCCCAAATTTATAAATTATGTAATGGCATCGTACTCTGTGGACCAAAGGTATTAAAATCTGAAATGAAAATATTCTGGCTCCGTATTGAACAGAAATGACAACGTCTTTGTTTTCAGACATAATTTGAGCCTGATGCATTCCGGCCACGTGATTTGAAAATTCATACTTAGATTTCAGGCTTCTTTTGGACGGGTAATTCGTCCACGTGCCATATTACACCATCAGTGTCACGAGAAAGCGAAGGATACCAAGGGACTTAACTCTAAATGCTTGTGCCTTAACATTCTGGAGAAATGGCCTTTTCTTTGAACTGCAAAGGGACGAATGCTACAGTGGTTAAAGTCCTTCCTAACTGATCGAACCATACAAGTTCGTTTTGGGTAACACGTGTCTGACATGCGAATTATTGTAAATGGCGCTCCACAGGGCAGCGTTATTAGCCCTTTCTCTTTAATATCATGATCATTGATTTCTTTTCTGAACTTCCGTTAAATATTGATGCATTACAATTTGCAGATGATGGTGCTTGTTGGAGACGTTTTGGAAACATTGAGTTTGTTCACAAATCTATTCAACTGGCTCTGAGTTCTATCGATCTTTGGTGTTCAAAGTGGGGGTTCAATGTTTGTCATTTCATCGTCAATAAATGCCTCTTGGCAAAATAATGGGACAATGACACTACGGGTAGACACATGTACTCGACGTGTCCTGCAATAAATATATATTTTAAAATTCGTCGTCGTTGAGAGATGCAGTTGTTTTAACTCGCCTCAGGCTAGGACATTGTGGATTGAAGGCATATAAAAGTATTTCAGATAAAGACATTTCCCCTATGTGTGAAAGCTGTAACTTACACTGCCAAGAAACAGTTCAGCACTACCTCATTGAATGTCCAGCTCATGAAAACCCACTTAAGGCTCTTAGAGAGCGAGTTAGTTTTGCTTACTAAAACCAAAACTGATTTTACACTGAAGCAATACTTGGCGATAATCTAATGTATGGTTGCATACAAAGAGCTGTATTGGACTTCCTCGTTAAAACGGAAAAGTACGACGTAATTTAACTGGACAAGAATATAACTGTTTGTTAAGTGTTGGCCGCATATAGGCCTTTTAAGGCCCAAGGTCGCCCTAAAGCCACCTTACCTACCAACCGACCGACCGACCGACCCACCCACCCACCCACCCTTAACATTCTGTAAAATTTCGCCATATGCTTGCTCTTCTTCTTCACATACGATAAGGAAAGTCGCCATTTGTGCATTGAGTGGAAGGTATAACTTTCTTTCTATCTGGCATTGCTGGCCATTTTTCTCGAATATGTCACGCTTCTTGCATATGCTTTAGAATTCAAACAGCAGCAATTTAGAAATCCAAAAATGCATGCCCATGATCATCAATGAACACCTTCAGTTTCAAAAAACAATTGGTCGGAACGTATATAACACTGAGAAATGATTCTTTCTCTTTTTCTTCCGATACCTCATTTTAATTAAGATATTTCACACGTGCCTATGAAAACATAGACTTATTAAGAGCTAAAGCAAATGACTGCCGAAAATCCGTTTGAATGTTGTACTTACTTGTTCTGTCATTAGTAGCAGTTAACAGTCATGCTCTATGTTTGTTCAACCTTCAAAGACAAACAAGTGATTTTGCCGGTTTTATTATGAGTTTTGCCTAAAATCACTTTGAAAATTGTGAACTTGCTATTTATACGTGATTTTAACGTTCATTATGACAGTGTGTATAAACCTTAGGTAAAGATATGCGTCGAGAAGTGCCACATGGTCTTACTGACTTGGTTCTTGAACCTACTCACAGGGGCGATCACACTTGACTGGATAATTGCTTGGCATAGGAAGATGTGGTTAAAAATTATCGCCGAAGATAGACAATCATCTGATTACTTTTGGATAATAGTAGAACTCAATATTCCCAAACCAGATGAGGAACCTGTTGAAGTTCAGTGAAGAAAGCCCGAGCTTGTTTTCCATGAAGACTTTGCTGAGTTCACAAGTTCTCTCCTTCTCTGATTGGGAATATTAGGAATTTTCCCCATCAGACTGGTGCAGTCTTTCGGAGTGAGAGTTTCAACTCCTTCGACCCGCTCACAAAGGTACAGAATCTCAACATCATCAAACAAGCACTGGGCGAAACGTGTGAACTTGATCCAGCCCTACTTATTTTGTCTTGGAATTATCTTGACATTTACTTCCTGTGTTCACTCAGATTGTCAACTAAAATTTGAAATGTGACATAGTTCTAGATTGTTTCAAGCATGAAGTTGTGAAACCTATGCTTGAACCCTTGTTTAGACTCTTCCTGTTTCAATAACTATAGGCCTGTTTCTACATTTTCTCCCTAAGGTACTTGAGAGAGTTGTGGACAGCACTTGGGTAAACATGATACTTGTCACATTTTTCAGTTCGCACATGAATTTATGTCATTTCACAGCACGGAAACAGCCCTGCTCAGTGATGGTAATTATTTGCAGCGGAGCGTTGGCAGTGGGAACTCAGCTGTTCTTGTTCCCTTGGACTTCCCGACCACGTTAGATACTCTGGATTACTAGATACTTCAATCAAGACTTCAGCTACAGTATGGATTACACAATGTGGCTCTTCTGTGGTTCAGGTCCTCCTTATCAAACATGATTCAGTCTGTTGTTGATAATGCTCTGCCTCAGGAAACTATACTTTTTTATGGCGTTCCACAGGCATTCGTACTCGGTCCCGCATTGATGTGCTGCTTTGTGAGATAGCTAGTTGTCATCATCTCTATGCTGACGATGCAGTGTTGTTTGATGGTACTACTAGGGGTTGTGACACCAGCTCAGACTTGACCACAACTGAAGATGCCATTGACCATATTGTTTCGTGGATGTTCAACAATATACTGAAACTGAATGAACACAAGACATTTTCACAAGACGTTCATTTCAAGTAACGTTAGTAAAATCACAACATGATTAGCTGAAAGTTGGAAATCAAGTCATTCAGCCTTCTCCATATGTAAAAAATGTTGGCATCTTCCTCCGAAATGACCTCTCCGTGAAGAAACAGGTTTCAGATGTATGCAGAAAATGTTACTTCCATCTCCATAACGCTGGACAAATGAATGAAGCATTCCTTTACACTAGATCTTGGGGCTTGTGAGATTCCCTCACGAGTTGACCATTGCAACAGTTTCTTGGTTGCAGATTCACAAGGGTCCATCCAAAAACTCCAACGAATCGAGAACACACCTCTGTTCCTCTATCTTCAAGAACTCCTCTCTCTTTGCATGCCAACCAGAAATCATCCTCGTCCATCCTCGTTTAACTTGCTCCAAAGTGGAATCACAACTTATCTGGATACAGGTCTTACCAGGATATAGCATTGGTCAAATGGACTTTCCTCTCTGGTGTACATAAGCTTTCTTCAAACACTTCAAAACTTTAACTGTGATCTCTTTCTCTAAAACATTCTACATATCATCTGACTTCATAATATTTTGTTCCGTGCTATCACTGTGTGCATACCTGGTGTAGAGTTAAATAAATCAACATATTATTAATATGTTCATGTGGCAAGTGTGTATTTGGGTAAATACAGTATTTTAATCTTATTATTATTCTTTCCGTTTAGCTTTATTGTTGTTTATTGTTATTACGATGATGGTACTGCTGTAGATGCTCCATAGAGGATTACTGATGGGTACGAAGCCTCCCAGCACCCAGCAAAATCAGCGAGGACTGATCCATAGACATACTTCGATGTGCCGCCAGTATTAGACCTTTAAAACTTGAATAGGGTGTATAATTGAAAAAATCAAATGAAAAAATAAGTCATCAGGGGCCACAACCCACAGAGGAGAAATGCATGTCTGACCAGAGACCTGACCTTTATGGTCTCTGGTTTGAGGCTGGTGCGATGGTTTTCTCCCATGGGATTGTGGTTGACTGTGCTCTCCCTTAGAGCTTCGAGGTTTTTTTTTTTTTTTTTTTTTTTTTTGGTTTTAGTTTTTTTTCGAACGTTAGGCTTCGAACCTCAGTACAGAGTTGAGCAGCTCTTCACCTTGATGGTACCCAGCAGTTATTCGACAGAGCCACAGATATCTACCCTGAGGTTACATCATCCTCCTAAGCTCGGCTCCACCTATAAATCCATCAATACACGTATCCGATGTAAAGCGCCAAGGAAGTCTGGAACCAGTTTTTAACCAGAACTAGGATGATTGGTTCCAGACGCACCTGGTGCTCAAAGTCGAAGACGTGTGGTGGCTTTCACCTCAAATAAAATCCTCATACAAACACAACGTTCTTAGGTAGTTTAGACCACGTTGAACATGATAAACGATTTCGAGAGACACTGAAAAAAGTTTGGAAGCCACAATCCATTCTTGAATTGGAAGTCTAAGCTGGGCTCCGTCTATACTAACACACGTGCCTAATCCCATGCCGGTGCCAAATCCCATGCCGGTGCCTACGAGAGTAGTGTCGACCTCGTCAATCACAGTTGTCACCCTATGGTATTTCTTGTTTCAAGGATGGAGCAGGCACCCTATGTGGAAGACGATTGGAAATTATTTATGTTGGGCACGTTCATGGGGTTTATGCGCACCAGCACCATCCACTGAATGATTCCATTCAAATGTACGTCTGGGCCATGATGGGTCTACAGGTACAAATGCATTCTGGCATCATGGGTGAAGGGACACCTTACGTCGTGCAGAAACAGTTTGTGGCAAACGTCAAGGATGCCAGACCAGTAGATTTACTGACGGCCATCCACCGATACCAAGACACGTGGCCCCTACCATCAATAACAAACTTTGACTAGTATCGATATGGTGGCTCGACGTAAACTTATTTTAAACCATTGTAATAATTGTTGACGGTCTGTTTTATGAGTTCATCACTCAAGACGTTGCTCGTGTCAGTGTAATGATCATCGATCCATGGGGCTCCATCGCCACCCAAATTGTCCACCAGAATATCATCGTAACCACCTGTTTGGCCATGGTTGTACTACTGAAGATGTACATTCAATATATCCACGATGTCGCTGGCCTATTGAAAAATCCTTTCTGGAGATTGAAGAAACCCCTGGGGAGAATCACCAACAATCTGAGCACAATCAATCTGCTACCCCAAGGGAATAGCCGAACTGAGCGCCAGCAAAGGTATGACTGGCGAATGTATTGGTGGCTTTGACCTTCCAGATTTTTTTTAACGAGACTCATACTCAGCACAGAGTTTATCTTGAATCTGGCCATTCTGGAACTTGTCACGAGCTTGCTTTCCAAGATAGGTGTAGGCCTGATCTTTCACAAGATGCTAAAAAAACTCCACTCCCTTCTAACGTGACCATCATTAGTTACCTTGCCACGTTTCAAATGAAGAGTATTACATTTGTCGAGTCCTAATGTCATGCCAATATCATTACAAAAGGACTCAACAAGGAGGACCTGTTCTTTCAAATTGGTATACCCTTTGGCAAGGAGCTCGATCCATGTAGAGGCAATGAATAAGAGGTGTTGGGGATCTGTGCTGAGGAGGTCCGGGATGGTAGCCCTCCTCCCTATTGAGCAGAAAACTCAAAGGACTTAGATACAGACAATACAAAAAAAGCCAAGGACTGAAGGAGTCCCCCCTGAAATATTCCCCTTCTGATTGGAATAGATTCCAAAATCTGCACCGGCCCTTGCAAGTACATCTCAAGTTGAGTCGACCAGCAACCCATTAAAGACTTGAGTAAATCAAGTAGTTGCTCAGGGAGGTCAATACACTGAAGATACTTCAGAATGCATTCAGTAACCAATCTAGCACATTAGAGCGGTTGCGATGATACGGTTTGCTTCTTCCAAAATCATTTTCTGTACAAGACGTTGATCCTAACACCCTCAACATCCCTTTCTTGCCCCTCTCTGCCCTCTGTAAATTGTGTTATTGGAAGAGCAGTAAGATGACACGAGGTTTGTCACACACCTTGTGAATAATTTATATTGTGTATTCAAACATGTGATTGGGCGGAAGTTTATTATTATTAAACCCTTGCCTATGGCGGAGAAGAAGTGTAGAGTGTCAGGAAGACTGTGGGCTGTGTATGCTGAAAAACAAAGATCATTTGATAGACAATGTAAAAGGGCAAAGCAAAACCATAAAAAAGTAACTCTTAATGAACTAGAAGAGGTATGTGAATCCGATATTGGACAGTGTTGGAAGAAAATAAGTAAAATAGGAGTAGGTTGCGATAGAAACGAGGAGATTCATATGGATGTAACTATGGAGGATGGTACAAAATGTACTGACACAGGTGTGGTGATGGATAAGTGGAGGGACATGTATTCTGAACTTTTAAACTGTAATGTAACTTATGATACCCCTATGCCGGTTATCGGGATTTCTGAAGACGCTGAAGATGCGCTAGGCTGTGGGAAATGCGATAGCCAAGGTAAAGTAAGGTAGCGCATGTAGAACAGACAATATCCCTGTGGAAGTCCCCAATAATGATGTATGTGTGGGATATCTTCATAACCTATTTTCAGTGCAGGATGTATCTCAAGTAGCTGGACTCAAAGTGTTATTGGTCCTATCCCCAAATCGACAGAGGACCATAGAAACCCCTTGTCATACAGAGGCTTAACCATCACTGATTCTTCATATAAACTGTCTTGCTGCATCTCGAACAGCAGACTTTCTGTCTATGTGGAAGAGTATGTTCTTACACATGATAGTCAAATTGGTTTTAGAATGGTCTACAGCAGAGCATGTGACAGCTATTACAGCTATAGTGGAAACGCGGAAGTCTGTGAATAAGTCGACGTATGCAGCTTTTATTGATTTTCGCAAGGCCTACGACTGTATTCACAAGAGTAGACTGTACAAAAACCTGCTTGTAGCACATGTAAACGGCAAGTTTACATCCCTTTATAGGCATGTTGAGTGCTGTGTCAGACTTAATGGACGTTAAACAGACTGGTTTGAACTGAAATGTGGACTTAAACAGGGATGTTTACTTTCGCCAGTTCTTTTAACCTTTATATTGATGATCCTTTAACCACCATCTGTCATCTATATCTGGGCGTTACAGTCGAGCTCGAGGAAACGATTAGACTTTGAGCTTACGCAGACGATATCGGAAAAGACCTGAATCTTCTTTTAGACTGCTTGAGTACCTGGTACAAGAACAACTCTATAACTATCAATTCGGACAATATACACTTTAGGACTGCTTCTACTATTCGCACCGATGCTGTTTTCAAATGCGGTGATTATTCGCTGGAGACCGTGGAGTTCTACAATAATGTCGGACTTCTTTTAACGGAGCTTCAGCCAACTCTGCCAGTAGAGCCTTGAGTCTTCTCGTTTCGCTATACAAGCAATCAGAGCAATGAGATTCCTTCTACGGAAATGTACCCCCAGCAACGCTATTCATGGTGACGTGGGTTGGATCCCCCCCAGTCGTGTGACAGTGGTGAAGTGTGAAACCTTGTACATGAGACTGCATAACATGGATCCTTCACATATACTGGTAAACACATATAAGATGATCCACGACCTGACAAATGACCCCAATTTGCATACTTGGGAACGCCCCACAGAACGATCCACTTGAAACAAGGTTGTCTGATAAATATCGAAATCTGGTTAACTGTATTGAGGCAGTTGTAAAACAGTAGCGAGACAGGTGTTAATCAGTAGCGGTGTTGATTTCATGTCACGGTTAGCATGTATTGCACGTGCATAATCGTCAAGCTACCTGTAGCAGCCAAGTGTACTCGCCCAATTCGTTGTACCGCCTCTCTTGTCACAAATGCGTGTAGTGCGCAGGATCATCTAATATGTGTCTAGCAGTAGCTCATCGAGTTTTTATCTGGAATAATCAGTGGACATCCCGTCGAAAGAGAAACCAGATTTTTAGCATCCACAAGAAGTTTGATTGTATCGGGACGAGTCATTTTATATATTTTCAGCGTATGTACGTCAAGAAACATGTTGTATGAACTGTAACAGAGAAATTTGTGGAAGACTTCCATGGAGACAGCAAATCAACCAACCTACAGGAAGAAATGGATCCAGCGGTAACAAATTGAGAACATATTGTCACCCTGAGTCATATGTCTACAACCGTTTGAGCAGAACACAGAGTTATAGCCAAGTTTAGTATAGTGGAAAACACGCCTTCGGAGTTTTGGTAGACAATGTAAAACCGGAGAAAGGGTGTTTTCTCTAACATATATACCGTCAATGATTATACAATGTAGATAATCATTCAATGAAGCTACATAAGAACAACTGAAGCGGTCGTAAAATCAATTCAAGGACGGTAACTGTAAGTAGATAATTTAACCCCTCCGCCTTCGTGAGTTTAGTTTTACGCCACACTCAGCAATATTCCAGCTATATGGCGGCGGTCTGTAAATAATCGAGTCTGGACCAGATAATCCAGTGACCAACAACATGAGCATCGATCTGTGCAATTGGGAACCGATGACATGTGTCAACCAAGTCAGCGAACCTGACCACCCGATGCCGTTAGTCGCCTCTTACGACCAGCATAGTCGCCTTTATGGCAAGCATGGGTTACTGAAGGCCTATTCTACCCCGGGACCTTCACGGGTTGCTAGAGGAGAGCTCTACAAGCACTGTTTTTATTCTTTGAATGATATGAAGAAAGTAGGTTTTAATCTTTTGAGGCCAGAAGTAATCAGAAGTAATTTTAGCCACAGTCAAGGCCTGTCCATCTATTTATCAACTCGTACAGGTAAGCTGTTTTACAACAATGTATAGATTATTTTGCCATTTCACATTCTAGCATACTTTTCCCGAATCTTGCCGACCACTCTGTTGTCGAAAGGGACCCCAAAAAGGAGGAACGTTTAATTAGCCAGACAGTTAAACAAATTCAGCCAGCTTTAGAGTTCAGAGAGGAAACGAAACAATTCAATACATGTATTACTGTTGGGTTGTTGTTACAGAAAAATGAGCTTTAAATACCTAAGATGTTGTTTAATAAGGTGTGTTATATGAATATACACATGAGCATTAATTAAGCACCACCAAATATAATTGTCGATTGTAGCAAAAAGGGATCAACCAATTATATCTAAATACACATGCAGCTAGTAAGAAATACACGTGTTGACTCAAATGCATGCATGCTTTTCATGTCAAAGTTCTGTCATGGTACAAGCGACTGAGGGTATAAAAAGGTGAAATGAAGTATTCTCACTGCTTTCTTATCAACGCATCAATAAGTGAACAGTGCTGAAATTGAACTTTTTGGGACATGCCGGGGCGTAGGCTTTCTGAAAATACCAGATGGCAGATTATTACTATGCATGAAGCTGGTTTGACCTGTCGCAGCATTGGGTCCAGATTAAACATCAATCACACTGTCATTAGTCGCCTTGTAAGGAAACATGCGGCCACTGGTTACGTAAAGGATCGTCCACGACCAGGAAGGCCGAGAAAGACCACTCACTGTATGATGACCGTGTCCTAGTTCGCCTAGTGAGACGCAGGCCCATGACCAATGCCAAAGATCTCAGAGAACAATGGAGAGTGTGTGTTCGTCTCTCAACCAGCACCATCAGAAGGAGGCTCAGGTCTGCTGGACTCCGTGCACGTCGTCCAACTCACTGATAGACACAAGGCTCTACGTCTGGCGTGGTGTAACCAACGGCAAAGCCACAATCTGAGGACATGACGCAGGATCCATTGGTCCGATGAAACTTCTTCGTGTTACTGATGGCCGTTAGCGAGTTTGGAGGAGTAATGAGGCTTATCAACAGCGGATGATCCATGCAGCTGAACCCTTTGGCGGTGGCTCTGTAATGGTGTGTGTATCTCCTATGACTGTAAGCTGAATCTTATCACCATTCAAGGGACACTCAATGGTCAGAGATACCAACAGGAAGTACTGGCAGCTGCTGTTGTCTCGCATTTTGATAACCACCCCTCGCCAGTATTTATGGGCGATAATGCTAATCCCCATCGTTCCAGAGCTGTTATCGCATACTTGCAGAACAACGCAGCTGACAGATTACCTTGGCCTGATCTCAACCCAAATGAGCATTTATGGGACCACCTGCAGCGTCAAGTTCAAGTAAGGGATCCACCTGTTCAAAATCTACAAGAATCTACAAGCCCAGGCTCTTCATGAGGAATGGCACAGGATTCCGATGATGCGCATTCGGCGTTTGATTTGCAGCATCAGGAGGAGGGTTGCAGGAGTTATCCGTGCGAGGGGAGGATACACCAAATACTGATGTCGCAGGCATTGTCTGCGTGACCATAGTTTTGGACATGAGTATTGATAACGTTTTTAGTGCCCCCATATGACCGAGCAGCAGTGTTGATAGTTGGTGGATTGACACTTTCTTTGGTTCAGTTAACGTAATTATAACCATGAGTTTGTTTTCCATATCATGAATGACCAATATGTTGTATTAAACACAATCTTATAGCATAAAAATGGGTGGTGCTTAATTAATGCTCATATGTATATATCACATCATAATTTGTTTTAACCTTTCTGCAGCCTGTCAACCTAACAATGGGAAATGGTATGTTGATTTGCATGAAATGACTTCGTTCACTCCTGTTAGCGCGAATACAGGTTGAAACGAAATAAAAACAATTTTGGGAGACATTCCAGTCCTATTTTGTTTCACCCAGTCACGATTATGAGTATTTTAATCTTACATTGTAAGAATTTGCTTTTAGATGAATAACTCATGACATTTTACGGAATGTAAGTTAGCGGACGTTTGCACTATTGTTTCAGCGCTCATGCTGTCATGGTAAAATAGAGATGAACTTGCTAAAGCCCGACTTTAGATAGAACAATTAAATACCATACTTATATAGTTGAAACAAAAATTTAAAGTTATAACATGCTATATCTATTCCACGGAGGATTTACATCAAATTTCAAAACATATTACATTCTTCGATTATTTCATGTAATTTCAATGGTGCAAATGTGAAAATTCACACGTCTACAGGCAAAGCGTTCGCCAGCACAACCGCGGCGTAAATAGTTGTGTTTCCGTTTACTTGAATCCACTCAATTCCGTCACAGTCATGATCAGTTCTTCGTATCTCCACCACCGGCAGCAATTAGAGTTGGGCACCGTCTCGGCGCAGACTGGACATCTCAACGAAGTCGCTCTTGCGGAATTGCTCCCCACTTTTCTTGCAATGAGATGGTCAGTTACAGTAGTGTCTGAGGCATGATTTGACGTTTTCTGTGTGACAATTTGCGTTGTCATGCTAGAACAGATCCCTCTGTCGGTCCATTAACGGGAGCATGTGACATGCAAAGACTTCGTTGATGTACCGATTTGCTGTCAAATTCCCCTGAACCACCAATAAATCAGATCTTTGTGTGGTGGCTATCACACCCCGCAGCATGACAGTTAGACTAACAGCTAGTCTCTGAAATGAACATATTTTACTGAAAAAACGTTTATGGTGAAAACAAAAAATAATATAATGAAATGGAGCCGTGAGACATTCTTCATTTCCTGAGGCTATGGAAATCTAGACTTGCCACATTTTGTAGACTTGCGTGGGCTTTCTTGGATATATATATTTCAGGGCCTGTACGACAGACTACATGACAGTGCCTCCGAATCTGTGGACCTGTCGAATGCAATCAGGGGTAGAGTATGCATATACGGTAAACACGTTTTCTTCCGTCTCGCCGGTGAAGAAGAAATCGGGATTTATCACGGAACCGCCTCGCCTCCAGTTTCTAAGGTTCCAGTTCCGGATTCTGCGCCGATGGAAGTGTCTCAACAGGGGCGATAACTCACCTTCTTCGTCGAATCAAAACTTCGATTCCTGCGAGTTTGGTCGGGAATTCTTAAAACCAGGATGCGTTGTGCTGTCTCCTTGGGTGGGCTGGGGCAAGCCGATGCCGCAAGTGAGCAACCCGTATATGTAACGACCCAAGCCTAGGGTGGTAACACTTGGACAGCCGCTTCTCGTGCAGTCTTCCGCGGAACTGCAGAAACGATCCCAAGGCAATGTTTCGATTGGCGGCACACTCTGTCGTGGCAATATGATTTTACGATTTCCTTTTTTTTCAGGTAAAAAATAATGACAAATTAAACAAATTGCCGCGTTGTAGCGCAGACGCTGTTAACAATAGCACCAAGATGGCGTCTTCAAAAGAAATAGTATATGTGTACTGTTCTTTCCGCAGGTGTCACTCAACCTAATCACCTATGAGTTTTTCTTCCCAACATTATGGCTACATATGGGGGTCCATTGTTGGGATTTTCTAAAATCTATTTCCAAAATCTCAGCTCAGTATCTCGCAGAATACATTTCCCATCAAACAAGACCACATCTTTGTTCGGGCCGCCTTCAAAATCACATGGCGTAAATTTGCGTTGAAGTCGAAAAGGTCTGTCGACACGCTCCGAGTCAGATCGGTGAAGAAGAAAACGTGACTTTTCGTGAAGAGGTCCCTGCTTCACTGACAGTGTCATTTGTGCGACATCAACCTCTATAGTTTGTCGTTAGGATTAATCATGAAGGCGACTCGCTGCTAACGTCGCCAGACTAGTTTTGCAGAGGTATAAGTACAAATACACAATTTATAAACTTTGTCCTTGTTTCCTTTGTGAAGGGTTATCAAAGCCTGGTGGTGACAATGGCGATCGTCCCGGACGTGGTTAACTGTTGATACCGGCGCTCTAGGTGCCCTGATAGTGGTTTTGCGAAGTATCTAGTGTAAAGAAACCCTATCTCTCACTAAGATGTGGTGTAAATCATAACGAGGAATGCCTAACATTTGATAACTTTGATAACTTTAAGCTTTCTTACTCGTAGCACAAGACATTCAGTATTCGAAAAGTCCAGCATGTGAGTGTTAACAAAATGATGAAACTTACCTTAGGAAAGTGTCTCTTCCCTCAACTGTTCACAACAAACGCTGATCGAATGGAACCCCACGCGAACAGTGGTGTATCCGTGGTCAGCTCTATCTCTTATCTGCTCTGTCTGTTATCTTTGGGCACATATAACAACTGCAGTCTGACTGACTGAAATATGTCCTAAAATATGAAATATAGAGTAATGCATCGAATGCGCTTTGTGTCCATATTTGACAGGATATGTTGTTTATCGCTGTTACGACGTCTGCATCTATGTTAATGTCATTGCAGGCGTGACGGTGTCAGTAGGGTCTGTTATGGTGTCAATGTAAACGTGACATTACCCGTGAGATGTGTTGTGATGTCAGTGTAGCCGTGACATTACTCGTGAAATGTGTTATGGTGTCAGTGTAGCCGTGACATTACCCGTGAGATGTGTTATGGTGTCAGTGTAGCCGTGACAATACCCGTGAGGTGTGTTATGATGTCAGTGTAGCCGTGACCTTACCCGTGAGATGTGTTGTGACGTCAGTGTAGCCGTGACATTACCCGTGAAATGTGTTGTGATGTCAGTGTAGCCGTGACATTACCCGTGAGATGTGTTATGATGTCAGTGTAGCCGTGACATTACCCGTGAGATGTGTTATGGTGTCAGTGTAGCCGTGACATTACCCGTGAGATGTGTTATGGTGTCAGTGTAGCCGTGACATTACCCGTGAGATGTGTTGTGGTGTCAGTGTAGCCGTGACATTACCCACGAGATGTGTTGTGATGTCAGTGTAGCCGTGACATTACCCGTGAGATGTGTTATGATGTCAGTGTAGCCGTGACATTACCCGTGAGATGTGTTATGGTGTCAGTGTAGCCGTGACATTACCCGTGAGATGTGTTATGGTGTCAGTGTAGCCGTGACATTACCCGTGAGATGTGTTGTGGTGTCAGTGTAGCCGTGACATTACCCACGAGATGTGTTGTGATGTCAGTGTAGCCGTGACATTACCCGTGAAATATGTTATGGTGTCAGTGTAGCCGTGACATTACCCGTGAGATGTGTTATGATGTCAGTGTAGCCGTGACATTACCCGTGAGATGTGCTATGATGTCAGTGTAGCCGTGACATTACCCGTGAGATGTGTTATGATGTCAGTGTAGCCGTGACATTACCCGTGAGATGTGTTATGGTGTCAGTGTAGCCGTGACATTACCCGTGAGATGTGTTATGATGTCAGTGTAGCCGTGACATTACCCGTGAGATGTGTTATGGTGTCAGTGTAGCCGTGACTTTACCCACGAGATGTGTTGTGATGTCAGTGTAGCCGTGACATTACCCGTGAAATATGTTATGGTGTCAGTGTAGCCGTGACATTACCCGTGAGATGTGTTATGATGTCAGTGTAGCCGTGACATTACCCGTGAGATGTGTTATGATGTCAGTGTAGCCGTGACATTACCCGTGAAATGTGTTATGATGTCAGTGTAGCCGTGACATTACCCGTGAGATGTGTTATGGTGTCAGTGTAGCCGTGACATTACCCGTGAGATGTGTTATGATGTCAGTGTAGCCGTGACATTACCCGTGAGATGTGTTATGGTGTCAGTGTAGCCGTGACATTACCCACGAGATGTGTTGTGATGTCAGTGATGGTACATCAACAGTGCACCGGGTGGTCATGTTCGGTTATGTTAGCGGCGAGTCACAGAACCACAATAGAGCGTCGGTTACAGTCACTTACAGTTACAGGTATATCAGACCCCTGCGGGGGCGGCCGTTTTAAATCACACACTAAAATTCAAAGTCTAAAACATTCAGCCTACACAGGGGCTAACGATGTGTTAATGAAAGCGTCATTTTTTCTCGATTTGCTTGGGTTAGAGGTGTGATAAACTATTTCTCAACAAATCTATCTTTGAAATGGTCCCTATCATAGTGGATGATAAGTGGCAGTCACTGACATCGGTCACGTGCTTGCTGTTATAAAACTTTGATTGTTTAACGACTCCTGTTGTTGGTATATAATCTTATCAACACGGTCATGTGATAAGATGATAAATATATTGATTTACCTAATCAATATACCTGGAAAACTACGCGCAAAATTCAAATTAATCTGAATGTTTACGTTTCGATTTGTAACAGTACACAATACACATTTGACTCGCCTGTGTGAAGGTCAAGGCGGCTTAAGCCTTGTCTGATACCCGAACGCACTTTTTCAGGTTACATCTGAGGTTCGATTTCCATGATGATAGGCAAATATGGATCCTCCTCTAATGATGACAACTCAAAGATGACATGTTTTTAGCCATGAAGATTGCTGGCATGTGATTGAAGGTTATTGCAAGAAAGTCATCAGTCGATTTCAGACGTCACCGTTCAGGTGGACCACTCCTTGGAAGGATACAAGCTTCTCAGAATCTGGCTTCCTTCCATGTGAAGTGGCGTGTTAAACATAGAGTGCATTCCACATGGTCGTTTGTCCAAAAGAACGCTCCGACATCGCCTAAAATGAGCCAGACGACCTGTCAGACGTCCATTATTATGCCCAAAGCACAAAACAGGATGAATAACTTTGTATATAGGTTGATGCCATTGAACGTCAAGGGGAAGAGTCCAGTGTACGGTCGAAATTCGATCTTTTTTTCCCTTTTGACGTTTTTTTAGCCCGCCAGGAGTCCAGGGACTCCTTTCACAAAGCAGCCTTTACTAAGGTTAATCTTAAACCCCATTCTTTAACATTGCACCAAGGTTAGTTTAGTGACTTACGATCACCTAAGTGCTTTGTGAAAGGAGACCAAGATCTCAGTCACATTGAGCATATTTATGACATTTGGAGGGGCAAACATACCAGAGAGATCCTCCAATACAAAATCTTGATGCTTTGTCTTCAGCGTTCGGCAGTTATTGTATCGTGCTGGCAGTTTCAAATATTTACAGACCATTGAAGCCTTCAGTAAATTATATGTCATTTATTTCAACTGGAATCGTTCCTATTTTTATAATATACTTTATTAACGTTTCGGAATCACCCAACATTTTACGATATCTTGCAGGTTCACTTCCTGGTATTTCAGCGCTTTCCGCAGAGGAATGACAATTTCAGGTTTCGCTAACTGATTTTGTAGAAACAGTGTGAAATTGGTACAGTGTAATCTGTTTTATTTTTAATGATTTGACTTTAACAAAATTCGCCAGCAGTTTTCGTTCAGGACCTGTAGATTTTAAAGCCTACGGGCGGCCGCAGGCCCTGATGGCCAACTGGCAAATGGAAGTATTACAAACACTGATTTCCCTCCATCAAGAATGGAATGCATTAGCTCAATTTGAAATTCAACGTTTGATGCAGTCAATGAGTTTAATGTTCCTCTGCTGTGGCTAATGGTACGATATTGATGCGTTGAAAAATATGGTGTGTTATTGGTCATATCCGCGTTGGAAAGTTTCCCACTTTATAGTAACCCGCTTGCCATCCAAAGCTAGATGAGCTTCTTTCCCGCTGTGATACAATTAGCTAAGTATTCCGATTTTTTAGTTTGTGGTGAACTGATCTTCCTTCTTTGAGACACAAACATTAATTTTGTTTCACATGCACAGTAATGTTAGAGCTATGGTGATGGTAACTTTCGTCTTTACCCTTGCTTTCCAGGTTGCACGTCATAGATCTCGGTTTCTTTGCTGCTGTTCCTCCAGTTAATTTTCAAGGTGACTAAACATGTGTAGTCTGTCAGCCGTGATGTCACCGATACTGGGTCCACTTGCACAAAATAACTAGCGCTACGTCTATCGTATGCCTATGTTGGAGAATGGGAATTACAATCATTGTAGCGGTAAGATCGCTTTGTGCAAGTCAACACTGGTTTCTCCTGTATGGGCTAAGACCTGGGCCCTTTCCTCAAAGCGAAAATAAAATGATCATAACTCCCATACTTTAACATTGATTTACAACTGTCGTAGCGTTGGGATCGCTTTGACGAACGGGGGCCTGATTATGTAGCTGCTCACGTAGCTGCTCATGTAGCTGCTGGAGACCGCATCCTGTTATGTGATGAGTTTCTCCAAATATAATCAATGCAGTTTATTGGCTACACAACGTAGTGAAAACATTAGAGGGGTTGAGTTGGGTTTTACGTCACGTCGGCATTATTCCAGCCATACAGTGACGAGATCAAGTTTGTATCCAGTACTATTTTAAATGCATGGTACAAAGGAGCTTGGCTTTCATTTCCCCGCCATTTAAAAACAGAATGTGTCATAGGATCGAGTACAAAAGTGAACAAGTTGGTTTTCTCCCTATGAAACTACAGTTTCGGATATAGGTCAACTTCCCTCAGGACATTTATGATCAGGTGCCCGCTCACACAGGAAAACAGGTCTTTATAAGATTTCTCGCAACATAATGGAAGTTCCCAGCACAATATGCTTGATGGTGAACACCTCATTGCAGGAGATACACATGGGAGGTCCATCGCCCTCCTTTAGCAGATAGTCACGAGTTTAATTCGTCCTTGCAGGCTCCACCTAGGCAATGGAGCCGTAATCTAGTTAAGAGTGAACCAATGATCTGTACAGGTGCAGGAGTGAAGTCTGATCCCCTCCCCATTCTGTATTTGAAAAGACATTTAGTAAGTCAATGGCCTTCAAGCACTTTGTTTTCAAATATTTTATTTGTTCCAAGAATGTCAAGTGGAGATCGAATATGATTCCCAGGAATTTGGCCTCTTCTACAACCTTGATAGATGTACCATCTAAAGATAGTTCTGGAGCCTTGTGCGGGTTTGTATTTACGGCATAAGTGAATACAGTTATTTTTTGTATTATTTTGAGAACTTTAAGGTATTTTCATTGGGCCATTTTTGGATTATGTTAAGACAGAGTTGTAGCTGCCTTTCTATTGCATGCATGTTCTTACCACGGAATGAATTAATGACATCATCCACAAAAAGGGACCTATCAACACAACTATTCAAAACTTTAGTGAGGCTATTAATTTTGATGCTGAAAAGGGTAACATACAGGATGCTGCCTTGGGGGACGTCTTGGTCTTGGTGGAAATAGTCAGACAATGTCGAACCCACCCGTACTTGAAATTGTGTGTTGTTTTAGAACTGGGATATGAACTGAGGTAATCTGCCCTCAGTCCAAATTATCTTTTAAGATACCATGCTTCCATGTTGTGTCATATGCTTTCAGTATGTCGAAAAAGATAGATACAGCATGTTGTTTGTTGACAATGGAATTTTTCATAAATGATCCAGATATACGAGGTGGTCAGTGGTATTTCGGTTCTTTCGGAAAAAGTAATTGGAGGTCACGAAGGAGGTTGTTGGTGTCCAAGTACCTGATTAATCGATTAATCAAACACAGTTAGTTAGTGATATAGGACTGTAGTCTCAGGGATCAGTATGACTCCGGACAGGCTTTGGAATAGGGATGATAATGGCATTGTGCCACGAGGGAGGAAAGTTTCCTATTGTCCAAATGTCATCAAGTATATTCAGTAGGGTTTCCAAACTTGAATCAGGGAGGTGTTTCAGACGCTGGTAATGAATTTCATCAGCTCCTGCCGCAGTGTCGTGGGCCTGTCCCAGGGCAGTAAGCAATTCATGGAGAGAAAAAGTTTCATTGTAATCTTCTCCATGATCAGAGTTAAACTTGACTTGTATTGCTCTCTTGTTGGACTTTCTGGAACTGATGGTTATAACTGAGGAGGAGGAGTGGTTTGCCAAAGTTTCACCAGGTTTGTTTGCAATTTCAGCTTTATTTGTTAAAAGAGCATCGCCGTCTTTGAGATGGTAACCACCAGCTTTGGATCCTTTGCCCTTAATCTTTTAAATCATGATCCACACCTTGGAAATGGGTGTGCGGGAGTTGATTTTGGACACATATTTCCCCCATGACCGGCGTTTAGTTTGTTTAAAGGTACGTCTGGCCCTGGCATTTGTCATTTTAACCACATTTCGGTTATGCACAGTAGGATGTTGTCAGAAATATTTCTGCGCCTTCTTACTAGTTTTCCTAGCTTGTGTCAAGTTTGCATATGAGTGTGTTTGCAGAGACTTACGAATGGTTTTGTCTCCAATGGCATTTGGGACGTCTGAAAATAGTTCCATGGGATCAGGGACTTTTCTGAAATTGTCAGGTTTAAGGTTTTCGGAACATAGGGCTTTGAATAATGGCTTACTGATCTTTATAAAAATCCACCTTGTTGAGGGCGGTTCATCCGTGGGATTGATGGGAGTAAGAATTGCTAAAGGTCATCATGGAGTGAATCCGTAAGAGATAGATCCAGAACAGAGTAAGTTCCAATGGCAGGGTGGAAACATGTCTTTGAGCCATCGTTGAAGATGCATAAATCATTATTTGAGAGAAAACCTTTAGGGACCTTTCCCTTGTTGTTTGTATCAGTACTCCCCCATTGGGGTTATGACCGTTCATGTCAAGTAATGGTACACCTCCCTTGAATATTACACTCGATTATCGCACGCTCACTCGGAAAATTGAAGTTTATCGTATGAAGATATCCCCAACCTTGACTAAAGCTTGTCCTACATCGCCATAGGTATTCCTATCGACGTTTGGAGAGCCAGGATTGGAAGATTTGCGCCTTCTAAGGGTGTAAGACAGATAGAAACTGTGCTTCCCTATGACCCGACAAGTGACTGGACTCCCGTCATGGATACAGTATACAGGATTCTCTAGTGTGGATTTTTTTTATTCTTACTTTGGTGTGTGCTGGATCGTTCTTAGGATCGTACATGAAGGATTTGGAGTATTCATGGATTCCACCAGCGTCTTTCTGTGTTAAAGGAGATGTGTGTGGGATATCGGCAAGTATGGCGTCAACATTGTTTACATGGCGAAATCAGGAGACACGCGACTTGGGTACCGTTAACGGTGTGGTAGCATTTCTTTCATTGATCCATCTAGCTGGAGACGTCGAGTTGAACCCATGGCCATCTGGTAGAGAACTGGATGATTTGAAATCTGCCATAATAAAACAGATCAGGGATTCTGAAGAGAGGCTTTCAAAAGACACCGTATCTATTGAGGAGGACATAAAATCTCTCAAATCAGAAACATCAGACCTGAGAAAAGAAGTCAAAACTAATGCCGATGAACAACAGGTTTTGAGACAAGATATAGATGCTCTTATTGAAAGAACAAATCGAGTCGAAGATGAACTACAATTTCGTATTGAGGACCAGGAACGAAGAAGCCAACGCAACAACATGGTGTTTTACAGAGTACCAAAGACTGAGAGCCACAAGGAAACCTACACTGTGAGTAAGGCCAAGGTATTGGATATCCTAAATGATGCCAGGAAAACAAAGGATCTGAACCCTCTCATGGCAAAACACACTGAAAGGACACATCGGATTACAAGTAGGAACAACAACAGATCTCTACCCAGACCCATAATTGTCCGCATGTGCCGTTGGGAGGAAAAGTGGCACTCGGTGAAACTACGGAGTGTAGTGAAGGAGAATGATATTGGTATTGCTAACGACCTTACAAGCCAACAGAGGCAGGAGCTGTACAAGCTTCGTAGTGAGAATCCCAGCACCAGATTCTACTACAAATGGAACAAAGTCCCAGTGAGGACAATACACAGGATTCAGAGGACCGTAGAACTCAGCAGGATGAGCCACCCAGACGGCAACTGAGATCCACCTCCCACACTTCCACCAGGAGACTGTTGTATTAGGGGTGTGATCATTGCATAGTGAATGACACTGATTGTGGTGATTGTAGGATGCTTCAACAGGATTACTCAGACTCAGATAACAAAATTCTTGAAGGACTGAGGATAATGGCAGTGTTGTTAAGCTTTTATTCTGGAATATTTCTGGGATATTAAGTAAGGTAGCCGACATTGACTTTCTTAATTATATCAATGCATTTGCCATTATTGGAATCACACAAACTGTAAAAATCTTGATTTGGACCATGTTTTTCATGACTTTAAATCAATTTTGTAAACAAAGGTGCAGATAAATTGTCATCACACAGTAGACTCTCTGGAGGCATATCAGTATTGGTTAGGAAAGAATTGTTTATATTTATTAAATGAACTCACATTTCAGAAAATGCTGTTTTCATGTTATTTGACAAATCACTTTGCAGAACAGAATATGATTTGCTTTAGTACATATATACACGTGGTATATCATGGTATGAAAAATTTAGTTTAAATTAGAGAAATTATTAGAATTATTATCAGACCATGAAACTGTCCATTTATGTGGTGGTGACTTTAATGCCAGAACTGGGACTAAATCAGATTTTGTTGAAGATGACATAACTGAGTATATTGAGAACTATAATCACATCGTGTCTGATTTCATATCAAATTTGATCTGAAACGATTTTCTCTTGATAAAATTGTCGACAACTTTGGAAAATGTTTAATTGATTTATGCTCAGGTATTAATATTCATATAATGACTGGAAGATGGTACTGATGAAAATGTTGGTAATTTTACTTATGGAGGTTGAAACACGCACAGATTCTACCCACACTGAAATTGAGAGCACCTACATTAGATCATCCTTCTAAGCATATGAACGATAAAAATGGTCATTTAAATTTGTCTCGGATATTGACAATTTGCAAGATTTTTAGAGATCAACTCTTTTCTGATGCGGTTCAAGATTTACTTGATAATGCATTTGATACAGCATTGTCAAATATTCATTTGAGTATTAATTACTTAGCAGATGGCTTGAAGTTGGCTGGTTCAAATGTGAAAAACCAAAGTCTGAAAGAATGTGTAAATGGTATGATACTGCATGTGGCCATTTAAAGAAGAAAAGATGTAAGGCACTAAATCAGTTTAGAAGATGTGAAGATAAAGATTCTCTCAGATACTATCACAACATTAGAAACAAATATGCTGCTACTTGCAAAGGAAAGGGGCAAAGGTACTTCCAAGAGAAATCCATGATTCCAAAATATTTTGGTCAGAATTTAATAATTTTAGTAAAGATCAGAATTTACACATTGATGACTTGTACAAGTATTATAAGGATTTGTTTTCATTCACAGATACGGAATTTAACTCTGACAACCAGACTCAAGTGACACATGAAGATACTCAACCACATCCAGAAACTCAGGAACTTTTCCAAAATCATGGTCTGTAGGTATTATTGTTCCAATACACAAACAATGAGATCTGAATAAAATTAACAATTACAGAGGTACCACCCAACTCAGACAAAAGATTAGTTTTTTTGTGCTGCTTCCCTTAACAAAATTGGCAAAGAGCAAGCAGATTTTAAAGAAGGATATTCAACAATTGATAATAGTTTTATTTCACAAACCATTCTTAACAGATATCTTAACATCAAGGGTGGAAACTTTTACGTGCTCTTTGTTCACTTTGCAAAGGCATTTGACTCAGTGCAGAGACAAAAGCTATGGAATCTTTTAAGAACTCATGAAATAAGCAGCAAAATGAATAAACTGTTAGGAGCGAGGCAGGGGTGCATTTTAAGTCCGTTTCTATTTATATTTTTCATCAATTAATTAACTTTGCAAATAATGAGAATAATTTTATTGTAATTATGGTATCCAGCTTCATCCAGAGTTTCTTTTCTTTCTTTTCCAGGCGCACAGTTCCTGTTTCAGGCGTCTATCGTTGGTTCTGGCGTTTGTGATTCAGAGGTATATTGTTATTGAGATAAGTTAAGAGGATGTGATCCATGTCTGATCGGTCTGGCACGAGATACCTGCAGTAGTAACAGAATAACGGGAGACGGCGGAAGAGTACCTATTCGACCCCGGGTCCACACAGGGTAAAGAGCCATTGGCCTTACACAGCACCCACCACGAGGAGGTTGCTCTTAGGGGTGTCACACATAGTGGATGATGATATGGCTGTCATAGATGATGATGTGGCTAGTCATAGCAATGTCAATTACAGTGGTTACGTTCTTTTGATATTTTTGATATTTTGCTTTTGAACCGATTTTGACACAGAGTTACAGGGGTTGTCTTACACTGTGGATAGACATGGGCCAGATTATAACTGACCTGCATTTGTAATCATGTGTGGATTTCCCAGTATCGTGAGATATCCGGTCTTAGTGCTAGTTTCTCTCTCCAGATGTTTTGTTCATATTCCGGGTGACTTCTGATTATAATGGATCGCTAAGCTGACTTACTTGGAAATGAACCGCTGTTCCTTGATATAGTGATCCAAGTGAACTTTTTAGCAGTGTGTAGGAGATTATTGTCAGAGGCATAGGTTGTAATAAAAGCACATAATATATCTTTCGTTATTTAGTTGAGTTTAGTTTATTTGAGTTCCAATCATTATTACAGGGCCTTCCTGGTAGTTGTAATATACGTTTGTCTATGTACCCATTCATTGACCATATTCCTAAGTTTGAAATAGGCGAATCTGTTGGGTACGTTTGTGCGTCGAGTACGTTCAATCATTTCGAGCTCATTACCGTATATGGCTGGTAGCGATTCTAACCCATAAAGGCCTGTAGCTAGAATCATTCGTTGCCCATTTGTTAACACACGTAGCTGGGTGGAGGTCATTGTTGTTCAAGCAAAGCGATCGCAATGAATTTACAAATTGCCTTGCTTTTGAACAGCAATGCCTAACTCGTTCTCTGCATGATAAATTACTGTTTATTATTATACCGCCATACTTCATAGAGTCATAGTTATCAATAGTGGCCTTACCAAATTTATATTTTACTTTATTATGGGTCTAGCGTGATTTATAGAAAACAAGTGACTTACTCATAGAGGTGTTGTAGGTGCGTCTTCAATTTTGGACATATAAGTGAACTGAATCAAGAGATGTCTGTAGGCCGCTAGGGGTTGAAGACAGGAGTGTCATCGGCTAATAAAACGCAGGGTATGTGTATTCTATGAATGGAGAGACCACTGTTTCTTTTCCTTAACTCACAGATAAGGTCAGTTATGGAAATAAGTAAAAACGAGGCCGACATAACTCTACCTTTCCCAACACCATGTCTAATGGGAAACTCATGAGATCTTTCCCCGTTGTATGATAAACAGACATAACTGTCCCTAAAGCTGTGCAGTAGAAGATTCCATAATTTGCCTTTGATCCCGAGGTCATACTGAGTCGACAAAAAGAAACTTCACATTCTTTCTTCTGGGCACTATAAAAGAACAAGAGATGGTAAGATGTTTAAACTGTTATTATTTCATAGCTGAGATCTGTGTGATGTACTCGATACACTGACAGTGTCACAATCAGTTCCAAAACATGGGTATACAGAATGCCAAGTCACATGAATAAAAATTCGAAATTTCTCAGTTCAGTATTGTGTGTGGCCGTTTGTTGTAGACTACCGCGCAAGTCATACACAGTACGATGGCTGCATCCCATTGCTCTTGCGACCTCAATAACTGATCTTCCTGCTTGCACCTAGACTAACAGCTAGTCTCTGAAATGAACATATTTTACTGAAAAACGTTCATAGTGAAAAAAAATAATATAATGAAATGGAGCCCTGAGACTTTCTTCATTTTCAGAGACTAAACGAATCTGCAGAGCGATAATTTCTTGGAATTTCTCAACACATGCAAAGATTCTTATCACCCATTTCTGACACGCCACTGAAGGTGTATGTGACAGGACCCTTCATTGCCCCCAACATCACCCTACCCAGCCCGACCCCTACTCCCTCTCAGTGTGGTATGGGCAGCTCATGGGAAGTATCAAGTGTCGCAGCCAAATAGCTTAGGGGTAACATCTCTTGAGACTAATGCTATGGCTGGAAAACTGGATGTATCCAAAACTCCAACAAAGATATCAAATATAATTTTTCTGTCAAATCAATATATTATGTCTGCATTATGTACGGCAGTTTGATTGAAATCACATGGAACAGGAGAAAACTGTTTATTGGATGTAGTAAGGCAGAACCATGTCTTTGATTGAAATGTTTTAGTAACAGTTAACAGGAAATGTTCAACACACACAGTGTGTAGAAAATGTTCACATGAGGTCACTCACATGGACAATACGTTGTGCCGTCTTGTAAAACCCTTTGAAAAGACTGCCATCTATTTGTACCAGTCCTGTGAAACTGAAGTCACAAAACAACTGATCAATGATATGCGATGTTGTACAGATCCTGAAGCAAATACATCCAAGAACGCCCATGCAATTTAGTATTCCAGGAAGGAAGATCAGGAATCTTGGCTAAAACCCGACACATTTTGCCTGGTGGTGAGAGGACAGGGCAGGAGGTCTTAGCCAAGTGTGGGGCGATGGGGGAGCTGTGGGGGAGCCTCCCCATGAATTTATACTAAGCACCAGTGACAGCTAGAGATCAACTGATAATTACTAGTCATATACTGGCTATGGATTCAGCAGATTGGTACAGACCCTGAAGCTAAGGAAATCCAGACTTGCCACATTTTCTAGACTTGCGTGGGCTTTCTTGGATATAAATACTTCAGGGTCTGTACGACAGACTAGCTTGCACCATGCCAAAGGCACGTTCACGTTGCTCATTTGACAATCGTGGCATTTAAAGTATCGTTAGAACTGTGGTTCAAAACTTTTTTTAAAAAAATTCTTGAGGCCAATGCAAACACGTACAAATTGAGAAAACGTCGATGCAAAGATCAAGTGATCAACTGCACGTGCAAAACCTGATTGGCACAAGCGTCACTTGCACGACTAATGGATGGGTTTGAGTGGATTTTGCTAACGTTTTTTCTAAAGTCGAAAGATAGGGATCCCATTTCGCATAAATAGATGTATCATCAGAGAAAAATGATTCATTATTTTATTAAATTACATTTTATTAAGTTTCTTTTTTGACTCAGTATATATTTTGACAAAGAGACCCGCATGCCAAATACGGTCGAAAGCTTTCTCATTTTCTAAAAATGCAGCAAATACGTGTGATTCTCTTTCCAGATAAAAATTAACACATTCGATAACTGTGAATACACACATGACTGCCCCATGCTCTTTTTTAAACCAAATTGCAGAGCTTCAGGAACGGATTGTAGGTTATCGTGTGTATATGTTTCTATGCTACTTCACAAAGTGATATTTAGGGAGATATGATACTGATATATGGATTTAAACACAAATGAGGACACATGTTTGAGGTTAAAGTTGTTTTTGAGAGCCCGGGTCAAGGCGGACTGAGGGCTTGTGATACAGTGCCTTTGTTGAGAATATATCTAGAAAAGACAGCCTCATTTTGACCAACATTATTGCTTCATATACAACGCTTTGAGACTCTATTAAGAGTAGTATAGGTGGTTATCTAGCCTCATGTAAGAATGTCGAGTTTTGATTGATCCACGTGACTCTGATAAAATACCATGTACATCCATCACGATCCACCAGCGGGAGTAAAAAAGTCGTATACTCCCTCTGCTAAAGTCATATCACCCCGCTACGCCTAGGTGACGACGCGAAGTGAGAAAAGCGTGCATCGACAAGCCTTTAGTGACGTGCGGTGCATTGAGGTCAAACGATCAGCTGGTGTCAACATGGCAGCAAGTCGATTCGATGCGTGTTGTTTTGTTTTGATTTAGTGAAAACATTCAGTTAGATAAATGCGTTATCACATCGTGTCTCTTAAGGTTGAATACAACGTTGAATACAAACTTACTCTGGACTGATAAAACCCCGTATTTTCCGAGACACGATGTGATAAGTTATAATATACTGCTAATCTATGGATATAAACACTTCCAAGAGACATGTGTGAAGTGTAAGCTGCTTTTGACAGCATGGACCGAATCGAGCAGAGACTACACGCTTTTGATAGAGGCTATATATATGTTGAGGATGGCGAGACAAAAGGGCTTCACTTGAACGAATCAGTTATTTTCACATGTGGCATTTTGTAGCATCACAAAGTGATATTTAGGTAGATATGATACTCATAAATGGACTTAAACACAAATCAGTATACGTGTGTGGCGTTTACGTTGTTATTGAAAGCCCGGGCCACGTTTGTGGTCGAGAAGAGGTTGAAAGTATGGTAAAATTTTCAGGTGGACATGCTTTAAATCAGTGATCTTTAGTGGTGGAATTTGATGGAATATAGATGTGAAAACATTTTCGGGCCGAGGGAAATGTGTGTCGGAATTGATAAAAGTAATTGTACGTTTTAAATATGGTTTCGTTTAACGATTGACCCAACGGTTCAGGGAAAAATAGCTACAGGGAATAATAGCTACAAAAATTACCGCTTACCTGGACACGCGTGGACTGTACCGGTTAGTGTGTACTAATGCCTACAATGGATTAGGGGAGTACAGGACAAAGCGCAGTTAGCGGAGGATATACTCCATCTCGCACGGTTGAAGTGTAGAAAACATATTGAGGGATAGAACAAAGTGAGAAGGAAATGTTCAATTTATTGAGAGATATTTTTCTCATTGAGAAGGAAATTTATTATTTTAAAATGCTTGTAACCAAAATCTTCTTTTCTAACCGTGGCAAACCCAAGGAAAGTCGAGTACTTCACAGAAAGGAGGACAGCATATACTACTAGATGGCTACAGATACAGACTCAATAACCGACGACAGACCTGTGTACACTGGAACTGTGTTCATGGGGGCTGCCTTGGTAAGTGCATCACAGTCGGTCAGTTTGTTCGAAATCAGTCCCCACACAACCATCCACAGGAGGATCAAGGTGCTCTAAAGATTGCCAGTGCTCTGCGGCGAGAGTACAGACGGAGACAACGCCAGTGCCGACTATCTGCGACGGAGAGATTTCAAGACTCAATCGAAATGAAGCAGCGGCACCTGTCAAGTCCTTCTACTCAGTGAAGAGTGGACTGAACAAGCAGAGACGAAAGATAGATTCAGACTGTGATAACCGTGGCTGCTACTTTCACTTCACACGGGCTCTCTGGAGGAGGTTCAGACTCTCGGCTTCACCGAAGCCTATCAGCAGGATTCTGAAGTCAGCACTTGGATGCAAAGAACAGCAGCACTTCCCCTCCTTCGAGTGACTATGGTTCAAGACAAGGATATGGATCGAGATAATGAAGGATGCCCCTGCCATTCCAACGAAGGATGCCTTCCACGACTACGTCACCAGCACCTGGGCGCATGACCATGCCAAGTTCCGAGCTGGAATATGGAACCACAACGAGACGCAAGGCCTGAGGACGAACAACCATCTCGAGGGTTGGCATGCATTCCTACCTCAACAAGACTGTGCAAAGGGCTCACCCTAACATTTTCTCTCTTGTAAAAGTGCTGCAGAAGTTGGAGAAAACTGAGAGAAACCAGTTGGTGCAGATGTCGCAGGGCGCCCGTCCCCCATCCCATAAGAGAATCCATACAGAGACTGACCAGAGACTCACTATGTAATGTAATTGTGTGGGAAGAAATGAAAGTGATATGATTAAACCTTATAAAATGTCATTTAAAGTCTGTGTTTTATTCACTGTAGGCATTAGTGCACAATGAAGTGGGACCTACCACTTCAGTGAAAGGGTAGAGGCAGTATAATTTGTGACTACTGGTGTGTAAAACTGTTTATTTAAGACTGTAGCTATTTGTCCCTGTAGGCATTAGTAGACGCCACCGACCCAACACTGCCGCTGTTACAGGTAATTGGCTTCCACCCTCTGTGTTCTGCTGTTTATTTTGTTGACAATTACATAGACAGATTATTTCGTGCAAATGCATAACATCGATGATTTACAACGTGATTAGGTTGTCTGACAAAGCATTATGCTTCCACTTGCAAAATTTTAGATCGATTGGATCATTGGATGAACAGTCATTTACAAAAACCGGGTCCACATGCTTTTCATGCCAAACTATAACATATATACATTAATTAATCATTAATTAAGCACCGCCCATTTTCATGCTACAAGACTGTGTTTAACACAACACACTGGTCATTCATGATATGGAAACCAAGCACATGGTTATAATTTCGTTAACTGAACCATCTAAAGCGTCAATCCATCAACTACCAACACTGCTGCTACTTTCGGCTGTAATTTACTGGTGGTCATATGGGGGCACTAAAAACGTTATCAATAATCATGTCCAAAACTATGATCATACAGCAATGTCTGTGGTGCAACATACACAAAGCTCTCAGAAATCGTTCACTGTTCAATCCTAAGATAACAGTAATGATCAGTATTTGGTGTATCGTCTCCTCGCACGGATAACTGCTGCAACCCTCCTCCTCATGCTGGAAATTAAACGCCAAATGCGCATCATCGGAATCTTCTGCTATTCTTCAAAGCCTGGGCTAATTCCTGTAGATTTTGAACAGGTGGATCCCTTACTTAAACTTGACGCCCCAGATGGTTCCACAAATGCACAATTGGGTTGAGATCAGGGCTTCTCGCAGGCCAAGGTGATCTGTCAACGGGTGCCTGTGGTCATCGGCTCGAGGTGAATTAGCTCATGATTTTGATGAACATTATGTTGACGGAGACGAGGGCATAGTTTAGTTGTTCACACTTCTTTAGTTGGTTTCACAAGACATGACAAACAAGTATACATGAATGAGGTGAGCGGACTTCCAGCTCAACCCTACGGGCCATCAGTAACACGAAGAAGAAAATGAATGTCATCGGACCAGTGGATCCTGCGCCATGTCCTCAGATTGTGGTTTTGCCGTTGAACGAACACCAACTCTTCATTGTTCTCTGAGATCATTGGCATTGGTCGTGAGCCAGTGCTGCGACAGGACGAACCAGCTTCATGCATACCAATAATCTGCCATCTGGTATTTTCAGAAAGACTACGCCTCGGCATGTCCAAGAAAGCTCAATTTTAACACTGTTCACTTATTGATGCGTCGATAAGAAAGCAATAAGAATACTTCATTTCACCTTTTTATCCCATTCAGTGGCTTATACCATGACAGAACTATAGCATGAAAAGCATGCATTTGAGTCAGCACGTGAATTTCTTGCTAACTGCATGTGTATTTAGATATAAATGGTTGACTTCTCTGTTTTGATCCCTTTTTGTTACAATCGACAATTATTTTGGGTGGTGCTTAATTAATGCTCATGTCAATATTTCCCTTCTGACAATTAAACGAATGTGCGAAAGAAGATTTTAGCGAGACAGTTTAGTCTTTCTTCGCTGTATACCGAGAACAGAAGCCAGTGACTATAACATGCCGACTTGAAACTTTAGAACAAGTCCACTGTACCGATACTGAGACTAAGAACGATTATTTGACGTAAAATGAAGTGACAGAATATGTAACTTATCATCTACAAGTAGGCTTTCAGTTATCACAACACTCAGCGAATGTTATCAGCTGTTGAAAATAAACCGGGCTCAATCTTAAAAATTAAGCTGCGGGCATATTGGCTACACTGGTCACATAACGACCCGCCCGAAGCATACGCTATGGAGCTTTCCGAGGAGTGATAGTCTGCCTCACAGTCCCCGAACCACATTATTTTGCCCACTGCCAAGCCTTCTCTGCAGCGCTAAAGCCTTAATTTAAAACTCACATGCAACAAAAAATCAAACATAATTAAAACCCAGTTATTCATTGAAAAAATATAATTATTCATGATACATAAACGGATTGCTTATTGAGAAAACAACCACACACATATACAGAATTATAAGCGTATAATCGCTAATCAGAAGTGGAATATTGTGTACCTGGGTTTACCTCGAAACGAAGCAGCCGCGACACCCAACCCAGCCAGAGCCGGTGGGTGTGCACTCAAGTGTAACGAAGCCTTTTCATTGGCCACTAGTTCATAGACGATGTTAATTTCAAGTTGCATGTGGTCAGTGATTGAAGTTGTGCATTGCATATTGGCATTAGCAGACAGGAAGGCAGACAGGCAGGTGTCAATGAACCAGACATTGAGCTTTCTCTGTGACAGAGTCTGATACTGACAATAAACATGTTTTTGTTTATGTAACGAGTAAATTATTTACTTGTTTGAGTACAAACTCCGGGTAGACATACTCTTTCAAGCACTGTTCACTGCGCATGCGTTATGAGAGGGGCGCAGCATAGCTGTAGTGACCACGTTTTCACCCAGCTCTGGGAAAAAATTAGTCAATCGTTTGAACTATGATTTTGCAGGCCTTCTTTTGCGTGTTTTCCCGACTTTATGGGTTGAATTGTAGGGACGACCGTGAGCAGGATTATGCCGCTCGCAGGAAAGGCCCAGGGATTGAGCTGGAAGTGCACTCACCTCATTCATGTATACTTGTTTGTCATGTCTTGTGAAACCAACTAAAAAAGTTCGAACGAAACAATGCCTTCGTCTTCATCAACGTATTCATTTGTCTCCGTCAACCTAATGTTCATCAAAATCATGAGCTAATTCACCTCGAGCCGATGACCACAGGCTCCCGCATTGACAATATGTTAGAGAAACTTTTAGGCCATCCCGTACCTTCTAGAGGTACTGACATGGGTGATGCCGACAGTAAACAATTTGCAAGATATCTCATGGCCACGTGTTCTTACTGCCGGATTGAAAGTTACTTACAACAGCCACTGTAGACATGCCTTCAGCAACCCATGCTTGCCATAAAAGGCGACTATGCTTGTCGTAAGAGGCGACTAACGGCATCGGGTGGTCAGGCTCGCTGACTTGGTTGACACATGCCATCGGTTCCCAATTACGCAGATCGATGCTCATGTTGTTGGTCACTGGATTGTCTGGTCCAGACTCGATTATTTACAGACCGCCGCCACATATCTGGAATATTGCTGAGTGCGGCGTAAAACTAAACTCACTCACTCACTACTTTACACATTTGTTTATCCCTTTATTGTTCTGCAAAACGTGCTGGAAACATCGACTAGACTCACCTTGTGTTTATTGTGATTTATTAACTGGTTTAGAGGAAAGGTTCTTGATTTACTGCACATTAATCGGGGCGCAGTCAACGTATACACGTGTAGGTGTTTGGGTACACGTACGGCCCTGAGCGTTATTTCACATTTGTTTGTACAGTAGCAGCTGTTTGAATGATCCATTGTTCAGCACTGAAAGTAAAATACATGTATATGTCAGGGTAGAGACTGCGATCTGTTAGAATCGGAGATTCTACCAGTAGAGATTGCGATCGGAGTCTGTACCAGTAGAGGTTGTGATTGGAGTCACTGCTGGTAGAATCTCCTATCCTACTAGTAGAGACTGCAATCGGCGTCTCTACTGGTAGAGACTCTTTTTATATAAAGTAACCCATACAATCACAATCCCTACCAGTAGAAACTCAAATCTGTCAGAGTAGAGATTACAATTCTACACTCATGCAAGCCAGTGAATATTTAGGAAACCAAAATTTATTTTCATATGTTGTAAAATGTAAACACAAAACAATATGTCACAATGTCTTTATATGCTGGTGTTGGCTGTAGTAAAAATCCAGTTTTAGGTCTCTACTAGTCTCTACTAGTAGGATCGGAGACTCAACTACAAGAGACTCCAATCGCAGTCTCCACTGGTAGAGATTCCGATTGCAATTTCTAGTGGTAGAATTGCAGTCTCTACCTTGACATATACGTGATTTAAGACTGGGTGTTCACATAATATAAATATTCATCTATAATAACTTTCAACCATGTGCAGGGGTTCTTTGTTCATATTACGACTAACGACCGTGTGAAGAGTGGGGCTAGACGTAATTTAGTGTGGACCTCTCCCATTCCCTGACTACATAGAAATTCCGAGTCTCACTGACGTCTATTAATGTTGGGGACATTTGATACGTTTCAGATCTATTTTCGTTTAACGATTCCCTGTGTAATTTTTTGCTCAACCAAGCTCAGGTCTCCTTACTATTCTAAGCGACTGGCTCGCAGTAACTTAATTGAGCTGACCGTGTGTAGTCGGTGATTGTTCATTTAACCTGTGTCGTTGTGGCATAAAAAAACAAGCCGACAATGCAGTAATTTGCCAATTATAACGTTGGTCCGTGGGACCAAGCCCGGTCCGTCATTTAGATAATCCCGAAATAAACTATTCGACAGGTACTACTGCGCATGTGTGGCCACCTTACTTCCGTGTTGGTCGGTTGTATTCGAGATATATAGGTGTACACCAAGAAGGGCTCTCACAAAGGCTCTCCGCATCACTTGCTCCAGTTTCATTTTTAGTATTGTTGTGCCGTCAAGATTGGGTCAAACATGTCCAAAGTTCGTCGTGCCTCTCATGCTGGGAGCTGGTATTCTGATAAAGGTATACTGAATGTGAAGTGCTTATCAGGAGAGAGAAGTTTGGTGTTCACAAAAAACTTAGTTAAGATGGTAACAATACATTTCGACGGGCTCACGCTTCCCAGATTCTCTGGTACTTTTTCAGTCCTCATGTTAGGTTACTCCCAAATAACCTGCCCTATCATATTTCAGATCCAACAAAACATTTATGATTGATCGATAAGCATGATAAGGTGAAAAAATTAGAAAGTCTAAGCTCTTCAGTTGGGGTTGGACACTAGATAAGACTTCCGCCTGTATCCGCCTGAATTTTAACAATGAAGAAACATGGATTCGAGTGGCATTTTGAAAAGTCTGTCTGTATGTTAAGATAAAATTAAAGAAATTTGTTAGAACTCATTGTTATCAGATGAGGAATATATGATTTGAATAGAATGAAATTTAAGGGGGATACAAGCAGAAGTCCTTCCGAACACTCTTCTGCTGTACTCAGGCAAGATAAGGTAGCCTAGATGTTATATTGTTCACTTGTCATGCCTAGAACCAGGGCTCTGATAATGTTTCTCGCCAATGGTCTAAGTACAAAACCAAACTGCAAATTGGTCAGCGCCCGCTCCCTCTACCATGGCGAACAAAGGGACTGGGCTCCGGTCCACATTAGCAGAATTTCTTCACCTAAGCAGTCAGGAGGCCGGATGCCCATCATATGCCATTATTTAAAAGTATCCATGGTATTCCTTGTCTGATTGTAACAAAATATCCCAGCAGTGTAGTTTTTTTCCGGATGCTTGGATTGCATAGTGACTGATCCAATTTGATCCTATATCTGTGTTTTGTACCTCAATATTTAATCACGTTATGCGAAAACATGATGTCTACAGGCACGTAGCAAGCCATTTGTTTCAGTCTGAAAGATATATATAGATAGTATTGAGGGTTGGCCCAGCTATGACAGCAAATATCATGCATAAAGTTTGGAACCTATGGTAGCTACACTGGTTTATTATCTATGATAATAAAAACACACAGTTGATTTTATGAATTTGTAAACTAAAAACAATGACTTTGCCATTGGTAGAGAAATCTTAAAATGTTCTTACGTAAAAAAACTGATTACACCTATTTACCCAAGTACACAGCAAATGCCTGTATGTATTTCTTATGTAACGAAGTTCCGTTGGTATCCTCAAAACAGTTTCGGCCATAAGTGTTTTCAGGCTGCATGCGACACAGAGATTACATCTTCCTTGCTGTAACTCGCGTTTGATGGTGTAAACCTACACATGTTATTTGTCTTCATTTTCTTCATGGCCAGTTAATGAATTTATAACAGGTATAATTAGTGGTAACACCACTCAGGTTAGTCAACAAAGGTTCCCTTTTGGCATTTCTTGTGTCTGGAGTAAATATTCAACATTATAGATTAAGGCCTGTAGTGGCAAATGTATTTTATGTTATGTAATATATGCATGTAAGTGATGCAAGAGGGTTTATCAACAGAGTTTCAAAAACAAACATTGATCAAAGGATTAACCGATAACACACTCATGATTAATTACTTTTATCTTCTACAGTGGATTTGTCAAAAGGTAGTGTGTGTGGATGTACTAATCTATACTGACTACACCCCGTCGTAAAGTGCGAGTGTGAAAACAACATCCTCCCTTCAGAGAATTAACCACCATTGCGTTGATTGATTGATTACTCATTATTGGTTAACTAAATTACTTAGAATGGAGGACATCATACCATTAGTTGCCAGGTGTGCTATCTCGGGTGACCAATCAGAGGTTTATCCGGTTTTCGCCACTTTTCCGCAAATTAGACTGTTGTAAGACACACGACTCGGAGCAGGATTATTTACCAGCTGCAGAAGAATAGAATATCGTTCTTCTTTGTGGACATTGATGGATACATTCCTGAACAAGGTAGTAACCTGACATTGTTGCTATAACATTAGTCTGTTTTAAATTCATTATTTGCATTTTGTTTTAATTTATTTGTTGTAGCATTCAGCAGAATCTATATGACAGAAAACACACACTAGATCGAGTATGTGTTGTGAAATAGGATCCACATTGGCAGTCTATACAATGTTTAAATGTTACAGTCATGTTAGAAATTTACTATAAGTATAAGCAGTGTGTTCTTTTATTAATTTTCAAAATCATACAAATATGACAATAAACTAATTAGGGTTATGAGACCAAATATCGATACGTACATTGGCTTCGTTATTTTTTCCATCCTAATAGTTTTTCTACCATTTCTACCACTGGCAGATGATTAACCTTCAAAGTGGTTCATTTGTTTTCATAATACATTTGTAATGAAGTAAAACTGACTTCACCTTAGTTGATCTGTCTATAATTAAACTCTCAATTGCGTAGCAGAGGTCACGGAGCAGTCACGAATTCTGGGATATCATCCGGGTACTCATGGGAGAAAACAATGGCAAAAGTTTAAACCAGTCCATGGAAATTGCTCCGCATCAGTGCGCCTTTTATTCACCACATGGGCACAATGTGTAGCCAGCAACCTTGTTTTATCTCACTAGTTGACATATCCTGAACTAAAATTGTGAACTTATGAGGCCTGATTAACATGACATTTGGTCAACATATTTGTAGAAAGTTATTATTTTAGCTTTGATAGTATTTCAGTGAAAGCCATTAGATGAACAGACCTGATTCATTTTTACCAAAGGAGAGAACTCCCAACGTATTGCGGTAAACAATAAAATTCATTCCACAGGAGGTAAATATAGCTCATGACATCACTTCAGCTATATTTTTGGGCACAAGGATATGCAGACGACGTAGTTCAGATGGAGTGGGAAGGGTCATATGTGAAATGTAAATGTTATTTATGGTTTTTTATGGATGGTGGTCAGACTGATTCCAGATTTGAATTTTAATAATTTTGCTGGATAATGCTTATGGAGATTCGATACATCCTGTCGGTTTGACAAAAAGTGAAAAAGCCACTGATGTTAGATTGTAGAATGACATACAAAATCACCTGAAGGCATGTCTAGCACGTATATCCAGAAATACCTATTATATGATACTATGAATGCCACGATCATATGATTATGAGGTCCGCAAATAAAGACCATTTCTAGTGTCCTCAGCCATGGTATTGCTGGAAAAGCAGTCTAAAACTGAAGTTTCTCATGGGCTAGTCTAGTAATAATGTTGCATGAGGTTGCATGAGGTTGTATTTACTGCAATTAGAGGCCTATTTAGGTGTTTGAATCAAATTTGGTGCTGAGGTGTTTTAGCACCCTGGTTTTTCACTGTTTGGATAATGTAAGTTGTTCACTGGTCACAAGGTCTTGTTGTTATTTTAACATTGATAGATATGTGCTTCACATTTAAGCCAGATTTCAAGTTTTTGCCAGATATGTATGATGTTGTTACAAGACCAGAAAATCAGGTGACTCACTTAGGTGTTGACAAAAGCTGCATTTTGAATTGTCTACATATCCAAATTTAGATAGCAGTGTATTTGTCGGCAAGATGTGATGTATTATTCTATATTAGAACCACTGTAATTTAGTGTCATTGGTACATCTGAAAGGTATCTTATTATCCCCCCGGCATGTAATACGGGGGATATAGTCGACACCTCGTCTGCCGTCCACCCATCAATAATCATTTTGTTTCCGGAGCATAACTCAGAAACCGTTCAATATGTTTAGACCAAACTTGATAGATATAGTAATCTCAGCCTGTGGTTGTGCCTTTTACTACTTACAGATTTTTGGCATTTATTTTTTTTGTTTTTCCATGGAACATATTGGTTTTAGTCTTATGGTGGGGTGGGCTTGTTTCCGGAGCAGAACTCAAAAACCATTCAATATTTCTATGCAAAACGTGGGAGATGTATCAGTCATAACCTAAAGTGGTGCCTTTTGCTATGTACAGGATCTTGTGATTTATTATTTTCTCGGTTTCGATGGAAACGTTTCGAACTTAGTCTGAAAAGTGAGAGGTGTATTTCATTTCCAGACCTGAACTCAAAAACTTTTTAATATCTGTCAGTAAAACTTGGCAGATATGTGTGGCAGACCCCAGAGTGGTGCATTTTGCTTTTTAAAGGTTTTTGTGATGTATTATTTTCTTGGTTTCCAAGGAAACGTTTTGGACTTAAGTCTCAAAATGGAGGGATGGGCTTCGTTCCAGAGCAAACCATTTCATATCTTTCAACAGATCTTGGCAGATATATGAGACAGATTTTGAAATTGTGACTTTGCTGATTACAGATATATGGCATTTATAATTTTCATGAATTCCATGGAAACAATTCAAACTTAGTCTAAAAAAAACAATGAGTAACTGTCAGATGATGTGTCCTTTCAAACATGTGGGGGCTGGGGGGATATGTCATTTTGTGATGACTCTTGTTATAGTCATGGGATAGCCCTTCATTAGTCAAAATATTTTGCTCCCATTTTTGGCAGTGTACATTATTTGTAGTAGCATCTGTCAATAATATTTTGTTAAAGTGTTTTGTCCCCTTTATATCTTTAAGGAGGTGTTTAAGATTTGCTGGTAGAGTTGGATATGGTACCTTGGACAAGTTTTTAAAAGATATATTAAGTCATTTCAAATAGAGCTTCATTAATCTAATAAGACCCATATATGTAACAATGTCAGTTTTCAGGTTAAAAAGTCTGACAAAGTTTTCGAAAGGGTGTATTTTGTTGTTAGAATCAAGTAGGTCGTTATTACATCACACCCCTTTGTCAAACCATTGTTTATAAAACACTGTTTTACCTCTAACATAAATGTTTTTGTTGTACCATAGACTTTCTGAAAGAGTATCATTTATGTCATGGTTAGAATGGTGTTGAGATGTAAAATGCCACCATGCAGTTAAAACATCATCTCTGATATCTATTGTGGATCAGTGGGAGGCAGTCCTCTTTCAAATATTGACAATTATAATTAAAAACACATTGCTGTACTAAACTTTGGGAGATTATACATCCGGAGATGACACCAATTTGACTCGCGTCTGACACATCTTCTAACCATAGATAATTTTTGTGCTTGTATTAATGTTTTTATATTTGGCATATTAAAACTTCCATCTCGTTTGTCGCAGATTGCTTGGCTTCTCTTAATTTTGTCAGGTTTATTGTACCAGATAAATTTGTAGCATTTTTGCTGGAATTTATAACTTTCGAATCTGGGTCAGTAAGAACGATAAATAAATGATTTAACTCGGGAATAATCAGACATTTCAAAACGGTATGTCTTTCAAAGGAAGTGAGATTACGTGTGGACATATAAGTTTCACAACTTCTTATCTTTTCTTTATAATTTATATCTACCATATCATCTAAATGTAGAAAAAAAGTAATTCCAAAAAGGTTGAAGTCACCTTGCTCCCAGTTAGGTTAAAATCTGAGCATAGTTTCATTTTCGATCTCTTTTTTGATCTTATCCATATGAGATGTATTTTGTCGATGTTAACCTTTAAACTGGAAAATCTGGCGAAAAAGTTTAGCACATTTAATACTGCATAGAGGCAGCGTTCTGAACCTTCCAACATACATGTTGTGTCATCAGCGAATTGATTTAGCAAATACTCAGTGTTACCAATCAAAATACCCTTTACATTACTATTGTTACGTATCATTATTGCTAATATCTCTGCACATAAAATGAAAATATAAGGAGAAAGTGGATCCTCTTGGCGACAGCCTCTTTGAATTTCGAACATATCCGGTCCATAGCCGTTGACAACAACATTTGATTCAATACCTTGATATAAAATTCTGAACCATTTTCAAATTGATTCACCAAATTTGAAAAAGGATAGTGAATGACCAGTCTACTGTCTCAAAGGTTTTTTCAAACTCAATAAGCAAAAGAAGACCAGGAATTTTGTGGGTTTCTGTATAATCCATTAAGTCATAAATTAGTCTAGTATCTATCTGACATGAAACCCTTTTGATCATCTTTATTAATTTAACAAGCACTGATTTTATCCTTTTGGATATTGCCATTGAAACTAATTTATAGAAAACAGTAATAGGGAGATAGGTCTCCAATTTTGTGAGTACAATTTAGTCGTTTCCTTTAGGTATACACACATTATAAGTCTACGTTTCAGTGAAACAGATAATTCTCCTCTCATATAGGACGTATTTAAAGATCTGATGAAATATTTACTTATATCACTCCAAAAGAACTTTAAAAATTTGTCCGTGAAACCATCTGGTCCAGGACTTTTATCATTCTTTAAACACTTCAATGCAGCCACCAGTTCGCTATGTTTCACTTGCCCTTCCAGCGCTGCTGAAGTAGCATCATCCAATTTGGGAACATCAAAATGTTTCAATAAATCTTCAAGGTTTACATCACTTATGTCATTGTTTTTTTTCTGTATAGTTTGGAATAGAAAGATTTAACTTTGTCCTGTATCTACTTTTGTTTCGTGAGAGTTATGCCGTCATTACTTTCTAAACAAGTGAATGATTTATTTAAGAAGTTTCTAGTTTCAAGACCTAGAAAATATTTGGTAGGTTTTTCCCCTTTTTCGGTCCAAATAGTCTTTGATCTAACCATTTGTCCCTGGGTTTTTGTTTTATTTAGTTTTTCTAGTTTTTTATTAAGGTTATTGATGTGTTCCAATAAGGTAGCTTTAGTAGGCGAACAAATGTTTTGTCCAAAGCTTTTGTTGTTTCTTCAATATTCAGTATCAACTCTCTTTCTTCTTTTTCTCTGCTGTGTTTTTTATTTGAAGAATGTTTTATAGTTTCTCCACGAATAAATAATTACAAGGTTTCAAAGAAAAAGTTGGTCATCAATCACAAATTCAGTCGTTGTCTTCTGTAATTATATATCTAAGGCATGTTTCTGATATTGTTTTCTTAATTAAGTCAACGTAAGTTACATCTTTTAAGAGAGAGTTATTAAATTTCCAAAACTCTGCACCTCTATCTAAATCATTTAAAGAAAAGGAAATCGATAATGGGGAGTGGTCTGATTTGAAACTGGGTTCTATTTTTGTATCAATTTTAGAAGGAATCATATTGTGGGAGACCAAGAAATAATGAAGTCTAGCTTGTTTCAGCGGGGATGGTTGTCTCCAAGTATATCTTTTTTCATTCGGATGTCTTTCTTGCCAAGGATCTTGGAGGTCAAGTTCATCCTTCAATTCAAGGATTCTATCTCTGGCTTTTACGTTGTTTTTATGTTTGTAGTTATATGTATCTATGAAATAGTCTTTTACTACATTCCAATCACTATGGACAATTACATGGTCGCTATGACGGGAAAGTATTATAGAATCAAGTTCAGCATAAAAGTTAGGGTTGTCAGTCAATATTTGGGCCATACAGACTGATATTTGCTAATTAATTTGTAGTTATCTAAAGTCAACTCCACAGTTAAAACATTACCTTTATCGTCTCTTTGCACATCAGTAAGCGTGTAGTCTACATATTTAGTAAACAAGATCGCTACACCTCTAGTGTTAAATAACTTGCATCAACTGCAGCTTCATACATTGCTGTGGACCTACAAGATGTTGAACACCAGAGACTAAGCTATCCATGCAGTAAAGAAGGAAGACAAGGAAGATACAAGAAGCAATAGACATAACCTTAGATTCTTTTTCATAGAGATCGTCCTTGGGGTACTTATATGCATTTTCTGCCGCCGGAAAATGTCACGTGACAGTTGAATCAATGTTTTAATAAAATATTGTACAATAAACAAAAAGTCTTTTTTTGTTCATTATACGGCCCCTCACCATGTGGAGTCACCCTTCTGCTGTGCATGCACAGGCAACCAGGTAAGCATCCAAGCCTGTATCATCATTCTTCCTGCTGTCACCATGCAGAACGGACGTAAGCTGGAAAAAAAGACTAGATAGTATTCACAAGGCTGCCTTTATGTTCTTGAAGATGTTTCAGGAGTCTTCCTCTACTGTATGTATGGTTTAAACCATGAGTTACCTTGTTTGTCTGTGACAATAAAGTTGTATTTGGACGTTTTTCCCGTTGGTTAATGTAAAATCATTTATTTTCGAGCGGCTTAATTTTCGCGGAAACAGAAAAATTGACTAATTCGCGCGGTTTAATTTTTGTGCATCATCAAAGTACAGAAATCACGAGAGTATAACACAGGAAACTGTAAACTGTAAAGAAAACAGTGACCCTAGCTGTCGTCCTGTCACCTGCCTAATTAGCTGGGGAAACTTGGGCCTTCCGCTACGTTGAGATACACAATGGAGCACTGAAGAATCCATGTTGAGATTTGTGTAAGAAATCATTGACCCATATGTGACCTCGACCCGTGACGCGCTCGGCCAATCAGCTACTCAGAAAGCTCTGTGCACGTGTACCAGTATTGTCAAACCACTACATGCGCAATGGATTATCCAGACCTGCAACAACATATCCAAGAGGAAGGATTTAATCCAAAGCGGATTTCGCCAAGCTGGACTTTTGGACTAATTCACTAGTAGCAGGTGACCTGAGATTTTTAATTTAGTAAAGTCGTGTGTATCGTGTCAATCAGAGACACTGAAAATGACATGTGTTGAATCAACTATTTAATTTGTTTTTATGTTTTATGTCTTTTTGTTTCTCTGAGTCATGAATGAATGAAGTGTACTTGTAGTCAAATTACTAGCAATACAAAACTAAAACTCAAAGCTCTTTGTTTGTTTTTATTTCCACTATTTATCATAAATATTCGCGGGGGGTTTATTTTCGCGGATAATTTTTTGCGCGAAAAGCGCGAAAATTAAACCACCGCGTATAATAATGATTTTACAGTATGCACGTGTTGCTTTCCCATGGCGGGAGGCCGGTGCCCCCACATGTTGAAATATTGTGTCTTGTACCAACTAGTTCACGTGGGCGTTCACATAATTTTCAGTGTTTTGTACATGTTCGTTAATACCATATGTGCTGCTGTATTCGCCATGAGCTTATGCCTGGTAATCATGGCCCTGCTAAGCAGAGCGTTTAGTTCCACCTTTTGCCCAGTCGGGACCCCGGACCTATGAGGAGGTCTATCGGAATGCTCTGCAGCAGGTTTGGGTGGTGGTCCATGCGGCTTACCTCTCCTCATTACAGAGGTCAGCTCTGGAGATGGGGGAGCACTCTGGGGACGTTTCCCCAAATGTAGTTCTCCTCCATCAATTATCCGAAGTACAGGCCCACCTCGCGCGCGACTCTTTGAGATGGGAGCGACGTTGTTTCCGGGGGTACAGCAAGTCATTCAGGAGGCTGCAGCGGCTGCGATGTCTTTTAAAGACTTGAAAGCCTTGCTGGAGCAACCGCAGGTTTCTCTCCGACGTGCTCCCGTTGTGAGTTCCTTTTCCGTGGCACAGCCTATGGCCGAGTCTGCTGGCTGACTTTGGCCGCTAAGTAGGAGTAGGAAGAGGAGCCGCACCGCCAAGGGCAAGGGGAAGGAGGGGACCTCTTTGTCCTGCTCTCAGCAGCCTTTTTGTGGGCGCTAATTCTGCCAGCTGTTCCTGCGGGGCAGTCCTAATCGCATTCTGTCCGCTTGCGTCATATCCTAGTTGGGAGTCATACCAAAATGAGAGAAGGCAACACAAAATCCTAGGGTGCTGTACACCATTCATCTACCACTGTGGAGGCGAGGCCTGCCAGACTTCATCGGCATAAGTCGGGGTTGTTAGAGTTAGAGTTGTTCCATCCTTCAAGATGGAGACACTTCGCTCGGTGATCTCCGCTGTTCAGCCCGGCAATTGGCTTACGTCGATCGACCTGAAGGATGCATATCTTCACGTGCTGATACACCCGTCGTTCAAGCAGTTCCTCCGGTTCTCTTACGACAGGGTGTGTTATCAGTTCACGTTGCTCCCTTTCAGCATCTCCACGGCCCCAAGGGTGTTCACCAAACTCATGATAGTGCCGGCTACTCTAGCCAGAGCGCAAGCAAGGCACTGTCACCCTTACCCGGATGACTGGTTGCTCAGTGCACTATCTCAGCCAGCGAGTCTAGACTCTACTCATGCAGTGATAGATATTCTAGTTCGGCTGGGGTGGATCAACCTCAAGAAATCCAACCTGGTACCCACCCAGGGCTTGGTTTTTCTCGTGGCGATGTTCACAACGAATCAGGGTCTTGTATCTTTGTCGCCCAACCGGGTCAGCAGAGCATGGGAGATGGTGTCTTCCTTCCTCTCCCAGCCCCATGCCCCGACACGAACTTGGCTTCGTCTCCTGGGTCAGATGGCGGCAACTGTCGCTGTGGTGTGGTGGGAGCGGTTGAGGATGCGCTCCATACAGCAAGCTTTGGCGAGTCTGTGGGCTCACTCTTAGGATCTGGAGAAGTGTTCTCACAGTTCCCGGGTGGATGTCTCCTCACCTTCAGTGGTGGACCGATGTCGGGAATCTCTCCATGGGGGTCCCTTTGGAGCTCCCGATGTCAGCTCTTACAGTTCATACAGATGCGTTCCTCACGGGCTGGTAGGCGTTGTGGACAGCTAGTCTTCACATCAATGTCTTAGAACTGAGAGCAGTGTGGTTGGTTTTCGAACGCTTTCTGGATCATGTCAGGGGCCAGATGGTTCATCTTCAGTTGGACAACCAGCCATGACTTACATCCTGAAGCAAGGCGGCATGGTGTCCCGCGCTCGGGAGACATGGAATTTCCTCCTCTGGTATGACAAGTACGACTGTCAGGTGATTCTGGTTTATCTCCCGGGGCTGGAGAACATGCGAACAGATGCTCTCTCTCGCCGGATCCTGGCCCCGCACGAGTGGATGCTCAATCAGAGGATATTCAGAGTTATCTCCCAGCTGTAAGGATCGTTCCAGGTGGATCTGTTTGCATCTGGAGGGATGAATCAGATACCTGTGTTCTGCTCTTGGATACTAGACCAGAGGGCATTGGCGTCCGACGCCTTTCTGCTGGATTGGATGATGCCACGTCCCCTGATTCCCCATGTCCTCTCCCAGCTGTCCACCCAGCCAGCTCAGCTGCTTGTGCTTCTGGCACCGCTTTGGCTGTCACACAGCTTGTTTCCGGTAATTCTCAGGTTTCTGGCTAAGCCTCCTGTTCTATTACCTTTGCGACCAGACATCCTCACTCAGAACGGCGCGCCACACCCCACCCCACGGCTTCAGTGGGCGGCTTGGCCTCTGTCAGGTCTAGCCTCGAGGCACGCGGAATTCCTCCGGCAGTTGCAGACACAATTCTGGCTTCGAGGCGGGATTCGACAAACGTTCAGTAGGAGGATAGGTGGTCTCGCTATGCAAGCTGGTGTTCAGATAGGGGGATTGCAGATCCCTTTTCTTGCGGATTTTGTCCGAGTATTGGAGTTTTTGCAAGCTCATTTGGAAGAAGGCCTGGCGGCTTCAACCATTCATGGCTTCGACCATTCGTGGCTACTCCTCCGCTATTTCCACTTTTCTGGGGCAGCACCCACTCGTATAGCACTTTTTAGCTGGCGTGAATCAGGTTCGACCTACTGTTAGGCGAACCAGCCCACCTTGGGATTTGTCAGTCGTGTTCGATTGGGTGTCCAGTCCTACTTTTCTATCATCTATTTCCATTCAGCTGTTAACATGGAAGGCCGTAATTCTAGTGGCGGTAACATCTGGGAGAAGGGTTGGCGATTTACATGCCATGTCTGCAGACCCAGCGTTGACGGTGTTTCATCCTGACCATGTCAGTATTCGCCTCCCGGATTCTTACCGTCCGAAGATCGATCTACATCGGGGACCTCTGCAATGAGCACTCACCCGTTGGATGTCCGTAAGACCCTCAAGGTCTGTATCAAATGAACACAAGGGATCCGTATGGGTACCCATCTGTTCTGCTGTTACGGTGGTGGGAAGGCTGGGTTGCCAGCTAGTAAACAGACCCTTTCTCGCTGGCTAGTGTCAGTCATCTGTGCTGCATGGTAGGCTAAGGGCAAGCCTCCCACCCCAAGGGGTTGAAGGCTCACTCGGTCAGGGCAGTCGCTGCTTACAAAGCATTCGCATCGGCACTACCCATTGAAGAGATTTGCTCTGCTGCCATTTGGAGCAGGCCTAGCACATTCATCAAGCATTATCCGCTTGACACGCATTCACGTGAGCGTGTGCGCTTTGGCCGTACTGTTTTCTCCAGTGGACAGTGTCCTGCCACCCTGGTCAAGTGAGTCTTGGTTCATTGTCAGTCAACACTGTTAAATTACTGTGTTTGAGTACATGTAAAACTCCATTGTTGACGTATCCCACAGACTGCGATCTGTTTAGATTTGTTGTCTTCACTTGGGTTTTTTCCCCCTTCGGTGCTCTCTATAAGAATCACGACGTGGGCGGGGTTATTTGGCACTTTGTTACAGTGCTTTCTTATCGTGCTTAGCTCTGAGTCGGTTTCGGTGCGGTTGCTCCCTGTTGGTTCTCTCCCATAATGCCTCTTACGGAAACTCAGGAGTATGACGCAGGTGAGGATTTTGTTGCTTGTGTTAATTTTCGTAATTACGATCGCTATAATTACATACTGTACCAGAATTCCCTCCTCCCTAGCCTCCGGTCTTTGGGAGTCTGAGTTATGCATATAAGTACCCCAAGGACGATCTCTGTGAAAAAGAATTAGACAAACCTGTAGAGGTTTCCAATTCTTTGAAGAGAATCATCATTGGGGTAAGGCCACCCACCTCCCGGCAGTTCTGTTCACTGATTTATATATCAGCAGAAGGAATGATGATACGGGCTTGGATGCTTACTTGGTTGCCTGCGCAGGGGGGTGACTCCACGTGGTGAGGGGCCGTATAATGAATTAAAAAAGACTTTTTGTTTATTGTACAATATTTTATGAAAACATTGATACAACTGTCACATGAAATTTTCTGTCAGCAGAAATGCATAGCGTTGTGTTGCGTTTGACTTGTCTCTTTCCTTTGCAAGAGAGAATGCTCACACCTTGACAAGTAGTGACCGCAAATGTAGACCAAGACAGGCGTTGATGCCTGGTAATTACTGCCATTATTGTTCTCTTCATTTGTTGTGTAAAGAAAGGTATTAGAGAAAGTGTTCGTATTTCTTCTGTTTTTTAAGAAAACACATTTACCTACAAAACATAGCTAGGAATGCGAATCTCTTCTGTTTTTTCGTAGGCGTAACAATGCGTATCAATTTCTTGACATGCTCAAACTATTCATGCCGTGCTCAAACTATATGGGAACTTGTGAAGCCATGACCACATGAACAGTTGGGGACAATACACAATCCACACCCATCCACTTCATGGCAAGTTATAAGGTGTAAACATTGTGCAATCTGCCACGACCATGACGCACACAGTTCATGATCAAAGCCGACCAATGTATGACACTGGATGTCAGTGAGCATAGTGCCAGAAATTGACATGCTTTAATGGTAATGATACACACTGACCACAGTGTTTACAAGGAGGTTGTGACATTTTCACGACTAGTTCACGTAAGTAGCACAAAGATTATGTGTGCCTGAATTTAATAACATTTCAAGATCTTTGTGCTCTGGTGCAGAGCCCCACACAGGTTATTCACACTTCACAACAGCACCTGCAATCAATAGGAAAATCTGTACACTCACTAGGCAACGAATTTCACACTCAACCATTAAAAACTGGCTCTTGTCAAACCCATCTGAAAGCAAGGCGGCCTTTCAAGGGCGTTACCCTCACATCTCGTCAGGTGCCAGAGATTGGCATGTGCTGGGCAGCATCAGAGATGGGCTTTGTGCCACTGGCGTTACACCATGTTGTCAGATGATTCAAGGTTTTGCATGAGATTCACAAATTGCAGAAAATATTGTTGGCACGGTAGCAGTGAGCAGTATGCCTGAGCGGCTGTTATTGATCATGATCAATATGGGGGTGGTAGTGTCATTTTGTGGGGCGAGGTTACATATGACAGGGGATCAGATTTGGTCATCGTTAATGGATCCTTGGCTGGTCAGCGATATGTTGACGACACTTTTCACAATGTTGTGACTCCACTGTCTAGAATCATCGGCAGGAATTTTGAATTCCGTTATGATAATGCCACACCACATCAGGCCCAAATTGTCTTAGCTTATCTCTGTCAAGAGGCATACAGTCATTGGACTGACCCCAGACCTATACCCAATTGAAGATCTATGGGACATTCTCGGTCGAAGGGTATACGCCAGGGACACTGCACATGTCAGCCTGGGACAGCTTGGTGCAGCTCTTCTGGAGGATTTGCAAAAAATACCATGGGCAACCATCCAGAAATTAACCAACACTATGCCTTCAAGGTGTCGTGAATGCGTTGCCCAACAGACATGTTTTTTGAAAAATAAATGACCAATGTTATCAATCTTGCCTGAACACTGTCATATAGCTGGAATATTGCTTAGTGTAACATAAAACTTAGCTCATGAAACTTGCCTGAACTTGGTAATGTTTACAGACTATGGTGCAAACATTTAATGCAAGGGGAATGTAGTTGTCACTTCGTCTGTCTGTCCATCCATCCGTAATCATTTTGTTGCCAGAGCATAGCTCAAAACCGTTCAATATATTTCAACACAATCTAAGTAAACTTAGTTTCAGTGTATTTCGTTACACTCCACCACTGAATCTAACAAAACCTAGTAGAAGGCTGCGTCAGGTAACCTTTGAGAGACCAATGACCGTCCAATCAAACACAAGACGGTTAAACATATATATTCAGACAGCAGCTACTATTTAGGGATCGGAGAGACTTTCAAAATATTTAGGTCACTGACACAGATCTCTCCACAAACAAAAATCCACTTATAACACAGTTATTTGACCTGCAGTATATACGCTTTGGGGTTTCTGTTGACATGGTTACCATTAGCTAATATTTCCACAAGATAACATCGTTGAATATTGCCCAAAGCACTATTTTCAGCGACTGTTTACTCACCGTTGTCATGGTTGTACGTACACCATGCGCATCACCCAGAAGCGAGCATACGCTAAATAGCATTCAGAATCGTTCGGTTACAAACCTTTTCGAGATAAAAAGTTCAAAAGGTATGTGCAAATGTCCACTTTCACGATTTGGTAAGCTGTGTTCTGATTGGTCAGTCTCAAAGGTTACCTGACACGACCTGCTTCTAGGTTTTGTTAGACTCAGTAGTGGAGCATAGCGAAAAATACTGATAAGTTTACTTAGACTGTTTTCAACAAACATTGGTAGGTATAATAAACAGAACCAAAGGTGGTGCCATTTGCTGTTTACCGATTTTTGTCATTTTTATCCCACCAGAGTGTAAGGTGTGGAGATACAGTTGATGCCTCATCTCTCTGTCTGTCCACAAGACTTGGTAGATATGTCAGTCAGAACCTAAAGTGGTGCCTCTTGAGAGGTGTGTTTCATTTCTGGAGCACAGCTTGAAAACTCCTTAATATCTTTCAGGAAAACTTGGCCGATATGTGCAGCAGACCCCAAAGTGGTGCCTTTTACTATTTACAGATTTTTGTCACTTTTATTTTTCACAGTTTCCGTGGAAATTAATCTGACAGTCTCAAAAGGGAGGGATGGGCTTTGTGTCTGGAGCACAACTCGAAAACTTCTTAATATCTGTCAGCAAGACTTGGCAGATATGTGAGACAGACCCCAAAGTGGTGCCTTTTGCCACTTACTGATTTTTGTAGTTTATCATTTTCTGTTTTTCATGGAAACTATTTGGACTTAACGTCTTGAAAAACATCAAGTAACTGTCAGAGGATTTGTCCTTTCCAATATGTGGGGGCCCGGGGAGATATGTCATCTTCTGATGACTCTTGTTATCTCCAGAAATCACATGTTAGTAGACAGTCAGTATTTGTAATGATAATGAAGGAAAGCCAAGTGACATCAACAATAGAAAGTTTCCCAGCAAGTGGAATATGAGGTTAGCTTATAAGTCACATTACGTGTTCCGAGGACCACAAGTGAAATGAGGAATTTCAGATAAAAATTTAAGAAAGCTACCACAATATGATAAAAATGTCCAAAGCTTGACTACGTAGAGGAGCATTGTGGTCACAATAGATCTATTTAACTACCCAGTACTTTAATGCTGTTAATTGCTAAAATCAAATGCCACCAGTCCCTATATGCCAGGCTAGTAATGATGTAATGGTGATACGGCATGCAGTTAATTATCAGCCAGTAGTTGCTATGTATAATCCTGAGATTACCACCTGTATTACGTCAGGAATTGGCCCCTCGCACACATCATTTAGTTGATGATTGTTACTGGATGATTGTTGCTCATGCATACTTGCATCAGTGGGCAGATATTTGCCTCCTGTATGAAACATGAAGTTAGTGCTATAATGTAATGGAGGTAGTATGAATGGCATCATGAACAGAGGCAACTTTGTATTATCAAGCATTCAAACACATTCCTTTTCTTGTGTGGAATCTGTTATATGCAACAAGTCTTTTGGCATTTTGAAAATCGTCGTGATGGGGTTTCTTTCTAGTTTACGTATGTCAGTTTACTGGTGTGTAACTTATTGTCTCATATTATGGGTGACATGATGTTATGTTTCAGAAGACGATTTGAGGAGTCAGCTTGGTGCTTGGCTTGGGAAAGTAAAAGCAAGCCATTTTCCTGCAAGAGCAATAATTGCCCCGTAAGTTTGACCACTGTATTTCCTCCTTTCGCAAAAACATAAGTAACAAGACTTTTGATGTAAGAAGAAACACTAATTCACTGCACATCTGGACACTTGTTAAACAATGATGTAGCAAAGAAGATCTCTGTGGACACATGTCCAGTGTGCCAACCTTACATGGAAAATGATAAAATGACAAGCTCAAGATCATTCAGAATCCCAGGTACATGGCATTTGTGACCTGTGTCTTTTAATTGCCCTGTACTTTCTGCTTATAGATAAAGTCCTTATATAATATTTGGGCATAATATGTTAAGCCCATTTCTGGTGTTCGCCTTCCTGATTTTGCTGATATTTACCAAAAGTGATGTGTAAGTCCATTCACTATATGTATTTTGCTAAGTATGCACCATTGCATTTTAAGTTCTTTAGAAAGAGACACATGAAGATCTGGGATTGAATTGATGCTTGTCATTAGAGGTGATGAACAGGATCAGGTGTTCAGGCTCGTTGTCTTGATTAACACATATTTAATTTTTTATATCTCACTTAATAATTTCTGACCCGTAAACATCCAGATTAGAATTGACTTTCAATAACCCATGCTAGTTTATCTGTTATCAGGATCGGATGATCTGCTGATCAGGCTCACTGTCTTGGTTGCCATATGTCATCCAAGTCCCAATTGTGTACATCGATGTTCATACTGTTGATCACTGGACTGTCTGCTCCAGACTCGATTATTTACAGACATCCATCATATACATGTAGCTGGAATATTGCTGTCTGCCCTGCCGTCCATAATCATTTTGCTATCATGTAATACAGGGAGATATTGTCGACGCCTCGTCTGTCTGTCCATCCATAATCATTTTGTTTCTGGAGCATAACTCAAAAACCATTCAATATTTTTTATTTTTTTATTTGTGCCTGTAGCTAATTACGGATTTTTTTCAGTTTTATTTTTATTGTTTTTCTATGGAACATTTTGGTCTTATTCTAATGGTGGGCTTTGTTTCCGGAGCATAACTCAAAAGCCTGTGAATATATTTCTGCAAAACTTCAGAACCTAAAGTGGGTCTCTTTTGCTATTTACAGGTTTTTGTGAGTTCTAGCTGTTCAAAAGTTTTCTACAAAACTTACTAGATATACTTGAAAATATAACTTCCTAATATCTGTAAACAAAACTTGGTAGGTATGTGTGGCAGACCCCAAAGTGGAGCCTTTAGCTATTTTACAGGTTTTTGTGAATTATCATTTTCCCAGTTTCCATGGAAACGATTCTGACTTTGTGTCAAAATGGATTGATGGGCGTCGTTTCCAGAGCATAACTCGAAAACTATTTAATACCTTTCAGTAAAACTTGGCAGATAGTTCATATCTTTCAGTAAAACTTGGCATATGTATTTCTCTTGATGTCCATGGAAACGATTCATACTTAGTTTGTAAAAAACATCAAGTAACTGTCAGATGATTTGTCCTTTGAAATATGTTGGGGCTGGTGGGGGGATATGTCATCTTGTGATGACTCGTTTTTTTCTTGGTTTCCATGGAAACGATTCTTGCTTACTTTTAATATGGAGGGATGGGCTCTGTTTTTGGAGCACAACTTGAAAGCTTCTTAACATCTCTCTGCAAAGCTTTGCATATATGTGAGATAGACCCCAAAGTGGTGCCTTTTGCTATTAACAAATTTTTGGCCTTTTTATTTTTCCTGGTTTCCTTGGAAACGACTCGGACTGAGTCTCAAAATGGAGGGATGGGCTTCATTTCCAGAGCACAATTTTGAAAACCATTTGATATCTTTCAACAGGTCTTGGAAGATACATGAGACAGATCTTAAAATGGTGCTTTTTCTGTTTACAGATATATTGCATTAATATTTTTCATGATTTCCATGGAAATGATTCAAACTTAGTCTAAAAAGACATCAAGTAACCATCAGATGATTTGTCCTTTCAAACATGTAGGGTGGGGCGAAACTTCTGATGACTCTTGTTTCTCACTTACATTGAAATACTGGCACTATGGCCAGCTATTATTCTTTCAGTATTTGTACAATTTTCATTGTGTATATTGCATGTTATTGTTATACATGGCATGCAGTGCAGCTCAGCCCCACAGGATCCACATAATGCTTACCTCAGGTGTCTGGCTGAAGAAGCCCATGACAACCAGGAATGTGCACTATGCCAGCCTTTTATGCCTAAAGCTCACGAGAGCCATTATGCTGATGTTTTACACCAGTCTGCTTCAGGTAGGGGGGAACATTTAGGATCAGGATCTCTGTCTAAGAAGTCATCAAAACACAAAAAGCTTCATCAGAGCCAGGGTGCAAGCAGGTGAATTTGCTGATTTTGTCAGGCTCATCCTTGGGGTTTTGGCATCACGGTTTGGTCTTGAGCCGCGGGTCAGTCGATCTGGACACCATGCCTCTTCTCGACCCTTTGTCACTTTTGTCAGCTTCATTGTGAGCACCCTAGGAAATTGAGTTCAGTCCTGGAGGCTTGTGAAGCTGATAAGGGAATGGTAGAGTTAGGGCGTTCTTGTTTTTGCTGTGATCGTCATTGAGGCAAGTGTGCCGGTGTATCCTCAGATTTTGAGCCGTATGGAGGGACCAACCCCTTGAAGTTTTGTCTTCCTGTGGAAGCTTTCATTCCCACAAATGTAGCAACACCCACTTTCTCCTCATACCTTCTCTGGTATCGGAGGTAGTAAGCCCCTTCATCTTAGGTATTCATTTCCAGTTCGATTCCCCTAGTTGAGCCAACAGTGCCTGATAGTGGAGGAGTTGTTGAGTGGTAGAGAGGTAGACAAATGCATTTATGCTTCAATTATCCTCCGTTGCATTGAACAACGTAGGAAAGTGGTACAACAGCCAAAGGTTGTTGTTCACTCACCTTACCTTTCCACTCTTGAGAGGCAGTTGGCGGACTAGAGACAGAGTGGAGATGACACATCAGGTACACACTTATTTGGGGTGTGATAGAATAAGAAGGTATGTGAATGGTATGCATATCTCCGAACGAAATACTTTGTTCTCAGTGCAAAAAATATCCAAACCATAACTAACTTTAATTGCTGTTTTCTTGAAACGTGTTTCCATTATCCTGAAGCTGTACATACGTTCTTCCTGTCATGTGTCAGGGCTATGTTGTCCCAATCAGTTGTACTTTGGGCCACATTTTGTGGCAAAATACCAAATTGATGAATTGAATGGAATTGAATGAAGCACTGCCTCCATTTTGATGGATACTTCTTTTTCATCTTCACTGGAAGTTTATCTTGCATGATGAAAAATCAGCTTGTATTGGTATGTCGTAACATTCAGATCAAAAAGGACATCGGGAACCGCTTTTATTGTTTCAGAATCTTTGGTCACAGTCAAGTTGTCAAATGTAATAGAAGAATAAGCTATCAGCAGAAGACACATTGAGGTCATGTCACGTGATGCTCGCCTCTGCTCATTAACTGTCAGGTGTTTCCGTAAAAGCAGAAAATTGAGTACATTTTTCATGTTGTAATTATGCTTTTACAAACCTTTTGTCAAATTTTTATAATGGAAGGTGACTTTTATCATGCCTTTTTCCACATATCAAAACCGAAAATTCATTAGTATTCTCCTTTATGGTTGAAGGGATAGTAATGCTTGCAACAGTGATCTGAATGGTTGTGAGGATCAGTACAAAAATCAGTACGAGAATTGAAACATGAACGTTGAGCAGGATCAAAATCCGCTTCATCAAAAATATTGGAAAAAGTATATTCATAAGAATTGGAATCAGATTTAGTATCAGTTTCAAGTCTGAATCAAGAAGGCAAAAGCTGATGGAAGGATTGTGTTTCTGGATTTTAAGATTTTACATGCGATTGGAGATGGTTTAGAGGATTAGATTACACAGCTGTTGAGGATAGTAGGGATTTGTCAGTTAGAACTGGTACACGTACCTTTATACAAGCTGTCTTTTAAAGACCACATGCAACCAAAAAATCAAACATAATTAAAACACAGTTATCACTTATTTATGATACATACAATGCATTGCTGATAAAGAAAAAACAAATAAACAAAGTTATAGGTGTATAATCACAAATCAAAAGTGCAATATTTTGTACATGGTTGTACCTACCTTGAAAAGAAGCCGCGATACCAAACCCAATCAGAGCCAGTGGATGTGCACTCAATGTGGATGTGTAATGCAGCTTTTTCATTGGCTGATGTGCTTAGCTGGCTCTTTGTTTATAGCCCGATAGGTGTTAATTGCATGTGGTCAGTGTTTAAAGTTGTGCATTGCATATTGTCATGAGCAGACAGACAGGCAGACATATAAATGTCAATAAACCAGACATTGAGTTTCCTCTGTGACAGAATCTGTTTATGACAATCAATATGGGTTTTTTAATGTAACAAGTAGATTATTTATTTGTTTGTGTACACAACCAAGATTAGACTACTGCTCACAACCTCATATTCTGGGTAGGCATACTGTTTCAACCCCGCAAACCTACTCACTGCGCATGTGTTATGAGCGCAGCACAGCATAACTGTGAAAATGTGAAAATTAGTGAATCGTTTGAACTCCAATTTTGCAGGCTTTTTTTCATTTCGTTTTCTTTTTTCAACTTTATAGGGTGAATTGGCATTGTTTGGTTATTTGTTTCAGTAAGTGCATAGCGAAAGGTATCAGAATCTGATAAGTTGTGTTTTACGCTGCATGTGACCTTTAAGCATTTCTTCCCATAATTTTTGGCAGTCAGTCATTTGCAATATACTTTTTAGGTGGACTTGATTCCTTTTAATGCAGCGTTGGACCATACCACTTCTAAAACTGTTTCCAGTATTGCTGGATTCTCCATATAGTGGAGAGTGTTGAGAATTATGACATGATACAGCTCATGGATCAACTTCGTCAGGGAGAGATCATAGTGTAATGTTGTAATTCCAAATATAGTGTATGTTACATCTGACCAGGTTCTAAATATCAGTGCATATTCATCCTTTTGTATGCAGAGCTACTTTTATTTTTAACTACTGGTTAACAATTGGTTGTTGTTTGGGTGATGTGATTTGATACTCTAAACTCATAGAGTTTCATCTACCTTTCCCCTCAGGTTTGACAAAGAATAGAGAGATGCAAAGTGTGTGATGATATAAGTGTTATAAGAAAACAGTTTATTATAAAGTTTAAACATCTTTGTACATGTCCATCATCCAGAAATAGAGGAAGAGGAAGGGAATAAGCATGATGTAATTGAGATAGTATTCTTCGGAATCCTCTCCCTCTGTTACAACATTGCCAAAATATGCCTGACAAAAGGGTAACTGACAAATGTGTAGCATTTCTGTGGATTCCATATAAGCATCTGAAAATTGATGGACAAAAACACAAATACATACTCTCTTCCATTGTGTCTTATTTTCTTTGCCCTTTTGAGAACCTTCTTCAGACTTCAATATGTATTCAAGTGAAGTAAGTCATCATGGTCATAATGGTCAGTTTGTCCTTGTCGTTGCAACACACCATAGTCACACCAGTTCTGTGCTGTTCTTCCTTAATAGCTTCATTACAAGGTATATTCAACTTGCTGTAAACATGGTAAGTGTAACCAATAAGCCCCATTTTTCTTTATTTTCAGCCATGCAGGCTATTCTTACTGTGGAGCCTGTTCAGCATATGCATACAGACAGATTGACCCAACAAATATGTAAGTGGAAATTAAGTTGGAATTTTTTTGAAGATGTTCTTACCTAATACCTATTAAGTCTTTTATGTTATGATTTCTGCATGTGGATGTTGGTTTTCAGAATAATAGAATTCTTGTGAATTCACTTGTGTCTTTATTGTCCATGCCTTGTCTGTCAAATCATGAAAGATTTAGAAGGTGGAAATACACATATTAGCCAGTCATAGACCTTATAATATGTGTTTAGTGTCATAAGCAGAAGATGCCAAAGGTTTCAGAGATAGTTACATGTTATTTGTCAATTATCTCGTCTGTCCGTCTGTCCGTTTTTTGTGATTTATTATTTTCTTGGTTTCCATGGAAACGTTTCAGACTTAGTCTCAAAATGGAGGGGTGGGCTTCGTTCCCAGACCACAACTCGAAAACCATTTCATATCTTTCAACAGATCTTGGCAGATATATGAAATTGTGACTTTGCTGGTTACAGATATGTGGCATTTATAATTTTCATGAATTCCATGGAAACAATTCAAACTTAGTCGAAAAAAACAATGAGTAACTCTCAGACTATTTGTCCTTTCAAACGTGGGGGCCGGGGGGGATATGTCATCTTCTGATGACTCTTGTCATTAAATGCTCACCATCATGATGGTACATGCACCAGGGTCAGGTTTCCATGACATATTTTGTCTAACCTGATTGTTCAAACATGATGTAAACAAATCAATTTCTACCATGTACTTTTTAGTTTCTCCTCACCTGTGATTCTCTGTCAGTTATAACATGTGCCACACTTGGACAAACACCATTCCCAAATATCTCTCACCAAACAATTGGAATGAGATTTCTTTCATCCCTTGTTATTTAAAGATGCAATGTCAGTGAGGATGCTCATGTGATAGCTGCTCTTCAGTGGACAAAAGGTATTTAACATATGCAACATAAGTAAAGCTGTTGATGTGTATGAGTGATTTGGTCCCATGACCAGCACCCACTGGTAGAATATCCCGTATAGTCTTATATCAGTCACATTTAAAGCCAGACCATCTAGGCGAGTGCCAAGGAAGGAGGGTTGATTACATTGGGCTCGTGATGAATAAATAAGATCTGAAATGTGCTCTGAAGTGCAATCCATTCTGCTTTGGGCAAAATGTTGGAATGAGTGACACAGTCATTCTTGGGAATTAGTGAAAAATTGTTGACGGATATAGCATTAAGCCGCACATGAGTCCCTGCTTAATAATATAAATATTTCTGCATATTTGTTGCAATTTTTCAGCCACAGAAGGAAGTTAAGGCATCATGTTTGTATATCCATGTTTAATTGTGGACAAATGTATTTAGATTTTTTATTACGGTCCTTGAAAGGGTAAAAAAAATGAGCTGTTTTCATTGTCTCTCAGTCAGGGTGTTGTTCGTTTTTCACCTCAGTTGATACAAATTCACTAAAGTAGTCATCTTTCAGGGTCTGATTTCATGTGTATTAACTGTTTAGTTCACACTCATAATGATTGAAAGATGTTTGCCTACATATTTTTATCCCCCATCCGTCTGCCTGTCCATCCGTAATCATTTTGTTTCTGGAGCATAAATCAGAAACCATTCAATATTTTTAGACGGAATTTGATAGATATAATAATCTCATCCTATAGTTGTGCCTTTGCTGTTTACACCGTTTTGGCATTTTTATTTTATTTTGTTTTTCCATGGAATATTTTGGTGTTAGTCTAATGGTGGGGAGCGCTTCGTTTTTGGAGTAGAACCACAGCTGGTTTGGACGATAGTTTACTCAACTCTGCTCTCTTCCCAAGGTCAAGGTTACATAAGGTTACCTCTTATTGGGCATTCACCACAACTAGTAATTATCATGTCTTGTGTCCATTCATTACATGATGCAAGAGGGTTATCAGCTGAGTTACGAAAACAAACATTGATCAAAGGATTAACCAGGAACACACTGGTTTATCAATTACTTTTATCTTTCACAGCAGATTTGTCAAAAGGCAGTGTTTATGTGAGTAGATTTACTAATCTGTACTGACTTCACAGTGTCGTAAAGTGCGAGTGTGAAAACGACATCCTTCCTTCAAAGAATTAACCGCCAACTGTTGATCGATTGCTCATGATTGCGGAACTTACTTACTTAGAATGGGGACACCATACATTTAGCTGCTAGTGTGCTATCTTGGGTGACCAATGAGACTATACACCAATATGAAAAACCTGAAACAATGTATCACTTTTTTGTATATAAGACTGTTGAAAGACACATGACATAGAGCATGATTCTTTATCAGCTGCAGATAAATGGCATATCGTTCTTTTATGTGGATATTGATGGATACATTCATTAACAAGGTAATAGCCTGACATTGTTGCTATAACTTTAGTTGGTTTTAAATTTAATATTTACATTTTGTCTTAATTTATCATCCCCCAGCATGTAATGCAGGGGGATATAGTCGACACCTCATCTGTCTGCCTGTCTGTCCGTCCATCCATCCGTAGTCATTTTGTTTCCGGAGCACAACTCAGAAACCGTTCAATATTTTTAGACCAAACTTGATAGATATAGTAATTTCAGCCTATGGTTGTGCCTTTTGCTATTGACAGATTTTTGGCATTTATATTTTGTTTGTTTTTCCATGGAACATTTTGGTGTTAGTCTATTGGTGGGGTGTGTTTCATTTCCGGAGTATAACTCAAAAACCGTTCAATATTTTTCTGCAAAACTTGGTAGATATGTCAATCAGAATTTAAAGTATTTACAGATTTTTTTGATTTATTATTTTCATGGTTTCCATAAAAACATTTCGGACTTAATCACAAAATGGAGGAATGGGCTTCGTTTCTGGAACACAACTCAATAACTTTCAGCAAAACTTGGCAGATATTTGAGGCAGACTACAAAGTGGTGCCTTTTGCTATTTACAAAGTTTTGGCATTTCTATTTTTTCCGGTTTCCTTGGAATTAATTCTGACTTAGTCTCAAAATGGAGGGATGGGCTTCGTTTCTGGAGCACAACTCGAAAACCATTTGATATCTTTCAACAGGTTTTTGCAGATATATGTGACAGATCTTGAAGTGGTGCCTTCTGCTGTTTGCAGATATATAGCATTTATATTTTTCATGATTTCTCATTGAAGCAATTCAAACTTAGTCTATAAAAGCATCGATGATTTGTCCTTTCAAATATGTGGGAACCGGGGAGATATTGTCATCTTCTGGTGACTCTTGTTATCCCCCTGGCATGTAAAGCGGGCAAATGTAGTCGACGCCTCGTCTGTCCATCTGTCCATCCCCCGTCCGTCCGTAATCATTTTGTTTCCGGAGCATAACCCAGAAACCGTTCAATATTTTTAGACCAAACTTGATAGATATAATGATCTCAACCTATAGTTGTGCCTTTTGCCATTTACAGAGTTTTGGCTTTTTTATTTTTTTTGTTTTTCCATGGAACATTTTGGTGTTAGTCTAGTGGTGGGGCAGGCTTCATTTCCGGAACATAACTCAAAAACCATTCAATATATTTCTGCAAAACATGGTATATATATCAATCAGAACCTATAGTGATGCCTTTTGGTATTTACAGGTTTTTGTGATTTATTATTTTCTTGGTTTCTGTGGAAATGTTTCAAACATAGTCTCAAAAGTGAGATGAGTGTTTCGTTTCCGGAGCAGAACTCAAAATCTTCCTAATATCTGTCAGTGTTACTTGGTAGATATATGTGACAGACCCCAGAGTGGTGCCTTTTGCTATTTACAGACATATGGCATATATATTTTTCATGACTTCCATGGAAACGATTCAAACTTAATCGAAGAAAACATCAAGTAACTGTCAGATGATTTGTCCTTTCAAATATGTTGGGGCTGGAGGGATATGTCATCTTCTGATGACTCTTGTTGTGATTGCATGTACTGCGAGCATAACTAAGAAAACATTCAATATTCTTCTGCAAAACTTGGTAGATATATCAATCAGAATCTGAAGTGGTTCCTTTTGCTGTTTACAGGTTTTTGTGATATATTATTTTCTCGGTTGCCGTGGAAACGTTTCGGACTTAGTTTCAAAAGTGAGAAGTGTATTTCGTTTCCGGAGCACAAGTAAAAAATTTCCTAATATCAGTCAGCAAAACTGGGTAGATACGTGTGGCAGACCCCAGAGTGGTACCTTTCGCTATTTACAGGGTCTTGTGACTTATTATGCCTTTGGCATGTAATGCAGGGGAGATATAGTCGACGCCCTCAATGTTCCCGTTCTCTGGTACTGACCGTTTTTTAAACAATAAAATTTGGGATGATCCGGTATTTTCAACTGCCATTGGTATCTGCTGCCGATATATTTTTCATTGCATTGAGTTGCCTTTTATCGGTAAATTTAATATTATTGCAGTTAAAAACAACGTCTTGGCACATCTAGACAACACTTGATCACAGTGCGCATATGCAGATCATATACAGACAGTCGCACACTGCCACGCCCTATTATCTATTTGTAGCTATAGCACGTGGTAATCATTGTGTGCATAGTAAAAAATATGGCTTCCATTAGTAAAAAGGAACAGCGTACACTGACAGGGTTCTTTTTGGGAACAATTAAGATGCAAAATAAAAGTCAAACATCTAATCCAGTGGTTAAGGGTATGGAAAAATATGGTGATGTTTTTTCCAAATGTGACATGTCATAAGAGCCCTGTGCCTTTTCTTTTATTTTGTCATATTTTGTTTTGTAATCAGAAAATTATCATGAAGAGATATCTTAAATAGTATATATAGTCGCCCTTTTTCCGTTGTCAGAAGCTTTCAACTCGCTAACATGACACAATAGTAGAAATACCCCGTTTTATAAGCTTCATATGAATAACATGCGAGGCGATTCGCTTGATGGCAGGTATCATTCGAAAAAGCTGTGATTATAAACTATATGACTGTACCCTTCACACTTGTAAGAAGCGATTTTATTGGATAAAAATTGGTTTCAACCCAGTCTGCTATACGGATTGTGATTGGCCAGAATCAGGCACGTGGCCCAAGGCAACCAATCATATTACAGTAATGTTGTCCTCAAAAACGAAAACTTTTAGATTTAGATGAACGTTTTGGGTAAAATAATGGTATTTTGAACACATTAGGCAAGAAATCCCTATCAATATGTAAATTATGGAACCTGATGGACGTATCGTGTTGCCTTATGACCTATGACAAATATACTTCATGCGTTTTCTTCACTAAACATCATGACTGAGCATAAAGACTGAGGTAGCGAAAGCCGAGATGTCACTTGTCAGTGACTAGACTTACATTACACAATCGCACAAAAGGATGGACAGGGTAATTTCTGTGTACGTTTTATGGATGCTGTTTTTGATTTTATTCATCAGTTTATTCAATTTATTAAATGACATTCTGAACACATTTATGGAATGTAGTTGGACCGCTTGAAATTATTTTCTGATTACCTGAGCATGGTATCAAATCGATTATTGTGTTTAATGTAGGTCTAATGAACATATTCTCAAACAAGCAACACACAGCACATCCTGCAAGGCATTTATTGACAGTGTTTCAGTATAAATACTGTTTACTTTCTCTCCGGATAAAAGCTGGTTCAGCCGGAATTTTTAGACCCTTGCTAGCATAAGCCACTGGCAATTTTCAAAACCACTTGGAAAACTGGCCCTAATCTGTCCTTCCATCCGTAATCATTTTGTTGCCGGAGCATGACTCTAAAATCATTCAATATTTTTAGACCCAAATTGATAGATATAATAATTTGAACCTATGCTTGTGCCTTTTTGGCATTTTTATTTTGTTTTGTTTTTTTTGGGTTTTTCCCTGGAATGTATTTGTCTTAGTCTACTGATGAGGTGGGTTTCGTTTCTGGAGCATAACTCAAAAGCCTATGAATATTTTTCTGCTAAACTTCAGAACATAAAGTGGTGCCTTTTGCTATTTACAGGTTTTTGTGATTTGTCATTTTCTGGGTTTCCATTGAAGCGATTTGGACTTTGTCTCAAAATGGGGGGATGGGCCTTGTTTCCCCAGTACGACTTCTTAATATCTTTCAGCAGTTATAGGGGAGCAGACCCTTAAGTGGTGCCTTTTGCTATTTACAGATTTTGGTGATTTTTCATTTTCCCATTTTCCTTGGAAACAATTTGGACCTAGTTTCAAAAGGGATGGATGAACTTCATTTCTGGAGCACAACTCGAAGACCATTTGATATCTTTAAACAGATCTTGGCAGGTATATGAGACAAAGTTTACAAAGTTCATCCATCCCTTTTGAGACTAGGTCTCCCGTTTTTTTCCATGGAAACCATTTGGACTTTTCCTCAAAATAATAATAATAATGTGTGCATTTATATTGCGCCAAACTCCACTCACGAGGTGAATGCTCATAGCGCTAACAGTCAGAGAAGGCATATTATTACCCCGGATAACCCAAGCTACCTGTTAGGTGCTAGAAGGTTATAGTCACTTGACTTATTCCACCGGGCACCCATTTTCTGCTGGTGAACAGAGGCAATTTTGAACAAACTCACTTACCTAAGGTGAGACCACATGCGTCATGTGCTTCGTTTTGGGGCAGGACTGAAGTCCTAGAAACTCTTAGGCATTAAGCTTCTGGTCACCCATCGGAGCACCGTCCGAACACATCGTTGCTTAACTTCACCTGATTGTGACCTGAGGTTTATGCACAGGGACACACACCACCACGGGATGGGCGGGATGGGCTTTGTTGTCGGAGCACAACTCGAAGACCATTTGATATCTTTCAACAGATCTTGGCAGGTATATGAGACAGATCTTGAAGTGGTGCCTTTTGCTGTTTACAGATATGTGGCATTTATATTTTTCATGATTTCCATAGAAATGATTCAGACTTAGTCCTAAAAAACATCAAGTTACTGTCAGATGATTTGACCTTTCAAATATGTGGGGGCCGGGGACATATGTCATCTTCTGATGACTCTTGTTTTCTAATTGATAAGATGTTTAAATTGTTGGGGAAAAACCACTTCCTTCTGTTTTGGGGACACTCTTCACATTTGGAAATGTAACTGGTGTGACACCTGTTTATAACCAACAATATATGTCATTTGTTTCAGCAAAAGGATATTTATTTTGGGACCTTCTCATCATGTGCGTTTATCTAGATGTGCCCTGTCAGCTGCTGAACGTTATCAAACACCTCTGTATGATCTCCCAATAGACACAAAAGGTTTGTTTTTCAAGTTTCTTCGGCTGCATGTGTGCGTGCGTGTAGACAGACTGTTACTGATCAATATGTTGGAATTATTAATACATCTATTGTTACACAATGTTATCCTGTATAAGCTGTTTAAAAGGTAGAAGAGGTCATATTATGGCCTGATTGCCAACTTTTCGTTGCTACAGGACCAGTGAAACATTTGGTAGCATGTTTCAACTTATGATGCAGTAATTAGGACAGAAGTTTTCATCATGAGTATTTCTCCTGTATTTTTATCCCCCACAATTTTGCAGAGGGAAAAACTCTCTCAAGCTGAGTGGAGTTCAGCAGACAGGATATGAATTTTTGTTCCATAATAGTATCTTGTTCCATAATAGTATCTGTACTCTCTCTGACATGATATGTTTATGACTGAGCAGGATAGTAATGAAATCTTTGGACATTCTTTTTTAGGAATATACTACCTGTACATCCTTGATATAGCAGTTCAATATCCTTGACAATTCTCTTACAAAATATTGCACTTGTTTATAATCCATGATTTCACCAGTCCCACACTGAAGACAACTGTTTTGTAGTTCCATGATCAAGGACCATAAGGAAATTAGCGTATGTTGGATGTTGTTTTCTTAGAATTTTTAATTTCTTTTATTAGCTAAAGATAATTAAACTACTTTTGCAAAATTGCAAGCAAAATATGTGGCCTATGTTAACACTTTGAAAGAAGCTAACCCAGGTGTATAACCCTGTTTTCCATCTGTCGAGTGTCAGTTCATTTGCAGACATCACTGTGTCATTATCTTTTCAGTGTATGAGGAGCTGTATTCATGTGCAACTTTTGAAACCATGTCACTTGACACCGATCAGGATGAACACAGTTTAGAGATGCAGTTACCATATATTGCAATGGTGATGGAAAGGTATTGTATGGCTTGCTATTGTAAAACTTACAACAATCAGTAGTATGTGGTTTTCTGTCATATCACAGTGCCAGCTTTATTTGGGAAGATAACCTATGAAGATAACGGGATGCAGACACTGAATGTTTATCACTTTGCTAGTACTGCTTAGCACAATCATGGTACTGACTAGAAACAGCATTTTGGTAAACCAAGGTTTTTAACAGCTGAACAGGTTATTCCATAGAACAGCATCACATTTAATAGTATCTACCTACTCAGAATCCTAGTGCACATAGACACTAGGAAGCCTCACTTCTTTATTTTTCTGTTCACAAGAGAAAATATCTAAAACATTTTTTGTTTTCAAGCATCTTTATAGTTGACCCTTGTCCATCCGTTTGTCCGTAATCATTTTGTTTCCGGAGCATAACTCAAAAAACATTCAATATTTTTAGACCAAACTAGATCAGTATAATAATCTGAACCTATGATTGTGCCTTTTGCTATTTACTGATTTTTTTGGCATATTTATTTTTTTTGTTTTTCCACGGAATGTTTTGGTGTTGGTCTAATGGTATGGTGGGCTCTTCTTCATTTCCGGAGCAGAACTCCAAAAACATTAAATATTTTTCTGCATGCATTAATATCATTCAGCAAAACTTGGCAGATAAGTGAGTCAGACCACAAAGTGGTGCCTTTTGCTGTTTACAAAGTTTTGGCATTTCTATTTTTCCCGGTTTCCATGGAAACAATTCTGACTTAGTCTCAAAATGGAGGGATGGGCTTCATTTTTGGAGCACAGCTCGAAAACCATTTGATATCTTTCAACAGGTTTTTGCAGATATATGTGACAGATCTTGAAGTGGTGCCTTTTGCTGTTTGCAGATATATAGCATTTATATTTTTCATGATTTCTCATTGAAGCAATTCAGACTTAGTCTATAAAAGCATCGAGTAACTGTCAGATGATTTGTCCTTTCAAATATGTGGGAGCCAGGAAGATATTGTCATCTTCTGTTGACTCTTGTTTTTGGTTTGTTATCCTCCTGCAAACTTGTCAATACCTTCACTTAACATTGTCTATAATCTGGTACATCTCTGTGAAAGATATCAATGATGTGGACATACATAGTAGTGACAAACTAGTGAGGACTAGATAGTTTCCCAGTATTATAAACATGTTTTAAAATGTGTCCACAATGTGACACACACATAGAGGTTTTGGGAGATGCAAGAACTGAAACCAATTGTAATCAGCTTCGTTTTCTTGACACAAATTTCAAAGTTGGTATGTGTCCAGCAATAACTAAAATGAGCCTTCTGAGATGTATTGCTGTTAAGCATGACAATGGGACAATAATTACCAATAAAAGGTCTGCTGCTAGTTTTAGAACTTAGTAAACCTGACTCGCGAATTCAGTCCAGTATTACATGTAGAAACTGCCCCAATTTAGTAGGTTCATTGATATGGTATTTGGCCATAAGTGAGTCATCGTTAGTTAAAGACTTGCAGAGTAATTGACCATTGCAAGACTAATTTTCCAGAATTTAATTTCTGTCATATTGCTTTCAGTACCTGCCTACCTGCTGGGAAATCATCTCAGCTATATAAACATAATTTTCCCAATACTAATATTTGAAAAACATGTATTAGACATACCATACATTTTACTGGAGTGCCTGTGGGATAGATGAAACGATGTACTTATATATGGTGCTCTTTGGCTGTTGGAGATCTCACAGACTCGGATCACTCTCCTCTAGAACTGATGTGTACCTTCCCAACAGAGGCAACAGGTGTCCACTGATGTGGTCACACTTGATAATGCTACTTGTTCTGACGTAATAGTCTGGGACAGCTCGAAAGAAACCACGTATATAGCCTACTTCAAACAAGCATTCAGCATGTACAAGGATAGCCTATACAATACCATTGAGTTGAATATTAATGAAGGTATTGACTCTTTTGTGGAAATAATGATAGAAGCGTCAGTTTGTATGAAAAGACAACACAGTAGTAGAGTCAGTAATGACAAACCACTTTCAGTCACGAGTGTAGATTGGCGAGTAGAGAGGCCTGGAAAGCATTATGTAATTTCAGACGTCAATGTACTATTCTCTTCAGACAACGCAGTACCGATGAGTATGACAAAGCAGGTGATAACTTAGAGGATGTGGACGACATGGTATTGGAATCCCCTATAACAGAGAACAAAATTCATGACACAATTGAACATTTGAAAAGAGGAAAATCGGCAGGCATGAATAGAATTCTCTCTGAGACGATTAAATGTTCGATACCAGAATCACTGCCTTTCCTACCAAAGGTTTTAATATAATACTCCAAACAGGTGTGTTTCCAGAAGTTTGGTCGAAGTCTATCATTGTTCCTATTTTCAAGAACGGAAGCGTAGACAACCCGGATAATTACAGAGGGATCTCACTAATCAGTATACTGGGGAAACTGTCTACCAGTATTGTTAATAACAGACTTACACAGTGGGCAAATATATGTGATTTATTACCAGAAGCTTAAGCTGGGTTCCGGAAAGGATACTCGACGTCAGACCATATCTTTATGTTGTTTGCAGTTGTTGAGAAGTATCTTTCATGTAACAAATGTAAGCTATATATTGCTTTTATGGACTTCTGGAAAGCGTTTGACCATAAATAGGCATTACCTCTGGGCCTGCTTACAGAAGAATTATCTACACAGGAAGATGTATGCAATCCTCAGATCTGTGTACCAGAACGTAAATTGTGTGTTCATGGCGACAAAGGCATAACTGACTTCTTCAACTGTCCGTTTGGGTTATGCCAAGGATGTGTATTGAGCCACCTACTGTTCTCTCTCTTCATCAACGAATTGTTCAATGAAATAACGCTTTCTGGAAAACACAGAGTTCAAGTATTTCCAGGTATTTTGAGTTTGTGTCACTTCATTCTGCAGATGAAGTAATCCTTATATCAAGTTCTGTAATAGGTCTACATGTACAGAATCAGCTGAACATCTTAGCTAAATATTCAGATGAATGGAAACTTAATGTTAATCTGGAGAAGACAAACAATGTCATATACAGGAAAGGTGATCGAGTTGCAGCTAAAGAGAGATGGACATACAAAAGTGACATAGTCAAAGTCAACAGTACAAGTATCTAGGTGTCTTGTTTACTCAAACTCTTTACAACAACAAGCAACCAGGGCGCAGAATGTATTTTGCCAGCCACAATCAGTCCTAAATAAAGTTGATTTTATAACATCCCAGATATTCTTTAAACTGTCTGACACTCGAATACTACCTATTTTACTTTACGAAATTAGGGGATGTCAGATTTCATTCTATAGAAAAGGTACACCTGTTTGCATGTAAGAAATTCTTAAATGCTGGACTTTCAACTCCTAACAGCATGGTGTACGGAGAGTGTACGCGCTATCCACTGTACATCTATTGTTTCACTCGATGCTTATGCTACTGGCTTCGACTGATTCACGTGCCTGCTCACCGCTTACCAAAGAAAGCGTATAACATGAGTTATCACTTAAACGAAATGGGAAAATACACTTGGACTTCTTCAATAAAAAATTTTATTATTCACCTATGGATTCGGCTTTGTGTGGACTTCACAAACTCATTTCTCAAGATATTTCGAACTCATGCTATAGACATGTTTAAACAGGATTGGCATTCAGGTCTGGAGACACATATGGCACATATGGCACCATTAAATCTGACTTTAAAACAGAGACGTACCTTCACAACCTTAAATCTAAACTCCTTAGAAACTGTCTCATTTGATTCCGACTAGGTCTCAACGATCTTGAGGTCAACAAAGAAAGGCACTTCAGCATCGATAAAATAAACATGCGCTGTAAAATATGTAATAACAGAATTGAAGACGAAAATCATTTTATGTATCTTTTCCCAGTCTATGGTCAACTCAGAATTAAATGTTTGCCTACATCTAATTCTATATCCACACATGACTTTAAGAAGCTTTTATCTTTCAGAAATCCTACTACTCAATTTCACATTGCCTTGTATATAGATTATGCTTTGATATTACGCCAAACTTTGTTTTGTTAATTGAATTATGTTTCTGTTCAGCCATGCATATCTCTATACTGCCGTACTTGTGCAATAAAGCATTGACTCATTGATTGATAGATTAAAATATGTACTTATATATGGTGCTTCACCAGGTGTCATTTAAAAGATAACTAATCATCGGAAAATTATGTACATACAGCTGAGGATGATTTCCTTGATGTTTGCAAAATATGAAAATAAAATGTCTTCTGTACAATGTATGAAAATTATTCTTGCAGTTAACATGTAAGTCTATGGTAATTTCATGAATGATGACTCACTTATTGCCAGCTACTGCATAGCTAATTTGTTTTACTTTTCAGTCGCCGTGGAGATTTTAGTGTTGTTCCTGTCCTTGTTGGTTCCCTCAGTCCAGAAAAAGAGCAATATTACGGAAATGTATTTAGCCGATACCTTACAGATCCAGACAATCTCTTCATCATATCATCTGATTTCTGCCATTGGGGTATGTAAACCATGTTATTCCTTGACTTTACAAAAGTTTAGCTCAGAGATAAGCTGACTCGTGAAGATTGGTCATTGAAAAGGTCTTCAGCAACCCATTCTTGCCACTAAAGGTTTCTATCCTTGTCACAAGGGGCAGCTGAGGAGAACAGGTGATCAGGCTCGCTGACTCGGTTGACACATGTCATCTTCCCATTTGTGCAGATCGATGCTCATTCTGTTGATCACTGGATTGTCTGTCCAGAATTGACTGTTTACAGACTACTGCCATATAGCTGGCATAAAACTAAGCTCACTCACTCACTTACTTAGAGATAAGTAAATATCTCACTAAGTCATGCATTTGAAAAACATCTAGTTTTAGGCTTGCCCCATCTGCACCATTATGAGCTTTATCTTGTTTATTTCAACTGTAGAGTGGAAACAACCAAAGCAGACTTTCTTAGGTCTTGAAAAACCTGATACAAAGTGTGCTTCTTACTTTGATTACCTATGTGACCCCAACTGAAGTCGTTCTCTTTCTTGTCACCTTTGGGTGCCTGTTAAAAGTCTTTGTCCATGATTCTCTCTGATCTTGCAATATGTACTTGCTGATGCTCCTGTTGTCTACTGGATCATGTGGTTTATGAAGGCTTCTCTCAAAGACAGAGATTACAGGGCACAACTGGACTAATTTGGCCCCTCTTCTGGCAAGAAATCCATGAGCACCATGAAGAAAGCATGACACCAACACATCATCCAGTCGTCAGACATCACTTCCATTTAGAGTTGATGTTTTGTCGGTTCTCCACCATTTGACTCTCAGGGATTGTTAATCCCACCACCAGTTTCATTGGTTTTTCCTCACGATTCATAGATCCCTCCAATCAAGTTGATCTGTAGTTGCCTAGGGCAAGGTTTTCTATCCCTTTTTCCTTGGCAGTACTGTCATGGGTTCTGCAACCAACACTGATCCAAATGTATCTACCCTTTTACTTACAATAAAAATGCCTATCCCCCTCCGATGATTATGTCTCCATACGTTCCTCTAATTATTCCTCTCTTCACCTCAGTAATCCCTGCTTTGTTGATTTCTCTATTGTCTACAATTGGATCCTTTCCTCCTCTCATTAGCTTTCACGCTCCAGGAGGGATTTTTTAACCTCCTTCACTTGAAATTCCCCTCTGCTTACCAGCCTTCGCATGGTTCAGCCCTGCCTTTCATGATCCCTAGGCATCACGCTGGTGCCACAGATTTTCAATCTACACTACTCTTTGTCCACTCCTCGACCAACCCTACCAGTCTCTAGGGATCGTCAATCCCATGATCTGGAAGTTGTTAGGCCCTTGGGCATTCAGGCCTCTGTACACATTAAAGAATGCTCAACAGCCCAATCCTAAGACTATTCATCAAAGATTACACATTCCTTTGTCATACATACCTCTTCCTCTGGACTGTTCATCATAGTAATTGGGTTGATTGCTTAAAGCTTGATATATTTTGTCAAACCTGGTCAGTCAAGTCCCTGTAGGTGTAGACAATCTACTCTGTACACTCCATCAAACCTGGACCTTAAATGAGCTTCATGGCATAGGTGGCTACAGGGACACGGTAAACATGAAACCTAAGCACCTCCATCTTTGTTCATCACTCAGACTTTCACCTTCAACAAGCAATGCGAGGGAAACCCTGCAAAGAGTGCAAATTTCCCGAAACAGTAACAATCTGACATTGTCACAGAACTTCCTCCCCCCAATCATGCCTGTCCACAACACATAGGTGGAATGCTTGATGACCTTAGATAACCAAAAGTTTTGAGGAACCAAAAAGGCAGTCTGTAGCATAAGTTTGGATTGACTACAGGTTACACTGTCATCAAACCTTTTTTACCCCTGTGGCCAGTTATGTGGGGATATATTTCATTTAGTTGATGCCTTATCTGTCTGTGATTGTTTTGTTTCTGGAACACAACTCAAAAACCATTTGAAACCTTTCATCAAGACTTGGTGGATACGTGAAACATAACCTAAAGTGGTGCCTTTTGCTATTTGCAGATTTTTGTTGTTTTTCTTGGTTTTCATGGAAATGTTTTGGACTAAGTCTCAAAAGGGAAGAAAGGGCATCGTTTGTGGATTACAGCCCAGAAATGTTCAGTATCTTTCTACAAGAACATGAGCATTAATTAAGCATCACCAAAAATAATTATCGATTGTAACAAAAAGGGATAAAAAACAGAGAAGTCAACCGGTTGTATCTAAATACACGTGCATTTAGCATGAAATTCATGTGCTGACTCAAATGCATGCTTTTCATGCTGAAGTTCTGTCCTGGTACAAGCGACTGAGGGGAATAAAAAGGTGAAATGAAGTATTCTCATTGCTTTCTTATCGACGCGTCAATAAGTGAACAGTGCTGAAATTGAACTTTTTTGGACAGGCGTAGGTATAGGCTTTCTGAAAATATGACATGAGAGATTATTGGTATGCATGAAGCTGGGTCGTCCTGTCACAGGATTGGGTCTAGATTGAATATCAATCACACTGTTATTAGTCGCCTTGTAAGGAAACATGCGGCCGCTGGTTACATAAAGGATCGTCCACGATCAGGAAGGCCAAGAAAGACAACTCACTGTGATGACCATGCCCAAGTTCGCCTAGTGAGATGCAGGTACATGAAAATTGCCAAAGATCTCAGAGAACAATGGAGAGTTGGCGAGGAGCCCTGATCTCATCCCAATTGAGCATTTATGGGACCATCTGGGGCGTCAATTCCAAGTAAGGGATGGCAGAGGATTCCAATGATGCGCATTCTGCGTTTGATTTCCAGCATGAGGAGGAGGGTTGCAGCAGTTTTCTGTGCCAGGGGAAAATACGCCAATTTCTTATGTCATCATTACTGTTGGCTTGGGATTTAACAATGAATGTTTCATGAGAACTTTGTGTGCGTTGGACCACAAACATTGTGTGACCATAGTTTTGGACATGATTATTGATAACGTTTTTAGTGCCCCCATATGACCGTGAATAAATAATATTACAGCTGAAAGTAGCAGCAGTGTTGGTAGTTGATAGATGGACACTTTAGTTGGTTCAGTTAATGAAATTATAACCATGTGTTTGGTTTCCATATCATAAATGACCAGTGTGTTGTGTTAAACACGATCTTATGGCATGAAAATGGGTGGTGCTTAATTAATGCTTATGTGTATATATCAAACAGATCTTTAATCCTCTCAATGCTGCCATCGAACTCATTCGACAGGAGTGCAGGATAATGACATCTCCAAATAAAACTTATTATTCAACGAGTCGGATTTACGTGTCATATGAATTATGTGTAGAATGCACTAATTCTCAGCATTATAAATATATAATCTTCAATATGTATATGTACCTTAAAACGAAATGCCTGTGAATTAAAAATGTGATCGCCAAATTTCTCGGCACGCAGTCGAAAATAACGGCCATTGTTGACTTTCAAGCACACCACGTTGAGTGGTACCCAGTCTAATATTTTCTTCATAATGAAATATTTTTTGATAGTTTAATCAATATTTTTGTTCTTTGACGAAGAGAAAGCTCACAAGTTTCCCATTTTCTGAAAATTGGTAACTTTCGGCTGAAATAATTACAAACAAACCCAATCTCAATGTTACATCATCGATTGGACGAAAAGGAACGATCATGGCAACGGGGGTAAACAAACAAGTCCACATGCATCGTGATGCCGAAGAAAATGTGCCATCCTTTTGATATATCCAACTATTTTATCTAGAATTAATTACATGGTGTGAATAGGTAAATGTTATTGTCTCTGCACAGAAATTACCATATTTAGCGAGTTTATTTTGATTTTGTTTGATAAATCTTCCAACATTCACAATGTTGACAGCCGTAGGTGACCATCATTTGTTTACGACGAACGTTTTCGATTATTTTTTTTTAGAATTAATTCTTAATTTATCGTCGCTCGGATATTTGCTGATACAGATTTACGAAATTAAAGTCACATTCTTATGAAATATCAGTAGTAAGAATATTGAAATTGGTTTGCGATAAATGGACAATTTATACAGTTCCTGACATAAAATGCTTCCGGCTGTAATTCGAGTAATTCAGGTATATTCAGGAAAATTTACTTTATTTCTATCTAGTATTAATGAGCTGAATATTTTTTCAGTTGTTCGTTATTTAGTGACACACCGACTGTTTGAAATCACCCACCTTCTTATCAGTGCCTTATGCTGAAATTAATTCAGCAGGCTAAAGGTTAAGTAGTGGTTTTTGCTATTTGCAGATATATGGCATTTATATTTTTTGTGATTGCCACTGAAATGATTTGGACTTAATCCCAAAGAAAAATAAATTGCATAAAGTAGCTGTCAGATGATTTGTTCTGTCAAAGAACAAGGTATGATAGAGGCCCTTACTGGCCCACAACATGTCATGATTATCAAAATTTTACATGATAATTTTAGCATAAAAAGTGCTAAATTAATTGTTGAAGTTACCTCCAATTGCACTTTTATGTTTTTAGTGTTGTTAGTTTTCCTCTTTGAAGACCTCAAAGCTAAGATATTTTACAATATCTGCTAGAAACCTACATTTTCAAATTTTCATGACCCATTCCAATTTTTTCACCACATATGAAGAGAGTAAATTAGAATGCACACCCCAAAAATTATGGTTGGTCCCGCTTTTGCTCACATCAAAATCTTTAAAAAAGTACATTGTTTCGGTTAATGAAATTGCCCCATACAACATCTCAAAAAATAAACATTGACATAAAATAACATCTTTAAAAACAGTCCATGACATTTACACATCTGTGCTGTGATACATTATATTTTGAATGGTTTTGTGCTCTAAAATACACATATCAAACATCTTTATTAAAATTTTCAATATCATAAGGCACTCACAAGGCTGATTTATGAGAGGTAAACATTGGTTTTTGGTTGTAGGTCTCTGCCAGAAAAGTAAGAACATGTCTGATGAATTTTAAACTTACCTTACCATAGGTCTTATGCATATTACCTCATACTTCGCTAAACAAGATCAGACAGTCATTGATTCGCCATTCCCATGAATGGCTACCTCATGGATAGACGAATGTATAGGTACGGAAGTGACGTGATTTCCGTACCAGCGCAAGCACGGGCCATCCAAAATTCACTTTTACTTCAAGTGTCCTCAAGTGAGGACGTGTCGTCGGTTTGTTTTCAGACCACCTTTCTTTGGTGAATTAAAGTTCCTATTTCCTATTTTCAAGTGTAAAGATGAAGTTCATTCATTTACCTGGCTACCTCGTGTTGTTCTTTTGACGTGGGTCTTTCCCATGTCATTCTTTCTTGATTGTTACGAAAGCCTAATGCTGCCACTTTTGTAGCACAAAATATTTTTTTCAAAGACAGTTCTCGTTACTTCAGTTATTTACTTGTTGCTTCGAGTATTTTTTCGTTATTTCAATAATTTTCTCGTAACTTCGAGTATTTTCTCGTTATTTCAAAATTTTTTTCATTGCTTCGATTAATTTTTCGTTACTTCGAGAATTTTCAGTCAAAAACTTGATATTTCGAATATTTCTTTTTGAAAGAAACATGATGCAACGAGAAAATATTCGAAATTTCAAGTTTTTTAAAGAAACTTGAAGCAACGAGAAAATATTTGAAAGTTCAAGTTTTTGACTGAAACTTGAAGCAACGATAAAATATTTGAAATTTCAAGTTTTTGAAAGAAACTTGAAGCAACGAGAAAATATTCGAAATTTCAAGTTTTAGAAAGAAACTTGAAGCAACCAGAAAATACTCGAAATATTCAAGTTTTTGACTGAAACTTGAAGCAACGAGAAAATACTCGAAATTTCAAGTTTTTGACTGAAACTTGAAGCAACGAGAAAATACTCGAAATTTCAAGTTTTTGACTGAAACTTGAAGCAACGAGAAAATACTCGAAATTTCAAGTTTTTGACTGAAACTTGAAGCAACGAGAAATTATTTGAAATTTCAAGTTTTTGAAAGAAACTTGAAGCACAAGAAAATATTCGAAATTTCAAGTTTTTGACTGAAACTTGAAGCGACGAGAAAATATTCGAAATTTCAAGTTTTTGACTGAAACTTGAAGCAACGAGAAAATGTTCGAAATTTCAATTTTTTTGAAAGAAACTTGAAGTAACGAGAAATTATTGGAAATTGCAATTTTTTTAAAGAAACTTGAAGCAACGAGAAAATATTCTAAATGAAATTTTCACATCTACATATCACATATGTAACACTTTACACAATTTTCCCTTTTAGACCTTTGATGGTGTTCACATTATATTTTCTGAACATATGTGTGTATTCTTTGTAAGACATGAGACATATACTTAAGCATATCATTGTGTGAAGTTAAATTGTACAAAACATCTATGTCAATTGATCAAATAAGCAAAACGCAAAAATTAAGTAAAAGCAATTTTCATGTACGTACATCAACAAATCAACAGTCAATAGTAATAACAGTGAATCATCATAACATATAAGTTTACTGATAATACATGGAAGGCGGAAAGCAGGTTACCATTTCTCAGGTTGTCTCGGACGTAATCATGTATTGTGTGGAGCTTCGGATGTTAAGTTAGATGAAAAGCGTAAATCGACAAAAAGTTTCTATCTTGCCATTTGCATATTCTTTTTTTTTTTAATTTTAAATGCCCTAAAAACATGTGAAAGTTATGCTGTCTGCAGAAAGTAAACCTCTGGGCGGGATCACATGACTTAGATCATGTGGGAGGCTATTTTTAACTTGCATCGCAACAGATAGCAGGGGTCGATTTGTAAGTGTCATATAAAGTACAATTACAGTGTAGTTTACCTTAATCCTACTTAACATGTGTTTTCATCTACTGATGTGATGTTCTCACACGCATCAAATCCAAATGAACAACCCAAGTGACACGCGTCTGTAGTGTTTTGATGGCTAATTATTCAATTCACACCAGATGCCATCCGATGGATAACAATGAAATCATGTAGTCATGCGTAAATGGTATTGACACATACACATGCATGATGCACAGATCTCTCTGTCCGGAAACGCGGCCGGGTCCGGTTAAGCGAGTACAATTAATGAAATTAAGTTTTGTTTCACATAAAAATCATCCGGAAGACGTGGTTTCCGGATATGTGGGGTCCAAGTAAACGGTGTACGACTGTATATACATATTGTGCAATACTATTCCTTGCACATATATAAAACAAAGGATCATGGGATGGGGCGTCATTGAAGTTCCCAAATAGAACGTTTTGTATCTGAACTGTTCAACACAGTGGCTGATTTCTTATCTTTGACCAATCGTATCATGAGATACCTGTCACAGAGGAAATGACAGGTGATGGGACATGGGCTATATATCTGTAGAGCAAGTTTGGTCACTAGACAGCTGTGGATACAGATTGATTATTCACTAGATTGTTGACCAATCGATATGCTGGCTTTATCAACTCTGGTTATCATGAAAAAGTTTGTGTATCATGGCGATACATAATCATAAGGATGCACTCAAAATGTACACACACAGGACTAAAAAGCACTCTAGCAAGTTTACTTTCCTTAAAGCGCTTAAAGTGCTGCAGTCCGTTTATTATTATCCCAGATAACCCAGTCCAACGATTGAATAGAGATATACTAGTATTTATTTGTTTTATGTACACTGCTAGTACATCAAAGATAATGGCTTGCTGAACATTTAAATACAACCTGCACATTGTTACGAATAAATATCCTAATTCAGGTACAAGTATTATAGAATTCAAAAAGTGACACCATACTAATTTGTTATGATGTATACACTTGCAGGTGAATCCCCCCAAATATTTATGAAGAACGGCATGCCTATATTTATATTGATTGTAAACGAGGTTCAGAAGATTGATAATGGACGTGACTGCATAAAACAGGTTGTCCAATGATATAACAGTACATTAGGTTGTTTTACACTAGTCACTGGACATAACTTTCATCAAAGGCTTAACTGAACATGCATTCTTCCAGAGGCTGTTATTTCGAGGTTGAAAGAGGTTTTCAGATGTCTCATTACTGTTGTCTGATTGAATGATTATGTCTATCAATTCTGTAACTGGTATATTATCCTGCATTTATTGACGATGAATCAATAGAGACTTAGTTCATTGATACACATGATAATTACTCGTGATCAGATAATTACAGAGATCAAATACAAATGTATGTTACACAAAGCTTATGTAAATTGCATCAAAAATCACATTTCAAATCAACATGAAACTTTCAACAGCTTGAACAAAATGCTTAAGTTACCTTTGTATGGTTTATGTGTAATATTTATATTATGAGTTGCTGCAAGAGTTATCGCTTCATATTTGATTATGTAACATTATTAACTTTAGAATTATGAAAAATCAATAGTTGCAATTGAGTTAGGTCTTAATTAGAAAATTTTTTTTTTCAAATTTATACGAACATGGGTGTAATACAGTATTACTATTTATGTCTTCTCTTCAATATATAAACTATTACAACGAATGAATGAATGGTTTAATGAAGAGGAAGGTTTTGTAACGTTATCACCTTTAATTCAGACAGTGTGCAAAAATAGTATTTTAGCATTCACTCCCAATGACGAGGTACAAACACTTACCTCCTGTAACAACATCTCATAATCCCCTTTCTCGCAGACATCATCATCATCAGTTTTCATTTACCTGTATACGCAGATGACATAGCTAGCAATTGTTATCAAAATGCTAATACTTCTTCTGATGAACACAGAAGGTAACCTCTGTCATAAGGAAAGCTTCTCTTTGATCAGTACTGCTAAATTGATTGAAATAATAGGTACAGTACGAATTTAAAAATAAATAAATGAATAAGAGGTGCTTTTTATTACCGCCCATACACGGCTCTCGATGTGAGAAGCGAATTAATTTGCTGCACATACATGTCTCTTGGCCTTAATGAGTTAACCACCAGTTTATTGATTGATTGCTCATTATTGGCTAACTAAATTACTTTTTTAAAGAATGACGGACATTATGCAATTAGTTGCCAGGTGTGCTATCTTGGGTGACCATTGAGACTGTACACCAGTGTGAAAAACCTGAAACGATGCATCACTTTTCGTATATTATAGTATAACTGTTTTATTCGTTTTTAGGCCATCGGCCCATGTACATCTGTGAACATTAACATTGTGATATAGCATTAGTGACAATGATTATGCACTGCGGAGAGACAAACAATGTTTAACATATTTTGCTACATTGAGTATGGTTTGATGATCTTTACTACGTACTAGTTGCTTATATGAGTAATTATATTAGACTGTTATAAGACACATCACTGAATGGTATATCACTCTTTTTTGTGGATATTGATGGATACATTGCTCCTATAACTTAAATTTGTTTTTAATTTTAATATTTGCATTTTGATTTTATCAAGTTGTCGTAGCATTCAACAGAATAATTGTTTTTGTCGTGAAGTGTAATGATACAGACAACATACACTAGGGCGTATGTGCGAATTATGATTCACATTGGCAAACTATTAAATGTCAAGATATTACATTCCTGCTATACATTCACATTAAGTGTCAGCGTATCGCTTTTTTTTATTAAGTTTCAAAATGCTTACAAGTATTATTATAAAATAATTAGGATATAAGACCAAATATAAATATGTACATTGACAAGTGTCTACATACTGGCGAGTGAACGTTTACAAACCGAGTGAATTTAGCAAGTGAAGAAATTTATCGTGCAGTATTTTCTCTTAAACCCCCACCTCTCTTCCGTGGAAGAAGTCGTTATGTTACAAGTCATGCAAAATCCTTTTCGTCATGATTCAAATACATATTTCACTACTACTAGAAAATAGTTTTGATTTTCTAACTTGATGAAAACAAACCATAATCTCAATAATTGTAAGGGATTTTAGCCTGTGACTTAATGATTTTCAAAAATGGCAGTGCCCTGTCTGAGGATAAATGCTATTTAAGTTTGTTTTCTCCAACTTACAAAATCAACATTACTTGCTACTGGTAGTAAAATATGTGTTTCATTGATGGACAACAGGATTTTGCATTACATTAATTATAACATAACAATTTCACTCTTGGAAGCGAGGTGTGAGTCCACATAATATTACAATATTATTGTCACTTCACCACAGCCTCACTTCCAAGGAAAAAATCATTATGATCATGCACAATCCTTTTGGTCAGCAATGTGTAGTAAGTAGTCTTGATTCTATAATTCGATGAAGACAAATCTCAATAGCATTTTGTATCCTGGAAGCAAGGAAGGGGGTGAACCATCCGATTTAATATATACCATAGGCTTTGACAACGCTCGCTTCGCACACACAAACAACTCATTTAGCGCAAACCATGGGGTCCAGTGGAAATCTGTGCACAATGACACCATCACCCGACCACTAGGAGCAATTCCGCATGTCTTTGTTGATGTCAAGAAATCAGCAAAATGATGAGCTTCCTACACATTTTCGATACAACAAACTGAAAGTCGTTCCTTCTATGGCGTCACTGCAGGTCTCTGGCGACAGAGTTACATAACCTGTCTGTGGTTTTGTTCGCAGGCGAGAGTGAAGCAGACGGCTTTTTGGCAACTTTTAATCCCTCGGTATTAATTAACAAGTTTTTTTAAGAATGAGTCTGGTTTTCCGCTTAAGACTAACCACTAGTCTTTCATATGTAATGGTTAAAAGAGTACAAAAAATTTGCGTTTAATCGTTCTTTAAATGAACAAATAAATTGTCATCAAAACATGTCTTTATTTGAAGCTTTTCAGTGAAGAATACATGACTTGAGAACAAGAATTTTGCTTTGCAAACATCTTTAAATTTTTTTAAATTGAAGAAAAAAAATGCTACCTGCAAACTCTTTGTTAAACTTTAAAGTAGAGAAAAACGTCAGTCACAAACTATTTGAAAAATAAGACTGCTGCCATCAGTAATATAGATAGTATGTTCCCAGTTCAACCAAACCATGGAAATTTGAAAACAGGGAAACAAAACTGGCTGTTCCATTTCTGCAGTTTCACCCTGCCGCGACAGATAACAACTTTTGCGTTTTCAATGAATATAGTTTCTTAAACAACTTTTTTGGAGGAGACTGGAAAATGTTCAAATATCAGAAAGCTGTTGGGTATTAGTAAATGGTAAATGTCTACTATTTATATTTATGTGGCAATTTTGTTCCGTGATAAAATTTGCAATTCATCCGTTTCTGACTCAAATGGACTGTAGTTTGTGTCATCTGTCAGGTTTGAATTTGGAGGTATGGGGTTGTAGGAATGCATTCCACAGAATGAAGTCAGCGTTAGGACATTGCAAAGGAATGATAATGACTTCTGAAAGCTAAGGGTCTGTGCTATTGCAAGTACTAGCAACATGTAAGGACATGTGAGAGTCTAGGACAGAAGAAATATTATGACAGTTATGTAATCCAAGTGTGTTTACTTTGTATGTAACTTTTTCTTTACATGTGTTTAATTACTTGCAGGACGAAGATTTCATTATACCTACGTTGACAAAAGCTGTGGAAAAATTTGTCAATCAATAGCTGCTCTTGACAGAATGGTAAGATCAATAATTGACTAGTAAATTTGCTGCCATTGTGTTTCTTCTCTTGTAAGTCTATGTTACCGTGTTTCTTGTATTCCTTTACAACCTTATCACTATCAAGGGCAACATTAGCTACAAACCAACCGTTAACAAATAACACCAAAATTGAACACATTGACATTTTTGCAGTCTAAATAAACTTAGCCTCAGAACTTTTCATTACACTCCACTGCTGAGTCTAACAAAACCTAGCAGGAGGTCGGGTCAGGTAACCTTTGAGAATGACCAATCAGAACACACCTTACCAAATCGCGAAAGTGGACATTCGCACATACCTTTTGAACTTTAACGTCAGAAAGATTTGTACCTGAATAATTCCAAATGGTATTTTCCATATGACTGGGTAAGGCACACGGAGCATGTTACAATACTGTCAGCAGTGAGTAAACAGTTGCTGAAAATAGCGTTTTTGTCAATATTCAAGGATGTCAGCTTGCGGAAATATTAGCTTGTGCGGATTTTCGTTTATTGCAGGATCAGTGTCAGTTACTAGCCAAGTCCCACCCAACCCTAAACAGTAGCTGTTGTCTGATTGGTTAATTCTGTGGGGCCTCTTCGTGTTTGATTGGACGGTCATAGGTTACCTGACACAAGCTCCAGCTAGGTTTTGATTATATGCTTTCACCCTCACATTAAGCCATTGCACAGACATTTTGTGCTGAAATGACTGAAAGCCAAGAAAGCCATGTCATGTTTGTACCCCAGAAACCACTGAAAGTGAGACTTGAAATGCTTTTTCTCATTGTTAAGTTGCAGTTTCTGAATACATGACAAGATGTGCAAAAGCAGTTAGTCTGAGTGTGAGCGCACACTCCTGTGTGTGGGTGTGACATCAGCTTAAGGCATAGTTGGATTTTCACTTCATGATTTGACATTTGTGGGAGCAATTGGATGGTTTCATAATGAAAAGAGAACAGAACAGTGGCCCCAGGAGACCTGGAACACACAAGGACATGTGAGAGTGTAACTTTACAATACATCATAACCTTGTGTTCTGCCAGTTTTCTGAACAAAAGCCTTTCTTGACAGCACACTCCAATTGCTTGTCAATTCCATTTGGCTTTTTAACTGATTTGTAGCTTCTAAAGCTTGGGGCATTTTGAACCGGCTTTCATTTAGATACAGGTAAAAATCACTATTCGAGTAATCAAAATAGATATACCAGTAGTAAAGTATCTCTTTCTTAATCACTCTCTTGAGCAGTGGGATCGAGGATTGGTTTCTGTCAGTTTTTGATGATAAGAAATTCATAATTTTTAACTTGCCTTACCATAGGTCTTTTGCATATTACCTCAAGCTCCGCTAAACGAGATCAGACAGTCGTTGATTTGCCATTCCCACGAATGGCTACCTCATGTAACAACGAATGTATAGGCACGGAAGTGATGTGATCTCCGTACACGCGCAAGCGCGGGCCATCCAAAATTCACTTTTACTTCAAGCGTCCTTGAGTGAGGACGTGTCGTTGGTTTGTTTTTCAGACCACCTGTCTTGGGTGAATGAATGTTAGTCACTTTTTTCTGAGGTAGATGTGGTTCTTATTCCTTATATTCAAGGGTAAAGATGAAGGTTTTTCACTTACCTGGCTACCTCATGTTGTTCTTTTGATGTGGGGGTTTTCCATGTTGTTCTTCCTTGTTTATACAGGTATCTGGGAAGTTTGCTAGTCTCTTGGCTCTCTTCTCTTATATATTCCATATTTCAGCAGTGTTTTTTCTCTCTATGGCTGTTATATTTGTTGGTTTTTTCGCAGGTGGCACTTGCAGTGGGGGAGGCAGCCATTTTGGTTTGTCTCCCTCAGCTGTTTAGCATAATTGGGCGTGCCTATTGTTCATGCAGGGGTGTTTTTGCTGCACTTTTGTGGGTTTATTGTTAACATAATACTTTTACGTTTTCCCCTTCTTGGGGAATCAGCGACTGTCTGATCTTGTTTAGCGGAGCTTGAGGTAATATGCATAAGACTTATGGTAAGGTAAGTATTTAAATATCCAAACTATTTAAATTTTAATATAATGCTACAGGGCCCAAGGTGAGTTGTTCTTTATGTTTTTGTAATTTAAAAACATGGGTTTATTTTTTAAGCATCATGTTTCATTTTTTGTCTCTCATAATAAACCTCACTCCTGAACATCTGGGTTAGAATTGATTTTTAGTTACCCATGCTTGACAATCGGGGTCAGGTGATCAGACTCACTGTCTTGGCTGCCAAATGTCATCACATCCCATTTGTGTAGATCAATGTTCATGTTGTTGATCACTGGATTGTCTTGAATATTTACAAACCAGGCTGGAATATTTACAGATCACCACTACATGAGTGATATAGCAGGAATATTGCTGAGTATACTCACTCACTCACTCACTTTTTCTTCCTTCAACAGGGAATGGACATCATTGAAAGTATGCAACCAGCTAAATTTACCCAGTACCTTGCAGAATATCAAAATACAATTTGTGGTCGTCACCCGATTGGAGTTCTTCTCAATGTAAGTATTTTTTTAAATCTCTTTTTCATTTAGGGAAAGATGTGAAGCACCATCATCAGAACTTTGTGGAGCTTTGTGCATGTTAGTATTCAAATCTATACTTTGGTGGGTACAATATGTGAAAGGACGACTGAACTCAATTTTTTAGTACTCTTTTAACCATTACATATGAAACGCTTGTGGTTAGCCGTAAGCGGAACACCAAACTCATTCTTAAAAAACTTGTGGTTAATGCATACTGAACGATTAAAAGATGCCGAAAAGGTGCGTACTTGAGTCTCGCCCACCAACGGAACCACAGACAAGTTACGTAACTCTGTCGCCAGAGCCCTGCAATGACGTCATAGAAGGAACGATTTTCAGTTGTATCGAAAATGTGTAGGAAGCTCATCATTTTGCTAATTTCTCGACGTCAACAAAGACATGCCAAATTGTTGTGTTGCCGTCAATTGCTCATTGTGGTCGGGTGATGGTGTCACTATGCACAGATTTCCACCAGACCCTGTAGGTTGCTCCAAATGGGATGTTTGTGTGTGCGAAACGAGGGTTGTGGAAACCTGTGGTATCTACTAAAACGGATGGTTGGCTCCATACTTCACTTCCAGGATTCAAAATGCTATTGAGATTTGTTTTCATCGAATTATAGAATCAAGACTACTTACTACACACTGCTGACAAAATTATTGTGTGTGAACATAACAATATCTTTCTCTGAAGCGTGGTTGTGGTCGAAGTGACATTATAATTGTAAGTAATATTATATTGACCCCTGTCTCGCTTCCAAGAGTGAAATTCTTATGTTAAAAGCAACGTCATGCAAAATCCTATTGTCCATCATTCAAATACATAGGTAGCTATCAGAAGAAAGTAATTTTGATTATTTAAGTTGGTGAAAACAAACTTAAATAGCATTTATCCTCAGACAGGGCGCCGCCATTTTTTTAAATCGTTAAGTCCATTTTAAATTGTATAGCGTTTATCCTCAGACAGGGTGCCGCCATTTTTGAAAATCGTGAAGTCACGGACTACAGTCCATTTGAATTAATGAGATTGTGGTTTGTTTTCATCAACTTAAAAATTCAAAACTACTTTCTACTGGTAGTGAAATACGTATTTGAATCATGACCAAAAGGATTTTGCATGACACAACCTGTAACATAACCTAAGCGAGGTCGGGGCTGAAGTGAAAACACTGTGCGATAAGTTTCTTCAGTTGGTTTGTAACGTTCACTCACCAGTATGTAGACACCTGTCAATATACGTCCTTATATTTGGTCTCATAATCCTAATTACTTTATAATCATACTTGTATGCATTTTGAAACGAATCTGCGAATGTATAATAGGAATGTAATATCTAGATATTTTATAGTTTGCCTATATGAATCATAATTCGCACGCACGCCCTAGTGAATGTTGTCTGTATCATTACTCTTCACAACGAAACAATGATTCTGTTGAAAGCTATGACAACTTAATAAAAACAAAATGCAAATATTAAAATTAAAACAAGTTAAAGTTATAGGAGCAATGTCAGGCTATTTAGTCTCATTGGTCACCAAAGATAGAACACCTGGCAACTAAAAGCATAATGTCCGTAATATAGTTAGCCAGTAATGAGCAATCAATCAATGTATTGGCGGTTAATCTTTTGAAAGAAGGGTTTTGTTATTACATAGACACAGATAAGACAGAGTGTATTCAGTATGCATTAGTAAATGCACATACATAAACACTACCTTTTGACAAATCCCCATTTACATCCGCTTAAAAGTAATTAGTCAATCAGCGTGTTATTGGTTAATCCTTTGATCGATCCAGATGCAAGAAATGCCAAATGGGGACCTTTGTTGGGTAATCTAAGTGGCGTAAACACTGATTAGTGAATGATGACAAATATCGTATGGGTTTATACCACCTAACACGGATTACAACCTACCGACACCAAGTGATTTTGACGGAATCGTCTATGAAAACAAGGGTTGTAACTGAGAAACTAATCGAAGCAGGAGACAAAACTAAATGATAGTAGATTGTGAGAACATACACCTTTCATTTTACACATCAGCAGTCGCAATTTCAGGTTTGTACAAACCTCAATCTAAGTAAACTTATCCTCAGTACTTTTCGTTACACTCCACTACTGAGTCTAACAAAACCTTATGGGAGCTCGCGTCAGGTAACCATTGAGATTGACCAATCAGAAGACAGCTTACCAAATCGCGAAAGTGCACATTCGCACATACCTTTTGAACTTTTTATCTCGAAAAGGTTCTTACCCGAACGATTCCGAATGCTATTTAGCAGACGTCTCTCTTCCGGGTGATGCACACGGCATACATACAACCATGAAGACGGTGAGTTGCAGTTGCAGTTTTGGGCAATATTCAAGGATGTCATCTTGTGGAAATATTAGCTAATGGTAACCATGTCAACAGAAACCCCGAAGCGTATATACCGCAGGTCAAATAATGTGTTATATGCAGATTTTTGTTTGTGGAGAGATCTGTGTCAGTGCCCTGAATATTTTGAAAGTCTCTACGATCCCTGAATAGTAGCCGCTGTCTGATTGATTAAATCTATTTAGCCGTCTCGTGTTTGATTGGACCATCATTGGTCGCTCAAAGGTTACCTGATGCGGCCTTCTACTAGGTTTTGTTAGACTCAGTGTTGGAGTGTAACGAAATACACTAAGACTAAGTTTACTTAGATTGATGCAAACCTGTAAAGGAAATAGTTTAGCCACTGAAATGTAGATGAATTCTGCATAGACCCTCATGTCTATGCTTCATATTACGTCACTGAGACACACCACTCTGATTGGTTGAAATTTCGTTTGCGGCTGAGAATTGTGCACTGTTGTCAAAAAGGTTGACTGAAGGTAATTAAAGATGGAAATGAGTAGTTTTAATGGCGGGGTTTCCTTTATAACAATACCAATGAGTGATTTATGAATTTGCACCTCCCTGGAGTATATGTGATCTTGAAGCTTACACCACGCACCAAAACATGCTGATTGTATGTCATCTGTCATGGTAATCACCATTCTTTCCGAGACACTTACACCAAACTGTCACAATGAATCGACATACATGTATTCAGTGCAAACAGGCCTCAGTCATGCCTATTTGCCATTGATGATCTTGGCCTGGACTGAAAAAGGTATCTTTACAGGCAACTGATTGGACATTTTGTTTATGTATTTATTTTGAAGAATGTTTAGGGGAAATACTCATCGATATCATGTTTCATGATCTTCAGTCACCTGTTGTGTAGGACTTGTGATTGGGGCCTAAGCAATGACAAAGTTTTCAATATGTTGCTATTTGCCTCCAGTTCAGCAGTATACCCAATGATCCTCTGTTCCTCCAAATCCCATATATCAGTGACTTGAGTGTTGTGGTATATTTTGAAGAACTGGAGATATAGGTGCCTATTTCAATAGATAAGCCACTGGGATCCATCTCATGGTGTCAGTCAGAGGATGTGAAAGTCAGTAGTGGTAAAGAATTATGTAATTGTATTTCTTTCTATTATGATTCTGTACAAGTTCATGCCATTGTATTACTATAAAATGTTAGCAATGGGGTGTCAGTTACTGTATTTCAATTCTTTTGGAGTCCTGTAACCTTGTGTGACTTAAAATCTTAACTTACTCAGATCACACATTTTATTGCTGCTTAGTTTATGAAGACATTTGTTTTCTTCATTTCAGGCAATAGAGACTGTGCAAAGAAATGGAAATGGATACAACCTGAACATGAAATTTTTGAAGTATGCGCAGTCAAGTGAATGCATAAGTGACAGTGACTCATCTGTTAGTTATGCAGCTGGAGTATTGTTAATTGAGTGACAACTGATATGGATGTGGCGTTCCACCGACACAATAGTGGAAGCTGTTTGTGCTGTACTTGTGTTATATTCCACCCATGCTGCTTTGTATTGACTTTAAACTTGGTCATTATGGATCTATCTTTCCTTCTGTGATTATCACTCAGACATTTCAGGCATAATCTGAAATTCAGGTTTCCTGTCGGTACCATCTATACCTGCCAGTCAGTAATTCAATTCACCGTCCAAGGGTTAGCTCACTATAGCTGTTAACATATGCTTTTCCTACACAGATGTTTAGATACTATGAATCATGAAATAAATCCCAGCAGGAACTGTATTTAAGAATTGTATGGATTTTATACATCATTTATTTCATCATCAATCAACATCTCTGCCTAACTAGATTAAATTCAGTTTATTTTGATGTAACATAAAGATATTTCATGCAAGTTCTGGTATATCGGAAATTCCTTTTACATTTACTAAAATATTATCCATCGTATGCATCTCTTAATTTTGACTAGATGCCTTGTGATATAGTTTCCCTCCATGGTTGCACAGATGTCACAGAATGAGAAGTAAATGACATACCTCTATCTGGTTTTGATTTGGTTTTGTTGAAGTAAGGTGTAGTTGGCTGGCCATATTTAATTTTTCCATGCCTGTGAGACTGTGTTGAGATGATGTGTTCACCAGCTTAATGATACGTGATATTGAGTGCACAACTCTACTTCTTTGGTTGCAAACATTTCCGTCCCTAACCAGGGCTGACTGTAGCAGGTCACAGTGTATGTGGACAAGAATGGGATTCTAACTCATCCCAAGAACAGACCCAAGTTATTCCTGTTCGGTATCTGATTGCCTTTTACTGTAATCCAGAGGTGTGGATTGTAATGCTTGTGTGTTTCTGGACATTCCTCACACTTAAAGCTGACATGTCAAGATGTAAGTTGAATATTGTCAGTTTTCACTCACCCCCCAAAAAAACAAACTGGAGCTGTAAGCAACATTCACTCACTCCCATATTAAGATCCAGAGTTTCTAGGGACATCTTGGTATTCAGGCAGGGAATACAAAAAATTCAAGTGTTTGTACCTCCACATGTTATGTGGAGCGATATAGTCAACGCCTCGTCTGTCCGTCCACCCGTCCATCTGTAATCATTTTGTTTCCAGAGCATAACTCAGAAACCGTTCATTATTTTTAGACCAAACTTGATAGATACCGGTATAATAATCTCAACCTATAGTTGTGCCTTTTGCTATTTACAGAGTTAGGCATTTTTATTTTTTTTGTTTTTCCACAGAACATTTTGGTGTTAGTCTAATGGTGGGGAGGGCTTCGTTTCCAGAGCTGAACCCCCCAAAAACGTTCAATATTTTCCTGCAAAACTTGGTAGATATGTCAATCAGAACCTAAAGTGGTGCCTTTTTGCTATTTACAGGTTTTTGTGATATATTATTTTCTCAGTTTCAATGGAAACATTTCGGACTTGGTCTCAAAATGTAGGGATGGGCTTCGTTTCTGGAGCAGAACTCAAAATCCGTTCTTTATTTTTGTGCAAAAGTTGGCAGATATACCAATCAGAAGCTAAAATGGTGCCTTTTGCTATTTACAGGTTTTTGTGATTTCTTAGTGTCTCAGTTTCCATGGGAGTGATTTGGACTTTGTCTGAAAAGTGAGACGTGTGTCCGGAGCACATCTCAAAAAGTTCCTAATATCTGTCAGCAAAGCTTGGTAGATATATGTGGCAGACCCCAATGTGGTGCCTTTTGCTCTTTACAGGTTTTTGTGATTTATCATTTTATCTGTTTCCTTAAATGGAGGGATGGGTTTCATTTACGGAGCACATCTCAAAAAATGTTCAACATTTTTCTGCAAAACTTGGCAGATATAGTTAGTCTCAAAATGGAGGGATGGACTTCGTTTCCGGAGCAGATCTCAAAAACCGTTCAATATTGTTCTGCAATACTTGGTAGATATAATATGTCAGTCACAACCTAAATTGGTGCCTTTTGCGATTTACAGGTTTTTGTGATTTATTATTTTCTCGGTTTCCTTCGAAACTTTTTGGACTTAGAGCCCATCCCTCCATTTTGTGACTGTTTCCAGAGCAGAACTCAACAACTGTTCAATATTTTTCTGCAAAACTCAAAAAGTCATGCCATTTGCTATTTATAAAGTTTTGCCATATTTATTTTTCCTGGTTGCCATGGAAACAATTCAAACAATTCAAATGGATGGGCTTCGTTTCTAAAAAGACATTAAGTAACTGTCAGATGATGCGTCCATTCAAATATGTCGGGGGCTGGAGGGATATGTCATCTTCTGATGACTCTTGTCACAGGCAAAGAAACTTGTCACTTCTTTCAACAGTGGTGGGCCTGCTTTACATTCCCATTCGTATGCAAAATATTCTAATACTTAGTGTGACTGTTTCTTGTGTCCATTTGATGCACAAAACAAACATATTTATCTCTGTAACAGTGTTGAAAATGAATTACTTGATTTGTATTTGTGTGGAGCTTGAAGGCAAACTATTCACTCATAGCTGGCGAGTAATGGGGCATGGGACTATTTTTGCGCTTCTAGCAGCAAAAAGTCCAGTATTATGAGGATATATATGGTCCATTGGCATTCAAAGGTACACTACCATGCCAAACATGTCTAAAAATCAACATTGCATTTCTTTCATACTATGAGCCCTAAGTGCAACTCCCGGAAAGACAACAGAGAACCAGATACTTTCTTTCTAAGATGGTGGAAGGTAAGTTTAGGGTTAGAGTTAAGGTAACACTAAACAATATGGTTGGTAGGTATCTGGTAGTCTGAAGGTGTACAGAAGGTACCATATACTTCTGAAAAACATATGAAAGATCAGAATATGAAATTAAATTAATAAAGTTTGCATGTATTGATGCAATGTTGCATTAAATCGATGTTTTTGCCCCCAACTGAAGAAACTGAAGGTCTGAACTGAATTAATTTCATTTTACCACTGCTGTAATTGAATTCCACTGAAACATTGTATCAAGACATTTACACAGAAAAATGAATGTATATAATATTTATGCCATTATGAACTTATGAACAAAGGTATCCATTTTTAAGGTGGCTAAATTGCATGCAAAACAATGCTTACCCACCCCTGGTTGTCATCCATGTTTGGTTGTTTAAAGCAACTCCAATTTATTTTTCATTAATCGCGGGTAATGTCATTCAGGTTACTTGTCAGTAGGGTTGAGTATTGGCAAATAAATTGTATCACAGCATACGGTATTGAGATTCTGGTATTCATATTCTGGTATGTAGTATCTTGGGAGTCTAAATTTCTACATACCAAGGCTCTAAAAACAAGTATTATGATTGTGATAAAAGAAGTATTAAATTTCATTTTGAATAAAAGCTTCTGTAGAATTCTGTCTAGAGACAGTCACAGAACTTGAAATACTTACACAATAAACCAACAGAAACGTTGCAATAATTCATTCAAAACTATGCAGTTCTACATTTCAGGTCAGGGGTAGTTACATCTGATGTGGGAAATCAAGGTTGTTTGAAAAGAATGCCATTGTTTTGAAACAAGAGTTATCAGAAGATGACATAATCCCCACCCTCACATATTTGAAAGGACAAACCGCCTGACAGTTACTTGATGTTCTGATGTTAGACTAAGTCTGAATTATTTCCATGAAAATCAAGAAAAACAACAATGACAAAAATCTGTAAATAGCAAAAGGGACCACTTCAAGATCTGTCTCAAAAGTGTTTCGAGTTGTGTTCTGGCCATCAGGATTGTGAATGCCAACTATCCCATGATGTATAACCATAGAACTTTCGCATGTGTGAGTTGGCATAAACACTTTCAATACAGACGTAAAAAGTTTATTGACACACATTATATGTGTACATACAAAATTCATCACCATATATTTGTATCTGATACATTAGTATGCTAGTATTCATCCTCTATTCTTACACATGGCTAGCACAGTAGGTAGCATGTTTGATAACACCAGATTTCTGATACCGTGCTGTTCTACATGTCAACTGCATATGCATTCTTCACATCTACTTCTTGAAAGCATACATGCAAAACATTTCTTTAAGATTTGTCTGTCTGACATTCTTGGAACTCTTCAACAAGCCTGATACACGGCAGTCCGTTTGACCTGCAATGTAAAAATCCAGTTGTTACAAAATCTAGAACCTAAAGGCAAGTAAAAGTGTAAACATAAAAACATAAAACCTCCAGTTGATTCGTCAGAGGAAAAATTCAGAAAAATGTGAACCTTTTCGAATAATTGGCCTGGTCCACAATCACATCCACAAGAAATATAGCTGTAAAAGCAACTATGGAAAGCAGTGAGAATGTTTCCATGAAGTCTTCAAACAGCAAGGTTAGAGGTGTATAGTTAGACTAAGGAACTGAAAGAGAAGGGTCACTTTCTTCGTACATACATTCTAGGGGCTGCGTGCGCACGTGGGTATCGTTCTCATTTCCAACATGTCCATGGATGCACACATCACTTCCATCATTAGAGCCTGCTACTATCTCAGTACTGACTCGTGTGATGTATTGTCTTATCACCTGTAAACTGACAATCTAAAACAACTCATCTCCATGTATGTACCCAACCAAGGTCTATCATCCTCCTCTGACTCTCTCCTCACCAAACACATATCACTAAACCTACTTTGCCAGCCTTGAAATGTGGAACTCTCTTTTAAAGGAAATCAGGAATACATCATTGAAAGAAACTTAAATCTCTGCCTTTATGGAAATAGCTGTGTTGACTATTTCCTTCCCTAATACTGTCACTGCACCAATGAGCATCTCTCAGGTGGATATTAGGTGCTCTATAAAGGCATTATTATAATATATTATTATTATTTTTGGATGGCATTAGTTTAGTCAAGAATAATCACATTTACATCGCTTGGATTTGGAGAGGGGAAACTTTCCATAGTTGCTTTCACAGCTGTAAACTCCTTTTTTTTATGGTAAAGGTGCAGATCATGTATTTTTATCAAGAACAACCTTCATTACTTGTTATAAGGCTGAGTCTCATTCAGTGACCATTCTCACGTTTTTGGGTTTGTTTTTAATATTCTGTAGTCTGGTTGAAAAACATGATTGAGTGGTATTTGCTTCCCCAAAATTGCAAGACCATTCACTGCGTATTGACATGTCGAAATATCACACACAAAAGTATTGTGTCAGCTGTGGAAACGCTGTCAGTTCCAAATGAATTCCCGTGCTTCAATACTCAATAACAGCAGGAATGTTTATCTCCTAACTGAACTTTAGTTTCTGGTATTAATATCCAAATTACATTGTAATACTTACGTTTATCACTTGATGACGTGACCTTCTTTGCATACTTCTGAAAACAAACACATGATCTCACTGCTGGTGTTTTGTTTCAGTTAACATGCAGCTAAACACTTAAAGCCAGATGCTGTTTATACCTGAAACATGTCTCTACTGTAGCAGGATATGTGTTAACTAACAACAAAGAGACACATCCTCACTATTTCCTAAATATGCAAACAATTCCCACCAGAAATCAAACAAAAGTTACCATTGTCAAGTATTCTAATATGAAAAGTGTCATCTGCCATAAATCTTGGGGTTTATTTATCCTTTAACTTTAACCAACCATTCAGATAACAGCAGTCCTTCACTTTCACAACTAGCTGGATACAACAGTACCAAAGGCAAAGTTTCTGTCCAGTGTGACGCCATACTGATGCAAAATCATGCTGAACAATGGTAATTTCTTGCTTCCTCTCTTATTAACAATGTAAACTATACATACATATAACAATACACAGAGAGTCAGAATGATTCTGATTACTTACATTTTAAAGCTATGTACAAACAATCCCTGAATCAAGAGAAGAGTCCTTGCAAAATCCTGTGTACTGTTGCCAGCAAACACCATTTTGTAAGAAATCAGTTGTCGGTAGTGATGTCATATTTCAACACTGTTGCACATTAGGCAATTATTATTAGGTATTAGGCAATTTCTTTGAGGTGAAGGTTGGTTGGACAATAGTAGACACAATCACCATATCATTACACTTTCAGTATTAAGATGTATATTTTGCGCATTGTTCAGATACTTTTTCATGAAACTAATTTCAGTATCTACATTCAGTCTGTTCAACATCATATCATACGTGGATATAGGGTATGAGTTTATATCCTTCGAAAGTTATTCTTTGTTTAAATAATATTTACATTGGAAATTGACACATTTAGTTCAGTACATCACAAGTGTTAGATCACACATAGCCATTGCTGCAACACATGCTTTAATTCCTGTGATGAACAATATTCAGTATGTTGAGACTAATATTGCAGTTCACACGAACAGGTTAATAAACAGCGATTTAATTCAACCTTTTAATAAACAGTGATTTAATTCAACCTTACAAGTAAAATTGATAATATTAATGAAAATGATTTATAAATTTTTTTAAATGTATAAACACATATTTTAAGGAATTGTCTTGTTCACTGAATGTTCAGTTATCAATACTGATTGGCAAATGTTTTTGATTCATAATCATTGTTTTTGATAATATAATCAGTTGGGATTGAAGGATACCCAACACAAACAATATTTTTTAAAAAAATGGTTTGAATATACATGTATATAAACCAGGTAATGTCTTAATTTGGACAAACTTCACATGATCTAGATTCTAATAGTCCCTACCAAAAACAATCTTTTTGCACCCCTCATTGTATGCTGTTGAAGAAAAATAGTTACATAATCATAAACAAAGACAATTTATATCATGGATGAATATTCAATGAATATTCGGGTGCTGTGAAATAACACTTTTCAAATACAATTGATACCAAATAGGTGTGTGTGCTGCTCACAATAAGATACACACTTAAAAACATAAAATTGTTGATATATTCAGGACACTATTTCAATGGTAAAACCCTTAAAGGTCTCATGCAACATGAAACACAACTTTGCAGATTCTGATACCTTTCTGTATGTACTTACCGAAACAAATCATCAAAAATGCCAATTCAGCCTATAAAGTTGAGAAAAATAAGGCAACAGAAAAAAGCCTGCGATATCCGAGTTCAAACAATTCACTAATTTCCCCCCAGTGCTGGGGGAAAAAGTGGTTCAACAGGTATGCTGCACTGTGCTCATAACGCGCCGTGGATAGGTTCACGGAGCTTGAAACAGTATGCCTGCCCGCAGTATGAGGTTGTGAGCAGTAGTTTAATCTTGGTTGTGTACACAAACAAGTAAATAATCTACTTGTTACTTAAGAAAAAAAAAATGTTGACTTTCATGAGCAGACTCTGTCACAGCAAAAACTCAGTGACTGGTTTATTGATGCCTATATGTCTGACTGCCTGTCTTCTAATGACAATATGCAATGCACGACTTCAATCACTGACCACATATAATTTGAAATTAACACCTGTCGGCTTAAACAAAGAGCCAGCTAAGCGTACAAAATGAACCAGTGGCCAATGAGAAGGCTTTGTGCACACCAACCAGCTCTGACTGGGTTTGGTATTGTGGCTGCTTTGTTTTGAGGGAGGTAAACCCAAGTACAATATATAGCACTTTCGATTTGCGATTATATGCTTATAATTCCATAATATATATTTTTTTCGTAATCAGCAATGCATTTTATATATCATGAATAAGTGATAACTGTGCTTTAATTATGTTTGATTTTTTGGCTTTAAATTTAATGTTTTGTTTGAAGCGTGGTGAATTCTGCCATAGCAGTTGAGACCTTTAATACAATTAATGGAAATTATCAATTACTTTTAGTAATTTCATTACATTTGAAGGTGTGGCTGTTACTCTGTTAATAACGATGCAAAATAAGTCAAAATACATCTGCACAAACAGCAGAATATAGGAATCAAAGAACCGACTTACATATAATATTGAAAAGGGCCATCCAAATTGCTATTAAATGCTTTCTCATGTGGTACATTGACATCTCCCCTTATAAATTGTGAAACTACATTGGGGAACTTTGCATTGGAATAGTTTGGTTCATCGTAAACAAAATATAGTGTTCGTATCCACAGCTAATTCTTTCCATGCGATTTGAGTTACATTGAACTAATTTAGCAAAGTGAAGTTATGCCTCTTTATCTTTACATGCACATAACCTCTCTGTCGACATTTGACATCATGAAGGAAATCCATTTTTGACATTTATTGTGGGTAATTTTTTATGTTGAGCGTGTAACGTTATACATAAGCACAAAATTAATTTCATATAAACTCATGTCGTTCAGATGCCAAGTTGTATTTTCTTTGCTCACACTTTACATAAAGATGCCAAATTATAAAAAATTGTATTGGTACATCATAAAAAGCAGAGAAATCTTCTGGTTTTTTTAAATGCATATTTGGGGACAGCATTTAGCAGTGTCTATTTCTCAGGCCACTTTTATTTATACCAACAGATAGGAAATTTAATGTTCTACATATCTGTACAATGTTATAGCAGTACGCAGATTCAGGACCACACAAAGGCAATTCTTGTGCTACATTCACTTTTCAAACCTTATGAAAAAAAGCCTGAAAAATACCCCAAACTCAGGTATCAAGCATATCTCTATCAATGGTCTAAATAGTTGGCCTCAAAAATGAAAAGGAGTCATTCTCAAAAGTATCCAAATGGACCAGGAAAATCATCCACTCCTGTCCAAGTGTCAGTGAAGTTGGAACACAGACTGTCAGTTGCCACATGATTATCTCAAATGTTTACATCAGTTATCACAACTGCAAACAGGTCTCTTTGCCAAACAAGTCACCACTGTTTATGAGGTTATCACGATCACCCATTTTTTTAACTGAGATTTTGTACTGGCCAGATATTGTCATCTTTAACCCATTTATGCACATCATCCCTACTTCAAAAATGTAATTTTCTTAATAAATTCGATATTTTATACTTATCCTGATTCATGCTTAATTGCTTACTCTCCTCTTCCTGGCGAAGGTCGTGGAACACCTGAAATCCTTTGAAGTTACCTTCTAAGAGAAGCGGACGTAAAATCACACTCACCCAAGTATTACCTCCCTTTTCCTGCGCATGTGGTCAGCTGACCGCCATGATACTTCACTCTCTCCTTTAATCACCCCACACGAGAATGAGTGTCTGTGAAGGCTTTCGCCATGAGTCAGGATAAGTATAAAATATCAATTTCATTCAGAAAATTACATATTTTTCCTTATCCTGACTCATGATTAATTGCTTACAGAATCTGTCGGAAACAGCAGTGGGTCGGGCCACACTGGATTCTGCTGTCAGTTGTAAATTACTTCCAATAATTATCCGCCCCTATCTTGTAACGGCGATAATTCAGTCTTATTTCTTCTCACATTCACTGTAGATTTTGGGGGGGGAAGTCACATCCCGTCGACAAAAAGGGTTCTGTTGACTGGTACGTGGTGACACTAATATAGCTAGTGTCTTGATAGCTTCTGATGCAACTAAATATCACGATATAACAATCGAAACTAGTTGTGACCTTTCTTCGTGTTAATTATCTTCATAATGAATGCAAGGTCGTAATCACTTATGTTAGTCTGTTCAAGATGTGTGCATAGACTTTCCACCAAAATACTCCAGAGAGAGTCTGGCTTCCATAAGTCACATGATAAATTAGGTGAGTTAAGTCAGCGTTGTCGGGGAACTGTTAGTTGCTGAGCAATGACAAGTGGTCCAAACTGATGAATGGCGTGGCCTCCGTGGCTATGTGTCGCAAATAATGGTTGGCGAATACTGTATTTGACTTCCAAAAACAGCCTTCCATAACAGCAGATAGCGAGCAATTACCATGTAGCGCTAGAGCTCTGTCTTCATCTGGGTTAAAGGCTCGTGGAGGGTCCTTCTGCTTTATATGCTCTAAGTATAACAGCTCTGATCCACACTGAGACAGTGTTGCGGGATACTTACGTAAGTGTCACAGTAGATATAGGGATAAACAGGCGCTTGAAACGTTGCCTTCTAGTCTTGGTACTTGCGATCTTCAATGCCTTCAATGCTCTGACAAGACATAATGATAAATCTTGAGTATTATAAGGTCTAGGGATTGAACATAGTGCCGGTATGTGGAATTGTCTATCTGGTTGACCTGGCAGTTGATTTTCCGAAATAAAATCCCACCGTAGACCCAGATGAGCTGTTGACTTGCATCAAAGCTTGTGTGGTTGAAGTCTAGAGCATGAATTTCTGACATTTTTGCAGCTGTAGCCAAGGCAAGTAAAAAACAGTGTCTTCTGAGTTAGCAGTTCAAATGAGGTCCAATCAAACGGCTCGTACGCATCATGTGTGAGATGTTGGAGTGAGATGTTTAGATCCCATGCTGGAGCTCTAAATTTACGCTGTTGATCTTGCAACTTGACGGAGCGTAGCAAGGCAAGTAACTCGGGTACTTCAGTCAGCTTGGTCCCCTTTTCCATGGTGACAACTGAGGTGAGAGTTGCCAAGTATGTAAATAATGTAGAGCCTTTCAGACCTCTGGAATGTCATAGGTGACATACATATTCTGCTATCTGGGGATATGTTGCCTTCATCGCCATGAACCCTTTCTTCATGGCGTATGTCTCAAATCGCTTCCACTTGTCATCATAAAAGGTGCGAGTGGATTTCCGTAAGGCTAAGGTAACTGCTTTCACTTCTCTCTCTGTATTTTACATCTCTACATAGAGATGATTGTTGAATGCCAACTGTTACATATAAGTTCCTGCACAAACATTTGACTGGCGAGTTCCCCATAGCGGGTGTGGTTTTAAGTTGTCTAGCATCGTAAACTGGTCAAGATGTGAAACCGTGACTCAGGGACCACTGTCATAAATGTAGTAGTAGACGTCTTCGTCTGGTCATATCCTGAGGTGACGCGAGCAGATCGAGTAGACATTATCACTGACATAGCGATAACGGAGAGAGTAGAACTTGTTCTAATCATCGACTTGAACTTCAACCCACCGATCCTGGGACAGCGATGTATCTCAACGTAGTGATGAATCAAATCCTGAGGAGTTAGATTCTCAAGTCATTTGAGCAGAGTTAGTAACCTGATAGTGAAGTCCAACTGTTGACTGAGTTGACTTTCTCCATGATGAGCTTGAAGATGCGTCATTCTTCATCTTCAGATAATCAACGCTGAATGTGTTGACATTCCAAGAAAGTCTATTTATAGCTATCTGGCTGTCCGATCAGAAACTGCCATTCATTGCTGCAAGCCTCCTGAGAGGCAACATTGAGTCTGCTGTAGAAGATCTCTATGCCATCTGAACAATCAAATGACGCTGTAGACTGCTAATCTAGTGTGTAAATGACATCTTTCCATTGTTGAATGACTGTAAGTCAAATGTAGACAACTTCCTAACACTGGAAAAATAACATTCTGTGCAGGGCGTTGTCCGTCAAGGACCAATCAGACTGCAGATGTAACGTCACTGGCTTTCTTTACAGGAGGTTGTCTGTCAGGGACCAATCAGATTGTAGATGTGACGTCGCCCGTGTAGCAGATAACTGATCATCGTGAAATCTTGTTCAAACGGTGATACCCTTGCTAGCATTTAGGCTTGTCCGAAACCATAAATGAGTAAAGGGCACGAAAAAAACTTCCGCCGCTTGAAGCTGATGTAGACAAATTGTCTTCCACGTAGATGTGTCGAAATTTTTTCACCAAAGATAATACTGTAACCTCTTGTGATTGGAGGTGTAGTATGCAGTGGAATGTTGCAGTCATCTCGAAGAATCTTCATGACATATTCTTCGTTGAGAATTCCCCCTTCTTCCAAGACATTCACCAACTGGAGGCGGTTATATGGTAACGGCTGAGGTGGAAACTACAGTCGTTTCGACCCTGATCTTTAGCATTTATTTCCTCCACTGCCCCTAGATGACACCTTCCTGACATCTGAGAGCGTTTATTTCCTCCATAGGGGCGACGAAATGAAGAAGACGATTTCTCCCCTCTATCGTTGAATTTCTTGTCCCTCACTCTTAGAACCCTGGAAAACTTGGACTTGTAACGATGATTTGTCTGTTCAAGGACAGAAGTCAAATGGTTGATGGATTCTATCATCATAACTTCCCTTGAATCTTGAGTAACCGATCTTGCTACCCCTTCAATCATTCCTTCTAATACCATAGGTGCAGACCATGGGGCTTGATACAATGGTTTTGTGAAGTTCTCACTCCATGAGGTGGCGGACAGGAGCCCCTGTCTACGAAGTAGATTAATTCTCGCAGTGGTAGAAGCTAAATGTCCAGACTTAAACTGCTGATCCTTCCTCTTGTGTAACAAGTGCCGACAGGATCATCCTCTCTTCCTCATTTACTGAATTGCTAAACTTAGCGATGAGAGTCTTGTTGATGGCTCTAGATCGAGCTTATCCCTTTATAGCCTTCGTTGACCTTAGGCGCTCTGATGAATGGTTCCATATTTTGAAGAGGGAAACGACAGCACATGTTGCTGTTGAAACTTGGTTGCTGTCTTCAACGCTGTAGACAAAGTCTCAGGTATCGTAGATACAGGAGGTATCAATGGAAATGTTATTATATGAATGTCGTCATTCTTCATCTTGTACACGTTGAGGTCGTTGGTATCCTTAGATGGGGGAAGCCAGGTTTAAACCATCTCTGATCCATGATGTGATTTCTGAATCCGAAAGTAAGACTTCCTCTCCTCCGGTGACAATTCACATTGATGTCTTACTTCATTCTTCCTAGAGAAAGACGAATTCATAGATCGCCGACGATCCCGACTTTGCGAGTCTAAGTCTGAAGGGGAGGATGACTGCACACAACGTCTTCTAAGAATAGGGGAGACTGAAGGAGACATGACGAGTCCATCCACAAGTGCACTCAAGTCCATCCACAAGAACGTGACATCACTCATCCGAGTATAACTACTCTGTTATACTCGGGTGCTTCTCTGTGCTGCAATCTGCTGATTGGGACCTGGATCTTCTGGAGTGCGTGCATGCATGCACCTCCTCTTCATCCTCAGACGTGAGTGCCGGTCTAGATGAATGCTCTTGCTGATACACAGTCAACGAGTGCAGTTGTCTTCCTCTTCCAATCTTTATTCCATGAGGTTCCTCATGTGTGTTGTGACTTGTTGCATGAAAGATGCCTGCGTCAAATGCGGCGTGTGCATTGACAACTGTGTTGAAGACTTGTCTACGATGCCCGTTAATGCAGTTGACGACTGCAATGTCTGTTGTAGATGAGATGTGTTCTGAGGTGTTGAAGATGCTGTCGGCATCGATCTAGTGGCCGTATCATTAACAGAGACTTAGTAAAAAAATTGACGTTCTTCTATGGGGACTGTCTTGACCCCAAATGACTTCTTTATCAGCGAGGGATGATTCTGCTATGATCTTGCAGATGATGACTTCATCTTCTTAATTTCCTTAGTCTGAGACGGTCCTGTCTCAACGGATAATCTCTTCTGAGTCTTGGGAGGGGACTCGCCTGACAATGGACACAACCTTGAAGATACGGCTGGCATCTCAGCATCAACAATTAAACGGTTACCTGACTTTATCTCATTAGATTTAGACATGGCTAATGTGAGCCGATGTTGCTTGTCTCTAGCACATCTGTGAACAGACCTTAAATATAATAAAAATTCTGCTTCAGACAATTTTAATGCAAAATATACACGTATGACTAAGTCTCAGTTGATGAAATATGTGTTAGAAATAGACGCAATAATTACAAAATTGTGTAATAATAATAATAATAATAAACATATACAAGCCAAAAACCATATACAGCACAAACTTAGTTAGGAAATCAAAAGAATGAAAGACTTATTGCCGTGTCCGGGACCACAGGTGCCTCAGCCGCTCTTGTCGGGCGATAGGGTGAGAGTGAAGTAGCATGGCGGTCAGCTGACCATATGCGCGGGAAAAGGAAGGTAATACTTGGGTGAGTGTGATTTTACGTCCACTTCTTTTAGAAGGAAACTTCAAGGGATTTCAGGTGTTCCACTACCTTCGCCAGGAAGAGGAGAGTAAGCAATTAAGCATGAGTCGGGATAAGGAAAAATAAGCATTTCTCTCCTATTGTTGCATATATATTTGTGAATGAAAGTGAGTAAATTGTTTTGTGGTTGACTTGTAGAGTTAAGTTCTTTAAGCATGTCCACTTCCAGTTACAAGGCAGGCCCCTTCCCAATTTGGCAAAATGTGACGTACAATGATTTTTTCATTTTCCCCTATTTTTAACTATGTAAGGCTATTAGAATGTGTTTGAAACTTTCATTGTTCAAACAGAAAAATAAAATGAAAATGGTTTGCATATTTTCCAAACTCAATTTTCCACTGAAGTAACTTCCCCAAAATGGGACAATATGCCTTTTCTATATCGGTCCCACAAGAAACCAAAACATGCCAGAAAATGAATATCTTTCCCCAAACATTATTTACATTACACATAAGAATGATGTGCAGAAACGGTTCAGAAGATGGTAAACTGGTTTGATTTTGGCAAGACACTATAGTTGGTTGACATCATGGAAATAACAGATTGCAAGAGTTTCAGATCTCTAGAAGGCAAAATTAGTGACATAAAGATACAAGAGGAACAATAATGTTAGTTCAGATCAGCTAAAAGGTATACCACTGTATTATTGCTAAAAAATAGAGTAAAAGGAAACTGACTCACTGAAAGGAAAAAAGGCATCAAGGGGCACATAAAATTTGTGTCCCATTTATGTCATGAATATGCCAAGAACACATTTTCCTCCATGTATACAAATAATGTATTACCTGTGCATTTCTGGGTGTAGGTGTACATGGTTCAGGTCTGTTTAACAATGAAGAAGAGGTCAGTGTTTTGGCATTCTCACAGAGATCCTCATTTGCTTTCTTAAGATGAATGTCTTGTTTTTGCAAAGCTCCTGATAGCAAACACTCTTCTTGTTTACCACACGGATTGGTGCCACTGAACTTTGACCAGCTAAATACAGAGAGAGAAATGTTTGTTGATGAAACATGAGATTCTGTTGTGTAACGTTCCACTACGCTATCCGACTGCCTGCTGCCAGCTGGTAGACATGACTCGAAGACTTCACTATTTAGTGTCTGTGAATCAGAACATCTCTCAGGTCGATGATTTTTTAAACTTCTTTGCTCTTTTCCATTGCAAGAAAAATACCTGAAAGAAGTAAATGAAACATTGACACTTCTTGTTGCAAAAAACAAATATGACTGAACCTAAAAAAAGAGCTAGATGAGTTTCTGAAATCATGTCAAAACAGAAATCACACTTCACTACCATGTACATTCATTCAAAATCATAAATTAGAACAAACATTACATATATCATAGATGCACATACAAATATGCAAGTTTGAATACAGACCTTGACCTTTCACAACTTTTTACACAAACCTGTTTAGTACTCACAATACCAGAGGGGTATATATGTCCCTCATATTCAACCCCTCCTTACAAGTAAAATTCAATTAAAAATATATCACACAAATACATTTCACTTTTGAATTCTACGGGTAAATTCATTGGTTCTTGATATCATCTGCTATCATCCTAAGTAATGTAAAATTGCTGAAAATGACCTTTCAAAATTGGGCACAGCAGAAATATGGCCATTTTTAACATCCTATGAAAGAAGGTGGATTCAATTTCAAAAATAGCACATTAGTGTTCACTGATGTACATTTTTTTAAAAAGCCCCCAAAAGACAGAATTGGTTGCAATACTATGGCTCTGACTTAATGTGGATTGGAGGCCTTTGGCAGATCCAGTCATGCTGTCTGTACAGGCTCTCACTACAATCAGTGTACTGAGTGATATAGGGATGAACAGTCTCCTGACCTTCCTTCACAGCAGTTCTCTTCAGATACATTTTCAAAGCTGTGACCAGACATAAGGATAAGTTCTGAGTATATTCTGCCCCAAATATGGATGATAACCTAGGGATATGGAACTGTCTATAAGACTGCACTGGGAGTTGGCTCTTCACAATGAAGTCCTCGATTAACTGCCGTTTTAACACCCACATAAAATCTAGTTGGGCAGCAGTGAAATTACTGATTTTTATGTTGTTCCATTACACACATTCCCTGTTAGGATATCAGTGAATGTGTGAAATATGTGGTTGTAGCTTAATGCACACTGATCCAGAGCCATTCCCCAGGAGTAGTTGTTGCTTTTGTTAATTTTTTTCCCCCCAGCAACTACCCGTCAATGGTATGTTGAATGACTATGTATAAGTCCCATGCTGGTACCTTAACTTCTGCTGGCCTTCTAATATAAACTATCTCAGCTGGGAGATGAGTTCTAGCGATAAAGTTACTGCCAAATACATAGCCTGCGTTAAACTTTTGAGGTGTCTGGAAGCGCTCAGATGAGTAGCCTTGGTTGCTGAGAATCCATTCCATGAAACAAATTGGCTAGTCCTATCAGATCAGGCATCTGTGTTCTTGACAGTGAGTTGGATGCTACCAAAATCAAGTCTCAGCTTTTTCATTTTAGCAATCTTTTGTAAGTTCCTTGGAAGATGTACAGGCATAGGCATGAAGACCTTCCCATGACATTGCTAGGGCATCATGGCTCCAGGCTAATGAATCTGGAACCAGTGAGATGAAGGTTGTTATACAACTGTTGAATCTCATTGCCAACAAGTCAATGTGAGGATAGCCATGGTTTGGATCGTCAGTCGGAACAATTCTAAAAGTAACATCTGTTCTGTTTCTTTGGTCTGGACAGCGCATCTGATAGCACACTGGTGGCTCCTGGAATATGTCTTGCCTTTATTCTTAGATTTAGACTGTCCACCAACTCTTAGAGTCAAAGTGAGTTCTTGCAAAGATGCTGATCTTGATGTGCCTTGCAGGTTCATGCAGAAGACCACTGCTGTATTATCTGTGAGTAATCATCAAGAACTTGTTAGTGAGTATGTGGGACCAGCGAGTTACGGTTCTTATGACATCCTCAAACTCTAGTTGGCCACAAAAGTTGTGGCTGCCTGAAGTTTGTGACTGAGTGAAGGTCTGGGCCTCCACATCAGTGTCTTCTGAACCATCTGTGTTGAAGGCTACATTCTGTGAAGGTCTGGGCCTGTGCGCTGAGTCATCTCCATTGAAGGCTACATCTGTGTGAAGGTCTGCAGTTGAATGAAGGTCTGGGCCTGCGTGCTGGTTGTCTTCTGAGCCATCTGCAGTGAAGGTGGCTTTCATGGAAACTGGAGGACTCTCAGTGATGAATAGATTGTCTGCTTCATATGAAGAAATCTTCTGAGAGGTCTGAACATAGGCCTCAGCCTCCACCAAGGGAACTCTACAGCAGACTGACAGGAATCCATGTTGATATTAGATTATTAAGTGAGAGCATACTGTCCTCAGGTGACTCTAAAGGAACTAACGCACATTCTGCCATGTGCTTGATTGCTTTGTCTCTTGGTAAACAGCCTGGGACCTTGTTCTTGAGGTTTTCAGACCTTTTTGTCCATCTTTTTTCTTAGTAAGGACACTAAATAACAAGTAAATTCTGACTCCCAAAATTGACAGAAAAGCTACATCTTGAAAATAAATTGTAACCACAAATATGACAAAAAGAACATATATGCTGAGGATCATGAGCAGACATTCTGCATTTTCACATAGAGCATGCTTTTATATGCACACACTACTCTGACAAAGTAAGAAAAAATTAATTAACTGAATTAACTACACTTCTCTTTTGAAAAAATAACACATAGTTATGATGTACAAAGGATATGAATTGAATACACAAGCATCCATTTTGATGGATGTGTTGAAATAATAGAGTGGTAGCTTGTATAAGGAAGAGAGGAATCCAGCCAACCATCCAGGAGGAGAAAATTGGAGAGCAGTCATGTGGGATGCTGGTGCACAGATAAGGGAGAGACGCATTTGGGATGAGCTATTTTGAAACTGTTCTTGGGAACATAGGACAGAGGTTTCCACTCTTCCTCTGGAGAAAGGGGAGATAAGTAATAAATACAGGTTAAGAAAAAGGAAAAATAGTCATTTTATGTTGTAGAAAGAGCTTCATATTCTGACAGACAACCAGAGTTATTTTATACAATTAATGGAAATTACATGTTACCTATCAACATACTATTTTCTTTCTCTATGTTGCAAATAGGAGAAAAATCATGATGTAAATCAAAATGGTCAAGGTATAGCTAGCAATCTCTTATTGCTGCAACAAAAAAGATACACACAAGAACAAAATGGGAATCTTAGAACTAATTTACATATTAGACAGGGGTGGATCTATTTCACTACTAAGTGCTTTTTTGTGTTGTATGATTTTAACACTACTTGTATTTTGTGATACTACAGCTACCTAAACATATCTGGTGAGAATGTGAAGTTTTGCACTGGAATACCGCAATATGAACTAAACCGCCTTCACATCATGAACAAACTGATAAGCAGAATCTATATCTCTAACCACTTGAGTATTTGGATTTGAATTTATATCTTAGGATAGGAAATATAATGTTTTATGTTTTATGCTAAAACCAAAGGTAGAAGTTACTGGTGCATGAGCTAATTTCTCGCACAACATTCACTGTTCCAACCTCATAAAATGTTTCAGAAACAATACCTTCACAACCAGGGGGTAAAGCAGGGCCTATCATTGAGATGTTTAATGATAAATGCAGGGACTGGTTTAGAGAATGAATGAACAACCAACCTTTTATTTCTTGCATACATAGTTCATGACAAGAACCAAAAGAATTCCTAGAGATCATTTTGAAGAAGCCTATAGATAAATTATCTCCAATGTCAATAATCTTTGCATTGTAATCAATAGGCCATGTGGTGGTCAAATCCTTAAAGAACTCATGTAGCTTAATAATCAGCATACTGCTGTTATATTCATATCATGAAGCATAGTTAACAGTTATACATGAAGTTAATATCTTATTATACCTGCTACAAACTCTATTTCTTTGTTTATTTACATCCAGGTTGGACTTGCAGGGTAATGTCTGCACAGCAAATGCGTTCCTCTTGAAAGAAGCAGACTTGTTTTCTCTGGCTCTATCCTTCAAGGGAGATTTCGATGCAGTAACAACAATAGAAGTACTACTTTCAACAGCTTCTTGGGCCATTTGTCTCACTTCTTCAACTCTACATTTCTTCTCATTTGGTCCATTGTCATCATACATGAAAGCCAACTCCTTGTCAGACTTGACGTCCATGCTTTCCATCACTGAAAATATAGGTAACAAGACTCATGTGACTCCAAATATTTGTCAACGCTGTATACATCCAAGTCCTATGCACCAAACCCTCTGATAAAAAGCCACTGGATGTGTCAATAAAGGTTGCATTGAGCACAAAAAATGGCGTAAAATGAAGAATATGTGAAATGTCCTGATTTTGCTTATTAATAATTAACAAGTGTTTGCCACTAACATGGTAAAGAAGAATGAAATATTTATAACATATTCGTTACTCTTTACTTTTTGCTCACACAAGATGCATGAAATCACTGGTGTTTGGATAATCACCCAATGTAGGCTGTCAACAAAATTGAGGACACTGGTTGCAATGTTTTATGGAATATTGCGTTAAGTTCGAAAAGTGGACAAAGTGTTGTGGTCATATTGAAAATAAGATCAAGGTCACCCAAATCAGCTGGTGTTTGCACAATCCCCTGATGTAGACTCACCAAATGTAGGCTGTCACCAAATTTGAAGACATCATATAGAATAGTTCATGAGATATGTTAGAGTGTGAAAAGTGTTCAAAGTGTCATAGTGACCTTGAAAATATGCTCAAGGTCACCGAAACTGACTGGTGTCTGCATAATCCCTCAGGGATGCCAAACTTGAATTAAAAGAAAGAGGAGTCATGCCTTACTAAAAGCAACTTCTGAACCCTGAAGGGTGAGCGCAAGAGGGGGCTGTGCTCATTTTGACGGTAGGGGTCTGGGCGAGCCTCACTTATGAAAATCGTTAGATTTAGCCTGAAATATGCAATTTCTGGACATATTTAACCAGATAATACTTAACTCAAATAAACATATTTCAATGGCTACTGAATAGAATTCTTTCATAGACAAATCAGAGTGTGGATTTTGTAACTGAAAATCAGAGTTACTCCTCCAAAACTGGAGTGGTTGACATCACTGATCCCCCATTGTAGGTTGCGACCAAATTTGAAGATATTGGGTACAATAGTTCATGAGATAATGCATTAACAAGAATCTGAAAAGTGGCCCAAGTGTCATGGAGACCATGAAATTAAGCTCAAGGTCACCAAAACTGACTGATGTCTGCATATTCCCCCAATGTAGGCTGTCACCACATTTGAAGATATTGGATACAATAGTTCATGAGATATTGCATTAAAGATCACATATACTCTAGTAGGGTACAAACACAAAATCACTTGCTGACATCGCTATAAATGAAACCCCGCCATTAAAACTACTCATTTCAACCTTTAATTAACTTAAATCGAACTTTTTATCAACAGTGCACAATTCTCAGTCGCAAACGAAATTTCAACCAATCAGAGCGGAGCGTCTCCGTGACGTAATTGTAGGTATAGAAATGAGGGTCTGTGCAGTATTCATCTACATTTCAGGGGTTAAACTATTTCGTTTACAGGTGTGTACAAACCTGAAATCGTGAAAGCTGTTGAGAAAAATGAAAGCTATATGTTCTCGCAATCTACTATCATTTAGTTTTGTCTCCTGCTTTGCCTAGTTTTCGAGTTACAACCCTTGTTTTCATAGACGATTCTGTCAAAATCACTTGGTGTCGCTAGGTTGTATTCTGTGTTAGGTGGTATAAACCAACATGTTATTTGTCATCATTCACTTGATGCTCAGTTAATGAATTTATAACAGGTATAATTAGTGGTAACGCCACTTAGATTACCTGACAGAGGCCCCCATTTGGCATTTCTTGTGTCTGGATCAATCAAGGGATTAACATGCTGATTGATCAATTAGTTCTATGTGGATTTAAATTGGGGATTTGTCAAAAGGTAGTGTTTATGTATGTACATTTACTAATCTATACTGAATACACTCTGTCTTATCTGTGTCTATGTAAAAACAACACCCTTCTTTCAAAGGATTAACAGCCAATACATTGATTGATTGCTCATTATTGGCTAATTAAATAACAAGTGTCTACATACTGGTGAGTGAACGTTACAAACCAAGTAAATTTAGCAAGTGAAGAACTTATCGCGCAGTATTTTCACTTCGACACCGACCTCGCTTAGGTCATGTTACAGGTTGTGTCATGCAAACTCCTTTTGATAATGATTCAAATACATATTTAGGTAGTTTTGATTTTCTAACTTGATGAAAACAAACCATAATCTCATTAATTCAAATGGCTTTGACTTCACGATTTTCAAAAATGGCAGTGCCCTATCTTGGGATGAATGCCATTTAAAGGTCACATGCAACCAAAAAATCAAGCATAATTAAAACACATTTTTCACTTATTCATGACATATAATATACATTGCTGCTTTTAAAAAAACAAATAAACAAAATTATAAGCGTACAATCGCGATTCAAAAGTGCAATATTTTGTACTTGGGCTTACTTCCCCAGAAACGAAGCCCTCGGGAGACCGAACCCAGTCATAGCGGGTGGATATGCACTCAAGTGTAACGACGGCTTCCAATTGGTTGTTTCATTTGCTGATATGCTGAGGGTTCATTGTGTGTACAGAAAGATGATCTGTTTGATGGGCATGTTAGAAGTATAGCCAGTCACCAGAAAGTAAGATTCTTTATGGATAACAACTTCTTTTTGTGTACTTGATGCGTCGTTTCAGTATCATATACACCAAAAGAAGTCATTATCCATGAAGAATGTATAAAGAGATGTTGGGTTTGGAAAATACATGTTCTCTGAATTTTCGGTCGATCCAATCAAAAATTATCTCAGCAGAGATGGTGAACTGGAAACTGTCGTTCGTCCAAGTACAAAGCAGGACTTGAAGCTGACAAGAGTTTGCACCAGTTTCCGTCAGATCCAGTCATCCGAAAAAAATAAATGTAGTTTCTTTGCAACCCACAGACATAAAAACATGTCATGTGTATCACACGTGCCTAGTTACATAATGTGGCTGACACGGGACTCGGGTGCACGAGTCATAAATCATCTTATTTTCTTTATGTCGTATACTCTGATAGGTGTTAAGTTCAAATTGCACGTGGTCAATGATTGAAGTTGTGTATTGCATGTTGTCTTAGCAGACGGGCAGGCAGACATATAGGCGTGAATAATCCAGACACTGAGCTTTCTCTGTGACAGAGACTGCTTACCACAATCAACAAGTTTTTTTACGTAACGAGTACATTATTTACTTGTTTATGTACACAACCAACATTAGACTACTGCTCACAACCTCAGACGCTGGGCATGCATACTGTTTCAAGCTCCGCGAACCTATTCACTGCGCATGCGTTATGGACGCAGCGCAGCGCAGCACAGCTATTGAAACTCTGATTTCGCGGGCTTTTTTTCATCACGATTTTTTCAACTTTATAGGTTGAATTCGCATTTTCTATGATTTGTTTCGGTAAGTGCATACCGAAAGGTACCAGAATCTGCAAAGTTGTGTTTTACGCTGCATGTGACCTTTAAGTTTGTTTTCACTGACTTACAAAATCAAAATTACTTTCTACTGGTAGTAAAATATGAATTTTATTGATGGACAATAGGATTTTGCATGACATTGCTTATAACATAACAATTTCACTCTTGGAAGCGGTCAATATAAGGGGTCAATATGATATTACTTATGATAATATTGTCAGTTCAACGACAACCTCGTTTCCGAGGAAGAAAGCGTTATATCCATGCAAAATCCTTTTGGTCAGTAATGTGTAGTAAGCTGTCTTGATTTTATAAACTCAATGAAACTTGAACTCCCTTTTCTATCCTGGAAGCGTGGTAGGGGGCGAACCATCCGTTTTAGCCTATACTACATTCTTCCACAAAGCTCACTTTGCACACACTAACAACCAATTTAAGCACAAACTATGGAGACTCCATCACCCGACCCCAAAGGACAATTGACGGCAGCACAACAATTCAGCTTTGGTGACGTCGAGAAATCATCAAAATGACGAGCTTTCTACACATTTTCTATACATTTAACTGAAAATCGTTCCTTGTCTGACATCACTGTAGGGCTCTGGCGAAAGAGTTATGTAACCTGTCTGCGGTTTCGTTTGCGGGCAAGAGAGGAGCAGACGGCTTTTCACAAACTTTTGAGCACTTGGTATTAATTAACTACAAGTTTTGTTTTAAAAAAAATGGTGTTCCGTTTATGACTAACCAGAAGTCTTTCATATGCAGTAAAAAAAAGAGTACCCCAAAATTGTGTTTAGTTGTTCTTTAACAAGAATCAGGACGTACTGATGTACGTACAGACACCGCTGAACACCATTGTCTTGTTATTCAAAGTGGAAGATCCCAGAAACCCAAAAGCATTGATATCACCTTAATTTACTTTAATCAGAAAATCATTTGCAAGAACTTACAAAAACAGACCTAACCCTTCACTAGTGAGTGAGTGAGTGAGTGAGTGAGTGAGTGAGTGAGTGAGTTTGGTTTTACGCCGCCTTTAGCAATATTCCAGCGATATCACGGCGGGGGACACCAGAAAAACCCTTCACTAAAACTTCAAACATCTTCAAAGGTCTGCACATACCACCAATCATTTCAAGAGTGAAAGTACTATTCCCTTCCGCTACACCCTATACCTAATATTATGATTTATCAAAATACATATACACTGTACTTTTCATCTATTTAGTTGAGGAAGCTATTTTAATCTAGAACTGAAAATCTTTTACAATAAATTATATAATTATATACTTATCCTCACGTCTTGCGCTCTCTATCCGTGTCTCTCTCTCTCTCACTCTCTCACACTAATTCGACCAAATGAGGGAAAACAAATTGCAAACAAAATCCCAGGCCTTCCTTGTCCATTAAGCCATGCTTTCTATGCTGTTCCCCTCATTGTAAAACCTCTGTATCGCTTAAGAGGCATGCAGCATGCTCCACTACCTGCTCACGTGGGCACCCTTCACTTAATCATCCTCATTCTTGGAGCAAAGTGGTAATCTGAATAGTTGGGAGGCTGGGCAGGCATCCATCGCGTGAGATTGGATAAGGATATAAATAGACAATTTATAGTTGAATTTGCACATTTTTACACTTACCCTACGTCACGTCTTGTACTTATTCCACAGTTGGACAATGGGGACAGATTACCATGGATCTTGACAATGCAGACAGTTGATGCCAAGTAACTCTAGACAACCATCCCAAAAATACTTAACTCCTGTGCTTGTGACCAGTTCTACAGAACCCCTTGGCATACTTGGAAATTTGAACATATGACCCTGTTGCATGGCAACTAGTTCACAATATCTCATCACTGACCCAAGAAAAACCTTGCCATGTTTCTTCCCTTCAAATTTCACAGTTAACATTCAATGCATCCTACATTTGAGATGCAGTAGCCAACGCTTTTAAGGTCTTTAAAGGAATGGGCTCAAACTCTTTCTTGTGCAGTGGCTCATAATCACTTGAGAAAAGGTGACAAAGGATGACAGAGAGGCCCAAAGCTGGAGGGCGGAATTTCCTTGACTGGCCAGCCAAACTAATGAGCTCTGAGGATAATTGATTTCTGAAGCGATGGAAACCTTGACACCAGTAGTCATAGTAGCCAAATAATAGTAGCCAGGTAATAGGGGCATAAATAAATGAATTCTAATAATTTCATCAGAGTGAACCACTATGCTTTTGAGTCATGGTGACATTCTACCGCAGAAGTAGTTATTTTAGTCTTTTTTCTTAATATAAAAGCACTTGTTTAATTTTAATGACACTTTAAACAAAAAAAATTCTCTTCTATCCTTATAGAGAAAGGTACGTGCACTTCTAGTTTAATGACCTTCAGGCACTCATATCTACCATATGTCAACAAAATATGATGGACTAATCTCTCTAAAAAATATCACTGGAGCTGAGGCTTGAGCAAACTAATTAGTTCCATTCTTTTGTTTTAAGGTGTCACTGAAAGTTGAGACATAAAGACAAACAGAGGAACAATTGGCCTGGCAAGCAAAATATTTTACCATAAAAAACCCACATAGATTCCTTTATAATATTCTTATGCATACTATCATGATGGCAAGGTCGGCACAAACACCCATACAGTACACTTTCTTTACCTTCCCTCTTCCTCTTGCAGTTTGTTTTCTTTATGACCAATTCATCTTTCCATGAATGGCCCTTTTTCTGATCAGTTGTTGCCTGGTTAACACAAGATGCAGTAGAATCTAATTGAACATTGTAACTCTCGTCCCAGATGTGGCACTTGCTTTGCTACAACAATAAAAACAAAACAGACAAACCTTCAATATGATACAGCATGAGAAATGTATATGTAGACAGCATTACATATGTCAGCATGGAATGGAAAAGAATGGAAAAAGAAGCGGGCGTGAAAAACAGTGCAGTATACATCTTCTACAAAGATGGCACTGCACTTTAGCGAACATTCTCCAAAATTAAGATTGTGATATTAGTATCGAGTAAACATCATAAACGTACGCAGTTTTGAAGTTCAAACCATGAGGAATGAGCAAAATTGATTTTGTGCTGAACTGTCAGCAAGCTGGCTTTTGCAGCAGATTATTTCCATAGTGACCAGCTGTGTCTGTGACAATCATCAAGGCTGTTATGACACGATTCACTTTGGGAAGGACCAGCTTCTTAAAGTTGTTTGAAAAGTGATCTGCCTCCGGAATGCTCATGCGAAAATAGTAATAGTGACAAAGGAAATAACACTTCCAAGCACCAGTGAGGAAATCAACTTAAGGTCAGATTCCAAAAAAAGGTTCAAGAATCTGTCTGCAACAAGGACATTTATTCTTATTTTCATGCATGTCTTTTGTGACCAGTGTTTAAATTCTGCCGAATGATAAAGTGAAACAAGCTGCCGACATTATTCACACCACTAAGCACAAAAATTCACTTGGAGATTTCACAGCAAAACATATTAAAACATATTTTGCCATCATACCATCAGCATGTGAAGAGTCCGACAAGGTCTAGACAAGAGTCATCAGAAGATGACATATCCCCCCGGCCCCCATACATTTGAAAGGACCAATCATATGATGGTTACTTGATATTTTCTTAGATTAAGTTTGAATCGTTTCATGGAAATCATGAAAACATAAATGCCATATATCTGTTAACAGCAAAAGATACCACTTCAAGATCAGTCTCATATCTGTCAAGATCTGTTGCAAGATATTACATGGTTTTCGAGTTGCGCTCAGGAAACAAAGTCCATCTCTCCCTTTCAAGACTAAGTCCGAATTGTTTTCATGGAGACCGGAAAAAATAAAAATGACACAAATCTGCAAATAGCAAAAAAGCACCACTTTGGGGTCTGCATCACATATTGGCATGAAGCACTCATCTCCTGCCCACACTTCCAGAGCTCCAACGGTGAAGCAGAAAGAGTAACACAGACAATCAAACAATTATGGCATCAAGCAGAAAATAAATACCTCGCTCTGCTAGATTACAGAACTACTCCATGTGAAGATGTCAGTCTCTCACCTGCCCAACTCTGTGTGGGAGTCAAAACATCCTCGCAACACACTGCCAACCTCCAAAGAACAACTGACACCTAAAACCTACAATGAGATAGAACGACACCAGCTCAACAAAGAAAAACTGAGACAGAAAGACTTACAACAGTCAGAAACATGTGAAAGAGCTAACTGAGCTCTCACCAGGTGATAGTGTCAGGCTCACCCTTCAAAGCACCTCCAAGAACTGGGTACCAGGAATAGTCAAGGACCACCAAGGAAGCCCTAGATCTTACATCGTCAAAACAGATGACGATGTATAACACAGAAACAGAGAGCACCTGAGAAAAGTCACATGAGCAGCAAACAACCAACTCATGCAGAATCAAGAGCCTCCTGACACCCAGCTGCTAACCAAGCACCAGCAGGCTCCCACACCTCCAGTCAACAGGATGAAATTAGGCAAAGGAGTAGAACCGCCAAAGAGTAAGGACTTGTAAATTTCAGTGGAAATGTGATGTGCGAAAGTTCGAGTTAGGTTGTGAATTTCACCCTGTTTAGTAGGTACATATACCCAGATACACTAAAAGACTTAAAATAGTAACAGGAATAGCTATAAAAAATTATTCAATATTACAGTGAATATCCAATTATTTTCATGGACTCTACACATCAACCTGGATAATAGTTAATAATAATAGGACAGTTAACAGCCTCACATTGATGCCAATGAAAAGTTTTGGAAACAGTTGTGGTCTATACCAGGCAACTATAACCTGGAGGCACCATGGGTCAGTGATTATAGCCATGTAATGCATGAGAAAGTAACTAGGTCGGTTTGTCCAAATCAGATACAGCTCCAGGGCCTGATGGCATTCAAAACCAGAATTGGAAACTGTTTCCTTGTGTCCAAACACCATTGCTCCGCTGTTTCAATTCTTTTGTGGAAACAGGTGATGTCCCTCCATGGTTCTGCAAAGGTCGTACAAAAAAGGAGACTTGACTGATTCCTCCAAACTTCTGCCCTATCATATGTTTGAATACACAATACAAAATATTTACAGGGTGTTCGAAAGACCTCATGTCATCTTACTGCTCTTCCAATGACATAATTTACAGATAGCAGAAGGAGGGATGTTGGAGGTGCAACAATCAACTTCTTGTAGAGAAAATGATTTTGGAAGAGGCTAAAATGTATCAACGCAACCGCTCCATGTGCTGGATTGACTTCGAAAAAGCATATGACTCTGTCCAACACAAATGGATTCTGAAGTCTCCTCAGTGTATTGACCTGAGTGACTACTTGATTTACTCATGTCTTTAACCCTAGTCTGATGGAGCTATAAATATTGTGATAGAATCAGTCAGTGGTAAAATATCTTAATGGGACGTTTGGTAATCTCTAATTTACCATTTTTCTGTCTTAAAATCAGGTTTAAGATTCAAAAACCATTTCCATTATAAAGTATTGGATGTGTTATTGCACATACCAAACTGGGGACTGATGGGGTCCGTGCAGACCCCGCTAACAAATCTTTGACCAGCATTCAGAATTGCTCAAGGCAATCAGATTCATTGAACCCTTTTAAGGTTTCTCTCACTTGTGGGCCTAGAACACGTTCTAAATGGACTATCAAAACGTACTGGAACTAATACAACGGGAACTTGGTCGCGATCAAACTGATGAAAGTGATGATGGATCTGATGAAGATTATCAACCATCTGTTGCATCTGAAAGCACAGATTCTGACTGTGACTCAGATTGAGAGTACTTCCAGCTCTGAGACTGATGTCTGAAGAGGAGCTCCTGACAGGTATTGCAGCCGTGATGGAACACAGTGGTTCAAGCACCCAATGCATTTAGCTTGAACGCCTCAGAAAAATATTATTCGCCAGCTGAATGGAAAGGTCACCAATGTCAATGGACATTTTCAAAATCCAATGGAAACCTTACGTTTGTATAACTGTCCTGGAATTGTTGACAGTATTGTCAAATGGACAAATCAGTTCACTGAATTTAAGCTTGGGACACAGTGGAAGCAAACAGATGGTATTGAAATCACACTGATTGGGATATGGATTATCGCTGGTATTACCCACAACAACAATCAGAGTACAGAGATGCTATGGAGCACAAAATATGGATTATCACCAGTACGGTCAACAATGTCCAGGGAGCAGTTTCAACACCTGATGACGTATCTCAGATTTGATGACAAAGCTGAACGATCCCAGAGACAAGAACATGATAAACTGGCTCCGATTTGTAAATTTGTACATTCAATGCCTGACTTCAACTTTTTATTCTCCAGGTGCGTATCTCACAGTAGATGAACAATTGGTGCCCTTTATGGGAAGATGCAGCTTCAAGCAATATATTCCATCAAAGCTAGACAAATATGGACTCAAAACATTTTGGATCGTTGATGCCAAAACATTCTACTCACTCAAGGCGTACCCATATATTGGAAAGGAGGCTGGCAGAATGCAAGTTGGTCTTGGGGAAAAGGTCGTCACGGATCTGGCATGACCTTATGCCCGTTCTGGAAGAAGTATTACGATGGACAACTATTTCACTTCTCTGAATCTGGCTCAGAACCTTCAGAAGGATCAGCTTACTCTTGTTGGAACAGTGCATTAAAACAGAACATTTGTTCTAGCTGAATTTCTACCAAGACGTGCACGAGAAGTGGAATCATCTATTTTCAGCTTTCAGGAAACTGCAACTATGGTGTCGTATGTACCAAAGAAGTCCAAAGCTGTTATTTTGCTCTCAACCATGCATAGCTCTCTTGATGTCATTGTCGACAAGAATCACAAGCCTGAAATGATTCTGTTTTACAATGAAACAAAAGGTGTTGTGGATTCCATAGACCAGCTTGCACACCGATATTGTGTCAATCGATAAAACAACAGATGGCCTGTTGTACATTTCATGAATATGGTTGACATAGCTGCCTATATCATCTGGCTGGGAAAGAATCCACTTTGGCAGAACAAACAGAGAGCAAGGCGCCGACATTTCCTTTTGGAACTGGGCGAGGCACTAACAGGAACAAACATTCAATGACAGATGGCATCAAACACCCAAGAGCAACTTCGATGTGACTTTGCAAATGCTGGGTACACAGCTGAAGTACGTACAACAAGCAGTGAAGCAAGTCCACCGACAAAGAAAAGACGTTGTCATTCTTGCCCCAGAAGCAGTGATAGGAAGGTGAAAGTATGCTGCACCAAGTGCATCAAACCAATATGTCCACAACATGGACGGTTTGTTAATCATGACTGCACTCAATAATAACTCACTGCTGGAAGTAACAACTTTTCGTTTCAGACATGGGCTAGAGTCAATAGTGAATGTTCACACTACTGAACAATGTTGTATTTCATTACATTTTTATTTCTCCTGATACATCATACATGATAATCATTCATGTTTTTTCTGTTCTAATTTAGTTTGCATAATGCAAAGTTAGTAACTGGGTGTTAACACTTGAAATTGAGTTTAATGCAACTCAAGTATCCTCAGTATAAGGCAGTGGAAGATCTGGTTCTTTCTGGTTTGGCGGGTCTTGTTGCCTGACACTTATCACAGGTTTGGGGGACCCTCAGCTTCAATGATGTTATCTGGTGAAACTGAAATTATTTATGGTTTAACATACTTACCACAAGCGCACCATACAATGCTCGATACACATCTTTCCGCTTTTTCCCTGCGTGGAACAAAATGTGTTCCAGTTCAACAGGGCAACTGAGACTATGAAAGAAAGAAATAGACACTGATCTGTCAACCATATATTTGCTATAAATCACGTCACAAGTTTATATTGCATAGTGAATTTATTACATTGTGAAATTGTTATATTTACCTCTCAGAAGTAAACGCTGATCGCATTGCACCCTCCATGATTCCCGATGTGAAATGCAGTGTCAAAAACCCCATGAACTACAATTTGCAGACCCCAAACAGACTTTATGTAATATTTGGTCTTCCATCGGACAAGGGTTAATGGGTTGCTGATCGAGATGTATTCGCAAGGGCAGGGGCAGCCTTCAGAATCTATTCCAATCAGAAGGGGAATATTTCAGGGGGACTCCTTCAATCCTTTGCTTTTTTTGTCTGTCTTAAAATCCTTTGAGTTTTCTGCTCAATAGGGAGGAGGGTTACCATGCCTGACCCCCTCAGCAGATCCACAAAACCTCTAACTCATCTCTTCGACATGGATGACATCGAGCTCCTTGCCAAAGGGACCCGTCAAGGTCCCGGGGTAGAATAGGCCTTCAGCAACCCATGCTTGCCATAAAAGTCTATGATTGTTGTAAGAGGCGATAACGGAATCAGGTGGTCAGGCTCGCTGACTTGGTTGACACGTCATTGGTTCCCAATTGCGCAGATCAATGCTCATGTTGTTGATCACTGGATTGTCTGGTCCCCACTTGATTATTTACAGACTGCCACCATATAGCTGGAATATTACTGAGTGCGGCGTAAAATTAGACTCACTAACACTCACTCGCTCCTTGAAAAAGGAGATACCAATTTGAAAGAACAGGTTCTTTCCTAATGATATTGGCATGACTATTGGTGAGACTGAACAAAAGTAATACTCTATACAGATTACAAGTGGGAGGAGTTAATGACCACTTTGTGGAAGATCAGCCTACACCTATCTTGGAATGCAAGTTCAAGACAAGCTTCAGAATGCCCAGATTGATGATAAACTTCAGGCCGAGTATAAATCTTGTTTAAAGAAAATCTGGGACTCAGAGCTAAATGCTCAAAACATGGTCAAAACGACCAATACTTTTGCTGTGCCAGTCCTCTCCTATTCCTTTGGAGTAGTTGATTGGACAAAACAAGACATCCAGAGTCTTGACTGCCTGACCAGAAGGATGATGTCTGATAACAGAGCATACCACCCTCGTTCCTCTCTTAATCGTTTATATATGCCAATCAGTTCTGGAGGTCGGGGTTTGATTAACGTGGAGGCTCTTCATGATAGAATTTTATTGTGTACTTTTGCACATATTTATTTATTGGATGATGGAAATGCATGTTAAGACTCACGATGAAAGGAAGGACTTTCACTGTTATTTTAAACATGCCAAGGTTGTTGAACACAATCTGAACTTTGAGGCTCATTTTCTTGATAGCGATGTACTGCTGGATGGTACAACAATGGGAGTAAACCAGGTAATGTCCTTCACCAAGTCTGCCCAGAGTCGGTCTTTTGTGGAGAAGCTGTCTGAGAAGCTATTGCATCATGCAGTGAGTGGAACAGAACAGCAATCCAACCGACTCCTTCGCCTCAATGAAGTCGGCTGGTCTCAAATGTGAAACTGAGGGCTTTCTTTTCTCTGCGCAGGACTTGTCACTTTCCACTACCAATCGTCAGAATGTGATTCTTAATCAAAATATGAATATGAAATGTCGATTATGCAATGAATTTACAGAGACTGTCCAACACCTTGTCAGTGGATGCCCTTGCTTGACACAAACAGCATATCTTAAAAAAAACATGATGGCATGGCTCGCTGCTTTTACTATCATCTCTGCCATGCCTGTGACTTTGACTTCGAGGTCCATTCATGGTATGACCCTTAACATGCCAGGGAGTCCTGGAAAATGATGCGTTTAAACTTCCCTGCAATTGGTCAATATACAGCCTCAGAAAAATTCCAGCCAACAACCTGATCTTGTCCTTTTTGATCAAGCGAATGAAATTATTTATATCATTGAATTTTCTGTCCATTTAGACAGCAACATGACTGGCAAGACTCGGAAAAGCATAATAAATATTCAGACCTTGCCTTTAAAATGTCTCGCTTGCATCCCAAGCACACCATTGTACTCCCCATTGTTCTCGGTGCCCTTGGTTTGGTACCTCCTGAACCCTTGGCGCAGATCAGATGAGCGCTCGGATTCTCCATCGGGAGCGCAGCCCTTCTGACAATGTGGATAATGCAGAAGGCTGCGGTGTTGGGGAACCTTCATATCCTCCAGAAAGTTCTTTTACTTTGTGGCACAGTCCATTTGATTCCATTTGAGACCGACGAATTGCTCGCTAACACAAAATCGAATAATTGCAACAAAACCAAATTTTGCACAGCCACATGAAATCGAAAGACCAACTCTGATGATGTGTCTCATAATTTGGGACACCTGAATAAAAAAGTTGTTTAAAGGTCACATGCAACGTAAAATACAACTTTGCAGATTCTGGTACCTTTCGGTATGCACTTACCGAAACAAATCATCAAAAATGCCAATTCAACCTATAAAGTTGAAAAAAACGCGATGAAAAAAAAGCCCGCGAAATCGGAGTTCAAACGTTTCACTAAATTCCCCCCAGCGCTGGGGGGAAAACTGGTTTCAACAGCTGTGCTGCGCTGCGTCCATAACGCATGCGCAGTGAATAGGTTCGCGGAGCTTGAAACAGTATGCATGCTCAGCGTCTGAGGTCGTGAGGTCGGTTGTGTACACAAACAAGTAAATAATCTACTCGTTACGTAAAAAATCTTGTTGATTGTGGTAAGCAGTCTCTGTCACAGAGAAAGCTCAGTGTCTGGTTTATTCACACCTATATGTCTGCCTGCCTGTCTGCTAAAGACAACATGCAATACACAGCTTCAATCATTGACCACGTGCAATTTGAACTTAACACCTATCAGACTATACGACATAAAGAAAATGAGTTGATTTATGACTCGTGCACCCGAGCCCCGTCTCTGCCACATTATGTAATTAGGCACGTGTGATACACATGACATGTTTTTATGTCTGTGGGTTGCAAGCAAACTACATTCACTTTTTTTCGGATGACTGGATCTGACGGAAACTGGTGCAAACTCTTGTCAGTTTCAAGTCCTGCTTTGCACTTGGACGAATGACAGATTCCAGCCACGCAGTAGTTTACCATCTTTACTGACATGATTTTTGATTGGATCGAGCGGAAATTCAGAGAACATGTATTTTCAAAATCCAGCATCTCTATATACATTCTTTCTGGATAACGACTTCTTTTAGTGTGTATGATTTTGTTTGACAACAGTATATGAATCCATACTGAAACGACGCATCAAGTACACAAAAAGAAGTTGTTATCCATAAAGAATCTTACTTTCATGTGACTGACCATACTTCTAAAATGCCCATCAAACAGATCACCTTTCTGTACACACAATGAACCCTCAGCATATCAGCAAATGAAACAGCCAATCAGGGGCCGTCGTTACACTTGAGTGCACATCCATCCGCTATGACTGGGTTCGGTCTCCCGAGGGCTTCGTTTCGGGGGAAGTAAGCCCAAGTACAAAATATTGCACTTTTGAATCGCGATTGTACGCTTATAATTTTGTTTATTTGTTTTTTAAAAGAAGCAATGTATATTATACGTCATGAATAAGTGATAAATGTGTTTTAATTATGTTTGATTTTTTGGTTGCATGTGACCTTTAACAAACAATCATCATTTTCTTGTCACCTTTCGCTATTTTGTACGAGGGGAACCTCTTGCTGGTAGAACAGCCAGGTGGGCAAGGTGCACGTGTGAAATTGACATGTGTGATTTGCTCGGCAAACCAGACAATCGTGACTGCAGTACCTGAAACAATGAGATTATCACACAACGCTAAGTCAATTATTTGCAAAGTATTTAACTTTTTTAAAAACGAAGGTGAAAGGGGTAGGCCTCAATATGCTTTGGCTAAGTATCGTTTACGAACTGCACATGCTGTTGGGATGACGGAAGGGAAGTTAAAAAGTATCTTGAAAAACTGTACCGATTCAACCTGCAGATGTACAGAGGGTTACGAACTTGTATATTTCGACGAAACATGGGTAAATGCTTCCCATACCACAGGGACACAATGGTTTGCAGATCCTCTTCAGAGTCCTTTGCCAGAAAATTACCACTTGGCAAGAGAGAGTGACTGATTGTGCTCCATGCTGGTTGCAGCAGCTGGGGATTCCTACCTGGCTGCTCCTAGTCTTCAAGGCAAAATCTAAAGACAACCGGGACTATCGTACCGAAATGAACGGGATGGTTTTCTTAGAATGGGTACAAAATCAATTGGTACCAGCACTGCCCACAAGAAGTCTGATTGTCATGGATAACGCTCCATATCATGGCATTCAAGTACCTAATATAAAGGCCCCAACATCTACAGTAAGAAGGGGGACATGATAGAATGGTTGCGAAACAAAGCAATATCTTATCGAGAAAAAGAAACCAAACCTGTTCTGTATGACATCATAAAGTCAAATAAATCACACCTGTCTTTAAGGTTGATGAATACCTTACAGAACATGGTCATTCAGTTTTGCGATTACCACCCTATCATTTGGGGTATCATGAAATCAGATGTTGGCAAGCAAAATGTAACATTCAAACTTCGGGATGCACAGACGATTGTTCAACAGTCAACAGACACCATCACGCAGGAAACATGGCAAAAGTGCGTTGAGAAAGTTGAGAATGAAATAAAAAGACATTACTGGGAACAAAGTGGACTGGACCATGCCACAATCAAGCCAGTTGTCATCAGGGTAGACTCTGACGACCGCGACACCAATTTGGACAATAGCGTCTTCTGAAAGTGGTAACACTGACTCCCATTGAACATCTCAAGTGGTAACCAGATAACAGCTTTTGAGATGACCCCATCTTCACAACGCACGCTTGTTGATTACCTGGCTGTTCTACCAGCAAGTGCCCCCCCTCGTACAAAACAGCGAAAGGTGACAAGAAAATAATGATCGTTTGTTAAACAACTTTTTTATTCAGGTATCCCAAATTATGAAACACATCATTAGAGTTGGTCTTTCGATTTCATGTGGTTGTGCAAAATTTGGTTTTGTTGCAATTATTAGATTTTGTGGTAGTGAGCAATTCGTCGGTCTCAAATGGAATCAAACGGACTGTAGGTGCTGCCTGCTGTAACTAATAACAAAGCTGTCTTATAAGGTGAGCAGCATGGAGTGTTTGGGCCTTGGAGAGTTGAAGCAAGAGAGAGAAGAGCATGCCATGAGATAGGATAAGTTTGAAAACGATTTTCTCACCTGGATTGTTGCTGGATCAAATTCTCCGATTCTCTGTCCAGTGGTTGTGTCTATGTTACCCAGGGCAATCTGAAAAGCCTGAACATCATCCATAATCCTTCAATATTAAGGTAAACTTTGAATGAGTGAATGGGTGTTTTGGAAATATCAGGGCAGTTCAATTTCACAAGAAATGGAGAAAATGTATTCATGTTTTGTCATCTGAGTGATATCTGACCTCAGCACTACTGTTTTGTTGGCTTTATGTAAACTGCTGTGAAAAGAATGTCTCATGTTGATTAATTCAAACAGAACATTGTACAGAACCTGTCCTTTCATAAAAAAGCTTGGAACTACAATCCAGCAATCTCTGATTAGATCAGAATTGACAACTTTGTTAATAGTCAGCTTAGATTGATGTTTTCTGTCATTACTTACAATTCCAAACCCTGGATGGTCCTGCCCAGATTTGATACTTTCAGGCTATAATCGTACGACTGAAATATTACTGAGTGCATGATTTAACATATTCACATACATGAGGCCATTCTTCCGTATTTACAAAGTGAACACTACTCCTTTGAGGAACTGTAGTTCTGATGATAACATGGTTAAAACGAAGCTCTGATGTATAAATAATTTACTCCACTATTACAAGATGTCTCTGTATTTTTTTTTGCTAATACACCAGCTGATTCGTACAGTGAGTGAGTGAGATTAGTTTTACGCCGCTTTTAGCAATATTCCAGCAATTTCTTGGCGGGAGACACAAGAAAATGGGCTTCACGGTTCGTGACGAGCAAATGCTTTAACCACAAGGCTACCCGCCTTGAAACACTGTTTGCAAAGGATACGGTCCAGCATAGTCCATCTGTAATGGACATAGTTCCGGCGGATATGGATTTAGGGGAATAAGGCGTCTTTTCATTGGATCAAACACCAACTGATAAAGGAAGGTGTTGTCTGCTTGCAGGAATCCATCAATGTATTCCTGTGTGACAACTAGCTTCATCTTCAGATAGGATGGTAGTTTGGAAAGTAACTGTAAACCAGAAACATTCATTTGTTTTACTGCAAATGCAATAGGAGAAATTTTACAAGAAGTCAACAAAAATTATTCTAAAATGAAAATACTGCCTCCAAAGGGAAACAACCATCCATCTTCAAAGTGAGAAGAAACTGACTTAACACCTGTAAGTAAGATGGAAATATACTTTCCGGCAATATCTGTACCCCTTTCTGAAAATAACTGGTAACCTATGATCTGTGATTTGGATAACAACAAATGGCATATGTTGACTAAATTCTCCCTCCGGAACAGACATAAAGAATGGTAAAAGCTGCTATATGGAAATATTCCTCTTGGTTATAGTTTGATTGAAAAAAAGTATTCCCTTTGAAAGCACCTTCGGATTTCTGAATGAGTGGATGATAATCTTTCTTTGTTCTGTGGAAGACACTTCACAAGCCGGCATGGCACAAGAAGTTAATTAAACATGTCTGTGAAGAGAGCGGTAGGTCCCATCTAATTTTTTTTAAATATTGTAACATAAAAAATAATATTCTGTTGAAAGAAAACAAATATTAGATCAATTCAAAAATTTCATAGTCATTTCATATCATTGCACACTATTTCAGCCGTATGGTGGTCTGTAAATAAGCAAGCCTGGATCAGACAATCCATTGATCACCAGCACAAGCTCTGATCAACACTACTGGGATATGATGACCTTCCACTTACCTGATTTTATGACACAATCGTGATGATGTAATTATGGCAGAATAAATTGCACTGGTACTTGACGTTATTGATTACTGGACTATTTATATCTGCTTTACAGGTAATATCTCTCAATATTTTTTTTATATGGAATTGTTTCTGAGTCTCATATTACAGAAAGGTACCAATACAATACAATTATGATTAATTTATCGTAGCTTGTCCCAACCTCCAAAGCACTTGTTTCACCGCTGTGATGCACTAAGCATGAACTGATGATTTTGAATTGTGAATTTTCAGATATTCTACTCTGAATGTTGAGCATCTATTGACAAAAGCTATATTTACCCCTTTCCTTGTGGATACAGACAGAAATCGTGCACATTTATTTAAAGATCAAATATACTCTAGGGGGTACATTTATTGACATTGTCATAAATGAAACCCCATAACTAAAACTACTCATTTCAACATTTAATTACCTCAAATCGACCATTTTGACAACAGTGCACAATTTTCTCCAGCGAACAAAATTTTAACCAGATTGGCGCTGCTCCATGACATTATATGAGGTATACCTGTGTGGGTTGCTGAAGTATTCATGTACATTTTGGGGGTGGATTATCTTGTTTATAGGTTTGTCTAAACCTGCAACAGTGACAATTGTTTTGAAAAATTAAAGCTCTATCTTTTCACCATCTGTTGCCATTTATTTTTGACACCTGCTTTGCTTATTTTCCAAGATGATTCTATCAAAATCACTCTTTGTTATAATGGATATAAATCGTTCTGCTACAAGCAGTATCATGTAGTCTTTTTCGTCACGATTCAAAAACATATTTAACTACAAGTAGAAAGTACTTTTGAAAATGTGAGTTTATTTGTCCTCTAGATGTCATATTGATAACGTTTTCTTCATCATAAGTAACCACAAGGATTTTCAACACAAAGACTTCTGAAATTGTCTACAATGTTTCTCGTCGTATTAATTATCTTTTGACTGATCGGTGCAAACATTTGCCTCGGTTTCGTCACATTTTTTAAAACAAAATCTAAAAAACTTCAAATGGTAAAACTTGTCCACTATTGTCTCGGCCTGACTGTCAACTTGAGTGCATGCCAGCTGTCTCATCAGTGACTGGTCAGTTATCTATAGAAATGCTTGCTTTGGTTTCTATACCTTTACAGTCAAGCCCCAAATGAGGAGTGATAAACAGCAAAGAAAGATAACTCTAGTTTATTATCACTGCAAAAGTTACTTAATTTTGTTCTTGTATTGTGCAAAATTTTAATTGTTACATTTTGCACAGATATGAAATAAAATCCAAGTTTATTGACAGTTTGAAGCCGTAAGCATTGCAGAAATAATCTAGTAGCCCACGGACAAGTAAGATACCATTATTTCATCACCCAAAATGAAAACTGACTTGTACTGAGCATCAGGCGATCTAAAGTACCTTGATATGAGAAGGCAGTCACAGTTGGGGAAATATGGTTACTAATTTCACTAATTTTATTCAGTACACATTTTGTGAATGATCATTCATAGGCATATATAATTTTTCCTGGAAATAATTGAATATTAAATCTGGAACTGTGTGTATATTAAGGTTCATGTTTTCAAAGCTTGTATCAGTTCAACATTGTAGACATATTTGGTAAAAACAGAGAAACTCTTGATGAAGCAAGTTTTTTGTAGTCACTTGTAACAACAGTAGCCTGCAATTATATTTTCCATGTCAAGATTTTTGTATGCAAAAGAAGGAATTCTAACACCACATATTTGCTGCCTATCAAACTTTGATGAATGAAAATAGGGGAACTAGCTGATCAAAATATTAATCTGTTTAGAAATGATTCATTAACAAGACAGAGCGTTATCAATAGCCCCAGCCATACTGACAAACTGCAAATTTTCTAATTACTGTAAATCATGAAATTAATGACTCACAAATTTAATGCAAGTGCAAGAGTCTAGTCTAAAATGCGTCACAAAATTAATGCGTTTGCGAGGTTCTTGTCTAAAATGCATCATGAAATTAATGCAAGCTCAGGAATCTGTGTTGATGATAAATGTGACACCCTCAATTTTTTATGTTCATTTTCTTTTCACACTTGTCATTAACCAAATAGCCTGAATTGAGCATGGTAAGCAATGAATGGAAATGAGTTGATGATGTTTCCATTATACTGCCATGTTTGATCCCATGATTACTTGCTACTGCTTCAAACTAAAAATGCTTTATGGTTCAACTTCTTTACTATACAAGGTCATAACATTTCGAGACAGTTCCTAATCTCTTCCCCAGGAGCTTTCAGAAATACTAAACTATTCAGAGGAACCAGTTTAGAATGTCAGTTCAGTATAATACACTGAACACATACGCAAAGTTTCTATGCAAAATATTAAAATGGTTTATGCTGAAAAAAAACCCCAAAAATGACGCATGTCTGAGTCTAATTTGTTGCAAAGAATGACAAAAATACTTTGTCACAACTATCATAAGGCACCAAATCATTTTGTGTTCGATACACAGTTTCATATGATGCAAAGTGTCTTATGATGTTATCAGTCTAAGTAAACTTAGTCTTAGTGTTATTCATTTCACTCCTAACACTGAGCCTAACAAAACCTAGGTGGAGGTCGCGTCAGGTAACCTTTGAGCAACCTATCCAATCAAACATGAAACAGACATGCAGATTAAACCAAGCTATTGGCTACTGTTTAGGGTTTGGCAGCACAAAATTCTCCAGTCACTGACACTGAGACCTTAACAGGCAAAAATCCTCATATTACACAGATATTTGACCTGCAGTACAGGGAAATTAAAGGTCACATCCAACGTAAAAGACTACTTTGCAGATTCTGATACCTTTTGGTATGCACTTACTGAAACAAATCATCAAAAATGCCAATTCAGCCTATAAAGTTGAAAAAAAAAATGCAATGAAAAAGAAGCCCACAAAATCAGAGTTCAAACGATTCACTAATTTTCCCCCAGCGCTGGGGGAAAAAGTGGTTTCAACAGTTATGCTGTGCTGTGCCTATACGCATGCACAGTGAATAGATTTGCGGGGCTTGAAACAGTATGCCTGGTGGGAGTATGAGGTCGTGAGCAGTCATATCTTGGTTGTGTAAACAAAACAAGTAAATAATCTACTCGTTACATAAACAAGCTTGTTGATTGTGGTAAGCAGCCTCTGTCACAGAGAAAGTTCAATGTCTGGTTTACTGACACCTATATATCTGCCTGCCTGTCTGCTAAACACAATATGCAATACACAACTTCAATCATTGAACACATGCAGTTTAAACTATATGCCATAAACAAAATAAATTTATTTATGACTCATGCCCCCGAGTCCTGTCTCTGCCACATTATGTAATTAGGCAGGTGTGATACTTGTACACATGACATGTTTTTATGTCTGTGGGTTGCAAACAAACTACATTCATTTTTTCTTGGACGACTGGCAACTGGTGCAAGTTTCAAGTCCTGCTTTGCACTTCGATGAATGACAGTTTCCAGCTGGACAGTATTTCACCATCTCTACTGAGATGATTTTCGATTGGATCGAACGCCAATTCAGAGACCAATGTATTTACAAAATCCATCATCTCTACAAACATTCTTCCTGGATAACAACTTTTTCTACTGTATATGATTTTGTTTGACAATGGTATATGAATCCATGCTGAAACGATACATCAAGTACAATAAAAGAAGTTGTTATCCACAAAGAATCTTACTTTCTTATGACTCACCATACTTCTAAAATGCCCATCAAACAGATCATCTTTCTGTACACACAATAAGCACTCAGCATATCAGCACACATCCACCTGCTACGACTGGGTTCGGTCTTCCAAGGAATTTGTTTCAAGGGAAGTATTGTCGAGTAATATTCGAGTCCAGAAATTGCACTTTTGAATAATTGTACGCTTATAATTTTGTTTATTTGTTTTTTTACAAGCAGCAATGTATATTATATGTCATGAATAAGTGATAATTGTGTTTTAATTATGTTTAAGTTTTGTTCGAGTGTGCCTATGGGAACTGTCATGATAATTAAAGAGTGCCATTTCAATTTCAGGTGTGCCATAAATTCATGGTCTGCTAAACTGAAGTTCAAAACACTACTTGAAGTTGTAATTGTAACATTCACTAAGAGGTCATGAAAAATAAAACAATGCTAGGTATGTATTTTGGTTTATTTACCGTCCTCTAACTTTGAAAAGACATTGATGTGTAAGCTGTCTGTATGACCTGTACACTTTATCATTAGTTATTGTTCATAATGTCATTTTAAATCAGGAAAGATAATAACGGTGAAAACATACTTTAATGCTCTTTCGCAAACAAATTAAGTGTGCAAAAATTGCATACATAAGAATTTAACCATGCCATTTCAATCTTAGTCATGCTGTATCGATGGCACTAATAATTTCCATCAATGCAGTATATACACTTAGGGCTTTCTGGTGATATTATTACCATAAGTTAATATTTCCACAGGCTGACATCCTTGAATATTGACAAAAATGCTATTTTCAGCAAGTGTTTACTCAGTGTATTGTATTGTATTGTATTGTATTGTATTGTATTGTATTGTAACGTACTCTATGTGCATCACCTGGAAGCAGTCATATGGAAAATAGCATTTGAAACTGTTCGGGTACAAACCTTTCCATGATAAAAGTTTAAAAGGTTTGTGCAAATGTCCACTTTCCCGTTTTGGTAAAGTGTGTTCTGAGTGGTCAATCTCAAAGGTTATCTGATGCGACTTCCTACTCTACTTAGTAGTAGAGTGTAACAAAAAGTACTGAGACTAAGTTTACTTAAACTCATTATAATATTACAAATTTTCTCAGATATACTGTAAACATATGTGTCATGCAGGTTTTATTTCCATGCAAAATATTTCATATATTATGGATGAGAATTATAAGCTATTTTTTGCAGTGTTATTGAAAAAAAAAGCCAATTCTTTGACACATGCTTTGCCAACAGGTCCATATTAGAGTTCTCAGTGAGCAAATTAACAATGTTTCGAGGAAATGATAAAACAAAGCAAATAAATTGAAAATAAAATCAACTACAGTACTCATAAAACATTATAATTTACTATTTGTATCTTTATTGTGTAATCGAGTAATGTAATTCAAGTGACACCTCGGCTTTCGTGGCTTCGAACTTTACATTCAGACATGATGTTTAACATTCTTGGCACAGGTCATAACCTAGCATGAAACATCCGCCAACTTCCAAAACATACGTATATGTGGTAATGTTTTGCGTAAAATGTTCAGCATGAATTTACCCAAGATGTTCATCTGAATCGACAGATTTTCGTTTACGAGGACAGTATACATTGCTGTTATCTGATTGGCTGACATAGGACACGTGTCTGAATTTGACCAATCACAATCCTTGTAGCAGACTGAGGCAAACCAATCTTTATCCAATAAAATCGCTACTTACAACTGTGAAAATACTCTTGGCAAGGCCAAACAGACAGCTGTCAGTTCCGGTAATTACTGATTGCGTGAATAATTGACCACATGATGTAGTCAAAACTGTCAGTTCCACAAAATATGCACCAAGCGAAAAAAATATGTTTACAGTACTCTGGAAATGGGCAGATGGATAGACAACAGACAATGAACAGACACCAATCAAACCAAAGATGGCATTTCAAGGATTTTGTTATCACAGGCTGTGTGAACATGTTGATGACAATTCTGCACTTACCACTTTAAGATCTGGTTGTCGAGCCATTCTGAACACCTTGTTAGCTTTTGCCAAACCAATACCTGGTAATGAAGCAAGGTAATCACAACCAGACAAAATGCACATGTACCGGAACTTATCAAAAGTGTAACAATCACAGCTTATCTTCAGTACTTCATTCAGTCGAGATTGCTCCACCAAAATTCCATTACCAAAGACATCCATCTTGAATATTACCTGCAAAATAGAAAGGAAATATAACCAAATACTAAGCAAAGGATAAATTTGTTGAATTCTGACTGGTAAATAGCCAAAGTATACAAAACCATGAAGGTGGCCACGACACACTATACTTGTTATACAAGTAGCCTCGACCTTAGATGGAATGAGGCTACCAAGAAGCTGAGTGTTTCCAAATTAATGAGTTGGCATGTATAATTATGAATATAAACAGCGCACTTTGGGGCCTGTCTCACATATTTTACCAAGTTTTGCTGAAAGATATTACAAAGTTTTCAAGTTCTTTTCAGGGAAAAAATGTCACCAATCCATTTTGAGGCTAAGTCTGAATCGTTTCTATGGAAACCGAGAAAATAATAAATCACAAAAACCTGTAAATCGCAAAAGGCATCACTTCAGGTTCTGACTGATATAACTTCCAAGTTTTGCAGAAAATATATATTGAGTGGTTTTTGAGTTATGCTCCAGAAACGAAGGCCATCCCTCCCTATTGAGACTAAGACCAAAACGTTCCATGGAAAAATAAAATAAAAACAAAACGCCCAAAATCTGCAAATAGCAAAAAGTCACAACAATTGGTTAAGTTCCTTACATCTACCAGTTTTGGTCTAAAAATATTGAACATTTTTTTTCAATTATGCACTGCAGTCTCCCCTAAGTAAATGAAGGAATGAGAGCAATTTTGAAGGAATTGCATCTCAAATGTAAACAAACGCAGTCCACTCATGAAACAATTGCAGCGATATCGGTAGTTTAGCGGAAATAACATAAACACATTGCCCCTATCAGAAACAATGTCAGTAATACTTGAAACATGCTCAGTCATCTTCGGAGATTTCTCAGCTCCGTGCCGTGAATTGTCAGTCGAGTCCTGAAACTCACACATGAAAACATGACGTCACTGGAAGCAGCTCCCATCTCGGTGAGTTTTGTTTTTAGTTTCTACTGTTTTCATTTTTATAATTATCAATCTTTGACCACTGGTGTTGAATACGTTTAGGTATGACGTCTTGTCGGAGCTATAGATTATTTTTTAAGGAAAGGATCGTCACTGCAAAAGAGTGTGATAATTCATGCCCCCAGAGGTTGTTTACGTGTGAACATCGGAAGCATCCGGGGGCCAATCTTTCACCTATCTCAACATAAACTTTATGAAAGAAAGACACATAAGATGTTAATCAACAGATGAGAGACATTCAACAATCATGAAAAAGCATAAAATATCATGAGGCAACCAAGTCAGCGAGCCTGACCACCCAATCCCGTAAGTCGCCTCTTTCAACAAGCACAGTCACCTTTTATGTTTTATGGCAAGCATAGGATGCTGAAGGCCTATCCTATCCCGGACCATCACAGGTTTCACCCCCATGTACCTGCAGGCAGCACATGAATTTCATGCCAGGTGAGTCGACTTTCCATTGTCATACCTGGCTCAGCAACCTGAGATCTGTAGTCTGATCTACTGTATTTGGAGCTACTTGTATTTTTATATTTTTTCTAAGTTATGCCTGATTTTATGAGTAAACATGCTTTTCTGGATATCCTCTTATGCATCCACTGAATGCACAGTTAGGCTGAAATTGTTAAAATCTAAATATTTTAGATATTTAAATACTTACCTTACCACACGTCTTATGCATATTACCTCAAGCTCTGCTTAAAAGAGATCAGAATGTCATTGATCCGTCATTCCCTCAAATGGCTACCTCATGTATCAACGAGTGTATAGGCACGGAAGTGGCATGATCTCCCCACCTGCTCAAGAGCAGATCATTCAAAAAACACTTCTACTGGAAAGCAGGTCTGAAGAGCTCAGAGAGGGGAGTAGCGTCCAGTGTTGGGAAGGAATCACCACCTTACGGCAAGGTAAGTATTTATACATCTAAAAGATTTAGACCTCACCACAGGTCTATGCATATGGCTTCGACAGTAGGATGGTGGTGTCGGGTTCCAGAGGACCAATCCAACTATCAAAGCACATGCAACTAGGACCAGAAAAATTAACTGTAGTCAGGATCAGGAAGACCTGAAGAAGGAAAACAGATATTAACTCAAGGAACCCAAAGGAAACCAACACATTCAACAATGTGAAGGTAAACCGTGAGACCAAATGGTAAGCATAAGTGGGTACCTAGTGAGAGGCAGGCTGGGTAAGCTGCTGGACGACCACCAGCGGACCAAGTGACTGGACACCCTCCACGTCTACTACTGCAGGTAAAGGCTGGCGAAGACAGAAGAAGACTTCCAGAAGCAACCCTCCTTGATGGCCTGAACAGCACAATTCCTATGAAGTGCCATGGTGGATGCCAGCGCTCAGATCTGTAAGCTGTCGGATGAGCCGAGCCTTGAGCATCATAGGTGGCTAAAATTGTAGAACGCGGCCACATCGCAACAGTATTTCTGTTCACCTGCCAAAGAAAAAGGGATCACCAACCTTTTCCGAGACAGGCTTCGATCTGGCGATATACAGTCTCAAAGCCCTGACTGGACACAATATCTCTTCCTCAACATCATCCGGTCCTAAAATCGTTGATAAAAGGGGGAATCATGAACAGGATGACCTGGCAACTGATTTTTCGTCACGAAATCCCATAACAGTCCCAGGTGAACACTGTTGAAAACAAACTCGAGTAACAGCTAAGGCGTGTATTTCACCAACTCCAGCCACTGTGGCTAAGTCTAAGAGATACACTGTTTTCTTCGACTGGTCTTCAAAAGAGGCGTCCTCTAACAGCTCATAGCAGGAACCCCGAAGATGCTGGAGGACTATGTTGAGATCCCAAGCTGGAGGACAGGACCTGACTTTCTGAGCATAGCTGTGAGTTGTGGTACCTCTGAAACTTGGCTGTCGCACTTAACTGCAAGCACCATGTTCTAAGCAAACAGGTAAGTACCAATAGTGCTTCCTTGAGATGTCTGGAGAAATGTAGAAAGAGAAAAAACTTGGCAATGAATTGTGGCGACACTCAGAGGATCTTGAGACTTGTCTACATAATCTTTATTGATTACACATAAGCAAATATCAGTGCATGCAGTTATGCTCGCTTAAAGAAATCAGTTATAACTTTTTGCACTGGCTGTGAAGAAAAGTGAGAGGACGTTACTTTTAATAACACTTTGAGGTTCTCACTGTCGCCTGCACACTCATAGTAGCTAATCATCTGATCAAGGCAAACATGAGCTTCCTTGTGACACCGGTGGGGAGGTGGCACCTGCTCAACTTCGTGGTCACCATCAGCCTCGCTGTCAGAACACACTGCTTGGAGGATGTCAGTGTCACGCAAAGATTCGCCAGTCAGTTCGTCACTGTCGACATTCACAAGATCATTGGCAGCAACAGTCACAGTTGCAACTTGTGCATGGGATCGTAGTGCATCGCGACAACAGATGGAAGAACTGGATGTGGAAACGTGTAGGCGTCCAGTCCTTCCCAAGACAGGGACATAGTATCTACTGCCTAGGCTGCTGGGTCCAGAACTGGGGACACGTAAACCGGATTCTGGTGATTGAAGCTTGTCGCAAAGAGGTTTATCAAGGGACAACCTTGATTCAGGCACAAGAGCTGGAATGCCTCTGGGTGAAGTATCCACTCCATCGGAGACAGTTTGCCAGGTCTTGACAGAGCGTTGGCGAGCACATTTTGCAACCCAGAATGTAACGGGGCCTTGCAATGACATTGTTGTCATCCACAAGACTTGCTAGAATAAAAATCTGGCCTAACAACTTCTTTGACCCCGTCATGCCTTGACGCATCTATGAACAGTTCGTGGTCATGGACAAACGTGGTCATGGTCGTGGTCAAAGAGACGATAACGCAAACATTTGATGGAACAGTCCACCACTGGAGGAAGCTGTGAAGGTGCTGCAAAGAAGAAGCACCTGGAGAAGGAACCTGATGCACAGTTCGTCTGCCTGAATATAGGGAAGAAGGAATCTCTGGAGCGGATGAAGCATCAGGTGAAGCATCCTGTATGCCAAGTCTTGAGCCGAGGTGAACAAAAACACAGCAGAAACTGACAACCCTGGAGGTGCAAACCTGAAAATCTTTGACCATCGATCTGGAGGGACACTGACGAGATCTGAATGGCTCATGATGGCACTAGATGAGACTTTTCGACATTGATTATCCATCTCAGTTGCTGTAATAGGCAAGTGGTAAAATTCATCTGTCTGAGAAGCAATTGAGGGTCGAAATTGTTGAGGAGGCAGATGTCTATATATACAGATCAAAATCTATCCCTCTCAGATGTAGGAAGCAGACAATCGGGAAGGTTAATTGTGTAAACTGCAAACGGGAAGACTTTCCACTGATAATGGACCCCCTCAAACACGAACCTGAAGAACTTACAGGGGCGTTGGCTACCCACGCTTCAGGCATCAGCATGGCTCGAAGTTGATCCAAGTTGATCAAAGTTGGCCATGCGGAAGTGAGGCGGTTCCGCAAGACATAACTGGTTGAAGGTCACCAAGTTGTGAATAATCCTCATGTTGTCCTAGTCTTTCTTGGGAAGGAAGATCAGTGAGGAGAACCACGGGGAGTAATTGGGATCTAGCACTGTCTCTATCGCTTTCTTGTCTGACAGTAACTGAATGTTGGTTGCGAATAGGACCTGCTGCTGCGGTGAATAAACCCACGACTGGGGCACAGAAATCAGCAGCAGAGATACAGTTGTTGGCAGTCTGTAACCTGTCCTGAGGATGTTTGTTTCCTCTAGGGTTGTCCAGTTGGGCGAGAAGACCCCTAGTCTCCCATCTACGGCCCTCAGGTGAACAGGTACAACAGGGTGTGCGAGGCCCCAGTCATGAAAGTTCCCATCGTCATCGGCAGGAGTTAGGGTGCCTGCCCCTCCCCATGCTGGGCGTAAAGGCGCCTCCCTTGGACGATCTTGCTACCAAAATTGTCAGCATCAGTTCGACCACAGCCATGGCCTCTGGTCAAGGCAGATCGAACAACTTCTCTAAGGGGAACATAGTGTCGTTTGCCTCTTCCTCTAGACGATGGCCTGCCTTAAAAGGTAGAGCCTAAGGAATCAAATGTCGAGAGGGACACCTCTGCATTTGTCAGCTCCGTGTGTTGGCGGTAAACCTCTGGTATCTTTTCGTCAAAGAGGCAGTGAGAGCCAAAGGGAGCTCGAAGCAACTGTCTTGTAAATCCCTCTTGCCACAAGCAAGGGTCTAAAAACCCAGAACTGTGCACTGTACTTGTCATGACCAAAGCAGCACGCAGGTGGGCCAGAGGATCATGGAAAATATTGCCATACCACTGAAATGAGGTCCCAGGCTGAGGTAGCAGAGGTCATAGCCGAGATTGATTTGAGCATCGGTTTTCACTCAGTGTCAGTCGCCAACATCTTTGAGTCCTGAACTTTATAAAATGACTGGATGGTACCCGATAGGCGCTTGAGTGACTCGTCATGCACTGCCCCACAATCAGCAAAGTCAAGGCTGTTGCTTTTGTACTCGGCCTTGCATGACTTCGGCGCTTTGATGGTAGGGTTAAGCGAAAGCTTCGCAAAGTTGGCGTCCAGGGATGCGGAGGGAGTAACAACTCTGGAGGTGTCTTGATTGCCTTAGAATCCAAGGAATCATCTGATGGTGATGGACAATGTGGCAATCTGTCAGCTATCCACTCGTAGATGGCCAAAGGAGGAAGGAATATGCCCTCATCATTCATATCCTCCAAGGCATCCTCGTTGTAATCCTTCCCAACATCCGGCAAGCGTGAACAACAGGGCCAATGTGAGCATCAGGGAGAGTGAGACCTAGACCTATACTACTGTCTACCACAAGTGAGGGGCCTTGAGCGTCTTGTCTGATGAAAGACGAGGTGAGCGAGACCTGGATCTTGAACACCAGTGCAGACTGCAATGAGGAGAGCAAGATCAATGATGGGGAGTTAGAGAGTGACCTCCTAGAATGACGTGAATGTTCAGCTTCAACTCGAGGGGCACATTCCTCTGTCACCTGTAGTAAATCCACTTCATGGGAGGAGACATGAGCTGGAGGTACCCTAGCCAGACGAAAAGAAAGCAGATGACAAAGGTGTCGGCGTCGCTAAAGGTGACGGCACAAGCAAAGGCTCAGAGTGAGTAAGTGAGTGAGTGAGTGAGTGGGTGAGTTTAGTTTTACGTCGCTTTTAGCAATATTCCAGCAATATCACGACGGGGGACACCAGAAAATGGGCTTCACACATTGTACCCACAAACCCGTGTCTTTGGCATGACGAGTGAACACTTTAACCACTAGGTTACCCCACCACCCCCGCAAAGGCTCAGAACAAGGAAGTGGCGCCGGCTCCAACAGTATGCCCGCAGAGAAGGCAGCACAGTCACCGGCGCTGAAGACAGGATAGTAGTAGCTGGCATCGGGATCACAGAATCCCCAGGTAACGCAGAACTAGAAGCCGGCTGTAATAAGGATCTCAGAAGCTTCTGCACTGGATAGCTTAAGGCATCGGGATGGGAGAGGTCTACATAGGAATCGGAACAGAGAAGCTCAGGCGAACACTTGGATAAGATCCTGCACTGGCACCGAAGAGGGATGTTGGTATGGTGTCTCTGGGAGTGAAGAATGGGAGAGCAAGGACGCAGGTGACAACACTGTCTGCCAACACTGAGTAAAGTGCCTCCTCTTGGCTGTTAGGAAGGCCTTGAAATCAACGACGGAGAGGGGCGCACAGTGGTGACAGCGTCGCTCAATTGTACATGTAACAGTGGCGCAGTCTGGACAGCAGGGGAGGCGGTCCTTGGGCGACTTCAATAATTTACAGACAGTACAAAACTATCCTGTTAGGTGCAGCTGCAACACACAAATAAAACAGCGAAACGTATAACATGTTAAACTCCATGAGAGCAAAACACACCTAGACAAAAAATGTAGAAGCACCCCTACAAATAAAATAGGCACGCCCAAAGGGCAGGGCAGGGACAGTGACAAACAAGATGGCTGCCCCCGCATGATTGTGACATGGTGAAACAAAAACCATGAAAATTACCATACAGAAAAAATTTAAGCATGAAGAGGTGTAAGAGACAACAAAGGCTACCTACACCAAGAAAAAGCCCACACATGGACAAAGTATGACGTGGGAAAATGACCAACATAAAAATATAACAACAAAGAAAAACAACAGGAGGTAGCCAGATAAGTGAAGTAAAATTTTTTCTTTTCTTCACCCACACTAGCAAAGGGATATAAACATACCTAAACGTGAAGTAGTAGGTAAATCACTGATAAAACGTCCGCACACAAGGGCGCTTGAAGTAAAAGTGATTTTGAATGATCCGCACTTTGTCAAAATCTAAATATTTGAGATAATTAAATACTTACCTTATAATAGGGCAGTGATTCCCTCTCAACGCCGGATGCTTCTCCCCTATCTGGGCTCTTAGGACCTCCTATCCAGTAAAAGTGATATCTGAATGATCCGCACCAGAGCGGGTGAGGAGATCACGCCAATTCTGTGCCTACACACTGGTCAATACATGAGGTAGCCATTCGAGTGAAAGGCGGATCAACAACTGTCTGATCTCTTTTAAGCTTGAGGTAATATGCATAGACCTATGGTAAGGTAATTTAAAAATTTATTAAAATCTAAATATTTTAGATATTTACATACTTACCTTACCACAGGGCTTATGCATATTACCTCAAGCATCGCTTAAAAGAGATCAGACAGTCGTTGATACGCCATTCTACCGAATGGCTACCTCATATATCGACGAGTGTATAGGAATGGAAGTGACGTGATCTCACTAATCGCGCATGCGCAAGCAATCCAAAACTTCACTTTTACTGAAAACGAAATGAGGCCGAAGAAGTCCAGAGTGGGGAAGAAAAATATCCATCGTTAGGTGGGTGTAATCTCCCTTTGGTCAGGTAAGTATGTAAATATCTAAAATACTTAGATTTTAATAAATTTTTACCTTACCTTACCATAGGGCTTATGCATGAAAATTCGACAGGATGGAGGTGTCGGACTTCGGAGGGCCAATCAGTGATGAATCCATCTTGTCAGAGTAAAGGCAAACCGAGGAGGCTAGCTGACAACTGGAAGAAGAGACAGATCCTCAGTAAACAGCCAACTCCAAACACGTAACCATGAAAATAACAAGTCACCATAGCATACGCTTCCTTAAGACCCCAAGGTAAGAAAATTCACAAGTAAATCTTCAATGCTCGAATCGGGCACAATAGGAGTTTGTCAGAGTCCTGAGAGCCTATAATGGTCGACAACGGAGGGATGGAGAACTATCTGTCCGGTTGTCCAGGCAGCTGATAAAGTCCCATAAAAGTCCTAAGTGAGCTCGACCATGCAGGGACTGCTCAAATTTGACACGGGTGACATCCAAAGCGTGAATTTCACTGACCCTAGCCACAGTCTTCTTTGAAAGATTTTCAAACGAGGCTTGCACCAAGGGTTCATAAGGAGGGCCGCGGAGATGGTCTAGAACGATGTTCAAGTCCCAGGCAGGTGGATGAAATTTCACCTTCTGATCTTCCAACTTGAACGCTTTCAACATAGCGAGGAGTTCCAGCACCTTGGAAACTCGCCGGTCACACTTCACTGCTAGGACGGAGTTGAGCGCTGAGAGGTACGCTGCAATGGCGCTACCTCGCAAGTGTTTAGATCTTCTCAGGTATAGAAAAAATTCCGCCAGAAATTGAGGAGATGCTGATAACGGATTCTGCTTTCTGAGTGTACAAAATTTCTCAAAAGACGTCCACTTGTTGTCATAAAGAGATGTCGTGGATACTCGGTGCGCACGCGCAATGACCTTTGCCACCCGCGTAAAATAGCCCTTAGCCCTTAGAGCTTTCTGTAAATGGTCCAGACGTGAAGACAAAACCTCACTGGATCGGGATGATGCAGACGGCTGTGTAACTGCGGCCAATCCGGTAGCGGTAGGGGGTCCCCGTCGGCGAGGCGACGCAAGTCAGGGTACCACGTTCTGGCCGGCCATCAGGGCGCGACCAAAAGCAGATGAATCCGCCGGGTCTGATTGATCTTGGCCATCACTGCCGTAGAAGCACTGGTGGAGGGAACACATACGCGTCCAGCCCCTCCCATGACAGGGACATGGCATCTGTCGCCCAAGCCTGAGGATCCGGAACGGGAGACACGTACAATGGAAGTTGACTGTTGAGTCTTGTTGCGAACAGGTGGATGAGCAGTTGGCCGTGTTGTTGACACAACAGACGAAATGCTTCCTGATGCAACATCCACTCTGTTGGCGATGGTCTGCCTGGTCTGGAGAGGGCGTCTGCTAGTGCGTTTCTGCAACCCGGGATGTGGCGAACCTGGACTTGAACATTGCCGTCGTCGAGAATGTTGGCCAATTGAAACATCTGCTCTCGTGGTGCCCTGATTCCGTATCACCCAAACGACCGTGGAATTGTCGGAAGCTATCAGGAAGCATGTGTTCTGCAAAACAGACATCAATGCTGAACTGCGAGAGTGACCGCTTGAAACTCTAGGCTGTTGATGTGCCACCCGCGTTCGACGTCGGACCACAGCCCTGAGACTGTCTGACCGTTGAGGTGAGCGCCCCAACCTAGAAGGGTAGCGTCGACAAAAAGTTCGTGATCGGGTGTTAAGTCTGTCAAGGAGACGCCGACGCAAACATTCGACTCTAGAGTCCACCATCGCAGATACCGAAGACGATCTGGTAGAGGAAACTTGATACGAAGATCGTCGGCTTGTACGTATGGCAGGAGAAAACGTTGTAACGGCCGAAGCATTAGACGACCTTGTAGCGTCAAATCTTGAGCCGACGTGAACAGAGACTGCCATGTGGAAATGCCAAATGGGAGTATCTTCCATTGGTAGTGACGGTTGGCGAACACAAACCGCAGGAACTTCCTGTGCGGCCGATAAATCGGGACATGGAGATAAGCATCCTGCAGGTCGAGACTGGCTCGCCATGACCTGGGTCCGAGCTTGGTCCGCAGTTGTCCCAGAGAGATCATGCGGAAGTGAGGTGGGTCTTGAAGATACAACCGGTTGAACGTCGCCATGTTGTGTATCATGCGCAATTTCCCAGAATCCTTCTTGGGTATGAGAAAGATGGGTGAGTGGAACCCCGGGGACTGTTGGGGGTCTAGCACTGTCTCTATGGCGTTCTTGTCTAGTAACGCTTGAATGCTCTCCGTTAATAAAACACTTTGGTTTGGAGAATACACGCGTGACAGGGGCGTTGATGTCAGCGGCGGCGACACGGTAAGGGGGAGCTTGTAACCGGTCCGAAGTATGTTGGTAACATAAGGATCTTCTAGCATTGTCCAATTCTTCCAAAAGATCCCTAATCTCCCGCCTACAGGAGTGGGTTGTATCGGGATGACTGGGGACGGGAGGTCCCAGTCGCACTGGACCAAGCTTTCAAAGGCCAGAGTAGGGGCGCTTGCCTCTACCCAGGTTGGGTGTCGCAGGAGATTCCCTGGAGCGCTCAGGGGCAGAGCGTTGACCGTCACCAGCTGGCCTACCACGACCGCGTCCTCTGTCAAAGGCTAAAAGGATGGAGTCGTGTCTGGGAATATAGCGACGCTTGCCTCTTCCACGGGGTGCTGAGGAGCCACGAAAAGCAGATCTGAGGGCTTCGAACGTCACTTCAGTGTTAGTTAGTTCAGCATGTTGTTTGTAGACGTCTGGGATCATATCATCGAACAAGTAACGGGACGAAAAAGGAGCCCTAAACAATTTGCGCTTGAACTCTTCATGCCAGTTGCAGGGATCCAAGAACCCAGAGCGTCAAACCGCTGTCGCTTTTAGATGTGCCAGCAAATCATATAAAACTTTGCCTTGCCACTGAAATAGCGTCGACAGGTGGTCCACATGAGAGGCATTATCTTCCGTGAGATCCCAGGCGGCTGCCGACGTCGCAGATGCCTAAGCTGAAATAGGTTTCAGCATTCTCTTTAACTCCGTGACGATGGCTTACAGCCTTGAATCTTGCACTCTATAAGAATTCTGGGGCGAACTCTTCAACCGTTTCAGTTATTCGTCGTGAGCCGCTCCACTGTCAGCAAAGTCTAAACTGTGAATCTTGTAATCATCTTTTTTCGATTTATGAGCCTTGATGGTAGAGGACAGGGACAGCTTAGCAAAATCCGCATCCAGAGAGGCAATGGCGTCCGCCACCATCGGATGTGGGGGAATGAGAAGCTCCGGCGAAAACCGTATTGACTTGTGATCATCCGTACTAGGAGACGGTGAAGGACAGCCGGGAAGCCTGTCGGCGATCCAGTCGTAAACCGCCGATGGAGGTAAATAAGTACCGCCATCATCAGAGTAAGGAGCGTCATCAATGTAGTCCGGAGAGAGAAATCTCTCTTCCAAATCATCCCAGGAAACCGAATGAGTGAGGCGCCTGTGACCAGGTGTAGACGTGGATGACCGAGGTTCCGTATCCCCATGTAGGCGAGCGTCAGGGGAACGCGATTTGAGGCACCTTGGTGAACGGTGAGACAGTGGTGTCCTCGAGCGCAAATGGCGTTGGCTTCTAGAATAAGTCGGCGATCTAGAGCGTCGATCCCTATCAGGTAAGTGACGAGGGGAGAGAGACCGAGAACGAGAGCGACGCCGGCGACCACGTCGAGGACTCCTTGAGCGACGCCAGGCCAGGATCTGGGAGTATTGGAACGAGAGCGTCTGTCACGCTGAGAACGTTCAGCTTCCACACATCCAGCACGCTCCTCCAAAAGTTGCTGATGGAGCAACTCTTCTCTAGAGATAGTGGCAGTAGACGTGCGCTTAGGTATAGTGTAAGTTGAAAAGGGCGTCGGAGCTGGCATAAACGCTGGTAGAAAAACGACGGACGAAAACGATGGCGTCGGCGTTGCTGCTGTGGGCAACGTATCCGCCAAAGGCGCAGCAACCGGCATCGGCGTCGGGAGCGCCGGAGAAATCAAGGCCGACGATGGCATTGGGTCAGCACTCGAGCGTAGTAAGGTTCTCAGTAGCTTCTGCACCTCCGGGTGAGTGAGGGCGTCTGGGTGAGAGAGATCAACGAAGGCGTCTGAAGAGCGCTGCAATCCAGGCGTTGGAACCGAAGGAGGCAAAGGAAGCGTCGAAGGAGGCGCCGACACCGCTGATGGAGATGGTTGATCCTCTGGCGTCCTTGCAAGCGAAGACCGTGATCCCAAAGAAGAAGCAGGAGACGACATTTTCCGTTTCCTTTGCGTAAACCTTTTCTTCTTAGCTGACAAGTACGCCTTGAATTCCTGTACAGTAAGAGACGAGCAATGATGGCAGCGATCATCAAAACCTCAAAACCACTACTGCACAGTTCGGACACCAGGGGTGGGGATCCTCTGCCGACTTCTGCACCTTACAGAGTGTGCAAAATTGTCGGGTCATAATAAGGCTGCAACATGTAGAAAGCAAGCAACATTGAGAACCATGCCAAAAAGAAAAATGGTTAACAAGCAAGGCCCCCTATGGTAGAAAAAATGGAGCAACACCCCTGTAGAACAAATGAGCACGCCCTAGCGACGAGACAACAGAGAGAAACCAACATGGCTGCCCCCATTGAACCATGCACGGCGTAGGAAGAAAAACGACGATAAAATGGATAAAAACAACAATATCTACACAAAGCAAGGCACATAGGCAAAGGGAATGGCTGGGGAACCAAACTTTACCCACAGGTGCGAAGAAAAAGGATAAACAAGATGAAAAACTAAAGAGAACGAAGTGAGTCGAAAACACGAGGTAGCCAGGTAAGTGAAGTAAAATTACACCGAACTTCACCACTATTAGGGGAGGGAACGGTAGAAAACCATACCTACCAGCACAAAAAGCACTTTAATGTCAAACAGTAGCAAATAGCGTAACAAACGAAAAAAACGTATGACGTATGAGACGCTTGAAGTAAAAGTGAAGTTTTGGATTGCTTGCGCATGCGCGATTAGTGAGATCAAGTCACTTCCATTCCTATACATGCGTCGATACATGAGGTAGCCATTCGGTAGAATGGCGTATCAACGACTGTCTGATCTCTTCTAAGCGATGCTTGAGGTAATATGTATAAGCCCTATGGTAAGGTAAGTTAAAAATTGGGTTATTTCGACATATGCTACTGGCAATCTTAATGATACAGAGTAACAGCCTAAAAACATTTTTGTTTCTATTTTCGAGGGCACTACACCACCCAATTCCTATCCATGTGCCAAGGTTGGCAATGAAATAATGGATTCATAAACCATTTGAGGAAGTAAAATAACATGGATGACACCAAAGCTGGCAAACTTGGGATAGTAAGGAGAATTTAAATTCATTGAATACAACCCCAAATACAATGTATAATGAAACACAATGAAAAGGCTAAACAATCTTCAACACCTGATTAGATTAGGTATTGTGTTGATAAGTTGGTTGTTGGAACCTATTCGGGTTAGTTTGTTCATGAACTTTATCAAAACAACACCTTTTCTGATCAGAGGTTAAAGATTGTTTTGCACTTTTATTGTGTTTCACTGTACAATCAATACCGAATATGAAAGACATCAGATGAGTAAATAATATATATGAGCTATTATCATTTCAAGCAACATTAAGGCAAGGGATAGAAATTCTACAAGGACATCTTTATTGCAGTTGTAGTTATTGAATCTAATGATATATGGAACGTACCTTATCGCAGCCGAAAAGCAACAAATCTGAGTCTTCTGTAACTACTATTTGTGCCACACCAATTTTACTGAGATATGCCAACTGTGCATCTGCTTCATATGGAGCCACAATACAATCCACACCTTGCTCTCTACAGGCCTGAAAATATAAGGTGATACATTTTCATCATTAGGAAACGGTCTAAATGTTTAAATATATGAATGGCACAAGTAGTATAATTAATGGTGGAATGGGACCATGCCCACTATATAAGCTATATATTTTCAACAACGCGGTCTAGACCCCTCTCTTCACAAACTCTGAAAAAAACAGACACTACCCATCTACGTTCACATCAGGCTGGGTTTGTTGACATAAGGTGACTGCAGACGGCCGACTGCAAGTTACCACAACCTGTCTGACAGAGTAACTATATCGATTAGGTGAGGACAAATCTCTAACAGGACACACTGTGATCACTTGATAGCACTATGGCAACGGTGGAAGACGATCGATAAATCTCGCGCCGGGTGCCCAATTAGAGAAATGTTTCACACAGAGTATGACCACACTGTAGCATGGCTGAAAAGGCAAGCGAGTGAGCACGGAATGTGAGGGTATTCTCGTATGAGCAAACCTGAGTTACTAGATTTATTAGGGATAAAATATAAAAAAAAACCTCCTGTGAAAGATCTAATGAAAGAAGCATGTGAGCTCAAGTCTGAGCTCATTGAATTACTAAAGGAATAAACACCCATAGAATTACAATTCACACCTAGTGAGCGTGTTTTTGGAAAATATTTGCGGGGATGGAAGATGGAAGTTCAAAGAAATATAGAATTTGGGGATATAAAACAATTGGTATTTCATAAAGTGAACAAAGAACTGAATGATTTAAGAGGTAGTAAATTTCAACTCATGTTAAAGATGGCATTAGAGAAACAACAGGATGGAGCTACTGAATACACCAATGTTTACTTCAGAGGTAATCAGGAAGTTACAACGCAACCAGATACTATCAACTCTTCTATTGACAGGTCATTCGAAAAAATTAGGGAAACACTAGAACGTTAAACTAATAGGGGGTCTGGTTGGGTGGTTGATAAGACTAACATGGTCTACCTGGATATAGCAAACTATAAACCATTGAGAGGTGGATCATACTTACCCCTGCCTGAGTATTTTAAGAAAAAACAAGCTATGGTTTACGTTAAAAATCGTGGTGATGATTGTATGAGGATAGAGATATCATCTGCTAAATTTCCAGCTGAAAAACATTCTGACAGACCTTCTAGTTATCCGGAAGATGATGGGATCAATTGGAAAGGTATAGATGAACCAACCCCTATCTCTCAGGTCTCAAAAATAGAAAAACAGAATCCAGACTCAGCCATAAATGTATTCGGACATGAAAAAACGTAATAGTGCACAGGAGAAAACAAGACCTTTGCTGCTACGTAACTGTATTTATCCGTATGAATATATAGATGACTGGTCTAAGTTTAATGAGACAGAGTTACCTCCCATTGACCGCTTCTATAGCAAGTTGACGACGCGTCTGTCTCACAAGACGATTACAAACACGCGGAAAATATATGGGAACAACTAGGCTGTAAGAATCTAGGTGATTATCACAATTTACATTTGAAAACGGACGTGTTGTTGCTGGCTGATGTTTTCGAGATATTCAGAAACAATGCGGGTTGGACCCCGCATGGTATTATTCGAGTCTTGGTCTCTCTTGGGATATACTACTGAAGAAAATTATTCACCGATTATGATATGCATCTGTTTATTGAGAAAGGGTTAGGTGGGGGTATTTCTATGGTATCAAAACATTATGCCAAAGCAAAAATGAAGTATGTGAAAGGTTATAACCCTAATAAACCTACAAACCACCTACTCTACCTCGATGCCAACAACCTGTACGGTTGGGTTATGAGTCAATATCTACCGACAAGTGGATTCAAATGGGTGCCTGACCAGTAGGTGGATGTCATGAGTATTACATCTGATTCTAATAAGGGTTTTATACTCGAAGTGGACTTAGATTACCCGGTGGAATTGCACCAGTCTCACAACAACTACCCCCTGGCACCCGAACGGTTGAGGGTTAACCAAGACTGGATGTCTGAGTACCAACATAACCTGATGAATGGACCACTAGCACATGTAGAAAAACTGGTACCAAATTTGATGAACAAAACAAAGTATATCGTTCACTATGGTAATTTACTGTATATATCGCTGGGTATGAAGCTGACTAAAGTACATAGAATACTGAAGTTCAATCAATACCCCTGGATGGAACCCTACATCAGGATGAACACAGACTTGAGAAAGCTGGCCACCAATGACTTTCAGAAAAACTTATACAAACTCATGAACAACTCAATATTCGGTAAAATGATGGAGAATTTACTAAAACGGGTTGACGTGAAGCTAGTCTGGTCGAGTGAGGAAGACAAGACCAGGAAACTAATAGCCAGCCCAGCGTACAATAGAAGTACAATTTTCGACAATGACTTGGCAGCTATACATATGAAAAAGAGCCACATTAAACTTAATCGCCCGAGTTATATCGGTATGAGTATTCTAGACCTGTCCAAACACCTGATGTATGACTTCTACTACAAGAAGCAGTATCCGGATAGGGGTGTGGGGAGTGCTGACTCTCTGCTGATGGAGATTCAAACCGAGGACGTGTATGAGGATATGAAATCCAATACACACCTATACGACACCAGTGATTACCCAAGAGTCTACCCTATGCACAGTCAAGTCAACAAGAAGGTATTAGGTAAGATGAAGGATGAATGTGCTGGCACACCAATTGCTGAATACGTGGGGTTGAGACCTAAGATGTATTCTATCAAGAAAGCAGATGACGCTGAAATAAGAAAGGCTAAGGGTGGGAAAAAGAAACAGCACATCAAGCAAACACTCTACAAACAGGCCCTATTCGAGAAAAAAACGTTCAAACTCCAGATGAACATACTCTGTAATGATGGGCATAAGATATACGAGTTGACTTTGAATAAGACGTCTCTATCACCCATGGATACAAAACAATGGATAGCTGCGGATGGTGTCAATACCTACCATTACGGTCATAAAAATATTCAAATTATGTATACATAATGGAGAAAATTTACTACAGCCCGCGGGGACATTGGAAAGGGGCAGACGCTACTAAAAAATTAGCTAAAGCCGAACATGTTTCGGAAGAAAAGCTACAGTCTGGTTACAAAAGCAAGCCATATGGCAAGTATAATTACTAGCGCCGAGATATATACCCAGGAGAAAATTTGGTATTCATACACCTAATCAAGTTCACCAGGCCGACCTGTTGTGTCTTCCACACAACACTGTCAGAGGTAAAACCTACAAGTATGCTCTGACAGTCGTCAACGTACCCGAGAGATTCAATTGCTCTATAGCACACCAATATTCACGTGACTTGCAGTCGACTGTCCCAAACTGAATGGTTTAACTCTGGTGGTTGACTTGATGAATCACGAAGTAACAAGACTACTCTGGGGCGAGTTGCAGTCGGCTGTCCACAGGCCCCATGCAATCCAGTTGCTAGGGCATTCACGAGAGCCCCACCCACCATCACTGCTACCGTGGCCATTTTATATATATTTCTTTAAAATATTTTCGGGTATAATACCTTGCTTTACCAGAACGTCCGTGGTGACCATCGCCATACCAATGTTCATAGTAAGCATAAAAATATCTTGCAGGACGAAGTCAAGTTTTATAGTGGGTTGTTTAAGAATCATTTTACTCAACCAAGCATACCCTACTGCTAACCCGGAAACCACTAATGCGTGATATCCATCGTTAACAAATCATTTTCCCTCAGACATAATATATTATGGGAAATATATATTTTTAATTATAACATAACGTGAGAGTCGATTCCTGGGGTGACTTGCAGTCGCCTGTCCGCAGTACCCCCCACTGGCTGTGGTGAGGGCATGGAAATTGCCTGACTGGCAGGTCTCTTGCAGTCAGCTATCTGCATATATAACATATATAATGAAACAGCAGCAGTGGCTACTACACCACCTACGATCATCCACAATGTGTAATTATTTTTTTTGTGCCTGACTAAGGCATTTTTCCTACCAGCATCAACTCTTTCTTGGTCCTTCTGGACTCTCCACCCTCTGGGGATGTGGGGCTTGCCCCACTATCTCTTGGGCAGCATCCATTTAATAAATGGATGGCTTTCCTCTAATAGATTGTTATCATCCGTCAGTCTCATATCCAACCATAATGCATACTTTGTTGTTAAGTACTCACCGATATTCACGGAGTATAGATCCAGTTCACTGACTAAGCTGTCTACTATTGAGTTTCGTGTGATCTCTGGTAGCTTCTTTATTCCATCCCACTGCTGGTACGCTCTCATTCCATGGCTAAATTACTGATTAGGCACTCCCTCTATGGTCACTTCTACTTTGGCGACATCTGGATTGAAAAATTTCTCGCTGTCTCTCTCGAAAGCGACGTATTCCTTCACGGGTATGATCAATATACCTTTCATCGATTGCACCGGCACGTTCATGTTGATATTTCATACCGTGTCGCACTTGTCACACATTATCGTTCTGTGTTATAGTGTCCTGTCATACAGGATGGTCATTTTTCCAGAGGACTGATCTTTTAATATGCCTGGCAAGATCAGAACTAGTCACCGTGTCGAACGAGATGTTGTCAATCTCATAACCACCTTGAAGACTGCCTGTCGTACGCACAACGTTGCTGTAATCATTGAACGTGAGTTCGTATTCCAACCTGTCACCTAATGCGGCTTAGTAAAATGGTGCATGCTCAGTTAGCAACTCAAAGTCAAGCGATATACAAATCCTGTCTCCATACACTTCGGAGATTGCTTTTTCTAGATCCAATATTTTGGCTATCTCCTCTGGTGTGAAGGACCACCCGATACTTAACCTATTCAATTTTCTGCTGCCGATTCCCTGGTACACGCTGTTGTCGTATTCTCCCTCACTGTGTAACAGTAATATACATTGCTGCCATCTGTGCTAAGCACCTCGTGGCCGCTAATTTTCAAAGAGACCTTCTTGACTATAGCACGACCGACATAATTTACAATTTCAGTTGGGTCACTTGAAGTCAACTTGATGTTAAACGCCAATCGTGCCTTGAAACAAGTACGAGGAGAACCCGTGAACAACATAGGAACATTGAATGAACTCGACAAGCACATAGCTCCTAAAAAAAACAAGCTCAGGGAAATAGACAAGTATATGAAGCGAACAGCTGAGTTCCCAGATCAATCGACAAAATACTGAACAAGGATACAACTTTAGCCAACAGGATCCGAACATTGTTCCGTGAGCAAGGTATCACAATTGCCAGTGTTCTGACGGGTTCCCCTACACCCTAGGGGCGCTCCCCCTGTGCTCCCCCAGAGTCATGGTGACGTCAGAGACTGGATAAGAAAAACATCTCAAATCGCTCAGAGAGGCCCTGGCTAAACTCGCTGGTAAGGCCGCAGAAGCCCTGCCAAGTATCCTAGGAAGTATTGCATCGTGGTTGCTCAGCACGCTGGGAAAAACTGCTGTGTGGCTTGGTCAAAATCTGTGGGCATTCATCGTCGCCGTGGCTGGTGTATGTTGCAGCTAGAAGGGTTTTAACCAAACAAGACACAAGCCGACCGCGACACCTCCAACAACCAGAGCTGTTTTACGATCGATATGTTGCTGATTGGCTGCCTGCACTGGCGGGGAGACCCCCACATCCCTATATGTTTGTTTAACCCTTGGCTCTGTTGGTGATGCTACAGTGAGGGTTCCCCCCATACCAGTAGGTGGTGGTACGTGGGAGACGTTGACGTCGGTGTTAACATCCAATTTTTTATCGACTGTGGCGATGACTATTTCATTGTTGTAACCCGTTATTTTATTGATTCTCAGGCGCATGTCGACGCAGAGCCATGTGCAATCCCACATCGAACACGTAGTCGACTTTTGGCCTGGCATGTTGTAACGTGTCCTGGTATCTTTATATAGTGCTAGGTAGAAATACCGGTGATGCAATAGCATCCTCAATATTAACCACAAACTGAGCGTGTCTGCGATTGAGCACCTAGAATAGCCCACACATACGTTCTAATCGCATCGTTCAAACGGAACGAGTAAATCCTTTCGATGTATCCAGCATAAATCTTTTCCAGTCATCACCTGGTCCTTGTTTGAACCTCCAAACGCGATAATCCTTGCTGTTGTCAAAAGCCAAGTAACTGTCATCCCAATCGTTTGTATTAACGCAGTGATACGACTTATAACCCTATTATTAACCACATCGTAGCTGGCTTCCGCGAGAGACTGATTGTGAACGATAGGAATTCCAAATCCCTGATTCAGCCCCGGGCAACGCCAGTCCATCTTCGTTTCGACACCGAATTCCTTACACACTCGTTCATATGCCCGTCTATTGTACAGATTGTTTATTGCATTCCATGCCTTATCCTGAGGTATTGATGTGCTTATTTCTTTGGGAATACATCTGATATGGTAGTACACATGAAATGTAAACACAGATTTACTCAGTTCATCACGTCTAGTATCTGTCAACGTCAAGTCACATCCAGTCGTTGCTCATCACACGGAGAAATTGAATTGATTCTGCCAGGACTGCATCGGGTTGTTAAACCACTTTTGTGACAGAAAACCCATAATGTTCAAACACATCCATGAATCGGGTTTTGAAATACGAACCATCTGCATCAACCAAGATTTTCATGTGTGTGAAGTCGGAGGCATTTATGTTGTCGTTTTTGGGGTAATGTACTTCGGGTTAATGCATATTATTATTATATATAATTTATATTATAAGATGGACATTATGCTTCCAGATATAACGAACGGTGGGACCGTTCAACTTAAACACGCCATTGATAACACATCTGACCAACTCGATATAGCACCATGCGATATCCTACTACCCGCTATGGACAAACATCAACCACAAAAATAATGAGTTGTTTGTCAATGGAGTGCGAAACAAAATAACTGATGGTTACTACAGCGTGTGTTCTCTCAGTGATGAAGTTTTCAAACCATTAGGAGCTGAACTTAGAATAAATGACTCAAACGGAAAAGTGGTGATAGACAACCCCGCCATGGACGAAACTCTGAAACTCAGTCTTATGCTGTCACATACCCTACGGCATTTTCCAGATTTTGATGTATCTCCCGCTGAATCCTGCACTAGTTTATTCCCAATCAGCGTTCATCTCAATCAGCTTTGCACAAAGGATAATATACAAAATGAACGTCCTTCCACGTTGTTGAGCATGCCCCGGTAAAAACAGAAAAATACAATGAGGGTCGCACCGAGTCATTTTCATCACTTCAGTATAAAAAATTAACAAAAAGTAACATCCCTGAATTAAAAGTATCAATTTTAAGTACAAACAAGAGTCATCAGAAGATGACATATTCCCCGGCCTCCACATATTTGTTGTGTTTTTAGACCAAGTCTGAATAGTTTCCATGGAATTCATGAAAAATATAAATGCCATATATCTGTAATCAGAAAAAGTCACCATTTCAAGATCTGTCTCATATATCTGCCAAGATCTTTAGAACGATATGAAATGGTTTTCGAGTTGTGCTTCAGAAACTAAGTCAGCAACGTGTTCACGGAACTGAGAAAATAATACATCATAAAAACCTCTAAATAGCAAAAGGCACCACTTTGGGGTCTGCCACCCAAGTTTTACTGACAGATATTAAGAAGTTTTGAGTTCTGCTCCGGAAACGAAACACACCTCTCACTTTTGAGAGTAAGTCTGACACGTTTCCATGGAAACCGAGAAAATAATACATCACAAAAACCTGTAAGTAACAAAAGGCACCACTTTAGGTTCACATTGATATATCTACCAAGTTTTGCAGAAAAATACTGAACGGTTTTTGAGTTCTGCTCCAGAAACCAAGTGGACGATATTACCAGCTCAAATCAACTGGCTTCTCAACACAACACTAATTTCACCATACCTTTTCATGGAAAACAAAGACCACTACCTAAACAAAGTCATAAACAACGGAACTCTGCTTGTGGCTTACATCCCATCAGAGAGATGCAGCGTAACCATCACACCAGTCTCGAGAAGAGGAGTTCACATACTGTCGTATAAACCTGGGGAGACCGCGGTGTTGCAGTTGGTTACTAAATTTGATGGTGTAACCTCCCTCCTAGAAAACCTCTCACAAAATAACATGCTGGCCATGCACGTCTTACTAGGTGAACCACCGTAGAGATATTGAGATCGTGAAAGGCATCAAACTCCGGATCAAAAACACAAGGATCGCATTTGCTCAATTTACGTACAGGTGGGGGGTCAATCACACACCAGTTTGCGACATGTCACAGTGATAATGGAAGACACTGTAACTCTAACCAAGATTTTTCTATCTGAGCACATCAGTTTTATTACTTTAAAGTTCATACATGAGACATTACCAGAAAAAAAATAGGAAACTATTTTCTAACAGTTTTATAAATAATAGTAAGCTCAAATGTAATATTCAGTGATCTAGGAGACACAGAGAGATTGAATTTACCTCGTGAGGAAGACAACCCATACCTCTTTTATTTTAAAGATAAGGTATACAAACGAATGCCACTAGAAGATTTTTGCAGAGCTTGAATGGGTAATTAAAATAACACTAACCAACCCTTACATAGTTTTTAATCAAAATGATTACGTTCCCAAAATTACTAACAATGGCTTCCTTCTCACGTCCTTTATTCCCTTTAAAGATATTTCTATACAAGTGTTAAGAAAACCAGGTCACACTGGCAACATGCTAGCACCAGTCAACTCAGAGACCAGTTTATTCATTCACAGTATATACGATTACCACAGTATATTCTCACACGCGCCAAATCCTAATGAACAACCTGAGTGACACGCGTCCCTAGTGTTTTGATGGCTATTTAATCAATTCACACCAAATGCCTCCTGATAGATTAAGAAATCTCATAGTCGTACGGTAAATGGTATTGACATGACACATACACATGAACGTTGCACAGATCTCTGCGTCCGGATAACTGGATCATTTTTCAATGGAAATGTATGGGAATGGTTTGAAAATTCACCGCCGGGTCCGGAAGCGTAGGGTCTGGTTAAGCGAGTACAATTAATGAACGTAAGTTTCATTTCACATAAAACTTGTCCGGAAGGCGAGGTTTCCGGATATGTGGGGTCCAGGTAAACGGGGTTCGACTGTATACCAATGTAACCATAACACAACCCACGTAGAGCGATTATGAAAAGCAAACGAGAATAAGACATAGTGCTTGCTTTTTTAACTCATACACTGTAGTCATGTTACAGTGTACTCAGCCGGAGCGGGATTTATCAATCGTCTACCATCGTTGCCATAGAGCTATCACATGATCACAGTGCGGTTCCCTATTAGAGAATTGTTCTCACCTATGTATAATAATGGACTTGTGGTGGGCTGAAAATATATTTTTGAGTGATGTTGAGCCTCTGATAGTTAACAAACTCAAAGATGTCACATCACACTTCACTAAAATTAATTTTAAGATTTTTTGCTAAAACATCAAAGGTAATGAAAGTACATCTTACATGACATCCCTTTGTATTGATGTCACTATGCTATTCTAGTCTGCCCCCTCATTATCAAATGTACCCTTGTTAACTGACATCACAATGCATTTCTGTTGTCATCACTTCGAACACCATGTTTCTTGGTTTACAGTTGTTTCATTTGGCTAACATTAATGTGGAAACATTACACTTACATTTTAGGACAGATATAATGTCTCAGATGGATTCACAATCAAACAGTGACACGGCATGGTTCGCAGTGTCTACATTAGCGAAATGCATCTAAAGAATAATGTCATGTCACTGGTCAGCTTCATCTCCATGTACTCATCTAAACATATGTTCATACTGACTCATATGTAATTAAAATCAGTTTGAGAAGACATTTAAACCAACTGTTTATCGTTTGTTTTTCTGGTGACGTGCGCCTTAATGTAGGTTGCAGACATATCAATAGAACAGCAAGTCAATATTACCTAGTAAGTCTTCTATTGCATCAATATGAAGTTATTCACAAGATGCGAATTCATGAATCCTATACACATACGAATTCACGATGGATGCAACAAAATTTATTAGTGAGTTGACAAGGATGCAGAAAAGTCCAAATATTTTGTAACAATTACAAAAAATAACAGCAAGTCATCACTGAGTCTGCGACTAGCCCTGTTATGGTATCATTTGTAATGTAATTATTATAACATAACAACGTGATGATCACGATACATAATACAATAATAGTAACTGAATTACAACAATATTGCATCATAGTATTAATAACAAGTCATCAGAAGCCTCAATATCTGACACGTTTTGCTGAAAGATATTAAATTATCTTCAAGTTGTGCTCCAGAAACAAGGCCCTTTCCTCCATTTTGAGACTAAGTCCGAAACGTTTCCATGGACACCAAGAAAATCATAAATCACAAAAACCTGTAAATAGCAAAAGGCACCACGTTAGGTTCTGACTGATACATCTTCAAAGTGCTGTAGCAAAATATTGAACGGCTTTTGAGTTTTGCTCTGGAAACGAAGCTCATCCCTCCATTTCGAGACTAACTCTGAAACGATGCCATGGAAACCCAGAAAACAGTAAATCACAAAAACCTGTACACAGCAAAAGGCACCACGCTGGGGGCCTGTCACACATATCTCCCAAGTTTTGCAGAAAAATACCAAACAGTTTTTGAGTTCTGCTCCGGAAACAAAGCTCATCCCTCCAGTTAGAGACGAAGTTTGAAACGTTTCCAAGGAAACCGAGAAAATTATGAATCATAAAAAACCTGTACATAGCAAAAGGCACCACTTTAGGTTCTGATTGATATGTCTACCAAGTTTTGCAGAAAAATATTGAACGGTTTTTGAGATCTGCTCTGGAAATGAAACACACCTCTCACTTTTGAGACAAAATCGGAAACGTTTCCATGGAAACCGAGAAAATAATGAATCACAAAAAACCTGTACATAGCAAAAGGCACCACATTAGGTACTGAATGATATGTCTACCAAGTTTTGCAGAAAAATAATGAACTTTTTTTGAGTTGTGCTCCGCAAACAAAGCCCACCCTACCATTATACTAACACCAAAATGTTCCATGGAAAAACAAAAAAAAAAATAAAAATGAAAAAAATCTGTAAATAGCCAAAGGCACAACCGTAGGTACAGATTATTATGTCTAATAATTTTGGTCTAAAAACATGGAATGGTTTTTGAGTTATACTCCGGAAACAAAATGATTATGGACGGACGGATAAATGGACGGACAGATGAGGTGTCGACTGTATACCCCCACATTACAAGCCGGGGGGGATAAAAAGAAAACGCCAAAAATCTGTAAATAGCAAAAGGCACAACCATAGGTTCAGATTCTTATATAAAATACCTAAAGGTATTGAACTGATTTATGTTTCTTAAGCAAAATCATTACGGAAGGACAGACAGACAGAAGAGGCGTCGACTATATCCCCCGCATTACATGCCACGGGGTTAATAATATTAAAGCAGGGATTGACTGCGATACTGCACTCAAATTTATCTCCAGTCATTGAAAATCACATCCTGCTCACCTGTATGATAAGAAATAATGCAGGGTTTAAAACTATTTACTGAGAAAGGCTTTGTTGTAATTTTGTTCTGTCATAGATATTCCTGTTGCTTTGTACCTATTTTCAGTCTTTGAAACGTAACTTCCAGTATGGAACTTCAAACATCGTTACACAATGCTGTACAAAATGAGCTGCGCTGCAAGGAGTATGGCAAACTCTGAACCTCGCAGTCCTGTATTGTTTATGCACTGTGTGACACTGCACAGAGTTCACATTCGGAAATTGTGTTCTGCAACATCACACAAAAAGCTTCTGCTAACGAAACCATATTATTAAAGACTACAAATGAAAACAAAGAAACAACTTAAGTCATTGACCTTGATGACAACCAGAAAACAGACACCAGTGGTGATGCTAGTAGATCTACAGTTTCAACTAATTGCTATTCAGGATTGGTTAAATTGAAGTTGATTATGACAATGTTCCATTTGTCGTTTATTCTTATTCTTCTGAACGATCATGGGATCTTATAGGATTTTAAAAATCTCATGTTTTTGGTCCGAAGTGAGATTTTGAGTTCCACAAACTTGTAGAATATCTAGTGCAAGTGGCATACTAGGAGGCTGAAACTGACAGAGGCTAAGATAAAATCGTAGAGGTTACCTGTGTAACTGGCATGTTTGCGATCATACACTGACAGAATATTCACTGATATCTGCTCAACTTAACTGCCCATCAAAATGTGATGAATGCATGGAAATAATGCTTTCTTAAAGTCTTACATTCATGAGCTGAAGAGCCATCTGTGGTGTTACATCAACACTCCTCTGAAGACATTCTTTGGCTTCACTACGTTTACCTTCCCTCAAATATGCTGCTGCTTTTTTCCTGTTCATTTCTCTACGTCTGAAAACAGAAATGAAACACATCAAATGACATGAGCAAGTCATCTGACAAAAGGTGGGTAAGATTTACTCAAAACTAGTAAGTATGGCAAGCTTTACAAAAAGGAATCTAAACTCAACACAAAAAACTTTGTTGAAAAAGTGAGTAAAACAAAGTCTGAGCAAGAAAAAAACTTTCTGGTTAAATATAAGGATCAGATATACTCAAAAGTGGAAAAATTGGAAATTTCTGACAATATTTTGCTGATTTCCAAAAAAAGTGAAACCTAATATATATTTCTAATATACATCCATCAGGAGTGATTTGTGTGTGTTGAACAGAGTACCCCCCAAAAATGCAAAAACAGTATGGGAAACACAAAAACAGAGCCAAACACACCAACTTGAAATGTACCAACACATGAGAACAAAGGTCTGACATGGTATCTGAAAAATGAAAACAGGCAACATCTGAAACCATAAGTAGTATAAATAATGGGGGTTCTGGACCAGCCCATATAATCCATAATATAAGAAATCTGTCCACTCGTGGTTCAATAACCCAATGCAATTTTGGCAGAACCAACTCAATTTGGCTATATGAGTGAGTGAGTGAGTGAGTTTAGTTTTACGTCGCACTTAGCAATATTCCAGCTATATGGCAACGGTCTGTAAATAATCGAGTCTGGACCAGACAATCCAGTGATCAACAACATGAGCATCGATCTGCGCAATGGGGAACCGATGACATGTGTCAACCAAGTCAGCTAGTCTGACCACACGATCCCGTTAGTAGCCTCTTACGACAAGCATAGTCACCTTTTATGGCAAGCATGGGTTGCTGAAGGCCTATTCTACCCCGGGACTTTCACGGGTCGGATGAACAAAAGAGCAAACAGCGAGACAAACTAGTTACACTAGTTGTTGGTGGTAAGGCAAAACAATATACTTCAGAAAATGTCAGATGAGGAAATCAATAAATTATACGCTAGGTATGAGGCACAACTCGGAGCTGAGATGACAAAAGTGATAGGTTCTACTATTTCAGATTTACACAGGCATAGCGTCACACTTTTTACCAATCCCACCTGAACGTCAACTTTATTTGTGGGAGGACTTAGAGAAGGACCCGTTTATCGATAATGCCTTGAGTTATATAAGTTGTGCTTTGTATCATAAATACGGTATGTATCTAGCTACGAATAACAGCAGCGATCATTACGGAAAAACAGTTTAAGTTTGATAAAACAAAATATAACAATATTATACAAGATGGATGCTGTTCAAGAAGAGATTACCAAGGAGGAAACACCGAAGTCGAGTCCTGGAAGCAGTGACGCAAGTGACCAAGAAGAACCAAAAAAGAGTTGAAGCTGGTAGACAAAATGCCTTACAAATTAGAAATTATGGGTGACAGTAGGTGGCGTAGTAGCCACTGCTGTTATTTCATTATATATGTTGTGGGGGAAACCCACACTACAGCAAGTGGGGGGTCCTGTAGACAGCTGACTGCAAGTCACCCCAGAAATCGACCCTCATATTATGTTATAATCACAATGATATATTTTCCTTAATATATATTATGTCTGAAGGAAAATGATTCGTTAACAATGCATACTACACGTTAGTGGTTTCCGGATTAGCAGTAGGATACGCTCGGTTGACCAAAAAGATTATAAAACAATCGACTATATAACTCGACTTTGATCTGCAAGATATTTTTATGTTTACTATGAATATTGGTATGGCGATGGCCACAAAGGACGTTCTGATAAAGCAAGGTATTATACCTAAAAATATTTTAAAGTATTAAATATAATACGGCCACAGTAGCAATGTTAGCTGGTGGGAATGCATTAGCATTTTCTGGGAGTAATTTTCTATTTTCACGATTTGGAGGGTCAAACACGGCTGAGGTAGAGGCGGAACGAAAACGACATGATATAGCATTAGAAAAACTACAGGCCACACAGGCTGAATATGCTATGAGACGAATGAAGAGACTAGATTTTATAAATACTCAACTCCAGCGCGAAAATCATTCCGTTAGAACTTTCAAGGACGTCGATGAAGCTATGAAAGAATACTATGTGTTAACGGGTACACAACTAGAACCATTAGGTAATGAACCAACGATTTCTCAGTATTACACTCCTTCAGAGGGGTAGAAAGATCGTGAGTTGGTCTTCGTGGTACTGGGGGTAGCAGCGACAGTGTGAATTGTTAAACAATTAGACTAATTACACAAAATATTATATAAAAAATGAGAACAGCACCGCATACTTGCCACTGGGTACTTATGGGAAAAACTGACATTTGTGGTAAAGGAAGCAAAATTGAGGGTTATTGTTGTTTTCACCGTAAAGGTTATACAAACTATACGTGTTCTGTGTGTGGTATAGGAGTTAACAACGGTTCACCGTCTTTGATATCCACTCTATCGATATTATATGTTTTCATAGACCATATAGGATCTGTTGCAGGTTTACGGGTGTCTCCCTCTTATTCACCTCGTAGATCTAATGAGTGCAAGATCTGGATATTTTTTCCCTTTTTTTCTATGGGGTGCTGCTGCCTCTGATACAACAAATTTCATGTGGATAGCTTTGACTGGTCTCTTTTTGAGTAGTCATCTTACTTTGTTGTTCATAAAATCAACCACACGAGTAAGTCAAACTAACCATTCAGTGTTTTCTGGGGGGGCCCCAATTCTAAATCACGTGAATATTGGTGTGCAAATAAACCCTCGGCTATGGAGCCATTCAATCTCTCAACTATGGCTTGCTTTCGATGTTCTCCAGCTGCACCCCTCCTTATCTTGGTATTGTGTTTGGCTAGCAGTTGTGACACAGCACAAATAAATTCTCGACCTGGACCGACTTGCAACTCTAAGGGCCACATTTGTATATGCGTTCAAATCCGTGGGCTACTTGAGTTGCACCCTTTGCGGTCAATGGTTCGGCTTCCTTATGGCGGCTGGCTACGTCTACAACTGTCAGTGCATACTTACAGGTTTTACCTCTGACTGTGTCGTGTGGAAGAAACAACAGGTCAGCCTGGTGAACTTGATTAGGTATATGAATACCAAATTTTCTCCTGGGTATGTATTTTGGTGCCGGTAAGTATATTTGCCATACATATATATATATATATATATATATACATACATACATACATACATACATACATACATATCTATCTATCTATCTGTTATTTAAATATTTTTATGACCGTATGCGTAGGTATTAATACCATCCAAAGTTATCCATCGTTTTGTATCCATTGGTGATAGAGACATCTTATTTAAAGTCAATCCGTATATCTTATGCCCGTCACTATGAAGTGTATTCATGATCATCTGGTTTTTGAACATTTTTTCTCGAATAAAGCCTGTTTGTATAGGGTATGCTTAATATGCTGTTTCACCACATTCTTTTTCACACCTCTAGCTTTTCTTGTTTCAGCGTCATCTGCTTTCTTAATAGAATACATCTTAGGTCTCAATCCCATGTATTCAGTTATTGGTGTACCAGCACATTCATCCTTCATCTTACCTACAGTCCATTTGATTCCATTCGAGACCGATGAATTGCTCGCTAACACAAAATCGAATAATTGCAACAAAACCAAAGTTTGCACAGCCACATGAAATCGACAGACCAACTCTGATGATGTGTCTCATAATTTGGGATACCTGAATTAAAAACAATCATCATTTTCTTGTCACCTTTCGCTATTTTGTACGAGAGGGGCCTCTTGCTGGTAGAACAGCCAGGTGGGCAAGGTGCACGTGTGATTTGCTCGGCAAACCAGACATTCGTGATTGCAGTTCCTGAAACAATGAGATTATCACACAATGCTAACTCAATTATTTGCAAAGTGAAGTGAGCGATTCATCGGTCTCAAATGGAATCAAACGTACTGTAAGACCTTTTTGTTGACTTGTCTGTGCATAGGGTGGTGTCTCAGGTATCATACAGGTGTATATTGGTGTTCATATCCTCGTACACGTTGTCAGTTTGAATCTCCATCAGTAGTGAATCCGTATCTGTGTACAACACATCACATCTGTCTCCATACTGCTTCTTTAGTTCGTTATAGTAGAAATCATACATTAGGTGTTTGGATAAGTCTAGAATGCTCATACGAACATAAACCGGGCGATTAAGTTTAATGTGACTCTTTTTCATATGTGTAGCTGCCAAGTCATCATCGAAAATAGTGCTTCTATTGTATGCCGGGCTGGCTATCAGTTTCCTGGTCTTGTCTTCCTCGCTTGACCGGACTAGCTTCACATTACTCGTTTTCTTAAATTCTCCACTGTTTTTCCAAATAGAGTTGTTCATGAGAGTGTATAAGTTTTTCTCAAAGTCATTTGTGCCAGCTTTCTCAAGTCCGTGTTCATCCTGATATAGGGTTCCATCCAGGGGCTTTGATCAAACTTCAGTATTCTATGTACTTTAGTAAGCTTCATGCCAAGTGATAACTACGGCTGTAAATTACGATAGTGAACGATAGACTTTGTTTTGTTCATCAAATTAGGTACAAGTTTTTCTACATTTGCTAGCAGTCCATTCATCAGGTTATGTTGGTACTCGGATATCCAGTCTTGGTTAACCCTCAACCTTTCTGGTGCCAGGGGGTAACTGTTTTGAGATCTGTGCAATTCCTCCGGGTAATCTAAGTCCACTTCGAGTATATAACCTTTGTTTGAATCCGGTGCAATACTCATGATGTCCATCTGGTGGTCAGTCAACCATTCGATTCCACCCGTGGGTAAATATTGACTCATGGCCCATCCGTACAGATTGTTGGCATCCAGGTAGAGTAGGTGGTTTGAAGGTTTCTTAGGATTGTAACCTGTCACAACCTTGTTATTAGCTTTAGCATGTTTTGATACCATGGAAATACCATTGCGTAATCCTTTCTTGATAAACAGATGCATATCGTAATCTGTGAATAATTCTAATTCAATACCGGTTTTCTTCAGTAATGCATCCCACGAGAGTCCAGGACTCGAATAATACCATGCGGGGTCCAATCCATATTGCTTTGAACATGTTTTTCTAAATATCTAAAAAACATCAGCTAACAGTAACACATCTGTTTTTAAATATAAATCATGGTAATCACCCAGATTCTTACATCTATGTTTTTCCCATACCATTTTAGCGTTGTCGTAATCATCTTGTGAGACGGATGCATCAGAAAGCTTACTGTCATTCGGTCAATGGAAGGTAATTGTGTCTCATTAAGCTTAGACCGGTCATCCATATATTCATACAGGTAGATTCCCTTACGTAACAGCAAAGATCTAGGTTCCTCTTGTGTGTACCAATTAGTTATAGCCAAGTCGTTTGGGTTATTAGCCTTGACCAAACGCTAGAGATGACAACAGAAACTGAACACTATCTATGAATCTCAACCTGTTTATTGAAAAGGATATATATCTCTCCATATTGTTTGGATTACATGATATGTTACCTTTGACTTTTGAAATAGCTTGCACACAATCAAGTTTGAATCATACCCACGTAAATTGTGAAATACCACTGGAATGTGAATAAATTTCGGATTTATCCTTAGCTTCAAGTTACACTCATTTTGAGCTGCACCTCTGTATTTACCTGTAATATGACTGTGATCTCTAACCGAATCCCCATGCAGAGGTTTACAACATGACAATGTGTGCTTTTGATGTGTTTTCCGATCTGCTTGTGTCATATGCATTGGAATTTTGTTGTATAATTTTTTTGTAATCTTTTTCTCTTCTTGTGATAAACATTTCAGAAATTCTTCAGCTGCACCTGGACCTCTATAAATAGCGGGAGGGTTAGCCTGACCATTGCAACGTACAACCACATATCCAAACCCACATGCTTCATGTTCCTGTACTCTTTGCTTGAAACTTTGATTAGGAGATTGTGCTACAGCATCAATTGGTTTAATGATAACTTCAAAATCAGAGTAGATAATGTATGGTACTGGCATTTTATTTTTGTGGTTGGTAAAAGATATTAGTGGTTTCTTCCGGCATATCTATTCGTACGGGCTGTCTCCCCTACACCTAGGCAATCATCTGTGTGCAAATTGAATAGATCTGACCTAAGAAACCCGTGAAGGCAACAGTCGGCTAAAATGCTTGATCCATGTGTAGTGATATTTTTCACCTTGTTGGACCATAAATATATTGATAATTTTACGATCATCCTTATACATTAAAGGACTTATCCTGTGTTCTACTAAATTTTTACCTTCATGTCCGAATATGTTTATCACTAAGTCTGGATTTTGTTTTTCTATTTTTGGGACCTGAGAGATAGGGGTGGGTTCATTTATACCTTCCCATTTGATCGCATCATCTTCTGGATAACTGGAAAGTCTATCAGAATTTTTTTCAGCTGGAAATTTAGAAGATCTTATCGCTGTCCTCATACAATTATTAACATGGTTTTTAGCATTAACCATAGCATGTTTTTTCTTAAAATACTCAGGCAGGGGTAAGTACATTCCACCTCTCAATGGTACATAGTTTGCTATATCCAGATAAACCATGTTATTTTTATCAACAACCCAACCAGATCCCCATTAGTATTAGGTTCTAGTGTTTCTCAAATTTTTTCAAATGATCTGTCTATAGAAGAGCTGATAGTGTCAGGTTGTGTCGTAACTTCTTGATTACCTCTGAAGTAAACATTGGTGTATTCAGTTGCTTCATTTGCCTGTTGTTTCTCTAGTGCCATCTTTAATGTGAGTTGAAATTTAATACCTCTTAAATCTTTCATTTCTTGGTTTACTTTGTCAAATACCAATTGTTTTCTGTCTTCAACGTCTACGTTTCTTTGAATTTCCATCTTCCAACCTCTCAAATATTTTCACAGTAGGTGTTTTCTGATACTTTAAACCCAACAAATCAAATAACTCATGTTTCCTCATGCAAGAATAACGTCAAAGGCACGTTCACATGCTTGTTTCTTCAATTCATTCACTGTAAACATACTGCACAGCGATTATAATATATGTGACACAATTCTCTAAATGAATTGAATGTGTAATCTAACACTCTATCTGTTAAATTAAGCTTACAGTTCACAGCGCATGCTTGTTGAGTACAGTTCAGGTGTGTGTTAGTAAACTAAACATTCACATTTAGACTTTTATGTTTTAATTAGTATACCATGACCACACACGTAGACGATTTTGTTACCGCTTGTGAAAAAGCAATTGAAAATTATACTTTACCTGACTTGTTAATGTTTGATTGGGATAGGGTAACAACAAGGAATGACACAAGTTATGTTAAAATTTATTTTAAAAAGAAACTACTTAGACTTGGGTTCAAAAATGAAATTCAAGCAAACAGAATTTTACCTAAAAATGACAGACCTTATGGTTTGACTATCTCAATAACAAAAACACACACAATTCCAGAGTCAGATGACAGTCCACAGCTATTTCATATATTTCTAGGACAATCAGAAAAGAGATTACAAAAAAAGTGATAGATAAAACTTTATATTTTCCACACAAAGAAAAAGATATTGTTTTACCACGGAATGGAATAAAAATTTCTAATCGTCAACTTTTCACACAAATTCAAACAACTGTTAAAAATGCAAAATATGGCACCACTTTAGATAATCATATTCTAAGAATTACAATACATGAATAACCTCATTCATCTCAATTTACAAATTGGGTAAAATTCTACAATAAAAATAAACCAATTATTATAAATGGTAAAATATCTGGTTATTATCCATTTAGGGAAAATGACAAAGACCCTGATCAGAATAATATTCATAGACTTCTTCATGGTTTGACATGTTCCCAATTGCACAGTTCAAAGTTCATGCTGTTGACCACTGGATTGTTTGGTCCAGACTCAATTATTTACATACTGCAGCCATATAGCTGGTATACTACTGTGTACAGCATAAAGCTAAACTCACTCACTATTTCTCCATGGCATTGTGTATTCATGATACAAACGGTGCATGACTTACTCTTTTCTCGTGTTCTCAACATCTTTCTTAGAAGGTAAACGACACCCGTCAAACACCAGAATAGGTCGAATTTTCTTCTTCAGCATGTTATTCACGTATTTCATGCAGTAATGGACATATCTGAAATTCATGAAATATTTGTCAATATGCATTAACATAGACAAAAACAGTGCCATGGTGTTGTTTACATTGACAAGTAGAGACAGGACTAAAACACTAATTGATACATCTCAACATCTTTCCAAGAGAAAAACAAAATATAATGCCAAGGTTCAGCTTCTGGCAGTTGCATGGCCATCATGGAGCTATTTAAGCCAATTAAAATTCACACAAACTAGATACAGTTAGAGCTTCCTAAATCCTTTGTGAGAATTTGGTTGTGGACTTTTCTTCTTCATTTAATATGATCCAATCTCACAATTTTTTAAAGAAACTTCTGGATATGGGTGTAAATTGTAAGTTTTTATTGTGGATTGATCAATTTTTACTCTTAGACCTCAGTTTGAAAAGGTTAATTCCTCCCTCTCCTCTCTATTGCATACAAATACTAGAGCCCCTAAAGGATGTGTCCTTTCACTAGTTCTGTTCACTCTGTACATGAATAACAGAAGTAACAGCACCAACAATCTAACAGTGAATTTGCGACGATGCCGTGTTAGTAGGTTTCATTCAAGAAAATGAACTTTCTTAAAAAGACATCATCAATCAGTTTGTGATTTGGTCCGAGAACAATTATCTAATGGCATAATTATAGACATTAAATGAATCGGAATGCTTATACAGATTCTGTTTTCAAAAAATGTCATCCGCTCAACAAGTTGCTATCTTTAAATGTAAATGTTTTTCCCCCACTTTTATCATTGTTTCATTGAAATCATTTTAACTTTTTCACTCAAATATTGGTATGGTTACTTATCTCTCGTGAACAAATCTCATTTACAAAAAGTTGTTTTAATGACAGATATAACTTGAAGTATATTAAGTATGCCTTCTTTTCCCAGAATAACCTTTTCAAGTGACACAGGTTATTATTATGAATTAACACCTGTTCAGAGGTTTTACTTTTCTAAAAGTAAATACTGCCGAGGTTTCTAAAAGTAAAACCCCTCCATTCTCCTTAAGGAAAGATAAGAAAACACCTGTCAAAGAAAAATGTAAAATCTTTATTATTTAATAGAAATTCAGGACAACAGAAACAGGCTTTCTGGCGTCAGTCTACTTTGTTTTACCAACGCTCAGAGTAGTTGTTTTGGATTTCTCAGCGACGGTTTCCGTTGGTCCTCTTTTCGCTCTTTTTTCGACACGTACTGCACCTAACTGCTCTTTTGTTCATCTGAAGAGTGCTTATACGCTCCGACTGCTTCGCTGAGATGTCCTGAAATAAGTACCATGCTATCTTCAACAAATGTTTCTTTGATTTCACATGTGTGTCATCTTCATCCAACATAAAAATTAAATATCAATAGAATCATAATGTAGCAAATTTCTGATAAGCTATGCGTTAAATCTCACCAGACTGTTCACAAACTAGCTGTTGCTCTACGCCAGACTGGTACAGTCTCGTTACGGAGGTGGCCCTCAGGGAATGATTCGTTTTGTGCCGAGGTATCCCTGCACTCTGACATAACCTCTTAACTCTCCTTGAAGTGTGTTATATCCAACCGCCTTACTTGAATACCAAGTCCTTTCTCAGGATGTTTCAAGACCATGAAGTAAAACTCTTTGTGGTGCTGCAAATGTTCACTGTAATAAAATCCATCCCATTACATGACTTTCAAATTATTCTCAAAGAATGGATTATACATCTCACAATTTCTAAATGTGTCTGGATAGTATTTGATTTCTTCATCTTAAATGTTTCTTTTTTAAATATTATCTAAAAACTGAAAGGATCGGTTTATATTGTAACTTACCACAATGACTTGTACTTCTGAAAGAGGCGTACATAGCATCTCTCTGCGCAGTGGGGGTTATCGTAAGCTTGAACTTCTTTCTGTATTCCTTTCTCTTGTTTGAGACCACTGGGGTTGTTTTTCCATGTGTCTTCTCTGTACATAAGGTAAGACCGGCTGTTATTATCTGTGTATAGTCCTGTGATCTGTGGATTGGCAAAAAGTCTTAGCTGTTGATGTTCGTTTCCACCTAGCAATGAAAAGTGCAAACTTAAAGTTAAATAGATAAAATTCAGTGTTTTCTTTATAAACTATACCGCAGTAATGTTAACCAAACAATACATCAGCTTTTTCATATACATGTTGCAGTACACAATGTGCAAATAAACAGTTTTTAAATTACAGGTTACGACCATGTTCATTCAGTCATACCATTTCAAGTAATACCATGTCTGGTACTACCAAACAATTATACACAGTACTTACCAGTGAAATACAAAATGGTGTGGGGAATCCTCGCCATGCAATCCCCTCTTCCAAAGCTGGTTTTCGTCATCGCTGATTACTTCAGTCTTTTTTCAGGAAGACTCCCCCAAACCGGCCGCTGAATGCTCTTTTATGACGGCGTCGAGAGCGGTTCTGGCTTCAATAAATTTGTTGTCCTCAAATAAGTTCACAGTTGAATTTTGTGATTTCAGATAGGATAGTAGAGCGCCAAGAAGACCTTATATTGTTGACAATAGGTAATCAGACCCATCTTGTTTTGAAACATCGAACAAAAAGTATTTACGAGCTATATTGAGTCCATAGGCACTCATTTCATCCACAGAGCAGCGTAAGGATTCATCCGGCAAAGCAGTGTTATCACCAATACTTCGGCTACGTCGCTGCTCCTGCAATCTTTTGAAAACCGATGTTGCCCACTGCATTTTGTATACGAATAAGCTTCTCGAATTTTGTTGCCAACTCGCTCTCCGTTAATGGTTCCTTGAACCGAAACACAAAATCATCCTTGTCATTATGTTCTTGAAACACAGATTCTGTGAGGAATATGTTGGCGTCCTCCATCATGAGCTCTGCCTTTCAGTGACTGAATTGTATTGACAGTGACGAGAGGCATACCCCATCCATGTGCTCCTCCTGCACACAGCACGAAAAATGTACCCTACTACCTCTCCCTTCAGCCATTTCTATAACACTTCTCGCGATATACCGCTAAAATCGGTAACAGGTGAGAAAAACGTTTCAACGTCGATTTAGTTTACACTAATATGTTTTTGAAATCTTGTAACCGTTTATATGTATGAAAAAGCACTCATCGGTTATAGTTGGGAAAGTAAGTCCTTGACCATCGGGTGGGTCGCCACCCTCTGTTCTTGGGTCTTACTTTCCCAACCATAATCTCGGAGTCATGCTTTATCCTACACGTGAAATAGCAGGAGTTTCCATTAACAATCACTCATATCCCTTTGGAAAATGTAATTTTCTGAATAAAATTGATATTTTTATACTTACCCTGACTCATGCTTAATTGTTTACTCTCCTCTTCCTGGCGAAGGTAGTGGAACACCTGAAATCCCTTCAAGTTAAAGTGCCCTTCTAAAAGAAGCGGACGTAAAATCACACTCACCCAAGTATTACCTCCCTTTTCCCGTGCAGATGGTCAGCTGACCACCATGCTACTTCACTCTCTCCATATCGCTCGACGAGGGCGACTGGATTCAATTTGGGTTCCAGGCAACTGGGGTCCCATACACCGCGATAAGGCTTTCATTCTTTCGATTTTCCTAACTAAATTTATGCTGTATATAGTTTTTGGCTCATATATATTTGTTATTTTTATACAATTTTGTAATTATTGTGTCTATTTCAGGATAAGTATAAAATATCAATTTCATTCAGAAAATTGCATATTTTTCCTTATCCTGACTCATGCCTAATTGCTTACAGAATCCGACGGAAACGGCGGTGGGTCAGGCCACGCTGGATTCTGCTGTCAGTTGTCAATTACATCCAATAATTTCCCACCCCTAACTTGTAACGGCGATAATTCAGTCCTATTTTTCTCACATTCGCTGTTGATTTTGGGGGGAGTCACATCCAGTCGACAAAAAGGGTTTTGCTGACTGGTACGTGGTGACACTAATATAGTTAGTGTCTTGATAGTTTCTGATAGTTTCAAGACGTGCACATACACTTTCCACCAAAATACACCGCAGAGCCTCTGCGTCACGTGCTAAATCAGGTGAGTTAACTCAGTGTCGTCAGGAAACTGTTAGTTGCTGAGCAACGACAAGTGGTCCAAACCAGTGATTGAAATAATTTTTCAACTCAACCTGACAGCCATGCTGGTGGCCCATAAATGTCGCCTGCCCATCTTGAAAGTTGCCTGCCCACCTTCAAGTAACCCTCTCTTTGATTGGTTCTCATTGAACCATGTTTCTACAGATATCCAATCATAGCATAGCTTACTAAACCAGCCAGTTTTAGTGGCCTATTGCTATCTTCACTGGTTGAAGAGGTGTCCATGTATAATTATGGAATATGCTCGTAGCTTTCATTTATCTTTCTTAAATCATAATATGACAAGACAATTCAAATGGAATGATCGTCCTGAGAGCTAACCGATGGTAGGTCAACCGTAAAATTTTCAGCCAGACAATTGGGCTGGTGGAGAGAATTTCCAGGCAGCCCGACTCAAAATTTACCAGCCATGGGCAGTCGGGCAGGCCGTTATTTTGATCACCGGTGACATCCTCCGTGGCTATGTCTCGCAGATAATGGTTGGCGAATACTGTATTTGATATCCAAAAACAGTCTTCCATAATAGTAGACAGTGAGCAGTTACCATGTAGCGCTCGTGTAGAGGGTAGACCTCTGACTTCATGTGGGTTAGAGGCTCGTGGAGGGTCTAATCCTGCTGCTTTATATGCTCTAAGTATAACAGCTCCGATTCATACAGAGATAGTGTTGCGGGATACTTACATGGGTGTCTCAGTAGATATAGGGATAAATAGGTGCTTGAACCATTGTCTTCTAGACTTGGTACATGCAATGTATATTTTCAGTGTTCTCACTGGACATAATGATAAATCTATCGTGAGGTCCTAAGATTGAAGACAATGCAGGTATACAGAACTGTCTATCCGGTTGACCTGGCATTTAATCCTTACCACGAAATTCCATCTTAGACCCAAATGAGCTGTTTCCTGGTGACTTGTGTCAAAACTCGTTCATTTAAAGTCTAGAGCATGAAGTTCTGATGTTCTTACCGCTGTAGCCGAGGCAAGTAAAAATAGTGTCTTTTGAGTCAACATTTCAATTGAAGTTCGATCAAGTGGTTCATATGCATCACTTTTGAGATGTTGGAGTACAACATTTAGATCCCACACTGGAGCTCTAAATCTGTGTTGTTGATCTTCCAACTTGAACAAACATAGTAAGGCAATGAGCTCTGGTACTTTAGTCAGTTTGGTCCCTGTTCCCATGGAGATGACTGAGCTGAGAGCAGCCAAGTATGTAGATAATGTAGAACCCTTCAGACCTTTTGACTGACGTAAATACCATAAATAATCTGCTATTTGAGGATCAGTTGCCTTTTTCGCCCGAAAATCCCTTTTTCCTAGCGTACGTCTCAAACCGTTTCCATTTGTCGTCATAGCGAGTGGATTTCCTTAAAGCTAAGGTGACTGCTTCCGCTGCTCTCGCGGAATATCCTCTGCGTTTCAAACAAGTCTTAATATGGTCTATACGTGAAGATGGAATACTGATGGTTGGTGGTGCATTTGTTTTGTGTGGGGATGAATGTAGTGTTGGTTGTCCTAGCTCTTCTATAAGTGTTGGAAACCAATCTCCCGTTGGCCAGTAAGGCACGATCAAAATCAGTTGTAACCTCTTTGATTGTCTGATTTTCTCGATGACTTTTGGTTGGTAACAGTACTGGAGGGGGAAACGTGTACGTGTTTAGTCCTTTCCATGGAATGCTGAGAGCATTCATTGCCCAGACTCAGGAACCTGGTACTGGCGACACGAAGGTTGTCTGTTTGTTGAATATCGTTGCAAATAGGTCTATTTGCGGTGATCCTAATAGTTTGACTGATTAGTTGAAAGGCTTCCCAATGCAGCATCCTTTCTGTTGGAGATGGACGTAGGGGACAAGATAAGGCATCTGCCATGACGTTGCAGGCTCCTGGTATGTGACATGCTTTTACTTGAAGACTGAGACTGTCTACTAGGCTTAACAGTTAAAATGTTAGGCATAGCAGAGAGAGTGATCTTGTTGATCCTTGCTTGCTTATGTAAAAGGCTCCTGTGGAGCTGACCGTGTAGATAATCAATAACTTGTTTCTCAATGCTGTCAACCAGTGGCGGATGGCATGAATGACCACTTTCATTTCCAGCTGGTTGATGTGAAGAGCTTGTTCCTCTTTGTTCCAGATTCCTGCTGCTACCTCATTTCCCAGATGAGCTCCCCATCATTGTAGAGATGCGTCGACGTATGGTGGTTGTTGAATGCCGGCTCTAACATATAGGTTCCTGTGCAGACATTTGATCGGCGAGTCCACCACATCAGAAAAAGCTTCAGGCTGTCTGGGAGTGGAATCTGTCCTCTGTTGTTGAGATGAAGATTCAAGAGTCGTTGTAAGGGACGCAACTGCAGTCTTCCTCTTCTGGTCATATCTTGCGGTGACGTGAGGAATCCTAGTAGACACTGCCATTGTCAAAATGTTAGTGGAGAGAGTACAGCTTGCTTGCGTTATCTGATTCAACGTAGTGATGAAACGAATCCCGAGGAATTTGATATCTTGTTGAGGTTCCAATTCCGACTTTAGGTGATTTACTAACCAACCCAGTTGTGTTAGTAGTAGTCCGAGTTGATTTTTCCGTTGATGCGCTTGTCTCCTGTCACCCAGATAAAAAGCACTGCATAGCCCCCTGAGGTGTAGATAATTGACGATGGGCTTGGTTATCCCTGTAAATAGCCATGGGGCCGAAGATATTCCAAATGGTAGGACTGTCCATTGATAATGCTGACCGTTGAAAAGGAAGCGTAGATATTTTCCGGTTTCTCGATATATCGGGATATGCAGTTATGCATCTTGCAGATCTATACTGGCTAGGTCTGATGAGGAGTGGTAACTGAGGAAGATGTGCCATTTTGAAATGTTCTGGCTTCCATAAACGTTTTGTTGAAATCTTTGATGTTGTAAATGAGAAGGAATTTCTCTCTGGAACTGTCCTTCAGTACTAGGAAAATTGGAGAGTAAAATCCGTCCATTAGATTATGTGACTGTATTACTTCTACTGCTGCCTTCTGCGACAGTGTTGATATGGCATCGGTCAACTTGTCTAGTTGATTGTTTGCGTAGATGATGGGAGTTGGTTGTTTTCTGAACGGTGGTGTATCCTCCAGTGGAATCTTGTAGTCGTCTTGAAGAATATTTATGACATAGTTGTCATTGAGAATTCCTCAATTTTCCCAGTAGCGTTGAAAACGTCCACCCACTTTAGAACGGCTGGGGGTGGAAGACTCCAGTCGTTCCGACCCTGATCTTCAGCATTTATTTCCTCCACTGCCCATAAACGATCTTCCTGACATCTGAGAACGTTTACTTAGTCCTTAGGGGCGACGAAATGAAGAATACGATTTCTCCCCTCTAGCTTTGAATTTGTCACTCGTTCTTTGAAACCTGGAAAACTTGGACTTGCTAGTGTAACGTTGATTTGACTGTTCAAGGACAGAAGTCAAAGTGTCGATGGATTTTATCATCATAACTTCCCGTGAATCTTGAGTAACTGATCTTGCTACCCCTTCAATCCTTCCTTTGAATACCATAGGTGCAGACTTGATACAAGGGCTTTGTGAAGTTCTCACTCCATGAGATGGCGGACAGAAGCCCCTGCCTACGAAGTGGATTAATTCCTGCAGTGGTAGAAGCTAAATGTTCAGACATAAACTGCTGATCCTTCCTCTGTGTAACGAGTGCCGCCACGATCATCCTCTCTTCCTTATTTACTGGATTGCTAAACTTAGCGATGAGAGTCTCAATGGCTCTAGATCAAGCGAATCCAAAAGAAGGTTCACCTTGCAGTAGCATCCAGCTGCACCAATCTTTTGTCTTCCTATGTATAAAATCTATTACAAAACAACATGCATTAATAGGCAGCACATGTTGCTGTTGAAACTTGATTGCTCTCTTGAACGCTGTAGACAAAGTCTCAGGTATCGGCAGAAATGTTAACGTATTAATGTCGTCATTCTTCATCATGTATGTGTTGATCTTGTTGGTATTCTTTGATGGGGAAGCCAGGTTTAAACCATCTGTAATCTATGATGTGATTTCCCCGTCCAAAAATAAGACTTCCTCTGCTGACAATTCACGCTGTTGTCTAACTTCAATATTCCTACAGAAAGATAAATTCATAGATCCCCGACAATCCTGACTGCGCGAGTCAAAGTCCAAACAGGAGGATGACTGCATACATCTTCTATAAATAGGGGAGACTGAAGGAGACCTTCTCCATCCATGAGTGCACTCACGCGAACTCATTACGTCACTCACCCGAGTATAGCTACTCGTATGAGTGCACTCACTCGGCGTGGGTATATCCTTCTTTGTGCTGCGATCTGATGATTGGGACCTGGATCTTCTGGAGTGTGTGCTTGCATGCACCTACTCTTCATCTTTAGACGTGAGTCCCGATCCAAATGAATGCTCTCACTGATTCACAGTCGACGTAATTAGTGAGTGCAGTCGTCTTTCCTCTTCCAATCTTCGCTCCATGAGGTTCATCATCTGCGTTGTAAATTGTTGCATGAAATGTCTTGGGAGGGGACTCACCCGACCCTGGAAACGACCTTGGAGATATGGCGGGCTTCTCGCTGGAATGAATCTCAGCATCAACTATTAAACAGTTACCCGACTTTATCTCATTAGATTTAGACATGGCTAATGCGAGCGGATGTTGCTTGTCTCTAGCACGTCTATGAACAGACCATTAACATAATAAGAATTCTGCTTCAGACAGTTTAAAGCAAAATACACAACGAATGTGAGCAGAACATAAAGGTTTACACACCGGGCAAAGTATGTGCAGGTCAACGGCCGACAGTCGTAATCTGCACTGAAAACACGATTTCATCCAGTGAGACTAATTCTCAGTTGACGAAATATGTGTTAGAAATAGACACAATAATTACAAAATTGTATAAAAATAACAAATATATATGAGCCAAAAACCGTATACAGCATAAATTTAGTTAGAAAAATCAAAAGAATGAAAGCCTTTACGCCGTGTATGGAACTCCAGTTGAATCCAGTTGCATATCGAGCGATATGGAGAGAGTGAAGTAGCATTGTGGTCAGCTGACCATGTGCACGGGAAAAGGGACGTCATACATGGGTGAGTGTGATTTTACGTCCGCTTCTTTTAGAAGGGAACTTCAACTTCAAGGGATTTAAGGTGTTCCACTACCTTCGCCAGGAAGAGGAGAGAAAGCAATTAAGCATGAGTCAGGATAAGCAAAAATAATTTGAATTTATCTATGAAAATTCTCTCTGATCCACGTCATGTGTTACAGAGTGAATTTGCCAAGCTTAATTACGGAAGAAGATATGTATTACCACATTTCAAAATCAATAGAGGTACTACACTACTTTCACTACTACTAACATCCGTACGAAAAAGAAATGGTGAAATAATCAAACTGAAACAATTGGCAGATTTGCTGTCATTTACTCAATTTGAACATGTTCATTGAATCAATTATATATGACTGAAAACTCACGTACTGGTCAGAAGTCTCACCAAGTGCCAATTTGTCAGCACATGAAAATGCGCCTTTATGAAGCCAGCAATATGCATCTATTGCAACTGTGCAACCTTCAAACTGTGAAATATTCACTGGAGTGTGGATCGTTTTCAAGTATGGCAGGAGTCCAGTTATACCCATGGTTTGAAATCTAAAAAAGAAAGACTGTGGGATTATTGATCACTGATTGGATATATTGAGGTGGCATGATGTGGTTTGCATACATCCATGTAATATTCATTCATTCATATAGAACAAGGAATGTGCAATTATCAAAACAAAAATCAAAGACTGTATGTAGACTAATTGTAGTGTCAATGTTCAAAGTTTGAAAAGCTTCCATTGTATTTTCAAGGAATCCTTAGCAAATCTACATCCAAAATTTAACATATGTGAGGAATGTGGTTAAGGTGATATTAGTCATCACAACACATTGAGGTATAATATTTCTAACAAACCTCCAGAAAATGGAAAACCTTTTGTCATTTGGTACCTCTTGGACAATGGTATTCCTTCAGATAATATCATTGATAACATCTTAAGTATAATAATCAACAGTCACAGATTTGAATTGCTTAATTTATATTTAGCCGAGGGTTGTTTATTAAGGACACCACCATTTCAATCTTCCTAAAACATTGTGTCCAGCTATTCAAGCTAGTACTGTTTACAATCTATTGTGAGCTGACACTTGTGTGACCATTCAGTGTTTAGTCTGAACCCTTGGCATCATGTATGAAATAGTGAAACCATTTCAATAAGTTACAGTTTATGTCCTTATGATTACATCATCTGAAAGTGGATGGGTAGTGTCTCCAAAACAAGCTCTTTCAGGCAACATGAAGGGGTGTCACTTTAACGAGCAATTGTAATTTCAAATTGCTTTTTAATGAACTTTAGTATCTGAATGTGTGATTCTAGATGACTTCTATCAATCTCAAACACACAATATTTCTTGCATATTTGTTTACTTCAGTTTGTGATGCATTTACTGTAGATTTGGTTTTTTGTGGGTATCAAGATAAAAGGTGAAACAAAATGGGGATGATGAGACCGAAACATAGCAAAGCCAAATTGTTTGAGCTTAACAGATCTGTCAAAACTAAAACATAAAAAGAACGGCATTTGTATTGTTTTCTTGGTGATTCTACATACTTTTGATCACCTCTCAAGCAAGTTAAAGAGGCACTGATCCAGAGAAATGAATATTTCTTGTCAACAGTCTAATTACGAAACCAGACTGAAAACTGGTCAGCACTTGCTCCTTCGACCATTACAGGCATGGGGACTGGGCAAATTCACAATATCGTAAAATTACTCACTTATCCGGAAATCGGATTTCCATAACCAGACTGTCATTTCCACATACAAAAGGCAAATTATATGCATTGACTACTGTACTTGACAAGATGTGATTTTATGTATGCATTGTTACTTGCTGATGTCTTATCACAAGATTACATCTAAGGACTATAACGTTCATTTCTTTGTATGTCTTCTTACATATGATCCTTGGTTCAGATACTTGGAAATGTGTTTATCTAGGCAATTTCAAATTAAAATAAAATCAGATAAGGCTGATATATTACATGCTATGTAATATGCGCCTGGAAGTGCAGAAAGAAGAATTATCAGCTGAGTTACAAAAATAAACATGGATTAAAGCATTAACCGATAACACGCTGATGATTAATTGTTAACATTATCTTGCACAGAGGATTTAGCAAAAGTTGGTGTTTATGTATTGCAGATTTAGTGATCTATACTCAATATGCCATGGTGTAAAGTGCCTGTGTGAAAACGTCCTTACTTCAAAAGATTAAGCGACAACACATCGATTGATGCTCGTAACTGGCTAATTACTTCTTTTAAGAATGGTGGACATCATGCAGTTAGTTGCCAGGTGTGCTATCTGAGGCAACCAATGCAACTATACACTAGTGTGAAAAATCTGAAACAATTTATCACTTTTTCTCATACCCGAATGTTAAAAAACACATGACATGGAACAAGATTCTTTATCAGCAACCGATGAATGGCATATATTTCTTTATTGTGTTTAAAAGGATAATGACACATTCTTTGAACAAGGTAATAGCCTGACATGGTTGTAATAACTGTAGTCTATTTTAATTCTGTTTAAAGTTTTCATTTGTTTCCAAAATAATGAAAAATGAAGACAGAAATATTATCGAGTAAGAAAGATTTAATCTTTGCTGATCAATCTGTAGTTATAAATGTAATAAATAACAGATGCTGGTGTCGCAGCACAGCTCTCAGAACTAGTCACGAATTCTGGGATATCATCTCAAGGGGAGAACAATAAAGCAACAACCAGTCCATGGAAACTGCTCTGGATCAGTGGCTCTTTCAAATGTCACCCCGAAATATTTCATTTATATCTGAAGCCTTAGATTAACGATAAATAGGAAAGATTTCGGCCTGTATCCCCTCCTAATTTCATCCTAGTCAAATCATATGACATCAATATATATCTCTCATGTGATAAGGATGAGTTTCAACGCTTTCTCTTAATTGCATCTTGACATACTGAAACTTTGAAATACGTGTTCTACTTCTAAAAATGTCACTCAAAGAAAGTTTTCATTATCTCTAAGATATAAAGGGATACAGACGGAAGTCTTACCAAAAATATTCAGGGAAAGTATACAAAAGAAGACATCATAACACCACGCCATATTTAGGAGATAAACGCACTGTGTTGGAAAATCTGAGGACAGCGTACATGCCCAAAGAAATTATAATACCTCTAAATTAGATTTGAACACAAACGCGTAGCGTGAGGTCATAAATACAAATATCCGAGCTATAACAATTATACTGGTGATTAAGCAATTACAATCCAGTATTTGCTGAAGTCATGGTAGAATTGGGGTTAGCAAACTTTGATACACTCGTAAAGTTGTACATAAGCCATGATAAGACTAATGTCAGCCCCGACCCACACCGTCACCAACATTTACACTTTGCCCTTAAATCTTCCATGAAAAACACTGCGGAACATAATCCGTTGCACCTCCGAGACTACATACGATGGTGAATTACAAGAAAATTATTGATATGGCTATCGTTGATTTAAGGTTGCTACTAGAAGAAACATACCAGCAACTCGTCATGCACTCAGATCTCCCGCCACTTTAAAGGATATTGTTTCAAATTCTGGAACGATGTGAACAACAAACGGAATTCCGCCAAGTGAATGAAATTCTACAAGAAATTAACACTGAAGGGCCCTACAGATTTTCTTTCCTACATGAGTTTTTGTTTTCTGTGTCATTTCACTTGTAAATATATTATCCCCTATGTTTCGGGAAAATACACACACTAAGCATTTTCGTCCACAATCCACATAAACAAACTTTTCGAAAAGTGAAACTAGACTAGTTCAACTGTTGGTGCGTGCCGCACGCTTACCCTTTTTAGACACCTTTTAGACAGGGTCCCAGTCATTTGCTGTGGCTCGGTTGCATGTGCAATGCGGAGTGGATTGTGACCAACTTGCTTTTTCGGAACATGACACGTGCTGGAAATTATTGTCATTGGCAAGCGTTTTAAATAACGAAACTACTCCACAGATATGACGATAACTATTTCTGTTAAGCTGGATTTTACATCGCAGGAGCAGTCAATCTTTGTGCGTGGCCATTTTGATAGAGAGCTGTGGCCATTTTGACTAGAATCAGTGTGGCCATTTTTGTGATGCCATTTTAACCTGTTCCCTCAGTCCAATATGTTCTGTTTAATGTAAAATTACCTTCTTCATGTTTCCCCGATAAGTATTCGGGATGAATGGGTAGCCAAATGGTTAAAAGTACGCTGATGCAAAGCAATTAATACAAGCTCCTGAAAGGACATTTGTATATGCCAAAGTAAATTAATAATCTCGTATAATGTCAACCTCAACGAAAATTGAATCAGGTGCTTCTATACATGTTCTAAAATGGCGTACAAACGCCCATAAAGCACGCAAAGGGTTTCGTTTACCTTAGAGTATAAATGACCGCGTTAAAGTTTATATGACTATCGACGTTTAGGGTGATTCTTCAAAGGCATTTAGAAGTTGGCGTAGCAATACAGGACAAATTTTATGGATAGCAGTTAACTTCTTGAGTTTATTTTCACGACGTTTCGGGGCTTATCCTAGCCCCCTCATCAGGTTGAGCTGAACTGAACAGTAAGGCTAACTGTTAACTCTCAGCACAGTAAGGCTAACTGTTAACTCTCAGCAGAGTTAACAGTTAGCCTTACTGTTCAGTTCAGCTCAACCTGAAGAGGGGACTGGGATAAGCCCCGAAACGTCGTGAAAATAAACTCAAGAAGTTGCTATCCATAAAATTTGTCCTGTATAACGTTTAGGGTGTTCCCACACTTTTGTTTGTAGTATATATGCCCTTTTTTCTCTGTGTATCTCATCACGATTAATAAAATACCATGTATAGTTACATTCCTCAATGTCATGGCGAAACTTTGAAGATTTCAGCATATTAACCTGCATGTTATGTTTGTCAGCGACACTCCTCAAGAACCAGCGACTGGAATTTCTTCATATTTGACACCAAGCTTCGTCAAAGGAAGGTGCAAAGCCCAGTCGATTTAATCTTCAAGGTCACGGAGACACTTTGAAGATTTCAGCATGTTAAATTGCATGTTAACGAGGTGCTTGAACGCTACATGTTTATGCATAAGAAAATGTACGATGAGCATATGTTACAAAGGTTAGATTTGTGTGAAATATATGCCCAAAGTTAGGAAATATCTACAAACATTGTAAATCCGACCATAACGTGTATTTTCTACTATATTTTCTTTTATTTCAATGGTGTACTGTCCGGCTTTGGATCCTGTGGAATTTTGTGTACATGTATATAATTTGTATGAAATATGACCGAGCGTGGCATTTTATTCATTATCCACGTCACGTCTTAATGCAACAAATTGTCAAAATGGCGTATTTTTGTTATCTTTATTGTTTCAAAGCGAAACCGGTTTCATAAAGAGGTTGCGGAAGAATTGTGTACCGTAGAACATTTTTTTGCATGACGTCATGCAAAAACGCCATCGCCTCGTACAGCCTTCTACTGTAAACTACTACTTATTGCTTCACTCGTCTATGTGTTTGTTATGAATGAATGCTAATATATATAATGCACAACTTTCAATCATTCACCACATGCAACTAACACCTATCAGGCTTATAACCAATAAACAGAGAACCAACAAAGCGTACAGGCAAAGGAACCTTCTTTAAAAAAATAGATCAAACCAGGGATAATCTGCAACCGGGATAAGTTACTCGCTCGCTTACTTTACCATTTGTACTAATCAACATGTGCATCGTCATGCTCCAATGCACACAGTGACTTGGCTCGTTGCCAGCGCAACTTCAGCTGTGTTTAATAGAACTTCAGCCAGTTTATTGTATCAGTTGGATTTTTACAATGAATGAATGAATGAATGAATGAATGATGAATGAATGAATGGATGGATGGATGGATGGATGGATGAATTATAGCAGGGATACTCTACAACAGGGATAGGTCACTCGCTTGCTTTCTTTACCATTTGTACTAATCAACGTGTGCCTCGTCATGCTCCAACGCACACAGTGACTTGGCTCGTTCCCAGCGCATCTTCAGTTGTGTTTAATAGAACTTCAGCCAGTTTATTGTATCAGTCGGAATTTTACAATAAATGAATGCATTATAGTAAAAATTAAGAGCAAGAATTATCTGAATAAATGAAAGAAATAAAGAAAAAGAATAGAAGAAAGAAGTACATATGTAAATGAATGAAAGAATAAATGATACACCGCGGCCTTCCCTCCCAAAACATGTTCAAGAACGCAAAAGTATCGCGAGAACACAACTGTCAACATCAGTTGTCCTTTTAAAAAATCTACTCTGAGACATTTTTGTTTACAGTAATAAGTAAATCATATATCTTATTGCATGTGGGGAATGGAATGGACATTAACAAAATGTTAACTGACACTGTCATACACCCCTCATAAAACAATAAGTGTAAAACTGTCACAAAGCGTTCTAAACACCTTTCTAGTTTTGTCAAATAACATGATCAACAAGAGAGAAGTTATGGAACTATAACCTACACGCATCAATGGCGGATCAGATCAGATCGACGTTATGTCATATTTTTCACACACTTTTTTTTAGGAAATAACAAGGAATACTCAAACAACGGCGTATAGCAATTCAATGGCGGATCAGATCAGCGATATGTTATATTTTTCACACGCCTCAATAACACCCTAACATTTTGTTTTCGATTTTAAAACCATCACTATTATTTGCAAACACATTTCACCTGATAGTATATTCTCCTGGTATGAATTGAAGGTATATGTGAAAGATGTTTTTTAGGAAATATCTAGGAATACTAAAACAACGGCGTATAGCATTTCAATGGCGGATCAGAACAGATCAGCGATATGTCATATAGTTCACGTACCTCAATTACACCCTAACAATTTTTAAAGTCATAAAACTATCACTATTACTTGCAAATACCTTTCAACAAAAGGTATGTTTCCCTTCTAAAAATTAAACGAATGTGTGAAAGAAGTTTTTATAGGCACAATTTAGTCTATCTTCGCTATGAATCGAGAATGGAAGCCAGTGAGCTATAACATACCGACGTGAAACGTAACTACAAATCTACTGTCCTAATAACACTAATACCAATTATTTGACTTAAACTGAAGTGACAAAATAGTTAACTTATCTTCTACATGTAAGATTTCAGTTGTTACAACACAGCGAATTTAATCCGTTGTTAAACATACTAACGACAAACTATACGATGACAGTGCTGAAACAGTAAACATTATGAATGATTTCTTTGCAGATCAGGCAAGAGTAGATGCTCCAAATAGGGATATTCCCGAAATTCACTCAGCGGTAGATAATCCATTATGTGACCTAACACTTAGTTCGCAAGAAATCTACGATATTCTCTTCTCTGTTGACACCACTAAAGCAACAGGCCCAGATGGTATCGGCAACAAATTCCTGAAAATGAATGCAAGAGAATTAGCAGTTCCCTTATCTGAAGTTTTTAATATATCATTAAAGAACAAAGTGTTTCCCGATATTTGGAAGGAGGCATTAGTTGTTCCAGAGACCATATAATAGATAGATCTATTATATGGTCTCTGGTTGTTCCTATTCACAAAAAGGCAGTATAAATGAATGCTGTAACTATCGACCAGTCGCACTAACAAGCTGTGTAGCAAAGACTTTTGAACGATGCATTTTCAAACACGTATTCAATCATTTTAGGGATAATGAAATACTTACAAACTTACAATCCGGTTTCGTGCCAGGTGATTCAACAGTAAATCAACTAACGTACCTGTATGACTTTATAGCGAGTGCAGTCGATAGAGGTAAGGAAATTAGGGCTGTATTTTGTGACGTGAGTACGGCTTTTGACAAGGTCTGGCATAAAGGTATTATACACAAGCTAAGACGTTATGGTATCGGGGGTAATTTGTTGAAATGGTTTGAGAGTTATCTAGACAACAGAGTTCAAAGAGTTGTTATAAATGGTTATACGTCTGACCAAAGATCACTCTTAGCCGGCGTTCCCACAAGGCTCTGTCCTAGGACCCCTGCTGTTTATAGTTTATGTCAACGACATTGTTGAAGGAATTAACAGCAATATCCGTCTCTTCGCAGATGACACATCACTTTATGCTATAATAGACGATCCTGCCGAAACTGCTCTGTGTCTTAGTAATGATCTTCGTAAAATTTCTGATTGGGCCGACAAATGGCAAGTTACATTTAATCCCAATAAAACAGATTCTATACAATTATCTCGTAAAGTGCGGCCAAGCCCAAAACTAAATTTAACAATGAAGGGTTATAACATTAATGGTGTTAATAGCCATAAACATTTGGGACTTACTTTACAGCATGACTGCTCCTGGACAGACCATGTTAACTGCATCGCTAAAAAGGTCGCACCCATGGTAAACTGTCTTAGAGGTTTTAAATATCGTCTTTCGCGGAAACTTTGCAAACAATGTAGATACAATGTATTTTGCCTATTTTCGACTACTGTTGTCACATCTGGGACAACTGTACCAAACAGCAAGCATTAACACTTGAAAAACTTAATCTTGATGCACTCAGAACTATTTGCGGTGCTGTTCGCGGTACGAGTCATAAGAAAATTTATGATGAGACAAATTTCCAACCACTATGTACTCGTAGACACATCCAAAAACTAACATTTTTCTATAAGATGGTTAATAATTTCACTCCAAAATATTTCAGCAATCTCGTCCCTCCTAAGGTATCTGACACAGCAAACTACAGTTTTCGAGATCGTTTGAAACTCCAAACTATCGATAGCAAAAGTGCAATTTATGCTAAGTCATTTCTCCCAGATACTGTAAGATTGTGGAATTCTTTGTCTACTGATCATAGAGAATCGGCTACTCTGGGTAGTTTTACGAAAAAAATTAGTGTGTCATATAATAATCAAACCTACTTTAATTTAAACTCAGGATCAAGATTCTGTCAGATTATTCATTCGCGACTCAGGCTCGGTTGCAGTGATTTAAACGCACACAAATATGAACGATTTTTATCTTCAAATCCGTCTTGTTCTTGTGGCTACTCTTACGAAGATCCAATTCACTATTTTTTTTCGTGCATAAATTACTCTGACATAAGACACAAAATGCACTTCTATACCAAAGGATATGATATCAAATCAATACTATACGGCCACCCTAGTGGATCTGCTAACGATAATCACGAACTATTAGAATCTATCCATTCTTTCATTGTACTCTCAGGCAGATTTGTGTTGTAATAGTAAAGTGAAACTGCACTTCCGACATTAACGATCTTAATGTTATAAGTGGCTATGTTATCACGTTTTGATTGTTACATTCACAGAAAGCTATTGTTTATTGTTTGATATTTGCATGCTTTTCGCCTCACGACTGCTTTATATAAGTTACTTGTATCCTGGAGCGGTATTAACATAAGCAATATATTGCTTGTTTACCAATCCAAATCCCCTTCTTGGAAATAAATATGTTTAAACCAAACCACATACTAGTAACTCGGGATCAATCTTACAAACTACGCTGACGCCATATTGACTACACTGGCTGGTTACGTAACGACCCGAGACATACGTTCAGAGGCTTTCCGGGGAGTTTCTTCTCCCTCTCTATATAGTCTCCCTGATCAAACTATCGCAGTCAAGTATCTTCAGTGCTACTGTTAATGCTGGTCACGTATCCGAGTATTTCCATCTTGGCAGAGGCTGCAGGCAAGTGCATCCTTTCTCGCCATGTTTGTTTCTCGTATGTGCTGAATTACTTTCAAATGCAATTTAAAAAGTTAAAAACATAAACGGTAGCGACAAAAATGGTGTAACGTATATAATATCCCAGTATGCGGACGACGCAAATTTTACTCTTGATGGAACATGGTATCTATAACGAAATCAATTGCTGTATGTTCAGGATTAAAAATAAATTGTGCTAAAACTAGAGCAATATGGATAGGATAAAACAAAAACAAAACATAGCAATGAATAACTCTATCATTTTTTATTCCAATCTAAGTGCGATGAACTTTGCTATACCATTTGAAAAAGCAAGAAAATATAGTTCCTCATGTTCAAAGAGATGACTCACTCTCCGTGGCAAAATAAGTATGTTTAAGTCACAAATATTACCACTATTCACACATTTCTTCTGCTCCCTTCCAAGTCCAGACAAAGAATCCCTCAAAAGACTAAACTCTTTGTTCTATCAATTTGTATGGTCTGGTAAGGGAATAAAATAAAGAGAAGAATGATTATAAAGGAATACGACAACGGTGGACAGAAAAGGGTTAACGTGGAAATGTTCGATAAATATATGAAAATAATTTGGATCAAACGCCTATTATCATTGGTAGGCCCATATCAGTCTTTAGTGAATGAAATTCTTCGTCCATATGGAAACACAGCAATCCTCAACTTCCAGAAAAACTACAACGTATAAGTAAAGTAATGAGACATACTTTTTGGCAGGATGTCTTTTACAGCCATATAGAAAATGACAAATTAACAACCACCAATGAATTCGTAAAGCTTCCCATTTTAAACTTTTTATAACAGCATGACCATAAAGAATTCCTTAAATGGCATGACAGGGGCCTAAAAATATCTATTACCTTTACACATATACAGGAGTCCTAACTGATTTCAACACGCTCAAAGAAAAATATAACCTCTCTGGAACGTTGTAAATTACTAAAAGCTCTTCCAAAGGAATCTACAAACAAGTTGAAAAGTGGCGTTACATATACAGTTGACAAAGAAAGACATGTTGAAACGACTAGTTCATCTATCAAACATTATGTGATAATGATAGAGCCACATTAGACAAAATTGCAAATAAATGGGAATCCAAACTAGATATGCCAATCTCAAAAGATTTACGTCAAAATGTTTTTCCATTATCAACAACTACTGCGTTGATCATAAGACAAGAAATTTTCAATACAAAATTCTTCATCGCATTTTAACAACACAAACCTTTCTTTATAATATAGGAACGTCAGACAACAGTCACTGTTTGTTTTCGTACTGTGGAACCAGAAACACTTGAACATGTCTTCTATGATTGCAGGAAAACTCAAAATCTGATAAGACAGTTTCGAATATGGTTTGAAGAAACAACCAAGACGAAATTAAAAAGATCAAAATCAATTATCTTACTTAGAAAAAAAATTGAAGAGATAAATTTTCATTTTCAAAGTTTGGTAAAAAGCACCAAGCAAATGTATGACATTGAAAGATATATTTACGGACCTGCCAATAGCATACTAAAAACAAATGGTAAATATTGATGCCGACACTTACAAGGTAAACAAGCAGCCACCAGTACGTGATGAGCTGTCGTATGGAGAAGGCATAGTCCTTCATGCGGCCAGGACAGTGATACCCAGCACAATGAGGAGGGAAATGCTCTCCACAGTACACGCCGGACACATGCATGGGCATGGAGAAAACCAAGCGCCGTGGATTAGATATTTTATACTGGCCTGGAATGTGCCCCCACATGAACGACCTAGTCTGAGCCTGTGGAATCTGTCAACAAAACCAAATGTCACATGCTAAACAAACACTCAAATCTTATGAAATACCATCAAAGCCCTGGTAGATGATAGGCACAGATCTATTCCAACTAGAAGACTTGCACTACATCATAGCAGTGGATTACTAGAACAGAATCTTTGAAGTCATACGTCTCCGAGACAAAAGATCGTATTCAGTGATCCAGAAACTAAAGAGTTTCTTTGCCCGTCATGGTATCCAGGAGGTAGTCAAATCAGAAAACGGCCCCAGAAGAGCTTTGACAAATTCAAGAATTTCTCTAAAGCCTGGAACTTTAACCACGTAACCAGCAGGCCAGGTTATCCAACAACCACTGGCCTGGCAGAGGTAAACAGTCCAAACTGCTAAACGACTATTCACTAAGTCTAAACAAGATAAACAAGACCCATACCTAGCACTGCTGGAATATAGGGACAGCCCAATTAACAACATAGCATCAGCAGCACAAATGAGCACGAGTCGCCGCCTCAGATCTACTCTACCATCAACCGACAAGCAGCTACAGTCCAAGACCATCAATTGCCCGGGTGCTCAGGAGAAACTACTCAACAAACAGCGGGAACAAAAACTCTTCTATGATCAGTAGGCACAAGCTCTCGTACCTCTTACAAGACATGATATTGTTCGCATGCAAACACCATCAGACAAGTGGCAACCAGCCAGTATAGTTCAAAAGATGGACACCCAAGTTCATATCTCGTCCAAACACAAGATGACAAGGCCTGTAGCTGAAACCGCAGACACCTCTCCAATCCCACCAAGAGTTGTATGTTCACAGAAGAGGGTGAGGCCAATCACCCCATACAGTCAGATCAACTACAGCTGCAACAACAACGATCACCAGCGCCAACATAACAACGCCTGTTCTAACACAGCTGACTCGGTTGATGCTTCTGTAGCGGCCACAAAATTTCCGAATCCCGTGCTGGGATTCGAACGACGGACCTTCTGATCCGAAGTCGGACGCCTTGTCCACATGACCAAAGAGGTTAACCCCGTCAGCAAGCTGACAAGGTAAGGATGTCATCTTTGGGATGACTCCACGCCCTGCTACACTTCACACAATGAAAGGTAGCCCACGTCGTTTACTGTAAGTGGCAGGCCAGTTTTCAAGCCATCAAGATACGATGACTGAAAGACCCTAAAGGTTCAGTCATAATGTGTATTAACGAACGGTAAAAATGTTAATGTCGTAACTGCACAGTGATGCAGCATTATTAGGTTATGTACTCTGTTAAAGTACAAAAAAAAAGTTTGTGTTAAATTAAAAGACAATTCAAGATCAACATGACTCCTGAGTGCCAAAGAATGTTATTTCCTTCAATTACTAACATGATGATATGATACCAAGATGTGTTATATACTGAACTACAAAAGAAAGGTCGCACTTTTCAAAGTCATCTTACTCACACCTGATGTGGAATTTGATATGTTGACTCACAGTTTATGCTATTGTAACATTACAAATATGGCATTGACCATTCATAACACATCATTTTAAAGAAATGAGATTTATGAGTAGGATTCAAACTCATACCCTTTCCGTGAACATGGTAATGCTCTCGAACGCAACTTTCTGAAAAGCATGATGCACGTGCAAATCCCTGGTCTAGTGGGTATAAAAAGGACCCCAAACCTTCATCCTGTCATTCGATTCCTGATCACTGTCAACATGCCACGTTTGACTCGAAATCAGAGGGAACAAGCCATCGGACGTCTTCACGCTGGTCAACGTCCACGTGTCATTGCCAACGACTTCAACTGTAGTGTTCGGACAGTTGAGAGACTGCGGGAGCGGTACAATGCAACCAACAGCACTAACGATCGTCAGCGCAGTGGCCGTCCCAGGGTAACAACAGCACGTCAAGATCGCCATCTTTATCGGGAGCACTTGCAGGACCGCTTCCGCACAGCGACAGAATCGGCTCGAGCGACTGTTGGAACCCACAACAGACCCATTTCTGCAGCAACAGTTCGTCGTCGGCTGAGAACTTTCAACCTGGCCTGTTGATGTCCTGCTCAGGGTCCTGTCCTGACAGTTCGACATCGTCGGGAACGTCGTCTGTGGACCCAACAACATCGGAACTGGCGCTATCAGCAGTGGAGGACTGTCATCTTTTCAGACGAGAGTCGTTACTGCATATCCGTGGCAGATGGCAGAGCTAGAGTTTGGAGAAGGAGGGGTGAACGGTACATTGATGCATGTCTTATGGAGAGGGATTCGTGGGGAGGACCAAGCATCATGGCTTGGGGTGGCATTGGACTGAACCACAAACTTGGACCCCGGGTCTTCCAGAATATTGGTCCAGGTCGAGGAAATGGAGTGACTGCTGTCCGTTACATCCATCAAGTGTTAAGACCGCACGTTGTGCCACATTTCGCCCGTCATCCAAACCACGTGTTTCAACAGGATAATGCACGTGCTCACACAGCCAGGATAACGAGGGACTTCTTCCAACAGCACAACATCCGCACATTGCCCTGGCCTGCTCTAAGTCCAGATCTGAACCCAAATGAGCACCTGTGGGATGAAATTCAGAGAAGGATGAATGACCTTCGACCAAGGCCGACAACTGCTGCAGAACTCACGGCAGGTTTTCTTAGAGTGTGGAATGCTATCCCCATGGCCTTGATCAACCACTTGATACACTCCATGTATAGGCGTTGCATGGCAGTTATCAACGCAAATGGTGGCCACACACGCTACTGACTTCAACCCTGAATGTCAAGGACATGACCTCATCATGTGGCACCATGTGTTGTCAGACTTGTTTCTGGAGTACTTGTTAATCAACAGGACAAAACAGTTCCTTCAATTTCAACTTTAAATAAGAAATATGTTTCCACATAAATGAAACAGTTTGCAATACATACATGTACGACGTTTCTTTTGTTGTTCAGTGTATATTTCCCACCAAAAGAAGAGGGGTGGAATGAGCTTAATGCGTGCTACTTTATAAGGTCACATAAGGACCATGATAGAGAGCCTCGTTCTCACAGAGAAACATGTCGCCTTCGTAACGCTACATGTACGTGATCTTGAAAGAATGTAGTTTAGGGAATAATTCATCACAAGTTTTACACCTTGATATCAAATAATACAACACAAAAAAATGTTATGGGTATTATATGATACCGGGTAGTAATAATAATAATAATAATAAACAAAGTCAAAGCCACCAATACCTTTGCTGTGCCAGTCCTCTCCTATTCCTTTGGAGTAGTTGATTGGACAAAACAAGACATCCAGAATCTTGACCGCCTGACCAGAAGGATCATGTCTGACAACAGAGCACACCACCCTCGTTCCTCTCTTAATCGTTTATATATGCCAATCAATTCAGGAGGACGGGGTTTGATTAATGTGGAAGCTCTTCATGACAGAATTTTATTGTGTACTTTTGCACATATTTATTTGTCAGATGATCCTCTGGTGATGCAAGTCAAGATTCATGATGAAAGCAAGGAATTCCACAGCTACTTTAAGCGTGCCAAGGTTGTTGGACACAATTTGAAATTTGAAGTTGATTTTGTTGATGGCGATGTACTGCTGGACGGTACAGTGATGGGAGTAAACCAGGTGAAGTCTTTCACCAAGTCTGCCCAGAGTCGGTCCTTTGTGGAGAAGCTGTCTGAGAAGCCACTGCATCGTGTGTATATGCAGTGTGTGGAACAGAACAGCAATCCAACCGACTCCATCGCCTGGATGAAGTCGGCTGGTCTCAAATGTGAAACTGAGGGCTTCCTTTTTGCTGCTCAGGACCAGTCACTTCCCACTCGCAATCGCCAGAATGTGATTCTTAAAGAAAACATCAATATGAAATGTCGTCTTTGCAATCAATTTACAGAGACTGTCCAACACCTTGTCAGTGGATGCCCTTCCTTGGCACAAACAGCATATCTTAAAAGACATGATGGCATGGCTCGCTGCTTTTATTATCGTCTCCGCCATGCCTGTGGCTTTGACTCCGAGGTCCATCCATGGTATGACCCTGAGCATGTCCAGGGCGTCCAGGAAAATGATGCTTTTAAACTTCTCTGGAATAGGCCAATATACAGCCTGAGACGAAGTCCAGCCAACAAACCTGATCTTGTCCTTTTTGATAAAACCAATGAAATTATTTATATCATTGAATTTTCTGTCCATTTTGACAGCAATGTGATTGGCAAGATTCAGGAAAAGCATGATAAATATGCGGACCTCGCCTTTGAAATGTCTCGCTTGCATCCCAAGTACACTGTCGTCAGGCTCCCCATTGTTCTCGGTGCCCTTGGTTTGGTACCTCCTGATCTCTTGGCGCAGATGAGGAGAGTGCCCGGGTTCTCCACCGGGAGCACAGCCCTTCTGACAATCTGGGTAATGCAGAAGGCTGCAGTGTTGGGGAGCCTTCATATTCTCCGGAAAGTTCTTGGTGGGTTCGACTAGGCAGTGTTTCCTGGGAGAAGTCCCATTCACTGTCTGGGCTGCGTGTAGAGGGGGCGAGGGCCCTGAGCTGATGATGAGCTTGACCAGCCTGACTGTGCCAGGATCACCCGAACCCTCTCTGCTGCATTTTCATTCTAATCTGTAAAAAAAAAAAAAAAAAAAAAAATAATAATAATAATAATAGTCTTGACCGCCTGACCAGAAGGATCATGTCTGACAACAGAGCACACCACCCTCGTTCCTCTCTTAATCGTTTATATATGCCAATCAATTCAGGAGGTCGGGGTTTGATTAATGTGGAAGCTCTTCATGACAGAATTTTATTGTGTACTTTTGCACATATTTATTTGTCAGATGATCCTCTGGTGATGCACGTCAAGATTCATGATGAAAGCAAGGAATTCCACAGCTACTTTAAGCGTGCCAAGGTTGTTGGACACAATTTGAAATTTGAAGTTGATTTTGTTGATGGCGATGTACTGCTGGACGGTACAGTGATGGGAGTAAACCAGGTGAAGTCTTTCACCAAGTCTGCCCAGAGTCGGTCCTTTGTGGAGAAGCTGTCTGAGAAGCCATTGCATCGTGTGTATATGCAGTGTGTGGAACAGAACAGCAATCCAACCGACTCCTTCGCCTGGATGAAGTCGGCTGGTCTTAAATGTGAAACTGAGGGCTTCCTTTTTGCTGCTCAGGACCAGTCACTTCCCACTCGCAATCGCCAGAATGTGATTCTTAAAGAAAACATCAATATGAAATGTCGTCTTTGCAATCACTTTACAGAGACTGTCCAACACCTTGTCAGTGGATGCCCTTCCTTGGCACAAACAGCATATCTTAAAAGACATGATGGCATGGCTCGCTGCTTTTATTATCGTCTCCGCCATGCCTGTGGCTTTGACTCTGAGGTCCATCCATGGTATGACCCTGAGCATGTCCAGGGCGTCCTGGAAAATGATGCTTTCAAACTTCTCTGAAATAAGCCAATATACAGCCTGAGACGAAGTCCAGCCAACAAACCTGATCTTGTCCTTTTTGATAAAACCAATGAAATTATTTATATCATTGAATTTTCTGTCCATTTTGACAGCAATATGATTCTCAAGATTCAGGAAAAGCATGATAAATATGCGGACCTCGCCTTTGAAATGTCTCGATTGCATTCCAAGTACACTGTCGTCAGGCTCCCCATTGTTCTCGGTGCCCTTGGTTTGGTACCTCCTGATCTGTTAGCGCAGATGAGGAGAGTGCCCGGGTTCTCCACCGGGAGCACAGCCCTTCTGACAATCTGGGTAATGCAGAAGGCTGCAGTGTTGGGGAGCCTTCATATTCTCTGAAAAGTTCTTGGTGGGTTCGACTAGGCAGTGTTTCCTGGGAGAAGTCCCATTCGCTGTCTGGGCTGCGTGTAGAGGGGGTGAGGGCCTTGAGCTGATGATGAGCTTGACCAGCCTGACTGTGCCAGGATCACCCAAACCCTCTCTGCTGCATTTCAATCTTACTCTGTAAAATAATAATAATAATAATAGCAAAATGCTCAAGTGGCAGCAGACCCAAAACTTCTTATGGACGTCCGCGTCAACCTCTTTCCTCTTCCTGGTGGAAACTCTTCCGAGAAAGAGCCAATTGGCCCCGAAATTTTGGACCCTCACTCTTCCTCTTCTTCAGTTGCAGACCTTACCGAAAATCCTGTTTATATTTTGTTTACATCTATTTATGAGGAAATTTGTGATTTACCTTTAGAGAAACGGGGGCCAATTAAAGAACTAAACGTGTCTTTTCCCAAAAATGAAATTGATTTACTAAATGAAATTATCTCTGTAAAACTTTCTGCGGACTGTTCATTACATGAAATAAATTCCTTCGTCTATGCTGCCGCGCGAACTTTGGAGGAACTTCACACAGTTTCCAAAGAAAAATCTTCTACTACTAAGAACAACAAACCAAGGAAAAACCGGTTTCAAGTGAAATTAACAGAAACTAGAAAATATATTTCCTGGATAGAGCTGTGCCTGAAATTGCGATCATCAGGGAATCCCATGTCTAAACGACAAAAGGCAATTTGGAGAAAATTAAAATTACAATACAAGACAACAAAAGAAAAGGTACTTCTCCAAATTGTCGATTCCCTTCAGGCAAAAATAAAAGTTTGGACAGAAAGAAAGAAAAAATGGGAAAAGAGAAACAAATTTATCAAGCAAAATAAAATGTTTAAGAATAATAAAAAACAATTCTATAGGCAACTTAAAACAAGTGGTGATGGTGGGCATGATAAACGGCCTCCCATGGCTGCCAATGAAAGGTTCTGGAAACAGTTGTGGTCTGTACCCGGCAGCTGTAACCTGGAGGCACCATGGGTAAGTGATTATGACCATGCAATGCATGAGAAAGTAACTAAGTCGTTTGTGTGTTACATCTCACCAGATTGCCTTAAAAGTGTCATTAAAAAGTCCAAATCTAATACAGCTCCAGGGCCTGATGGCATTCGAAACCGGTATTGGAAACTGTTTCCCTGTGTCCAAGCACCACTCCTTCACTGTTTCAATTCTCTTGTGGATACAGGTGATGTTCCTCCATGGTTCTGCAAAGGTCGCACAATACTCCTTCCCAAAAAAGGAGACTTGACTGATCCCAAAAACTTCCGCCCTATCACATGTCTAAATACTCAATATAAATTATTCACAGGGTGTTTGACAAACCTCGTGTCATGTTACTGCTCTTCCAATGAGATAATTTACAGGGAGCAGAAGGGGGCGAGAAAGGGATGTTGGGGGTGCAAGGATCAACTTCTTGTACAGAAAATGATTTTGGAAGAGGCTAAAACATACCACCGCAACCTCTCCATGTGCTGGATAGACTACAAAAAGGCATACGACTCTGTCCCTCACGAATGGATTCTGAAGTCTCTTCAGTGTATTGACCTCCCTGAGCGACTACTTGATTTACTCAAGTCTTTAATGAGTTGCTGGTCGACTCAACTTGAGATGTACTCACAAGGGCAGGTGCAGACTTCGGAATCTATTCCAATTAGAAGGGGAATTTTCCAGGGGGACTCCTTCAGTCCATTGCTTTTTTGTCTGTCTCTGAATCCTTTGAGTTTTCTGCTCAATAGGGAGGAGGGCTATCATCCCGGACCTCCTCAGCACAGATCCCCAACACCTCTTACTCATCTCCTCTACATGGATGACATCGAGCTCCTTGCCAAGGGAGAGACCAATTTGAAAGAACAGGTTCTCCTTGTCGAGTCCGTCTCTAATGATATAGGCATGACGTTTGGACTCGACAAATGTAATACTCTTCATTTGAAACGTGGCAAGGTAACTAATGATGGATCGGTCAAGTTACAAGGGGGAGGAGTTATTGAGCATCTTGTGGAAGATCAGGCCTACACCTATCTTGGAATGCAAGTTCGAGACAAGCTCCAGAATGCCCTGATTCAAGATAAACTTCGGGCCGAGTATAAATCTCGTTTAAAGAAAATATGGAGTTCAGAGCTAAATGCTCGAAACAAAGTCAAAGCCACCAATACTTTTGCTGTGCCAGTCCTCTCCTATTCCTTTGGAGTAGTTGATTGGACAAAACAAGACATCCAGAGTCTTGACCGCCTGACCAGAAGGATCATGTCTGATAACAGAGCACACCACCCTCGTTCCTCTCTTAATCGTTTATATATGCCAATCAATTCAGGAGGACGGGGTTTGATTAATGTGGAAGCTCTTCATGACAGAATTTTATTGTGTACTTTTGCACATATTTATTTGTCAGATGATCCTCTGGTGATGCACGTCAAGATTCATGATGAAAGCAAGGAATTCCACAGCTACTTTAAGCGTGCCAAGGTTGTTGGAGACAATTTGAAATTTGACGTTGATTTTGTTGATGGCGATGTACTGCTGGACGGTACAGTGATGGGAGTAAACCAGGTGAAGTCTTTCACCAAGTCTGCCCAGAGTCGGTCCTTTGTGGAGAAGCTGTCTGAGAAGCCATTGCATCGTGTTTACATGCAGTGTGTGGAACAGAACAGCAATCCAACCGACTCCTTCGCCTGGATGAAGTCGGCTGGTCTCAAATGTGAAACTGAGGGCTTCCTTTTTGCTGCTCAGGACCAGTCACTTCCCACTCGCAATCGCCAGAATGTGATTCATAAAGAAAATATCAATATGAAATGTCGTCTTTGCAATCAATTTACAGAGACTGTCCAACACCTTGTCAGTGGATGCCCTTCCTTGGCACAAACTGCATATCTCAAAAGACATGATGGCATGGCTCGCTGCTTTTATTATCGTCTCCGCCATGCCTGTGGCTTTGACTCCGAGGTCCATCCATGGTATGACCCTGAACATGTCCAGGGCGTCCTGGAAAATGATGCTTTTAAACTTCTCTGGAATAGGCCAATATACAGCCTGAGACGAATTCCAGCCAACAAACCTGATCTTGTCCTTTTTGATAAAGCCAATGAAATTATTTATATCATTGAATTTTCTGTCCCTTTTGACAGCAATGTGATTGGCAAGATTCAGGAAAAGCATGATAAATATGCGGACCTTGCCTTTGAAATGTCTCGCTTGCATCCCAAGTACACTGTCGTCAGGCTCCCCATTGTTCTCGGTGCCCTTGGTTTGGTACCTCCTGATCTCTTGGCGCAGATGAGGAGAGTGCCCGGGTTCTCCACCGGGAGCACAGCCCTTCTGACAATCTGGGTAATGCAGAAGGCTGCAGTGTTGGGGAGCCTTCATATTCTCTGGAAAGTTCTTGGTGGGTTCGACTAGGCAGTGTTTCCTGGGAGAAGTCCCATTCACTGTCTGGGCTGCGTGTAGAGGGGGCGAGGGCCCTGAGCTGATGATGAGCTTGACCAGCCTGACTGTGCCAGGATCACCCGAACCCTCTCTGCTGCATTTTCATTCTAATCTGTAAAAAATAATAATAATAATAATAATAATAATGTATGGCCATTTTGACTTTTTGGTAATGCATTAGTCTTTTAGTCCATTTTGACTAGGGGTTTATAACCATTTTAAAATTGTTGTTGCCATTTTTGTCATGCCATTTATCTCTTTTGCGAGGCCAATACCTCATATGTACATGTTGCAAACAAAAATATATTCACACTGGAGAACAATTTTCATGTATCTTTTGAGGTCAAATTCAATTCACACAACATGTTTTATCCATGTTTCGTATCTGTCGCGTGTTACAATATTTACTGAACACCGCTTCATCGGCAGACAACTCTGATCAACCTGGACGATTGTTGTGAATCCGTCAGTTATATGATAATACCTGACCAAAGGCAAGTACTCTGACGAACAATTAATTATTTTGAATAAGTTAGATTGTGGATAGTCGTTTTGTAGATACTATGCGTCATGTCATTCACGCTGAACTACACTACTTAACCCCCTGGATGCCACAGGGACATTATACAGTGGGTAATGGTATTGGGGATCACGGCTATTCAGGATCACTGTCACGTACATTAACCCTTAGAAACTGCAAATCTCTTCACTCAATCTCTAATTTTAAAGCCGAGACAGTGCTCTTTAAGGTGATATATTTCGTTTTACCTGATCTGAACCAGAAGTTTACTTGCGCGCTCTGTAACGAGGCTACCAATCATCGCGTAGATTTGTCGTTGGCACGTCAGGAAGAGCTAACTCATTCGGAAGGGCCCGTCTCAAATAAGAGTAGAATCTAGTTGCATCATGTTAACAATCCATTGCATGCATATTTTCATCACCTGTAAAAAGCAACATCTTCCATATCTTTGAAGAAATGAGCAATTTATTAAACCACATGTTTAAGTCAGTTCCCGATCACCAGAAAGTAGGGATCACCTCCAAACTGTCAACCGCCGAAAAATGTTAATTACTGTTGAAATAAAGTAATTAGTTTCACGATGTTACTTCGGTTCCCGTTATTTAAAATATATTCTCACTCAAGGGTGGGTCTTAGATGTTCTTTGCACAAAGCAGATACGTAAAACGTTTTTGTCTTCATTTCACCCAAACGTAATTTGTGGCAGGGAGCCTATATAGAGGGGGAGAAGAAACTCCTCGAAAAGCCGCTGAACGTATGTCTCGGGTCGTTATGTAACCAGTGTAGCAAATATTGTGGCAGCGTAGTATTTAAGATTGAGCCCGGTTTATTTTCAACAGCTGATTAAGTTCGCTGAATGTTGTAACAACTGAAATCCTACATGTAGAAGATAGATTAACTATTTTGTCTCTCCAGTTTGAGTCAAATAATTGGTATTTGTGTCCGTATTGGGACAGTAGATTTGTAGTTACGTTTCATGATGGTATGTTATAGCTCACTGGCTTCTATTCTCGATTTACAGCGAAGATAGACTAAATTGTGCTTATAAAAACTTCTTTCACACATTCGTTTAATTTTTAGGACGAAAGCGTACCTTTAGTTGAAAGGTATATATTTGCAAGTAATAGTGACAGTTTTATGACTTAAAAAATTGTTAGGGTGTTATTGAGGTGTGTGACAAATATGACATTTCGCTACTGAAATGCTATACGCCGTTGTTTTAGTATTCCTAGTTACTTCCTCAAAAACATCTTTCACATACACCTTTAATTCACATGAGGGGAATATACTATCGTGTGAAATGTGTTTGCAAGTAATAGTGATAGTTTCATAATCTAAAAAAGAATGTTAGGGTGTATTTGAGGTGTGTGAAAAATGTGACATGTCCCTGATCTGTTCTGATCCGCCATTGAAATGCTGTACGCCGTTGTTTGAGTGTTTCTAGTTATTACTTCAAAAACATCTTTCACATACACCTTTAATTCATATGAGGGGAGTATACTATCAGGTGAAAGGTGTTTGCAAGTACTAGTGATAGTTTCATAATCTAAAAAAGAATGTTAGGGTGTATATGAGGTGTGTGACAAATATGACATATCGCCGATCTGATCTGATTCGCTATTGATGCGTGTAGGTTATAGTTCCATAACTTCTTTCTTTCTTGTTGATCTTATTATTTGACAAAACTGGAAAGGTGTTTTAGAACGCTTTATGAGAGTTTTACACTTTATTTTTGAGGGCAGTGTGACAGTGTCAGTTAACAGTTTGTTACTGTCCATTCCATTCCCCACATGCAATAAGATATCTGAATTAATTATTAATGTAAACAAAAATGTCTCAAAGTAGATTTTTCAAAAAGACAGCTGATGTTAACACATGTTCTCGCGATACTTTTGCGTTCTTGAACATGTTTTGGGAGGGAAGGTCGCAGTGTATCATTTATTCTTTCATTCACTGACATATGTATATCTTTCTTTTATTTTTTTTTTTATTTCATTCATTCATTCATTCACATAATTCTTTTTCTTAATTCTTACTATAATTCAGTCATTGTAAAATTCCGACTGATGCAATAAACTGGCTGAAGTTCTATTAAACCAGGGATAATCTACAACGTATATACTCTATATAGTCTCCCTGGTTAAACACAACTGAGCCAAGTCACTGTGTGCGTTGGAGCATGACGAGGCACACATTAAGTAGTACAAATGGTAAAGAAAGCAAGAGAGTGACCTGTTTCTGTTGTAGAGTATCCCTCTTTGCGGTAAGGAACAGTCTGTTACTATTTTGGGATTGGAGGGACTTTCAAAATATTCAGGTTACTGACACAGATCTCTCCACAAACAAAAATCTGTATATAACACGGTTATTTGACCTGCAGTATATATGCTTTGGGTGTTCTGTTGACATGGTTACCATTAGCCAATATTTCCGCAAGATGACATCTTTGAATATTGCCCAAAACATGGCTGTTTACTCACTGTTGAGATGGTTGTAACGTGCGCCGTGTGCATCACCCGGAAACGAGTGTACACTAAATAGCATTTGGAATCATTCGCGTACGAACCGTTTCGAGATAAAAAGTTCAAGAGGTATGTGCGAATGTCCACTTTCGCGATTGATAAGCTGTGTTCTGATTGGTCAATCTCAAAGGTTACCTGACGCGACCTCCCATAAGGTTTTGTTTGACTCAGTAGTAGAGTGTAACGAAAAGCCCTGATGATAAGTTTACTTAGATTACCTTGGCCTGCTGCACCAACAGAAAAAGGAGGAGGCATAGTCATACCATGTCATTACGTTATTAACCACAGCAACAGAAAGTGAGCTTTTATGACAATCAAAAATGCCCTGTTACTTTTGCCAGAGGTGGAATCAATGGAGTACACATTTTGATAAAACTATCAGTGAAGCAAACTCAACCCTCAGCTTTTTGAGGCGTAACTTATGTCATTGCCCAAGGACACTTAAGGGAAAGAATGCATTATACTGGATACCGGAAGCAGCGTTTCTTGGGATGCGCTAATAGTTGCATCATTAATGCCCCTAGCAATGAGGAAATCTGTTCACACCGCCATATTGGATACTAACGTGTATCAGGGTTTTCAGTTTCTAGGGAGGTGGGAGGGGGAGGGGGAATATGTATTATTCATCAAAAAGTAATCGGTAAGTACTTTCTATTCCAACACAAAGTCATCCAAACTGTCGTTTGTATTTTCATTTATCGGTGTAAGGGGGTATCTGACTGACACAAGTTCTTTAGCATGTGGGTTGTATACTCTCATTATTAAATCCAAGATGGCTACAAACGTATCCACAGATTTGGTCAGATACTTACTTCGAATACAAAACGAGTTCTCTTGTTGTACCTGTTCTGGGCAGGGATCGCTGTTGTATTGGTGTGGGCACCTGTTTCAGGATTTTAGAAATTTATGGAATGATTAACAGTCAGGTGCGTGAAGTCTTCCTCCCGAAGATAAGTGTATGCTTGCCAGCAATCACATATGATGGTCGTTCCAAGCCTGATGTGTTTGATAATGATCCGAATCAGTGTTGCAGAGTCCCCCTTGTCCACATAAGCAAAAAAGCACTGTTTGCTGTCCCTCTCAATTCCCCCTAATACTTACTGTCCGTCTACTCGTTTCCCCCAACTGAACTTCCTTTCTCCAAAATTCTCCCAACCCAACCAATCTCTTCACTGTCCTCGTCCACATACCACACACACTTCCCGACAAAAATGGTAGCAGTGAACAGTAGTGTGACCTGATGAAATGCCCAAATCTTGCTGCACAAAATCCTGTGGGAGCCTCCAAACCCAGCTATAAGTAAGAAGCAAAATTGTGCCAATCTCAAGTATGCTGTTTTCAAACGACAAGTTGTAGCAAAATGAAAACGTTTTCCCACAAGCTTTTTTGTTACATTTTCAGTACTTCCCGTCTGTGCAGTAACTTTTGGCTGTGCACAAATATAACGTCCCAATCTTACCCTTGCCGCACTTTTTCCTGTCCCAATTTCCAATTAATCCCTTTCTTCTCAAATAACAAAACAATTCTTACTTGTCTTATCCCAAAGTCACATTTTAACGCAGCCGCAAAGTCATCGAAGTTGTACAAATCAGGTGGTTACTATGTAGTGAAGTAACATAGTAATGGACCAATCAGAAACCACTTACTTTCCTAAGGTAAACTGTTCTGCTTCCCCGAAGACATAGCGCATGATATTTTCTTTTAATTATAGATCATTTAATGCTTTTAACATATTTTGCTCCTATTTTATTTCGTGGTTTAGGATCCCTATACTGGAAGTAGGTCAAGGAATTCAAATTTGGGGATTATGTTCATCTCAGTTTTATATTTTTTCACCTTTCCTTGGTTGCGCATGTTTTCCAGTATGAGAAACATCATGTGACTTAATTAAATATGGCAGGCAGGTATCTGGTATAATGCATGTGTACCCACTAAAGATTACAGTTTATCAATCTTTGTAAGATCAGTACTGGAATATTGTTCAACTAAGTGAGGTCTCTCTTGTTAAGTCGACATTACATCTTTAAGGACAGTTCAACAACAAGCAGCTATATTTATAACATCAGACTATTCACAAACCAGTAGTGTCACTAGGATGCTAAAAGAATTTAGCTTAACCCCCAGAGGGACATATGTGTCCTTCCTCTTCAACTCTCACTTTGAAGTCTAATAAATTTCTACATACATCACGCACAAATATACTTCACTGTTTTGAATTCCTTGAATTTTAAAATTAGCGTATTAATGATCACTGATGTCACTTTTGCATGAAATCACTAATGATAATTCTGAAATGTTTCCGATGAACTCCGATCGGAACCAATTTCCGATGAATTGCTTGGGAAGTTTTCGAAAATACACATACTCAAACACCAAAGTGCACTTTCTGCCATATAGTGTTGTATTTTCGAAATTCTAGTTTCATGAAGGCCAGTATTGAGATGCCTATTACATCACATATTCTTTATAGTCAACTGCAACAAATGCATCACTGAATTTCCCCTACATTTTAGAGTCGGATAACAGGTGTTCTTTGTCACCAATGCCAACCATCTAAATGAAACGAAAGGAAAGATATTAGGTATGAAAAGAAACACTCGAAAGACTACATTTGTCTGAAATGTAAAACAAAGAAAAAATCCAATTTTACACACAGGAGCATTTTCGGAAATTTTCTGACATCCAGCTGTCTAATGAATGCTTGAAATGGCTTAATGCAATTAGAATATGCTGGGGAAGAGTACCGTTGCAAGAAATAGCAAATTAAAAATAGATTTAATGAAATGATCTGATAACTCATAAACCGTAAAAGTTACCTTGCAGCTTGGCGCCATGACTGACGCAAAATCACACAGAACGACAATGGTAATTATCAGCATTTTTGGCTTCATCTCTTATATATAATGAAAACAATAAAAACAATGTACAAATAGTCAGAATCTTTCTGATTTGTTACATCTCATATTTGTGTACAAAGGATCAGAGTTGCCATTTTGTAGGAAATGAGTCATCAGTAGTGGTCAAATATCAACATTGTTTTACATATTAGCCAATTTTTTTTAGGTGAAGGTCAGATGAACAAGAGTAGACACAATCGCCCTATTCTTGCAAATACACTTTCAGTATGTAGTATATTTTTGATGAAACTAATTTCAGTATCTACATTTAGTCTGGTTCAGCATCATATCATACATGGGTATAGGATATGCGTTTTTAATCTTTGAAAGTTTTTGACTGTTTGAATCATTTTAACATAAAAATTATTTACACATTTATTGTGGTATACCATATTTTATGCCGTTACACAGGTGTTAGAAGATCACACAAAGCCATTACTGCAACACATGCTTTAGTTCCTGTGATGTACAATATTCAGTATGTTGGGACAAATATTGCACTTTCATATGAACAGGCTAATAAACAGTGATTTAATTCACTAATAAGTAAAACTGATAACATTTATGAAAATGATTTGTACATTTTATTAAATGTATAGACACACGTATTTAAAGAAATTGTCTTGTTCATTGAATTTGTATGTGTCATTATATAGACAAAACAGTTCTGAAAATTCATTGGCCAGTGTTTCTTAGAAACTTTTTATGATTTGTTGTCATTGTTTTCGATAATATAATCAGTTCAAATTTTATTGAAATATATTGTGATGGCAGGATATCCAACTCAACCAATATTTATACAAAAATTGTTTAGAATTTATATAAACTCGGTCATGTCTTAATTTGGACAAACCTTACATCCATATTCTAATAGTTCCATTAAAAAGCAGTCTTTTTGTCCCTTTATTTGTATACTTATGAAAAGAAATATTTATATGATCATAAACAGAGAAACTCTATATCCCAAATGAATATTCAGGTGCTGTGAAATATTATTTTTCATTTCTGGTAAATTGGTGCCAAACAGGTGCGTGTGTTTTTCACAATAACATACGCAGTTAAACAGTCTAATTGTTCACACATTCAGGACGCTGTTTCAAAGGTAGAACCATCTATTTTATGTTTTGTATAAAGAGTTGAATTCTGACATAAATGCTGAGACCTTTTATACAGTTAATGGAAAATAGGTGAAATGTATGCTAATCAGCAGTGTTGTCTTTTCCCAACATCACTAAATGCACAAAACATGACATCGACTAAATTGTTTTATTATTTTCAGTAATTTCACTACATTTGAAGGTGTGGCTGCTACTCCGTTAATAAAGGGGCAAAATTAGTCAAAATACATCTACACAAACAGGAAAAAATCGGAATCGAACTAACTCATGTGTCAGATAGGGCCATCCAAATCTCAATTACCTGATTTCTCATGTGGTACATTAGCATCTTTCATTATAAATTGTGAAATTACCAAAAGCTATCAACTCACATTGTGGAACTTTGTTTTGGAATAGTTTGGCTTGATCCCTCAGGTGTATTACTACTCTTGAGCTTGATGAAAGATAAGGTCGCTGACTTATCGAGGCATTTCCCATTCTCATTGCATAATGAGGATGTAAGTTTATGAAGTGTGGGGCAGAGAAAAAACTCGCCATCCAGAGGATTAAACACCATTCAAATAACAACACATGGGACATAGTCTTCTACTAATTTACGAGGGTATAAATGGGCTAGTAGCAGTGTCAGAAGATCAAAATTTTCTTGGAAAATCTGGCTATCTTTTTAGTTTTACCCATAGACAGTAGGTGACTGGAACCAACACCCTGACAAGGTATTGCAGTTCCCTAGTTGTGATATTTTTACATTTATCAGATACCTAACTAGCACATGCACACCACCCAATCCCAGCATAATATCCAGATTTGAGTCTGACTGGGAAGCCATACAAATTCAGATCTTCTGAGAATCCTAGCCTAGGCAAGAATAAAATACCCCAGTAATGATAAAGCAGTTGGGAAATTTGGAAATGTATTCAACTGACAGGAGTTTGTTTTAGCCCTTGGATAGAAAGCTGGAACACCTTCACAATCCTGCACTACATCCTCTCATGCTAATGATCTCTGCCAAAGGTCATATGTGACACACACGAGCAGCCATGTCTTGTGAGAATCCAGCTGACATAAACCTGACTGAGCTACTTCCTGCCAAACAGTTATCGACATATTTTAGCTGTATTTACAAAATTACTCCGCTGTTCATTGAATTAATGAAACAGAGTAAATTATTAAGTATTCACCAATGTACCCAACCCATTCGCTGCTGCCGAACATGTTTTTATATAACACAACGGAAGGGATTCATGGCAGTACATTTGAGAATTTTCTCACAACTAACTATACCAGTTATTGCCTTTTCAATATTTCTGTTATCATTCATGAAACAATATATATTCATATCATGAAGTAACCTCGAATAATTGATTGTGTGACTAAATGAGTTTTTTTTCATAGTAGACTGATTGGGAATGAAACATTTAATTTTTGTTTTGAGCTTGAACTTGCTATTATATAAATCATGTGACATCCCCCTGACTAAGTTAATTGTTTTTAGTTCATAACTTTATCTTTTATTTTTCCCTTTTGAAGAATTTTCCTTTGCTGTCCTTTATTATTGTCAAATACCATAGCAAAAAATGCTGGAATTGTGAATGAACAGAACTGTGCACCAGTGATTCTGTTGTTTTGACAATAACTGTTACATGGCAATAACTGTTTGGCAGCCATTACAATACTGTATTTCCATTCTGTTATTCATTGTGTAAATGTATCTGGTCATGTCTGATGTTTACGGAAATGAACGTAAGGATCTGACTAGGTTATGTTTAAGGCTGACTCTGTGTTTTAATATTTTATCTGAAAACATCAAACACATTTGATGATATAAGCAAAAGATGTTTTAAGTTTTTTATATAATAGTGTGGGGGTTAAAAATGTTTGTTGCTCAGTCAGTACATATATTACATATTATGACAGCATATTTGTGGCTACTGTGAAGCAGACGGTGGTAATGCTGCAACAAGGAAGAAAGCTGACATCCGCTTTAATGACTGTTTTCTTAATTTGGATATCAGGGTTAGAACTAAACCTTCAACTATCACAATACCCACAAGCAAAACAAGAAGTCTATTGACAATGAAATTAACTTTCGTTGCTTTATTGTTGTATGTAACAAATGATATAACTTACTGGTAACTCTTTGAACACCAGTCAGTCAGAGGCCTTTACTCCCAGACTCAGGTTATAGATGAAGCCAGTGGTTATCAAGGTGATTATCAGCTTGTATTGTAGAGAATTGGAAACCGCATCCTCTATAGATTATCAAAGTGAATGATTATCGATTATAATAAAAATATATACATTTTTAATGTAATCACCAATTTTCAATCCTTCTTTCAATCAAATTTTCACTTACTTACAATCATTCGAACACTGCTATCAGCTTGCATTGTAAAATTTTATTGCCGCTAATCATGTCATGCACATTTTGAAAGGTCTAATCCTACTGTTTTTAAATGTGAAAGATATTTTTTTTATCATATTATTCAATTAAAGCAACTATAATTCAAAGATCACTCGCAACTAAAACTCAACTTTGCAGATTCCAATACCTTTCAGTATGCACTTTCTGAAACCAATTATCAAAAATGCCAATTCAACCTATAAAGTTGAAAAAAACGTGATGAAAAAGCAAGCAAAATCGGAGTTCAAACGATTCACTAATTTTCACCCAGTGCTGGGGTAAAAAGTGGTGTCCACAGCTATGCTGTGCTGAGCGCATAACTGAGCGCAGTTCGTAGGTTTGCGGGGCTTGAAACAGTATGCCTGCCCGGAGTATGTGATATTGAGTAGTCTGATCTTGGTTGTGTACACAAACAAGTAAATGATCCACTCGTTACATAAAAAAACATGTTTATTGTGATAAGAAGACACACAGAAGAGTGACAGAGAAAACCCTATGTCTGCCAGCCTGTCTGCTAATGACAATATGCAATGCACAACTTCAATCACTGACCACATGCAATTTGAATTCACACTTCTCTGGCTTAAATGCCATAAACAAAGAGCTGGCTAAGAGTATCGGCAAATGAACCAGTGGCCAATGACAAGGTGTCGTTACACATGAGTCCTGATCTACCGGCTCTGACTGGGTTCGGTATTGTGGCTGCTTCGTTTCGAGGTAGGTAAACCCAAATACAAAATATTGCACTTTTGATTTGCGATTGTACACTTATAATTTTGTTTATTTGTTTTTTCACAATCACCAATGCATTTTATATGCTATGAACTAGTGATAACTCTGTTTTAATTATGTTCGATTTTTTGGTTGCATGTGAACTTTAAATAAGTTAGTTTCATTGAAAATACAAGCTTACACATTTATAATGTCTAGATAGAACAAAGACAATCCAAGGCTTACCAGACAGACAAAAGTATATTTCAGTCTCTCTACTTTCACATCTTATAGAAGGAATACACATGCATAAAAACACCACTACTGCTCTATGGAGTTATAAAAAAACAACATAGAAAGTTTATACATATAGAGTCTGACCATGCTTCAGTAGCATTCCTTGGCAGGTTTTGGCTGCAGCAAAACAAATATGACTGAAGTGTAAAGTGGTGGCTAGTTTATCTATATCAGGCATATTGATAGAACAAGAAACAAGGAAATTTACCATTACACATATTCAGAAGGTTAGATCTGGTGTCATCATATAAAGAAGACAGTAAAGAATGATGTGTGCCTCATCTTGAACAATATCTTTGTAGTGGAAATAAGTATGTTTTTAACGTGGAATCTGCTCACATCTCCCGGTTTCAATTCTGATAGGAGCAATGCCGCAGCGAAACTTGGATAGTGCAGAACGCAAAGATTTAGGCCTTTGTCTCAGTAGGTATATTTCAGCAGTATATACTGACTTGAACTTGTTATAGAGTCTTAGTCATCATGATATGACTGAAATATTGCCGATGTGATGTTAAATATTAACTCACTCACTTAGCTTGCTACTCCCTTGATGTCACCATTCTGATGTGAGATCAACTTTCCACTTTCCAATAAGATGTTCCTGGACCATAGAACAGAGGCAATATTTCTGTGTAGGAATGTTACATTGCAATACTTCTTCAGAACCAGGGAAGTTAATATCCTAGACACCCTTTGGTTCCAGTTGTTTCCTGATTGCGCATTTTGTTCAGCACAAACAAAAATTATACCACCAAAAATGTTAGAACTAGGACTGATATGGTACCGGTACTTTCACTCACAGGTATCCTGCCAATCACTGCTACCATAAGCATTAGAAGCTCTGTTTGTTTGGAAGATTGCTTACATACCAAACATCTTGAACAGCAAAATCTGTCTTGCTATATCGCTACTTCAGGGATTCAGTCAGCAATAGTCCAGTCACCCATGGATTCATCCCAGAGATCAAAAGACTATGTGAATGCTATGGACTTGGAGTATCTCTATCTTAGATCAAATTATGTCCTTTCCCAAGCCCTCTCCTTTCTCCACAGGGAGACCCCCTCATTGTATCTACATTTAGCTGGGGCTAGTAACTACTGATTATCTATCCCTTAGCACTGATATCAGCTCTACAGACCACTACTAATGGGGATCCCTTCAGTTGACATTTCTTTGTATTTGAGGTTTACTTTGATAACTATCTGCTAGTGTTAGTAGTACCTCAAGAAATCGACGCATCCTCTTACAACTACATTTCTCCACCAGCTCTTGTAGATTCTCTACTTATGAAATTGGAGCTGTTCTCAACTTCATATATGCGCTCTCATTCTACCATTTTTACATCTAATATCAGCCTAACAATGCACCGGTGACGTGATTCAGAGAGTTGACTGGAGTTGCACCAATAATTCTTCGGAGCTCGATAGATGACTACACTGGTTGCTATTCAGTTTCACTGTATTATCATATGGAAAATATTTTGCATATGACGTTTTAATTACATATTCGATTGATTACAATGAATGCACACCATGTTTATATCCTTGACATTACATTACTGCATTCTTCGAATTACAGAAGAGAGCAGAGAGGCACGAGCCCACAGTGTTCCTTTGGTTTCTATACAGTTTTTCACTGTATATCTCATGAAGTATCTGTGTGTTGAGTTTTGACATCACATTCGATTGTATACTACAGACTCTTGCCAGTTCTATTAGGCCACTTCGGGATTTCAGACGACGGTGTGGTTTGATGCAACATTCTGATACGTGCATAAAATCTAAAACTTGAAACAGCGTGAGGTGTCACGTGATGGTGCCCAAATTGTTGTCTGCTTATTTACATCGGTACAGTGACATTTGACCATGGTACAGAAAAGTGGATAATTGGAAGGTGGTTTCAAGGAATTGACTGTAAAAATGCACCAAAATGGATCAAGTCAGCAAAAGATTTCACTTTTCAAACATGTTGGTCATATCAAGGTCTACAGTTGGAAATATTGTTCAAAAACATCAGTGCACATGTTCAGTACAAAATCTCCTTCAAAACTCAAGAAGAAAATCCATCACAAAATACACAGAACATGCCATGACGTCAAGTAAAATGTCGCATTATTTTCGGTTATGTAATGTCATTACATTTGAAGATGTGTCTGTTAGATACAAAATTAATCAAAATACATCTACACAAACAGGAGAATAAGAGAATCTAAGGACTAAATTATGTATTGGATATTGCCATCCACGTCGCTTTCTCATATACATTGGTACCTTTCCTTATAAACTGTGAAACTACCTGAAGGTATCCGCTCACATTGGGTAAACTTTGTAAAATATACTGTCCGTATTCACAGCAAATTCTCTCCATGTGGTGTGGGTTACATTGACCTAATGTAAAGCATAGCAGAGTTATGCACCCTTATCTTTTTCCGTGCATCAGCTCCCTGTCGACGTTTGATGTCATAGAAGAAAATCAATTTTTTAAAATTTATTGTGAGCCATTTTTAAATGTTTTTAAAATCGTAGCAGAGAACATTGTTGGTGTGCAATGAAAAACAGAGAAATTACTGATTTTTAACGCACACAAACATTTTGGACAACATTTAGCAGTATCTATTTCTCAAGCCCCTGAGGTTGTCGCAGTTATATTTATACCAACAGGTAGGATATTAAATATCCTACATTTCTGTGTAATTTTATACCTGTATGCAGATCCAAGACCACGCTAGCGTAATTCTCGCACAACGTTCACTTTTCAAATCTTACGAAAATGTGCGTCTGAACAAAAAACTTGGCATCCATGGGGTTAAGGTTGCCCTAAGGTTGTTTTGTGCAACGGGTGTATCCTTTTTCTTAAGGTGATCATAACTCTAACCTTAGTGCTTAAGGTTGATCTTAGCTAAGGTTTTGAACAACGGAACACTGGGCATAGATCATCCTCACCTTGCGTAGCTGGGGCATTGTAGTACTGTCATGCCCATGACTATAGACTGTGAGGCCAGTCTTGTTCTTCATGCAGAGGGGCACAACATACCACTTACTGACACCTACTCTCTGAGCAGTTACATCAGAGAAGTGTTGATTTCCAAATTTCTGTGGGTTTTCGAAGCGTTTCACTCTTAAGTTCCACTCTCATCTTATGATGATTGATTTGTATTAAACATTTAAAAAGTTGAGCATTGGGCCATCTTCCCTTTTACCACTGTCCTGTGTGTGATCAAGAGGGATGGTGTCAACGCAGGGTCTGTCCAGATTAAGGTCTTAGACTTAATTCATTGGGGTCTTCTGATAAATTAGGGAGAGGCAGGGTCCTCTTGCCAAACTGCATCCTTTTGTTTGGGATGAAAAAGACATTGATTCAGGACCACTCACTCCTTAGAGTCTGTGTGCCTCATAATGTTAGGCACAGGGTACTGAATTTCAAAAACAACATATTAATAATCACTGATGCCTGTTTCTCATGGAACCACTAGTAACAGTACTGAAAGATTGCTGATGAACGTAGAATCGGTTGGGACGCTTTTGAAAAGCACTTAGATGAAGACCAGCAAGTGATTTCCACCATTTTGGATAGCATTTACAAAATCACATTTAGTGAAGGCCAGTATTGAGATGCCAATTACATCATATATACATATTTTTCATATTCAGCTTCGACAAATGCATCAATGAGTTCCCTATACATTCCAGAATCAAATTACAGATGGTCTTTGTCTCCAATACCAACAGTCTAGATGAAATGAAATGAAACATATTTTGTGAAAATGAATGCTGTGCTTGAAAAATTGCACTTGTTTGAAATGTATACAAAGATAAATTCTGATTTTATACTGCATAGCATTTTCTGAAATTTTCCCACACCCAGCTGTCTGTTCATTGATTTCAGTGGCTTAACACCTTCAGAATATGCATGGAAAGAGTAACCATGCAGTGTGACACCATGACTGACGCAAAGCCACGCAGAACATTTTACAATGAAAATGATGAAAACATGTCACAATACTCAGATAGCAAAGCAGCCATTTAGTAAGAAATCTATCATTGGTTTTGATGTCATACGTCAATATCGTTGTACATATTAGTCAATTTCTTTGAGGTGAAGTTCAGTTGAACAAGAGTAAAAATTGCCCTGTCTTTCTGAGTTCACTTTCAGTATTATGATGTATATTTTGTGTTTTTTTAATTTTTTTCATGAAACTAACTTCAGTATCTAGTTATAACCTTTTTCAATAACATATAATATGTTGTTATAGGTTAAATGTTGTTTTTTTCTTTGTTTGAAAAATATATGCATCAGTAATTGACATATTTAGTATAGTACTCTACGTTTTAAATCTTTACATAAGTGTTTCATGATCAAACATAGCCATAGCTGCAGCATGTACTTTGGTTCAGATGAGGTACAATATTCAGTACATTGGACTAATATTGCAGTTTCATATGAACAGGTTAATGAACAATGGTTTAATATTCAACCGTATGGGTGAAACTGATATGAAATATGAATGAAAAATATAACAGGAGCACCATGGTAATTCATGCATAGAGCTCATTTACTTTGATGTAGCAATTAGAATTTAGTCAACGAGAAAGGAAAATATACCATAAGTTTAAGAGTAATTCTGACTAGCCAATCCATTGACTTAGATTATATAATATGATTTCAGAGTAAATAAGGACACCATCTTCCAGCTGATTCCTAAAGAATAGTAAATGGGAATACTCTGTTATTCAATGCACTTCTAGTAATAGGAAGTGTTTCCTTCATTGACTTTTAAGTGGAACTAACATCGGTTTAGATACAAATGGTTGTGTACTCTGGTTTTGGATAATGACAATTGTGGATTTTGAAACACTTGCTGACTTTACTGGAACTTCGAAGAAATGTATAATGGTTGTAGTTTCCATTGCAACTTAGTCGTTTGTCATATCAGAGTGGATGACATCACCTAAGGTTTGATGTACTTATGCTACATAGCTATACATTCATTAACGAGACTCTACACTCAATGATAGTGATTAATTGATTGTTTTGAATTATGACCAATAAAACTTAGAACAAGTACTTTTGTTTCAATGGCTATTCAATTGGCTTAATTATTTAATCAGCAAAAGATATGACAGGTGCTACAAATCTTAAACCTGGTGGGAAATTTTGGTTCAAAGTTTCCATCAACAAAGTAGAAGTAATGCTTTTTAAAATGTAACAACTTTATGTTGTTCCTGGACTTATGTGCAAGATTTTGTAAAGGGAGGTAATTCAATATGACAACTAGGTATCAACCACCACAGTTGACAGCTGTTGCTGGAAGAAGTGATGCTGTGAGACAGTCATAACATGACCTTCCATAACAGTTGAGCAAGACCACCTTCATAAATCTTATGCACATTGTTGAATGTTGTGGGCTAAGGGTTGTTACAAAAATGATATTTTTAATCATGGCAATGCATTGCCTAGCAGGTACCTGGCATGTCCTGATCCATATTTAACTTTAAATAGTGAGAGTTTTCCATCTTTTCACTCAAAAATTAACATTGCTATACACTTTATCATGATGATGCATTTCCTACTGAAACAGGTACCTTAAAAGTTGTAATGCATATTTACTGTCGGTAGATACTGCTGTTTGTGTTCAGATTTTAAATGCAGCCATTTCTTATGAAATGGATCAGATCATCTTTGTAAACAAATGCCTTGCTGAAATATGCAGAATGACCATTAATTGTTTCTAAACAAATATCCCAGCTGGAAATTGTTGAGAGAGGTAATTCTGTTTATCCGTTTGACATTGGCAATTACTCATCACTACAGCCCACCTCCATAAATGCTGTTGAGATTGCAACCAATTACTGTGAACTGTTTTATTTCCACGCCTATAAATTTTTGTGAGTGATGGTCACAAGACCTTTTCGCACTTTCTTATTTTCACGAGGTGCTAGTTGACATGTATCGGAAATTATCTCAGATGTTAACAAAGAAACCGATAACAAGGTCATTTTACTCCAGTTGATACGACCTTTAGCTATCCCCATGTGCTGCTCTACTTCCGACTTTCAAATTGTGTAATTTTTCTTGATTCTAAAGAAAATAAATATGCTTCCATAATTAAAATGCAAACAAACATAATACAGTATAATACCTGATATATAGGCCCAACGGATACTTTACATGACTATGTTTTTTTCAAGCTAGATGCAGTATATTGATCGATAAATCTTTCATTCACATGGGAGCCATGAGAAAGACCGGTCATGTGAGAAACATGTGATCTTGTTACTGAGGGCATCTCTGAATGCATGACCATTGAGTTGTTATAAAATAAACAGATTTGCATTGTGATCTAAAAACAAATGTACTTGATTTCAAAACTAATCCTTTTTAATTGGGTGTTAGAGCGATGAAAATAGAACATGACTGAGGTATGTCAATCCAGATGAGCCCAGCGGTGACATGTGATTGAGCAATGACACCTGTATTGTTTTTATGTTGTTGACTTATCTGAATAGAATAAATGATATATCTATATTATTGCATGTTTTTGTTTTCACATCATGAAGTCTGACATGAAGTTCACAGAAATTTAACGGTCATGAAAATTTGGCTGTTTACAGTACCTTGTAAGTGTATGTGAACGTGTGTTAGTCCATTGTCAATGTCAGTATTCTTTACACCATTACTCTAAGCTGCACAAATGAAATTATGAACACAGTGCAAGCAACTTCAACACTGGGAAACACTTGGAAACAGGTCACTCATAACGATAAACTAACTGCAGAAGACTCAGTTGTTACTAAAAGTGTATTGCTTCTTGGGACATGGAGTAGTATATACAATGGGGGTTTTAAAACACTTTCAAGAAAAGCCTCTACAAAGCCTTATTTACTAAATAAGGCTTTGGTTGGGACCTTAGCTCTTGCTACTATTACCCCTACTACTTAACGTGTGTTGGAGGTAACACTGTGCCGTACGGTACGATCAATAATTCTTCTCTTACAAACCCCCTACCCGGCCCATCCCTCAAGTAGTACAAGTTAGGTTCGTCGGCTTTTATATCCACTTTATCTATGTTGTAAGTTTTGACTGACCATATAGGATCGGTGGCCCGCTTACGGCTATCACCCTCGTGTTCCCCCGGCTGGTATAGATACCTCACTAGGGCCCTATCTGGTATTTGTTTCTCCTTCCCACGCAATGGAGCGGCCGACTCTGCAACTATTGATTTTAGTTTGATAGCGTCTGCCGGTTTCTTACCGGTGAGACGGGTGACTTCATGGTTGATTGCCGACACCACCTTGGGTAACCTCGTGACCCATTCAGTCGATCGTTTTCCAGGGGTGACCATCTCCCTAGCATACTGATGGCCGAACAAGCGCTCAGCCAAAGTCCTATTAAATCTCTCAACTATGGCTTGGCTGCGATGGGCTCCGGCCGTGCCACGCCTGACCTTTGTATCGTGTTTGGCTAGCAGTTGTGACACGGCACCCATGAACTCCCGTCCGGGGTCAACTTGCAGCTCTGTTGGCCACGTCAGCGGACTGAGTTTGTATATGCGTTCGAATCCTCTGGCTACCTGAGCCGAATCTTTCGTGGTCAAGGGTTCGGCTTCCTTGTAACGACTGGCTACGTCCACTACGGTTAAGGCATACTTGTACCTCTTGTCGTGGGGTAGGAACAGTAGGTCTGCCTGGTGAACGCTATTAGGTATGTTAATACCGAACCTCCTTCTAGGCACGTAGCGTGGTGCCGGCAAATAGATCTGCCACAGGGCTTGTTTTTCAAGCCACGCTTTGGCTTCCTCCGGGGGTACTCGCGCTATTTTAGCTAGCTTATCTACTGCGCTAGCTCCTTTCCAGTACCCACGCGGGCTGTAGTAAATAGCCTCAAATTTTTTCATGTCCATACGCGTATGTGTTTATCCCATCAATAGCTATCCAACGTTTAGTGTCCATAGGCGACAGGGACGTCTTGTTTATAGTCAGTCCGTATATCTTATGTCCATCACTTCTAAGTGTGTTCATTTTATGTCTAAAGGTACGGGTCTTGAACAGGGCTTCCTTGAATCTGGCGTGTTTGATGTGTTGTTTCACCACATACTTCTTAACCCCCTTAGCCTTCCGGATCTCACTATTGTCTGCTTTCAGTATGGAGTACATCTTAGGTCTCAAACCTATGTACTCGGCTATGGGCGTGCCAGCACACTCGTCCTTCATCTTACCTAGGACCTTTTTATTTACCGTACTGTGTATGGCATGGGTCTTAGGGTAGTCGCTGGTGTCGTATAAATCGAGGTGTTTTTTCATGTCCTCGTACACGTCCTCGGTTCGAATCTCCATCAGCAGGGAATCCGTGTCAGTGTACAGCACTTCACACCTGTCACCGTACTGTTTCTTGAGCTCGTTGTAGTAAAAGTCGTACATCAGGTGTTTGGATAAATCGAGGATGCTCATCCCCACGTAAACAGGCCGGTTGAATTTTATGTGGCTTTTCTTCATGTGTAGGGCAACCAGGTTGTCTGTGAATATCTTACTACGGTTGAATGCCGGACTGGCTATCAATCTCCTGAGCTTGTCTTCCTCACTCGACCGAACCAGCTTCACGGTCACGCGTTTCCTCAGGTTCTCCATAGTCTTACCAAACACCGAGTTGTTCATGAGCTTGTAGAGATTTTTCTCAAAATCACTGGTGGCTTTTTTTCGTAGGTCTGTGTTCATTCTGATGTAGGGCTTCATCCATGGGCTCTGGTCGAACATGAGCACCCTGTGTATTTTGGTCAGCCTCATACCCAACGACAGGTACAGCTGTAGGTTGCGATAGTGAACGATGTACTTGGTCTTATTCATTAAGTTAGGCACGAGTTTTTCAACGTCTGTCACACGCCCACCTAACAAGTTATGTTGGTACTCAGACATCCAGTCTGGGTTAACCCTCATACGTTCGGGGGCCAGGGGGTAGCTGTTGTGCGATGTGTGTAATTCCTTGGTATACTCTAAGTCAACCTCGAGGATATACCCTTTGTTCGAATCTGGGGCAACCCCCATAACATCAACGTGGGGTACCCATTCGAATCCCCCTGTAGGTAGATACTGGCTCATGGCCCAGCCGTACAGGTTGTTTGCGTTGAGGTAGAGAATGTGATTGGTTGGCTTGTTAGGATCGTAACCTTTCACGTATTGATTATTTGCGTATCGTTTGGATGCCATGGAAATCCCACCTCGCAAGCCTTTCTCAATGAATAGGTGCATGTCGTAATCTGTGAGCAATTCCAAATTAACTCCGGTCTTTTTAAGCAAGGCGTCCCACGACAGACCTGGGCTGGTGTAATACCATGCGGGGTCGAGTTTATACTGCTTGAAACACGTTCGCCTAAACGTCTCAAACACGTCGGCTAACAGCAGTACATCTGTCCTCAAGTACAGGTCGTGATAATCACCCAGGTTCTTACAACCCAGTTTATTCCATACGTTAGTCGCGTGCGAGTAATCGTCTTGAGATATTGCTGAGCCGGTCAGATTGCTGTAAAATTCTCTGATGTGGGGTAGTCTGGTCTCGGTGAACTTGACCCAACTATCCATGTACTCATAGGGGTACACACCCTTTCTCATAAGCAGGGGTCTAGTCTCGGCGTCTGTGTATCGATCGGTGATAGGGAAGGTATTGTTGGCCTTGACCAGACTGTCGAGTGACGACAGGAGGAACTGAAACGAGTCAATGAACCTAAGTCCATTTAAGCTGAAGGAGATGTATCTCTCCATGTTGTTGGGTATACACGTTATATTACCATCGATTTTCGCGATGGCCTGCATGATCAAGTGTGAGTCGTACCCTCTCACGTTGTGAAAGACAACGGGGATGTTTATTGTCTTAGGGTTGATTTTAAGCTTGAGGTTGCACGCGCTGTGAGCGGCGCCTCTATACTTACCAGTTATGTGGCAGTGATCTCTCACCGAATCACCGTTAAGTGGTGAGTCACACACATGACAGTTAGTGCTACTAGTGTGAGCTAGCCTGTCGACTCGGGTCATACGCATGGGAGCGATTCTATACAATGCATTCCTAATAATTTTTTCTTCCTCCTGCAAACACTTTAGAAACCTTTCAGCCGCGTCAGGGCCCCTATACACTACCGGAGCTTTCGTTTCCCCGTCACCACGGACGACAATGTATCCAAACCCACAGGCTTTATGCTCGTGTGTTTTGTGGGTGATGGGGGCCTCGCCGGCGGCACCACTGGGGGAATCCCCCACAACTAAAGCTTCGAAGTCGGCGTATATGATATAAGGCACAGACATTTGGTTCTTGTGGTTACTGAATTTTAGGATATTATCACCTTCCTTAGGCATGTCGACTCGTATGGCCGTCTGCCCCACACCTTGACAATCATCCCGGTGGGATTCTAATAAATCAGCTCGTGTGAAGCCATGTAGGCATCGTTCACAGAAGTGGGTCTTTTCTCTGTGTGCCGATTGGTCATACAATAGCCTGCTAAAGTGTTTTATCCATGTGTAGTGATACTTGTCACCTCGCTGGATCATGAATATATTGATAACTTGGCGATCCTTCACTTCGCTGACCCTGTGTACTATTGTTGTGTTACCTTCGTGCCCAAAGACATTTATAGCCAGATTATTCTGTTTTTCTACTTTAGTGATCTGGGATATGGGGGTGGGTTCATCTATACCATCCCAGTTGAGCCCATCTTCCTGAGGATAATTAGAAGACCTGTTCGGATTAGTGTCAGCTGGAAATAAGGCTGACCTGATAGCTAACCTCAGGCAATCGTTTCCTCTATTCTTAACGTTTACTATGGCATGTTTGTTCCTATAGTAGGGGGGCAAGGCTAGGTATGACCCGCCTCTGAATGGCACGTAGTTAGCTATGTCTAGATAGACATTATCGATTTTATCTACAGCCCACCCGGACCCCAAGTGTGTGTAGCGTTCTAGGTATTCTCGTATCTGCTGAAAACTGGTATCGATTGATGCGTCAATGGTCTCTGTATGTGTGACGACCTCTTGTTTACCTCGGAAGTAAGGCTGAACATATTCAGTGGTACTCCCAACCTGCTTATCGAGCGACATTTTCACTGTGATCTGAAACTTGATACTTCCTAGGTTATTTAGTTCCTGGTTGACCTTATCAGCTATCAGAGGCTTGATATCTGTAATGTCTATGTTTCTATCAACGTGCATGCGCCAACCTCTCAAATAGTTGCCTACAGCTCGCTCAGTGCGCACGAACTGTAGGTCAATAGCTCTATTCTGTCGTAATAATTCTACAAGCTGTGGTTTTCTCATACGGGAATACCCGCCTAAACCCAAATCGCGTGCCTCGGCTTTCAGTTGTTTTACTGTAGGCACCACCACTGGGGTATGTGATAACAATGCGGTTAACCCGGCTCTCCCCAGGTTTGAATAACCCATGTATCCAAGCTGTTTTGCTTGAGCTTTTAATTGTGTTACCGTAGGAGGGGCTTCTAAACCTAGTAATCTCAACAATGCTGACTTCCGCATTCTAGAATACCCGATCACACCTCTCTGTTTTGCGACCCGCTTAAGGTCGCGTACAGTAGTCATAGTGTTTACACCTAACATAACCAATGTCTAATTGGGTCACAAAAATATTTCAATCTGAAGCAGACGTTTATGAAAGAGACCAAACTCGGGTAGTCGGGTCCAATTCTAGTAATTCTGTCAAATCGTCCCACGTACCTGGTAAAATATATAGTGTGGCTGTTTCAATCCAGTACTCGCACTGTTGGACATAGTATTCCTTGAAGTTGTGCATGCATTCCCCTATACTTGTAAAACATTTTATTTGGTATTGAGTTGTGATATCCTGCTCCCATTCGAAGGGGCGAGTATACTTAACACCCTCTTTAATCCATACCACGTCCAATATTACCTTAAATCTGAAGCTTCCCCATAAGGCCAGTTCATCTTTGAATATGTTTTTAACTAGAGATTCGATCTCAATTTCCACAGACATAGCTATACGTAGGTGTGTATAATCTCTAATTGGAGTCTATCTTGAGCAGTCGCCTACGTTCTTTTATGTAGCCCTTTTTATTCTCGTAGATGAGTTGATGTCTGACTACGTTCGCTCCGTGAGCTTTACATAGACAGTAGTGTCCTTTAACCCCGATACCACACACAGAACACGTGTAGTTAGGACTTCCCATATGGAAACAACAGAACCCCTGATTCCTGCATTTCCTACCACAGGCCTCGGTCTTCCCCATAAGTATGTATTCGCATCGGTATGGAGCGGGTCTCATGTTTACTTATATAGGTATTTAATTTAATTGCTTCGCAACCAACGCAGTAGCTGCTATACCCAACACTATGAAGCCCAGTTCACGATTCATTTGTCCCTTGGATGGTGTGTAGTACTGAGCGAGTGTGGGTTTATTGAGCGGTTCCAATCGTTTACCAGTTAGTAGGTAGTATTCTTTCATTGCTTCATCGACATCGTTGAATGTTTGAACGGCATGGTTTTCACGCTGGAGTTGTTCGTTAATAAAATCGATCCTCTGGAGGCGTTTTTTAGCGTACTCGGCCTGTGCCTTTTGTAATTTCTCAGTAGCGAGATCATGTCGCTTCCTTTCTTCCTGTATTTCAGCCGCGTCTCGTAGTTTCGAGAAGAGGAAATTACTACCGGAAAATGCCAGGGCATTCACTAACGCCCCACCGACCATCATAGCTATCGTGGCCATCCTATATTTATTTCATTATATTATCAGGTATTATCCCTTGTTTTACTAGGATGTCTTTTGTGGCCATCGCCATACCAAGGTTCATTATGAGCATACCCATATCCTGCAGGTTGAAATCTAGCTTGATAGTTGGTTGTTTAAGCACCATTTTAGTCAACCGAGCGTACCCTACGGCTAGACTGGCGACCACTGTGGCGTGGTATGCGTCGTTGACGAACGTTTTCCCCTCAGACATTATGTATATATAAAAATATTTTAAATTATAACATGATATGCGGGTCGACAGTGGGGGTTACCTCACTGTTGGGGGGTACCACCTCACGGTGAAGGTTTCCCTCACGTGTATATAACCACGAGATAGCCAAGGCAGCAGTTACGCCTACAACCAACAACAGTCGGGGGTTGGTCACTGTAATAATTTTATGTTGGTTACACCACCGTTTTTTACCGGCAGCTACTCTCTTAGGATTCTTCTGTCTGGTTACTGTTGGGGTCACTTCCCCCACTGGTTCCCTGGTCTCCTGTGAAGGGGTCACTTCCCTCACCTCGGGAGGGGTTTCCCTCACTGTGGGGGGTATCACCTCGGGAGCAGCATCCATCTATACTATTATTATTATTTTTTCTCTCAAATTGACAATGCTTTGCCGTGATAATCGCCGCCGTCACTGGAGCCAACAACATACCATATTTGTGGTACAGCCCGCAACTGATAGAGCTCACGGCGTGTTCGATAAAAGGGTCTTTCTCGAGGTCCTCCCACAGGTAAAGTCGGCGCTCTGGTGGAATGGGAAGGAAGTATGACACAATACCGGTGTATATCTGGGTCATAGCCGATCCTATTGTCTTTGTCATTTCTGCTCCGAGCCGGGACTCGTATCTAGCGTACAGCTTATCGATTTCTTCGGCTGACATTTTGTGAATTTTATCCGGAGTGTAGTCTCCAAAGTAATGTTTGGCTTTGCCGCCAACAGCCAACGCCACCAGTTTCTCTCGCTTATCATCATCCACTACCCCAGGTACCAACAATTGTTCGAGCAATTCCTCACACTCCATCTTATAATATAACAAGTAAGATTTAGTTTTAACTATATAATACCCGATGCAGACAAAACACAGAGAAATGAAGGTTAAGTTGCACACGACAAACACTTCAAATATCATAGCTATACTTAGCATTTGCTTAGCTTTAGCTTTGCTTAGCTTTGCTTAGCTTTGCTTAGCTTTAGCACACTCTATATGCTACTGGTTGGTCGGTCTTGAGCACGAGCTTAGCGTGTTTAGTTTCAGCGAGCTGTTTCTTCACCCATTCCCGTTCTAATTTGCTCATCACATCGTTCTCTCTCAAACACTCCTCAAACGAATCCCTGTCCTTGCAGTGAAATAAGGCCACCCATCGCGTCTGCTCCCTGAGGTCTTTCAACACCGAGTTGAACTTCTGCGTTAGCACCCAGACGCTGTGATTTGCATGCCGGCCGGAGAAGGCCAGGTACGATAGCATGTCTCTCTTTTTTGTTATCTCGCGATTAGCGCTGCAGTCGTCCAGTATGAACAGCGTCGGTTCCCCTTTAAATTTCTCGTGAAGAGCTTTCAACCAGTCCTGCAGGCGTGTTCCAGGGTCGATTTTGTGTACGTCCGGGTCCGTCATCACCCAAGGTCGCGCGTACGTTTTATTCATGCTCAGAGTAGGGCACATGATAACGATGTTATCGAACACATCCTTGTAGTAACCCTCCAACATATCCAAGACGAAAACGGTCTTCCCACAGCCAGTCTGCCCGCACACTATGGCGCAGTGTGGGTCAGTGGGGAGGTCAATAGATGGCTTGCACGAATCTCCCATTGTCTATATTAAGTTGCGCGTCCATAATAACGTACAGATATAATTTCAACTTACCAGCGGGTTGAGCCTTCTTAGTAATCTGGATGGTTATCCCTTCGCTGCCGTTATCTATACGGCGCCCGCTACCGTGCAGTTTATCATCATCCGTGGATCGCATGTCCAACCATAGGGCGTACTTGGTGGTCAGGTATTCACCGATCTGCACGGAGCCGAGGTCCAGGTCCTTTGTTATATAATGTGGGGCTCCCCCCACTGTCCCTGGTAGCTTTTTTATCTCATCCCACTGCTGGTGTGGTCTCATACCATGACTGAACAGCTGGTTGGGCACGCCCTCGATGGTCACTTCCACCTTTTCAATCTCGGGGTTGAAAAACTTCTCGCTGTCCCTCCGGAATGGCTCGTAATCCTCCACGGGGACGACCAGGATACCTTTCATCGATCGCGCCGGCACGTTCAGGTTGATATTCCACACAGTGTCGCTCTTATCTCGCACGACTGATCTATGCCTCAGTACGCGATCGTACAGGATAGCCATCTTCCCAGAGTACTGGCTTCGAACCTGCCTGGCCAGCTCCGGGCTAGTGACCATGTCGAACTCCAGAGAGATGTTGTCTGTGGCATAACTGGCCTCATCACCGTTCGGCGTACGCACTACTTTGCTATAGTCGTTAAACGTGAGCTCGTATTCGAGCCTATCACCCAGCGCGGCCTGGTAAAACGGCGCGTGTCCCGTGAGCAACTCGAAGTCGAGCGGCACGCAGAATCGATTCCCGTATGCTCGAGCGATGGCCTTTTCACCGTCCGATAGCTTGTCTAGCTGGTCTGGCGTGAAGGCATACCCTATACGCGACCGGGTTGATTTGCTGATGCCCTGGTACACATCATTGACTCGTTCTCCCTCGCTTTTCCAGAGATCCCGGGCGTAGCAGTGAAACACGTCGCTGTCGTCGATACTCAGCACCTCGTTACCGCTGATCTTGACAGTCGTTTTCTTGATGATAGCTCGACCCACGTTCCGCACTAGCTCACGTTTGTCGTTGTCGGAGGTCAACGTGATATTGAACGCCAGTCGATCAGTGCCTGGTACAATGAGGTCATTCTCGCCAAGGTTTGGAAATCTAACCAGCAGAGTTTGATTCTGGTCTATCTTGCTGGGATTGTTGGTGATGGTCACCGACTGGCGCACGGCTCTGGCGCCTAATGGCTCTCTCAATCTTCTGAAAGGATCTAATTTTCTGCCGTACATTGTTATATAAAGGAAATATATTTTTAATACTAATGGATGAAGACATACCTATGGATGATATGTGGGACTATAGTGCCCAGGCATTCGATGATGACCAGGAGACCTCATTCTCGCAAGGTGGCTCACTCATGGAGGGCACCGTCGACGATTATTACAACGCAGTTGAAAATAAATCCAAACTCAAGTCGTTGGAAAGGGACTATTCCAGGTTTACCCTCGATAGCAATGGCACGCTGCGTTTGAAGGCTCACCCGGAGATCGATCTCATGCATAAACACACGAGAAAACCGCTTGCTTTATCAACACTGAGCAGTCGATATGGGAGTGACTTTGTCAGCGATAAACTAGGCTTCAAAGATTACGGTGGCGCGCGACCTAAGCTTCCTCTGAAGGTCCGTCAAGGTCTGCAAGACATCAGGGACGCCACATCGGATCAAAACATGACTTATGATATTGAAAAGGTGTTGGCCGACTACAAGAACAAGCCCTTCCCGGGTCTCGAAATTACCTTTCGGGAACTGAAGGGGTTGGACCTGTTGATGCAAACCATTCGTGGTCAGCTCTGGAAAAGCACGGCCAAAATGAGTGAGATAGACGACCACATCGCCCATGAAAAGACCAAACTCGGTGAAACTGAGGACGAGTCTATGAAAGCCACCATCGAGGAACGAATACGTAATTTGGAAGATGAAAGGCAGACCTGGTTGGAGACAGCGTCCGGCTACAAAGAGAAGCTTAGATCCCAGACCAACCGTGTGCGGGAAACCATCAATCAAGTCCTCCACCGAGACACCACATTAGCAGACAGGATTCGGATATTGTTCCGGGAGCAAGGGATCACCATCGCCAGCATTCTGACTGCATTGGGTTTCATCATATCAACCCTGGTGGTGTCACTGACAGGGGGTACCCCTGTGGGGCCTGCCGGCGGCGGAACCCCAAGTGGCGGTGGGGGTGTTAAAGACTGGATAAAAAAACTCGGGGAACGCCTAGCTAAACTGGCTGGTAAAGCCGCCGAAGCCCTTCCCGGCATCCTGGGTAGCATCGTCTCGTGGTTGTTGGGCGCTCTGGCTAAAACTGCCACGTGGCTCAGTCAAAACCTGTGGGCAGCCATCGTCGCCGTGGCGGGTCTGGTGTACGTAGTGGCTAAGAAATTTTTAACCAAATAAGTCCCAAAGCTACCCCACCAACCACCAGGGCCGTTTTATTATCGATGTGATTGGAGGCCTGAATATGGGGGTGTGTGGGGGGTACCTCCACATGAACTTTAGACTCCGGGGGTGGCGCCACTATACCCGTTTCACGTGGTGGGATATAGGGGGTGTTAATATCGGGGTTGATACCCAACTTTTGATCCGCCGTGGCTATGACTATTTTGTTGTTATAACCCACCACTTTTTTTACTCTCAGTTGCATATCACTCGGAGCCATGTACAGCCCCACACCAAACACGTAATTGACTTTCGATCTGGCGTATTCTAACATGTTTTGGTAACGGTCGATGGCCCGCGGGAGATCAACTGGAGAATTGATAGCATCCTCAACGTCGGCAACGAACTGTTTCTGAGCGTCATAAGCAGTTCCCTTACCGAGGATGTTGGAACGCGTCATCGACTGCTCACCCAACAGCGCCCACACGTACGTTCTAATCGAGTCGTTCAACCTGACTACCCCGGCACGAGTGAATCCTTTCGACGTATCCAGCATAAACATTTTCCACCCGTCTGCGGTTGACTGCTCCACTTTCTGGATTATGAAAGCAACACCACCTTCAAAATTCATACGATCATCCCTCCATTCATTACTCGACAAAGCAAAGTCCTGCCTAAGTATACCTCTTTTCACTAAATCATCACTTGCATCTTTCACTGGTTTTGGTCCATATTTGGTAGGTTTAGGAACAATATCATCTAATACATGGAAAAAGTTCTCAGTACTAAACATTTTTCGTTTCATAAAGTTTGCTAGTAAATCTTTCTTAAATGCTTTTACTGAGAGCCCATCGCTGTAAGGAATACCCAACCCGTGGTTCAGCCCCGGCAAACGCCAATCCGTCTTCGGGTTTATTTCGAATTCATTGCAAATATGTTCGTAGGCCCGTCTATCGTACGGGTTGTTTGTTGCGTCCCACGCTTTGTCCTGTGGGAGGGGGGCGCTGATCTCTTTAAGGATACATCTGACCTGGTAGTACACGTGGAACTTGAACACAGACTGACTCAGCGGTCCACGCCGAGTGTCGGTCAATGTCACACCACACCCCGTTGTAGCGCACCACACGGCAAAGTTTAATTGATTCTGCCAGAACTGCATAGGGTTGTTGAACCAATCGTGGACTGCCTTGACGTTAGTCACCGAAAGCTTATACTTATCGAACACATCTAAAAGCTGGGCATTGAAATACAACCCAGGAGCAACCACGATCTTCATGGGGGAGAAATCTACGTCCAGTTTAGGGTAAAACAACATTTTAAAACTCTTATATAATGAGCATATATACTCTAACATGTACATAACACTTCCAGGAATAACGAGCGGTGAGGCCGTTCAGCTGACGCACGCGATCGATAACACGTCAGGTCAACTCGAAGTCGCACTCTGCGATATCACCTACCTACCGCAATGGACTAACATCAACGCCAGCAACAATAAGCTGTTCGTCAGTGGAACTCGCAGCCAGATAACTGACGGCTACTACAGCGTGTGCTCTCTAAACGACGAGGTCTTCAAACCCCTTGGAGCCGAACTCAAGATGAACGACTCAAACGGTACAGTGGTGTTAATCAACAACGGAAGAACCTCCTTGAGGCTCGGCCGACCATTAGCGAGGATACTCGGTATGTCTCCTGACGAGATAAAACCAACAACAACCGTCACAGGCACGAAGTTACTCGACCTAGTACCGTACCGAGAGCTGTACATTCATCTCGGTCAGGTTAGCACAACGTACAACATTCAAGGAGGTCACCCTTCCACTATACTGAGAGCAGTGCCGGTGAAAACTGAAAAATACAACGACGGTAGAACCAAGTCGTTTTCACCACGGCAGTATAAGAGATTAACCCAGGGCAACATACCTGAGCTGATAATATCGGTGTTAGATATAAATCATAATCCTGTAAATATAGGATACCTCAGCTTAACGCTTCATGTAAAATGACCAGCGCACAAGGGCCCGGAGTGAAAAAATGCGTCAATATCGGGATCTCCGACCTTGGAGACACGCGCGGTTTCGACGCTCCCGGAGTAGATGGTAAATCGTACGCCTTGCAACTGAAAAACAACATTTACAAACGCATTGAAGTCCCCTCCGGTGGAACCCTAAGTGATATAGTAGATACCACAAGAGCAACAGTCAACACTAAGTACGCCCTTGTCAACACCGGTGATAACTGGATAATATACCCATCGTTCGGGGCTAAACTGTTCGACTTAGACGATGTTGAGAGCACTACCGTCGCCCGAAACAAGCCATATATGCTCGTCTTCACCGAAGATGACAAGTGGGTATTGTTACCCGATAACGACTGGTTTCTCAATATTAGACTCGGCTCCCCTTACGTGTTTACTGATAACAAAGACAACCACCTAAACAAAGTCGTGAACAATGGAACCATGCTCGTGGCTTATGTCCCAACTCAGAGACGTAGCGTAGTCGTCAGCCCACTCAACACTATGGCAGCCCACATGCTATCGAGTAAACCAGCCATACAAAACGTGGCATTGCAGTTGGTGTCTGAATTCGAAGGCGTGGTCAAGATACTAGAGAGTCTACCGGCAAACTCAACACTGATCATCAAAGTCTACCTAGGGGAACCATCGGTGAATGATGTCGAGATCGTGAAGGGGATCAAACTCGGGTGGGTGAAACGACACCAGTATCAAGTTTGCAACGTTTACGTGCGGGTGAGTGTCGGCTCCAACACCAGTCTGGAGGGGGTCAACGTGATCGTGGAAAACAAGATATCACTAACCAAGATCTTCCTACCTGACAACATACACTTCATGGGTATGAAGTTCACCCCTGAATTATTATCAGAAAACCAGTTGGAAATTATATCGTAATAGTATAATAATGACCAGTCATCCCAACACTACGCTTAACGACCTAGGAGATACGGAGGGATTCGATCAGCCTGGTGAGGAAGACACCTTATATATCCTGCACTTCAAACACAACGTGTACAGACGGGTGTCGTTATCAGATTTTAAAGAGCCCAAATGGCTGATCAACTTAACACCCACCTCACCTTATATCACATTAAAAGAGGAGTTGGTCTCTAAGATTAGGAACAACGGTATCTGGGCCGGGGATTTCATTCCGGAGAGTGAATTATACATGATAATTATGAGTATCGAAAAAAATAGGTTAAAGTCTATAGCAAAAAATAAATTAACATTTAGCAATAATGATTATAGTATATATCTTGATAGAATATTCTCCCCTTTCACACTCATCATAGAAGTCTTCTTTTATTTAGACAAGGAAAACACCCCAAGAGGACACCAAATTTTACCCGGGGTGTCAATACACTGGCAAACCGAACACTTACGCAAATATTGTCGTATTGTTATACAACAGGATACCACGGGTTCTATAAACCGCTTAATAAGCCTCAGTGGGGTTTTTATTACAACAGGAAATTCTATTAGCCTCTCACCTATTACCCTGACTAATAAGCTAGATCTTGTAGACTTCAAATTCATTAATAGACGTTTAACTGAAACCCAATTAAAATATCTTTCATAATATATATTATAGGATGGGTCTGTACCCAGTCGTAGAGGAAGTAGCGAAGACGCTGGAAACCGTAGATGGGTTCCGCTTGAGGCAGTTATGTGATGTGAAACGTCAACTAGAACAAGACCGTGACACGCGGAAAGCACTATGTAAGAAGTACAATAGAGCTTTCAATATCGTGGACGGGGCTGACACTACCCTTATGGCAACCAGCATGGGACTAGGGGCGGCAGGTGTTGGATTGTTGGCTACCATCGTGGCTGCACCTATAGTGCTAGGTATTGAAATAACGGCAGGGGTGGCAGGGTTGGCAGGGTTGGCGCTTAAGTTAGTATCACGCAGACTGCATCGTAAGGCATTGAAACACGACGAGATCAGGGTTCTGGCTGAAGCAAAGCTCAACACAGTGAGTGAGCGTATTTCCACGGCACTCTCAGACAGTAAGATCTCAGAAGAGGAGTTTCGTTCAATCCTCTCTGAACTCACAAAATATAACGGAATGAAACAAGATATTCGATCCAAGTCTCGTAAGTCTGCTATCAGTGAGGACGAGAAAAAAAAGTACATAGAACAGGGGATACAAAAAGCCCAGCAAGCCTTTATTACGAACACCAAAGTGATCGTAGGCGGTTCACGTTAAACTGTTTCATTGATATAAACGTGATATAGGCACAGTGTTACCTCCAACACACGTTAAGTAGTAGGGGTAATAGTAGCAAGAGCTAAGGTCCCAACCAAAGCCTTATTTAGTAAATAAGGCTTTGTAGAGGCTTTTCTTGAAAGTGTTTTAAAACCCCCATTGTATATACTACTCATGGAAAGCTGACAAACAATGGGGGTTGTTTGTAGACTGTTTTCAGGAGTTTCCCTGAGCCAACATTATACCTCAGTTAACATCCTTATGTTTTAGCATGACCCAGAAGGAAAATAGGAGAATACATGGGCTGTTCTGTAAAAGAAATAGTTCTGTCTTTAGCAAACCGTAGTTCACCTGTCCTTGGGTGTACAGTCCAAACAATTTGTGTTCTATTTCCCTGATTAGAGAGGAGCAAAGGTGAGTTGATTTCTAATTGCTAATTATTCTTGAACAGCCTCTTCAATACATATGCCATCACAGGTAACTCCAAGCTTAGACTTTTGTTCTGCACATACCAGAATGGTCTTCATGTAACTTCATCACTTAAAAATGTCTTAAAATGTTTGATATCACTACTTGCTGGCCCCATAACATGGAGCCATGCTTTGTTGAAAATTCATGTTGAGGAACTGTTTGTGCTCACTCGTATCTGATAGGAGGGTCTTGGATCATCCGTTTTGAGTAAGACCAAGGGCTCTTACTACAACAGAACCCTTTCTTGATGCAGATTCAATTTCTCTAGAAGTGACGGAACCTCATCTAGAGGCATGCAGTAAAACACATCAGCAGAGACTCCATCATGCGAGAAAGATAGAGGTAACGTTGAAAGCATATCTGCATTTGCATTTGCATTTGCATGTTCTCGTGTTCAAAATTCCAAGTCATATTCATGGGGTGATACTAACCACCAACCCCCAGTGTTCGCACTTCCACCTTTGGACCAAGAATGGCTGGCAATGGATTATGATCTCTAAACATAAAGAGCCGAAGAGTTATCTATGAAATTTCATTACCCCCAAAATTAGAGGCTGTCCTGCCTTTTTCAAGTTGTTCTCTAATTGTGACTTCATTATCCGGAAAGATTTTATATGACAGGTTCCTCTTCCTCACCACCACAATTTGGGGCTGCCCAGTAACTTTATTCCACCTTCACAGTGATGCCATCATTCTCAAGAAGATCCAGCTTGTTATCAATTTCATCTTTGACTTCATACAAGACTGGATGGGGTGTGCTGTGCATTAATGGTAGCACAACATGAACCTCGCTCAAATGAGTGGTATTGTGTGATATTTTCCCTAGACAAAGACTCTTTTTCCTGAATAGCTCATGAACTGTTAACAAGAGTCATCCAACTGTCCAATATTCTTATGAAAATGCTCCTATAATGATCATACTTGCTCCAGTATTAACCTCCATTTCTACAGGCTTACCTTCAACCCTCATTTCCACTATAATAGGGTTTATCATTATTGCTGGAATATTGCTAAAAGTGGTGTAAAATCATACTCACTTCCTCATAGTCATAGACGTTCCATACAGTTGAGAGTCATCTCTACCAGTATACCAGGGGCATTCAAAACATAGTCACCCTAACTAAGCTTCCAGGTTGTAATTACTGTAAACAGGAAATATTGTGTGTCTTGAAAATTTTGCTTCAGCGTACCTCCAGTCTGTTCCGCAACATATTATTTTTGCGAGAGTAGGAGGCATTGCAAAACCAACATTGTTAACTTAAACTACATCGCTTCTTGTTAATCCCTTTGATCTTAACAGTATCAACTCAGTGTCAATTGGCATGTGACTATAAATGGCAGATTGGTCAGTCTCTCACAAAACTGAAATGTGGAAGTTTGTAACTATACAGAAGTGTGGAGAGATAGGTCTACCAGATGCCTCGAAGACCTCGACACCTGAGAAGGCCAAGAGGATGGCAGCATCTTTCTTAATGAGAGCAGGCTTTGTCCAGCATAAAGGTACCAAAGCAGCCAGAAAATTGCCTGACACCTTTGCTGAACAGAAGGAACAGTTCATTAGTGGTGTAGGGGAGGCTTTCTCCAAACATGACATCCCATCGGATTTGGTTATTAATTTTGACCAAACTAATGTCAAAATTGTACCTGTCTCAAAACAAGTTGGCATTGTAGGCCTTGAAGATAAGCATGAAGTGACAATGGTATTAGGAAGTAGTGCAAGTGGTGACCTCCTCCCCCCTCTGCTGATTGTGTTGCCAAGAATCTAAAGGATGGGGTGTTCAACGTGTTGATCTATGCATTAGCACATTGAAACCCCTCCATGCCAGACAGCATGGACAGTGTGAAGAAAAACAAAGACTCAGTCATTCATGGATGGAGGGCATCCTGTCTTCTCGATGCGATAATCCTCCAATAAGTTTATTTGTCAAAATTAAATTATTTGTTATGTGACACTGATTAAACTGTCTGGTAGTGCTACATCCAATTTGTTATTATTGTGTGTAGAATTTGTTCGTGTATTTCAAGAATAAAGTATATACGTCATCAGAAATATTTGTTTTGTGGTGTGTGCATTGATAAATATTTGTTGAAGTAAATTTACGTTTCTTAATATTACTCTGCAGAGAATTTTTTGCTTGGGGAAGAGAAATGCAAAATTCGCAAAATATAAACGGATATAGAATATTACCTGTTTACAGTATGTCATAAACGTTCCCTCTGGATTATGGTTGTCAGTTTCCTGTGGGTGACACAAATATTCAGAATGAAAGCGATTAAAGATTTTTTCTAAGTCATAGCTGTCTTTAGTGGTATACCTGAGATTGTCTTACAGACTTATTTGTGTACAGTCAGTTGACATCGCATTTGATCATTGAACCATTGCATTGTTACTAGATTAGATTTATTGTGATACATATTTGCTTTTATGTAATTAGGAAGTTTTTCCTGCCTTCTTGGAATGTTGCAAAATAAGTGTGTACAATGTCAAAAATTTATGGTCGATTAAATAGGTCCTCATTCTCTATCTGCATCATGTTTTGTTGGAACCCCTTGTACACTTAGAGTTCAATGTTTGCCATGTTGTGACTTATCTACAGAGAAATGGATTACTATGGATGGAGCATGTAATCAGGCAAGGAAAAGGAAATTATCAAATTCCAATTCAGATTCCTCAAAACGTCAGCTTGTCAACCTTCTACTTCTGCAGTTAAATCAGATCCTAAATCAAAATCTACATCTAGATTTAGTTCTTCATCTAGCCAAGTTGATATGTCAGCTATCATGGAGCTATTGTCTTCCTTCAAGTCGTATATTCAATCTTCCATCCTTTCATGAGGCAAATTGATTTCTCCAGCTCCAGCTCCAGCTCCAGCTCCAGCTCAAAGTGCGGTTTACTCCTATGACTCATATGATGACGGACATGCTAGCTCCCAAGATCAAAAGTCATTTCCCGTAGGGCAGCGCAGTGCTCTGCTCAGTTCAGTCCAGTATCATCCATGTCCTGAAGTCAGGTAGCGTATCCCCATGGTGGGAGACACTAAGGCTTTGAGCAGGAGGGACACAGTTCCTGGCTGTCAACAATTGGGGGTCAGTACCCAAGCTCGCCAGCCTGCTAGACGGACTATCGTCTCACGCTCTGATGATTTGGCGTCTCTGGCACAGCTTGGTCTAGATCCTGTTAGCCGGGTTAAGGTGATTGGCACAGGTGCTAATCAGCTGTTATATAGCCAAGATTCCAAGGTACATGCACAACATGGAGTAGCTTGCTCTATGGGGACTGTAATGGATGGTGCATGCTCTAGTTCAGTTACGGCTACAGGTTAATCAGGAATTCACTGTTATGAACTTCCTGCCAATCATCACATAGTCCCTGACCTCTCAGATTCTGACTGACAGATGGCTTATCTGCCAACTAACCCAGAGCTAATTATAAAGGAGGGTTTGATTACATTGCCATCTATGGATTCAGCTGTGGAGGACTAAGTGCTATGATAATCCTTGAAGGAAGAAATGGATCCCTCAGAGACCAACCTATGCCATTCATAGTCTGGATCTGCTAGAGTGCCTCAGTTGGAGAAGGACTTTAGCTTACTAGAGGCTAAAGACACTGTAGTTCCTTGTTTGCCCTGAGATTTCAAGGAATTTGACTTGGGAGCAGGTTCTTCCATTGACATACTAGCTTACATAAACTGGTTTGCAGATGGTGTCTGGGCTCTGCTGCCCCTGGTGTTCAAGAATTATTCGGGAATTAAGAAGGATACCTTGGTAGCTATGTCTATGCACGAAGTTGCTCTGGTTCATTCTTTCATGTGATATGCCAGGGTGTATCGGATGCTACTCAGTACCAGGTGTATTCACTCGGCAGACTCACTGAGGACTCATAAGCTTAGTTCAGTCGGAAATTTACCAGAGTGTACTAAGGATTTGATATTTCAGCAGTCATTGAATTCTGAGGGGATTTTCAATGGTCAGTGTCAGCAAACGATGGAAGCTGCTATTACTTCCAGGAATCTTAATCAACATTTAGCTTCGGCCCTACGGAGGCAGAATAGATTCAGATCTGCTCCTAGAGGGAGAGTAGGTCAACTAACAACAAGCACTAGTCAGGAAAACATTGACAGAGTGCATAGACTTGTGCTGGAAAATCGTCGAATCACACTCCACGAGTTAGATGAGACCACAGGCATTTCACACAGATCCATCGAGACAATTCTTCATAAACATCTTGTCATGTCTAAGGTGTGCGCAAGATGGGTGCCAAGAATGCTTACAGATGAAATGAAGCAAACAAGGGTGACCATAAGCAACTCCATGCTAACCTGATACAACAAGAATCCAGAAGATTTTCACTTTAGGCTAGTAACCTGTGATGAAACTTGGATCCACCCTTATGATCCTGAGAGCAAACAAGAATCCATGGAATGGAAACATGTCACTTCTCCCAAGACCAAAAAGTTCAAAGCCTCCAGATCAGTGCAGAAGGTAATGGCGACAGTCTTCTGGGATAGCAAAGGCGTCATCCACATAGATTACTTACCAAAAGGAAGAACAATGAATGGGGAAGATTAGGCTAACTTGTTGATTCAAGTGCGACAGTCAATCAAGGAGAAGCACCGGGGCAAGATCAGACGTGGTATTCTTCTACATCAAGACAATGCTCCAGTACACACCTCTCGCGTTGCAGTTGCTGCTGTCCAGGAATGCGGGTACGAAATCTTGCCACATCCCCCCTACTCTCCAGACCTGGCACCAACTGATTACCATCTGTTCCCAAATCTGAAGAAACACTTGCGTGGTTGTAGATTTCAGGATGATAATGAGCTTATTGCTGCTACTGAGGCTTGGTTTGAGGACCAAAATGGCGCCTTCTACAGAGATGGCCTCAGCGCCTGGCAGAAAAGATGGAACAAGTGTCTTGACTCACATGGGGACTATATTGAAAAATAAATGTGGTTCATACCAATATTTCATACCTATACTTCCTCATTCACTGCAGCCCTCCATCCTTATGTGGGATTCTAAGATGCTTCGGGGAAAGATCAAAGGCGCCGACAATACTTTTTCAGACGATAATGTGCACTTTTTGCATTACGTCACAATGTGTTGACGTTGATGTGCTATTCCAGTCTGCCCTTTCATAATCAAACTGTTTTGCATTACATCACAATGTAACCGACGTCACGATGAATGTGAGCTGCCATCGACTCACACAGCTTTCCACAGTAAACTGCTTTGTCGCATCCCGTTTCTTTGCAGTTGCATCACACAGCTAACATCACTGTGGAAACATTACGTTCATGTTTTCCGACGGATAAAATGTCTCACAGTTCGACTCAAAATCTTATAGAGACACGGTAATGTTGGCAATGTTTACATTCCCACAATGCAATCGTGGAATGTCGCTTGACTTGTCAGCTTCCTCTGAATGTACTGATCTAAACTTTCGTTGGTAGTAGAAATGAGGTGGTCATATTGCCTTGTGTGGTTTAAGAGAATCACGGATGTAATTAAAATGATCTAGAGAAGATATTTAACCTGAACTTATAAACCTAATTCTGATCACTGCCTTTAATGGTCATTATCCTTTCTACTTGCACCAATACCCGGTAAGAGGTTTTACTCCCAATGTAAAACCTGGGAATAGGTTTAACTAGATTTAAGTAAAACCTATTCCCAGGTTTTACTAGGAGTAAACCCTCGTCCCGAAAGTACCGGTTTGGAGCGATCAGCCACCGAAATCTGCATTCACAGGAAAGGAAAAACAAAAACTCTGACAACAGTGTTTTAATTGAAATTGAACGTCATTGTAACACTTCCGTGAGCGACAGTTTGTGTTGTACCGGAATCTCCCTCTGAAGTAGGAACCGACACTGTCGCAGACGTCTGAGTTTTCTTTGGAGCTGAACATGAGAGAACATCTGACGCCATTGCTTGTTGTTGATCACTGGTTCTCTTGTAAACCCTCACTGCCTCGCTTTTGTGACCTACAATAAAAGAATTCATCTTGATAAGTCATTTCAAATTGTACATAACCGTTTGAAAAGCAATTTATATGATATTGTAATCGCTTTGCTTGGGGCCATCATTGGGATTCGAACCCGGATCTTGGCATGTTAACCATAACACATGTTGACATCACAAGTTCTAGCATTTAAAATCGCCAAATTGCAATTTGGCCCAGTCACTTCAAGTTTCATTCGTGTTTTGCAGATATTCATTGAGTTACATACCAGTTTGTTCACAAATCTGTTGCTCGCTTATGTTTGCCTCGTAGAGACGGGTAGCAGCAGTGCATCTGAGCGAGTGGTTCGTTTTCCTTCCTTCAATTCCGGCTTCAGCACATATTCTCTTCACCGTTGTCTGGATTGTGTTGTGGCCCATGGGCGACTCTAGGTACCATTTTCCATCCTTAGGTTTCTTCATCGGGGTGAAGTAAAACGCATTTGCTCGAGTTGAAGATGGTAGGCTGGAAAGTTAAATTGTGTTGACATAGAATCAATTAAGTATGAAATGTTTGCATTTGTCATTTATATGCCCCTAAACCAATGCGTGCAATCATCATCAGGGAGTAAAATTATAAGACAATTTACATGCAGTATGGGTCAAGTCACCCGCATGATGTGATTAAATGAGTGGTATATCTAAAGAATGTATAACATGTATCAGAAATGTATCAGAAAACATCTAATACATACCAAAGTGACTTGTACTTCATGAAAAGGCGCACATAACATCGTTCCGGGTTCTTGGTATTTTCATACGCTCGCACCTTTTTCTTCTGCAGTTTCCTGTCTTTCACTCCCCCGGCATTTGTCTTAGAGACGTCTTCCACATACTGCAGGTACCTGCGGCCGTTCTGGTCTGTATGTGGGCCTGTAATCTGAGGTTGTTGGTGTAGTCTTAAACTCCGATGTTCCTTTCCACCTCTCAAGGCGAAGTTAAGTCCTGGAAAATAAAATTCCGTACACAATTATATAATGTTTATCTATTTTGGTCTTAACACGGGATTCAAAATATCCATCCAAACTTTGTTTGGTTTGGTTTGCCTCAAAGTGAAGTCGGGCATTTTGTTCCAGTTAATCACATTTATTTTCGATGTGAAGGTTTGATTGTAAATGCCAAAATTGCTAATATCCGACTTTTCGACAGGGAAATCAAATGCAAAATGCAACTCACCAGTTAAGTAGAGGACTGTGTCCAGGAGTTTTTGCGGCGTGCCTTCTCCAAGAGCCCCCTTCTCCCACAGAGTGTTCTCCTCGTCTCGAGTTATCACCTCTGTAGGTTTTCTCACGTCTGCTCCAAGACCAGCTGTGGACCTCTCACGCATGCATGCGTCCAGTGCCTGTCTGCTGTCCTGGAACTCTTCGCCTTCCATCAGATTGTAAGGAGATTTGTTAGCTTTCAAGTGTGACGCTATTGCCGTGAATAGCCCATACACAGTAACAGCTGGGTAGCAAGTCCCGTCCACTTTCCTCGCCTCGAATAGGAAATACTTTAGGGCTGTATTTATATCTTTAGCAGTCATATCCAGCAAGTCTTCAGTCAAGACGGACGACGACAGCGCGATGTTTGCATCCATTGACCTCGTCCGACGCTCTTCTTGCCATCGCCTGAATACTCCTTTCGCCCAATCATTTTTGTACCTTGTCGTTCTTGGAACACATCGAGATAATTTCCTTTCAATATCTTCCTCAGTCAAAGGTGCCGCGAAACGGAACAGAAAATCATCATCATCATCATCATCATCATCAGCAGCAGCAGCAGCAGCAGCAGCATTGTCATCATCTTTCTTAAACTGCGACTGTGTTAAAAACATTTCGTCTTCGCTCTGGTTTGCCATGGTTAGCAATGAGCGGATTCAAGTAACCACGTGGTATATAACTGACTCACTCACAAAAAACACGTGCACTGCGTGAAAATCCCGTGCGTTTTCTAACTTGTGCATTAGAGTTGCGACATTGCTGTCATTCCGAATGTTCGCGGTATAGTGAGGTCCTAATTCCTTATAACGCAATATTTAAAATGACGGTTTATAAGCAAGAGAAAAAACTTCTCCTCAGTTTTGGTACGCCCCTCGGGATTTCCCTACCCCTCAGGTTTACATTCTCTACCAAAACTTCGGAGGCGTTTTTTCTCCTATACATAAACCATCACCAAACTGTTCATCATTTGTTTTTCTAGTAACCTTCGTCTTATAGTAGGGGGCTGACACGTCAAAAGAACAGCGCGTCAGTTAGGCCTGTGCGAGGATTCTTAATTTAGATCACAGACACAGTCGTTTGTTTTCTGCCATAGATTAATTGAAATTAGGCTTAGAAGTTATTGAATACGGCATCTTAGAAAAGAAATACAGTTCGTTCCACCACCATGTATAGTGTAATAAAGCACACTTTCGCCCTGAACTATGCGTCCTCATGCTTTAACGTTCTAATAGTTCAGGGCGAAAGTGTGCTTTATTACACTATACATGGTGGTAGAACGAACTGTATTTCTTAATTCTGGCAGCCATAATCCATAGGGAATGTTTACAATTACAGACATTGTTAGTAATTATTAGTAAAGTTACCTTTGGATTATGGGATCTAGAACCCTCCCTTACCTCCCCACCATGTGTATGAGGAAAATATGATTTAGAAAAGAAAAAAAACTTATGAAAGTGTGATGCGAACATTACTGTGACATCACTACTAAGAGAGATAACCATGTAATAATTTAGGTATACCACTAGGGATAGCTGTGACTTAGAAAAGTTTTTTTAATCTCTTTCATTCTGTATATCTGTGTCACCCACAGGAAACTGGCAACCGCGATCCAGATTAAAGTTACTAACAATATCAGTAATAGTTCCCTTTGTAGGAGTCATTAGCAAAGCCAATTAACATATGTGCATAGTGTGGTTAACATGTTATTAGTCATCACAACACATTCTGATATAATATTTCTTTAAAAATGGCAAAAATGGAAAGCCATTTGTCATTTGGTACGGTACTTCTTAAATAATGGTATGCCCTCAGATAATATCATTGATATTTGATCACTTCCTGTGATAATCAACATTCAAAGATTTGGACACTCCAGTCTATCAAAAACATTGTGTCCAGCTGGTAGACTTTTGTTTATCACAAATACACAAAATGTTTTTTTGCAGAAATTTTTTTTCCTGAAGTTTGGGATGCATTTTTTACAGATTTTGAGTTGTTTGAGGGTACCAGGATAAAAGGTCAAACAAAACGAGGATTGTGAAGCTTGAACATAACAAAACCAATTTGTTTGAGGTTGACTGATAATATGTAGAAAAATAAAATAGTAAAACAGCTGCATTTGTACCTATTTCAAGGTGACTTTACTAATTTGTCCTTCCAGTAGGTTATACAAGAAGCTGGAAACTTTTGTCGTGGTTGTTTCCACTCCACAAAAAATGTGCACAACATCAGACAGTAGAAGTGTTTTAATTGTACTGTTTATTGAAAAATCTCAAATGTGAGCAGATTATTTGTTCCTGTAATTCAGGGGTTTGAATTCCTACAAGATTTATGAGCTGATACATTTTGCAAGTTAAAGACAGAATTCATTTGTAAACATTTTGTTTTTCATTTCCAGATTGATACAGTTGACACTGAAAGTCTTCATGATGGTAGATCTATTGCAGTGTGTGGCACATGTACTGCAGTATTGTCAGTACACTGCTCGCTTTTCTCTCATCCTGTTCACCAATGTGTATGCCATATCCTCCTACTGTGTATGGTTGCTGCTGCTGTGGCCACTCCGTGTTCTTCAACCATCTGTGTATTGGAAGCTTGAAAGTGTTCTCTTCAAGGGACTCCTGGCTATGGTCACAACATGGTTCTTCACAGCTGGATACAAAAGTAAACAAATAGCTATCATAACAACAATTGGCCTACCTTTAGAATACAGCACCACAAACTTTAAAGACATGTCATAATACTATTTTATGTAATTGCAGGTGATTTTTTTTCGAAAGCATGTTCTTGAAACAATGCCCTGTGACGCTGGCATAGCAACAAGGTTGTCAAGCTCAGCGAGTGCGTATAAGCTCCGCTCACTGAAGTTTCATCTCTACCAGCCATGTCATTACAGAAACCCAACTATGTTGCGAGTTTCCAGTAGTAGTCCCGGTGGATGCGCAATTTTTCGCAAGCACCAGTTTTTAACATTTTTTCTTTTTTGACTAATATGCTCATATTTCTTTGTATTAAGAGGTGCTGAGGTGTTATATTTTGTGTATTTATATATTTTGTATTTTTTAAATTTAGTAAGAATGGCGTACATTGGTCACATTGTGCCATGTTTTATTATTCACAGTTTTGGTCAATTGCAATAATGTAAATATATTCTATACTTTAGGTTTCAAACGTAACTATTTGGATCAAATGAATTATAACCGTAAACTAATATACATATATATCTTTGTCATTCAGTAATCTGCACCATTACAAGGAAATATTTATTTTTCGAAGTGGTAAGAATTCATTACACTGGATACGTCATCCATTTTCGTGCTGGTTCGTTGAGCGTGTTCTATTTGTTAGAATTATTCCAAGGGTTAGGTTTAGGGTTTAGGGTGAGGGTAAGGGACCTAATCCAACATAGTAGGTAAATGCATGAGTACCAGTGTGTTTTCCTTTTTCATCTTTAATACTTTGTTCACAAAGAAAAACAGGAGACCAAAAACGTCAAAAGTTAAATAAAAGATGAAATGGTTTAATGTCGAAATTTTGGGCTGATGGAAATCGGCCTCCAGCAACTTTCACCTCTAGATCTACATATTTCCAATAATGATTCAAAGTCTAACTCACCCTCACCCAAACATGCCCATGTCTCACTTATTCCTTAGCGTGATCCACATTATCCTTACTGTGTTCCCTACAACACTTTTCTGTCAAGAAAGCACACAATGATTTTTATATAAGGACGTCATTCATGCATGCACTGTGAAATCAACATCTGACGCCTGACGTCAACAACCGTTTTCAGTTCGAACCATATCGGCTCATTCAGCACAACATGGTATCTTGTAGATTTACAGACTAGGATGATCATGCCAATTGATATCGGGACCAATCTTCAAACGTCAGTAGATTGAAAGCACGAGGCACCAAGTCTACCCGTAACCTTCATAATTGTCTGCAACGAATTCGACTCTTTCCATTCATTTCCGTGACGTCACAGGAATGACTAGTTAAATTTGCACATTGTACAACAATGTGGATGTAGCTCAGTCGGTTAGCTGTCGGGCTAACAATCCAAAGATCACGCGTTCGTGTCCGAGGGGTTCTCACAAACTGGTTGCCTGTCTCACTGACATGTGACCTACAGCTGGGAACGTCCTCACGAGAAATTGTGGTGCTGAATTCTAAAGGTGCTGCCAACAATTTTCCATTTATCAATGTTCATGTTTGTAACATGTTGTTACCCCACATGGTAAAACGTGTGAGAATGTAGTACGCTGAATCTGATACTGTACATTATGGAATTGAATTAATTCTTCACTAGTATTACAATGATGGTTTTGCCACTTAGAGGCTTATTGAGGGGAACAAACCACTCAACACCCAGTAAAGAGATCGGGGCCATGCCAGAGACATCGTTCAATGTGCAGTGAATTTGGTCCAGGTTTAAAAAGGGGGTAACAGATGAACATGCTGGTGGTAATCCTTTGTTTAAAGGTAGCCATAATATTTGGTAACAACTTGATGGAGTAGGTCTGCCATGAATTCCTCAAAGTCGATTAAGGAGTATGGGGCAGTGCATTCTGTAATCGATTGACATTTCCATGAGCCATTGTAACTGTTCAGTGCCCACAACACACAAACTATCATACAGGCCGGCGAATTTCCCTTGACATATGACTCAACACAGGGCAGAGTAAATATTGAGTCCATGGACTTCCACCCTGACACGTCTGAACAACCGTTTCTCAATCAAGCTCCACATGCCGATAATGAGAAGGGGGTAATACCTTGTCGTGAGGGACAAATTGTAATTCCTCTCGGATAAATGCCATACCCGGTCTGTCTTTCTAGTAATACAAATTTGTTTCTTCATCATTGATAACAACTTGGTCAATGTGTTAGGTTTTCACAGATCATATGGGGTCAGTATCAGAACATTTCTCCCCTCCTTCGAGTTCACCAGGCTGGTACACTTCACCACGACCCGATTTAGTAGTTTCTTATTGTTGCTGTAACACCATGTCATAGCTGATTCAGTCATGATGGATTTCAGTTGACTGGCTTTGACCGGTCTTTTATCCAGGAGTCTAGTGACCTAGTTGTTGATCGCCGGCACCACTCGTGGTAAACGTGTAAGCCATTCCATGGATTGTTTTCCGGTTTTGACCATATCTTGGGCATACTCTTGTCCGATTAAAGTTCCGTTGTCTCACCTGGACGTCATGCTTCAATAACAGCTGTCATAGAGCTCCCATGAATTTGCATTTGGGATCGACTTGTAATTCAGTTGGCCAGGTCAATCCAATCTAAGGCCTTAGCAATTTGACTCAAATCTGTGGTCGTTTACAACTCTGCTTCCTTGAAAGGCTAGCAACGTCCACAGTGCTCGTGTGCACTAACACGCTTTTTTTCTTGCCCTCTCACTGTTTTCCATGGTTTTGCCGAACACTGATTTGTTCTGGATTTTGTAGAGTTTTTTTCTTGAAATCGCTGGTGGCTTGTTTTCTCGGTCCAGTATTCAGCTGAATGTAAGGTTCCATTCAGGGACTTTGATGGAACTGCAGCCTACGATGTATTTTAGTCAGTTTCATGCCCAGCAACACGTACCGTTGCAGATTCTGATGTACTTGGTCTTGTGCATCAAGTTTTGAATGAGTTTGTCCACATTGGGCAGCTTGTTTTTTCCGAGCAACGTTTGTTGATCGTCCAAGGTTTTGTCTTGGTTCACCATCAACTGTTTGGGAGCCACTGAATTGCTGTTATGCGAGACATGCAATGCCATGGAAACTCCAAATCCACTTCGAGGATGTAGCCTTGGTTCGAATCCATCGTGATGCTCATGATATCAATCTCATCATCGAACCATGTGGAGACAACAACCGATGGGTGCTCGTGCTCTCTCAGATCTCTGGATCTCTCCTATGAGTTAACGGAAAACGAAGACCACTATCTGACAAAAGTCATCAACAGCACAGTCACGACACAAAGACTGAGCTTGGTTGTCGACATACTGTCACGTAAAATAACCCACACGCTCTTGAGTAAACCTAGGACACAAAACGCGGGCTTGAAGTTGGAATTCGACAGCATAGTCAAAATCCTGGAAAATCTGCCAGAGAATTCCACTCTGGTCATCCAAGTCTACCTTGGTGAACCATCACCATCATCACGCGACGTTATAATAGTGAAAGCGACCCAACAACAACAATACCATTTTGCTCCATTTTACATGCGGGTGGTTGCTCAACCTCACCTTCACTATTTTTACAAAATGGGTACGTCTCCAAAATCATAAACAACAGGATTTTCCTTACGTCTTATAGTCCATCGAGAGACTACCGTATAAGTAGTGCGAATACTAGGTCACATGGGTAACATATTAGCTCCTGTCAACTCCAATGCATCTTTAATGGCTGACATACCTGATTACCAACAGTATTTTTACGATTTGAATTTCGACATCAAATTCGTCATCAAAGTCTCATGAATGCTTCCGTGTCACGATCACTTTTGAATGGACTGCCCGTAGACTGGGACAACAGATGCCAGCACCAATATTGCTGGATTGTTTTAAGACTTTTAGCAAGCCTGGACAGGGTCCATGTTTTGACCACAGGACTCATTCAGATCTGGGCTATTCACTTCCACGAAGATCTCAACTTGATCGGTCTCAAATGCATCAATCAAAGATTGATGGAAAATCAATTGCATGTAATCTCCTCATGAGTATAACCATGGCCAACGTGTCAGAGCGCCACCATTGCATTCTTGGGGACACGTGCAGATTTGATCAACCCGGTACGAAAACCATCTTTTATGTATTGCACTTACAAAACGTGTACCAACGCCGAGAAGTGATCATCACATCTCATTTGAACTGGATCATCAATAGCGTGGTTACCCACCCCTATCTTGTCCTAGGTGAGGATGATAATGTCAGTGAAGTAAAAAATAATGGGGGTTCTACTGAAGAGTTTTTTTCCAGCTTTAGGAAAGACAGTATAAGTATCAGTATTACCAGATCAAACAGGTAATGTGTAACACGTGCGTCCGGAATATGAAAATCAATTGATACGATTAAGAGGAGAATTCCTGATGCCCCTAACTTGTGAAGTTTTGTGCTAAAAGGTTCTACACTTGTTATCGAAGTCTTTCTTGGAGATGCCCCTGCAGAAGATGAAAGAATTCTGTATAGGTGAAAAGATTGCCATCAACATAAAAATGGATGGTGTGGCTCAAATGCTGAAAACCGTGGAGGTTCTTTGTTTGCATCAGATAAGCAACATTAAACACCAATTGGAACAAGAACGAATTCTGTGCCTGGGATTACGCAAGAAATACCATAAGGCAACGAATGTGATCGACCGGGTTGTTGCTGGGAGTAGGCATGGCAAGCGTCAGCTAGTTGTCCACAAGTGTGGCTGCCGCACTCATTCTGGGGATGGAAGTAGCCATCTCACATGGAAGTGCAAAAAGCACTGAAGCACGGCCAGATCAGGGTGCTGTCCGAAGATACGATCAACAGTCACTGATTTTAGCCGAACTCGCCAAGTACCACTGCATGATGGAAGATATTTCAACCAAGGCCCAGAAAAACGCTGACCTCAGCGAAGATGGGGAAAAAGAGCTCATAGAACAAGGCCAACAACAAATCATTCAAGACTTCCTGACCAAGAACATAGATCTCCTTATGGATTCACCTTGAACTGCTTTGTAGATATTATTAAATATTAGCCATGTAGCGCATAAATTCGTTTTTTTGACTCAGTATTAAAATGCAGGCCATAGACCAACAACAACTCAGTCATGTTGCTCATTCAATAGAAAATATTCACAGTCTGCGTGACCCCTACAGCTGCCGATGTGACCCCTTAATCATACAGGAGTATGCCCAAGTCTGGTGGTAGGATAGCTAACATGGTTAGTTTATTCAGTCTCATTCCTGTATAAACGGATTAAGTCTGATAGCATGCTGACTGATATACACTAGCAACATGCCTCATGGCAGGAGTCATTGGATGGCAAGGCGAACAAGATAGCCATAGAACCTAGCAACACACTTCATGGCAGATGTTGTTGGTTGGCAAGGCAGACAAGATGGACGTCAAACCTAGCAACACGCCTCATGGCAAGAGTCTTTGGCATGAAGATAAACAAGATAGACACTGGACCTAGGAACACGCCTCATGAAAGAAAAAAAAAGAAATTTGAATAAAGGGGCAATGTAAAGGGGTCTAGAGCTCACCAGCTCAGCAGCACATCAAAGGATGTATCTGGCGTGACCCTCGCTCTCTTTATTGGGTGCTGGGAGGCTTCATTCCCCTCAATGAGCCTCTAAGCCGCATCTGTGGCAGTACCATTATTGTAATACTACTACTTCTTTCAATTTTTATGTAAAACTTACATGTTTGATAATACCAAGTGTACTGTTGATAATGAGTATAATTCACAAATGTGCAGTTTAGCTTTGGCAGCTGTTACCCTTTCTTTTAGGATCAGTCTGGACCTCCATTCAACCATTCAGTGATAGCTGTTTTTATGGACAAATGCAAAGGTTAATGGATTGGAACAACATAATTCATTTTCACATGAAATTCATTTATCTTAGCCTCCACAATTTTTGTACAGTTATTTAAGACTCAATTTTTTTCCTTATCCAGATCATACTAATTGCTTGTCTTACTTTTCTCCTGAGGTACGATGGAAACCTCTGTCATATGTTCCCAAGCTTACCCCAAATGGGCCTCTCCCATACAACCTATTTGAGTGCTGGTAGCTCAAAACTTGATGTATTGCCATACTGCCTGCAGTTCCTAACTGCCTACAGGTTTAAATAATATGATACAGTCCAGTGATCAGGAAGTGAAGTTAAGATGCTTAAGTGAACTGGACCAGTTGGTTGGTTATTGAACTGACCTGTTCTGTGGTGTCTGCATACAGAAGTTTTAAAAAGTGACAAGTGTTGGTTGGTAAGACATCTTTATTCATTCTGAGAATCCTGGGTCTTCACATGGCGACATGGATATATTCTGAGAAAGATCACAGAAGAGTCAGCCTTAGGCTTGCACGTAGTTGGCCCATCAGGCAGTTACATGCCAGCCATAAGCTCCCTCCAGCTTTAGGTCTACATGCAGTCTTGCATCTTCATCTTGTTGTCTGTCTCTCCAGAGCCCCATCAGGCCTACCAAAGAAAGCTTTCCTACTGTGCAGAAAAACGCAGAAAAGCCAACATTAATCATGGAAGTAGTGACTTAAACATATTAACTTGCAACTGAAACAGCGAAAACAGCAACGAAAAACTATGCAACATTTTAATCAGCAAACTCATCCTGGTTCCTGGGCACTCATATTAATGAGAGGCCCGGGAACCAGGATGCAGCAAACTTTGACCTCTACTGTGCATGCGCATTACGATCCTTGCTTTTGTCAAATTTCCGAGCAGCTGTGCATCAGCTCACATAGAAAATGTATTGAATATGTTGAAATAATTATTGTCAATCATTTCATACGAGTGAGAAGTAATTTGTTTTGCATTACTGAGCTTGAAAAAAATACAAATGAATAACAACATAAAATATGAAATTACTAAAAGCATGAAAAGACATAAATAAATATGATAACTGGACATTTGTTTAAAATTGCAATACTTTGAGGTACAATTTCTAATCGGAAATGTGATAGAAATATAAGAAGACAATGTATGAAAATATGGCATCATCTAATGTCATGTTGGAAGATGGTGAATGTGGCATAAAATCATACACAAGCATTCTCTCGTGCACCTGTTGCACTAAATAAGGTGGAGATCATCCTGGTGATACACCAGTGGAGTGATGCATTTTACAAGGAGCTGACTGCAGATACACCTTTAGTTCTTTGGAACTCCGAATGACAGTAAACAACCAGGCTAGCTACTATACAGTTTCACATGAAGATTTTGTGTGTGTCAAGTTTGGACATATGCATTCAGAATTACAGTAGCAGCGCAGACCTAATTTATATATCATGTGTCAGTGATTCCTGGGGTTGTAAACAATCACATTATACAAGGGTGAATCTCTGGCAGTCATCAAGAGACTCATAGTCTATATGTGACAGTATGCATTACTGTTCAGGTCAGTGCACCATGGGAATCAACATTGTTGCAGTGGAATGAGACGAAGGTGGCCATCCCAAAGCGAACAGAGATTGTCTGCAGAAAAAGGATAAATCATGTATGAACACAAGAAATGTTGACATCCCAGATATGATATCCATCATCTCATCACAGAAATTTAACCTCATCAGGGGACTACTGCACTCTACTGAATAACGAAGAAAGCAGCAAAGTGTGAGCCAGGCACTGTCATAATGAGACATCATATTTGTTCTACAGCAAGTGGACATCGCCTGATAAACAGCAGTCAAACCATCAACAGAAGTTTTGAATTCTATATTGGACCTGACCATATTTCTGAAGCATTCTACTAGCATAAGATCAAATTAAGCTACCAGCTTCAACAGAGATGTACATCAACTGTTTTGTTGAAACATGCAATTGATATAGACTGTTGACCAGGTCTACTTATCTCCAAGTGGCAGAATATCTGTGTCATTTGAAAGAGTCCAGATACCTTAAAGGCTCGGCGCTGGGTAAGTACTTGGCGCTTGATCCTCACGATGAACTTTGGTGTCTCCAGAACTCATCACTCAACATCTTACCAGGGATGTATACGAACCCCTTCATCAAGCAGATATTGAGTTGCTTACTGAAATGTCCTTGTTCTTGGGTGTATGAAATTCATGTGACTGACTACAGCTGAACAAGATTTGACACGGGTAATCATCTGGCAGTTCATCTAGGGCTTAGATGGGTTGTTATTGAGGAGAACGAGCTCCCAAGAATGGCTGATGGACAGTTACATGTCAGTGTAACTATCATCCATACTTGTGGCTGAAGATACACAGGACATCATTTTGTCCGTTAGAACTCTTCATCCCCTTATCACCAGCTACATCTACTGAAGTATCCTTCTCTGGCTCAGAGTAGTAATTCTGACAGCATATAAGGTAGGACTGCATGGTATTACTCATCCTCGATATCTCCATGGTATACGTTCCGATAAATCTCCTCTATACCCTGGATGCATCTACGGCTCAGTCCGATAAATTTATTACCTCCCTTGGCTGGCTTTTTATCCAATCAGGCGTCTATGCTGGGAAGTTGAACGAACCAATCACTCACTTTTGCTTTTTTAATTAACTATTGATTAAACTTAGAGAGTTCTCTGCAAGAGGTAGAAGGGGGTTTTGCATACACTTTTTAAATGTTTCGGACCTATAAATTTGTCTGTGCGATTTCCACCAAATCTGAGTTGCACCTTCGCGGTTGAGACCGTTACCTTTGTCGACACTGGCAAGCTCGGTAATAACGGCAGCCGAGCTGATTGGCTACTGTGAGAATGCGGAGCCAGCAAAGGGAGGTAATAAAATTATCTGGCCAACCCGTAGATGCGTCCATCGGAACACATACCTTGAAGATATCGAGGATGGGTATTACTGGTGTAAGGGTGTATCACATTACGCCTTCCAAACGATATGTATTGCAGTGTATATTGGGTAATATAATAGTTTTGTGATTATCTCTATGGTCTAAGTTCAAAAGTTCAAATCTAAACATACCTTCATTTACACCCAAGTTTCCCATTGTAATTGACTAAACAGCATACTTCACTTGAAATGAATTTTATGAAAAAGAACATGCATTCCCTTAAAATCAAATCTCAATTTGAAATTTCAGTTATCACAACCATAACTTATATTTTTAGCATTTAGAAAATAGGTTGAACATGTGTAATCCATGTCACCCACTGTCAAACAATTTATCACAGTACATGTCAGAGTATGGGTACCAGAATCCATTTTCCAATACAGAGCCCCACTATAAGGAAGCAGGACTGGATCCACCTAGAGCCTCCAATCCACACAAAGTTAAAACCATAGCATCCACAATAGCTCCACACAGCAACTGCTTCTTTTTGTCAATTATGGAAGGATATTTCTGGAGATTGCACACTGTCTTCACTTACTATTATATCAGGTGCTTTGCCACAGATGATGTCTCTGGAATACACCAGCTTGATCCCTTGGTTGTAGCCCAACAATTGATAGTACCAGCTAGAAGATATCTATTGCCCATAATCACATAGACTCATTGACATCAGATTATTGTTCCATAACCACTGAGAATCCATGCCTCCTGTTCAAAGTGATAAATCAGAGCATGAGTCACAGACTCCAACTCATAATCGTAATGCCCTCCCGACTGTCCCCACTTCTGCACTATTTTGCTGATGTCTAAATTACCTATGGGCTTGGAAAATGGAAAGAGTGATGAGCTACCTTCAGTCACTGGTGCAGGATTGCTGGTGCACAGGCACGAGAGAGGTCCATTTGGGATGGGCTGTTTTAAACTGCTATTGTTTAAAAGCTTGTATTGATCAAATAAGAACTGCTAATCAACTTACCACACCAGCTGTGGTCATGAAAACTCTCTAATTAAATTTGATGGAAAGGGTAGCAAAAATATTTGAAGATGGGGTTTTGTCCTTAGTTGGTCATTTTGTTGTAGGATTTTGTCCATAGAAATTTTGTCCAATGGGATTTTGTCCGTCCCCTGTTGACAACATCAGGTAATGGTGAGCTTCAGTACTATTGTACTATTAAATTCTGTTTATCTAGTTATAGAGAGTGGAGATGAGCTCAGTGTGCTTTATGAGAAGGAAGCCTTACTTCTGGCAAACCACCAGTCTACAGGAGATGTACCATCCATAATGGCATCACTACATGGAAGGCAGAAAGTTGGTGGAACACTCATGTGGATTATGGATGAAATGTTCCGCTTTACTCACTTTGGAGCAGCATCTACTTTGAGGAAAGACTTTTTCATCCGACAGGTACAGCTAGACTTGTATTCAATTTACATTGCTGAAAGTCATGTGAACTCATGGCATAGTCTGGTTGTCTGTTGCCAGTTTTTGTAAATATTCTGACTTCACAAACTATAAATATGCCCTTAAAACTAGCATGACTGTTTTTGTAACATTGATGACATTGATGCTGTACAACTATATTTACGTCATAATCAGATTCATCATTTCCTTTATATTCTGGGTTGCAGCTCACAATGGTATTCAATGTGTTTCCTTTTTGCAGACTTGATGATTTTCAAGTAGAACTAATATAGGTGGAATACATCTGTAAAAACCAAGCATGTAATTTTCACAAATTCTGTACCTCTATTACATCATTGTGGTAAATCCTGCTTTGTATTCAATTGAAAGATTTGTATTGTTGAGTGAATAGGAAGTGGTAAACAAGCAGTTACAGTATATCTGAACAAAATATAACTCATATTCCAAAGTGTAACATCAAAACAGGTATTGTAGTTTCCAGTGGTTTTATAAAATCTATTGCATCTGTCCCTTATTAAGGTGAATTAAGATTATAGAATGTAGAATGCTTAGATTTTTTTTATTGCAACATAGGTGTTGCCAGAAAGAAAACAATCAAATGTAAAACCTTCATAATAGATGTACATGTTGTGGGACAAAAATTTAAGCAACCATCACATCACAACAGCAGTATTGGTTCCCAGAGACACATCTTTCAAATTTGTGGACTTTCAGATCATTACTTATGAGTCCATGAATGCATCATTTCTTAGAATTTACTTCTGTAATTTAAGCTGAAACATATGTACAAGGTTTATATTTCATCTTGATCACTCAATATGAACCTAAAGTGTGCTTCTCACTATATATTTGGTCATCTCTTGTTTTCCCAGAATAACTGCATTTGAGGTTTTTGTTTTGGATTGACAGGTTTTACTCTTTGCTAGATAGAACTCTTCCCAGGTTTTACTTTTCATTCGTAAGACTGCTTCCCAGGTTTTACTTTTCCCAACTTTATATGAACATCAACATTCAAATGATACATGAGTGTTTGAAATCAACTGAAAAATATTGTTCAAGATGAAACTCACAATACAAATATTTACTCAAGCGGGATTAGAACCGCTGATCTCAAATCTGTAGGCAGATGCTCAACCATACAGCCACCGGGCGGACAAAAGTGGCAGGGTTAAATTATCATCTTAGAGTTACTGTCATTAAATTGATTGTATGCACGCTTCAGTTATTGTTTTGTAGCTTCATTAAATGATCATCTACATTGTAATTACCCATCACTCTCGGTATACATGTTAGAGAAACCACTTCTCCTTGGTTTCGGTAGACAATGTAAAACCCTCGGGGTCGGGAAATCCTTTCCCTCTGGTTTTACATTGTCTACCAAAACCGAGGAGAAGTGTTTTCTCCTATACTTAAAAGCTGGATAATAAGTTTTATATTAGTTTCAAAGTTTGTTCCATAGTTTGAGACTATCAGGTAAAGAGGATTTGTTGTTACGGTTTGTACTGCAATTCACAGTTTGGGTACTGGACTGGATTCTATGGTTATAGATTGGATTTGGTCACTGTAGATGGAAAATCACTAAGGTAGACAGGCATTTAATTGTTGGTCATTTTATAAAACAAAAGTATTTGTTTTATGATATCTTAATGGTTTGAAGTTTGTTTCTGCGTATAGTTAAAGATGGCTTTAATTTTGTGTTCTCTCGTGAAATGTCCCTAGACATAATGACAATAATCAAAAACAAGGTAAGATAGAGCATAAAAGCAGCCTCTGAGATCATCAGTAATTACAAAAGTGTCTTCTGCAAACAGGCCAGTGTTATTGTCCATCTGTTATATACTCACTTATATATATTAGTATAGCACCAATACTCAGCTCACTTGCTCAAAGGCGCTTTGTCTTTTCCCTCAATCACTGGATGTTGTTATCAAGGGTACATTGTATTTTCAGTCTCAACTGAATCACAAAACTCTAGCAGCTATTTAAGCACACCAAGCTTTTATGGTTTTCCCATCCTTACGAGGTATCCATTCACAGTTGGGTGGACTGTGACACATAGTCACAATACTTTGTCCATGTGCATTGCACTTTCCTGGAAGTAGCCATTTGCATGTGTTCATGTGGCCACCATTTGGTCGTTTACCAATGTATGGGCTCGTTTATCTGCACAGGGTTGTGTACTGTACACTAGGGGTTGTGACAACACTGAAAAAGTCTGTACACAAAGCTGACTCCCAAGTATTTTTCCATTCAGTCACAGGTGGCCTGGATCCGGCACCTTAAGTTTACCACATCTCCCATCATATCATTATGACAATATATCATGAACAATTTAGGCAACCCAGGACTGACCCTGGGGCACCCCATCGAGAACAGATCTTTCCAGTGAGCTGATACAAAATTTAGGTGCAAGAACAAAAAATCTGACATGTGGATCAGAGGTTATTGTATCTGTGTCAGGTTACACGTGGATATACACTGGTTAACACTAGAATTCTTGCACAGGGAATCAGCCAGAGAATGGTTTACGAGTTGTAACGCTTCAATGAAAACTGACAAGCTCTGATGTGGTTAATAAATATACAAAATAAGCTGAAAACAATTCCATAATCTTTGCTCAGTAATGCACTTTAAGTTTATGTACTTTTGACATTAACAAACTTTGCAATGCACATTGAAATTGTACAAATACATTTGGATGAATGAATCTTTGAACATTTCGTTAAACTGTTATGAAACGTTGTTTACCCATAATTCATTATTAACCTTTAGCCTGCTGAATTAATTTCAGCATAAGGCGCTAATAAGAGGGTGGGTGATTTCAAACACTCATTGCGTCACTAAATAAGGGACAACTGAAAAAACATTCAGCTCATTAATACTACATACAAAAATAAACATTATTATCAAAAAATATCCAGGTAATTTCAAACGTACAGATATTAATTACAAGACAAACATAAATATAGTAAATTTTCCTGAATTTACCTGACTTACTCAATTGGTAGCCGGATGCGTTTTATACTAGGAACCGTATAAATTGTCCAATTATCGCAAACCGATTTCAATATTCGTATTACTGATATTTCATAAGTATCTGACTTTAATTTCGTATATTTGTATCGGCAAATATCCGCGCGACGACAAATTAAAAAATAATTCTGAAAAAAAATAATCGAAAACGTTCGTCGTAAACAAATAACGTTTTCGATGTCATAACAGGTCTTACTGAAATGGCACTATTATGTTTATTTAACCCCCTGGATGCCGAGTTTTTTTTCAGGCGCACATTTTCATAAGGTTTGAAAAGTGAACGTTGTGCGAGATTTGCGCTCGCGTGGTCCTGGATCTGCGTACGGCTATGAAATTGCACAGACATGTAGAATATTTAATTTCCTATCCGTTGGTATAAATATAATTGCGGCTACCTCAGGGGTTTGAGAAATAGACACTGCTAAAAGTTGTCCAAAACTTTTGTGTGTGTTGAAAAACAGTAAATTTCTCTGTTTTTTTTCGTGCACCAATAAAAGCACTCTGCTACGATTTTTTTAATTTCGCATCTTTACGGAAAGTGTGAGCGAAGAATATACAGCTTGATATCTGAACGACGTGAGTGTATATGAAATGGATGTATGTGCTAATGCATAACGTCATACTCACAAAATAAAAAATGACCCGCAATAAATGTCAAAAATCGATTTTCTACTATGACGTCAAACGTCGATAGAGAGGTCATGCACGTATAAAGATAAGGGTGCATAACTCAGCTATGGTTTACATTAGGTCAATGTAACTCCGATCACATGAAGAGAATTTGCTGTGGATATGGACATTATATTTTCGTGATGTTTTGTTCACAGTGAACCAAACTATTCCAATACAAATTTCCCCAATGTGAGAGAATACCTTTTGGTAGTTTCACAATTTGTAAGAAAAGATGCAAATGTACTACATCAAAAAGCAAGCAATAGCGATTTGGATGTCCCTATCCGATACATATTTTAGTTCTTAGATTCCCATATTCTCCTGTTTGTGTATATGTATTTTTATTAATTTCCCATCATTATTAACGGAGTAACAGCCACATTTTCAAACGTAATGAAATAACTGAAAATAATGCGACATTTTAGTTGACGTCACGGCATGTTTTGTGCATTTTGTGACGTTGGAAAAAGACTACTCTGGTTGCTGATTAGTATATATCTAACCTAATTTCTACTCAATGTGTAAAACATCTCGGCTTCTGTGTCAGAATTCAACACTTTTTAGCCAAAATATAAAATGAATGGTTTTATCACTGAAATAGTGTCCTGAATGTATCAACAATTACACGGTTTTACTACATATCTTATTGTGAGCAACACGCGCACCTGCCTAGCGTCAATTTAGCGTAAATGAAAATTTCACAACACCTGAATATTCATTGAGTATTCATTTAGGAAAAAGACTTTTCTTCTCATGATTATGAAATCAATTCCCTTCATAAGTATGCAATGAAAGGTACAAAGAGATCGCTTTTTCAGTAAAGAAGTATTAGAAAATGGACGTAAGGCTTGTCCTAATTAAGACTTGACCTGATTTATATATTTTTAACAATTTCCGTATAAATATTGTTTGAGTTAGACATTCTGCCAACAGATATATTTTAATCGCATTTGAATTGACTTTATTATCGAAATGATAATGAATCATGAAACGTTTTGACAAACTCGCACCTGGTCAATTAATATTCATTATAGTTTTGTCTATAAAAACGACACAAACCAATACAATGAACTAGACAATTCCTTTAAATAGTAGTATGTGTGCCCCTACATTTAATGAAAAATCATTTTCATTACTATTATCCGTTTTACATCTAAGTTGGAAGTAAATCGCTGTTTATTAACCTGTTCATATGAAACTGCAATATTTGTCCGAACGTATTGAATATTGCACATCACGGGAACTATAGCACATGTTACAGTAATGGCTACGTGTGATCCTCCAACACTTGTGTAGAGGCTTAAAATGTGGTATAATACACTTACTGAGTCAATTTTTCATGTAAATATTATTCAAACAATCAAAAGCTTTCAAAGAATAAAAACGGATACCTTATATCCACACATGATATGGTGTTGAACATAGATATATGTAGATACTGAAATCAATTTCATGAAGAAATATCTGAACGATGCGCAAAATATGCATCACAATACTAAACGTGCAATCGGAATGGTATGGGCATTGTGTTTACTCTTGTTCAACCGACCTTCACCTGAAAGAAATTGCCTAATATGTGCAACAATGTTGACGTGTGACATCACTACCGATGACCGATTTCTTTCAAAATGGCGGCTTCGCTGACAAGGGTACACAAGATTCTGCGAGGACGTCTTCCTCGTTTCAGGGATCTTTTGTACATAAATGTGAGATGTAAGTAATCAGAATTATTCTGACTATCTGTGTATTGTTATATGTTCTTATCGTTTACATTGTAAATGACGGAAGAAGCCAGAAATGCCGATAAGTACCATTGTCCTTCTGCGTGATTTTGCGTCAGTCATGGCGTCACGCTGCACTAAAAGTTTGACAGTTTCTTATGAATTACCAAAAAAATTCATTGTATCTATTTTCAATTTGCTATTTTTTGCCACGATACTCTTCCCCTGAATATACTAAGCGTATTGAGCCATTGTAAGCAATGATTAGAGGGCTGGATGTTGGAAAATTTCCGAAAATGCTAGGCAGTGTAAAATTGGAATTTTTCTTTGTTTACATTTCAGTCAAGCGCTGTGTTTCGAGCACAGCGTTCGTTTTCATACAAAGTATATATTGTTTCGTTTTGGCTAGACAGTTTGTATTGGTGACAAAGACCATTTGTAATTTGATTCTAAGATGCATGGGGAGTTCAATGATGCATTTGTCGTAGCTAACTATGAAGTATACATGATGCAATAGGCTTCTCAATACCGGCCTTCTCGAAACGTGATTTTGTAAACACTATCCAATATGGCGGAAGCGCACTTCGGCGTTCGTGTAAGTGTATTTTCGAAAACATCCCAACCGATTCTTGGTACATCGGTGACGTTTCAGAATTATTATTCCTGGTTACATGAAAACTTGATATCAGTGATCATTAATATGCTATTTTTGAAATTCATTACTCCCAGTAATTATCCGATTTTCACATTTCAAAACATACTGCAAATAACGCTGTGATTCTCGATTTTGTACAGTTTGAAAAATGGCGACATTTACGATGAAGCCTATTTTGAAAGGCGATTTTAAGCACTTTAGCTTGGTCTGAGATGATAGTGGATGGTATCAAGAAACCGGGAATTTTCCGTAGAATTCAAAACTGTGAAGTATTTATATATGCGTGGTATATTTAGAATTTTATTGGACTTCCAAGTGAGGTATGTAGAGGAAGGACATATATGTTCCTGTGGCATCCAGGGTGTTAAACGTGTCATGTAATGAAAATAGCAGAATAAAATACATGATTCATAAGCATTCATGAGTGCAAATATCAAGTTTTATGGTTCCTTAATTTTTGCACAAACCCACAAAAAGACGGTGTTAAATCGTGTTACGCATACTAAAAAACAAACATGGCGCGCTTCGTCGAACTCCTACATAAAATATAGCTTTTTTGGTCAGAAGAAAGATTACAGAACTCTTCTGTGTAAGACCTGGTGAAAGAGGGAGAATTTCTCATTCTACAAGTGTTCCATGTATCATTTTCCGTTTAGTATGACGAAAGACGGACGAAAATTAAGATCGTGAAATCTAACTTGTTTTCTAGTAAGTGCAAAGGTCACCGGATGTGATGTCACAGACGGGGATTGCCTGATGAAATTCATTCGGTATTGAATATGAACAGAAAAGTTGGAGATATTTCGTCTGAATTTAGCACAAATAACTGTTTAAAGTGACTAATCAGAGCTCATAGAATTTTCTTGGTGTATTTTTGACTATATAATTCGCACATAGCCGAACCAGTTTGACCTTGTATGCTCCCGTGACCCGGAAACAGTAGTCGATCAACACTGCAGATGCAAGTTTTTCAGTATCTTTTATTTGAATTTTTGTTCATATTAGGCACATTACTTTATTGTCCACTGAATATAAAGATAGCAAAGATATAATTGTGATGCATGTTGATCCCAGCTTATTCTTTTTTTCACATGGTCCAACACAGAAACGTGTACAAACATCATCCTCAACAACAGGTGCGCGGATATGGGCGTGGCATTTGTGTTTCAAAATAACAATCATGCTTTTCTTTTTATGACGATGTAGTGTAGTAAGTGTTGTATCAGGATGTAGGGCCGTAATTAGCCGTAATTACCACTAACGAGCCGTTGTGAGCGGAGCCATGTTTTATTGCCGTACTCAGTCAAGACAACCACAGTTGTCGCCCCTTGGTGACATTGCAGACCGCTAATAATAGATACCACTACATCTCCCTTTGGGATGGAAATGATGCTCACTCATTAACTTAAACGAAAAACCAAACTTGGAAATGAGAAGGTAAATTATATAATTACCATTACCATTACCATTAGAGTCCAAAGCAGAGATGATAAAACTTACTATTAACTTTAAACTATAACGTTCATTAACACTTTAAATTCAACACTGGATCAATAGTGTCCATCACTGGTACTGGTCATCAATTCTGACAGGTGGTTTGGATGGCCTGCCAGATCGTGTGTGGTACACACCAGTAGGCGCTGGAGCTGGTGCGCTGGTCTCTGGAGTGCTGGACATCTCAGACTTCACCACCTCCTGTTTAGGAAGGAAGTTCAAGTCTTTCCTGTTGCGACGGTACATTCCTGAGTCTGTCTGCACCGTGTAGGAACGAGGTGACAGTTTGTCGACTACAGTCCCTTTCTCACCTCTGTCCCTCATCCATGTCTCATCTCCCCTACACAGTGGTCGGAGGGGTAGTGCTGCATGGCGTCTGTTGAAGTGTAGTCTGCTATCTTCACGGCGGGATGATTCGTGGTCCATGACCTTCTTTTCATCAGGCGGGCTACACATGAGTTTCTGTGGTAGGATGGGCAGCTTCGTCCGGAGACGTCTGGACATGAGTAACTCAGCAGGACTGTATCCACAACTTAAGGGTGTTGATCGATAGCTCAGGAGTGTTGCATACGGATCGTCTGCTGATTTCAAGAGAGTTTTGATCGTTCTCACTGCACGCTCTGCTTCCCCGTTTCCAGATGCATGACCTGGGCTGCTTGTGACGTGACAAAATCCATATTCGTTACTGAACTCTGTAAACTCCAATGAAGAATACTGAGGACCATTGTCCGATACAAGTATTTCAGGAACCCCATGTCGGGCAAACATACTTTTCAAATGATTGATCACCACTTTCGATGATGTGCTGTTGAGTTTCGCAATTTCGATGAAACGAGAGTAGTAGTCCACAACTAGCACATAAGGTTGTTTGTTGAGTTCAAACAAATCTGAAGCAACCTTCATCCATGGGCGTTCTGGCATTTCTGATGGCAGCAGAGGTTCAGGGTGATTGTCAAACTTCTTAACGCATACATGACACTTAGAGACAAATTCACCGATTTGCTTGCTCAGGTTCGGCCACCATACACATTGCTTGGCTCTTTCTCGTGTCTTCGTGATGCCCTGATGTCCTTCATGGAGTGCTTCCAGAATTCCGGGGCGCATCGTTTCCGGTATGAGAATTCTCCCACCACAGAGAATTAGATCATTGCAGACAGTGATATCTGCCTTGTAAGGCCAATAGTGTGACACAATGCACTTAAGTTGATGTCGTTCCGGCCAGCCCTCCATGCAGTATTGAAGAATCTGTCTACAGATGTCGTCTTCATGTTGGTGACGTCGTATGTCATCCAATTTCTTGTCTGAGGCGGGAAAACTGATTGCGTTCACGAAGGCCTCTACCTCCTCCTCCAGGTCAGAACGTGATGAACCTTTCTCTGGAGCACGAGACAGTGTATCTGCAGTGTAGAGTTCACGACCTGGCACGTGGTTGATTGTGTATGCAAACCTCATCAACCTCATCCTAAAGCGTTGAACTCTTGGAGGCAAAGTATCAAGATCCTTCAGACCTAGAAGTGGAACTAGGGTTTTGTGGTCAGTCTCCAGTGTGAACTGAAGACCAATGAGGTAGTCCTGGAATCTCTCGCAAGCCCATGTGAGAGCCAGTGCTTCCTTTTCGATCTGCGCGTATCTAGTTTCTGTGTCAGAGAGAGAACGAGACGCATAGGCAACAGGTTTCCAGTCTCTAGAGTGGCGTTGACACAAGACTGCTCCTAGCCCGTATGATGAGGCATCAGCTGTTACTTTCGTTGGTAGGTTGGGGTTGAATATAGCGAGAACTGCCCTGCTGCTGACAGCTGATTTGATCTTTGAGAATGCCTCTCTTTGCTGCTGACCCCACTACCAGGAGTTCTTCTTACTGAGGAGGTCCCTGAGTGGCTTGGTCAACTCTGCAAGGTTTGTGATAAACTTGCCCAACTGGTTAACCATTCCAAGGAACCGGCGTAAGTCTGGAACATTTTGAGGTTCTGGGAGGTTCTTTACAGCAGAAACTTTGTCCTCACTTGCTCTGATACCTTTCTCTCCCACTGTCTGTCCTAAGAATTGGACCTCTGACTGTCCGAAGTCACACTTGTCCTTATTCAAAGTAATCCCTGCCTTCTGTAGAGAGGAGAGTGTCTGTCTAACACGCTCATCATGCTCTGTGTCATTAATCCCGTAGATCAAAAAGTCATCCATGATGCCTGTAATTCCTTCATGACCTTCCAATGTCCGTGACACTTGTCTTTGGAAATACTCAGGCGCTGAAGTTATTCCAAATGGCAACCGTTTGTAACAGTATCGTCCAAATGGAGTCATAAAAGTTGTGAGATAAGAGGACTGTTCTGTCAATTTCACCTGGTGAAACCCTGAATTGGCATCAATCTTTGAGAATACTCTGGCATCCTTCAATTGTCCGAGAGTATGATCCACCGTAGGGAGGGTGTGTCTCTCTCTGAGTACTGACTCATTCAATCTCCTCAGATCAACACAGATCCTGACATCTCCATTGGCTTTAGGTACAACCACCATAGGTGCACACCATTCTGTTGGAGCATCAACCTTCGAAATAACTCCCAGTGACTCCAGTTTCTCAAGCTGTTCTTTAACCTTAGGCAGCAGAGGTATGGGTACCCGTCTCGGTGTAGTGACAGCATACGGTTGAGCATCAGTCTTCAACTTGATGTCATATTCACCATCCATTTCACCTAGACCCACAAACAGACCTGGGAACTCTGAAACCATATCCTCCTTTGTGACTGCTGAACAGAACTGGAGTAATCCGAGGTCCTCACTGGCATCACAGCTCAGAAGTGAGTGACTACTTTCTGTCAAAACATAAAATGTTTCTTTCACAGTTCTCTCTTTCCACTTCACAGTAGCATGAAAGCACCCGACTACTTTCAGCTGGTTCTGAATTCCTCTCAGAATTCGTTTGGGACTCTGAAGTTGTCTACCTGGGAACACTTTGTCAAAAATGTCCTGAGATATTAGGCTAACATCTGCCCCTGTATCAGCTTTGAGAGTGATAGTTTTGCCATCAACTTGCAAGTTGAAGTAACGACGACTTCTCTGTTTTGGAGTATCACTGCTGATAGAGCCAAGAAATACTGTTTCTTGTGAATCGTCTTGCCCACAGTCATAGTCATCCTCATATCCATCCTCATCTATAGCTCGCACATATCCTTTCTGAGACTGGCATACACTTGCGTAGTGTCCTCGTTTCTTGCAACTGTTGCACGAAACATGTCTAGCTGGACAAAACTTCCTGTCATGTTTTTCCTTACCACAATATGGACAATTTTCCCTTTGAAGTTTTTGATTTTGTGCTTGAGGTTTACTTCTACTCGGCAATTTTGGCTTGGTATGACTTTGTTTTCTAGCAGATGGTGTTTTTCTCTTGACATATCCAACACTTGCAGCTTTATCATCCTGGAGGCTTTTTACTTGACTTTCTGTAGCTTCAGCTGTTCTACATATGTTTAATGCCATTTCAAGAGTGAGATTTTGCTCTCTCAATAGTCTTGATCTAGTTTCTTCACTCTGAATTCCAATTACAATTCTATCCCTAACTAGTGAGTCTCTCAGATCTCCAAATTCACAGCTGGCACTTTTATTTCGAATGTCAGTATAGAAAGAGTCAAACTTTTCTCCACTTTGTTGATTTCTGGTTCCAAATACATACCTTTCAAATGTCACATTCCTTCTAGGATTACAATATTGTTCAAATTTTTCCGTCAATACCTCACATCTTCCCCTATCATCTTCGTTTGCAAACTCAAACGTGTTATAAACCTATCTAGCGTCCTTGCCGATCACATGCAGAAATGTAGAAGCAATAACGTTTGCATCTTTGTTTTCGAGTCCGCTTGCAATTTTGTAAAGTTCAAATTCCTGTTTCCATATCTTGAAATTCTCTGAAATATTGCCAATTAATTCCAGTGGAGGCGGTGGCTTCAAGTTATTCATGATGAACACTGAACATTCGCCGATACGAGTTTATCACTATAGGACCGTGCGTCAGGACGATTTTTCTTCAACGGCGAGAACGTGTGTGCAGAGAGCGCGGCAACTTATAATCTGTGCAAGAGGACGATAGTCAGCACGATTTCACGCTACACACAGTTACAGCTTTGTCAATGAGTGACGACCGATCAAAAAGTTCAAAATTTGAGTTTGATTGAGAGTCCATAAGTTGTCTCACCAGATCCCAGTTCTGACACCATGTTGTATCAGGATGTAGGGCCGTAATTAGCCGTAATTACCACTAACGAGCCGTTGTGAGCGGAGCCATGTTTTATTGCCGTACTCAGTCAAGACAACCACAGTTGTCGCCCCTTGGTGACATTGCAGACCGCTAATAATAGATACCACTACAGTAAGAACTGCAGTATACATGTTTTATAAACAAAAATATATTTTCAGTTATAGTTTCACATGATATCGGAGGTGATTTGATAAAAATTGCGTTCATATTACATGATTGGGAAAGTTATATGTCTCACTTTAGAACAAGTTGAATTACATTCATAATTTTATGCAATGAATTAATGTTCTTGATGAATAATTATGATAGATTTGTCAGTGCTTTATGTTTCATAACTGGTTACAACTTTAAATCTTTTCATATACTTTAATATGTTAAATGATATCAATAATATGACAATTATTTTTCTCTCTCAAATAGACAAGGGCAAAGACACTGTCAATGCATTAGCAACGTGTAAATAACCAAATTTTAATTAATGTCTTTCAGTAATGTGGAAAGCTGACAGTTTTGCACAATTTTTTATTACAACTACATGTATGCCATAAAATATATGGATAGATGTTACAAATTATTTTGTGTATTTTATTTCTTCATAATATCATGCCAAAATGTATATCAAATACAAATGGGTGATGAGTTATTTTTGTTTTCAACAGTACCACTTTGTTTGCTGAATTATTTTGAATCGCACGTGACAAATAATGTCAATTATGTTGTTGAAGTAACAGTACATGTAAATTTATCAGAAAATGTTATCATTTGATAAAAAAGAAACCATATACATATAAGAAGTTATATTGTCTCTGGTGAAAGTAAACAGGCTTCATATTCTGTAAATATATATTATTCTACCTTATTGTCTTTTCCTGGGTTTAGGAGCAATGTCACAATATGAAATGGGTCTAATGAACTTTCAAGGATTGTTTCTGTTTGCTGAAGTGTCTGATGGTGATATACTCCAATTATTTAGTGTTCAATAGCCTAAACCATCATGAAACAAGAAACATGAAGAACGGTCTTCCTTGAATAACAAAATGCCAAGGACTGAGCAGTCTTCCCTTAAAGATCTGGAAGCATTTGATATATATGTCTTTGCCATATACACATGGCAATGAAAAAAATCCAAATTGAAATCTTAAAGAATAGCTCCAAACTGGACAACAAAAACCACTCACTGCAGAGCTCAGTATTAGGAAAAAAGAAATTTACTTGCCACCACATGATTACCTTGATGCCAAAGACTAACATAGGTTGCACCTCCTACTCAACACTTAATTATCTGTCACTTGTAGTTTTGATATTCCATATTCAAAACATCACTACAACAAAATTATTCTAGGTCTGGTATGATAATTTCATATTACTTCATGAAATTTCATCACAAGAAAAAAATGAGTCTGTCTTTCGATCACTGTCAGTGTAATCACTGCTCCAAGAGTTTGGATCATCAGTCTGTTTCCCAGATGAAGACTGTTTTAACAGTAAAATATGAACATAGACAGTGTGCAAGTAGGTAAAAAGTATGGCCATAAACATGAGGTACATTTTGCAGTTCAGATTGCACTAGTGCAATATCTAAAAGCTGTATGGAACCACGGACTGAGCCACATGACATGATTCTTTTTATACAAATATGCACACACATCAAACAATTTGATCTGAAACATTACCTGCATTATACTAGGCAGAATTAACTCCGAAAGCTCTGCTGTTTGGAGTAACAAAATAATTTCAATTTTGCTCCAAATTCGTGAACAAAAGATGTGATGTTTAGCTGTTTTAATGTCTAAAATAAATACTGATTCACAAAGGCGATGACAGTTGTTTTCTAAGCAGTAATTAATTTTTATGACATACATTTACTGTACGTTACATTCTCACACTAGCTCTGGTTTCGTTCGTTTCTGCAAAAGGAAAAATGATTTTTTTTCATGACATCTTCAATCATCAAAATTGTACTTCTTGTAACGATATACACAGAAGAATATTCTGTTATTGTTACGACACACTGACAATTTATATGTCTCCCCGTGTCAGAACATTCTTTGAAAAAAATAGACCGCGAAAATCATCGACTTCTGATTTGCTAAACTAAAGATCAACACATCGACGGCTAACTTCAGGAGAAATACTACAACACAAGCAACAAATGACAACTGCTATTGAACACAACTAACAGTAAATGACTGAGGATGACTGAAAGGTAATTCTGGTGTATAGTATGGATCTTAAGGGAATTTGAATCAGTTTAGAAAATGTATCAATGGTCGTTTTCCAACTCGTTCACATTTTACTTCCACGTGTGCCATGCCGTGTACGTGCTTCCGGTTTCATCAAGGGTGGGTACAATTACAAATATTGTGATACCGTTTCATGATCTGCATTATATAGGTATTGAGTCGTTTTCTTTCAATGTATATGTGTTCAGATTCTGCTTATGAACGCATATTTTCAAACATCCTTCGTATCTTGTCACTTAGAAAGACCGCGAGTTTGGCCACGCCCGTTCGGGTCACCAACGGCTGTCAACTTTGTGAATGTTGGAAGGTTTATCAAACCAAATCAAAATAAAATCGCTAAATCTGGTAATTTCTGTGCAGAGGCAATAACATTTAAGGATCTAAGGATCTAGAAGCGGGGGTCCCTAACCCTAAGGATCTAGAGGGGGGTCCCTAACCCTAAGGATCTAGAAGGGGGGTCCCTAACCCTAAGGATACATCAGCGCGGTAAAGTGAGACAGTTCAGTAGCTATAGCGCGCTCATTAGCGAGCGCTCAGCAGTCCCGGGTCGCGCGCCCGGTAAACTGCACTCTAGCCCTATTCACACCGTGTAATTAATTCCAGATAAAATAATTGGATATGTCAAAAGGATGGCACATTTTCTTCGGCATCACGATACATGTAGAGTTGTTTGTTTACCGCCGTTGCCATGATCGTTTCTATTCGTCCAATCGATGATATAACATTGAAATTGGTTTTGTTTATATTTATTTGAGCCAAAAGTTACTAATTTTTAGAAAATGGGGAACTTATGAGCTTTCTCTTCGTCAAGGAACAAAAAATATCGACTAAACTATCAAAAAATATTTCATTATGAAGAAAATATTAGACTGGGTACCACACGGCGTGGTGCGCTGGAAGTCAACAATGGCCGTTATTTTCGACTACATGCCGAGAAATTCGGCGAACTCATTTTTAATTCGCGGGCGTTTCGTTTTAAGGTATATAACCGTATAGAACATTACATATTTAAATAGTTGAGAATTAGCACATTCCATACATAATTCATATGACACTTAAATCCGACTCGTTGAATAATTATTGCAAGTTTTATTTGGAGATGTCATTATCCTGCACTCCTGTCGAATGGGTTCGACGGTAGCATTGAGAGGATTAATACAAATGATAATGAAGCAAGAAAATTAGAAATTTGTTACTTAATGTGCAGTGCAGTGCAGACAGTGAGGTGGAACAACTTTCCGGCATGGACTGATGTGCATGCTTTTGAAGACCACGTGCTTCCCCAAGGATGCCATGTGATAAACAAGTGCTAGAAATTATGCTAATTTAAATACATTATGTATACTTCTTAAATTATAAACAAAAAATTAGTTGGTGAACCTGCAACCTTTTGGATTACAACTCCACAGTCTTAACCATTCTACCAAATAATTAAGATATTTGGATGTGAAATTTAAGCAAACTTCAGTTTAAAATTTATTTTAAACTTTAAACAATATGAGAACATTTTTATGGAATAATGAAACATGCAATCTTGCATTTACACCAGAGATTAGTACTTGTGTCCCATTGTTTAGATGACTTATTAATTTGCCATCAGTGTCATAACACTAAAGTTTTTCAGTAAATCTGTTGTGTCAAACTTTATTAAATCTTCTCTCCAAATGTTGGTGAACACGCTGTGTAGTAATGATGAACAATTGGGTTTGTATCATTTGAAAGGTCACATGCAACCAAAACATCAAACATAATCAAACACAGTTATCACTTATTCATGGTACATGAAATGCATTGCTGATAAAGAAAAAACAAATAAACAAAATTATAAGCATATAATCGCAAATCAAAAGTGCAATATTTTGTGCTTGGGTTTACCTCCGTCGAAACAAAGCAGCTGCGATACCAAACTCAGTTAGAGCTGGTGGATGTGCACTCAAGTGTAATGCGACTTTTTCATTGGCCGACACACTTAGTGGGCTCTTTGTTTATGGCTTATAAGCCTGATAGGTGTAGCATGTGGTCAGTGATTGAACTTCTGCATCGCATAATTGTCATGAGCAGACATCATCGTTTTTTCATCACGTTTTTTTTTTTTCAACTTTACAGGTTGAATTGACATTTTTGATGATTTGTTTCGGTAAGTGCATACCAAAAGGTATCAGAATCTGCAAAGTTGTGTTTTACGTTGTAGATGACTTTTAAACTGTCTGAATCGGATACTTTCCTGTACATCTTCCTCACCATCAGGCACCAAAAATTGTGGCAAAAGTGGGAAGCTTAGGTCTCCACCAGAATCCTCACAGTTTCTGATGGGCGTTTGTTGTATCTCAATGCTTGTTGGCTCACAAGATGTGACTTCTTATTATCCCTTTCTCTTCCAGCATTTGACAGATACGCCGTTGTAGTAAGGAAAGGGCAAGGCAAGAAAACTTCTTTTAGAAAAATGCCTGTGACTCAAACGTGTCATAATGTTTCATGGACCACCCGTCAGGGGTGGTGGGGAGTTTGGCTCCCTCCCTGTTTGGCCAGTGCTAAACGCACTTGTAGTCAGCATTTTGGAGTCGGAGTCCATCTGAGGAGAGTCATGCTGCAGTTCTCAAGCCCTTTTGAGAGCTTGTCAAAGGTTTGTGAGACCGATTTATGGCTATAGCAGAAAGAAAAGTTGGCACCTCCCCAAGCTGTATTCTCAGCTGCACATCGCCATGTTACCATGACATAGACCAAGCATCACTGAACTCTTCAGGCCTAAGTCATGGTGGGAGCAGCAGCCAGCAATTCACCAGCCTCAGTGATCCCACCAGCCGTTTGGCCAAGGCTGGTCATTGGGACCATCAGGTTTGCCACAACTTAGAAACTACAACAGGGGCTCATCTAGCTATAACAGTTGACAAGCATCCTTATCACAAGTTGTGATACAAGACTTTATCCTTCAACAATTTCACAAACCACACAGACCACTGACACTGACATCACACTGACCCAGTTATGGAGCACCTTACCAGAACCAGCCGCTTCGTATCAGCAATACAGATCCCATGACCCAGGAAGATTGCTGAGGACACATTGATAGTTTGCACCATTAGAAGTACTGATACTCCATCATATTAAACAGCTCATAGCGGATGTGGGGATTGTCACTAGAACCTTTGGTACTGAACTTACATTTGCAGACAAGGTGGAAGCTCCAGAAGTATTCCATGGTGCTGATGTGAGACAGTGAGTAGTTTCAAGCTTCAACAGTCAGTTCAAGACATGTTCCCTCAAGTTACATTATAAGCTAAGATACTGAGGGATTTCAGTGAAGGCATGAATTACTGTTTTTCCAGAAATTATTGAGAAATTCTTTGTTTCCCAATACTGATGACAGGATTTTTAAATAGGTGTTAAATTATGTAGTAAGGTACTCAATATGGGAGGGAACTCTTGTAGGCTTAAGAATGAACCTTACTACATCAAGAGTTATCTCTCCTTGTGTAGCAGACATCTTCCATTGTTGACATGGGAGATTTGACAAGAGAAAGAGAAAAGAAAGCTGGTTCCAGATTATTTTTTAAGGGGTGTGACTACTGTAAAGGCATTAGCTGGTGGACATGACACTTCTCTGTCTAATATACAGAAATTTGAAGAATATTCAATCAGGAGTTCGGATTGAGCACAAAACAGCCTGCCAGGTGCAGGGACGCCAAGAAATTTCACTATTATTGATTGCTGGCGACATGGGCAGATTGTGAGAAGGGCAAACTTGAAAAGCATTGAGAATATCAGAAATGAGATTATTATTAGAGGACGTCCCCAGGTATGTAATGGAACCCTTAAACAAGAATTAAAAAACTTAACTGGGTTAAAAAAGGCGAGGAATGACCTCCTCATTGATGAAGATGCACTCAAAGAAAGATGTTTCATTTGGTGTTTGGATCATAAACTTTGCTGATGAAATTTCGTTCTTTTTCTGACCCTGTTGAAAGTTTGGACAAAAGATGCCATGGAACCTATCTACCTATGCCCAAAATATTTAATAAACTGGTATGAGATATGATTACGTGAAGAGATGCCGATGTGTATTTTCACTGGATGTTTGAGGAAGGAGCAATATGTTGATATTGTAAATGGTCATGTCTTCAAAGGGCCTGAACATTGTATGATGATAATTGTACGTTACATGTAGACTGGCCCAGCCACAGCCCAGATCTTAACCCTATTGGGAATGTGTTGGGATTAATGAAGTGCAGAATGAACAAAAAAAACACTGAGAAATATTGAGAATGTTAAGAAAGAAGTGGTCGAATATTGAGATACACTGTCACATGATGTTCTACAAAGTTCTGCACCTAGGCACATTCAGCTGTGGATAGCAGGGAATGGGGCTCTCACAAAGTAATGAAAACACACTTAAACTGTTAGAGAATCATATCTCTAAATATTCATTTCGGTAAACATTTTATAAATATTTGCCAAAACAACTTTCTCAGTTTCTGGGAATACTATGTGTGAACTATCCAGATTGACATGGATACATGGATGCTCAACTCTCCAAAGGAAAAAAACTTGTGCTTCTGACAACAAGGATTTACCTTTAATGTCACCCAGTCTGGATAAGGGTTTCGAGTTTTTGGCTATCAAAGTCCTTAAGCATCTTACTATTAAGCTGAATAAATTGATAAAGAACATAGAGAGACTACCTCTCCATCTTGCATTAGGAAAATCCTCCCTTCTCCTTGTGATGCAGATGAAGCAGAGGCTCCTTCATCTGTGAAGTTGATGATCACCAGAGACAAATCCCAGATGCCTCATGCATGTCTTGGCAGCATGGCTAAGGCTGTGTTCTATTCTCAACCCATTTTTAGCTAACCTAGTAACATTATAGTGATGTTTCTGGTGTCCTTAAGAGCTTATATCGGCTTAATTTCAGTCCCATGGAGGGTGTGGCTAGAGCCATCCTTGGATGTATGGTCAAGTTAGACCTGTTGGTTTCAAGGTGGCAGTAATATTTGGTGACAGTTTGATGGAGTTGTGGGTCTGCCATGAATTCCTTGAAGTGGATGAGGGAGTACAGGACATCGCATTTTTTGGTCTCGAAGCTATAATCAGTTACCATATCCATAACGGGTTTTAACTGTTTACAAGACCTAAACTATCATAGATGCTGATGAATTTCCCTTGACTTGTAACGTGGCGCAGGGTGGCACAAATATCGAGTCCACCGAGGCCTGCAGGAGCATGCCCGGTTTTAAGTAGAGGTCATGATAATCACCTAAGGAACAACAGCCCAGATTTCTCCATGTTGTTAGGAATGCAGTTGATATCACCGCCAGTCTTCAAGATGGCCTGCATGATCAAATGAGCATCGTACCCTCTCAAATTGTGAAACGAAAATTGTGAAAGGGATGGGGATGTTTTGTGGATCGATTCTCAGTTTCAAGTTACACATGGTGTGAGCGGCGCCTCAGTATCTATCGGTGATGTGACAATGATCTCCAATAACATCCCCGTTTAGGGGTTGGTTGCCAATGTGGCAACGCTGAACCTGCTTGTGAGCGAATTTATCCTCCTGCGTTGTGAGCATGGAGCAGGATCTGACAACACTTGCTTGATGGTTGTTTCTTTGCATTGTAAGGACCCAAGAAACATTTCGGTCACGTGGGACCCCAGTAGACCACGGGAGTGTTTGTTTCTCCGTCACATCAAACTATCCCGCTTTGTATTTCTGCATTTTGTGCCAGACGGCAAGTCAGGGTCAATCCGTTGATGATGTCTTCCTATGAAGCTGTGCAGGCATCGTTTGCTGAATGTTTCTTTCGGGTATAGAACAATCGTCTCAGACTTTTAACCACCAAGTTGTGATATTGGTCATCTTTCTCAATCACAAATAAATTGATTCTGCACACAGTTTTATCTATGACAGGCCTTATCCTATGTACAGTAACCCTCTTCCCCTCGTGACTGAAGATGTTAGTAGCCAAGGGGTTCTATTTAACTAGAAAGTCGATTGTGATGATGAATCTCAGATGCATGGCAGCTGTGATTGCTACCAACAACCAATCACCATCTTTATTTTGGGGGTTAACGAGGGCCTTTTTATCCCAGAAATTCTTGGGTACTGAGATGTACAATCCCCCTTTCAATCGATTCTGATTGAGTTAGGAGTTCCTGCTTGCCTCGGTAATAGGGCATGATGGACTCAGTGCTGCTCATTTTTCGAGCGTCATTTTCATCGTTAAATCATCCAACTCTTTGTGACCATCGATTAAGGACTGGAGTTTATCGGTATCAATATTGGAATCAACTACCCACCACATGGTCTGCCAGCACAAATCTCAACTCGACCAGCTTGGTGTCTTCTAGCAAGAATGTCAGTTGGGCTTTCCTCATACGAGAATAACTCTTCATCCCCTGTTCTTTGGTTTGGAGTTTGAGCTCTCACATGGTGGGAAGTTTGATATGCGTCATGTTGAGCAAGGTGACCACTCGGGGTTTCCTCATGCGAGAATAACCCATCAATCCACGATTTTTCACAATCGCTTAATGTGCGCTGGTGGTTGTCATGATTGCTACATCAGTGTGAGAAAAACTATTTCTTGAAATATGCATAATTATATCCTGTGTGAAATTAAATGTCTAATAGGATGGTTTCATTCTGGGGAGACGGTTATGTTCGTTGACATAATCTCTTTTGGTAAAGTAGATGATGTGACCTCTGACCACGTCCACTCTGTTGGCTTTGCAACGGCGATGATGGCATTTCACACCAATCCCACACACTTCACATGTAGTTGATGAACCCTTTTCAAATGGAAATCATATGGATGCCGCAATAGTCGCTGGTGCATTTCCTACCAAAGATTTCATTTGTTCCGAGAAGCACGTACTGACACTGAAATCCTGCATGTCATCCCATCTTTATACAAATGTAAATATATTTCATACACATAAATAAAAATTTCAGTCTAATTGCTTGGTGACGAATTGGCAGCTAAACCAAAAGCGACGAAAATCAGCTCCCGGTCTTACTGTCCCTTGGAGGGGTGTAATGCTGAGAGAGGGTCTGTTTGTCTCCATTTGCTAGTTAGGACATAGTATTGTTTAACATTTGAATGTCATGGTTTTCGCGTTGGAGTTGGGCATTGATGAAATTGATCCTTTCCATGTGGGTTTTTTTTGCATACTTGGCTTGGGCTGGTGGGAATGTCAGAACCTGGATAAAAAAAAAGTTTGAAATTGCTCGGGGAAGCCATGGTGAGACTGGCTAGCAAAACCACTGAAACCCTCCCCGGCTTCATGTGCAGCAATGTATCTTGGTTGCTGGCCTTGTCAAAAATGGTCACATGGCTCAGCCAAAAACCTGAGAGCGGTCATTGTCGGTGCAGTCGGACTGCTGTACGTTGTCAATGAGGAATTTTTAACCAAAAGAGACAAACGCCAACGGCAATGCCACCAACCATGAGTCGTTTTACGATTGATATGTTCTTGATGTTTGTGAGGTGATGGGTGGTGGTGATGGTCAAACACGGGTGGCTCTGAGGATAGTGATGGTTTTACAATCCCCATTTTCCCGGAATGCCGGTGGGACATGACTTACGTTGATATCATGATTGAGGCCCAACTTCTAATCAGCTCGGAGCTATGTACAGTCCCATCCCAAACACATAGTCGACTATCAATGGGGTGTATTCCAATGTAGCCTGATAATGTCTGATGGTAAATCCACGAGTCTGGTAATTGCATCCTCGACATTCACCACGAACAGTTGAATGCCGTTCCTTCACCAACAATACTGCTATGTGCTTGTGATTTGGTCCTGAGAATCGCCCACACGTTATTTTGAATCGAATCGTTTATGGAGACCAACCCATCAAACTGGGCAGACCCTTGGCTAGAACACTTGGGTTGACAACTAAGGACATAGCATCAAGAAACCGTCATGGCTTGAAATTGGCGAGCCTCGTCCCCTATTGCAAACTGTGCGTTCAGCTCGATCAGCTGAGCACGACAGAAGTATATACAATGACAGTTCTGGACCACTTTCAAGAAATGTCTCTACAAAGCCTTATTTACTAAATAAGGCTTTGGTTGGGTCATTAGCTCTTGCTACTATTACCCCTACTACTTAACGTGTGTTGGAGGTAACACTGTGCCATACGGTACGATCAATAATTCTTCTCTTACAAACCCCCTACCCGGCCCATCCCTCAAGTAGTATAAGTTAGGTTCGTCGGCTTTCATATCCACTTTATCTATGTTGTAAGTTTTGACTGACCATATAGGATCGGTGGCTCGCTTACGGCTATCACCCTCGTGTTCCCCCGGCTGGTATAGATACATTACCCCTACTACTTAACGTCTGTGCCTATGTCACGTTTATATCGATGAAACAGTTTAACGTGAACCGCCTACGATCTCTTTGGTGTTCATAATAAAGGCTTGCTGGGCTTTTTGTATCCCCTGTTCTATGTACTTTTTTTTCTCATCCTCACTGATAGCAGACTTACGAGACTTGGATCGAATATCTTGTTTCATTCCGTTATATTTTTTGAGTTCAGAGAGGATTGAACGAAACTCCTCTTCTGAGATCTTACTATCAGAGAGTGCCGTGGAAATACGCTCACTCACTGTGTTCAGCTTTGCTTCGGCCAGAACCCTGATCTCGTCGTGTTTCAATGCCTTACGATTAAGTCTGCGTGATACCAACTTAAGCGCCAATCCTGCTAACCCTGCCACCCCAGCTGTTATTTCAATACCTAGCACTATAGGTGCAGCCACGATGGTAGCCAACAACCCAACACCTGCCGCCCCTAGTCCCATGCTGGTTGCCATAAGGGTAGTGTCAGCCCCGTCCACGATATTGAAAGCTCTATTATATTTTTTACATAGTGCTTTCCGCGTGTCACGGTCTTGTTCTAGTTGACGTTTCACATCACATAACTGCCTCAAGCGGAACCCATCTACGGTTTCCAACGTCTTAGCTACTTCCTCTACGACTGGGTACAGACCCATCCTATAATATATATTATGAAAGATATTTTAATTGGGTTTCAGTTAATAGTCCATAAGTGAATTTGAAGTCTACAAGGTCTATACCACTAGTCAGGGTAATAGGTGAGAGGTTAATAGACTTTCCTGTTGTAATCAAAACCCCACTGAGGCTTATTAAGCGGTTTATATGACCCGGGGTATCCCGTTGTATAATAATACGACAATGTTGACCTAGGTGTTCGTCATACCAGCGTACTGTCACCCCGGGTACAATTTGGTGTACTCTTGAGTTGTTTTCAGTGCTTAAATAAAAGAAGACTTCTATGATGAGTGTGGAAGGGGAATATATCTCAACAATATTTACTATATTACTCAAACGATTGCTAAATGTTAATTTTTTTTTTCCTACAGACATTAACCTATTTACGGAATTAATAGACATCATGAATCCCCTCTCCGGAATGATGAAATCCCCGATCCAGCTACCGTTGTTACTAATCTTAGAGACCCACTCATTTTCGTCCATTGTTATATAAGGTGAGGCGAGTGTTAAGTTGATATTCCATTTAGGTTCTTTAAAATCTGATAACGGCACCCGTCTGTACACGTTGTCTTTAAAGTGCAGAATATATAAGGCGTCTTCCTCACCAGGCTGATCGAATCCCTCCGTATCTCCTAGGTCGTTAAGCGTAGTGTTGGGATGATGACTGGTCATTATTATACTATTACGATATAATTTCCAACTGGTTTTCTGATAATAATTCAGGGGTGAACTTCATACCCATGAAGTGTATGTTGTCAGGCAGGAAGATCTTGGTTAGTGATATCTTGTTTTCCACGATCACGTTGACCCCCTGCAGACTGGTGTTGGAGCCGACACCCACCCGCACGTAAACGTTGCAAACTTGATACTGGTGTCGTTTCACCCACCCGAGTTTGATCCCCTTCACGATCTCGACATCATTCCCCGATGGTTCCCCTAGGTAGACTTTGATGATCAGTGTTGAGTTTGCCGGTAGATCCTCTAGTATAGTGACCACACCTTCGAATTCAGACACCAACTGCAATTTCACGTTTTGTATGGCTGGTTTACTCGATAGCATGTGGGCTGCTATAGTATTGACTGGGCTGACGACTACGCTACGTCTCTGAGTTGGGACGTAAGCCACGAGCAGGGTTCCATTGTTCACGACTTTGTTTAGGTGGTTGTCTTTGTTATCAGTAAACACGTAAGGGGAGACGAGTCTAATATTGAGAAACCAGTCGTTATCGGGTAACAACACCCACTTGTCATCTTCGGTGAAGACGAGCATATATGGTTTGTTTCGAGCGACGGTAGTGCTCTCAACATCGTCTAAGTCGAACAGTTTACCCCCGAACGATGGGTATATTATCCAATTATTATTACCGGTGTTGACAAGGGCGTACTTAGTGTTGACTGTTGCTCTTGTGGTATCTACTATATCACTTAGGGTTCCACCGGAGGGGACTTCAACGCGTTTGTAAATGTTGTTTTTCAGTTGCAAGGCGTACGATTTACCATCTACTCCGGGAGCGTCGAAACCGCGCGTCTCCAAGGTCGGAGATCCCGATATTGACGCATTTTTTAACTCCGGGCCCTTGTGCGCTGGTCATTTTACATGAAGTGTTAAGCTGAGGTATCCTATATTTACAGGATTATGATTTATATCTAACACCGATATTGTCAGCTCAGGTATGTTGCCCTGGGTTAATCTCTTATACTGCCGTGGTGAAAACGACTCGGTTCTACCGTCGTTGTATTTCTCAGTTTTCACCGGCACTGCTCTCAGTATAGTGGAAGGGTGACCTCCTTGAATGTTGTACGTTGTGCTCACCTGACCGAGATGAATGTACAGCTCTCGGTACGGTACTAGGTCGGGTAACTTCGTGCCTGTGACGGTTGTTGTTGGTTTTATCTCGTCAGGAGACATACCGAGTATCCTCGCTAATGGTCGGCCGAGCCTCAATGAGGTTCTTCCGTTGTTGATTAACACCACTGTACCGTTTGAGTCGTTCATCTTGAGTTCGGCTCCCAGGGGTTTGAAGACCTCGTCGTTTAGAGAGCACACGCTGTAGTAGCCGTCAGTTATCTGACTGCGAGTTCCACTGACGAACAGCTTATTGTTGCTGGCGTTGATGTTAGTCCATTGCGGTAGGTAGGTGATATCGCAGAGTGCGACTTCGAGTTGACCTGACGTGTTATCGATCGCGTGCGTCAGCTGAACGGCCTCACCGCTCGTTATTCCTGGAAGTGTTATGTACATATTATAATATATAATTTATATATTATAATATGGATTTAGCACACTTGAAAATCGTGGTGGAAGGTAGTACGGGGTTTAAAACAACCTTTATTAATATCTTTGAAAACTATATCGTGTCCGTTAATAACGCGCAGGCGGTGGTAAACTGGAATCAAAACCCAATGCAGTTTTGGCAGAACCAACTCAACTTTGCTGTGTGGTGTGCGACGACAGGGTCGGGTGTGACACCAGACTACGGTATAGACGAACTGAGTAAGGCGGTTATTTTGTTTCATATTTATTATCAAACGAGACGAATATTGAAGGAAATAAGTGCTCCTCTTCCCCAAGATAAAGCGTGGAGTATGACGAATAACCCCTATGATAAACGCGCTTATGAACGTGTTTGTGGGGAGTTTGAGATTCCAACGAATAAAGACTTTCGCCTTCCTGGTGTGAACCATGGTCTCGGTATAGTTCTCGTGTACTTCTACAGGTCCGGAACATATCAGGCCGGTTCTAAAGATGGTTCATACAACCCACACCGTCATACATTTACAGGCCCCACAACGAATGAACAGATCCATGTCAGCTGTATAAAGCAAACCAATCCTGATGCAGCCACAGCCTGGACTAAAATGATCTCAAAAACATCGAAAGAATTCACTCGTGCTGGTACAATACGCTTGAACGACTCGATTCGAACGTACGTGTGGGCGCTGTTGGGTGCGCAGTCGATGACGCGTTCCAACATCCTCGGTAAGGGAACTGCTTACGACGCTCAGAAACAGTTCGTTTCCAACGTTGAGGATGCTATCAATTCTCCAGTTGATCTCCCGCGGGCCATCGAACGCTACCAAAACGTGTTAGAATACGCCAGATCGAAAGTCAATTACGTCTTCGGCGTGGGGCTGTACATGGCTCCGAGTGATATGCAACTGAGAGTAAAAAAAGTGGTGGGTTATAACAACAAAATAGTCATAGCCACGAAGGATCAAAAGTTGGGTATCAACCCCGATATTAACACCCCCTATATCCCACACATCCCACCACGTGAAACGGGTATAGTGGCGCCACCCCCGGAGTCTAAAGTTCATGTGCCCCCCACACACCCCTATATTCATGTGGGGGTACCCCCCTATCAGCAGCATATTGATAATAAAACAGCCCTGGTGGTTGGTGGGGTAACTTTGGGACTTATTTGGTTAAAGATTTCTTAGCCGCTACGTACACCAGACCCGCCACGGCGACGATGACTGCCCACATGTTTTGACTGAGCCACATGGCAGTTTTAGCCAGAGCGCCCAACAACCACGAGACGATGCTACCCAGGATGCCGGGAAGGGCTTCGGCGGCTTTACCAGCCAGTTTAGCTAGGCCTTCCCCGAGTTTTTTTATCCAGTCTTTAACACCACCGCCTGTGGGAGTTCCCCCGCCGCCAGGTGTGGGGGTTCCTCCCACCAGTGACACCACCAGGGTTGATATGATGAAACCCAATGCAGTCAGAATGCTGGCGATGGTGATCCCTTGCTCCCGGAACAATATCCGAATCCTGTCTGCTAACGTGGTGTCTCGGTAGAGGACTTGATTGATGGTTTCCCGTATACGGTTGACCTGGGATCGAAGCTTTTCTTTGAAGGAGGATGCTGTCTCCAGCCAGGTCTGCCTTTCCTCTTCCAAATTAAGTATTCGTTCCTCGATGGTGGCTTTCATAGACTCGTCCTCAGTTTCACCGAGTTTGGTCTTTTCATAGGCGATGTGGTCGTCTATCACGCTAATTTTAGCTGTGCTTTTCCAGAGATGACCACGAATGGTTTGCATTAACAGGTCCAACCCCCGCAGTTCCCGAAAGGTACTTTTGAGCCCCGGGAAGGGCTCGTTCTCGTAGTCGGCCAACACCTTTTTAATATCATAAGTCATGTTTTGATCCGATGGGGCGTCCATGATGCCTTCCAGACTTTGAACTAACTCCGGAGGAATCTTAGGTCGCGCGCCACCGTAATATTCTAAGCCTAGTTTATCGCGGATAAAGTCAATCCCATATTTTCTGGCCAATGTTGATAAGGCAAGCGGTTTTCCCGTGCTTTTATTCACGAGATCGGCATCCGGGTGAGCCTTCAAACGCAGCGTTTTATTGATGAGGGTAAACTTGGAATGTTCCCTTCCCAGCTGCTTGATGTTGTCTCTAGTTTCAATTGCGTTGCAATAATCGTCGATGGCGCCCTTAATGAGTTCGGCCCTTTGCTTTGATAATGAGGTCTCAACTGCGTCGACAGCCGGCTGTAGGCCCGTACTGAATGAGGTCTCCTGGTCATCATCGAATGCCTGGGCACTATCGCCCGACATCTCCGTCATATCTATGTCTTCATCCATTAGTATTAAAAATATATTTCCTTTATATAACAATGTACGGTAGAAAATTAGATCCTTTCAGAAGATTGAGAGAGCCATTAGGCGCCAGAGCCGTGCGACAGTCGGTGACTATCACCAACAATCCCAGCAAGATAGACCAGAATCAAACTCTGCTGGTTAGATTTCCAAACCTTGGTGAGAATGACCTCATTGTACCAGGCACTGTTCGACTGGCGTTCAATATCACGTTGACCTCCGACAACGACAAACGTGAGCTAGTGCGGAACGTGGGTCGAGCTATCATCAAGAAAACGACAGTCAAGATCAGCGGTAACGAGGTGCTGAGTATCGACGACAGCGACATGTTTCACTGCTACGGGGATCTCTGGAAAAGCGAGGGAGAACGAGTCAATGATGTGTACCAGGGTATCAGCAAATCAACCCGGTTGCGCATAGGGTATGCCTTCACGCCAGACCAGCTAGACAAGCTATCGGACGGTGAAAAGGCCATCGCTCGAGCATACGGGAATCGATTCTGCGTGCCGCTCGACTTCGAGTTGCTCACGGGACACGCGCCGTTTTACCAGGCCGCGCTGGGTGATAGGCTCGAATACGAGCTCACGTTTAACGACTATAGCAAAGTAGTGCGTACGCCGAACGGTGATGAGGCCAGTTATGCCATAGACAACATCTCTCTGGAGTTCGACATGGTCACTAGCCAGGAGCTGGCCAGGCAGGTTCGAAGTCAGTACTCTGGGAAGATGGCTATCCTGTACGATCGCGTACTGAGGCATAGATCAGTCGTGCGAGATAAGAGCGACACTGTGTGGAATATCAACCTGAACGTGCCGGCGCGATCGATGAAAGGTATCCTGGTCGTCCCCGTGGAGGATTACGAGCCATTCCGGAGGGACAGCGAGAAGTTTTTCAACCCCGAGATTGAAAAGGTGGAAGTGACTATCGAGGGCGTGCCCAACCAGCTGTTCAGTCATGGTATGAGACCACACCAGCAGTGGGATGAGATAAAAAAACTACCAGTGACAGTTGGGGGGACCCAACATTATATAACAAAGGACCTGGACCTCGGCTCCGTGCAGATCGGTGAATACCTGACCACCAAGTACGCCCTATGGTTGGACATGCGATCCACGGATGATGACAAACTGCACGGTAGCGGGCGCCGTATAAATAACGGCAGCGAAGGGATAACCATCCAGATTACTAAGAAAGCTCAACCCGCTGGTAAGTTGAAATTATATCTGTACGTTATTATGGACGCGCAACTTAATATAGACAATGGGAGATTCGTGCAAGCCATCTACTGATGGGGGAGACCCCCAGGGGTACCCACAACTACCCACTGACCCACACTGCGCCATAGTGTGCGGGCAGACTGGCTGTGGGAAGACCGTTTTCGTGTTGGATATGTTGGAGGGTTACTACAAGGATGTGTTCGATAACATCGTTATCATGTGCCCTACTCTGAGCATGAATAAAACGTACGCGCGACCTTGGGTGATGACGGACCCGGACGTACACAAAATCGACCCTGGAACACGCCTGCAGGACTGGTTGAAAGCTCTTCACGAGAAATTTAAAGGGGAACCGACGCTGTTCATACTGGACGACTGCAGCGCTAATCGCGAGATAACAAAAAAGAGAGACATGCTATCGTACCTGGCCTTCTCCGGCCGGCATGCAAATCACAGCGTCTGGGTGCTAACGCAGAAGTTCAACTCGGTGTTGAAAGACCTCAGGGAGCAGACGCGATGGGTGGCCTTATTTCACTGCAAGGACAGGGATTCGTTCGAGGAGTGTTTGAGAGAGAACGATGTGATGAGCAAATTAGAACGGGAACGGGTGAAGAAACAGCTCGCTGAAACTAAACACGCTAAGCTCGTGCTCAAGACCGACCAACCAGTAGCATATATAGTATGCTAAGCAAAGCTAAGCTAAAGCTAAGCAAAGCTAAGCTAAAGCTAAGCAAAGCTAAGCATAGCCATGATATTTGAAGTGTTTGTTGTGTGCAACTTAACCTTCATTTCTCTGTGTTTTGTCTGCATAGGGTATTATATAGTTAAAACTAAATCTTACTTGTTATATTATAAGATGGAGTGTGAGGAATTGCTCGAACAGTTGGTACCTGGGGGTACCCCCAGTGGGGGTGTGGGGGATTCCCCCAAGCGAGAGAAACTGGTGGCGTTGGCTGTTGGCGGCAAAGCCAAACATTACTTTGGAGACTACACTCCGGATAAAATTCACAAAATGTCAGCCGAAGAAATCGATAAGCTGTACGCTAGATACGAGTCCCGGCTCGGAGCAGAAATGACAAAGACAATAGGATCGGCTATGACCCAGATATACACCGGTATTGTATCACACTTCCTTCCCATTCCACCAGAGCGCCGACTTTACCTGTGGGAGGACCTCGAGAAAGACACTTTTATCGAACACGCCGTGAGCTCTATCAGCTGCGGGCTGTACCACAAATATGGCATGTTGTTGGCTCCAGTGACGGCGGCGATTATCACGGCAAAACATTGTCAATTTGAGAGAAAGAATAATAATAATAGTATAGATGGATGCTGCACAGGAAACCCCAGTGGACACAGTGATGGAAGTGACCCCTTCACAGGAGACCAGGGAACCAGTGGGGGAAGTGGCCCCTTCACAAACAGTAACCAGACAGAAGAATCCTAAGAGAGTAGCTGCCGGTAAAAAACGGTGGTGTAACCAACATAAAGTGACCAACCCCCGACTGTTGTTGGCTGTAGGTGTAACTGCTGCCTTGGCTATCTCGTGGTTATATACACGTGAGGGACGTGAGGTGGTACCTGAGGTGGTAACCCCCACTGTTGGGGGTGTGGGGGGTACCCCCACCGTCGACCCGCATATCATGTTATAATTTTAATATTTTATATCATATACATAATGTCTGAGGGGAAAACGTTCGTCAACGACGCATACCACGCCACAGTGGTCGCCAGTCTAGCCGTAGGGTACGCTCGGTTGACTAAAATGGTGCTTAAACAACCAACTATCAAGCTAGATTTCAACCTGCAGGATATGGGTATGCTCATAATGAACCTTGGTATGGCGATGGCCACAAAAGACATCTTAGTAAAACAAGGAATAATACCTGATAATATAATGAAATAAATATAGGATGGCCACGATAGCTATGATGGTCGGTGGGGCGTTAGTGAATGCCCTGGCATTTTCCGGGAGTAATTTCCTCTTCTCGAAACTACGAGATGATCACGCGGCTGAAATACAGGAAGAAAGGAAGCGGCACGACCTCGCTACCGAGAAATTACAAAGAGCACAGGCCGAGTACGCTAAAAAACGTCTCCAGAGGATCGATTTTATTAACGAACAACTCCAGCGTGAAAACCATGCCGTTCAAACATTCAATGATGTTGATGAAGCAATGAAAGAATACTACCTACTAACTGGTAAACAATTGGAACCGCTCAATAAACCCACACTCGCTCAGTACTACACACCATCCAAGGGACAAATGAATCGTGAACTGGGCTTCATAGTGTTGGGTATAGCAGCTACTGCGTTGGTTGCGAAGCAATTAAATTAAAATACCTATATAAGTAAACATGAGACCCGCTCCATACCGATGCGAATACATACTTATGGGGAAGACCGAGGCCTGTGGTAGGAAATGCAGGAATCAGGGGTTCTGTTGTTTCCATATGGGAAGTCCTAACTACACGTGTTCTGTGTGTGGTATCGGGGTTAAAGGACACTACTGTCTATGTAAAGCTCACGGAGCGAACGTAGTCAGACATCAACTCATCTACGAGAATAAAAAGGGCTACATAAAAGAACGTAGGCGACTGCTCAAGATAGACTCCAATGCGTGAAAGGGTTACCTCCCTTTACTGTGAACCAATTAGACATTGGTTCTCTTAGGTGTAAACACTATGACTACTGTACGCGAGCTCAAGCGGGTCGCAAAACAGAGAGGTGTGATCGGGTATTCTCGAATGCGGAAGTCAGCATTGTTGAGATTACTAGGTTTAGAAGCCCCTCCTTCAGTAAAACAATTAAAAGCTCAAGCAAAACAGCTTGGATACACGGGTTATTCAAACCTGGGGAGAGCCGGGTTAACAGCATTGTTATCACATGCCCCCGTAGCACGTCCCACTGTAAAACAACTGAAAGCCGAGGCACACGATTTGGGTTTAGGCGGGTATTCCCGTATGAGAAAACCACAACTTTTAGAATTATTACGACAGAATAGAGCTATTGACCTGCAGTTCGTGCGCACTGAGCGCGCTGTAGGCAACTATTTGAGAGGTTGGCGCATGCACGTTGATAGAAACATAGACATTACAGATATCAAGCCTCTGATAGCTGATAAGGTCAACCAGGAACTAAATAACCTAGGAAGTATCAAGTTTCAGATCACAGTGAAAATGTCGCTCGATAAGCAGGTTGGGGGCCCCACAGGGGCCACTGAGTATGTTCAGCCTTACTTCCGAGGTCAACAAGAGGTCGTCACACATACAGAGACCATTGATACATCAATCGATACCAGTTTTCAGCAGATACGAGAATACCTAGAACGCTACACACACTTGGGGTCCGGGTGGGCTGTAGATAAAATCGATAATGTCTATCTAGACATAGCTAACTACGTGCCGTTCAGAGGCGGGTCATACCTAGCCTTGCCTCCCTACTATAGGAACAAACATGCCATAGTAAACGTTAAGAATAGAGGAAACGATTGCCTGAGGTTAGCTATCAGGTCAGCCTTATTTCCAGCTGGCACTCATTCAGATAGGCTTTCTAGCTATCCCCAAGACGATGGGCTCAACTGGGATGGTATAGATGAACCCACCCCCATATCCCAGATCACTAAAGTAGAAAAACAGAATAATCTGGCTATAAATGTCTTTGGGCACGAAGGTAACACAACAATAGTACACAGGGTCAGCCCGGTGAAGGATCGCCAAGTTATCAATATATTCATGATCCAACGAGGTGAAAAGTATCACTACACGTGGATAAAACATCTCAGCCGGTTGTTGCACGACCAGTCGAAACACGATGGGGAAAAACACTTTTGTGTACGATGCCTACACGGTTTCAGTCGAGCTGATTTATTAGAATCCCACCGGGATGATTGTCAAGGTGTGGGGCAGACGGCCATACGAGTCGACATGCCTAAGGAAGGTGATAATATCCTAAAATTCAGTAACCACAAGAACCAAATGTCTGTGCCTTATATCATATACGCCGACTTCGAAGCCTTGGTTGTGGGTGGGGATTCCCCCACACCCCCTAGTGGTGAGAGCTTCACCCACAAGACACAAGAGCATAAAGCCTGTTCGTTTGGATACATTGTCGTCCGTTGTGACGGGGAAACGAAAGCTCCGGTAGTGTATAGGGGCCCTGACGCGGCTGAAAGGTTTCTAAAGTGTTTGCAGGAGGAAGAAAAAATTATTAGGAATGCATTGTATAGAATCGCTCCCATGCGTCTGACCCGAGTCGACAGGCTAGCCCACGCTAGTAGCACTAACTGTCACGTGTGTGACTCACCACTTAACGGTGATTCGGTGAGAGATCACTGCCACATAACTGGTAAGTATAGAGGCGCCGCTCACAACGCGTGCAACCTCAAGCTTAAAATCAACCCTAAGACAATAAACATCCCCGTTGTCTTTCACAACTTGAGAGGGTACGACTCACACTTGATCATGCAGGCCATCGCGAAAATCGATGGTAATATAACATGCATCCCCAACAACATGGAGAGATACATCTCCTTCAGCTTAAACGGACTTAGGTTCATTGACTCGTTTCAGTTCCTCCTGTCGTCACTCGACAGTCTGGTCAAGGCCAACAATACCTTCCCTATCACCGATCGATACACAGACGCCGAGACTAGACCCCTGCTTATGAGGAAGGGTGTGTACCCCTATGAGTACATGGATAGTTGGGTCAAGTTCACCGAGACCAGACTACCCCCTATTGACTGCTTTTATAGCAAGCTGAATGAGGCGTCCGTCTCACGAGATGATTACTCGCACGCGACTAACGTATGGAATAAACTGGGTTGTAAGAACCTGGGTGATTATCACGACCTGTACTTGAGGACAGATGTACTGCTGTTAGCCGACGTGTTTGAGACGTTTAGGCGGACGTGTTTCAAGCAGTATAAACTCGACTCCGCATGGTATTACACCAGCCCAGGTCTGTCGTGGGAAAAAAGACCGGAGTTAATTTGGAATTGCTCACAGATTACGACATGCACCTATTCATTGAGAAAGGCTTGCGAGGTGGGATTTCCATGGCATCCAAACGATACGCGAAAGCAAATAATCAATACGTGAAAGGTTACGATCCTAACAAGCCAACCAATCACATTCTCTACCTCGACGCAAACAACCTGTACGGCTGGGCCATGAGCCAGTATCTACCTACAGGGGGATTCGAATGGGTACCCCACGTTGATGTTATGGGGGTTGCACCAGATTCGAACAAAGGGTATATCCTCGAGGTTGACTTAGAGTATACCAAGGAATTACACACATCACATAACAGCTACCCCCTGGCCCCCGAACGTATGAGGGTTAACCCAGACTGGATGTCTGAGTACCAACATAACTTGTCAGGTGGGCGTGTGACAGACGTTGAAAAACTCGTGCCTAACTTAATGAATAAGACCAAGTACATTGTTCACAATCGCAACCTACAGCTGTACCTGTCGTTGGGTATGAGGCTGACCAAAATACACAGGGTGCTCATGTTCGACCAGAGCCCATGGATGGAGCCCTACATCAGAATGAACACAGACCTACGAAAAAAAGCCACCAGTGATTTTGAGAAAAATCTCTACAAGCTCATGAACAACTCGGTGTTTGGTAAGACTATGGAGAACCTGAGGAAACGCGTGACCGTGAAGCTGGTTCGGTCGAGTGAGGAAGACAAGCTCAGGAGATTGATAGCCAGTCCGGCATTCAACCGTAGTAAGATATTCACAGACAACCTGGTTGCCCTACACATGAAGAAAAGGCACATAAAATTCAACCGGCCTGTTTACGTGGGGATGAGCATCCTCGATTTATCCAAACACCTGATGTACGACTTTTACTACAACGAGCTCAAGAAACAGTACGGTGCCAGGTGTGAAGTGCTGTACACTGACACGGATTCCCTGCTGATGGAGATTCGAACCGAGGACGTGTACGAGGACATGAAAAAACACCTCGATTTATACGACACCAGCGACTACCCTAAGACCCATGCCATACACAGTACGGTAAATAAAAAGGTCCTAGGTAAGATGAAGGACGAGTGTGCTGGCACGCCCATAGCCGAGTACATAGGTTTGAGACCTAAGATGTACTCCATACTGAAAGCAGACAATAGTGAGATCCGGAAGGCTAAGGGGGTTAAGAAGTATGTGGTGAAACAACACATCAAACACGCCAGATTCAAGGAAGCCCTGTTCAAGACCCGTACCTTTAGGCATAAAATGAACACACTTAGAAGTGATGGACATAAGATATACGGACTGACTATAAACAAGACGTCCCTGTCGCCTATGGACACGAAACGTTGGATAGCTATTGATGGGATAAACACATACGCGTATGGACATGAAAAAATTTGAGGCTATTTACTACAGCCCGCGTGGGTACTGGAAAGGAGCTAGCGCAGTAGATAAGCTAGCTAAAATAGCGCGAGTACCCCCGAAGGAAGCCAAAGCGTGGCTTGAAAAACAAGCCCTGTGGCAGATCTATTTGCCGGCACCACGCTACGTGCCTAGAAGGAGGTTCGGTATTAACATACCTAATAGCGTTCACCAGGCAGACCTACTGTTCCTACCCCACGACAAGAGGTACAAGTATGCCTTAACCGTAGTGGACGTAGCCAGTCGTTACAAGGAAGCCGAACCCTTGACCACGAAAGATTCGGCCCAGGTAGCCAGAGGATTCGAACGCATATACAAACGCAGCCCGCTGACGTGGCCAACAGAGCTGCAAGTTGACCCCGGACGGGAGTTCATGGGTGCCGTGTCACAACTGCTAGCCAAACACGATACAAAGGTCAGGCGTGGCACGGCCGGAGCCCATCGCAGCCAAGCCATAGTTGAGAGATTTAATAGGACTTTGGCTGAGCGCTTGTTCGGCTATCAGTATGCTAGGGAGATGGCCACCCCTGGAAAACGATCGACTGAATGGGTCACGAGGTTACCCAAGGTGGTGTCGGCAATCAACCATGAAGTCACCCGTCTCACCGGTAAGAAACCGGCAGACGCTATCAAACTAAAATCAATAGTTGCAGAGTCGGCCGCTCCATTGCGTGGGAAGGAGAAACAGATACCAGATAGGGCCCTAGTGAGGTATCTATACCAGCCGGGGGAACACGAGGGTGATAGCCGTAAGCGGGCCACTGATCCTATATGGTCAGTCAAAACTTACAACATAGATAAAGTGGATATGAAAGCCGACGAACCTAACTTGTACTACTTGAGGGATGGGCCGGATAGGGGGTTTGTAAGAGAAGAATTATTGATCGTACCGTACGGCACAGTGTTACCTCCAACACACGTTAAGTAGTAGGGGTAATAGTAGCAAGAGCTAATGGCCCAACCAAAGCCTTATTTAGTAAATAAGGCTTTGTAGAGACATTTCTTGAAAGTGGTCCAGAACTGTCATTGTATATACTACTACGACTGACAACATTCATGGCGAACGACCTCCCACGCTGCGTAGAGCCATGCTGGTGAAAACAGTAGAATTGAAATTATGAGTTTTAGATATGAAATAAAATCCCATTCATATAGGATACCTCTGTGTCACGATGCACATTAAACACTGACTCAATCTTTGGGTCCCAGAACAGCCATGTTGCTGAGAAAATGGGCCAAGCTAGCAATTTCCGTCCTCGGGGACACACGCTGCTTTGACGAACAGTAATCTGTAGGCCATGCAGCTGAAAAACCACATTTACAAATGTGTTTAGTGCCTGCTGCCATGGCATTGCAGTTGGTGTTGGAATTTAGCGGCGCAGTCAACGTCTTGGAAAATCTGTCATATCATCCAACCATCATTGGGCGACTTTGAAATCGTGAAAGGGATTAAACTCAGGTGGACCAAACAACACCACCATGCTTGCATCGTTTACGTGTGGATGAATGTGAATGGCTACACAAGTCTGCAGGGTGTCACCGTAACCCTGGAAGGCACGATCTCACTCACTAAAATTTTCTTACCCAACAACATCCATCTCATGGGGTTCAAGTGCATGCCTTAGAAATTATCCAAAAACCAATTTAAAACTATTTCGTAATTACATATAATCTTCTCCAAACCATGGGCGATGTGTCAACCCCAAATGAAACTGGCACCATCGCATTCTCCAATCTCGGATTCAATCAACCCAGTATTGACAACGCCTGAAAAACGTACGGAAGACAATGTGTACACATGACGAGAAGTGATCATCGAATCTCAATTGAACTGGATATTTAATCTGGTCCTGACCTACCCCTGTCTTGTCATGGATAAGGATAGTAATGTCATCGAACTAAGAAACAATTCTTGGATTTCTACTGAGAAGTTTCACTCCATTGTTTGAAAAAACGGTAATATGTTAGTCAGTCTGATTGTATGTTCAAAGACATGATCTACCACCGCCCTCATGGATCAGTACAAGACTACAAGGTTCTAAACTTATTATTTACCTCTTTCTTAACGATGCTCCCAGAGAATATGTGACAGTTCTTGTAGGGTTAAAAATACACTGGCATGAGCGCCATCAAAATTAACGTCATATTGCCTCAAAGGAGTCGTGTTTTTAACAGAACTCGTCCATATTTTTTGAACCAGACACTTGAACTTCGGATTTCTTTTGCATCAGATTAGTGATATTAAATGCCAACTGGAACGAGAAACGACCTGTGGGATTACAAAAGAAATACCACAGGGCGGCGAATGCGATTGACAGGGTTGACACCACTCTCATGGCTGCCAGCATGGGATTAGGTGTAGCAGATGTCGGCTTGTTGTCCACCATCTTTGCCACGCCCATCATCCATCACCATCCAGGATGGGTGTCGCTTAAATTCATCTCAAACCTTAAAACACAAACAAAGATTTCATAAAAGATTCACCTTAAACTGTTTTGTAGATGTCAGCATTACATGGAAAAAAATATTCTGCCAGGTGATTTGAACCTCAAAACTCTCACTCCAATGTCTTCCTCCTACACCAGCAAATGGCAGTACTAGTCAATGTGCATTGAAACTATATATAACTCATACAGTTCACAAGCATATGTAACCCAATTCTAAAATAGTTGATTGTGGCTTCTACACGTCTTTCAGCGTCCATCTATGCATTCATGTTCAGCATGATCTAAATGACCTAAGAGCAAGATGTTTGTATTTTAGAAGACTTTTATTCAGTGTGAAAAGCCTCCTCACAGTTTTGACATGAGAAGTGAACTGACCGATTTGTGTTAGTATAGATGGAGCCCAGCTCAGGGGAAGGATGCAATCTCAGGATAGACCCATTAAACCAGAATGTTGCACCGATAAGAACACCGGTAACACGATCGGTTGTCGGAGGATTGGGGCTGTCAGGACCTTTTGCTACCTTTTTAACCTTTCTATCTTTGGCGGCACATCCAAGGTTGGCTTGAACCAGATGTTCCATGGGTTTACTAGGGGATGGAACCCAAATTATGCCTAAATAAACCCTTAAAGGCACGTGTTCCAGAAACATCACTGTAATACTACTAACCTCATGCCCGATTTTACTCACCAACAACAGGGTCACCACCTACAGCAACAGCATTCAGCAGTATCCCCAGAGATGAGTAACACTTTATACACTCTAAAACTCGATGATCATTTCTTGAACAGCAAGTACAAGGAAGTGTTGAAAATCCTGAAAACTGAACATATACATATTGGTTTCTTATGAGATTTATCACCAGACCCAGGCCTACCTGACTAGGAGTTTCATGAACTGCTTCTCTCTGAGATAATCAGCCTAAAAACAGACCAGGAATTTGCTCTCTGCCCTCTCTGGGTCCTATGTCAATACCACACTACACAGCACTATGAGCACCACTTACTCTTACTGGTATCTGACTGTGTCGCACAACTTCTACTGGGCCCACTACCAACAAACATCCCCATCAAGACAATCTTGGAGGGTTGCATGAGAAGTCATCAACTGTCTTCGCCAGCTATTGCCTGAGTGGAGTATGTCTGCCTGCTTCCACATGTTCCTTATTAACAGTTAGAGGATTTGTTGGCTGCCATTCTTCCATCTGAATGCTGTGTGTATATCATTGAATTTTGTTTCATGGACAACAGAGGGTAATTAAAGGGATGTGAACCCCCATTTTTCAAACTTCGGGAGACTTATGTGACATATGTATCACCCTTAAACAATACTCTCACCTGAACCTGGCCTTGCTTTTGATCATAAAACCCTCTGTCCTGTAAGGATGGAGTTTATTATCATTTTAGCATCCATTGTTTTCGGGACAGTTTGTATAAAAAATGCTTAGACTTAAGATTGTTTCTTCTCTTTGTGGTTTTCTGTTTTGGCTATGTTAGGTAACTAATACCAATACTAATACTAGATTTAGACTCTGAACATGACTAAAAACATCCTTGTGTATGGAACCAGAGGTAAGCCCAACTCCGACTTTTCAAATCCACACCCAGTAAAAACTACTCATTTCCTACCAATGGTGTAAACATTCTGCATGATAAAATATATTTTGTTCTGCTGCTTATCATTGATGGTCAAATCTGAATATTAACCTAAGTGCCTAAATTTTTTAGGCAACACCTAATTCATAGACTTATTATTCTGGGAATTAAGAAAACAGGACATTTTTGCAATGAAATAGACTTAGGATTTATTAAAATTATCAAACAATTGTTAACGTTTTGTTACAACAGATCTACTCACACTCTCCTTCCAATCCATTGATCTACATTTGATAGACGTTTGGAAAAAACGTGATGGATGATACTGTTGTATTGACAACTTGGTTTATGAACTTCACAGTGACTATGACCTCTGATTGATATTCTGAAGATAGTTTCATGTGATTATAGCCAAAATACTAGATTTATTGCAATGCTTTAACAGAAGTAGCATTGTAAGAATATTAACAGTGATGTTTATTATTCCTCCTACTGTGGGTTCAAATCCTGGGTTTGCTTTATATGTTTCAAAGTTAGTCAACACCATGTACAGTTATTATAGTCCTGTTTTCTAATTTTCCCGCAAAACGTGTTGCGGGGTATTAAAATGCACTCCACAAGTTTGACTTGGAATTTGGCAGTGGAATTTTTCACCTAACTTGGCATATGGATTGATCTGGTGGTGTACTTTGCGTTTCCTTGGCAACAAGTTTGACTTTGGTGAATTTGGTGGGTGTGCTCTTTTCAGGAGCAGAACTTCAAAACCATTCACCATTTTTTTTCAGCAAACTTGGCACATAGATAGGTCTTGTGGTGTACTGGTGCCTTTTGGTTGTTTTGGATTTTTTAATAAAATATATTTCTGCGTTTCCATGGCAAAAGAATTTAATTTGGTGGTATTCTTCTTTTCCAGAGTGGAACTTCAACACCGTTAACTATTTTTTCACCAAACTTTGCACGTCTTGATCTTAGATCTTGTGGTGTACTGGAGCCTTTTTGGTAGTTTATGATTTTTTTAATGAAATGTGTTTCTATGTTTCCATGGCAACAAGTTTAACTTTGACTGAATTTGGTGGTAGTGTTCTTTTCCGGAGCAGGACTGTAAAACCTTTCAATATTTATTCACTAAACTTGCCACATAGATTGGTCAGGTGGTGTACTGGTGCCTTTTGGTAGTTTTGGAATTCTGAATAAAATATTTTCAGTACTTTCCTTCCACTATGCCAAAACATTTGACATCATCATAACTAGTAGACATATTCATGAAGAGTATTTTGCCATTGCGGGGGATATTGATGACTTTGTCTTCTTGTGTTACCTAAGACACAGTTAAGTAAATGTTTTTTGTGTACATGTTAAATTTGTGCTTTATTGAAACAATGTTGTTTTTATTTTATCCAGGGTAAAGCTGTCAGGGAACAACAGCTGCTGAACCTCCATGCTCACCTCGTATCGGACTATGTAGCTCTTGACAGAAAGTGGATTGTACTTTTTCCTGAGGGTGGATTCTTATACAAGCTGAAGGAGTCAAATAAGAAGTAAACATTTGTCACCATCATGTAGTCAGGCAAATATTTTGAAAAAAGTGTTTCCTTGTTGATTTTGTGACTATTTTACAGTTGAAGCTTCTGTGGTTTTTATCAAGGGACAATGTGAGACAAAGCTTATTTGGGGCCTTCTAGAATGACAAAATTTAGGGTTAGCTGAATGCTAGTATGTAAACCACATTCCAATACCTAATGATAGACTTTTTTCCTTTTTATGTCAATGTTTTGACCTTGTCACATGACCAAATACATAAGTATTGCTGTACAGAGTTATAAAGATTGAATTTTTATATCTAAGGAAATAAGCCAAAGTGTGAGCAAGTGTGTGAAGATGAATTCTATTCTGTATCTTTGACTGGTTACATCTACATCTGCTATTAAAGTAAGCTTGGTTAAAAAAGACCTTGCTCATTTTGTAATATCAGAAAACTGCTTCCTGAAAACGTCTTAAATCAGCTTAAGTGCTGTAAATGATGTATCTCTTTCACCCAAAAGCATCACAGAACCATCCCAAAATGATTCCTTGACAAAAGCTTGAGCACATCTCTCCCTGAAAGGTCTGTTGCCATGTTGTTTTCCCTACACTGCGTCTCTAACACGAAGCATCAGATATAGCATTAGGCTCCGTCTGTCCGTCCCTGCATACATACGAATTGGCATATCTTAAGAACCAATTGACCAGATTCTATTTATATTTGGTACTTAGGTTCATCACAGTATGAGAACATACACAGTCTGGTTTGGTGACCTTGACCTTCACTGTCACCAAGATATCTCAAGAACCATTCCCTTGGTTTTCTTCATGTTCAACACCAAGCTTCATCTATGTACAGGGGCACAGTTGATTTTGGTGACCTTCATGTATTTTTCAAATGTTTGCCATAAAAGACAACTCTGCTTGTTGTAGGAGGCGATTAACGGGATTGGGTGGTCAGACTCACTCACTTGGTTAGCACTTGTCATCGGTTCCCAATTGCATAGATGCTTATGTTGTTGATCTCTGGATTGTCTGGTCCAGACCTCTGCCATATAGGTGGAATATTGCTGAATGCAGAGTAAACCTGAACTGTCTTACTCATTCGTGTATTTTTCAAGGCCACAGCGACACATTGAATGTTTTAGGTTGTTAACATACATTGATCAGCTTGTCAGCAAGACATCTTGCAAACGATTCACTGTACTTTTATTCATATTTGACACAAAACACCTTCTTGGGAAGGTGCAGGTTGATTGATCATCCCGTTGTTGACATTTAACTTCATCTTAAACTACAAACCTTCAATTCATTAATTTGTAATTTTGATTTGATAACTTACAGTTGGGGATTATGTCACCATATTGAAAATACTTCTTAGTATAGTGTACATATTCATGCAGATAGTATTATCTATCTCAACTTCCCAAGTAGTATACAAAACCTGGCACGCCAGTTCCCCACAACGCCTGTCTGTTTCTGGAGCATACTCAATAAACGTTCAATATTTTTAGAACAAACTTGATAGATATAATAAACTCAACATATTGTTGTGCTTTTTGCTACTTACACATTTTTGGCATCTTTATTTGTTTTGTTTTTCCATGGAAAGTTTTGGTTTCGGTGTAATGGCAGACTGGATTTCATAGGTGGATAAAACTTGGTAGATATGTGTGGCAGACCCCAGAGTGGTGCCTTTTTACAGGTTTTTGTGATTTCACATTTTCTTGGTTTCCATGGAAACGTTTCTCAAAATGGAGGGATGGGCTTTGTTCACGGAGCATAACTCATAAACCATTCTGTATTTTTCTGCAAAACTTGGTAGATATATCAAACAGAACCTAAAGTGGTACCTGTTGCTATTTGCAGGTTTTTGTGATTTATTATTTTCTTGGTTTCAATGGAAATGTTTCGGACTTGGACTCAAAAGTGAGAGGTGTGATTAGTTTCTGGAGCACAACTCGAAAACTTCTTAATATCTGTCAGCAACACCTGGTAGATATTTGTGGCAGACCCCAAAGTGGTGCCTTTTGCTATTGACAGGTTCTTATCCCCCAAGCGTGTAAAGCAGGGGAATATAGTCGACACCTCGTCTGTCAGTCCATCCATCCATCCATCCATCCGTAATCATTTTGTTTCCGGAGCATAACTCAAAAAGATTTCAGTAATTTTAGACCAAAATCTGAACCTATGGTTGTGGCTTTTGCTATTTACAGATTTTTGGCATTTTTATTTTTATTTTTTTTTGTTCTGTTTTTTTATGGAACGTTTTGATCTTAGTCTAATGGGAAGGGTGGGCTTTGTTTCTGGAGCATAACTCAAAATCCGTTCAATACGTTTCTGCAAAACTTGGTAGATATAACAATCAGAACCTAAAGTGGTGCCTTTTGCTATTTACACAACTGGAAAACTTCTTAATATCTTTCAGCAAAACATGGTAAATATGTGAGGCAGGCCCCAGAGTGGTGCCTTTTGCTATTTGCAGATTTTTGTCATTTTTATTTTTTCTGGTTTCCATCGAAATGATTCAAACTTAATCTAAAATAACATTAAATAACTGTCATAAGATTTGTCAGTTCAGATATGTTGGGGGCGGGGGGATATGTCATCTTCTGATGACTCTTGTTTCATAGTCAAGATGTATTCCAGGAGTATAAAAAAGATGGATAAGAATGAAAAAATGTACTAACAATATTCAGCTGAACAATGGTTTGATGACGTGCAAGAAACACTGAGTTCAGCTCAACCTGATGAGGAGGCTAGGATAAGCCCCGAAACATCGTGAAAATAAACTCAAGAAGTTGCTATCCATAAAATTTGTCCTGTAATGTTCATTTGGTGTTTGAACATGCTGAGGGCTTCCTTGAATCTTGCATGATTGATATGTTTTTCACAACATATTTTTTCACAGCTTTCACTTTTCTGATTTCGTTCTCTGCTTTCTGGATAAAATATACTTTGGGTCTTAAGCTGATACATTCCACGATCAGCATGCCTCTGCATTCATCCTTCATCTTGACAAACTTTTTTGCATTGACGTATCATGCATTTTGTGGTCTTTCAGGTATCTGCTGGTGTTGTACAAAATACATGTGTTTTGCAGGTGTATTTTGTGCATGAAACTTTTTTTCAGAGATGGAGTGACGGTGTCGACGTTATTGATGAGGTCTTAGAATTTCACAAAGGTGCTTTTTCACATGGTATTTTGATTGGTAGCACAACAATCTGCTAAAACTTTTTATCCATGTGTAGTGATATTTGTCGGCTTGCCAGACCAGGAGTAAATTGATCGTCTGGCATCTGTTCAGGAGTGGGGAACTGATCCTGTGCACGATCATTTTGTTCCTTTCATGTCCAAACATGTTGATGGCTATGTGGTTGTCCTGTTTTTCGATTTAGGGGATCTGGAAGATGGATGGGTTTGTCTATGCAGTTAAACCTGTCATCTTCAGGATAGGTCGAACGTCTGTCCAAAAGAGTGTTTGCTGGAAACAAAATGGATCTGATCGGTACCCTCATACAATTGCTGCTTTTGTTATTGACATTGATGAAAGTTTGTTGGAGGGCCGGGTACAATCCGCCTTTGAAAGGTTTGTACTTGGCTATGTGCAGATAGACAGATTCTGTCCTGTCCGAGACCCATCCAGAACCCTTGCTGTGTATAGGGTTTCAGATTTTCGTATTTTGTGGAACAAGGTGTTGATGGACTCGGATTCAGTTGCGACTTCTTGACTTCTCAGAAGTAAGGCTGGATGTGCCTGGTGGTGCGGTCCGTCTGCTGTTTATCCAGAGACATTTTCATCGTGATTTGAAATTTTGTTTTCCCAGATCATCCAGTTCCCCGTCGACTTTGCTGGTGATCATTTGTTAACATCCATGTTATTGTCGATGTTCATCTTCCAGTTTCCCAGATACTTTCCTACCACATGCATCGTCAGCGTGAATTGTAGTTCATAGGGGTTTGCGCTCCTCCAGCAGTTCGACGAGCTCAACTTTCCTCATGGGGGAATAACCTCTCAGCCCATGTTCCCTCACTTGGACCTTAAGTTGTTTCACCATGGAAGGTTTATCATATTTCATGTTGAGTAATCTCAACAGCTTAGGTTTCCTCAAGCAGGAATAACCAATCCAGCTTGTTCTTAAACATTAATCATTGTTGAGATGTGTATGTGTGCAAATACTTTTTAAATGAAATATAAATAATTATGTTCAGGAGCAACGTCAGATCTCTAACAGACTGATTTCACTACAATCAGAAGCAAAGTCAAATCTGTTACAGACCAACCTGCTATGACCACATTCAAAATCATTTCTCTGATTGTTTGAATTTAGGAAGTTTTCATTGTGCATTTATGGGCAGGTAGATCCATCAGCTTCCTTGAGGAGTTTTAAAAATAATGATGTACATTTAAAAGCTATTTTAAGTTTTCATTTTTATTGCGTTTGTTGAGATCATCTGTTTCCGTTTTGTAGATGAGATGACCTCGGCCCATGTTCATTATTATTATGATGATGATGTCGCACCTATGCGGCATACTTCACACGTGTACTTCAAAAAACCTTTCCCGATGGACATCATATGTATACTGCTATATTTGGTGGTGCATGTTCTGCAGCATGTTGCATTTTTTCCAAGAGGCACGTACTTGCAATGATTCAGTGCATGTTATATCTTTTTATATACATAAATATGTATATTTAAATGTTTTGTGATTAGCATGGTTGCGGGTGGACCCACTTCTGATCTTTCTGTCCAGGTGAAGATGTGTAATACTGAGAGAGAGTTTGGTTCGAGTCATTTTCTGTTGAGCAGGGAGTATTCTTTCATGGCATCGTCGACATTCTTTAAACTTATTACAGTGTGGTTTTTCGCACACAGGTTGGTTGTTCATGATGAGCATGCCCATGTCCTGCACATTGAAATTGTGTTTGATCTTCGTTTCAGAACCATTTTTGTTAAATGAGCGTAACCTACGACCAGACGTGGTGTGATATGCATCGTTAACGAATGTTTTTCCTACATATTTCATGATATATAAATTGTATTTTACATGCCAGGAGGATATAGTCAATGCCTCATCTGTCCGTTGATCCATTCGTCCATCTGTAATCATTTTCTTTCGGGAGCATAACTTAAAAACCATTCCAACTTTTTAGACCAAAATTGATAGATATAATAAACTGAACCCAATGGTTGTGCTTTTTGGGGGGGGTGGGCTTCTTTTCGAGCATAACTCAGAAACCATTCAATGTTTTTCTGCAAAACTTGGTAGGTATAACAATCAGAACCTAAAGTGGTGCCTTTTGCTATTTGCAGGTTTTTGTGATTTATTACTTTCTCAGTTTTCTTGGAAATATTTCGGGCTTTCAAAAGAGGGAGGTGTGTTTTGTTTCAAGAGCACAACTCAAAATTTTGTAATATCTTGCAGCAAAACTTGGCAGATATTTGCAGCAGACCCCAAAGTGTTGCCTTTTGCTATTTGCAGATTTTTGTGATTTATCATTTTCTGGGTTTCCATAAGAACAATTCTGACTTAGTCTCAAAAGGTAGGGATGGGCCTCGAGTAGTAATAGTAATGGTTGTTTTGGGCCATATCCTATATAAGCCTTATACTTATAAATAACATGGATTTAGTCCCCTTATTCACAAAACAGACACAACCCGTCTGCATTCACACAAGCCTACTGCGGGGGTTGCCTCCACTGAGGGCTGGCCTATTCAATAGACTAATCAAATGTTTAAATGTGAATCCATCGATACTGGGGGTCCCACAGTGTGTGCTGGCTGAGAGCTGGTTACGCACACAAGAAGTAGAAAGATTAGAAAGAACAAAAAAAGAGTAAAGGGTCTGTTTGTAGCTGCAGTCCCCCAAGGGAGAATTAAGAAAGATGGCTGTTGTTGCATTCTCCCAAGTTGGTGCCTTCTCTTGCCATGAGAGTGCCCCGCTAACTGATATGTTTGTGACCCCTTGCAAGGGCCGCTTGACCCTTGTGTAATGAAATTGTGCAAGGGAGTCAATCTGAGGCATCGGCCGGATACGAACCTATAATGCTCAGCTGCGCTACTGTACACAATAAGCCCGCACCTCAACAGACTGCACTACTCAGGACTGAGAGCAATAATCTCAGTTTAACGGGTCTGTCCTGTGCTGTCAACACTGTGATCATGTGAGTGCTCTATGTCAACGAGACGCAATGCATAGCACAGTCGATAAAGAGCTGTGTGACACAGTGCGCGGGCTGAGAACCTTATCAGTTATCATGTGCTATATTCAGAGTAACTATATCAATTGTGGGTTCAGTGTTGTATTCTTGTCTTATCATGTCGTTTAGGTAGCCGGATATACACATATGCAAACTATCAACAATGAATTCAGTCAAAAAATCAGCTTTGAAGATGTCTTCATTAATAACAATAGTCAGTTGATAGATACCGTACCTTAATTCTTTGAGTTTGTTAACAATCAGAGGCTCAACATCAGTCAAAAGTATATTTTCAACACGCCACAAATCCATTATTAATATAGGTGTGAATATATCTCTAATAGTGTGAGTCTAAAAATTATTTCAACAACTCGCTATCAACAGGTGGTGTTGCAGAGGCTTGCAGTCGGCTGTCCACAGGGGTGTAGGGTGTCTCCACTACAGGATCCCCTATATTAATTTCAGCGAAACAGTTTAATGTATCTTCTATTATGCCGTTGGTTTTCGTGATAAATGCCTGTTGGGCTTGTTGTATTCCTTGTTTTATATGCTTTTTTTTCTCATCATCGCTTATAGAATATGTTTTATGAATCTTTGATCTAATTTCATTTTTAATTTTGTTGTATTTTTCTAGTTCACCTGTGATCAAACAAAACTCCTCTTCTCATTGAGTGCAGTTGAAACATGATCTTCTATCGTGTTTAACTTTGATACAGCAAGTATTCTACTAATTTCATAATGTTTCTTTGCTTTATGATTCAATTTGCGGGACACAAATTTAAACACCGACCCAACTGTTCCTGTCACTACGGCTGCTAATTCAAGTCCTATCACCACCGATGCGGCTACGACTGTTGTCAACAGACCAACTCCTACTGCTTCTAACCCCATGCTAGCTGCCATTAGGGTGGTATCAGCACCATCTATGTAGTTTAAAGCTCTATTGTATGTTTTAAGTAGTGATGCCCGAGTATCACGCTCTTGTTCTAGCTGACGTTTTATTTCGCATTTCTGTCTAAATCCGTCTACACTTCCTTTAATATTTCCTTCTTCATCTGGATACAGTCCCATTCTGTTTGTCTATAATATAGTTTATAAATTAGTTTTTAATTATAAGTCAGTTAATTTTTGATTGATATATTTTAAGCCTATAAGGTTTAAAATATCATGCAGGTAGATGGGTGAGATACTAATACGTCCGTCCCGGGGTAGAATAGGCCTTCAGCAACCCATGCTTGCCATAAAAGGCGACTCAGCTTGTCGTAAGAGGCGACTAACGGGATCGGGTGGTCAGGCTCGCTGACTTGGTTGACACATGTCATCAGTTCCCAATTATGCAGATCGATGCTCATGTTGTTGATCACTGGATTGTCTGGTCCAGACTCGATTATTTACAGACCGCTGCCATATAGCTGGAATATTGCTGAGTGGGTTTGTTGATGATGTGAAGCCCCGTCTTACTATGATTCTGCAACGTTTATTCTCATGCCTTTTATACCAAAATATATTCCAAGGCTTTCTAAAAGTGTTATTAGCCTGTTGGGAGTCTCTGCGAGATATACATCTATAATCAGTGTTTTGTATGGTCTTATTACATCTGTACCCGAAAAATAAAGATGGTAATCATATATTCTGCTAATGTATAAACGTGCATCCGAGTTGGCTGGGGCTAACATATTGCCAATGTGATATGGTATTTGTAAAACTTGTACAGAATTATCTGTAAAGGGAGTAAAGGACGCTAAAAGGAAGCCGTTGTTAGTATTTTTGGAAACGAGACTATTTTGATTAAAAACGATGTAAGGGTTGGTTAGTTTTATTTTAATTACCCTCTCAAGCTCTGTAAAATTTGCTAGTGGCATTCGTTTGTATAGTTTTATCTTCAAAGTATAAGATGTATGGGGTGTCTTCCTCCCCAGGTAAATTGAACTCATTTGTCACCGAGTGTTACATTAGATACCATTATTTATATAATACTGTTAGAAAATAGTTTCAAATTGTTTTTCTGATAGTAGTCTCGGGTATGAACTTTAAACTAATAATCTCATGTGCTCGGTCAGAAAAATCTTGGTTAGAATTACAGTGTCTTCCGCTATCACTGTGACATCTTGCAAACTGGTGAGTGAATCACCCCCCGCCCGTACGTAAATTGAGCAAATGCGACCCTGGTGTTTTTTAACCCACCGGAGTTTGATTCCTTTCACGATCTCAACATCGCTCTGTGGTGGTTCACCTAGTAAAACTTGCATGGCCAGCGTGGTATTATCCAAGAGGCTTTCTAGGCGGGTGGTTACACCATCAAATTGAGTAACCAACTGCAATACCCCGTTCTCCCCTGGTTTACATGACAGCATGTGGACTGCCATAATCGAAGCTGGTGTGATGATAACACTACGTCTTAGTGATGGGACGTAAGCCACGAGCAGGGTTTCTATGTTAAAGGTACTACCAGATCCACAGGCGGCGGGAACTTTAACTTGTTTGTAAATGTTGTTCATAAGCTTAAGAGCGTATATTTTACCACCTATTCCTGGGTCATGAAACCCTCTAGTATCACCTAGGTCTGATAAACCAACATTAATGCATCTTTTTATTCGCATTCCTGGCCTTTGATTACTGGTCATTTTGTATATGCTTTATTACGCTTAGGTGCCCTATATTTACAGTATTGTTTTTTGTATCTAAAATTGATATCTTTAACTGAGAAATATTACCATTGTCAGTTGTCAATTTTTTACACTGACGTGATGAAAATGACTCTGTGCGGCCTTCATTGTATTTCTCTGTTTTAACCGGGACAGCCGTCAGCAACGTGGAAGGACATTCATTTTGTATATTATCAGTTGTGTTAAGGTGATCAAGACGAATGCTTAGCTCGTGGTATGGAATTAGATCTGGTAATTTCGAACCACTGATGCTTTGGCCAGGGTATATTGAAATTGATGACAGCCTTAGCGTATCCACCAACAGATGACTGATTACCAGTCTGTTTTTTCCCTTGTTGTCTGACACCACTATTCCGTTTGAGTCATTTATTTTAAGTTCAGCTCTTAAGGGTTTGAAAATTTCATCACTGACCATTTTCTATTGTGTTTTGCAATCCATTGACGTATAACAGATTATTTTTTTTATCTGTGTTTGCCCATCGTGGGTAATAGGTGATATCGCATAATGCTGTTTCAAATTGGCCAGACGTGTTATCAATGGAATGTATAAATTGAATGGACTCACCGTTCATTGTATCAGGAAGCGTAATGTACATATTATAATATTAATTATATATAATAATAATATGTCACGATTTGATACTTCCTAGGATACCTAGTAGTATATACAATGGGGGTTTTAAAACACTTTCAAGAAAAGTCTCTACAAAGCCTTATTTACTAAATAAGGCTTTGGTGGGGCCCTTAGCTCTTGCTACTATTACCCCTACTACTTAACGTGTGTTGGAGGTAACACTGTGCCGTACGGTACGATCAATAATTCTTCTCTTACAAACCCCCTACCCGGCCCATCCCTCAAGTAGTATAAGTTAGGTTCGTCGGCTTTCATATCCACTTTATCTATGTTGTAAGTTTTGACTGACCATATAGGATCGGTGGCCCGCTTACGGCTATCACCCTCGTGTTCCCCCGGCTGGTATAGATACCTCACTAGGGCCCTATCTGGTATCTGTTTCTCCTTCCCACGCAATGGAGCGGCCGACTCTGCAACTATTGATTTTAGTTTGATAGCGTCTGCCGGTTTCTTACCGGTGAGACGGGTGACTTCATGGTTGATTGCCGACACCACCTTGGGTAACCTCGTGACCCATTCAGTCGATCGTTTTCCAGGGGTGACCATCTCCCTAGCATACTGATGGCCGAACAAGCGCTCAGCCAAAGTCCTATTAAATCTCTCAACTATGGCTTGGCTGCGATGGGCTCCGGCCGTGCCACGCCTGACCTTTGTATCGTGTTTGGCTAGCAGTTGTGACACGGCACCCATGAACTCCCGTCCGGGGTCAACTTGCAGCTCTGTTGGCCACGTCAGCGGACTGCGTTTGTATATGCGTTCGAATCCTCTGGCTACCTGGGCCGAATCTTTCGTGGTCAAGGGTTCGGCTTCCTTGTAACGACTGGCTACGTCCACTACGGTTAAGGCATACTTGTACCTCTTGTCGTGGGGTAGGAACAGTAGGTCTGCCTGGTGAACGCTATTAGGTATGTTAATACCGAACCTCCTTCTAGGCACGTAGCGTGGTGCCGGCAAATAGATCTGCCACAGGGCTTGTTTTTCAAGCCACGCTTTGGCTTCCTCCTGGGGTACTCGCGCTATTTTAGCTAGCTTATCTACTGCGCTAGCTCCTTTCCAGTACCCACGCGGGCTGTAGTAAATAGCCTCAATTTTTTTCATGTCCATACGCGTATGTGTTTATCCCATCAATAGCTATCCAACGTTTAGTGTCCATAGGCGACAGGGACGTCTTGTTTATAGTCAGTCCGTATATCTTATGTCCATCACTTCTAAGTGTGTTCATTTTATGCCTAAAGGTACGGGTCTTGAACAGGGCTTCCTTGAATCTGGCGTGTTTGATGTGTTGTTTCACCACATACTTCTTAACCCCCTTAGCCTTCCGGATCTCACTATTGTCTGCTTTCAGTATGGAGTACATCTTAGGTCTCAAACCTATGTACTCGGCTATGGGCGTGCCAGCACACTCGTCCTTCATCTTACCTAGGACCTTTTTATTTACCGTACTGTGTATGGCATGGGTCTTAGGGTAGTCGCTGGTGTCGTATAAATCGAGGTGTTTTTTCATGTCCTCGTACACGTCCTCGGTTCGAATCTCCATCAGCAGGGAATCCGTGTCAGTGTACAGCACTTCACACCTGTCACCGTACTGTTTCTTGAGCTCGTTGTAGTAAAAGTCGTACATCAGGTGTTTGGATAAATCGAGGATGCTCATCCCCACGTAAACAGGCCGGTTGAATTTTATGTGCCTTTTCTTCATGTGTAGGGCAACCAGGTTGTCTGTGAATATCTTACTACGGTTGAATGCCGGACTGGCTATCAATCTCCTGAGCTTGTCTTCCTCACTCGACCGAACCAGCTTCACGGTCACGCGCTTCCTCAGGTTCTCCATAGTCTTACCAAACACCGAGTTGTTCATGAGCTTGTAGAGATTTTTCTCAAAATCACTGGTGGCTTTTTTTCGTAGGTCTGTGTTCATTCTGATGTAGGGCTCCATCCATGGGCTCTGATCGAACATGAGCACCCTGTGTATTTTGGTCAGCCTCATACCCAACGACAGGTACAGCTGTAGGTTGCGATAGTGAACGATGTACTTGGTCTTATTCATTAAGTTAGGCACGAGTTTTTCAACGTCTGTCACACGCCCACCTAACAAGTTATGTTGGTACTCAGACATCCAGTCTGGGTTAACCCTCATACGTTCGGGGGCCAGGGGGTAGCTGTTGTGCGATGTGTGTAATTCCTTGGTATACTCTAAGTCAACCTCGAGGATATACCCTTTGTTCGAATCTGGTGCAACCCCCATAACATCAACGTGGGGTACCCATTCGAATCCCCCTGTAGGTAGATACTGGCTCATGGCCCAGCCGTACAGGTTGTTTGCGTCGAGGTAGAGAATGTGATTGGTTGGCTTGTTAGGATCGTAACCTTTCACGTATTGATTATTTGCTTTCGCGTATCGTTTGGATGCCATGGAAATCCCACCTCGCAAGCCTTTCTCAATGAATAGGTGCATGTCGTAATCTGTGAGCAATTCCAAATTAACTCCGGTCTTTTTAAGCAAGGCGTCCCACGACAGACCTGGGCTGGTGTAATACCATGCGGGGTCGAGTTTATACTGCTTGAAACACGTTCGCCTAAACGTCTCAAACACGTCGGCTAACAGCAGTACATCTGTCCTCAAGTACAGGTCGTGATAATCACGCAGGTTCTTACAACCCAGTTTATTCCATACGTTAGTCACGTGCGAGTAATCATCTCGTGAGACGGACGCCTCATTCAGCTTGCTATAAAAGCAGTCAATAGGGGGTAGTCTGGTCTCGGTGAACTTGACCCAACTATCCATGTACTCATAGGGGTACACACCCTTCCTCATAAGCAGGGGTCTAGTCTCGGCGTCTGTGTATCGATCGGTGATAGGGAAGGTATTGTTGGCCTTGACCAGACTGTCGAGTGACGACAGGAGGAACTGAAACGAGTCAATGAACCTAAGTCCGTTTAAGCTGAAGGAGATGTATCTCTCCATGTTGTTGGGGATGCACGTTATATTACCATCGATTTTCGCGATGGCCTGCATGATCAAGTGTGAGTCGTACCCTCTCAAGTTGTGAAAGACAACGGGGATGTTTATTGTCTTAGGGTTGATTTTAAGCTTGAGGTTGCACGCGCTGTGAGCGGCGCCTCTATACTTACCAGTTATGTGGCAGTGATCTCTCACCGAATCACCGTTAAGTGGTGAGTCACACACGTGACAGTTAGTGCTACTAGCGTGAGCTAGCCTGTCGACTCGGGTCATACGCATGGGAGCGATTCTATACAATGTATTCCTAATAATTTTTTCTTCCTCCTGCAAACACTTTAGAAACCTTTCAGCCGCGTCAGGGCCCCTATACACTACCGGAGCTTTCGTTTCCCCGTCACAACGGACGACAATGTATCCAAACCCACAGGCTTTATGCTCGTGTGTTTTGTGGGTGATGGGAGCCTCACCGGCGGCACCACTGGGGGAATCCCCCACCACCAAGGCTTCGAAGTCGGTGTATATGATATAAGGCACAGACATTTGGTTCTTGTGGTTACCGAATTTTAGGATATTATCACCTTCTTTAGGCATGTCGACTCGTATGGCCGTCTGCCCCACACCTTGGCAATCCTCCCGGTGGGATTCTAATAAATCAGCTCGGGTGAAGCCATGTAGGCATCGTTCACAGAAGTGGGTCTTTTCTCTGTGTGCCGATTGGTCATACAACAGCCTGCTAAAGTGTTTTATCCATGTGTAGTGATACTTGTCACCTCGCTGGATCATGAATATATTGATAACGCGAGCGGGGGGTACCCCCACGGGTTCACCCAATCTGTGTACTATTGTTGTGTTACCTTCGTGCCCAAAGACATTTATAGCCAGATTATTCTGTTTTTCTACTTTAGTGATCTGGGATATGGGGGTGGGTTCATCTATACCATCCCAGTTGAGCCCATCATCCTGAGGATAATTAGAAGGCCTGTTCGGATTAGTGTCAGCTGGAAATAAGGCTGACCTGATAGCTAACCTCAGGCAATCGTTTCCTCTATTCTTAACGTTTACTATGGCATGTTTGTTCCTATAGTAGAGTGGCAAGGCTAGGTATGATCCGCCTCTGAACGGCACGTAGTTAGCTATGTCTAGATAGACATTATCGATTTTATCTACAGCACACCCAGACCCCAAGTGTGTGTAGCGTTCTAGGTATTCTCGTATCTGCTGAAAGCTGGTATCGATTGATGCGTCAATGGTCTCTGTATGTGTGACGACCTCTTGTTTACCTCAGAAGTAAGGCTGAACATACTCAGTGGTCCCTGTGGGGCCCCCAACCTGCTTATCGAGCGACATTTTCACTGTGATCTGAAACTTGATACTTCCTAGGTTATTTAGTTCCTGGTTGACCTTATCAGCTATCAGAGGCTTGATATCTGTAATGTCTATGTTTCTATCAACGTGCATGCGCCAACCTCTCAAATAGTTGCCTACAGCGCGCTCAGTGCGCACGAACTGTAGGTCAATAGCTCTATTCTGTCGTAATAATTCTACAAGCTGTGGTTTTCTCATACGGGAATACCCGCCTAAACCCAAATCGTGTGCCTCGGCTTTCAGTTGTTTTACAGTGGGTACGGGGGCATGTGATAACAATTCGACTAACCCGGCTCTCCCCAGGTTTGAATAACCCGTGTATCCAAGCTGTTTTGCTTGAGCTTTTAATTGTTTTACCGTAGGAGGGGCTTCTAAACCTAGTAATCTCAACAATGCTGACTTCCGCATTCTAGAATACCCGATCACACCTCTCTGTTTTGCGACCCGCTTAAGCTCGCGCACAGTAGTCATAGTGTTTACACCTAACATAACCAATGTCTAATTGGGTCACAGTAAAGGGAGGTAACCCTTGATAAAACATTTATTTGGAGTCTATCTTGAGCAGTCGCCTACGTTCTTTTATGTAGTCCTTTTTATTCTCGTAGATGAGTTGATGTCTGACTACGTTCGCTCCGTGAGCTTTACATAGACAGTAGTGTCCTTTAACCCCGATACCACACACAGAACACGTGTAGTTAGGACTTCCCATATGGAAACAACAGAACCCCTGATTCCTGCATTTCCTACCACAGGCCTCGGTCTTCCCCATAAGTATGTATTCGCATCGGTATGGAGCGGGTCTCATGTTTACTTATATAGGTATTTAATTTAATTGCTTCGCAACCAACGCAGTAGCTGCTATACCCAACACTATGAAGCCCAGTTCACGATTCATTTGTCCCTTGGATGGTGTGTAGTACTGAGCGAGTGTAGGTTTATTGAGCGGTTCCAATCGTTTACCAGTTAGTAGGTAGTATTCTTTCATTGCTTCATCGACATCGTTGAATGTTTGAACGGCATGGTTTTCACGCTGGAGTTGTTCGTTAATAAAATCGATCCTCTGGAGGCGTTTTTTAGCGTACTCGGCCTGTGCTTTTTGTAAGTTCTCAGTAGCGAGATCGTGCCGCTTCCTTTCTTCCTGTATTTCAGCCGTGTGATCATCTCGTAGTTTCGAGAAGAGGAAATTACTCCCGGAAAATGCCAGGGCATTCACTAACGCCCCACCGACCATCATAGCTATCGTGGCCATCCTATATTTATTTCATTATATTATCAGGTATTATCCCTTGTTTTACTAGGATGTCTTTTGTGGCCATCGCCATACCAAGGTTCATTATGAGCATACCCATATCCTGCAGGTTGAAATCTAGCTTGATAGTTGGTTGTTTAAGCACCATTTTAGTCAACCGAGCGTACCCTACTGCTAGACTGGCAACCACTGTGGCGTGGTATGCGTCGTTGACGAACGTTTTCCCCTCAGACATTATGTATATATAAAAATATTTTAAATTATAACATGATATGCGGGTCGACAGTGGGGGTTACCACCTCAGGTACCACCTCACGGTGAGGGTTTCCCTCACGTGTATATAACCACGAGATAGCCAAGGCAGCACCTACAGCCAACAACAGTCGGGTTGGGTTGGTCACTGTAATAATTTTATGTTGGTTACACCACCGTTTTTTACCGGCAGCTACTCTCTTAGGATTCTTCTGCCTGGTTACTGTTGGGGTCACTTCCCCCACTGGTTCCCTGGTCTCCTGTGAAGGGGTCACTTCCCCCACTGTTGGGGGTGTGGGGGGTACCCCCACTGGGGTTTCCCTCACTGTGGGGGGTATCACCTCGGGAGCAGCATCCATCTATACTATTATTGTTTTTTCTCTCAAATTGACAATGCTTTGCCGTGATAATCGCCGCCGTCACTGGAGCCAACAACATACCATATTTGTGGTACAGCCCGCAGCTGATAGAACTCACGGCGTGTTCGATAAAAGGGTCTTTCTCGAGGTCCTCCCACAGGTAAAGTCGGCGCTCTGGTGGAATGGGAAGGAAGTATGATACAATACCGGTGTATATCTGGGTCATAGCCGATCCTATTGTCTTTGTCATTTCTGCTCCGAGCCGGGACTCGTATCTAGCGTACAGCTTATCGATTTCTTCGGCTGACATTTTGTGAATTTTATCCGGAGTGTAGTCTCCAAAGTAATGTTTGGCTTTGCCACCAACAGCCAACGCCACCAGTTTCTCTCGCTTATCATCAGTGGGGGAACCCTCCACCAACAATTGTTCGAGCAATTCCTCACACTCCATCTTATAATATAACAAGTAAGATTTAGTTTTAACTATATAATACCCGATGCAGAAAAAACACAGAGAAATGAAGGTTAAGTTGCACACGACAAACACTTCAAATATCATAGCTATACTTAGCATTTGCTTAGCTTTAGCTTAGCTTTGCTTAGCTTTGCTTAGCTTTAGCACACTCTATATGCTACTGGTTGGTCGGTCTTGAGCACGAGCTTAGCGTGTTTAGTTTCAGCGAGCTGTTTCTTCACCCGTTCCCGTTCTAATTTACTCATCACATCGTTCTCTCTCAAACACTCCTCGAACGAATCCCTGTCCTTGCAGTGAAATAAGGCCACCCATCGCGTCTGCTCCCTGAGGTCTTTCAACACCGAGTTGAACTTCTGCGTTAGCACCCAGACGCTGTGATTTGCATGCCGGCCGGAGAAGGCCAGGTACGATAGCATGTCTCTGGATCTGGATAGTAATCTGGATGGTTATCCCTTCGCTGCCGTTATCTATACGGCGCCCGCTACCATGCAGTTTATCATCATCCGTGGATCGCATGTCCAACCATAGGGCGTACTTGGTGGTCAGGTATTCACCGATCTGCACGGAGCCGAGGTCCAGGTCCTTTGTTATATAATGTGGGGCTCCCCCCACTGTCCCTGGTAGCTTTTTTATCTCATCCCACTGCTGGTGTGGTCTCATACCATGACTGAACAGCTGGTTGGGCACGCCCTCGATGGTCACTTCCACCTTTTCAATCTCGGGGTTGAAAAACTTCTCGCTGTCCCTCCGGAATGGCTCGTAATCCTCCACGGGGACGACCAGGATACCTTTCATCGATCTCGCCGGCACGTTCAGGTTGATATTCCACACAGTGTCGCTCTTATCTCGCACGACTGATCTATGCCTCAGTACGCGATCGTACAGGATAGCCATCTTCCCAGAGTACTGGCTTCGAACCTGCCTGGCCAGCTCCGGGCTAGTGACCATGTCGAACTCCAGAGAGATGTTGTCTATGGCATAACTGGCCTCATCACCGTTCGGCGTACGCACTACTTTGCTATAGTCGTTAAACGTGAGCTCGTATTCGAGCCTATCACCCAGCGCGGCCTGGTAAAACGGCGCGTGTCCCGTGAGCAACTCGAAGTCGAGCGGCATGCAGAATCGATTCCCGTATGCTCGAGCGATGGCCTTTTCACCGTCCGATAGCTTGTCTAGCTGGTCCGGCGTGAAGGCATACCCTATGCACGACCGGGTTGATTTGCTGATACCCTGGTACACATCATTGACTCGTTCTCCCTCGCTTTTCCAGAGATCCCCGTAGCAGTGAAACACGTCGCTGTCGTCGATACTCAGCACCTCGTTACCGCTGATCTTGACTGTCGTTTTCTTGATGATAGCTCGACCCACGTTCCACACTAGCTTGCGTTTGTCGTTGTCGGAGGTCAACGTGATATTGAACGCCAGTCGAACAGTGCCTGGTACAATGAGGTCATTCTCACCAAGGTTTGGAAATCTAACCAGCAGAGTTTGATTCTGGTCTATCTTGCTGGGATTGTTGGTGATGGTCACCGACTGGCGCACGGCTCTGGCTCCTAATGGCTCTCTCAATCTTCTGAAAGGATCTAATTTTCTACCGTACATTGTTATATAAATGAAATATATTTTTAATACTAATGGCTGAAGACATAGATATGACGGAGATGTGGGATGATAGTGCCCAGGCATTCGATGATGACCAGGAGACCTCATTCAGTACTGACCTACAGCCGGATGTCGAACTCATTAAGGGCGCCGTCGACGGTTATTACGACGCAGTTGAAAATAGAGACAACATCAAGCCGTTGGGAAGGGAATATGACAAGTTTTTTGTTGATAGCAATGGCACGCTGCGTTTGAAGGCTCACCCGGGGATCGATCTCATGCATCAAAACTCGAGAGAACCGCTTGCCTTATCAACATTGAAAGGTAAATATAAAATTAAGTTTGTCCAAAAGGAACTAGGTTTCAGAGATTACGGTGGTGCGCGACCTAAGCTTCCTCCGAAGTTAGTTCAAAGTCTGGAAGGCATCAGGGACGCCCCATCGGATCAAAACATGACTTATGATATTAAAAAGGTGTTGGCCGACTACGAGAACAAGCCCTTCCCGGGTCTCGAAATTACCTTTCGAGAACTGCGGGGGTTGGACCTGTTGATGCAAACCATTCGTGGTCAGCTCTGGAAAAGCACGGCCAAAATGAGTGAGATAGACGACCACATCGCCTATGAAAAGAAAAAACTCGGTGAAACTGAGGACGAGTCTATGAAAGCCACCATCGAGGAACGAATACGTAATTTGGAAGATGAAAGGCAGACCTGGTTGGAGACAGCGTCCGGCTACAAAGAAAAGCTTAGATCCCAGGTCAGCCGTATACGGAAAACCATCAATCAAGTCCTCCACCGAGACACCACGTTAGCAGACAGGATTCGGATATTGTTCCGGGAGCAAGGGATCACCATCGCCAGTATTCTGACTGCATTGGGTTTCATCATATCAACCCTGGTGGTGTCACTGACAGGGTGTACTGTGGGGCCTGCCGGCGGCGGAGTTCCCCCCACACCTGCCGGCGGGGTTAAAGACTGGATAAAAAAACTCGGGGAACGCCTAGCTAAACTGGCTGGTAAAGCCACCGAAGCCCTTCCCGGCATCCTGGGTAGCATCGTCTCGTGGTTGTTGGGCGCTCTGGCTAAAACTGCCACGTGGCTCAGTCAAAACCTGTGGGCAGCCATCGTCGCCGTGGCGGGTCTGGTGTACGTAGTGGCTAAGAAATTTTTAACCAAATAAGTCCCAAAGTTACCCCACCAACCACCAGGGCCGTTTTATTATCAATATGATTGGAGGCTTGAATATTGGGGTGTGTAGGGGGTACCTCCACATGAACTTTAGACTCCGGGGGCGGCGCCACTATACCCGTTTCACGTGGTGGGATGTGTGGGATATAGGGGGCGTTAATATCGGGGTTGATACCCAACTTTTGATCCGCCGTGACTATGACTATTTTGTTGTTATAACCCACCACTTTTTTTACTCTCAGTTGCATATCACTCGGAGCCATGTACAGCCCCACGCCGAACACGTAGTTGACTTTCGATCTGGCGTATTCTAACACGTTTTGGTAACGGTCGATGGCCCGCGGGAGATCAACTGGAGAATTGATAGCATCCTCAACGTTGGAAACGAACTGTTTCTGAGCGTCGTAAGCAGTTCCCTTACCGAGGATGTTGGAACGCGTCATCGACTGCGCACCCAACAGCGCCCACACGTACGTTCGAATCGAGTCGTTCAAGCGTATTGTACCAGCACGAGTGAATTCATTCGATGTTTTTGAGATCATTTTAGTCCAGGCTGTGGCTGCATCAGGATTGGTTATTCGTCATACTCCACGCTTTATCTTGGGGAAGAGGAGCACTTATTTCCTTCAATATTCGTCTCGTTTGATAATAAATATGAAACAAAATGACTGCCTTACTCAGTTCGTCTATACCGTAGTCTAGTGTCACACCCGACCCTGTCGTCGCACACCACACAGCAAAGTTGAGTTGGTTCTGCCAAAACTGCATTGGGTTTTGATTCCAGTTTACCACCGCCTGCGCGTTATTAACGGACACGATATAGTTTTCAAAGATATCAATAAAGGTTGCTTTAAACCCCGTACTACCTACCACCACGATTTTCAAGTGTGCTAAGTCCATATTATAATATATAAATTATATATTATAATATGTACATAACACTTCCAGGAATAACGAGCGGTGAGGCCGTTCAGCTGACGCACGCGATCGATAACACGTCAGGTCAACTCGAAGTCGCACTCTGCGATATCACCTACCTACCGCAATGGACTAACATCAACGCCAGCAACAATAAGCTGTTCGTCAGTGGGGCTCGCAGTCAGATAACTGACGGCTACTACAGCGTCTGCTCTCTAAACGACGAGGTCTTCAAACCCCTGGGAGCCGAACTCAAGATGAACGACTCAAACGGTACAGTGGTGTTAATCAACAACGGAAGAACCTCCTTGAGGCTCGGCCGACCATTAGCGAGGATACTCGGTATGTCTCCTGACGAGATAAAACCAACAACAACCGTCACAGGCACGAAGTTACCCGACCTAGTACCGTACCGAGAGCTGTACATTCATCTCGGTCAGGTGAGCACAACGTACAACATTCAAGGAGGTCACCCTTCCACTATACTGAGAGCAGTGCCGGTGAAAACTGAGAAATACAACGACGGTAGAACCGAGTCGTTTTCACCACGGCAGTATAAGAGATTAACCCAGGGCAACATACCCGAGCTGATAATATCGGTGTTAGATATAAATCATAATCCTGTAAATATAGGATACCTCAGCTTAACGCTTCATGTAAAATGACCAGCGCACAAAGGCCCGGAGTGAAAAAATGCGTCAATATCGGGATCTCCGACCTCGGAGACACGCGCGGTTTCGACGCTCCCGGAGTAGATGGTAAATCGTACGCCTTGCAACTGAAAAACAACATTTACAAACGCGTTGAAGTCTCCGGTGGAACCCTAAGTGATATAGTAGATACCACAAGAGCAACAGTCAACACTAAGTACGCCCTTGTCAACACCGGTGATAACTGGATAATATACCCATCGTTCGGGGGTAAACTGTTCGACTTAGACGATGTTGAGAGCACTACCGTCGCCCGAAACAAGCCATATATGCTCGTCTTCACCGAAGATGACAAGTGGGTGTTGTTACCCGATAACGACTGGTTTCTCAATATTAGGCTCGGCTCCCCCTACGTGTTTACTGATAACAAAGACAACCACCTAAACAAAGTCGTGAACAATGGAACCCTGCTCGTGGCTTATGTCCCAACTCAGAGACGTAGCGTAGTCGTCAGCCCACTCAACACTATGGCAGCCCACATGCTATCGAGTAAACTGACCATACAAAACGTGACATTGCAGTTGGTGTCTGAATTCGAAGGCGTGGTCAAGATACTAGAGAGTCTACCGGCAAACTCAACACTGATCATCAAAGTCTACCTAGGGGAACCATCGGTGAATGATGTCGAGATCGTGAAGGGGATCAAACTGGGGTGGGTGAAACGCCACCAGTATCAAGTTTGCAACGTTTACGTGCGGGTGGGTGTTGGAGCCGACACCAGTCTGGAGGGGGTCAACGTGATCGTGGAAAACAAGATATCACTAACCAAGATCTTCCTGCCTGACAACATACACTTCATGGGTATGAAGTTCACCCCTGAATTATTATCAAAAAACCAGTTGGAAATTATATCGTAATAGTATAATAATGACCAGTCATCCCAACACTACGCTTAACGACCTAGGAGATACGGAGGGATTCGATCAGCCTGGTGAAGAAGATGAATTATACATCCTGCACTTCAAAGACAACGTGTACATACGGGTGTCGTTATCAGATTTTAAAGAGCCCAAATGGCTGATCAACTTAACACTCACCTCACCTTATATCACATTAAACGAATTGGGGCGTATCTCTAAGATTAGGAACAACGGTATCTGGGTCGGGGATTTCATTCCGGAGAGGGAATTAATAAGAACTAACAAAAATAGGTTAATGTCTGCATTCAAAAATAAATTAACATTTAGCAGTAATCTTGATAGAATATCCTCCCCTTTCACACTCATCATAGAAGTCTTCTTTGAGTATTCAGACAATGGAAACCCCCCAATAGTACACCAAATTTTACCCGGGGTGTCAATACACTGGTATGGCATACACAAAGGCCAATATTGTCGTATTGTTATACAACGGGATACCACGGGCCCTATAAACCACTTAATAAGCCTCCGTGGGGTTTTTATTACAACAGAAAAGTCTATTAGCCTCTCACCTATTACCCTGAGTGGTAGTCTAGAACTTATAGACTTCAAATTCATTGATAGATTTTTAACTGAAACCCAATTAAAATATCTTTCAAAATATATATTATAGGATGGGTCTGTACCCAGTCGTAGAGGAAGTAGCGAAGACGCTGGAAACCGTAGATGGGTTCCGCTTGAGGCAGTTATGTGATGTGAAACGTCAACTAGAACAAGACCGTGACATGCGGAAAGCACTATGTAAAAAGTACAATAGAGCTTTCAATATCGTGGACGGGGCTGACACTACCCTTATGGCAACCAGCATGGGACTATGGGCGGCAGGTGTTGGGTTGTTGGCTACCATCGTGGCTGCACCTATAGTGCTAGGTATTGAAATAACAGCTGGGGTGGCAGGGGTGTTAGGGTTGGCACTTAAGTTAGTATCACGCAGACTACATCGTAAGGCATTGAAACACGACGAGATCAGGGTTCTGGCCGAAGCAAAGCTCAACACAGTAAGTGGGCGTATTTCCACGGCACTCTCTGATAGTAAGATCTCAGAAGAGGAGTTTCGTTCAATCCTCTCTGAACTCACAAAATATAACGGAATGAAACAAGATATTCGGTCCAAGTCTCGTAAGTCTGCTATCAGTGAGGACGAGAAAAAAAAGTACATAGAACAGGGGATACAAAAAGCCCAACAAGCCTTTATTATGAACACCAAAGAGATCATAGGCGGTTCACGTTAAACTGTTTCATTGATATAAACATGACATAGGCACAGTGTTACCTCCAACACACGTTAAGTAGTAGGGGTAATAGTAGCAAGAGCTAAGGGCCCAACCAAAGCCTTATTTAGTAAATAAGGCTTTGTAGAGACTTTTCTTGAAAGTGTTTTAAAACCCCCATTGTATATACTACTTACATGGCAGGGGTTCTGCAGCCACACCAGCGAGTTTAGCCAGGGCCTCTCTGAACAATTTGAGATATTTTTTTATCCGCTCTCTGACATCACCATGACTCTGGGGGAGCACTGGGGGAGCGCCCCTAGGGTGTGGGGGAACCCTCCACTGATATTACAAAAGTCAATATGATGAAGCCTAATGCCGTTAGAACGCTGGTAATGGTGATGCCTTGCTTACGGAACAGTGTTTGGATCCAGTCAGCTAAGGTTGTATCCTCGTTCAGTACCATGTCACTGTGGGGTCCCTCCAAAACCGACCGCATGCCACTCAGTTCAGATTGTGTGGTTTTCAGATCTTGAACGACCTTTTGGGTTTTTTTAGGTTTTGCACCACCATTATTCAACATGTTTAGTTTTTCACGGATAAATTCGGTAACATGTTTACTAGCTAGAGTTGAAAAGGCGAGTGGTTCTCTAGTGCGCTTTTTAAATAGGTTAACATTCAGGGTATCCTTAAGACACAGAGTGCCATGATCATCTAGGGTAAACTTCGAATAGTCTTGGCCCTGAGGCTGTACGTAGTTTTTATCTCTTTCTAATCTATCATAATAAGTATCTACTGATTTGTTCACTAGTTTGTTGAACTGTGATGGACTAGTGAATGAAGTATCTTCATCTTAATCAACATCAGGAGGAGCAGTAGCTCCAAAATCATCCATCCCAATATCGTACATATTTTGAAATTATATTATATTAAATATTAATATGTATAATGTCTAATGGTAGAAACTAAATCCTTTTCAAAGATTAAGAGAGCCACTAGGTGTCAAAGCCGTGCGCCAATCGGTTACTATTACGAAAAACCTCAGCAAGATAGACCAGAACCAAGTACTGTTGGTTAGATTTCCAAACTTGGGTGATAAAGATGTCATAGTGCCAGGGATGGCGCGATTGGCATTTAACATGACGTTGACTTCGGGCAACGACAAACGCGAGCTCGTGAATAATGGTATGTATTCACACAAGATGAAACATCCAGACTACTGAATAGTGAAAAAGCAATCGCCGAAGCGTATGGGAGGTTTTGTATCCCGCTTGACTTTGAGTTACTAACCTCACATGTACCGTTTTACCAGGCCGCATTGGATGATAGGCTGGAATACGAACTAAAGTTCAATGATTACAGCAAAGTCATTCATATGCCAAACGGTGACAAGAGCAGATACGAGATAGAAAACATCTCGTTGGAGTTTGACATGGATACTACGTCACAGAATGATAGTACACAAGAGCGACGCCGTATTGAATACTTTTGGTGATCAGACTAAACTCAATAGTCAACAACGTGGCCAGTGACCTTGATCTATACTCTGTGAATACTTAACAACAAAGTATGACGGTTGATAACAGTCTACATGGTAGTGGCCAGCATATGGACAATGGAAGCGAGGGTATAACCATTCAAATAATGAAGAAGGCTCAATCAAGTGGTAAACTGAAATTATATTTATATGTAATTATGGATGCGCAACTTAATATAGACAATGGGAGATTCATGCAAGCGATCTACTGACCTGCAGTCGGCCAGGAGGCACCACCACAATAAGTCTACTGGGGGTGTGGGGGTCTCCCCCCACCTCTACCCTACTCTCCACACTGCGCTATTATACGAGCGGATGTCAATAAGTTTTGAGCCTTGCATAGAAAAACACAAAATATTGGTATGAACCACATTTATTTTTCAACATAGTCCCCTTGTGAGTCAAGACACTTGTTCCATCTTTTCTGCCAGTCGCTGAGGCCATCTCTGTAGAAGGCGCCATTTTGGTCCTCAAACCAAGCCTCAGTAGCAGCAATAAGCTCATTATCATCCTGAAACCTACAACCACGCAAGTGTTTCTTGAGATTTGGGAACAGATGGTAATCAGTTGGTGCCAGGTCTGGAGAGTACGGGGGATGCGGCAAGATTTCGTACCCGCATTCCTGGACAGCAGCGACTGCAACGCGAGAGGTGTGTACTGGAGCATTGTCTTGATGTAGAAGAATACCATGTCTGATCTTGCCCCGGCGCTTCTCCTTGATTGACTGTCGCACTTGAATCAACAAGTTAGCGTAATCTTCCCCATTCATTGTTCTTCCTTTTGGTAAGTAATCTATGTGGATGATGCCTTTGCTATCCCAGAAGACTGTCGCCATTACCTTCTGCACTGATCTGGAGGCTTTGAACTTTTTGGTCTTGGGAGAAGTGACATGTTTCCATTCCATGGATTCTTGTTTGCTCTCAGGATCATAGAGGTGGATCCAGGTTTCATCACAGGTTACTAGCCTAAAGTGAAAATCTCCTGGATTCTTGTTGTATCTGATTAGCATGGTGACCCTTGTTTGCTTCATTTCATCTGTAAGCATTCTTGGCACCCATCTTGCGCACACCTTAGACATGACGAGATGTTCATGAAGAATTGTCTCGATGGGTCCGTGTGTAATGCCTGTGGTCTCATCGAACTCGTGGAGTGTGATTCGACGATTTTACAGCACAAGTCTATGCACTCTGTCAATGTTTTCCTGACTAGTGCTTGTTGGGCGACCTGGACGGGGGTCATCTTCAAGACTCTACCATGCTTAAATTCATTGACCCATCGTTTGATGGTAGCAGATGAAGGGGAAGACTTCCCATAAACTGCTGAAAGCCTTTCTTCAATGTTCTTCGCCGAGTTTCCTTCAAGAACTAAAAACTTAATTACTGCTCTATACTCAATTTTATTCATTTTCACTGCCGTGAGGGGCGTCTCTTTTTCGTTAGTGTGAGCTGTTCAATAACTTCTGAGAGTAGGATACGAAAACTTATATATCACATCAGCTACACCCCAAGGTTCAATGTCGTACCATAGGCTGTGACACCTGGGTATGAAAAATGCTGAAGGCTCAAAACATATTGACATCCCCTCGTATGCTGGCAAACGGGTTGTGGGAAGACCGTTTTCGTGTTGGATTTGTTGGGGAGATATTATAGGGAAGTATTTGAAAAATGGTTATCTTGTGCCATAGTATAAACATGAATAAGACTTACAAGGAAAGAGCTTGGGTGATGACGGGCCCGGACGTACACGTCTACAAGAGTATTTACCATTGTTTCACAACCAATTTAAAGGAAAGCCAACGTTATTCATCCTGGATGACTGTAGGGCTAACAGAGAGATAACAAAAAAGGGACACATGCTGTCGTATTTCTGTCATGCTGTCACGGCCTTTTCTGGCCGACACACAAATCACAGCATATGGGTGCTGACGCAAAAATTCAACTTGGTGTTGAAAGATTTGAGGGAGCAGCATTGGATGGCATTATTTCACTGCAAGGACAGGGATTCTTTCGAGGTGTGTTTGAGAGAGAATGATGTCATGAGTAAATCAGAGTGGGAATGGATGAAAAAAAAGCTCGCTGAAACTAACCATGCCAAGCATGTGTTGAAAACAGACCAGCTAGAGGATTACCAAGTGGTGACCTGCGGTCGACCTAGTAAATGTTAGTAATAGTTTAGTATATATATTTTTAATAAAGTTTTAGTAACGTTTTAGTAATGACCTGCTGTCGGCCTGTATTTTTAATAAGAATTTTCGTAATGTTTTAGTAAAATGTCTGTTTTTGAATTCTAGTCATGTCTAATCTAACCTTTATCTGTATATGTTTAGTGTTTGTTGGTTATTATTTTTTAAATATATAAACTAGAGTATTTTATTATAAATTGGAGTGCGATGAATTAACAGAGCAGATGTTAGTCGCAGAGGAAAAAAAGGACAACAAGCTGCATGACGGACTAATAACACTAGTTGTGGGTGGTAAAGGAAAACATCACTGCTGACAAAATTCAGAAAACGACAGACAAGTTAGTCAAAAAAGCATACGTTAGGTATGAGACACAAATCGGGGCCAAGATAACAAAAGTCATAGGTTCTACTATTCCAGATTTACACAGGCATAGCGTCACACTTTTTACCAATCCCACCTGAACGACAACTGTATTTGTGGGAGGACTTAGAGAAGCATCGATAATGCCTTGAGCTATATCAGTTGTGCTTTGTATCAGAAATATGGTATGTATCTTGCCCCGATGACGGCAGTGATCATCACAGCAAAGCATTGTAAATTTAAGAAAACAAATGATAATAATAATATTATAAAAGATGGATGCTGCCCAAGAGATAACCAAGGTGAACAGCCCGGTGATGGACAGCCAGGTGATGGACACCCCAGTGAAGCCAGTGATGCAAGTCACCAAGAAGAAGAACCAAAAAAGAGAAGATGGTATGAAGTCAGACACAAAAAAATAATAATAACATGTGGGTAGCTGTAGGTGGTGTAGTAGGCTCTGCTGCTGTTTCATTATATATTGTGCTGCAGACATCTGACTGCGGACTCTCCACTGCAAGAAATCTGTAATTTCCATGCCCCCAGTGGGGGAAACCCCCATCGACCCTCATATTATGTTATAATTAAAATTATATATCTATGAATATATATTATGTCTGAGGGGAAACATGCATACCACGTATTGGTGGTTTCTGGGTTAGCAGAACGCAAAAATCATGCCGTTAGAACTTTCACAGACGTCGATGAAGCTATGAAAGAATACTACGTATTAACGGGTAAACAACTGGAACCATTAAATGAAATAATGATGTCTAAGTATTGCACTCCTTCAGAGGGACAGAAAGATTGTGAATTGATCATCGTGATGTTAATCGTTAAGCAATTAGACTAATCACACAAATTAGTATATCTCAAAATAAGAACAAACATAAGACAGGGTTATTGTTCATATCACCGTAAAGATAATATCAACTATACATGCTTGGTGTGTGGTATAGGGGTGAAAGGTCATTATCGTTTGTGTAAAGCCCAAGGCGCGGATAAAAAAAGATTTCAGTTTATTTACAAGAAGAAAACAAGACTAAACGCCTGTTAAAGATCAAAGTATGACTTGTAATTACTCACAAAGGAATCCTGTACACGGCCCATTTACCAGGAAGTACAGGTTAGGCTCCCCAGCTTTTATATCAACTCGATTGATATTGTACGTTTTCATAGACCAGATAGGATCTGTAGCTCGTTTACAGGTGTCTCCCTTGTATTCACCTGGTTGATATAAATATCTAACGAGTGCTCGATCTGGAATTTTTTTTCTTTTTTCGATGTGGTGCTGCCACCTCTACTTCAATGGATTTCATACGGATTCTGTCAACCAGTCTTTTTATCAAACAGTCGTGTTACTTCATGATTCATAAAATCAACCACCGGTGGAAGTCGCATTACCCATTCAGTGTTAGTGGGGGATACCCCCACCCCCAGTCACATGAGTATTGGTGTGCAAACAAATGTTCGGCTATGGAGCGATTAGATCTCTCAACAATGGCTGGGCTTCAATGTTCTGCCACACCCCTCCTTATCTCGACATTGTGTTTTGCTAGCAGTTGTGACACAGCACTCATGAATTCCTCTTCCTGGGTTGACTTGCAACTCGGAAGGCCACATCAGCGGACTGCGTTTGTATATGCACTTGAATCCGCAGGCTTCTTGTGTCACATCTTTCACGGTCAAGGGATCAGCTTCCTTGAAGCGACTGGCTACATCGACGACTGTCAGTGCGTACGTGTAGGTTTTACCTCAGACGGTGTCATGTGGAAGAAACAGCAGGTCTACTTGGTAAACTTGATTAGGGATATGAATACTGAATTTTCTCCAGGGTATATATCTCGGTGCAGGTAAGTATACGTATACTTGCCATATAGCTTGTTTTTGTAACCAGGCTTTTGCGTTTTCTTCCGGCTTTAGCTAATTTTTTAATAGCGTCTCCCCCTTTCAAATATCCCCGAGGGCTACAGTAAACTTTCTCCATTATACATGCATAATTTAAATATCTTTATGGGCTGGGAGGTCCTGCAGACAGCCGACTGCAAGTCACCCTACAGTGGCCGTAAGCGTAGGTATTGACACCATCCGCGGCTATCCATCGTTTTGTATCCATGGGTGATAGAGACTTCTTATTCAAAGTCAACTCACATATCTTATGCCCATCACTACAGAGTATGTTCATCAGGAGTTTGAATGTTTTTTTCTCGAATAGGGCCTGTTTGTAGAGTGTATGCTTGATATGAAGTTTCACCACGTTCTTTTTCACACCCTTAGCCTTTCTTATTTCAGCGTCATCTGCGTTCTTGATAGAAGCCCACGTATTCAGCGGTCGGTGTGCCAGCACATTTCTCTTTCGTCTTACCTTAGAATTTCTTATTGTCTTGGCTTTGCATGGGGTTGTCTCTTGGGTAGTCACTGGTGTCATACATGTGTATATTGGATTTCATCCACGTCCTCGGTTTGAATCTCCATCAGCAGGGAGTCAGTATCCATATACAACACACCACACCTGTCAGTGTATTGTTTCTTGAGCTTGTTATAGTAGAAGTCATACAACAAGTGTTTAAAAAGGTCTAGAATGCTCATACCAACATAGACCGGTCGATAAAGTTTAATATGACTCTTTTTCATATGTATGGCCACCAAGTCATCATCGAATACTTCTATTGTACACCAGGGTCGCTACCAGTTTCCTCAGCTTGTCTTCCTCACTCGACCTGACTAGCTTCACGTTGACACGTTTTCGTAAATTTTCCATTGTTTTACCGAATACAGAGTTGTTCATGAGTTTGTACAGATTTTTCTCAAAGTTGTTATTGGACAGCTTTCGCTTGTCCGTGTTCATCCTGATGTATGCTTCCATCTATGGTCTTTGATTGAACTTCAGTATTCTATGTACTTTAGTCAGCTTCATACCCAGCGATAGATATAGTTGTAAATTATGATAGTGAACGATGTACTTTGTTTTATTCATTATTCGGTACCAGTTTTTCTACATTTGCTAGTGGTCCATTCCTCAGGTTATGTTGGTACCCAGACATCCATTCAGGATTTAAATTAAACCTTCAAATGTTAAAGGGGCACTGATGCGGAGCAAATAATGTCTCTCACCAATGGTCTAATTACGAAACCAAACTGCAAATTGGTCAGCGCCCGCTCCCTCGACTGTGACGGACAAAGGGACTGGGCTCCTGTCCGTATCAGTAGAATTTCTTCGCCTAAACAGTCAGGAGGCCGGATGCCCATCATATGCCATTATTTAAAAATATCCATGGTATTCCTTGTCTGATCGTAACAAAATATCCCAGCAGTCTAGTTTTTTTCGGATGGTATAGTGACTGATCCAATTTGATCCTATTTCTGTGTTTTTAACCTCGATATTAAATCATGTTATGTGAAAATATGATGTGTACAGGCAAGCCATTTGTTTCAGTCCGAAAGATTGCAAAGCTTCATATTTAGATAGTTTTGGGTGTTGGTTCAGCTGTGATAGCAAATATCATACGTAAATTTTGGTAGCTATGGTAGCTACCCTGGTTTATTTTTTATGGTAATAAAAACACAGTTGATTTATTTGAGTTCGTAAACTAAAAACGATGACTTTGGTAGAGAAATCTGAAAATCTTCTTACGTAAAACTACCAACTTATTACACCTACACCAAGTACACAGCAAATGCCTATATGTATTCCTTATGTAACGAAGTTCCGTTAGTATCCTCAAAACAGTTTCGCCCCATAGGTGTTTTCAGGCTGCATGCGACACAGAGATTGCATCTTCCTTGCTGTAACTCGTGTTTGATGGTGTAAACCTACACGTGTTATTTGCCATCATTCTCTGGATGGTCAATAAATGAATTTATAACAGGTATAATTAGTAGTAACAACACTCAGGTTACTCAACAAAGGCTCCCATTTGGCATTTCTTGTGTCTGGAGTAAATACTCAACATCATAAATTAAGGTCTCTAATGGCAAATGTATTGTATGTTATGTAATATCTGCATGTAAGTGATGCAAGAGGGTTTATCAGCAGAGTTAAAAAAACAAACATCGATCAAAGGATTAACCGATAACACACTGATCGATTAATTACTTTTATCTTCTACAGTGGATTTGTCAAAAGGCAGTGTGTGTAGATGTACTAACCTATACTGACTACATCCTGTCGTAAAGTGCAAGTGTAAAAACAACATCCTCCCTTCAAAGAATTAAGCACCCTTGCATTGATTGATTGATTACTCATTATTGGTTAACTAAATTACCTAGAATGGCGGACATCATACAATTAGTTGCCAGGTGTGCCATCTTGGGTGACCAATGAGTGGTTTATCAGGTTTTCACCAATGTGAAAGACGTTAAAACATGTTTTACTTTTTCGCAAATTAGACTGTTGTAAGACACACGACACAGAGCAGGATTATTTACCAGCTGCAGATGAATGGAATATTGTTCTTTTATGTGGATATTGATGGATACATTCTTGAACAAGGTAGTAGCCTGACATTGTTGCTATAAATTAGTCTGTTTTACATTCATTATTTGCAGTTTGTTTTAATTTATTTGTTGTAGCAATCAGCAGAATCTATATGACAGAAAACACACACTAGATCGCGTATGTGTGTGAAATAGGATCTACATTGGCAATCTATCTATCTTTGATTAAACTCTCAATTGCGCATACAGACTGTGCGGCAGAGGTCACGAACCAGTCACGAATTCTGGGATATCATCCGGGTACTCACGGGAGAAAAACAATAACAAAGGTTTGCACCAGTCCACGGAAATTGGTCCGCATCAGTGCCCCTTTCAGGAGCGAGTGGATGGCTGTTATGAGACTGATGTAATTCCACCGGGTACTCTAAGTCCAATTCGAGTATATAACCCTTATCAGAATCAGGTGCAATACTCATGACATCACCGTGGGGTAAAGCCCCACACCCCACCCATTCAAACCTCCCTGTCGGTAGATATTGACTCATAGCCCAGCTGTACAGGTTGTTAGCATAGAGATAGAGTAGATGATTTGTAGGTTTATTAGGGTTTTACCTTCTACATACTTGTTGTTAGCTTTAACATAATGTGTCAATACCATAGAAATACCACCATGTAACCCTTTCTCAACAAACAGATACCTTTCGTAATATGTGAATAATTCTAACTCCACACCTGTTTTCTTCAGTAAGGCATCCCATGATAGCCCAGGGCTCGAATAATACCATACAGGGTCCAGCCCATATTGCTTCAAACACGTTTTCCTGAATATCTCAAACACATCTTCCAGCAACATCACATCTGTTTTGAAATATAAATTGTGGTAATCACCTAGATTCTTACAGCCTAGTTGTTCCCATACATTTTCGCGTGTTCGTAATCGTCTTGTGCGACAGACGCGTCTGACAGCTTGCTATAGAAGCGGTCAGTGGGATGTAACTCTGTCTCATTATACTTAGACCAGTCGTCCATATATTCATATGGGTAAAAACCCTTAAATAGCATCAAGGCTCTAGTTTTCACTTCTGTGTATCGATTAGTTATAGCAAAGTTGTCAGGGTTATTAGCTTTTACCAAGCTGTCTAGAGACGACAACAGAAACTGAACACTATCTATGAATCTCAACCTATTTAGCGAAAAGGATATATATCTCTCCATATTGTTTGGGATACAGGATATGTTGCCTTCTACCTTTCAAATAGCTTGCATAATCAAGTGTGAATCATATCCTCGTAAATTGTGAAACACCACCAGGACATGAATAAGGTTAGGGTTTATGCGTAGCTTCAAGTTACACTCACTGTGAGCTGCACCTCTGTATTTCCATGTCACATGACAGTGGTCTCGCACTGAATCACCATTCAGAGGTTTACAACAAACATGACAATGTGTGCTTTTGATGTGGGCCTCCCTATCTGCTTGGGTCATGCACATTGGGGTTATGTTGCGTAATTTTCTCTTGATTTCTTCCTCCTTGTGTTGTAAGCACTTTAGAAATTTCTCAGCTGCGCCTGGGCCTCTGTAAATAACGGGAGGGTTAGTTTGGCCATCACAACGAACGACCACATACCCAAACCCACACACTTCATGTTCTTGATTTTTTTGCATTGTTGTTTTTTAGTCGGCATATCTACCCGTATGGCTGTCTCCCCTACACCTACGCAATCATCCCTGTGTGAATTGAGTAGATCAGCCCGAGAAAACCAGTGAAGGCAACTTTCACAGAAGTGTTTCTTCCCCCTGTGTTTCGACTGACTGCACTCCAACCGAATGAAATGTTGTATAGTTGTATAATGATATTTTTCACCCGTCTGCACTAGAAATAGATTAATTGTTTGACGACCCTCCTGATTTATTAAAGGTCTTATCCTGTGTATTATTGAGGTATTACCCTCATACCCTATATTTACAGCTAAGTCTGGGTTCTGTCTTTCTACTTTTGTCCACTGAGAGATAGGGGTTGTTCAATAATACCATCATCTGCCGGATAAATGGAAAGTCTGTTGGGGTGGTTTTTAGTTAGCGACTCTTACCGATACCCAAGCACAATCATCACCATGATTTACAACATTAACTATAGAGTGTTTGGCAGCAAAATGTTTAGGGGTGGGTAAGTATGATCCACCTCTGATTGGTTTATAGTTTGCTATATCCAGGTAGATCATATTTATCATCTTGACCACCCAACCAGACCCCCTATTAGTGTAACGTTCTAGAGATTCTCTAATTTTTTCGAATGACCTGTCAATAGAAGAGTTGATAGTATATGATTGTGTTGTAACTTCCTGATTACCTCTGAAGGAAACAATATTATCTAGCCTCATGTAAGAATGTCGAGTTTTGATTGGTCCACGTGACGCTGATGAAATACCATGTACATCCATTATGATCCGCGAGCGGGAGTATAAAAGTCGTGTACTCCTACTATGAAAGTCATATCACCCTGTTATGCCTTGGTGACGACGCGAAGGGAGAAAAGTGTGCATCGACAAGCCTTTAGTAACATGCTGTGCATTGAGGTCAAACAGTGGCATCTCACGTATACAAATACAAGTCGATTCGATGCGTGTTGTTTGTTTTAAATTAGGGAAAACATTCAGCTAGATAAATGCGTTATCACATCGTGTCGAGGGAAATACAGGGTTTTATCAGTCCCGAGTAAGGTTGTATTCCTGAGCCGGGGAACTTATAGTGTATTCAGTAGCACCATCCGCCTGTTGTTTCCCTAATGTCATCTTTAACGTGAGTTGAAATTTAGTACCTCTTAAATCCTTCAGTCTTCATCTACTTTATGAAATACCAATTGTTTTATACCCCTAAAGTTTATGTTTCTTTGAACATCCATCTTCCAACCTCTCAAATATTTTCCTATAGCATGCTCAGTAGGCATGAATTGTAATTCTATAGGGGCTTGTTCCTTTAGTAATTCAATGAGCTCAGATTTCCTCATGCATGAATACCCTCTTATACCTTGCCCACGCGCTTCCTTGATTAGTTCTTTCCCAGTAGGGGTGCTTTTATAATTTATCCCTAATAAAGTTAACAATTCAGACTTTCTCATACGGGAATAACCCTGCATACCACTGTCATGTGCCCGCCTTTTCAACTCACACACTGTAGCCATGTCACACGGTTCATACTATATATGAATCATTTCTCTAATTGGTTGTCACTTTATCGATCGCGTGCACACTGTGTGACCCAGCTCTCCTCAGCCAGCCAGTATCGATTGATTCACATTTAAACATATAACATATGGCCCCAAACCACCATTACTAATACTACTCCTTGTTTCCAAAGCAGAACTCAAAAACCATTTGATATCTTTCAACAGACTTTGGCAGATATATGAGATAGATCTTGAAGTGGTGCATTTTGCTGTTTACAGATATATGGCATTTATATTTTTCACGATTTCCATAAAAACAATTCATCAAAAGCCATGAAATCATCCTTCCACTCGTTACTCGTGATGTAGGATTTTGCATACGTCTGACTGCCCCAGACTTTTGCCGGCTATTTTCAGACTTTTGCTGGCTTCCATGAAATGTTGTGGACAATGGTTCACTCCAGGCAAATGCTCTGTTTTGGATCAATTTCAAATTCACCACAAATGTGTTCGTACATAATACAGGTTGATTGCCACGTTCCATGCCTTGTCCTGCAGAAGTTGCAGGTCAATCTCTTTCGAGGTGCATCTGAACTGGTATATACACAAATCGTGAACACTGACCGGCTAAACTGATCCCAGTGAATGTTGTTCATAATCTTTCCACATCCGTTCATCACTCATCACAGGCCGAAGTCTGCCAGAACTGCACTGGGTCTGAAAGGCAAGCGTGCACCATTTTCATGTTCATCACTGGAAACCTATAATTTTGAAAGATGTTGATGAAGTGAGCTTTGAATGGGAGCCACAGTCTTCATGTGTGTAAGCATTTGCATTATTACTTTTAAGAATAAAACACTCCTGGTTTGTACATGTTGAACAGCGTTTGAAATAATCACCAGCCCAGATGCCCAGCACTGGTTGTTATTGTATCAGGCCAGCAGTTGGAAATATTTGCAGGCCCTTGAGGCCATCAGCAAATTGTATGTTTGATTGTTTTCTTTATTATCGCTCAGGAATCATCCATCTTGTTACGATAACTTACAGTTTCGCTGGCATCTCAGCATTTTGCGCATATAATGTCAACACATTTGTCTTTAACAAATGAAAAAAAACATATCTTTTGCACCATTGGTTTTGCTCACTGATTTTGTAGAAAAATTGTGAAACTGTACAGTCTAGTCTATTTTGTTTTTATTGGTTTGACTTAAACACATTTCACTCACGGCCCATATATGTTAAAGCCTATAGTTGACAGCAGGCCCTGATGACCAACTGGCAAATTATGGTATTGCAAACACTGATATTTAATTATATTATTTCATATATATTTTCAATATGTAGGTGACTCTTTCAGGAATAACAAGTGGAATAACAACACATCAGGTCAGCTCAAAGCCCCACTCTGCAATATCAGCAGCAGCAACAATAAACTGTTCTCTGATAACATCTGCAACCAAATAACTGACGGCTACTACAGCATGTGTTTGCTGAAAGGCCAACTCAAAATGAACGAATTGAATGGCATGGTCAGGTTAAGGAACAACAGAAAATGACAATTTGAGACTCAGCTAGCATTTGTCAAGAACAATGAGCTTGTCATCGACTGAAATACTACCAAAAACCTCTGTAACCAGCACAAAATTGCCTGACTTTGATTCATATGAAGAACTGTGCATTCACCTAGATCAGCTAAGCATGGTTACAATAAAGGTGAACAACTTTCCATGCTGCTGAGAGCTGTGCCAGTGAAAACAGTAATGTACAATGACAGCAGAACTGAATCGTTCACACTATCACCTAAACCTGCAATACAAAATGCCAGTTCAATAGCTTGATGATTTTCATGGAAGTGTATCTTGGAGATGCACCATCACCAGATGAAGAGAATGTCGATATTGTGAAAGGGATCATACTCCCTTGGTCTAAACAGCAACAGTATTTCATTTGCTCAATTTACATACAGATAAACATGAATTCTTTCATGAGTCACCAGGAGTAACAGTGACCTAAGATGCAATTATTTCACTAGTAAAAATTTTCTTGGTCATTAATATACCTCTCATCAGCTTGAAGTGCACACCCAAAAGATTGTCAGAAAACCAATTGAAAACTATTCAGTAAAATATTATCATATAAACAATGAATGTTGCAAAATGCACTCCACTATTGCTCAGGGACACGTGAATTTGTTCAACCAGATACCGAAGACACATCTAAAAAATGTGCACAAACGACAAGAAGTGATACTTGGAAATTTAAACAAGACCGAGACTAAGGGACTCTCAAAAAATGCCATGTACAATCTCGTACTCAACGACAACAACGAATGGACGATGCTCAAAGCACCCAGACTAATCGACAGATTAATCGATATCAGTGTATCAATGTATCAATGTCTCTCCCAGTGTTGTCTTAAAAAATGGTTACCTCTCCAAAGTAATGAACAGCAGCATTATTTTCTTTAGTTGCCACCCCTTCATGAGAATTTGGTTAAAGTTTTACAAATACCAGGTCATACATTCAATATGTTAGCACCGACCGACCTTATTGCATGTTTTGGGCTCGTAGCACACAAATACCAATCATATTATTTTAATGATGATTTTTTTTATTAACCATAAAATTACACTCCACACCTATAATTGAAGTCTACCTTGTAGATCAGAAGAAGTGTAAATTTTGAATGGGTTAACAATACAGTGGAGTGATAAACATAAACATCAACATTATCGTATTTAGTTATGACTGGGATCAATCCCCTGAGGAAGCCTCCATGGAGTTGATTTGATTTGCTTCAGGTTTCTCTCCTTCAGAAACTGCTCAAACCATGAGGAGACAAATAGGAAGTCATGGTATGAGACCATTTCAGAAAGGAGTCCTTGCCAACTAGAGATGGAATATAGTAAAACAATGATGACAGATTTTGTTGAAACCCTTAGAGTTCTACCAATGAACACTTATTGTAGGTTTAGTACCCAGTTTGGTTTATCTTTTCACTGATCGTACATGTAAAGGTTTTTTTTCTGTGTTAGATTAATTATCTATGAAATAGGAAAGATGACAATTTGAGGATGAACAACTTCTTTGTTACAGTGAGATCAACGTTGTAGGATCAGTATATACAAGTATGAGGAAATGCTTGTAGCGTATACCATATTTCTGATATATGTACCAGTTGTACTGTACATCATTTCTTCACATTTGTTGCTCTCACTGTAATAATGAAACTGTTCATCAGTAAATTGCTATTCTTCTATATACCTCTCAAAGAATTTTTCTATTAGTTAAATGTCATTCCTATGTTTGTCCATACTATATGTTTCAAGAACTGGGATATTGATAGATTCAAGATATGATGTAAGCGTTTGTGGGTTAATGATAGGCGTTGAATCTTCTCGTTCCAAATGGAGGAGGACTAGATCTAAGAACTTAAGCTCCAAGAATGATACTTTCATGAAGTAATTAGAAATCAGGTCAGTTCTGGAGATCATGTAGATGTTACAAAATTTTCTGAATTCTCCACTGCTATCCTGCTCCATTCATAGGAAAAGACAGGTTATAACAGAGACTGGGTCTATGTTATGATATGGGTCTTGGGTCCAAGTGACGGTTCCAGTGAAATCCCTTATCTAACTGGCATGCTGGTCTGCTGGAGGGATTGAACTCAGCAAAGAGTCACAGGAAGCTAATCACAATTTTTTTACAGGAATGGAATAACATGGGTGGCCACAGAGAGTTGGTACAACCCTCTGGGCTGAGGGCTAGAGCTGACCTGTGTTGGGAGTCTAAACCCTACTGATGGACAAATAGAGTTGGAGACTATTTAACTACAATTGAAATTATACAAAGATTAGAGTTTTTGTCTAGGCTATTTCTGATACATGATGAAACTAATATTCTATATTTATATTTTCCTAATATTTGAATGCTAATGTATTGCTTGTACTGGTTACAATTAATAATGAATTTTGGTATGAATTATTACTTCATGATAACTTCCACTTATTGTGTACTTCGTTATTGTTTCGCGATAAGTTTGTTCCATTTCAGTACAGTGTACTTCGTTTTCATTTAGCAATAGGTTTGTTTCGTGTCATTACGGTGTACTTCATTTTTGTTCAGCACGGTCTATTTCACTTTTGAGATTGGTTGATCAGAACAATGCTCAAAATATGTTGTGATGCAAATAACTCAGGTGGTCAGGTTGATGTCATTTGTTCACAACTAGTGTCTTCAGGCAACACAATGTGAAATGACAACAAACCTTAATATTGTTAACAAGGAAGATCCTGTACTCTTCGCAAAAATATTGATATCTCACGACCAAATGTGCATGTCGCGCACACAGAATCCATGTGATTAATACTTACCATGCTATCATTCTCAGTCTGAGTGGATTGGGTGATTGTGTGAGGGTTGTTGGCTTGCCGAAGTTGTGGTATTGCTTCTTTGCTCAAGTGAAGTTACTGTAAACACTGTTTTCCCTGCATCCTCTTCTGTTTGATTCTTACAGTTAATATTTTGCTCATATTCCCTGCGTGAGAGTGCATCAGCATTTGCGTTAGCTTTGTTTCTGCGATGAACAATATCAAAAGTATAGGTAGATAATTCTAGCGACCATCGACCTAACCTACTTGTTGCATCCTTGATGGATTTGAGCATTTCAAAGCTGGTCTGTGTAGACAGTGAATTTGGAATTTGCAAGGTATGGATGAAATTATCTGATGGTTTCAACCAGAGCTAGGCCTTCTTTTTCTGTAATGCTCCATTTCTTCTTGCTGCCATGAAGAGGTCTTCCACCTAAAGCTATAGGATGCTCAGTATTCTTTTCATCTTTTTGACTTAATACAAACCCTATCACTTCGGTTGCGAGGAAAAATTCTTTGTCAAAGTCTGGATAAGCCAGAACAGGTGTGTTACACATAGCATGTTTGAGTGTGTTAAATGCTTGATCACACTCGAGAGACCACTGGAATTTTGGGTTTTGGGTTTCTTCCCAGTTTCTGCCTCTGCATGCTTTTTTAACAATACATTCAATGCCTTGATGGGTGACAAAAGCAGTTTTATGCTTTGAATCTTCGTGTAATGGCACTTGGAAAGAGCCACTGGCAAGATCTAAAGTGGAGAAAATTGTAGCTTGGCCATTGTCGATGTGATCAAAAACAGGGAGTGGCCATGACATTGGTAAGGTGACAGAATTAAATTTTCTATAGTCACAAACAATCTGTATGAGCCGTCACGCTTTTTTACTAAGATGATGGGGGCTGAATACATTGAAGTGGATTCCTCAATTAAATCATATTTGAGAAAATCTTCTACCAATTCTTCAGTGACTCTTTGGAGATAAGGCAATTGCCTTAACAGGGGGATGAGTGCCCGTGTCAATGACATGCTTGTGCATGTCAGTCTTGCCTAAGTCTGCAAGGCTTGTGGAAAACATGCTCTATTTTGTCCTAAAAAATCTCTGAGTAGTCGTTGTTGCTGGTCAGGCGTCAGTTGTATCTGACCCTTAATCTTGAGCAGCTTTGACATAATCCCTTGAGTCGTTGTCAGTCTTCTTAGTGTGAGTGCTAACTATACTTACAAATGGCTGGTCACAGTCAATTTCAAAGATAGAGTGTCTCTCAGTGTAACTAAATTTGCCTACAACTGTACGTTTGTCTAAAACCTTTTTTTCTTGGGAAGGATTCATTAGCCTAAATGTAGCAGTTTTCTTATTCGCTTTCGAGAGGGTCCTACCACTTGGCAATTGGTTCAATGAGAACGATGGAATCATCTTTTCATTTAGAAATGTCTGCTAAATCGAATGTTGAGATATGGGAAAACTGTTGGCCCAGTCATCAAAGGCAAAGTTGCGTGTTTTGAGCATGACGCAATCCTTTCATGTGAATCATATGAACTTGCCAACTATGATATAACTAAATACTGTTCAAAGTGATTTGGCTGAGGTTATTCTGAAATGATCTTGCTTCAAAATTCTGTTTTTAGAATTTTAAGGCCAGAAACATGAAAAATATGAAAGAAATGGTCTGTTCTTAAAACCTTTTGTCTATTTCACAGATATGCCGAGAAAAACAAGTATCCTGTTTGGAATCACATCACATTACCCAGAGTTGGAGCTGTAAAAGTCGTTCTTGAATCATTAGCTGATGGATTGTCTTCACACGTTGATACCGGAGAGTCAGCAATGAAAATATCAGGTTTTGTGTTTACACTGGTCCTTGCACAGAGATCATAAGCTTTGAAATAGTTATGGCACATTGAAAAAGGTTGTTAATCTCTCTGTGATGAATACTTAACCTGCTTATCCATGCGTTTACATTGCATACTGAGACTGAGTGAAAGTTTTGTTACATGGCAACAAACACAGATAGCAGTCAAAATGCATGCACCACATACCCTGGCAGAGGCTTCACTGTCTTTGTTCTGTGGGGGCTCTGTCTCCTTCTCCTACATGAAAAGGTGATCTTTTATCACACGTAACATATACAGATGTCGATACCTTCCCATTATGACTACTCCCAGTTTGGCTGCTCATGAACATAAATATATGATGGAGCACCCCCATCCCATTTTGTCAGCTCTTTGAGATAAACCTATAAGGAAGACCCCAGGACATACGAGGGTTGGCTGAAAAGTTCTCAGCCTGAGTGGTTTTTCCCCACCAGGTAGAGACAGGTGTTTGCCACCAATGAGGACAATTATTTAGTGAATCATAGACAGAAGAACTACAAACGTACTAATAGCTTTATCTCAACTACAGCTCTTTTGATATTTGGGATTTCACTTTCTTAGTGAAGTACAAATTCTAGTACTTTTATTCGGTTGAGTCCCATCCGGGATTCGAACCCGCACCCTCAGAGTCAGGCACCTAAAAAGTACTAGAATTTGTACTTCACTAAGAAAGTGAAATCCCAAATATGACATATGTTGCATTTGACCACTTTCTAAATGGCATCGTGTAATCATAGCTTTCGGCCGTGGGAGCCGTGCCAATTTACACTCATCAGAGGGGTACACAATGTACGCAGTCTGGACTACCAGTTGTCCGACTTTCATTTTTGTGGAAGTCGCGGTGGCTGAGCGGGCTAGGCGGCTGACTTTGTGTGCTGGCGATTAGGTGCCTGACTCTGAGGGTGCGGGTTCGAATCCCGGATGGGACTCAACTGAAAAAAAGTACTAGAATTTGTACTTCACTAAGAAAGTGAAATCCCAAATATGACATATGTTGCATTTGACCACTTTCTAAATGGCATCGTGTAATCATAGCTTTCGGCCGTGGGAGCCGTGCCAATTTACACTCATCAGAGGGGTACACAAAGTACGCAGTCTGGACTACCAGTTGTCCGACTTTCATTTTTGTGGAAGTCGCGGTGGCTGAGCGGGCTAGGCGGCTGACTTTGTGTGCTGGCGATTAGGTGCCTGACTCTGAGGGTGCGGGTTCGAATCCCGGATGGGACTCAACCGAAAAAAAGTACTAGAATTTGTACTTCACTAAGAAAGTGAAATCCCAAATATGACATATGTTGCATTTGACCACTTTCTAAATGGCATCGTGTAATCATAGCTTTCGGCCGTGGGAGCCGTGCCAATTTACACTCATCAGAGGGGTACACAAAGTACGCAGTCTGGACTACCAGTTGTCCGACTTTCATTTTTGTGGAAGTCGCGGTGGCTGAGCGGGCTAGGCGGCTGACTTTGTGTGCTGGCGATTAGGTGCCTGACTCTGAGGGTGCGGGTTCGAATCCCGGATGGGACTCAACCGAAAAAAAGTACTAGAATTTGTACTTCACTAAGAAAGTGAAATCCCAAATATGACATATGTTGCATTTGACCACTTTCTAAATGGCATCGTGTAATCATAGCTTTCGGCCGTGGGAGCCGTGCCAATTTACACTCATCAGAGGGGTACACAAAGTACGCAGTCTGGACTACCAGTTGTCCGACTTTCATTTTTGTGGAAGTCGCGGTGGCTGAGTGGGCTAGGCGGCTGACTTTGTGTGCTGGCGATTAGGTGCCTGACTCTGAGGGTGCGGGTTCGAATCCCGGATGGGACTCAACAGAAAAAAAAGTACTAGAATTTGTACTTCACTAAGAAAGTGAAATCCCAAATATGACATATGTTGTACAGCTCTTTTGGTAAACCTACCCTCTGAAATCATCAGAAATGGACAAAACTGAATACAGGGCAGTCATCAAGTACTTGCAAAAGAAAGGGATGTCCCCAACACAGATACATGCTGACATGGTCTCCACTCGAGGGGATGATGCTCCTTCTTTTTCCACAGTAAAGAAGTGGGCTGCAGAATTTAAGCGTGGCAGACAAAGCCTTGATGATGACCCACGCTCAGGAAGGCCTTCAACAGCAACCACTCCAGAAAACATCACGCGAGTGCTCGATATGTTGATGGATGATCGACGATTGACTACTCGACATATTGCTAGTGTAGTGGGCATCTCTCATGAGAGGGTTGAGCATATTATCACCAACGAATTAGGAATGACTAAAGTTTCTGCAAGATGGGTGCCAAAGCTCTTGACAGCAGAACAGAAACGTGTCAGGTTCCACAATTTGCGTCGTTTTGAAGCAGATCCCGATGATTTTGTGGCACGATTTGTAACCATGGATGAGACCTGGATACATCACTTTCAACCAGAAACAAAACTACAGTCAAAACAGTGGAAGCATCCTGATTCACCAGCTCCGAAGAAAGCCAAGTCTGTTCCTTCAGCTGGAAAGGTGATGGCATCAGTCTTTTGGGATTCCAGGGGTATTCTGCTCATTGATTATTTTGAAAAAGGTCAAACTATCAACGGCAGATACTATGCTGATCTACTGAACCAGTTGCGAGAAGCAATCAAAGCCAAACGACGAGGGATGATCGCTAAAGGTGTCCTCTTCCACCAAGACAATGCGCCTGTTCACAAATCGGTGGTGGCCATGTCAACAATCCGCGATTGTGGCTTTGAACTTATTGACCATCCTCCTTATTCACCTGATTTGGCTCCTTCTGACTTCCACCTGTTCCCCAAAATGAAAAAGGAACTCGCCGGTCGCCATTTTGCAAGTAATGATGACGTCATTTCCGCTGTGACTGATTTTTTTAGGGTAGCTGAAGATAATTTCTTCCTGACCGGGATTCGGGCCTTGCAGCATCGCTGGCAAAAGTGTGTGAACTTGGAAGGGGACTATGTAGAAAAATAAATTACAAACGTGGACTTTGTAACTTTTTTTCACAGTGAGGCTTAGAACTTTTCAGCCAACCCTTGTACCTTTAATGATTACAAGCCAAGTCAATCGGGGATCTTGTGATCATTTATTGTTTGTATTGATGTTAGGAGATAACTCACTACAAAGATTAAAACTATGTAAACCTATAATATTGGTTTGAAAATTGGACATAATCCCTCCAGCTTCCATTCAGACTATTAGCTGTAGAACAAAAAGATATTCTCACTCTTTTTTATCTCCCTGGCATGTAATTTGGGGGGATATAGTCAACGCCTCTTCTGTCCATCTGTCCCCCGTCCGCCCATCCATCCGTAATCATTTTGTTTCTGGAACAAAACTCAGAAACCGTTCAATATTTTTAGACCAAACTTGACAGATGTAATGATCTCAACCTATCGTTGTGCCTTTTGCTATTTACAGAGTTTTGGTTTTTGTTAATTTTTTTTGCTTTTCCATGGAACAGTTTGGTGTTAGCCTAGTGGTGGGGCAGGCTTTGTTTGAGCATAACTCAAAAACCGTTCAATATTTTTCTGCAAAAACTTGGTAGATATATGTGGCAGGCCCTAAAGTGGTGCCTTTGATTTCTGCGATTTATTATTTTCTCAGTTTCCATGGAAATGTTTCGGACTTAGTCTCAAAATGAAGGGATGTGCTTTGTTTCTGGAGCATAACTCAAAATCCGTTCAATATTTTGGTGCAAAACTTCGTAGATATACCAATCAGAAGCTGCAATGGTGCCTTTTGCTCGTTACAGGATTTTGTGATTTTTTAGTTTCTCGGTTTCCATGGAAACGATTCAGACTTTGTTTCAAAAGTGAGAGGTGTGTTTCGTTTCCGGAGCAGAACTCAGAAACTTCTTAATATCTGTCGGTGTAACTTGGTAGATATGTGTGGCAGACCCCAAAGTGGTGCCTTTTGGTATTTACAGGACCCGTGAAGGTCCCGGGGTAGAATAGGCCTTCAGCAACCCATGCTTGCCATAAAAGGCGACTATGCTTGTTGTAAGAGGCGACTAACGGGATCGGGTGGTCTGGCTCGCTGACTTGGTTGACACATGTCATCGGTTCCCAATTGCGCAGGTCGATGCTCATGTTGTTGATCACTGGATTGTCTGGTCCAGCCTCGATTATTTACAGACCGCCGCCATATAGCTGTAATATTGCTGAGTGCGGCGTGAAACTAAACTCACTCACTCACTCACTATTTACAGGTTTTTGTGATATATTTTCTCAGTTTCCATGGAAATGGTTCAGACTTAGTCTCAAAATGTGCTTCAATTCCAGAGCAGAACTTAAAAACCATTCTGTCTAAAACTTCTCAATATCTGTCAATGTTACTTGGTAGATATGTGTGGCAGACCCCAAAGTGGTGCCTTTTGCTACTTACATGATTTTCTGATTTATTATCTTCTCGTTTTCCATGGAAACGTTTCGGACATAGATCAAAAGTGAGAGGTGTGTTTCGTTCCCGGAGCAGAACTAAAAAACTGTTCAATATTTTTCTGAAAAACTTGGTAGATATATCAGTCAGAAGCTGAAGTGGTGCCTTTTGCTATGTACAGGTTCTTGTTATTTATTATTTTCTTGGTGTCCATGGAAACATTTCGGACTTAGTCTCAAAATGGAGGGATGGGCTTTGTTTCCGGAGCAGAACTCAAAAACCATTCAATATTTTTCAGCAAAACTTGGTAGAGTTATCAATCTGAACCTGAAGTGGTGCCTTTTGCTATGTACAGGTTTTTGTGATTTCTTATTTTCTTGACTTCCATGGAAATGTTTCAAACATAGTCTCAAAAGTGAGAGGTGTGTTTCATACCTCCATTTCCGAACGAGAATCAAAAAACATTCAATATTTATCAGCATAGCTTGGTAAATATATCAATCGGAACCTAACGTGGTGCCTTTTACTGTTTCCAGGTTTTGGTGATTTATCATTTTCTCAGTTTCCATGGAAACTCACTCAAAAGTGAGAGGTGTGTTTCGTTTCCGAACTCAAAAACTTTTTAATATCTGTCAGGAAAACTTGGTAGATATGTGTGGCAGACCCCAAAGTGGTGCCTTTTGCTATTTCCTTTTTTTTTGTTTGATGTATTATTTTCTCAGTTCCATGAACATGTTGCTGACTTCGTTTCTGGAGCACAGCTGGAAAACCATTTCATATCTTTCAAAAGATCTTGGCAGATATACGAGACAGATCTTGAAATGGTGACCTTTTCTGATTACAGATATAAGGCATTTATACTTTTCATGAATTCCGTGGAAACAATTCAGACTTGGTCTAAAAACACAATAAGTAACTGTCGGATGATTTGTCCTTTCAAATATGTGGGGGCTGGGGGGATATGTCATCTTCTGATGACTCTTGTTACTGTGCATTATCGTGTCGAGGAAGTTATTGCGTGATAGAGCTGTTAAACATTAATTTCCTGAATCAATTTAGAACCACAATAAACCCAACAGAAACTAACAATTTCTTTGATTTCAATTTTTGGGACTATCAAATCATTTTATCAGATCACCCATTGCTGCCTCAAGCTCAAGTAGTAATCTAAAAGCAGACATATAATCAACATACATCAGAAACATCCAAGTGTTCATGTTGTTTCTGCTTTTGCGAAATAAAAATGTGTTTAAACCATATTAAAGTACCAGAGTTTCCTAGAGCTGTCAGTGGTGGATCCTCACAGTGTTTACAAAGTCTGTGTCACTTGTGTTACCCATAATTCAAAATATTATACTGCACAAAAATTGTTCAATTCACTTACAAAGAAGTGTATGTGATGTATATGTCAGGGCAGAGACTGCGATCTGGTAGAATCTCCAATCCTACTAGTAGAAATAGCAATCATAGTCTCCACTGAATTGTCAATTTCCAATTCAGCTGGTAGAAATGCTGTTTTATCTGTGGGACAACTACAAAGACACATGCTGAACAATAATATGCAGTTTACTCAGGTATGGACTGTTTGCAGTAACAGATACATTTATTACTTTATTTGAAAGAAAGATGTGTAAATATAGTAACAATGAAGATGGAGACTGAACAAAAGTATGCATTTTACTAAGGTATAGAACGTTTCCAGTTAGATACATTTATTACAATATTTGCACATCTTACTTACAAAACAGGTAACAATGAAGATAGCACTAAACTTTATTTTTAGTTGTGGTTGTGTGACACTTTGTAGAACATTTTACTCCTTGTTTTTCACAACGACATCTGTTAGTTATACAGCTGCCCTTACAAGCACATACAGTTGATCCTTGTGTCATTCTTGTTGTCCAGCCTGTGTTAATTCTTGAAGCCAGGATGATTGATATTTCTTCTAGACTGGTGACATCCACATGTTGTAATGATGGAAAGCAAACATTACGGATGTCAACCAGCTGCTCTGCACCAAAGGTGTTTCTCAGACGACCATGTGCTGTATATAACTTGTATGTTGCATCTTTCCCTGCACCTTGAGCTTGTAGGACTTTGCATGGCAGAAGTCGAGGATCTGTGTTAGTGCGATCCACTTCGTGAATGCGTACTCCAACAGTGTCCCCTTCACTGAAAGAAGTACTTTTCAACTTGGCATCATAATGAACTTGCTGCCTGTTGGCTACCTTCAGATAATTATCTGTTGCAGTTTTCCGAACCTTGCTGTGTGGTGTGTCAGGTTCTAGTAGAACTCCACAGATGTTATCTGGAATTCTCTCTGCTATTAGGGATTGACTGTTTCACAATGTACTGTGGTCCTCCCAAACACTTCTATTCCAGTTCCGACTGTTCTTGCACCATCCAGAAGCTGGTACTCCTCCCCAGAATCACTTTTAGCAGACTGAGATGTGGTCTGGTTCATGTCTGCACAATCACTTGAAGTCTAGATTGTCAGTGGGCTGATGGGATCTTCAGCTTGTCTGCTCTCCAACTGGTTGAAAAGACCTGTTAAATCATCCTCATCTTGAATGCCCTGCTCATTCAGTATTTCCAGCACAGCAGTCAGTTCGAGGAGGTTGGCCGAAGACGACTTCATAAGGTGACTTCTTGGTTGTTGAACTAGTGGAAGTGTTGATAGCATATGTAACAAGAAGAAAACTCTGGACCCAGCCTCTCTCAGGGTTTTCCTCCATCCACTTACCGAGTTTAAGGTGCAGATCTCCATTCCCCTCTCCACACAGCCCTGTGATTATGGATGATGAGGTCGCCCATGAAGGATGATCATGCCTGTAAAAGTACCACATTAGTTTTATTAAAATGAAAATTAAGGAACAATAAGAGTTGCGTTTTCCAGTACTTCTAAACCACAAATTAAATCATTGATCCTTACCAGGCCAGTCCTTGCAGAGGTCATTGATGACAGCAGAGACAAATTCCCGCCCATTATCTGACTGGAGAATCCGAGGACAGCCAAACAAGCAGAAGGACTGGACAAGCTACTCTCCAACTTCAGCAGACCGCTTGGATGCCAAAGGATGTGTCCTGCTAAACTTGCTGAAGTGGTCGTGCATATGTAAGATCCACTTGAAGTCACTATCTGGTCTGCTGGTCATGTCAATTAAGTCAATCTGGACTCGGGTCAGGAATCCAAGCGAGATAGTGGGCTTCCCTGATGCAGGTTTCTTGACTGGAATGCGTGTGGAACATTCAGGGCAAGTGCTGAGGAAAAGTTTAACCAAGTCATGTCTGATCCATGAGTAGTTAGCCTTGATCTCATCCCATGTTTTGGCACGTCGTGAATGACCAACTCTTATGTGACATCGGCAAAGAAAACCAAGGATTTAATTTACTGTTTCATTGAAATCCACATAAAGAGGAAAATGTATAACTTGTTGATTAAATAATGTATTAATTATAATGAATACTGTAAATGTATAACATACCGTTTAACTGTGTCAAATATATCCTCCTTGGTGATGACAGGGAATGATGATTTCTTGCATTAGAGAATCCTCCTAGATCCTATCTTTAGTAGCTTGAAGTGCTTATCACACCAGAATTTGAAATGGCTGCCTTTACACCTTTATCCAACTTGGGTCATACAAAAGGTTTCTCGTTTTTTCTTGTTAAGCTGCGTTATGTGGTCATCCAGCAGTTTGTAAAACTTGGCCTTCTGTTCCTCCATTGTCCACTGGTGTGTGATGATCTCTTCAGCTGATAACTGGTTCATGCTGAAATCTATTCCCCTCATATACCCATAAACAGTGTAACACCTCTGACATCTGTCATACCTACAACCCAGTATATCTACATTTAGTTAAAACAACAAAAAGATTTCACCTACTTATAATGGAAGAGTCCTAAAGACCAATTAATCCATGAAAGTAAAGGAAGAACCAAGTAACGATGAAATTGGATTAACAGATCAGAGATTCTACCAGTAGAGACTCCAACTGCAATCTCTACTGGTAGAGACTCCGATCGCAATCTCTACCCTGACATATATGTATCATGTAACTTAGTGTATGTGTATACTAGAACTCTTCCACAACAATGATCTATATAATCAGCTGAATAGATATTGTATGCACCTGTTGTAGCTACAATTGTTTATTATCCCCCCGGCATGTAATACGGGGGATATAGACGATGCCTCATCTGTCCATCCATCCGTCTGTGTGTAATCATTTTGTTTCCGGAGCATAACTCAGAAACCGTTCAGTATTTTTAAACCAAACTTGATAGATATAGTAACCTCAGCCTATGGTTGTGCCTTTTGCTATTTACAGATTTTGGGCATTTATATTTTTTTTGTTTTTCCATGGAACATTTTGGTGTTAGTCTCATGGTGGGGTGGGCTTCGTTTCCAGAGCAGAACTCAAAAACCGTTCAGTATTTTACTGCAAAACTTGGTAGATATATCAATCAGAACCTAAAACCACGTGGTGCCTTTTGCTATGTACAGGTTTTTGTGATTTAACATTTTCTCGGTTTCCATGGAAACATTTCGGACATAGTCTCAAAATGGAAGAATGGGCTTTGTTTCCGGAGCAGAACTCAAAAACCATTCAATATTTTTCAGCAAAACTTGGTAGATATATCAATCAGAACCTTAAGTGGAGCATTTTGCTATGTACAGGTTTTTGTGATTTAACATTTTCTCGGTTTCCATGGAAATGTTTCAGACATAGTCTCAAAAGTGAGAGGTGTGTTTCGTTTCCGGAGCAGAACCCAAAAGCCGTTCAATATTTTTCTGAAAAACTTGGTAGATATATCAGTCAGAAGCTGAAGTGGTGCGTTTTGCTATGTACACGTTTTTGTGATTTATTATTTTCTCGGTTTCCATGGAAACATTTCGGACATAGTCTCAAAATGGAGGGATGGGCTTTGTTTCCGGAGCAGAACTCAAAAACCATTCAATATTTTTCAGCAAAACTTGGTAGAGTTATCAATCTGAACCTGAAGTGGTGCCTTTTGCTATGTACAGGTTTTTGTGATTTCTTATTTTCTTGACTTCCATGGAAATGTTTCAAACATAGTCTCAAAAGTGAGAGGTGTGTTTCATTTCCTGAGCACATGATGATTTGTCCTTTCAAATATGTGGGGGCCGGGGGCATATGTCTGAATTTCTGTCACACTGAATTAGAAAATTGAAAAAAATCATATTTAGTTAGAAACCTATCTACAACCTATCACACATATATCAGACAAAATAAGTTAGGGATATAGGTATTTTTATCATTTATATTTTATCAGTGTGTCAGTGAATAGATAGATCATTGTTCATAATTTCAAAACTGACATATATCCCTTGCTATTTTTGTTCAGTATATATTTTTCCTTATCCTGACTCATGCTTATTATGCTTATCTCCTTCTTCTATGTGAAGATAGTGGAACACTTGAAATCCTTTTGAAGTTCCCTTCTTTTGAAGCGGGAACCTCCCTGTTTTCCCACCAATATCGGTCACATGACCTGCCATGCTTGTCACTCTCTCCTTCATTGCCCGACAAGACAGACTTGCAGACCTGATATGTTGTTTATTTCTCTTTATATTTCGATCCTTGAATCAGAATTTAGTCATATTCTGCTTTTGGTCTGTATTAACAATCTTTATGATGTGAAATTTTTGTTGAAAGTTTTATAATTTTCATGTCTTTGGACATGTTTTTCATCAACTGAGATTGTGTTTTTTTAGTTGATGAAATCGTGCCCTCGGTGTAGGTTAGGGCTGTGGTTGATACATATATATTATATCCTTCATGCACAAATGTTTGTTCTTCTACTGTTCTCTGTGACCTTAATTCATCTGATACAGAACTTAAGTTTGTGTTTTTATTCTGTTCAAAGACGTGCTAAGGACAAACTATGTAGGCTCTGTCAAGTCCTGTCTGGTAATTCAGATGATGTTGCATCTGATAACCATGTGTTTACTACTTCTGATATTTACAGTCAGGCCGCGTTAGTCCGGACCCCGACCATCCGATTCCCGCGATATCCGAACAGTAGCTGGCTGTAACCAATCTTGTTTACTATATAAACTCATTACCTGTTGATTCATTAATCTGATGCTTCAGTCTCCGCATCCGAACGTTAATTAGCGGTAACAGATTGGCTAATTACACATGGTTTTGCTTCATTAATCCGGCGGTACATCAAAAAGGTTCGGATAATAGTCTTACCTCGTGCGCGTCTGTGATTAGCACTGGTCTACATCGGCTGACTTCAATTGTAATTGTTAACTGAGGTGACACTTCAGAGTTGAGCATGTCATTAGTTTGTGATTTTAATCAGTTAATAGGTTTCACTTTTGTTTAGTTAGAGTAATACCTGTCATGTTTCCTTGCTGTATAAAATACCGATCAAGTGAAAATGAGGTCAGCTGCACTTGACACCTGTCAGTCACAATGGCAAGTCCTGCCCCTAAGCGTAAACGATGTGAAATTACTGCCGCAAAAAAGAGAAATTTGTAGATACAAAGAGAAAAATCCTAAAGCCAGTTTTGATCTGATTAGTAAGCATTTTGGTCAAGAATTCGGACACTTAATCGGCAAGAGCACAATTTCGGACATTTGGCGTAATAATTAGAAGTGGCTAAACATTGCGGAAGATTCGGCTTCTTTTACTAGGGCAAGAAATGCTAAACATCAAAAGTTAGAGGAGGCTCTTTTTGTTTGGACAAATGAAATGACCAGTAAGAACGCCTCGGTCAGTGATGATATTCTGTTACAAAAGGCTAAGGATTTTGGAAACAAAATGGACATTCATGATTTTGGCTATTCACGCGGGTGGCTTTACCGCTTCAAATCACGTTACTCAATTTCAAAACAAGTTTATCAAGGGGAAGCAGCTAGTGTTGATAAAACCGCCGTAATTCGTGGGCGAGAGGAGCTGAAAGCCGTTCTGAAAGAATATGACGAAGAGGACATCTTCAATATTGATGAGACAGGGTTGTTCTACAAACTCGGACCAAACCACACCCCGGCAAGCTAGAAAATGCCCGGCACAAAGAAATCGAAAGAAAGGATCACCATTGATTTGTGTGCGAATGCAACCGGCACAGTCAAAATCAAGCCATTTGTGATCGCAAAATCGAGACGTCCCAGATGTTTCGGAAGAGACTTTAACCCGGAAATGTATGTGCGCTATCGTTTTAACAAGAAAGCGTGGATGACATCAGACATGTTTTGTGATTGGCTGCGGTCATTTGACAGACAGATGCAATCACGTGGTCGACACGTGATCTTACTTTGTGACAACGCTGCAAGTCATAACTGTGCCAATGTAAAATTGACCAATGTGAAAGTTCACTTCCTGCCACCCAACACCACATCTCACATTCAGCCGATGGATGCTGGCATCATAAGAACTTTCAAGGCCCATTACAAGAAATATCTCGTGAAACATTTCATCCGATGTGCTGAAGACGACCTGCCTCAAACGCTCAATCTCAGAGAAGCACTTCGCTTCATCAAAACTGCCTGGTCGCAAGTAAAGAGCGCCACCATTCAGAACTGTTATCGTCATGTTGACATTATCCCTACTCCATCTGACGCTGTCATTGATGAAGATGACATGGCTTTGTCAGAACTTCGTCAGTTTCTCAAACGTTTCCCCAATGAAAACGGAGATATTGAAAACGCTGATGACTACATTAACATCGACAATGATGCAGAAACCAGCCCCTCGCTGTCATCGGATGAAATTGTATCCATGGTCACAAGTGCCGACAACAACCCAGAAGATTCCGACAATGAGCCTGAAACGACACCAGCTCCTACTGTCCGCCAAATGAGAGCCTGTATGGACTCCATGATAAACTATTTCGAGTGTGTTGGAGATGACAAAAACTTGGAGACAATGCTCAACATGCATGATTCTTTCAAGCCACTCTCCAAACAGACCGTCATTGGAGATTTCTTTCAACACAAGTGAGTAATTGGTATGTGTAATACTATAAATAATCTATTCAGACATTGTATTGATTGATTGTTATGTTAATATTCAAGTTGTTATGTCTACAAACTGTAATAAAGTCATTTGATACATGTATACGTTCGTGTGTTCTTGTCTCAGTATGTCAAAGGGAAGTAACTCTCCTGAAGTGGTGTTTGCTTCAGTAGTCAGTATGTTTCACTATCCGAACATTTTTTATGAAAAACAGAAGTGTTTGGATTAACGCGGTTTGACTGTATGTTTGTAATGAATTGCCAGACGTACCTTGGGGGCCATGGTCATGATAGCATGGAGACTACATTCAAGTCCCAGAAGAAGCCATCTTCAGAACTGATGTCCCAACCGAAGAAGTTGAAGTCATCTACATCATCCAAGACTAAGTCTTCAACTACTAAATCTGAAACCTAAATCTAAATTACTGAAACAACAGCTCTCCTAGGAAGTCCTTCAGTGACAACATCATCCCTCTTGATGAACGGGATAATTACAACACTACTACTCTGTGAGGTACAGAGTATCAGCAAGACAACTCAACATTCAGCGACTGCCTTCAACACATCAGATGCATCATGTGCTAATCTACAGTTGCTTCATGCACCACAGCCTTTTGACACCAGCCTCTTCATGCAACAATTCATCATGATGAACCTCATGGAGCGTCAGTTTGAAGAAAAAGTGAAATGTCAGTCGTCATCTACAATGTTGACCCTATTGGATAAAGAGGATGTGTTGTATGACTCACATTCACGAATGTCATCAACATCCAGTGTGTCATCTTGATGCATTTTGGACAACACACCTATGGCTAACTCAGTGACTGCATGCACGCATCATAGTACTGGTGCAAGGACTTGCTGACTGCATTCCTCAAACGTTAAAGACATCGTCATCTTTCCTCATCCCTGTCTGACTTGGAGCATACACACAGACCTGTGTGGAAACTCTCACTGAATGACACAGACACAAAGGTCACTCCGACCACTGGCACAGGGAAGACTTTCAATGAACATGCTTGGACCACTTTCAAGAAAGCAGAGAGATGACTCATCAGAACGGGATACATATCACCGGTCTGCATCAGAGAATGAGAAAGAAGTTGTCTTCCCGGACTCAGAGATCATTTGGGATTACGAATGGGCTAGATCTTGCTTCCCCATCGAAGGAGTCCAATGATGCCGTCACTTACAAGGTGACCAAAGACAACTTTGATACCTTAACCTTCCCTCCGACTGCGCCGATATTTTCAGCCTTCCATAAAGCAACGGAGCACCAACACCAACACATGCCATCCTTCATGTGGAGCCCTTTCAGAAAGCACCTGACATAGATGAAGACTACAAACTTATCACTGAGGTACGCAACCATTCTACAAGGTGGAGGACAAACGTCAGCTTGATGGGTCGCCAGTCCACCTTCTTTGGACTTCAGGGTGGCCTCTGTATCTGCGGGTTTGAATCTACTTCGTCGACAAGGCTTATTGTCAGCATCAACTTGGGGCCCCCCAAGATAATGCTGACGATAAGCCTTGTCCACGATGATGATCAAGTCCATCAATACTCTAGCCGCCATCATCAAACAAACATCACAGTTCTACTCCAACAAATCCAAATTCTCCAGGTAAAACAAGAGCTCCCTTGGGAAAGGACCATCCAGGGGCACTAGAGGAGGGAAGCATTGAAGATCAGGTTCAGAACGACTGGAGTCTTCCAATCCCAGCGATTCCCACAAAAACGTCACAAGTGGGTGGATACCTACAACGCTACTGGAAGAATTAGGGCATCCTCAATGATTACTACGTCCTGAGCATCCTATGACATGGCTACATGATCTCTTACAGGCATCACCACCACTCAAAAGAGACACAGCATTCTTTGTGTACACCCAGGGTCAACTATACGAACTGACGCCATATCATCTCTACAGGAGCAGTTGAAAGAGTTCAACAAGGATTATCTGCTAAAACCTGAGAGGTTCAGAATGATCCATCTACCGAAGCTCCGGCATCTCATCCATTCAGCAGATCACCTAGCAAGCATTAATCTCTAAGAGGCTTATCTACACATCCCAATATATCTTGTTACGAGTGTGTATTTTATGCATATTTTGTAATTATTTAAGTAATAATTATCATTGGGTCACAATGTTTAGTGTTTTGAATAATAATTATGACAGGTCATATTTCGTATAATAGATGGTCAGCATTTTTAAGATTTTTGTAGCAGGCTGTCCGGAAATTATCTGCCCTTGGTTTTCTATTTGTTACTTCTAGGGGACTGCTAGAGATTTCTACAGTGTTGGCGATGGTCGTATGAATGACTGAGTATATATATATGTATATAAAGGCTAGTTGCTGTGTTGAGGCCGAGGGACTGACATAACTGGAGTATACAATTGCTACCAATGCTTGATCATCATAGCCGCCTTCAGACCACTCACTGTGTTACATTCTGCATAATTTATTCTCTCTCACTATGACTTCGGTGAGTTTGCCTTACATTTTGTCTCACTTGTATTGTATTTGAAATCGGTATTGTGAAATTGACTTGTGACTTTGTTGCTTGCTCTCATTGCATAATTATACAAAATTTGAATGTTTTAGACTTGTGTTTCGTTCTGTTTTGCTGGTTCACAGGGGATTTCTTACATCGTTTGTCACGGCAAATTCTTAACCGTAACAATCTGCACTCGACTGAACATCTGCACTTCCTATTCAACATTTAGCATTTCCAGTGAAAAATCCTACCATTTGGAATATCTTGTGCCCCCCCCCTCCAGGCCCATTGTCACCTCTCTACATCGTCAAGGGCTTTGAAGTGCTTTTTACCTGAACATGGATATTTAAAGCTCATCACAAGATAAGTCAACTCAAACTACAGTTAGACTTCACCATCAGGCTACTCACTGAATTTGGATGGCTCATGAATCTACTGAAATTGGAGATGGAGAGGCAACAAGATCTACAATTCCTGGGATTTGATTACTAACACCGTTGAATCACATTGTTTTCCTGGGGGATCGCTGTGCCAAGATTCAAACTATGGAAGAAAAAGCACTACTGTCTCCGTTACCACAGTGACAGTGGCAGTGTCTTCTGGGTCTCGTTGCCTCAGCGCAGGATTTCACCAGAAGAGGACGACTACATCTACACCCATTTCAATGGTTCAAGACTACTACCTCACGAACTATCATACCTCCACCACCCCTGTATGAGGCTATATTTACTACTAGTGGACTCACTGATCGAATGTCTGCACATAGGCCTATTTGTCAAGCCAGTCTGCAACAGTCATCTCGCTTCAATGGTAGGGAACCCATCTGTCAACAAGGTTGCAGAACGAACCTGGAGGAGCCACAAACACGCTCTGCATATCAACCACTTGATGAAAGCTGTAATCAATGCAGTATGATATTGGTCAACAGCATTAAGGAACAAACTATTGACAGTCCACACCGACAACTCCACAGCAGCATTCTGCATAAACAAGCAAGGATCAATACGATCTCACAAGCTCCTACACCAAACCTTGGGTAACAGACGCTGACATCAAGCCCCCCCAACCTCCCCACTCAGGGACGGATTTCACAGCACATTCTTATTTCAGGCTTCTAGATTTACAAAGAGAGTGACAAGTATGGCACGTCATGTGACCAATATTGGGGGAAAAAACAGGGAAGCTTGTGAGCGAGTATGATTGTATGTCTACTTCAAAAGAAGGGCACTTCAAAGTAATTTCAAGTGTTCCACTAGCTTCACATAGAGGAAGAGATAAGCATAATAAGCATGAGTCAGGATAGGTATAAAATATAAATTCAGAAAATTACATTATGCTTACCATCAACCTAAAGTTTTAAGTTGTCATCTTCATGAAATGACACTCCTGATACCAGTTCAAGCACATTTTTCTTACGTGGAACCGGACATTTGGAATTTTTTAAAAGAATTATCAGTATTTTCAAGACATTGGTCCTTTCTTTTATCTAGTGCTAAATATGTCAGTAGTATACAGTATATACATAGTTATACAGAAAAAGGAATTGACCTCCCAAAACTTAATCAGTTATTGGGACCACCTTTCAGTCAAATAAAGATGCAATATGAAAACAGCTGTTTTAAAGCACATGAAAACTAAGGTATTCAGTCCTCAGTTTCAGTTTGACGATGGTATTGAAACTAAAAATCATTGATTCTGTAAACATATTTTTAAGAAAAAATAGTGAACGTTTTAAACGATTATGTGTTTTGGTAGTCAGTAATTGATAGGCAACACACAAAATATTCATAAACCAATTATTTGATTGTTCAGTACACCACTAATCAAAAGCTCTTGGCAATTTGTAAATGTTTACTTGCAGAAAGGACAAGGTATGATAAGGGTGGTTTTTGGCCCACTAACAGAATTGGCTGAAAACATGTTATTTGTTTAGAGACAAGTTAGCTTTGCATAAAAATGCTATATTTTATATGTTCTGAGGTGTAATTTTTCTGCAGAGGGGCCCAAAATGGGTTTTATCAGTTCCCATGAAAAATAACAAGAAGTCTGAAATATCAGTGTGCCATAATGGCTTATTTACAACTGTTATTTTATTTACATGTACAAGTGTACAAATTACAGCAGTTTTATGACAGGTAGTCATGCTGAAAAACATCTCAAAGTCAGTCATAATGTTTTAACTTCAAGGGGCCCAATTAGGGTTGCAAAACATTGTTAATTCAATTATTTGCCAATTGTGTCCCCAAAACTCAGTCATTATCCACAGCATTCTTTGCAAATGTAATCCATGGGTCCATTGTACAACATGTAAGCATGATAACAATCATGTTGCACTAAGAATCACAGGGGCCTGTTTTGGGTGAAGCTTCATTTTGGGCACAGCTTCATTCTAACTAGTAAGTGTTACAAGTCAGCATTTACAACCAGTTTTAGCAAATATACAGTTAACATCTCAATCATCATATGTTATTACAATAGCCAACCATGTTGCACTAAAAATCACAGGTCTTGACCTCAAAGGGGCCCATTTTGGGTGAAATTTCAATGTCAGTGCAGGTTCATATTAACACCACGCACATGTTAAAGTCAGTATTCAAAAGACTTCACAAAGTAATTATTCACTACTTATACACTTTAAAGATATAAAACATCCACTATTACTCTTCATTCACACAGTCATCGATCTCAGTATCTGATTCACTCTCAAGAACTGCAGTATTCAAAAGTGTATAAACCTAAAGTAGATCAAAATGTATAAAATATGAATTTAAAATATTGGGAACAAAGGCAACTAGACTGACTTGAAAAGGCAAATGGTCAGTGTCTTAACAAAAGATTCACATGATGTTAATTAATGCTTGTTTCACAAGTGTTGTAATATAGATTACCAAACTTAAGAAAAAAATTACAATATTTGGATTTGATGTGAAACAGTTTAGTTAAACATTGTAGACTTGATAAACAAACTTTGAAAAAAAGAAAGAAGAGTTACATGGATTTGAACCTGCATGTCTGATAACAAAAGAAACCTCCAGTCCACTATTGCAACCATTAGGCTACATATTCCTTTGCCTCCCACTGTGAATTTAAGCTTATATATTACACTTTACAACTATGTATGACTTGAGGTCTGCTTGTGTTCATCACCTGCTAGACCTTGATACAATGTTCTTATTCTAGCTAAAACATCCTTTTCATACAGTTAAGTGTAGTCATTTTGGTTAAATGAAATCTAATATGTCATTGGAAACATCAAGGTACATAAGTTCTTGGAAAATGCATATGTTTATACATGGAAATCCTGTTGAATGACAGTGTTATTTTGACAGTGACAGGTGACTCAAAGGTGTTTGATACACAGATGATAGAAAAACTATGATCAAATTCTTACATAATAACAAAGATTTTCACCTTTACAGTACTACTTGATCATATTTTGAAAATCTTCAGACATCTTCTTACTTTTCTAGCAGAGACCAACAACCAAACACCAATGTTTACATCTCATAAATCTGCCTTGTGGGTTCCTTATGATATTGAAAATTTTAATAACGATGTTTGACATGTGTATTTTAGAGCACAAAACCATTCAAAATATAATGTATCATGGCACAGATGTGTAAATGTGATGGATTGTTTTTAAAGATGTTAGTTTATGTCAATGTTTATTTTTTTAGATGTTGTATGGGGCAATTTCATAAACCGAAAAAATATACTTTTTTAAAGATTTTGATATGAGCAAAAGCGTGACCCACTACAATTTTTTAGGTGTACATTCTAATTTACTCGCTTCATATGTGGTGAAAAAATTGGGATGGGTCACGCTTTTGCTCACACTTTTCTATCACTCTGAAAATCAGAAAATGTAGGTTTCTAGAAGATATTGTAAAATATGTTAACTTTGAGGTCTTCAAAGAGGAAAACTAACAACACTAGAAACATAAAAATGCAATTGGAGGTAACTTCAACAATTAATTTAGCTCCTTTTATGCTAAAATGATCGTGTTGTAAAATTTTGATAATCATGACATGTTGTGGGCCAATAAGGGCCTCTATCATACCTTGTCCTTTTCATACCTACATGCTTACTTCCTACATGTTCTTTACTGTGTGGGAACAAAGGCAATGAGACAGTGTTGAAAAGTCTTCAGGCTTAAAAAACAAATGTGCATGCTGTTAATTACAAATTTGTGTGGACAGTGCTACATATCACTAAACTTATGCAGTCTTTTTTATATAAATTTTGGATTTGATGTGTACAAATTCAGCTAAACATTGTAAGTTGTATAACCAAACTTTGAAAAACTGATTACAAGGATTTGAACCTGCATGTCTTAGACAAAAATGACAGGCCACTTCCATAACCACTAGGCTACAAATTTCAAGCTGATGAATTAAAATATAGAAATTACACCTTATAACAATGTGTCTTGACTTAGTTTGTGTTCATCATCTGATAGACCTTGATACAGTATTCTTTTTCTAACAAAACACTTCTCATACAATTAAGTGTATTCATTTTCTTTAAATGCAATTTAATATTTCATAAGACATTCAGGTACAATATTTGGAGGAAAATATGTATGGTTTCACATGACAACATCCTACTGAATGACAGTGAACATATTTCTGACAGTGTCAGGCAACTCAGAGGTGTTTGATAAACAGATGATAGAACAAATATGATAAAAATTATAGCATAATTACAAAGATTCTCACCTGTTGAATGCTACCAGAAATATCTTGAAATATTTTGAAATATCATCTGATGTCTTCTTACTTTTCCACCTGAGATCAACAGGGTCTCCAAAAATCTACCTTTTACTTCAAAGTCATCTGCCTTGCAAGTCCCTTATGATGTTGCAATTTTTTACAAAGCCTGTCTGATAAGTTAATTTTAGAGCTCTAAAACATGCAGAATAAATAATGAAATGTGGTAGAGTTGTGTTAATGTGATGGATTGTTTTCAAAGATATTAATTTATGCTAATGTTTATTTTTTTTAGATGTTGTATGCAGCAATTACATATACCAGAAAAAAATGTAATCATTAAATCATTTTGATATGACCAAATGCATGACCCACCACATTTTTTAATGTGTGCATTCCAACTTACTCTCCTCATGTGTGGTGGAAAATTTGGGATGGGTCATGCTTGTGCTCATACTTTTTTATCAGTCTGAAAATAAAGAAAATATAGGTTTTTAGAAGATATTGTAAAATACTAACTTTGAGGTCTTAAAAGAGGGAAAAACAACATCAAAAAGCCATTGGGGGTAATTTCAACCATTTATTTGGCCTTTTTGGTGCTAAAATTATCATGTTGTAGAACTTTGAAAGTCGTGAAATTTTGTGGGCCGATAAGGACCTCGTCCTTTATTCTGATGTGACATCATGTTTTGACATCTCTTTTTGGTTTCCTTGCAAAATATTGTTCATCAAAAGGGTCCTTTTTCAAATATTATTTGCTTTGGGCATAATATCATCTTAAATCTACTCCAATAAATATCATTCCAATCAAGTGCAATAAGGGGTGAAGAATGTCATCACCGACTCCCAGATCATCCATCCCTTGATCGAATGGCAACTTCACCCAAAGATATTCCAGTCAATCAGCCTTCTCATCACCAACCCAGATATAGACCTGTTTGCAGACAGGTTCAACAACCAGCTACACAGATTTCTGTCACCAATCATGGACTTTCTATCTTGGGATCACAATGAATTAGCAATTCCCAGGGACAGCTTATTAAAGATGCATTCTCATAGCAAGATGTAAAAAATGCAGTCTGCATGACATTACAGTGGTTTGGAAAGGCAAATACCCTTGTTGGAACAAAAAAAATTCAAAAATTTGATGTTCCAAAGAGAACTTACTTTGTGATTATTAAATTTCAAAGAGTAACATGACTGAGTAATGACTCGAATGAGCAGACTTGACATTTTCAATATTGTCACGTGGTCTGCCATGTTTAAAGTTGGATAAGAATTATGTGAACACTTCTTCAGCACTTCACAGAATATGTTGTTCATCAGTTGTTTCAGCTGAAAAGGTCTTGTCATTTCAGAGGAGATGTCAGAAATTCAGAAGCTGATGACTGAAGGACAACAGACGACATATTGTGATACCAGTCCACTCGGCTTCCAGTCAGGTGAGTTAACATTTTCAAGGTAATTGGGATGTATCATACTTGAGCCATACCGTTACATGAGTGCAAGTTAGCAGTGTAAACATACTTTTTATATTATTTAGATTGTACTGGCAATGGTAGTGTTATACATAATGGGGATTCTGCAACACTTCCTCCTATGGTGGCATCACTTCCTCCTATGGCGTTATTGGGTGTATGTGATGTTCCAACTGATAGTTAAAAAAATGTGAAAAACGTTGAAGACCATCATTCGATGTTACCCCTTTCAAGACCTGTACAGCTTCTATCAAGTCTATTCAAAACAAAAAACCCACATACAAGCATATACACAAACATATACAGTCAGGCCGTGTTAGTCCGGACCCCGACAATCCGATTCCCGCGATTGTCATTAATCCGGTGGTACATCAAAAAGGTTTGGATAATAGCTTTACCTCGTGAGCGCCTGTCATTAGCGCTGGTCTTCATCGGCTTACTTCAATTGTAATTGTTAACTGATGTGACACTTCTGAGTCGAGCATGTCATTACCCTTGTGATTTTAATCAGTTAATAGGTTTCACTTTTGTTTAGTTTGAGTAATACCTGTCATGTTTCCTTGCTGTATAAAATACTGATTGAGTCAAAATGAGATCAGCTGCACTTGACCTGTCAGTCACAAAGGCAAGTCCTGCCCCTAAGCGTAAAATGATGTGAAATTACTGCCGCACAAAAAAGAGAAATTTGTAGATACAAAGAGAAAAATCCTAAAGCCAAATGAGAGCCTATATGATAAATTATTTCGAGTGTGTTGGAGATGACAAAAACTTGGAGACAATGGTCAGCATGCGTGCGTCTTTCAAGCCACTCTGCAAACAGACTGTTATTGGAGATTTCTTTCAACACAAGTGAGTGATTGGTATGTGTAATGCTATAAATAATCTATTCAGACATTGCATTGATTGATTGTTATGTTAATATTCAAGTTGTTATGTCTACAAACTGTAATAAAGTCCTTTGATACATGTATACATTCGTATGTTCTTCTCTCAGTATGTCAAAGGGAAGTAACTCTCCTGAAGTGGTGTTTGCTTCAGTAGTCAGTACGTTTCACTATCCGAACGTTTTTAATGAAAAACAGAAGTGTTCGGATTAATGCGGCCTGACTGTATGTAAAAACACACTTTTCTCTATTTCATTTAGAAGGGGTGCTCAGGCTTGTAAAAACATCTCCTCAGCCTGTCTGTTGACTGGTATGTCGGCAGGTGTGCAGTGTTTCCAGGTCGTGTGGATAACCTTGTAGAGAAACATGGCAGCTAGCAAAAACAGCCACTTCTAGGCTGATTCTACCACCCCCTCACCTTCTTTATATCCAGATGAATCTCTTCTTGTTCCTCCTGTACACTGTCTATTTCTTCACTGAGTTTGATGGCAACCAACATAGTGATGGTTTGCTCTGCATGAGTGACAACATCATCGTCGGTTGCTCAATACGGGCTTCAATCCTCACCAGACTAAATCCAGTGTGGTTGGATTTGGAGCTCTCTCTCCAGAGGCAAGAGAATCAACGGTTCTGGGGTTGGGGCTGTCTCCCTTGTGAAGTTTAGCTCTATTACTTATTGAAGTTTCGTAAAATATCCAGGACTAGCCCAGCCTGACAATACTCTGTGACATGCACAGTGTGTGTCTTCCGGTAAAGGCCATGCTGATTCCGCTCTCGGTTATCTTGGGCATGAAATAAACGTTGGTCACTACAAAGAAGTCTTACGTCATAAATAGAAATTTACATGGTGTCAGAAGTGGGATTGTGTGATACGAAGTGTTCGTGCATACAAACGAGGACCTGTGACTGTTGTAAGAGACATTTTTTCGTGAAAATATAATGATAACATAGTATACAGAAAAAAAAAAAGCAGCAGTGTTGTGAGAATGGCGGATGGACAGCCACAACAACCAGCGCCCTCTCCACTTGGAGGATCGTTCTGGGATAAAGGCCCAACCATGAACTGGTCGGCAGAAGGGTTGTATCACAGATACAAGCTGTGGAGAAAACAGTGCGAGCTGTTATTCTTCGGTCCCATGGTCCAAACCAGGGAGGAAATCAAGACCAAATACTTACTGTACTGGTCTGGAACACAAGGCCTGGAACTCTTTAACAGTTGGGGACTGTCACCAGATGAACAAATGGTGGTAGACAACTATTGGATGAGGTATGAAGAATTCATCAAACCACAGTCAAACCAACGTATGGCCGCGTGGGAGTTACACTATGCTAAACAAGTTAATAACTCATTAGAGGAATTCATTGCCAAACTAAGAACACTAGTGAATGAAGCCAATTACCCAGACTAAGAGACTATCTCGTATTTGGCATTAACTCAGACCTTGTGAGAAAGGAATGTTTGAAATTAGGAAATGCCTTGACTTTCGATGTAGCTAGTGATATGGCCAAAGCAGAAGAGTCTGCTGACCAACAAATTAAAGCCATGGGTTCCAAGACTGCCGAAGTAAACGTCCTGGGCAGAAAGCCAAAACACAAATCAAACAAAAAACGTCTCCCCAACACCAAACCACAACAGAGCAACCGCTCGCAGCAATCAAGAAACCAGCCATCAAAGTCACAATTATGTGGCTATTGTGGCAATAAACCCCACCCAAGTGATCTATGTCTGGCGCGCAAAGCCAGATGTGGACATTGCAGGAAGAATGGACATTATGCAAAAGTGTGTCGGTTAAAGGGAGCCTCAAGTAATGTGAACGAAGTTGACGCTAATGACGATATGTCGGCAGACCTCAAGGAACACATGTTCTTGGGACCCATTAGTGCTTCCCCAGTTGATAGCAACATTAACGCATTGTCCTGTACAGATAAGGCATTACTGGAATTGACACTGTCAACCGCTGAAAAACAGGTACCAATGATGTGCAAAATAGATTCAGGTGCAAAGGCGAACATCATCCCCAAGTCAGTGTACGAGGGTTGGCTGAAAAGTTCTAAGCCTCACTGTGAAAAAAAGTTACAAAGTCCACGTTTGTAATTTATTTTTCTACATAGTCCCCTTCCAAGTTCACACACTTTTGCCAGCGATGCTGCAAGGCCCGAATCCCGGTCAGGAAGAAATCTTCTTCAGCTACCCTAAAAAAATCAGTCACAGCGGAAATGACGTCATCATTACTTGCAAAATGGCGATCGGCGAGTTCCTTTTTCATTTTGGGGAACAGGTGGAAGTCAGAAGGAGCCAAATCAGGTGACTAAGGAGGATGGTCAATGAGTTCAAAGCCACAATCGCGGATTGTTGACATGGCCACCACCGATTTGTGAACAGGCGCATTGTCTTGGTGGAAGAGGACACCTTTAGCAATCATCCCTCATCGTTTGGCTTTGATTGCTTCTCGCAACTGGTTCAGTAGATCAGCATAGTATCTGCCGTTGATAGTTTGACCTTTTGCAAGATAATCAATGAGCAGAATACCCCTGGAATCCCAAAAGACTGATGCCATCACCTTTCCAGCTGAAGGAACAGACTTGGCTTTCTTCGGAGTTGGTGAATCAGGATGCTTCCACTGTTTTGACTGTAGTTTTGTTTCTGGTTGAAAGTGATGTATCCAGGTCTCATCCATGGTTACAAATCGTGCCACAAAATCATCGGGATCTGCTTCAAAACGACACAAATTGTCAAGGGATGTCTGGAACCTGACACGTTTCTGTTCTGCTGTCAAGAGCTTTGGCACCCATCTTGCAGAAACTTTAGTCATTCCTAATTCGTTGGTGATAATATGCTCAACCCTCTCATGAGAGATGCCCACTACACTAGCAATATGTCGAGTAGTCAATCGTCGATCATCCATCAACATATCGAGCACTCGCGTGATGTTTTCTGGAGTGGTTGCTGTTGAAGGCCTTCCTGAGCGGGCGTGATGTTTTCTGGAGTGGTTGCTGTTGAAGGCCTTCCTGAGCGTGGGTCATCATCAAGGCTTTGTCTGCCACGCTTAAATTCTGCAGCCCACTTCTTTACTGTGGAAAAAGAAGGAGCATCATCCCCTCGAGTGGAGACCATGTCAGCATGTATCTGTGTTGGGGACATCCCTTTCTTTTGCAAGTACTTGATGACTGCCCTGTATTCAGTTTTGTCCATTTCTGATGATTTCAGAGGGTAGGTTTACCAAAATAGCTGTAGTTGAGATAAAACTATTAGTACGTTTGTAGTTCTTGTGTCTATGATTCACTAAATGATTGTCCTCATTGGTGGCAAACACCTGTCTCTACCTGGTGGGGAAAAACCACTCAGACTGAGAACTTTTCAGCCAACCCTCGTACAAAGAACTCTTCCCACAAAAACACCAGCTTACAAAGCCAACAGTACAGCTGACAGCCTATGGTGGCACAAACATCCCTAACCTAGGCTCATGTATGGTATGTGATCATTGGAAACAAGTGTGCACAGCAACTTGGACTGCTCAAACTCAACTGACCTGTAACGGCAACAGAACGAGAGTGTTCTAGCAAACAACAAAGTAAGGAAAACACCAAACTGATCGACCTCACAGGTAAACAACATCCATTCCCTTACAAGAGACTATATCATGAAAGAGTACCAGGATGTGTTTACTGGGATTGGTTGTTTCCCTGGAGCACCATATCACATCGAAACAGACCCCAATGTCACTCCCCTTCAACATCCACCAAGACAGGTTCCTGTCCACTTACACGAGGCCTACAAAAGAGAACTTGAGCATCTCAGAGAAAAACAAATACTCCGTGAGGTCCATGATGAATATACCCTCTGGGTTAACTCAACTGTTGTTGTTCACAAGTCCAGTGGTAAATTCAGGATCTGTTTGGACCTGCGCGACCTAAATAAAGCCATCTTGCGCAACCCATACTATGTGAGAACTGTTGATGATGTAATACCCAAGGTCCAGGGTGCAACACACTTCAGTATAGTTGACGCACGCTTTGGCTATTGGATGGTTAAGATCGATGAAAGCAGCAGCAAACTGTGTGCTTTCAACACCCCCTGGGGCAAATACAGGTGGACCCGTCTACCGTTCGGTCTCACAATCAGTGGTGATGTGTTTCAGGAAAAGATGGACTCACTGTTCGGAAACCTAGAAGGTATCAGTGGCATTGCAGATGACACTTTTGTCTATGGAAAATGTGAAGCTGCACATGATCAGTATATCATTAACATTTTGGACAAGGCCAGAGAAAACAATATAAAGTTCATTCCAGACAAATTCCAGTTCAAGGTGAAGGAGGCATCCTTCTTTGGCATGAAATGGAGCCCAGAGGGTCTCAAACCTGATGACAAGAAAGTGACAGCCACCACTGAAATGCCCCCACCTAAAAACCTAAATGAACTGCAATCCTTCATGGGCATGGTGAACTACTTAAACAGATTCTCACCAGTCCTAGCTCAAGTCTCGGAACCAGTGAGACAGCTGATGAAGAGAAACGTTGAATATATCTAGCAACATGAACACGACATTCCAAAATATCAAACAGATCATCTCTGAAACACCAGTGCTTGCATATTATGTTGTTTCAAAGGCATTTAGAAGTTAGAGGAATCAAACTAAAAGTGCTTTATGGTTCAACTTCTTTATTATACAAGGTCACAACGTTTCGAGACAGATTCTAGTCTCTTCTTCAGGTGAAGTGAGGGTAAAACTAAAGGGTTGCAGTATATATACACATAACAGTAGACTGATAACAATGGGTAACAAGATATACAGGTTTCTATTAATTGATGTACAGGCTTCGATTGATAGATGTACAGACTTCAACTGATTGGTGTGCAGGCTTGTGTTGATTAAGTTAACGAGTTACAGGTAAAGATGTTTGGATAAGGATTAGTCACTGAGGATAAGGTGGTTCCATGCATTGGGTAAGTAAACACCTCGTCTCTGTTGATTGAGGGATTGTTCCGCTTGATTGCAATGGCTTCTAGGAGCTTCCTTTTTTTAAGTCATTGGCGTTCCTAACTAATGTCCTGGTGTTGTCCCAAACAATCTTGTGATTGGGGTTGTGCATGATGTGTTCACATACAGCAGACTTCTGATCCAAATTTTGAACTGATGTTTTGTGTTCTTTTAACCTGATAGCCAGTGGTCGACCAGTTTCACCAATATATGTCTCTTTACAACAGCATTGGATCTGGTAGATGCATCCTGCTGGGTTGTTGCATTTGGGTATTGTTGGCCCACGTCCATTAGCTGATAGTAGCGTTTTCAGGTTGGTGTCGCTACGGAAGATGACGTCAATTCCTGTTGTTTTCTTGATGAGACGGCTGATGCGATGACTTATCTGGCCATGGTATGGTATGTTAATTCTGATGGGGGAAGGTTCTGGTTTAGTTGACTTGGGAGTTTCTTTCAGGGTCTTGGTGATGGTGTTGCTGACTAGATGGGATGGGTACTCGTTAATGTCTTGGAAGGTTGATTTCAGGTGTTTTAATTCGCTGTGGAGGCTGTCTGGGCTGCAGACCGCTTTTACTCTTCATGCCAGGGTAGCTACTATGCCTTTCTTGATCTGGGGATGATGGTTGGACTGGTGATGAATATACTGATCCGTATGTGTTGGTTTACGGTAAACACTGGTGGCAATGGATTGTGGGCATCGGTGGAGAAGAATGTCCAGGAAGGGAAGCTGTTGGTGTGTCTCTTCTTCCATTGTAAACTGAATTCTTGGGTGTTGGGAATTCAAGTGTTGCAGCAGGGCCTCTGGATCTTGGTTGTCCAGGAGAGCTAGGACATCATCTACTTTGCGGAACCAATGCTTTGGGGTGAATGGTGCAGTTTTCAGGGCAGTTTCTTCAAAGGCAATCATGTATATTTCTGTCAGTAGTGGTGATAGAGGGGATCCCATTGGCAATCCATGGATCTGTTGGTAGAGCTGGCCATTCCAGTTGAAATATGAAGTCTCGAAGCATTTACTTACGAGATCGATGATGCTTTGGGCTGTGAGTTTGGTGTCTAGGTCTGGTAGAGATGTTTCCAGTCTAGTAGATAGGATGTGAATGGCTTCTTTGATGGGTATTTTGGTAAATAGGTCTACCACGTCGTAGTTGACTAACTTTTTTGTGTCACTGGTGTTTCTCAGTTGCTGTACAAGGGATGCCGAATCTTTCACATACGGATCAGTATATTCATCACCAGTCCAACCATCATCCCCAGATCAAGAAAGGCATAGTAGCTACCCTGGCAAGAAGAGCAAAAGCGGTCTGCAGCCCAGACAGCCTCCACAGCGAATTAAAACACCTGAAATCAACCTTCCAAGACTTTAACGAGTACCAACCCCATCTAGTCAGCAACACCATCACCAAGACCCTGAAAGAAACCCCCAAGTCAACTAAACCAGAACCTTCCCCCATCAGAATTAACATACCATACCATGGCCAGATAAGTCATCGCATCAGCCGTCTCATCAAGAAAACAACAGGAATTGACGTCATCTTCCGTAGCGACACCAACCTGAAAACGCTACTATCAGCTAATGGACGTGGGCCAACAATACCCAAATGCAACAACCCAGCAGGATGCATCTACCAGATCCAATGCAGTTGTAAAGAGACATATATTGGTGAAACTGGTCGACCACTGGCTATCAGGTTAAAAGAACACAAAACATCAGTTCAAAATTTGGATCAGAAGTCTGCTGTATGTGAACACATCATGCACAACCCCAATCACAAGATTGTTTGGGACAACACCAGGACATTAGTTAGGAACGCCAATGACTTAAAAAAAAGGAAGCTCCTAGAAGCCATTGCAATCAAGCGGAACAATCCCTCAATCAACAGAGACGGAGGTGTTTACTTACCCAATGCATGGAACCACCTTATCCTCAGTGACTAATCCTTATCCAAACATCTTTACCTGTAACTCGTTAACTTAATCAACACAAGCCTGCACACCAATCAGTTGAAGCCTGTACATAAGCTGAAGCCTGTACATCTATCAATCGAAGCCTGTACATCAATTAATAGAAACCTGTATATCTTGTTACCCATTGTCTACTGTTATGTGTATATATACTGCAACCCTTTAGTTTTACCCTCACTTCACTTGGAGAAGAGACTAGAATCTGTCTCGAAACGTTGTGACCTTGTATAATAAAGAAGTTGAACCATAAAGCACTTTTAGTTTGCATATTAAAACCCGGAAAAGGAGAACATTATCCAGAGCAACGCCAGCTTGAAGGGTCTTGGTTGTGTACAACACAAGTAGGTCACTAAATGATACAGAGACAAGATACAGTAACATAAATCGAGAACACCTTGCCGCCTGCTGGTCCCTTGAGAAATTACATCACAATGTGTATGGAAAGCAAATTATCATAGAGACCGATCACAAGCCACTGGAGAGCATATGGAAAAAGAGCATCGCAAGTGCCTCGCCACGACTACAGAGACTCCTTCTGAAGATCTCCAGATATGACATAGAAGTCCGCTACATACCAGGCAAAACAAATGTAGTGGCTGACGCTCTCTCCAGAGTCGGTTCAATGGAACCCCCACCTACAGACCATGACGCCCCCATTGTGGAAATAGACACAATCACAAGTACCTTGCCAATAACCCCTACAAAGCTTGCAGAAATCCGCCGGTGTACAGAACAAGACATAACACTTGCACACCTCAAGGACATAGTACATCAGGGTTGGCCAAAAAACCCTTCCAAGTGCCCTCCAGATCTCAATACTGGACATTCCATGAGGATATTAGTGTGGAAAACGGAATAGTTCTGAAGTTTCACTGCAAGTTACCCAAGACACTGAGGACCCAGATGCTCAACATAATTCATTAGGGACACCTGGGCCCAGAGAAGTGTCTGTTAAGAGCCAAAGACTGTCTGTTTTGGCCTGCAATGGCAAAAGACATAAAAGAGTTGACAACCAACTGCCCTACATGATTACAATTCTCTAAGCAACGCAGCAAGGAACCAATGCATCCACATGATGTTCAAAGCCACGTCTGGCAAAAGCTTGGTCTGACCTATTTGACTACAAGGGCAACCAATACCTGTTGATCGCCGACTATTACAGTAAATTTCCGGTCATCCAGAAACTGCAAACTACTACATCATCTGCTGTCACAAAAAGCATGAAATCCCTCTATGCTGTATTAGGGATACCAAGAGAGCTCATCACAGACAATGGCCCTCAATACAGCAGCAAGGAATTCAAGTCTTTCTGTGAGGAGTGGGGAATCGAGCACACAACAAGCTCCCCAGCCTACCCACAGAGTAATGGTTTCAGTGAACGCATGGTACAGACAATCAAGAACATCTGGAAGAAATCGGAAACATCTGGACAAGACCCATATCTAGGACTTCTGACCTATCGTACCACACCTGTAGACATAACACTTGAATCGCCAGCAAGACTCCTGAACAAGAGAGACTACCAAACTCAGCTCCCATCATCAGGTAGACTCCAGAGAGACCCAGACAAAATTGAGAAGCTTCAGCGATGGCAGGACAGCCTTAAAGATCTGCTACCTGGTCAACAAGCTGTTGTGTGTCAACCTTCATCCAAGACCTGGATACCCTGCAAAATTACCAACAAACTTGATGAACCACGATCTTACAGAATCCAAACCCAAGATGGCATCCAACTCCACCGCAATAGACTGCATCTCCAACTGTCCTCAAGTGGTACAACGCATGTCAATGGTACAACGCATGTCAATGGTACAATGCATGCCAGTGGTACAGCACATGCCAGTGGTACAACGCTTGAAAGTGGTACAACACCAAGTGCCAAAACTCCTGGGTCTCGTGATACCATGACTAGAAGTGGTCGTACCATTCGACCACCCAAGAGACTTGATTTATAAGAACAGTTTGAGAGACTTGATCCACAATGAACAATTCCACAAGTGTTCAGTAGTTTGTTTCTCATAGTTATCGTTAGTTCTGTTCTGTTAGTTCTGTGGGTAGTTTGAGACGACCTAATGGACTGCTATACCATATGAGATTATGATATAGGACATTTTTAGTCTAGTCAGTTTTGCTACTCATATGATCCAATATGTTCATCCGTGGTTAATTTTAAATTGTTAAGATAATGTTCTTATGTGCCTACCACAAGTTTGTTACAAACATCTTAAAGGTGGAGATGTGAAGTTTAGCTCTATTATTACTTATTGAAGTTTCGTAAAATATCCAGGACTAGCCCAGCCTGACAATACTCTGTGACATGCGCAGTGTGTGTCTTCCGGTAAAGGCCATGCTGATTCCGCTCTCAGTTATCTTGGACATGAAATAAACGTTGGTCACTACAAAGAAGTCTTACGTCATAAATAGAAGTTTACATCCCTAATGGGGGAGGAAATGGGTTTTGTGGCTATTTGAATTTCGTCGTCTGTATTCCATATTTTGAGTAGTCGATTGGAACCAGTTCCAAATGGTTATTTTGTTTCTTGTGCATAAATTTTTCAAAGCATGTTGCAAATCTCTTCCACTTGGTCTTGCGTTAGTTGTGTTATTTTCAGAGGCATTTTTGTACTATATGTCTGCATTTACACCATTGTCTAAATGGAAAACCAGGCAGAAAAAAAGTTATAAACTAGGCAGAAGCTAGGCAAACTCAGTACAAACTAGAAGAGAAAATAGATTATAATGTGTTCTGAGATATATTTTGTGTTAAACAACATGGCATAGACAGCAAATAAGGGCAAGTTTGGAAGTATAGTTTGGTTTTTTTGTTTTTTAACAATGCTGAGAATTTTTAAAGGTTTGGATGGGAACAATAATATTTCTTAATTTACAATTTTCTCGGGGAATTATAAGTAGGGCAAATTAAAAGAATATGATACTCATCCTGTCTTGCAACCCATAATGACTACCAACCAGTTATACTGCACAGAGAGCTTGACTTGTACTTCCATAGTATTTCACACCTGACACATCACAAAAGCGATAGGCTATGGGAGTTAAAGTCACTCTAAGTATTTTGCATGATAGACATTAGAAAGATGCATCCCCTCAGAAGACTAGACCTAAACATATCAGGGAATGTCACATGACTATTAGTGTGTTGACTTGAATTTTCATAAACGATGAGAATTGAATGAAAATCATCCTGGCTATGTTGTGAATTTGTGACATTACAGTTCATTCCATAAAAAATGCAGATTTTATTTTGTCTAAACATACCCATAATGCCATCACTCAATCTCTAAACTTAAATTTCTAAATTTACCTTAATTTCTGTAGGTACCATGCAGACAATACTGACAAAATATGGCTGTCAGTTTTCGAAGTTTTTGCATAGAGTTGTGTTTCCAAGGTATACAAGAAGTTATCCTTCAATCCAACTCAGTCGATTTGACCATCAAAATGTTGGTGAAAAAATACAAGTGTCTTTTGAACAATGGAAGCACAGGGGTTTTGGATAGGTGTAGGGAAGTATCTATTTGGACATAGTGAACTAAATGCCATTGAAAGGTGGAACAGTGATTTACCTCTGTATTAGGCTAAATACAAAAATGTGAAATGTCTCTTGGGCATAAGCACATCACATGTATTTGTGCGCATAACATGTTTTTATTGCCATTTTAAAAAAAACAATTTTGTCTTTGCCGCATCACGATCATATATTTGTCCACTTTAAGAATGAGTGTCTGCAACCAATCACAGTCCAATCAAATGCAAGACGGTTAAATATATTTAACCGATCAGACAACGGCTACTATTTAGGGATTGGAGGGACTTTCAAAGTATTCAGGTCACCGACACAGATCTCTCCAGAAACATGGTTACCATTAGCTAATATTTCCGCAAGATGACACCCTTGAATATTGCCAAAAACACTATTTTCAGCGACTGTTTTCTTACCGTTGTCATAGCTGTACATATGCCGTATGTATCACCCGGAAGCGATCGTATGCTAAATAGCATTCGAAATCGTTCGGGTACGAACCTTTCCGAGATAAAAAGTTCAAAACGTATGTGCAAATGTGCATTTTCGCAATTTGGTAAGCTGTGTTCTGATTGGTGAATCTCAAAGGTTACCTGATGCGACCTCCCATAAGGTTTTATCAGTGGTGGAGTGTAATAGAAAGTACTGAGGATAAGTTTACTTAGACTGCCTAATATGCATACCAAATAATGGTGTAATGACTTTTTAATATGTATAGTCAACACCTCGTCTGTTTGTCTGTCCATCTCCCCATCCGTCCTTAATCATTTTGTTTCCGGAGCAGAACTCAAAAACCGTTCAATATTTTTCTGAAAAACTTGGTAGGTATGTGTGGCAGAATCCAGAGTGGTGCCTTTTGCTATATACAGGTTTTTGTGATATATTATTTCCCCAGTTTCAATGGAAACATTTCAGACTTAGTCTCAAAATGGAGGGATGGGCTTCATTTCCGGAGCAGAACTCAAAATCCGTTCTTTATTTTTCTGCAAAACTTGGTAAATATACCAGTCAGAAGCTAAAATGGTGCCTTTTGCTATTTACAGGTTTTTGTGATTTCTTAGTTTCTCAGTTTCCATGGAAACAATTCGGACTTGGTCTCAAAAGTGAGAGGTGTGTTTAGTTTCCGGAGCAGAACCCAAAAGCCGTTCAATATTTTTCTGCAAAACTTGGTAGATATATGAAGTGGTGCCTTTTGCTATGTATAGGTTTTTGTGATTTATTATTTTCTCGGTTTCCATGGAAACGTTTCAGACCTTTGTTCCCAGAGCTTCATTCCCAGAGCACAACTCGAAAACAATTTGATATGTTTCAGCAGATCTTGGCAGATATATGAGACAGATCTTGAAATGGTGACTTTGCTGGTTACTGATATATGGCATTTATAATTTTCATGAATTCCATGGAAACAATTCAAACTTAGTCGAAAAAAACAATGAGTAACTCTCAGATGATTTGTCCTTTCAAACATGAGGGGGCCGGGGGGATATGTCATCTTCTGATGACTCTTGTCAGAATATCTTATATTTTAGGAGTTATTTTAACAGAGGTAATATATATTACTACTTTATTAGTTTAATGCATATTTCGACAAAAATTTAACATAATAATTACCAAAGACTCAGCCCTTTTCTACGTTATGTGGTATGTGGTACATTTTACAGTTTGACAAGTTACTGTTGACTTCTTGCGGCAAGTGCTATTTTGTATAAACAAAATGTTGGCAATTAGTTGTCAAAAATGACCTCACTGAGTTAATAACACAGGTGTAGGGGGCCATGGATTATGAGGCAGTTAGCAGTTTGTGTTTTGATGAAAAATTATGTGAAATTGATGCTATCACAAAAGGCATGAAAACAGACCCTTGCAAACAAAGTTGTACACATGTAGATTGAGGTGATTCTTACATTTTCTCCAATGTTACTGTAAACAGGTTTGATGAATGAAAATGGGTATTTTAATCAAATATAATGAACTCAAGGAATATTGTTTTATTATGTTTTCATACATTTTTGGATGGCGATGCTTACTCAAGCTACAACACAATGTGTTGCATCACAGCATACGTCATAAGTACTTGGCTGTTGGCATGTCTTTGGGATTAAGTTGTCTTTTATAAGTTATCACAATGTTCTGCTGTTTGTCTAGTTATTCAATGAAAACCCTTAATGTTTTTTTAGCATTTACAAAACCACAAATATGTATGATTAACACTGTTTATAATAATCAACACTGAATTTTGCTAGTTTACAACATGATGAACGGATTACCCAGATGTTTAACCAAATTTGCAGTATCATGAAGAATGTTATTGTGATGGATGACTATATATCACTGTCTAATTGAAGTCATTTGATACGTTGAATTTTTGCAGCTTATTTAACTAAGATTTTCATATCCCTTTGGCGTGTTTATATGATTTGAGACATTTCACTATGCTCATCTATTTCATGGCATCTTTCTGCTTTCCCCTAACAGATGAAGATGTTTTCCATGGCTCCCTGTTACAGTGGATTATTGATGTAACCATAGTTTATCCAAAGGATAACCCACTGACTCTGGTAAACATAGGAGCAGGATCATGGTCAGCTTGTGATGTGCTCCTCCATTTTAGAGCTTACCCTGTCTCAGATGTACCCAGAGATGAAGAGGGGATGAAACAGTGGCTTTTCAAGAGGTTTGCTGAGAAAGAGATAATGATTGAGGAATACTACAGCCATGGAACACCACTCAGTCAAACCGATGATCAGAAACGCCTTTTAGCTCGCAGAAAAGATGGAGCCTGTCATTTTGATGGATTACATGTTGTTTTTTTTCATTTGTTTTATCTAATTTCATTCTATTTTCAATGTCTCTTCATTTGGAAACCGATATTTGTTTGTATCTCACAAGCCTTTACACTCTGAAATTGTACTTTATTGTATTGATACTGGACCACTGTTATTACTGAAAATGTAGCAACTGATGTTGTCACAAAAGCAAGGAATATTCACTGACCTGAGAAGAAGTTCCCACTGATCATCTTTAATTGACTTCAAACAAATGTGGCATTGACAGTCAACTCTTTCATATCTCAGCTAAATGTGAAATAGACTAAATGCATGTTCACGGTACAGGTATTTGGAAATTTTAACTATAAACTGTATATTTATATACTTATCCTATCTCATGATTTGCATGTGTCTCTCTTGCTTCGATGAGTGGAACAAATTAGAACTTTCCATGTAGGCCTCTCTTGTCCATACGCCCATGTCCCACAGGCTGCTCTCTTTATAGGATAGGTCCATAGTCCTATGCTGAGCATGCAGCATGCTCCCCTATCTACCCATGTGACTACTTCAAAGTGATCATTCCTCATGGTTGGACAGCAGGTCGTAGATTACCGCATGTCTCAAGCACTGACAGTTTACATTGTATTGGCGTATGACAACCGTAGATAGTAAAGAGACAAGGGAGGCCGAATCTGACTAGCATAGTACCTATACAAATGATGGGTTCTCCTAAGCCCCTTGGCTTACTAGGCACAATCACTCCCAAGGATGGGTGCTCTCAAGCAATGTGGTGTTCGGCCACAACCCTCGCATATGCAAAGCGACGCTACTAAGTGAGTCACCTCACTTCGTCATGATTCATCAGAGTACCCCGTAATCAAAGTCTTAAGACTAGTAATCAGGGCCCGCACCTGCTTCAAGACTGCCCCCATCATGAAGAGGGGAATAGGAAACTGGTTTGGAAAGCTCACAAGTTTAATACCAAAAACAACACCATGTGGCTTCCTCCACTAACCACAGTAAGACCACAGCTGTGTGCTAGGGTACTTAGAAGCTAGAATGCTACGAATTCCACAAAGGAATTCGGAAAGGACTCTCTACACCTAAGTGATTGCTGAGCAAACAAAATTGTCAAACTCTTCTACATTGCAAATACGGGAACTAACAACTGCAGATCCATATAGACACTAATTACAATCACCCAGTAAAACTGAGTGAAGTGTTCTAATCCCAAAGAAACAAGAGCAAAAATCAGAAGTAAAATTCAGAATTTTATTCAGTATGAACACTCAAGCGAAACCATAAATGCATACAGTACTCATCTCTTCGTTGATGGACTGATGACAGCTGCTGGGCCAAGACTAGGGTCTAAACTGGTGGAGACTTTAGACATCAGTGACCAATAAGTCCTTCAGATAATGGGAGGAAAACACTATACAAGCGCCAAAAGTAAACCTCCATGATGACCATCAAGAAACAGTTGCTGTGCAGAGCCATAGCAGAGGCTAATGCATGGCACTTGTGAGGACTGGAAGCTGCTGGGGGAGGCAGACCAGCAAAGGCATATGCCCACAGTATGGTAGCACACATCCCAAAATATAAAGTTGTCCGTGAGACGTCAACCCTGGAGGCAGAAGGTAGCGGGATGAATAGTGTCTTGCACTCTTGGGAGACAGTTAAGAAGATCCTCAGAGATCTTACAGGTCAGAGAGATAAATCTTCAACATCATCAGGCCCAAGAATAGTTGACAATAGAGGAATAGTAAACATTCTGTGTGGTTGTCCTGGTTTTATGGCAACGAAGTCCCAACGTAAAAACCAGAAAAACTGCCATGGCATGCATGTAACTCCGAAATATGAGTCACAGTAGCTAGTGCTATAAGAAAGAAAATTTTGAATGTTAACAGTTCAAGCTCTTATTCACTAGACATCAAGTGATGGAGGATGACTGACAATTCCCATGCTGGAGGTCTAAACTTCTAGATTGGTCAGCAAGTCTGAACAAATGAAGCAGATACTGGAGCTCAGGAGTAGTAGACACCCTGGTTCCAGTAGTTGTTGACAATATGATACCTTTTAAATTTTTTGTGTAGTGCATAATGTTGTAGAAATTCTGCGACCACCTGAGATGACTCCGTGGTGGGAGAAATAAATTTCCCTAATACCACAATAATGTTCAAATTTCTTCCATTTATCATCATACAATGATACAATGAGTCCTGTGCACAGAAGTTATAGCTGTAGCTACTCTGTGTGAGTAACCCTTGGCTCTCAGAGATTTCTGTAAATGCACCAAGTTTGCACATTGAGGGTTTTTGATGACCTGTGGTACATGTCCGAATAATGATGAAGTAAGTCATCGCTGGCAGATAGCAGTACTGGATTCGGTTCTGATAGTTTTTTTTAGGCCGACGAACCAAATTCTTGCTTGCCAAAAGGGCGCCACACCTGAGGATCCAGAATCAGGGACACGAACCATGGCAGCTGATGTTTGTATCGAGTAGCGAAGCGAACAGATCTATGTCTTGTTGAGATACCTGGTAGATCATCAACTGGAATATCAGGGACATTAACTCTGTAAATGATGGCCGTTTGGGACGAGACAGAGCGTTGGTTATAACATTCCTTGCCCTCGGAATATGTCAGGCTCTGGCAACAATGTGGAGAGAATCGATGAGATGGTAGAACCACCACTTCATCTGAAGCAGAGCTGTTGATCGTGTCGAGCCTTGATGGTTATGTATGATACTTCTGTCAAGTTGTCTGATTAAATCAGTATTGGATGGGATTACTGGAGTTTTCCTGCCCAATGATGAATGGCTAGAAAACCTTGAATTCCAACTCATTGATGTGAAAGGCCTTTTCTGCAGGTGAAGAGTCGGTGTGAAGGGCACCCTAAAGACCCCGGCGCAAACATTCTGCTCGTCAAGTCACCAACAAAGAACTGGTCGTAGTTGCCCTGGAAGACAAATCAACTCCCTGGGGTTGTCATTTTGGATGTATGGGCACAGAAATATCTGGAGAGGGTGAAGTTCTACTTTGCCCCTGTAAGTCAGTGCTTGTGCCGACGTCAATAACTGTAGTAACTCTTGCCCTGGTGCCCAGAGGTTAGTATTGATTATGTGGACCCAAACATAAAAAATGATTGCCTGGATAGTGGACAATCTCAAACTTTTTAAAAAATGCAGTCTGGGGAATGCTTTCTAAGACAATTTATTAACATTTCTACATTTTATTTGATTACATAGCAATTGACTTCAATCACCCTGACACCATGTCCATTCATTTCTCAAATGGACACTTTTTTGGCAAAGAATGTGAAGAAGTTGAAACAAGTGAAAGATGGTTTGTGAGCTGTGAAATTCTCATTTGGTCACTTCTCCTATGTTTGATGAGGACATCATTGCATTGTATCTGAAATTGAACAATTACTCTTTTCTCATTTAGGACCAGGAGCTTATGCTGCAGTTCCATCTACCTTCCATCAACATGATTTTGTCAGCCACTGAAGCAGGAGCTCTGTCTGTTTCTCTTGCGGAGACCCAGGACCAGGCTGGTATCAGAGTGGCTATGACTATGATTCAAGTGGTACTCAATCAGATTTCTCAGTTCTTGGGTTATATGTTGGATAAGGCATCATGGTCGGCAGAGTCAAACTTTGTGGGATGATCATTATGGTGTTAAGTGTTTTTGCCAGCCATTGGTCAGCACCTGATTTGTTTAATAGAGCCATTCATGATGTCACCAGGAACATTATCCACAAAGTACACTTTCAAGTTTCAGCAGAGCTACTCAAATTCTAGAAAATGCAACTTTAGGAATCCTAGAAACATAAGGGACCAGCTCAGTTCATACCTTTATTCCAGGCTTACAAGATTTTTTCCGATCCCGCAATTCATTTTTGTGACAGACCGAGAAGACAGTCCAAGTCTCCTTCAACACACGACCAGATTAGATGCAGCTCTTGGATCTGGCAAACATTGACTGCTGTCCAACTGGTAATCCACCCAAAGCAGTACCTATTATAGACACTCGTAAGACTTGATGTATTCAGGGTATCCACTGCCAGTGCAGGGCCCTCCAGTTTTGGCATTTGCTATTTACCCATATTACAAAACCTTTCTACATCGCTGGGGCATTGTGTTCAAAGCTTATATTGATGATTGCCCAACAAGATTGACAGGTCCTACTTCATCAACTACAGTTCACAGTTGACCACCAAACTACATTTGTGGTTGGATTATCAATCTCAAGAAGTCATAATTGATCCCAACTCAGAGACTTCAGTTCATCCGGCTGTCTTCCCCACACGTCTGGGGAAGGGGTTCTTTTCCAAGACAGGTGGGTCAAAATACTCTGTTTGGTACCTCTAGCACTGTCAAAGGAGAAATCATTGTGATAGTGGCAGGAACTACAAGGATTGCTAACCTCTGCTCGAGCTCTGATGTCCAGAGGCCAATTACAACTGCAACTGATTCAGAGGTTGCTGATTTGGAGTTGGTTCGTCAGTCTACTAGATAGCCCCGATCCAGACAATCCGTTACCCAAACGTGACAATGTACAGGCCATTTCACCTTTTTCTTCATGCGTGATCATGGGAAACAGTTCCAAAGCCGGGCTGGCCAGATTAGAGACATAAGACTTTAATGAACTGGTGCTCTCTGTAAATCGGAGTAAGGCGAGTCACATGCCTTGACCTAACGTTGCAGCTAAATACCACATTGCTCTGGAGAGTCCAAATGTCCTGGGAGCTTTGTTCTGTGTGAGCCAAAGGGTTGAGGACAACCTCAAGTAAGGAGTTATGTGGTTAATCGCCAGATTATGCTCATGAGACGCCTTTTGTATGACATATTTTCATGATTCAGCAACAGATACTTGGTATTCTGTGGTCCACCATCCTCCCATGCGATAGGTACAATATGTGAGATAGGATAAGTTGAATGATTTGAAAATTTCAGTCAATTTTATGTTTATAATACTGATCCTATCTCACATGATAGATATCTGCCCAACCTACCTCACAGATGGACAGAGAGAGAGAGAGAGAGAGAGAGAGAACAATATATATGAGATAGGATAAATATTATTAGTACACAATTTATGTGTCTAAAATTTTAAATTTGGCTTTGAAAAATTCCAGCTTGCACATCACAATCAGAGGTGAGGTGAGGTGAAATGGGGTTTCATGTCACACTTGATTATTTCGCCCATGTGATGATGCGCATGTGTGTGTGTGCTTTCCCACTGAGATAACATACTGCAGTTGAGCATGAATATCCCACTCAGACACGTACTGACTCTGAGTCGACCAGTTTTTGCTGTGCCTATTAATGCTGAGTGCCAGACAGAGACCAACAAGTGCCATATTTTAACGTCTTTTGGTGTGACGCGGACGGGGATCAAACCCATGACCTGTAGGTGGATGCTCTTACCACTACACCACAGCGGGGGGTCACTGTGTATAATTGAGTCTGGGCCAGACAATCGAGCGATCAACACCATAAGTGATCCTGACCACGCAATCTCGAGCCTCTCCTCTTATGACAAACATCGGGTACTGGAGTTCAGTTCTAACCTGGATATTCACGTGTCCCTTACAAGGTTGCTGCAATGTAGTGTTTTTTATTGAAAAATAAAAATTGAAATATCTATACTCACCTGATACTGAAAATTGAACGCCCCTTGAATGTTACGGAAAACACGTTAATTTTATCCTACACTGTGTGTATATCATGCCATGGCTGACAGAAAATCAGTCTCTGCATAGTAGGTATGCATGACGTTTAACATAATGGGAACACGAACGACTTGTCTCGGAACGGCCAGTTATGCATGACGTCATCTAAGCAATCGATTCCAGACAGCCAGTTTGACTGTTTACATCATTCCTGGCTTAAGTCCAGTCAGTGACAAGGCTGCACGGAGCTTACTGATGGAGCACAACATACAATCCAGTTTTGCTCCAGCGTCACAAACAGACATGTTTTGCTGGGTACAGAGAGTATCTACATAACAGGACTCAAGATTGGAATGGTTTTTGTTCATGAATCAAGATTTGGACAGCTCAGATGGCAGGGCAAGGGTATACTGACAAGTGCCTTGTTCAATTGTTTTGTGGTCTTAGCTTTATGGTATGCGTTGGATTCATATCCTTGGACACGATGTCATTGCCAATGGCATGTTTGACAAGTGTGTAGGAAAGGGAAAAGATCACTGGGCCTCATGTGCAGCCGTTCATTCAAGGACAGAAATATAACTTCACACTTCAGCAGGATAAAGCACGTCTACATGCTGGTCATGTGGTGGATTTCCTGAGACAGCCGTACATTCTGGCACTCTTTTGGCCAGCCGTTTATATAGACCTGTGCCCTATCAAACACGTTCGGGATGAAACAGAGCAGTGTTTTTCCATGCTTGGAAACGGTGTAGGAACCTATACAGAAAGGTGAACTGATGGCTTTCCACTTGAATTGTTCTGTTCATTGTTTTATATGCAGATACAATGATTATTCTGTGAGTTCTTTTAAACCAGCCTGGAAACTAGGACCCAGCTGTAGACACATTTTTCACATCTTTACCTGTGATTTGTTTGTTACAAATGTCCAATAATTCAATTTCAAAGAAGTTTTGTGCAGTGTATTGAATAAACGATTTATTTCATCAGAGATTATATGTCCCAGTGTTGAGGTTTTTCATTCGCAGCTTATGCTAAGTATATCTAAGAAAATATGTGCACTTTTGAATAAGTGATTGCTATTGTTGGATAATTTTTACGTATGCAACAGCTGGAATTCCAATTAAGTTGATTACCGCTACAACCTGCAATAGGGTGCTGTGAACCAATACGATCCTTGGTCTGCATGGGGCGAAGAGAGAAAAATTATTTGCAACATGTCTTGCAGTCTGGCTAGCATATAGTCTTCCCAAAGCATTGTCCCTCTGTTCCACTGATAATCACGGCATGTCACTACTGTCGAGCATTTAATGATTTGGTGCATGTTCGGTGGATGCACGTGTATTGTCATTTTCATCAAATACGCACAAAAGCTCGTCCCATCATTACTTTAGTAACTGCGCTTTGACGACATATTTTGGGATCAAATACAGAATCTGAAACCAAATAATGTATTTCAGTGAATTACGTTTTTCAGAGAGTGGCAAGTTTGTCTCTATAAAGGCCAAGAAAGCCTTGTTTGAAGTTTGAAGAACGATGTATTCATGTGTGCAGTTTACCTATTTGGTACAATATTTTGAATCTCAGAGGTATGCCAGTGTTATATGGTTCAGTGTCGTGGGGCTTTCAGCGCCTATAGTGTATAGAGAGAATACAACATTAGCGATGAAAGGGTTTCTAAACATTCGTATAAGAACTCAGAATGTATCAGCTATGGCTGAATGTGGCAGAGTCTCAGTTTATTTGTCTTCTGAAATAAGTTAAATTTTGCCTAACCATAGCTAAATCATATGAAATACTGTTCTCATTGGATAAAGTTCATTGTCATACACAGGCTTCATCGGTTAAACAATTTTTATTTAGCTATGGATTTGGTTACATTTGGATGTTGGAGGGTGTTGGCAGTGCCAAAACATTTTTGTCATTTAAGCAAGATGTTACTGGTATCTTAACTCAGGAAAGGAAATCTAGCTTGCTTTGTAGCCGCAGATATGACTTCATTCAAATTGAATTTACAACCGGAATGGTATGTAACTCATGATGACTGTTTTTTACATCGTCGTACAATTTGAACTTGAATATTACAACGAAGTAAAAATATTGCGAGTGTGTAAAGTGTGTTAGTTAGACATGATATCGAAGATGAATTTCATTTTGTTATGATATGTCCAGCGTATGAAAGCTTAAGCTCAGTATACCTACTGTCAGTCTGTACATCCAATAATATAAAAACCAGGCCATGCTTGCTGAACAAACAAATTGAAATATATATATATATATAGTGAGTGGTATAAACTTGAGATGGGTAGTATATATATATCATGAATAAATGATAGTTGTGTTTTAAATATGTCTTTGGTTGGTTGGTTGGTTGTAAACTTTAAAGGGTCTCCTGTCGTAATTCCCCTCAGAGGGGGTAGTTAATGAAGAGCCCCATTAACTATCTAGTAATACTGATTACGTTCACCTAATCAGCCAATGAACAAGAGTTATGCAGAAATTCTGAGTAGCCCAATTAGAGGGCGTATACATGATCATAAATTAGTTAGTTTCTGTCAGTCAGTATTCTTATGCCAATACTGAGAGCATGCCGAATTGGAGGGCATCCGATTGTAGTTGTGCAAATGTAACATAACTGTAATTTGCCCATAACCATGTGTGTTAGCGGGATGACATACCCTCGTTGCGTTGGTATTTATAGGAAGAGTGATAATGTATTGGAAAGCCTGAGGGTAGATTATAGAAGTTGTTGCGTCAGTAATGAAGCGTACAACTTCATGGATAGCAACTTCTTATTTATTGCATAGAGCGGAGTTTTCGGTGTAGATTCTTACACCGTTACAATGTCATTTAGCAGAAGTTGCTATCCATAACGCTGTATAGTTCATCATGTAAGTGAATGGGTGAGTTTAGTTTTAAGCCGCACTCAGCAGTATTCCAGCTATGTGGCGGCATAAAAAAATCGAGTCTTGACCAGGCAATCTAGTGGTCAACAGCATACACAACGATCTGCGCAAATGAGAACCGATGACATGTGTCAACTAAATCAGCAAGCCTGACCACCCGATCCCGTTAGTCGCCCCTAACCACAAGCATTGTGGCCTTTTGTACCAAGCAGGAGTCAAAGAAACTTATCTTGATTAGTCAAACATTTTATTAATTTTAATGTCAATGTCATTAACAGCTGAATTGTCATAAAGATCTAAGGTATATATATATATGCTGAAACGGAAACATTTTTACACTTTCTCTTCTGAATGCAGCTATACTTATTTTTGTAAAAGGTTGTTGCTGAAGAGACAAGTTATGTAACTGCAAAGACAATTCAATACAAATTTGAAAATACCCAATATATCTGGAAGGTCTTTGTTCATCTAGATTTGCTATGTCCTTGCATTAGGACCATTAAGTGTATATTTGAAGTAACAATTGATATTTTCCTTAACAATTTGTATGTTCCACACCTTTCAAGAATACTTAAAGGACTTATGTTGTTACTGCAAAGACAGTTTAAATTAATAACCTTTCATTTTTGTTTTTATTTCCTGATTGATTCTGATGTGCATTAATATATGAGATACAATTATCTTATGCTTAACAAAGAAGTCTGTACTTGAAACTTTGAATGCTTAGGTCCATTTTTATTTGAAAGTTATTTGAAAGACAGTGTGTGACTGACGATACTAAATATGATAGCGTAATAATACGCCTGCAAAACCATCAAAGCGTTGAACGCCTAGTTTCCTAAACAAAGGTAATGGGTGATAATCTAATAAAAACAAAACAGTGAAAACATTCTCTTCAAATCACCTTCAGTGCAATATTTTTTTTATGAGAGACATCTGAGGGGATACCAAGAGTACTGAAAAGTACTAACCGATTTCACTTTTCCAGCTGACACATACAATCATAGAACTGAATTTGCAAGTGTGTGTAACAAAATAACAGATAAGGTAGAATTTACAGTTCAATATCTTTAAGTATCAATGTATACTGAGTCAAAAGAAACTTCTCCAAATGTAATTTTTAAAGATAATGATTTTTCTCTGATGGGATCCCTATCTTTCAACTTTAGAAAAACGGTAGCAAAAACCCACTCAAACCCGTCCAATTGTCGTGCAAATGACGTCAGTGCCAAATCAGGTTTTGCACAGGCAGTCGATCACATGAAGGCGTCTTCATTTGCAGGTGTTTGCATTGTCCTGAAGAAGTGAAAAAAACACTTTTAAACCACAGTTCTAACGGTACTTTAAATGCCACGATTGTCAAATGTGCAACGTGAACGTGCCGTTGGCAAGTTGCAAGCTGGAAGATCAGTTATTGACGTCGCAAGAGCAATGGGATGCAGACGTCATACTGTGTATGACTTGTGAGGTTGTCTACAACAAACTAGCACCACTATTGATCACTTAAGGTCGGGTCGTCCACGTGTGACGTCACGGGCAGAAGACCGTCAAATCGTCCTACGTCACCTGTGACAGATTTCTGCCGGCTACATGAACCAGGGCTGAGATATTTAGAGGATGCCTGTCCTCATAGACCATTCGAAATCACTTGCAGACTGCCAATTTCCAACAATATTGACGCCTTCTGCTGTGGGCCCAACATTACCTCTGATGGACCAAGAGAGACTGGAATCAAGTCATCTTTAGCGATGAATTTTAACATTAAACGAGACTTACCTGGAAGTTGAAGTTTGATGTAAATTCCACTGACCTATAAAGTACTGAGGAATAACATGAGATGTAGGAATCAGTTATTAGCTGAAAATATGCTTCCTTGTAACCCGGGGTTGGGTTGGGAGGGCATGTTATTCCTCAGTACGTCATAGGTCGGTGGAATTTACATCAAACTTCAACTTCCAGGTAAGTCTCGTTTAATGTTAAGATTCCACCTCCCCATTCCATACTTCCGGAGTACCATGAGATTTTTAGAGAAAGAAGCAAATTTTCTTCAACCAATAGCAAGGCATAAGTATAAGCACCTCTCATCACAGCAATCTGTTTTTGATGAACCGACATACTGGCAAGTTTGGACGGTAACAATGGACAGAACTAAGCAATAGCAAACAACTAAATCTCTAACTAGATGGGCTCTAATCCTAAGGTTCTATGTTCAGAATCCTTTCACTAAACATTTCTTGACTAGAAATAGGTTTTTGTTTGTAGAACTGTCTAAACACACAATCCCTGCTCCAACCAGCTGTTCTCAGGATAATCTGTACTTTGGCACAAGCAGCTGCTGTCATAGAGGCAGCCCTGACACTATGGAGTTTGAATATTGAAATATCAACCCCAGCCTGAGCCAAAACAGTCTTAATCCATCTACTCAATGTATCTTTCGATACCCTTTTGTAAGGTTTGCTAAAGCTCACAAACAAAGCTGTCTCTTCCCCTCTGAGGTGTTGAGTCTTCTCCAAATAGAGTTTCAACAATCTAACAACACAAATACTTTGATGGGGATAGCCTACAAGTGTTATTTCACTTTGGTGAAAATCCGGTCTTTGACTGTTTCAACAAGTCAACAAATCTGATTTTTACCACATTATCTCCAATACATACATTTATACAGTCTATCAAATGCAAAGTCTGTACTAGTTGTACAACATCAACGACATGGCTAACTTAAATGTCAAGTGTTTTAAATCACAGTCTTCCTGGCTTCTCAGATGCTGCAGCACCAAGGAGACATCCCATGTGACATTATATCTGGGCAGAGCAGGTCTCAAGTTAAAAATGCCCTTCATAAACCTATTACCAAAGGGTGTTGGCCAAATTTCACTCCTTCTACACTGGCAATGGTAGATAAGGCTGACAGCCAAATATCTCTGTCTTTGCTCCAGAGCCACATCTCCCTCACAATGTCGTTGCAGCTAGATTTTGTATCTCCCATGTTGTTGACATATGTCACAGCTGTGGTATTGTCCATTTGTAGTCGAACATGTACATTCCTATGATGGAAACACATAGATTTCAGTGATACAAATGAGGCCAAAACTTCCAAACTATTAACATGCATTTCCTTTTCTGTTTGTGTCCATGGACCACCTGTTTTATCACCTTCACCCCCACCCCCAGATTTCGCGAGATCAGCACTGATACTGTCCGAAATGTCATCGTCATCGCCGAAGAAATCCTGCAATTTGGACATCAGCTTCTTGACTGCACTTATGTCCTCCTCGCAGTCATCCCCAGCTGCATCTCGCCACAATTGCGTCCATTGTGTCGTCCTCCTCTGCAACCAACTCTTCTGACGAATACACAAGCTGACAATCACTGTCATTATCATCGCCATCATGGCCGATTAGTCTCTTTACATCCGGTTTACTGATCTCTCCGCTCGGTTTCCCTGGTGAATGCTCGGCAATCTCTGTAACATGTGATTGACTTTTTCCCCAAAACTCTGTTTGAAGTCAATTAGTGCACTGTGGATAAACGATTGTGTTTCTGTAAGTATTGTAATGATAAGATAGTTGAAGATGTTATGCACTTCTTATTTGTGTGCCCAATGTATAATTTGGTAAGGGCTAGATATATACCATCTCTATTTTCCGATAACCCCACTGCTTACTCATATAAGCAACTAGTATGTAGTAAAGATCATCAAACCATACTCAATGTAGCAAAATATGTTAAACATTGTTTGTCTCTCTGCAGTGCATAATCATTGTCACTAATGCTATATCACAATGTTAATGTTCACAGATGTACATGGGCCGATGGCCTAAAAACGAATAAAACAGATAATACAGTGGATCTGTTGCATAGTTGCAGACTGCTCCTTTTGTTTCTATATCATCATCATTAACATTTGTTCCATAGGCGATAGTCCGGAACCTGACTACATGCCCTCGCCATGCACTGTCGGTAATATTGCCGACTGAGCACTTCTCTCGGTGGCAGCATGATTTTCACCAAACGTATCTGAATGCCTCTGTCCAGTTTGGGCGATTTCCCCATTCAAACTTTCAACCACAGTTCCATGGCAATTTACCTTGTCTTGTGCAAGACGACCTGCCACATCAAACAGGTTTAGGCGTGTCGCTTTAAAGACCTTCTCGCCAAGCAGTTCTTTGTCTCCACCGCAGGGTGACGCCATTGTTTGATCAGGCGAGACTGACCACAGCCCACGGCTGTAGGTCATAAGTTCGATGAATAGCATAAGTAATGCAATTCAAGTTTTTACCTGCACTACCACCACTAATTACACTCCGAACGAAAGTTCTTCAATCTCACCGGAAACACGTAAATCCAGAAATAAGCAATTTAAAACCTTGCCAACAAAACTCCGTGTCCGAGTCCTTGCAAAGCACAAGCGAACTGATTCCTACTTGTGCATGCGCACATCTCATGGTATTCTGGAAGTACGGAACAGGGAGGTGGAATCCATGTTTGCCCTCAGATTCGCGGACGGCAGGCATAGAGTCTAGAGACGACGTCGTCAACGGTATGCCCAATGTTGTGTACAGGAAGTCGACAGATTTGGGAGCGGAGGTGTGGGGTGCTTTCAGTGGGAACAGCTGTTCCTGACTTCTGGTCAACTGTGGAAACCTCACAGTTGCTGCTCACCCCTAAACTCGTTCCTTTCGTGGGAGCTCATGACCGATGTCTACAGTTCCACCATCATGTTGACACGAAATTTCTTTCAAAACGCTGGAATCAACGTCATGGACTGGCCAAGAGGTTTGCTAACCTTAATCCAATGGAGCACGTTTGGGATGCACTTGGAAGAAGGCTTCGAGGTCTTAGGAACCAATCTCAGAATTTGCGGGAACTTGGCGTTGCCTTACAAGAGCAATTGTGCAGAATCCCTAACCACCTGTTCACAAGCATCAGTCGATGAGGAGACCGCGTTTGATAGTGGAGAATGCGCGGGGCGGCCATACACAAATTGAACTGAGAAATTTCGAATTGTTTTTCTTGTGACTTGACATTCTGTATACCCATGTTTTGGAACGGCGGTGTAGCCTTATGGAACTTCTTGTGGCACTGTCAGTGTATGGAGTACATCAAACATATCTCAGCAATGAAATAATAACCATCTTACCATCTCTTGTTATTTTATAGTGCCCTTAAGAAAGAATGTGAAGTTTCATTTTTGACTCAGTATATGTTTAAGAAAAATATAAATATTACTGCTGTTACAAGAAAGACATTGTGGCTTCAACTTAATATTGAACATAATTAAGCCTCAAATATTATTGATATGTGAACTGTAACAATGTAGCTTGCCATTTGTGAAAATAGAAATTGATTATTTTGTATTTGAATCGTGTTGTCTTATGTACACCAAACAGCTGCAACTTTTGAGAATGACTCATATCCCCTATCTAGACCCAAAACGGAGAGGCGTATATCGTCAGGCCGACTGGGCAAAATAAGTTAGGGATATTGGTATTTTCTTATTGATGTTTCATCAGTGTGTTATGAATCAATAGATCATTATTGATAATTTCAAAATTTACATATATTCCTAACTAGTATATGTTAATTATTGTGTAGACATAATCGTATCCCAAAGAAAGCTGAATTCGACGGTCAGGTGATTTTGACGATTGCATTGCTAGCGCTATATCGGGGATGTATGTGCGTGGAGTGCACAAACCGTTTGATGGGTAGGGCAGATGTCCAGTTCCAGTCATGCGACCTTTTATTGACAATTGAAATCCAGAAGTTAAGTTATGTAAAGAGCAAAGAAACATCAATATTATTTACCCATGATCGTAAATACCACTTCAAATGCTAAATCAATTGCCTGTTTAACAAAAAATAGTGAGGGGAATCCGGCAAGATCAGTCATCTGCTGTTGATAGGTTATGTATTAAACAGGGAGCCAAGTGATCAAAACATTCTCTTGCTGTGCAGAGGTAAAAGTATGGCTCATTGTCAAAAACACATACGAAATACCCGACTCCACTGCTCGGGATTACCCCTCTCCGGTTTTACATGGTCTACCAAAACCCCATGTTTTTTTCTCCTATGCTTAGCAGTCGAAGGCGTTTGATTCCAGTCTCCATGTAATTTAATCAACACAGGAGGTATTCCTACGTTGAAGGCGAATGTACATCCTCCTCGTCTGAAAGAGTGACCACTGTATGACTTCGGATGATAGCAACAAGACACCAGCATACACTTAAAAGCTTTTAAGAAGCTGGCATACGTTAAGCGCTGAATTTGGTTGTTAACTAATAGTTGACGATCCGTACGCTCAGCTTGCAAGTGAGCGACTAACACCTGGGCTGACTTGCACAAAGCGATCTTAGCACTACAATGACTGTAACTCGCATTCTCCAGGCGCCGCTGGAGGTTACCGAGTTAAACCCAAATCTATTTACTATGGAAAAATACAAAGTTACAAAGAAACATGCTTTCCCCATTTCAACGCTATAAAATAATGCAGTGAGCCCAAAGGCACTGTCACATGTTAGCACTAATACTGAATATTCTGATACACATCGAATAATATTATGGTGTTACACCTCACATAGGCTCTCATCAGCACAGTGTCCATCCTGCTGTACAACCTACCAAAAAAGACGTAATTGCCAATCATACATTCACCCAGTCCGAAACTCTCTTCCTTTTTGAAAGTACGGCTAAGGGCGAGGTTAGGTATTCACAATGACCCCTGGAGATTGTTGGTTGTCGCGGGGGAAGTTCCAATTCTGACATCGCAAATCTTAATGCCATGAGAAGATCTGCAAAGGGTTCAGCTGCTGATTTTCTTTGTAGGCTATCAGAGTCTCTTTCCCTGGAAAATGCCCTGGAGCAGTTGGATTTGGTGCTTCGAGGAGTTTTCTATACGCTTCTCTCTGGGAATGACCTGAAGCATGCCACTCGTCACCTCTTTGATTCGGGGCTATAATTTAACAAGCTCTTGCTTGCTGGCCGCCAGGTCGAAGAAGCATTGACATCCCCTCGAGAAGCACATCTGATGCAGGCATCTTTATCTCAACCAACCAGCCAGCAGATGGATCATGTGATTTTTCGCCTAAGGGAGTAAGAAAATTGGAGTCCTAAGGGAATGGGTGAAGACGCAGGAGAACCACGCCCAATGCAATTCTTAGCACAAAACATCGTCAAAACCAAACAATTGCATAAATAAGGCCAAAGCCTCTAGAAATTCCTCTTCTTGTTCCTGTTCTTGTTCCTCTGGTCACTCTGCTGATTCCTTGGGTCCCGCTACTGGTTCCTCATCTAGTTATTCTGGTTCTTTAAGTCACCATACAACTATCCACCAATCAAATATATTGCTTTGATTGTGGGGCTCATGGGACTAAAGGGGGGCATTATGGTTGTCGTTCTTAAAACCCCTGAGATTCCAAACTATGGAGCAAGTATTAGACTCTGGAAATAGCTCCAACTGGATGCTGTCACATTTGAGGGATCACCTAATGTAGCCACTGATGAGGTTGAATACATCTCCTCTAGTCTTCTTGACACAGATTCACACATCTTGAGCATGCCACCAACAGACCGTCAAACATCTTCCTCTTCTAGACCTTGGGTCACTTTTAGTTCTAAAAGGCGCTGGGTTGTGTAATCGACCCTATCTTAGATATGTTAATACAGTCATTGATATTTCTAGCGGCTTTCTTGGTGAAGCTCTGCAGGTACCCTCCACTATTCTCATAGTACTGTCGAAACTGGCGATTTGGGTGTTAGTAACCCTATTACCAGTTACCTGTTACGATGACCGTTCGAACTTGTCGGGGATGATGTGAGCTCTGGTTGCATACTTGCTTGGCCCCTCCCAGCTGCTACCTCTGGGAATGATAAGTCTGACGACCGGGACGCCTAACTAACACATAGCATTCATGCACTGGCCCTCTGGCATCCCAGGGGTCACTCAACACAAGCTTAAGGTTCTATGCTCACATAGATCCTTTTCGTCATTACACAATATAGTGGCCTGGACAAGATGGAGTAAGTTCTATCCCAGCTATGAAAATGTACAATCCTGGCGTTCAAACTTTCTGCCAAATGTCGAACACATGCCCACACTGCTTTTGGTGCTGACGGGATCTTTTTAAGGTGGTCGAACCTCCTCCAACCTTGTCACATGACCCTATTCAATCCCTCTGATTTGTTAAAAGTTACATCATTCCATGATCTCACGTATGCCTCGTGATCGGGAAAATTCCATTAACTCCCGTCCATGAATCATCCTTGATAAATCTGTTTTATTCAACTACTGACGTATTCTCCTTTCCCGACGATTGGGTATTAATCTTATCCCTAGAAATAGCAACTCCAATGTCAATGATCTGTACTACACTATTTATCATGGATGCAATTTTGACCTTGTAACAGTACCTCCAACACAGTATCACCACAGAGTGCCCTTGGTTCTTGGTACCAATGCCATGGATTATGCTTGGGGTCTACGGGGTTCACCTATCTCGGGTTCATCTTCTCCAGTGTGGACTCGGGTGCGTAAGTGGTTTATTAATTCTAGGGTTGATATTTGTTGCACTGGTAAGTCACCAGACAAGGCTAAGGTTGAAGTTGCGAATCTCTCTTCAAAACCATCTAAGACGGTTCTTTGCTACTTAGAGCAGGTTGATTTCCTTGAAGGTCTTCCTTCTGAAGATGGGCTGACTATTCCTGATCTCCCGAACCACTTACTTTGGTCAATCTTACCTCTCTTTCTTTGTCACATACCCCAGAGCAGATCTCTCAGTTTCTTCTATCCGAGTTTGATGATGTCTTTAGTAAATCTGACTTAGATATGGGTTACACAGACTGAATGACTCACTGGATTATTGAGCACATCAACAAACAGACTTATAGGGAAAGACATTACCGCATTCCAACATCTGTATATATATGTGTGTGTGTCAAGAGGTTATGGATCATCTTAGACATACGTTGGATACCTATGTTTCACTCGTGGTAGTTGTACACAAGAAATATGCCTCTCTTTGCGTTTGTACGGACTTCAGAGAGTTGCCTGAGGACGGCATCACCACCCGTTTTGAGAAAACTGCAGCCCTTCAGACTAGGTCAGTTCCACAGATTGTGGACATATAAATCGCATATAAATCGTTTTGGGGTTACACTGGGTACTATCTATCGACGGTTTGTTCCTGACTGTGCCAAAACCACTAACTCTCTCCCAAATATGTTAGTTGTACTCTGTGGCAAGAAGTCCAAGACAGATACGCAGTGGAATTGGGGTACACAACAACAAACTGCCTTCAGAGAACTTGTGAGCAAGCTCAGCAGTGGTCCTGTTTAGGAAAAAAGAGTTTACCCATTCCCCTCTATCTGAATATTGATGCCATTAATAACCTATGCTAGCTGAGGATTGTCTCCTTTAGAGCGTAATTACCCAGTTCACAAATTAGAGTTTCTTGATCTAAGATCGGCCGTGAGGAAGGGAACTGATGAATGTCATGTTCTCCACCGCAACATATATTGGGACCGATGAAAACTCAATTCCCAAACCATGCACAGAGACCATGTACTGAGGGACGCGCCTCAGAACAAATTTGGAAATTACAGTGAGGCTTTGCGAGATCGGCGAGACTTGAAGGTTCACATCGGTGTTTTTACCTTCATCTGTATCATACAAGGTAACTTGAACTACTTTCATTTTATTTGGTAAGGGACGACAACCATTTATTGTAAGTATCTGACAACTGTGTGGAACACATAGTATCTTCGAAAGGAATATACAATTTACTGTGGTGATCCCCTTTGTTGTTGACAAAGAAAATTTGGGGAAATGGTGGAAAACAGACATTTTATCCAGTATATCTTGTCAAATGAAACGTTAGCAACGTGCTTAGTTACTTATTCATGATAACACAATATGTCTACCAGGAATATTCGATGACAAAAAAAGTATTGTGTGCATAATAATGAGTGTGACATCAAGACCCTCTTCTATAGTGCCCAATCACTCCCAGAAAGTAAGTGTTCCAGCAATGTAGTAAAGTATGCTTTCCACAAACATATCGGTCGTTTGTCAAAAGTGTAAAACATATTACAAAGGCGTAGCGCATTGAAAAAAAAATTCTTATCCTGGTAGTTCTACTCCTGCTCTACACGCCATACACGCCCAAATTCGCCGCCGTAGCGAGTCCTATACTGCTACACAGCTTGTGTCAATGTCGGCTCTATTAGCATTTTGTGGCGCATACAGTGTAAACAAAAATCAAATCCCTGATTACATCAGGGTACTTAAACACTTTGGCCACACAATTCAAGGAGAGGACGCACCTGCAGCCTCTCCTTCAACTAGTAATCCTATGCCGAGTACCAGTGCTGGTTTAACTGGGTCTACCAGAAGTGGTACTCGGTATAAATACAAACAAAACACAGTCAGGGCTAATCTTACGAACACTGGCTTATACGATAGGTTCCCTGAAAGTGAGCCAACACTTTCAGGGTTTTATCAATATTTAACCAATATTCTTTAAAAAGCAGGGCGTAATGCTGGTGACACGTGTCGCCGTGTTTCTAAGTTTTTCTATCATATCCAAAAACATGTTTTCCCAATATGGTTTGTATCAACTGTGATATATTTGAGCTCGTAGATGAAATTCATTATTTTAACACGGTCCTTTCACAAAATGGGGTTTCTGTAGGTGGTATTAAAAATTACATGTCATCTTCTCAGTTACTGTCAAATGTATGTTAAAATGTCACCAAGGGGTTTTCGATAATTTGCGTAGGTTTACAAGTGCTACACACTGTTCATATACAGGTGTCAGTAGCCAGTATAAACGCGAAGAGGTCCGTAAATCTGTTACAGAATTCAGAGATGAAACCATCAACCGCCACCCATTTCCGTTGTTCAAAAGGGATACACTGATCCTGCAACCAGACGAGGTGGGGGACTTTCTGGACCGAGCCAAGGTAGATCAACTTACATCTGAGGACGATCAGCGCCTGGTGATGCAGCACTTGTCTTGTGCTATAATTCAACACTTTCATGCCCAAAGACCTTCAGTGGAGTCGTGTATGAAGTTGGCTGATTTCAATAAGGCACAGTGTGTTGTCGGGAGGTACCAAATTTCTTTCATGGACCACAAGACGTCCATGAGCTTCCTGGTCACACTAAGCTTGTGCAAAGAGGATTACGACACGTTCAGGCATTACCGCCAATATGTACGTGGTGACATGCCTGAAGATGCTAAACCGAACAAATCGCCTTTCTTCAGGAGAGTGGACGGCACTGAAGTGGAAAACATGTGTCTCGAGTTGGCCCGCTATCAGAGGACAAGGGGTTTCCTTAAAATCAACCTGGAAAACGAACGTAGGACATTTACGACCACGTATGTTCGGAAAGCTTTGGAGACTGAAGTGTCAAGACAGCATCCCAATGATGCTGCAAAACGTAAGATGGCCAGTGACTATCTTGCACATAGCCAAAAGACTGTCCATAGGTACTATGCTAAAAAGACTCCCTTACAGGCTGCTAGTGAGTGTGCTTTTGTGCAAGGTGTTATCCAACAAGCAGCGGGTACATCAAACGCTGAGGAATCTGCATCGGCGTCAGTTCCAACAGATTCCTTCACCCAGCCCCAGCTCCAGCTCCAGCCCCAACCCCATCACCCTGAAGGGAAAGGGAAAAGCAAAGGCAAAGGGAAGCTTAAAGGGAAGGTAAGAAACAAGTAGATCGTGGAAAGTAGGGGGAAGGGTGAAAGTAGACCGGAAAGTAGATCAAGCCAAAACTGGAGGATAGAAATAGTAGGTTAAAGCCTGTAATTCCTTAACCTAATGTCAGTTTCGACCCATTAGGTTTATACAGCAGTAGTAAAGGGGTTTGTTGCAAAATGGCACTAGACCAGAAAGTAGGTCAAACCAAAACCGGAGGATAGAAGTAGTACTGGTAAATACATATAAGATGATCCACGACCTGACAAATGACCCCAATTTGCATACTTGGGAACGCCCCACAGAACGATCCACTTGAAACAAGAGGGAGACAGGTTGTCTGATAAATATCGAGAAGTTCATTTTCCCCGTGCGTTTCACGGTGTTATAGCACACTCGATTTGGGAACAGGTACAATCCCAACGAATTGAATCAACACAATATACTGAGCAAATATGTTTAGGACCACCGATCCATTTCACGAAGCAAATGACGTTTTCCTGGGTTTTTTTTAATACAAAATTGTTGAATATCTAAAATGCTTGTCAATGCCCCAATCATCTATTTGTCTTCGTCTTAACTAAAGGTTAGCGTGGAATATCAGTATCTTATGCCTGTAATTGCAGTCGAAGGAATATGCGGTGTTGTTTTAATGGGTAAAGTTAACTTTTCGTCTGCTAAATATTAAATAGATAATAACTACATATAGTTAATTGCGTTTCATTTAACTTTTTAATATGTTAAAAGTTATCTGTTACTGAATGGTGGTGGCTAAATCAGAGTAGCAAGGGGGAAATATTTTTATCCCATAATTTTGTTCCTGTTTCTCTGTACGGGCTGATTTTCGTCCATAATTCCGCTGGTAATCGACCGGGAATACATGTCTTGGAAATTTATATAACCGGTTCCAGAGAAATGGTTAGTATTCAAACAATATTTCCAAATTTCTGTCATATTTTTATTATGGTCACCAAAATTGTGTACAGAAAACTGAAAATACCTACATTAATAAGTCAGTGAGAAATATCTTTGTACACAAATTTGTCGGTTTTGGGATTACTCTGTACCAGACTCAGTAGATTTATCAGTGACTAAAAAATATAAAATACAGACAACTCACCAAATATGACAAAGTATGGGAATAGTAAAAACCTGATATAGTATGTGTCAATTACTATACAAGACACAACAATGCTGGAAAATTAGGCGGACTTACTGATTTATGCTTTAAATATAACTCTCTGAATCAGTCTCGGTGTCTGAATCACTTGCAAGTCCTAAGTCAATCACTAGTCTGTCAATTTCCCTTTCTACTGCGATTTCGCGTTGCCAGTAACCATCTTCAATTGTTTTAACATGTTTACAACATTCCGACGATTCTTTTGCTCCGATTGCAGACATCCTTTCATTTATGGCAACTCTTAAGGAACTTTTTGAGAACTGCAAGTTTTGTGAAGCGACATAATTTTTCACATTTGCCCAAATTAACTCAGTCGGGTTTAGTTCTGCGTGGTATGGAGGGATGCGTAGTTCATCATGACCATGTTGCTTCAACATCGTGTCTACTCTGTAGACAGGGCCCGATTTGTTGGATTTTTGCAAGAAACAATAGTTCGGCTTTAAGCATTTTGTCATCAAATGGTATATTGTGCCTTTGTAGCCACGCTTTTTTATGTCATCTTCTCTGTTGGCGGTTGTCGGACATTTGTCCACTTGTTTGCTATGATATGGTGCATTATCCATAACGATGACAGAGTGCAGTGGAAGGTTTCAGATCATCTTTTCCTGAGGCCATTTGGAAAAAATATCAAAGTTCATCTCGTCATGATAGTCTGCTGATTTGAGTTTGGAATCAAAAACAAGCAAAGCATTTGGAACAAAACCGCCCAATTCGTTGTACCGCCTCTCTTGTCACAAATGCGTTTAGTGCGCAGGATCATCTAATATGTATCTAGCAGTAGGTTATAGCCTATAATTCCATAACCTAATGTTAGTTTCGACCCATTAGGTTTATACAGCAGTAGTAAAGGGGTTCGTTGTTCGAACTTGCTGTTGTGGGAATGGTGCAGGAAAAGAAAAATGGCACTCTCCAGCAACCTCCACGTGGTGAGTGCTGGTTAACACAAACAGTTCTAAAAAGGTTCGTTGGGGTGGTTTCACAAAAGCCTATTTCATAATATATTTGGTTCAAATATACAATTCTTTATATATCTAATATGGTATATCTTTTCAGCTACATCTATATTTTTTCTATATCCGTTCTGTGCTTTCAAATACAAAGCACTTTTTACGATGTGCACGGGCATGTCAAGCTGCAAACGTCTGCGTATCATGCCGCATGTTTTGTCCGTCCGCTACTTCCGCTAACGGCGCCGTTGCGACGAAACCAACATGTGGCATTACATACGGACATGCCTAGCACCCTTGCTCAACGACGCACATGCACATGCCATACACCACCAGAAGCGAATTGAAACGTTCTTTCTAAAAATATAAGATATCAGTCGCATCAGGCATGTAGACATGATTAACCAACAAAACAGGCGCTGATAGTGTTGGCGACGCACACTACATGCGACATGATACGCTAACGTTTGCAGCTTGACATGCCAGTACACATGGGCATGTTATACATCGTCTTCAATGGGCTTTCATATACACTATAGATGTTAAGCATCATGTAGTGTCTACAGCTATTTATGTGAGGCATCTACTTGATGGGTAAATGCGACGGCATGACTTGCCAGACGGACATTGACGTTTTCTGACCTTTTGTAATGCATGTTGATGTAAAGTGTAGTATGTGTTGTTCATCACGTGTAGCAACTCAACTGCCAACAGTACCTGAAGAACCACGACCTCCTTCCTACGTCGACTGTGTGCCTTCACAGCAACCAGACTTTGGAATGAAAGTTGTATCCTTCCAGGTTTCATGATTTGTATCATATATTTGTGTTAACATATTTGAGGTATCTGTCCATTATGTACGGCAATTGTATGGATATTGAATTCGTGAGCTATGGTTATCATGGTGCATGGGAAATTAAAAGAACAAGCTAACACCGTTCCCCTCTAATCCAAACCATCAACCTCAAATCAAAATAACATAAAATTAAAACGTGAAGTCTACGTCCTTCTCTGTACACTAAATCACTAGCCCATATCGAATTAACCTAAAAGACATAACCTTAAAGCTAAAAGCATCAATACCGAGAATGTTAAAACTAAACCGCTAACCCAAACCTAAATGACACAAATTTAAAGCTAAAAACCACGAATACCGCGGTGCGTATAACTGAATAATAAACAATGACAATGACAGAACGTAAAACTGGAGATAAATGCCAAACTAAAAGGACAAAAGTAACGCCGCCTAAAACACTAACCCCAAACCAATAACATCAAATTAACGTGAAAAATTTATCAACAGAGAGAAGGTGACTACGAAACTTTAACACTACCAACTCAAACCTAAAAACACCTAACACTACTAATAAAAATAAAAAAGAGCGAAGTAAACAAAATAGGTGAAATTGAAGAAGGTGTTGGATGCTACCCTATGGGACCGCAGCCAGCACATGAGGATGGGACCTGCACTGCTAGCAAAGGATGGTGCCCACTTGACATCAAAAGCCAATGGGCAATTCTGGCTTTCACTCTCACTCACTCACTCACTCACTCTTCACTCGCACGGGGCTTGGCTTTGAATGGCTTTAAGGGAGGGAAAACATGACAACAGCCGCACGTGTCGTACATGATCGGAATAAATCGGGCTTAAATGCGCCCCGGCGTCGAACCCGTTAAAAAATGATCACTTCTGATCATACCACCAGATAGCCCCGGGGGCCAGCTTTACGTCCGCCATCTTGAATTGTCGTGCGTTGCCTTCTCGGCAGTTAAATTTACATAAACTTTAACACCGAATGTGTCCATTTAAATCCAATGTTGATACCTTTTATGTTTTGACACTTGTCTCTTCTAGAGTGGTGGCTTGGACACAAAACAAGTAATTTTGTATGTTCATGCCGTGGTAATATAATGCCTTACAGCTTATTCTTTGAGACAGGGGATTTTAGCGATTCTCCGGAAATGGAAATGTATGGTCGTGATTTATTTATTGAAAGTTTACATCATTCTTGTAACTAGAACCAGCTGTTTTTGTTTCCTGTTTACTTCTAGAGTGACCGCATATGTTATATGGAAATATTTCATATTACCCAGAATTCACAATGGCTGCCAAGATGGCCACCATTGCAGTTTTACTACTTATACATAGCAGAGGACTAAGTTTGTAAACAAGTAAGTATGTAAACAAACAATACATTTGATGTCATATGTTTTATAAAGTATCGAAAAAGAACTATATTTCAATGGTATGGTTTATGAAAGCGTCATTTGCCTAAAATAGTTGATGAAATAACATCATCCAAAGTGTTAGAAAACTATGCTTCACGGCCGATAACTGCGTCTAAGCTCTGGCTGTACAGGGTCGGGGAAGCAGGGGTACAGCTGCCCCCTATAATTTTTTTACAGGTTAACTCTGCTCTTCACTTTCTTTCATATCAAACGTTACATCATGTCAGAATTGGAGGCATCTACAAGCCAAAGCTGTTCGGGCTACAATCACCTGCCATAGAAAACGACATGCACAATAAATCAGTTCATCTGTATTGACAGATCTCTCTGCTGGCAGTTCAACCAATCCGCGGGGAGCATAATCTCTTGACATCAGAACACCAGAAAAGGGATAAGCTGACCATCATAAATGCTCCAACCATGGCCAACTGGTGAAGGAATCTTCATGTATCCACACATGCACATGGCAGTTAACTCGCTCAATAAAACGTTTTAGACTGTTGAATGTTGGTGGGAGCTTATGTCAATACTTCATCTAGCATTAGAAACCTGTCCACAAGGTGTAAAGACTGTTTCGTTAACATTGAAAATTGTGACCCATTTGTTGTGTTGGGCTTCTCAACCCTTGGCTTTACAGATGTTGGGGGAATGTAGAAGAGAAGATTTTCAGTTTCAGGTTCAAGCGATGTAAAGGTGACTAAAAGTTTGTCTTGGAATTCAGCTGACTACAAGAAGTTGTGAATTATATAACTTGGGACAACAACTCCACTTGCAATATTCATAAGATACAGACATGACACGTCATTAATTTGGAAGCTGAATGGATTTTTTATCAATCCCGATTAGCACATTGATATTTCTGGTGTTCTTTTCACAATGGCTCATTGAAATGGAACATCAAGATAAAAACAACAAATGTGGCTTGTAAGAGGAAGTGTATGGTCCTTCATTGCATGCTAGCAGAGAAGAGAATGCTGGCTCTTCATATAGTTAAATGGAATGGCAAAATTGCAAATGTGCAGAAAAAGAAATGCTTCACTTCAAAATTTGGAGACTTGGCTGATATGCATTGAGATAAATTCGGAATCGAACTGACTGCATTAAAGTTGATGCTGTTTGGGACAGGTATGCCAGGCAAGAGTCGGTCAAAGTAGGGGAGCGAATCAAAGGTGATCGTCAACGGCACAAGAAGTCAGAATTGATGGTAAAACACACCACTACCAAGATATTGGGACAAATCAGCGGTCCTCTCAACAAGTCTAGTCTTGTCGCACATACGAACGATACCCGTGAAGGTCGAGGGGTAGAATAGGCCTTCAGCAACCCATGCTTGTCGTAAGAGGCGACTAACGGGATCGGGTGGTCTGGCTCGCTGACTTGGTTGACACATGTCATCGGTTCCCAGTTGCGCAGATCGATGCTCATGTTGTTGGTCACTGGATTGTCTGGTCCAGATTCGATTATTTACAGACCATCGCCATATAGCTGGAATATTGCTGCGTTAAAAACTAAACTCACTCACTCATATCGTAATGCACACAGTGTTGACATAGTAAGACCTGTGTGAGCCCTTCAAAAACGCACGAGTAGACCTTGATGAGAATCCATCGCGCTCTTTCAGAACCGAGTAGAAATGTACTACAAACTTCTTAAGAACAATTCATTTGGTTTTGAGAATATTTGCACGGAATACCAAGTAACGAAGAACATAATGCGGTCGAGTTTCGTCTGGTTGCGAACGGAGTTGACCTGGTGGTAACTGTGTACAAATGCATTGCATCCAACTATATTATGTCTGCACACATCCCCGTTAGGTTTGAAGAACGGCGATTCCGTTCGTCATATGGCAATCTGTGTTATCACTCTGTCCCATTTTAGAACATGTAGAACATTAGACAATGGGAATTGTCTTACAAAAGTCATCTGAAACTCACCATGGACATTCACACAATTAGGTGACAATCAGGATTTTGTCGGTCGTTATATCTTGTGGACAGTTTGAATATAAAACCATCCCAAATCAAATCTTCATTTCACCTGGCAGCGTCTTATTAACACACTTTGGAAACAGGTCAAAATACTTCAGTGTAATATCAATCAGAGAATGTCAGAGAATGTTCCAGATTGTATACACATACAACGCGGCCATCAAATCCCAACGTCCAGAAAGCTGAGTGAGTGAATGAGTGAAGCGTTTTGACGATTAGTGAAGGTTGGCTCTCCCAAAATGTTAGTTTTAAAGCCATTCTTAAGGATTCTCACGTTAAGTGAAGTCCTGTATTATTATGTCCTCATTTTGTGCAGTTGATCCAGTCTACCGAATATGCCCTTCCCTGAAACAAGACACAAGAAAGGTCACTAAAACATCGGAATTTCACAAGAATATCTTTAAATTTTAAGGGAATAAATCGGAATTTGATTCAGTTATATATAACATGTATTAATATAACTGTTCTATTGTCTGCAACCAGAACTTAATACACACATAGGCAATGTACGATTATTCAAAACCAGATTTAATCCATAAATGTACAATCTACGATCATTTAGGTTCTAATCTGAATAAACAGAGGTACAATCTACGATTATGTAAAACCAGATCTAAATCCACAAATGTTTAAACTACAATGTACGATGACTGGAAAATGCATCCAGACCATGACTTGTATGTTGCATATCATATGTACTTTGTAAATCACCTAGGTGTCAATATTGTGGTTTCAAATGCATGTTCCTCTAACGTCAAATTCATCCATATCGAGAGATTTTATTCATTCAAAAGGTACTATCCTACTTTGTCTTTGTAGGAGACATGTCGCATCACAACACATCTTTAGAACTAGTTTGCACGAGGAAAGAATGAATAAACCCACCACTGAACATGATGGGTTAAAACACTTTGACCTGTGTTCACCACCATATCTTGATGACGACATGCATACAGTGATAGATGTGGTTTTGGTGTTCCAGTGGTGTAGTGGTAGATGTAGTTGTGTCGTAATTAGTGGTGGCTGTGTTGCGTCCCATGTTGTATCGGTGGCTGTGGTGTCTATATGTAGTGGCGCATGTGGTGTTGGTGCCCCATGCATTGGTGGATGTTGTGGTGTACCCATGTAATGCCGGTGGTGGTGCGCCTTGTATTGGCTGAATGTGATGGTAGTGTCTCATGTTGAGATGATTTCTCACTTTAAACAAAAAGTAAACCAGACATAGTGAAATTAATATTTCGAATCCACTTCATGTTGTCTTGACAATTGAAAATGTAAGTCTTAGAATTTTATTCAACTTGGATAAAAGTTGTTTAACAAACGATCATAGATTCAAGTCGTTATTACTGGTTTGTATTGCCAGGGGTAAGCACAGCAGTTGGAACAGTGAAACAAGAGCACGTGCCTTACGTGATGAGCGTTAACTTAGACCAACCCAACTTCTTCTCGGCGTTTAATTGTAAAGAAAGTGATTTGAAATTATGATCGTTTGTTAAACAACTTTCATTCTAAGTTCAATAAAATACTGAGAATTAAATGTTGAATTGGCAAGGCAAAATTATATAAATTTGCAATCTTAAGTTCACTTTTTCCGACTTACCTTTTTGTTTAAAGAGACATTCATCGGGACGTTTTCACGGCAAACAAACTGTAATCGCAGTATAACACGAGTGAGTCACGAATGCGATGAGCAGTGATAAGCACATCACAATTTACAACATTCCCACCCGCGGACGACAGTTTGTTTTAATTCATTTGCATTGAATGATCTGTCACCTATGTCACTTTGGGTTTAACTTGTAAATTTAAATTTACAGTGCGTCATAACTTTATTGTATTAGCCGTTGATTATGTTTTAATTATATTGTCCTACATAAATAAATCTGTAATTTATGAAGGAATTTTTTGTTTCGTTCTGTTTCAACAAAGATTATTACCAGGTCTTACTTGGCTCACGCTAAATCAGAAAACATGTCTCTGGGCAAACACTGATGATTGAGGTGTTTTCAATAGCTTTAACCCTTTGTTTCGGGTTCGGCGACTGGGATTAGGTTGCGTAAGGTGGCTGGTTTGCCCTTTCCAGCTGCACACAAGCCCGCTTGGAGTCTGAGCACTGACTCGTCGTGGAGACAAAAGTCTTGAAATCCTGCAGAGGTAGGACGACTTCAAGGATTCTTCGGAAAGGCGACAGAGGACGAGTCAGGCAAGCGTTTCAAACTCTATTTAGAAGAAAATAAGCGTCTTCATGAATATTTGTTTAATATACAGTGCACACTCAATCTCTCATAGTATACAGCCATTTAGGTATAGATGGGAAAGGTTGATACATGTTTCTGCATGTAAACGGAGTGGTAGTGTAGCCTAGTTGTTCCAAGTGTTGGCACGCCACGTTCAGTGCTAGTCCCCACTTAAATACTATGCCTCACGCCCACTTCTGAGGCCCGTCGTTGGAATATAGCCAAAGTGGCATAAAACCACACTTACTCACTATTGTTTAACCAATCTACATCCGCGAGAAATGTGATTCCCGATGCTTATGCATGACTCATTTCTCTCAGACGCAGGAACCCTTGGACATTCTGGATTTGGTGTTGAGTCCCACTAGACCCTTCCACCTGGACTTTAGTACACTGGTCTTCCGAGGGACCGATGGGATGAGCTTTTGTCTCATGGTGGCTCCATAGTACGTCCGCTCCCCACGTAGCCCCCTGCAGACTGTACATGGAGTAGGTTCAGTGCTAGGGTCTCATTGTACAGTCAGGATGGTTGTTACAGCAACCCAACTAGTTTAGGGTTGGCACACTCTGTGGCCCCAGTCTTTTCAGCATCCTCAGTAGGCCCAATGCTGACTGCACTTGACTGGTAGATTTAGGTGGTAGTGTACATAGGGCCCCCTTCGTGCATGCCCTGTACAATGCTATCTATAGATGGCATAACGTAGTGTTAACCCACCATTCCTTCAGTAGGTCGTTCGAGACAAAGCAAGTCCCGGATGATCACTTTGAGAGTCAGTGTACTGGTTGATTGCGCGGCCACCAGCTGGTAAAGTATTTCAATATTTCAGTTTAATCTTTAGATTAATGTTTGTTTTTCACGTCCCGACATATTTGCTTTGCATTTAAATCTATGGGGATCGTCGAATAACCGAATGGTTAAAGCGTTCGGTCATGACGCTCTAAACAACGCTAATTCGATTTCCCATATGGGAATGAAGTGTGAAGCATATATTTGTTGTTTCTCACTGTGATATAGCTGGTATATTGCTCAAAGCGGTGTTAAAAGTACACTCACGCAGTCATAATCTGTGTGGGAAGCATAAATTCTGTAAAGTGTTCTTTGACTATTTTAGTAGAACCGTCGCTTACACAAGCAACTGTTTCTTTCAAACAATCTTTTGAAGAAAACATCAAATGTAATGCATCCTTGTTTACCTTGATGTATACTGCAAAGTTACAACTTGAGTTTCATGTTTTCACGTGTAGGCATATAACTTGCATTTATACACACAGTAAGTACCAATGATGTAAAATATGTTCACTTTACTATTAGGAGCAGGGATACCATCGCCCTGGGGGCGGAAATGGACCCTGAATTCCCCCAGAGACAGGACGACTGCCAAGAAGATATTCCATGGACAGAAATTGATCAAGGACTCTTATGGCGCAGGACAGCGGCCACAAAGCCAGACTACTAGGAAGGCAAGTTCTCCAAACTATCTTTTGAAGACAACATACAATATGTTCTTGTTGACAATGACGTCATGAGCAAGTTACAACTTGTGTTTCAGGTTACAGCGTTTTTCTCACAAAAAAGGATAATAAATTTATACATTGTTTACAATGATGTCTACTGCAAAGTCGCAACTTGAGTTTGATGTTTGAACTGTTTTCTCGTGGAGGCATATATTTTGCATTAATGCACACAGTAGCAGTGATGTAAAATATCTTTACCTTTGTTATCAGGAGAGTGGATGCATCGTCCTGGGGGCGGAAATGGACCCTGAAGTCCCCCAGAGGCAGGACGAGTGCTAAGAAGACATTCCATGGACAGAAGATTCTTCTGGAACGGGATATGGATGTTTTACTGTTCGTACATTTTGTGACAATGAACTATGCGTGTCTACTACTGTAAACCCTCCAGTAGAATAGGTAGCTTTGCATACGTTGAGGGAACACGGTTCCAGGGTTGCTTGTTTTCTAAAAACAGTTTTTTATTTATCTGTGGTTTTACGTGTCGGGCTTCAGTTACCTTTGTCCTAGTTCAAATCTCAAATTTGAACAAGCTCAATTTAGACACACATTCTGCGGCAACAATGCTGGTGTTCGAGGATTTGGTACTGTTCCATGTTAGGATTGACGACATTAAAAACATAATCCGCTCATCTGGTCCAGTTGTACTTGTTTGCTTTGTTGTTTTGTTTTTGAAAGTTGTGAACTCGAGAAGATTGTCCATGGAAATCGGATGTGCCCGACTTTATCGCCGTGTAGGAGTGCTTGTTTTCGCCATACACTGCCAAAACAGAAACACATCAAGAAACAAGTCCAACAAAAATGCATCAGTATACGAGTATATCAGTATACAAACCAGAATTTACAAGCCCCTCAACATTACCAGATCGCACAGACTTTTAGTTCAGTGTATGTACCAAACAATCCAGTGATGTCAGTAGATGAGACAAGACATTAAATGAAAAGCTCCCACCAACATCCAGCAGTCTAGAATATCACATTGAGCAAGTAAACTACTAAACGCATGTTTGGAAACACTATCTGCAGCCAGTCATATTCCTTCACCAGTTGACCATGGTTGGAGCATTTGTGATGGCCATCTTATCCGTTTTCTGGTGTCTGATTGGTTGAACTGCCAGCAGAGAGATCTATGTCAATGCAGATGAACTGATTTATGGTGCACAGAGACATGTCTTTTTGTATGACAGGTGCTTGTTGACCGAACAGCTTTGGCTTTCAGATGAGTCCAATTCTGACATGATGTAACATATGATATGAAAGAAAGTGAAGATGAGAGTTAATTGTAAGCTTCTGAATGTATCAAAAGTGATCTGTACAGTTATCAGTACAAAGATTGTCCTCTGCTATGTATAAGTAGTAAAACTACAATATTTCCATATAACATGCTGTCACTCTAGAAGTAAACAGGAAACAAAAACAGCTGGTTCTAGTTACAAGAATAATGTAAACTTTCAATAAATAAATCACCACCACACATTTCCATGAAAAGTCGGAGAATCGTTAAACTCCTCTGTCTCAAAGAATAAGCTGTAAAGCATTATATTACTACGATATGACCATACAAAATTACTTGTTTTGTGCCCAAGCCACCACTATAAGAAAAAACATCAAAAGTATCAACATTGGATGTAAATGGACACATTCGGTGTTAATCTTTATGTACATTTAACTGCCGAGATGGCAACTCTCAAATGGCGGCCATTTTGATTATTTTCAAAAGCAAATATGTGTCAAATTCTACATCCTTTTAGCAACACACAAAAGTCAAAATGAAAGTGATCAGATTGATAGTAGTAAAACTATACATGATTAACTTTGAGATGTTGTTGGGCAGCAAACCAAATGTCATGAAAATGCCCACAGACCCCCACCATCTAAAATGGTCTGTCAGAAAAACCTGATAGCACAATCTGAGAGTATTACAGGCCTTTCATGAGCCCAAGACATCATACTTACTAAAAATAGTACTAGTGTCAAACCAAATCAGAACTGGTGAAGCTACGACATCAGATTTTTCAGATGCCTCCACCTGGACTACCTGCGGTTGAGCTGGAAGTCCGCTCACCTCATTCATGTATACTTGTTTGTCATGTCTTGTAAAACCAACTAAAGAAATTTGAACAACTGAACTATGCCTTCGTCTTCATCAACGTATTCATTTGTCTTCGTCAACGTAATGTTCATCAAAATCATGAGCTAATTCACCACAAGCCGATGACCACAGGCCCCCGTTGACAAATGTTTAGATATTTCATTCATGTTATACATCCACTATAAGTCTAGACAGACCGTGTGATTTTTAAAATTAACTTTCAAGGTGCATAAAAATATGATAATAACCTTTAAGACAAAATATAAGGACGTAAAGTGACTTCTAACAGTTATTTTACCACAAGTAGATGATTAAACCTCAAAGTGTTTTATTTATTTTCATAACAATGAAGTGAAACTCTTTGATCAGTCTATGCTTATCGATTACTGTATCTAACTATCAATCGCGCATACGGGTGGCGCACAGAGGTCACGAACCAGTCACGAATTCTGGGATTTTATCCGGGTACTCACGGAAGAGAAACATTAACTAAAGTAACAAGCAGTCCACTGGAATTGCTCTGCAATAGTGCCCCTGCCAGACGTCATGCCTACGGATGCTGTTCTAAACTTTGATGTGAAAAATATGTATACTAATAACATACCTGATGACCTAGGGCTTGAAACAGTGCAGTATTGGCAAAACAAGCACCATGATGCTACTGACTTCAGTTTCACAAATACGTTCATCATGGAACCTTTGAAATGTGGTCTGGAAAACAATATCTTTCATTTCAACAAGTTTTATAAGCAAATAAACGGTACAGTCATACCGTTGCACCTGCATACTCTGGTGATGGAATATGTAGAGGTATTGTTGTATTCCAAAGTAGCTAATTCGATAGATGAAAATACAAATGCTTTTTCCTGAAACATGGAGAAGATCGATATCTGGACGATTGTTTTCGTATTTGGATTTCAACTGTTGATGAATTAAATAATTTTGGAACATTCTCGAATCGATCAATTGTATTTCATTCACCATGGAATTCGACGAAAATGAGATTTCACTTTTGGAAGTAAAGCAAGGAGACCAGCCGAAAACGGATATTTACTACAAGCCGACTGACACGTATGAGTACCTGCATGTCAATTAATAATTATTAATTCACCCGCCGCACACATATGTATTGCATATATGCAATGGAAAGAAGTGTGTGTACTATTGTTTCGAATGTGGAGACAAGGAATATAAGATGAGAAGAATTGAAGACATATCTTCACCTACAAGGATATCCACGTGAGTAGTTGGAAATGCTGTTCATAAAGCAGTAAAAGTTCCAAGAGAGACACTTTTGAAAGCAAAAGAAATACATATATGGACATTCTTCCATTTCTTTGTTTGTTTGTACTTGCAATCCTAATAACTGTACAATAATGCCCATTATTAAGCCAAATCTTTGAAATATTGTATAAAAGTGGTGTTATGAAAAAGGTTCACCCAAGACTAAAGTTATACGTAGCACTAGGAAGCCTACAAATCTGAAACAAATCTTTGGTCATCTAACCATTCGCAAGATATTTGTATTTTTTTTATAAATTAAAAAAAATAATTATATTAAATATTGCGTTCAAACAATCGTCAAAATATGTAATAAGTGTTGATAACATGATTGTAGACATCTGCACAAGTAAAGTATCGATTCTTCTTGAAAACGTTGATTTTGATGAGATTTCTTACAAGGATTAGAAAAGCGTCGCAACAGAAATCACCACCCAGTTGAAATTGTGCAGCAAAGAGCATTTTCAGAAATTGGCATTCGTTTTGAAGGAGTTTCAAGGTCAAATTATTACGTCACGTCTTGACTCTGCGACTCGGAACTTCGCCATTGAAAGAATTTATGCTGGAGATTACCACCTTCTGATGCCAATCGTCTCAATGTTAGTCCGAGCAAGATATCAAGGCCTGCAGCCCGTTGCAACCAACAAAATACAACATTTTGGCAACAGATTTCTCAGCGCCTACCGATATTAATTATATCAAGAGTTGATAAAGTCACAAATACGCGAAGGTTGTCGAGGATATTTCTACCTTTGTCAACGAGTTTTGATATAATTGATATCAGCAGACACGAGGGTGAGATTCTGTTTATCATTTAAAATCATTCGTCATTAGTTTTCAATGAAAAATGTACATCTCTGAACACAGCACTGCAATTAGATTTGTGCAGCGATGTCATAGCATTGTGACATCATCAAGTACATGACATCATAGCATTGTCAGCCTATGTCATGTGCAAAATCATCTGTCAAAACGACATCTCCTCGATCTGAGCTAACACAAGCGATATCTCCCGTGGAACACAGTTTTGGAAAATAAACAGAGAATCACGCGCAAGGGTCAAATATATCAACAGACCCGTGAAGGTCCCGGAGTAGAATAGGCCTTCAGCAGCCCATGCTTGCCTTAGAAGGCTTGTCGTAAGAAGCGACTAACGGGATCTGGTGGTCAGGCTCGCTGACCTGTCTTATTTGCATCGGTATCCGTGTATGACCCCAACGGATACCCAAAATATCCGTTGATTTTATTCTGCCAAGAACACTATCCATTGTATGATAAATAGCCATTACTAACGGAAATATTTCACCTAGGATATAAGCTGCACACTCAAGAATCATGCGAAAAGTATGCCTGGACATGATGCATCAATGCCATTACACTTTTTAGAGTGAAAACACATTCTCCATCGAAATAGGGTATTCCTGTTCTGTTCTATTTCTGTTTATTATACTGCATAATGATATCATCCATTTTTACGTGTATTTTCAGAAAACATATGTAAACACATACACGTGCTTTATCAGAAAAAAATGACATTGTAACAATAACAAGCGACATAGTAATGACCACTGCAGGCGGTTCCTACCATGCTGGAAAGTGAAGGTCATTCCATGCAGCGGTCTGTAGGCCCGTTGCCAGCAGCACGAAGTCGTCTTGTCACTGGGATTCGGCTCGCGCGATGACCAGGTGATGTGACTGCTGATGGCATTACAGTCAACATCCGGTTGTGACTCTTTGACGTCCTCTTCTGGGCCGATCACATGCCTGGCCTGCCATACTGAAATTACGGTTTGTCTCGTGCAACAAAAGGTCCTTGCAATATGGCTGTTAAAAGCACCCATTTGTGACATTTTCGTTGCGCCGAAAGCTGTCTTGGCATTTTCTCGTGAGATTTTTGTCAAGTTATTGTTTAGTCTTCACGACAAACAGGTTTTATACCCTCTGTACGAGAAGTGCTCGTGCATGGGACAATAATCACAATTTGCGAAAATTCGTGCAAAACACGTACAAAAATTTTGGGTTGTATTTGGCAAATGGACCATGATGGTAGCGTTCTATACAACCAGCGTTCTTCAATAATTTTACTAGTTCGAACCTAAGTTTGGATTGCAGCAACAATTACAACTGCGTACTTTTTTGCGCGTCAGTTTATATGTCGAATGCCATAAAATGTATCAAGATGGCAGTTTTCATGTAAAGTAACTTTGAGAGACTTACAATAGATCTTGCTACGTTTGTGGAATCTGAGATCTTTTGGAAAATAGCAGTTTGCTAAAGTTGTGGAAATGGAAGAACCCTACCCGGGTTAACGTGGGAATACTGACGTGTATTACGTCAATAAATAGATGACAGAAAGAATATACACGAGGATGCAATTTCTAAAGATTTGACATTCACAAACTAAAAATAATGAACATTTTCAAACAGTAAACTTATCAGGGCGGTATACAAAGTTCACGGTCGAGACTTCCAGTTGTCCCACTTGTCCCATGTTTTGTGGAAGCCGCGGTGGATGACTGGCAGTCTCCGGGTGACTTAATTAGGGAGGTGTTATGATCCACTGCCAGAAATGGGACTTGCGGAAATCGCACTGCCAGAATTGGGACAACTACCATCATTAATTACGACGAATTGGTCTGTGGGAAAATGAAATTTGGGTTAATTAATCCTGTGGGAAAATGAAATAGGGTTAATTAATCCATTGGTGTCGAAGTGATACCATTGCTACCTATTCAATCACCCTGCGCATCTAATGATTAAGAACACATTTCTTTTATTATTTTGGATTGGATAGGGTGTGTATTGTCCACTTGGAGAAAGAAAGTATTTTTAATACACTGTACAAGGTAACATGCAACGTAAAACACAACTTTGCAGATTCTGGTACCTTTCGGTCTGCACTTACCGAAACAATTCATAAAAATGGCAATTCAACCTATGAAGTTGAAAACAACGCTTGGAGGGGGGGGGGGGGGGGGTGTGTGACTGGTTGCAACAGCGTCCATAACGCATGCGCAGTGAATAGGTTCGCGGAGCTTGAAACAGTATGCATGTCCAGAGCCTGAGGTTGTGAGCAGTAGTCTAATCTTGTTTGATTAGACAAATAAATAATTAATCTACTCGTTACGTACAAACTGTTGACTGTGGTAAACAGTCTCTGTCTCAGAGAAAGCTCAGTGTCTGGTTTATTTGACACCTATATGTCTGCCTGCCTGTCTGCTAAAGACAACATGCAGTACACAGCTTCAGTCATTGACCACTGCAATTTGAACTTAACACCTATCAGACTATATGACATAAAGAAAATAAATTGATTTATGACTCGTGCGCCCGAGTCCCGTCTCTGCTACATTATGTAATTAGGCAGGTGTGATACACATGACATGTTTTTATGTCTGTGGGTTGCAAACAAAGTACATTCATTTTTTTCGGATGAGTGGATCTGACGGAAACTGGTGCAAACTCTTGTCAGTTTCAAGTCCTGCTTTGTACTTTGTACTTGTAAGGACAGATTCCAGCCACGCAGTAGTTTACCACCTCTAGTGTATATGATGTTTTGTTTGACAACAATATATGAATCCATACTGAAACGACGCATCAAGTACACAAAAAGAAGTTGTTATCCATAAAGAATCTTACTTTCTTGTGACTCGCCATACTTCTAAAATGCCCATCAAACAGATCATCTTTCACACAGTGAACCCTCAGCATATCAGCAAATGAATCAGCCAATCGGAAGCCGTCGTTACACTTGAATGCAGATCCACCCGCTACGACTGGGTTCGGTCTCCCGAGGGCTTCGTTTCGGGGGAAGTAAGCCCAAGTACAAAATATTGCACTTTTGAATCGCGATTGTACGCTTATAATTTTGTTTATTTGTTTTTTTTTAAAGCAGCAATGTATATTATATGTCATGAATAAGTGATAAATATGTTTTAATTATGTCTGATTTTTTGGTTGCATGTTACCTTTAAGAGAAGGAAATATGACTGGCATAAATATTTGTTGGATTGGATAGTTAAGGCTTAATCAATCCATTGCTACCTACCTCATCAATTGCTCTACTCATCTAATCATTAAGAACAAAGGTTTTTTTTAATATTTTGGATTAGAAATAGTACGCTTGGAGGGAGTGTTTTAATACATTGTACATTGAGAGAAGGAAATATTCAAGGCGGAAGAGAGCAACAAGGCAGCATTTCTACTTCAACTAGAAGCTTGTTAGAAGCCGACCAAACGCCGCCGGATCCATGTTTCTTTTACCTTTTTGTGTCTCTCATGGTAAGGTACCATTGACCGATTAGGTTAATCCTTCCTCAAGTCCAATTAGTAATTTATTACCCATGAGTCAAGAGGTGTGAACAGCATACTGCCAGAAATGGGACTCATGGAAATCGCACTCCCAGAAATGGGACAACTCACTGGACTATAGTTAAGAGGTGTGATAATCTCACTGGCAGAAACGGGTCTGCCAGAAATGCGACTAAATCAACAGCAGTACTAAAGTACTGTCGGAAATTGAAACTGTTTTAGATTGTTATTCTGTATCATTAAAATATACAGAACTGTAAATAGCATATGTCTACAAAACTCACTTTGGCCTAACTGGGCATTCGGTGGCATACGTTAAAGGATATCCAGAAAAGCATGTTTGCTCATAAAATCGTGCAAAACTTAGAAAAACACACGAAGAGCTGCAGAAAACGATAGACCAAGACGACAGATGGCAGTTGGGTCAGGCATGACGATGAACAGTCGACACACCTGGCGTGAAATCCATGTGCCTACAGGTACATGTGGTCATCGCAAAGATTTTTTGTGCTTTTTCGCCTGTGTTGAATGTGTCTCATCTATTGATTAACATCTTTCGTGTCTTTCTTTTATAAAGTTTATGCTGAGATATCTAAAAGAGTATGATACTAATACCCATAGAGAGCATGGTAGTAAATGTTTCAAAATATATGCTTAGCGTGAGCACAGGCAAACTGTAGCGCAAATGGGGTTGCGCGGCATAGGGAATATGACAAGTCTTCTTATATGCGAGCGAAGCGAGCAAAGGTTGGCAACTTACTTTCTTCGCTTCTGATCGAAAAATATTTCTCATTTTAAAATAAAATATCGTCACGATCAAAAGTACACTTCCATTAACTCACTTGACTGTGCTCTCACATTTCTTGCCACATGTTTAGTAACTACTCACGTGAAATGTTTTATTCAACATTTTATGCGCCACTCGTAGAACCCAGATCTTTCTTCGCCTCCATTACCCCCGCCAGCTTCCGGTTGAAGGGAGTGACGGAACAAGAATAGGCAGAAATTAAAAAACATACCATATTGCCTAATTTTATCATGAACCTGTTGGAGTTTATTTTATTTGTCTTATCTGTCGTCGCTATTGGTAGAAGTTTCGTAACATTTATTCTACATAAAACACTTCTGGCTCAATGGGCGCCACGTTCATTAATACCCTTCTTTTCCTTCACTCCGTTGAACCGGAAGCTGGATTGGGGATTGGAGGCGAAGAACGGTCTGATTTACCTCGAGTTGCGCTTAAAATGCTGAATAAAAAATATTTCACGTGAGTAATTGTTCAACACGGGGTTGGAGATGTGAGAGCACAACCCAGTGAAGAAATGGGTGTATACTTTTGATGGTGGCGATATTTTATTTGGACATGAAAATATTTTTCGAACCGAAGCGAGGAAAGTACGTACGTTGCCAACCTTTGCTCACTTCGCTCACATGTAAAAAGACTGGTCATTTTCTCTATGCTGCGCAACTGATTTGCGCTACAGTTTGCCTGTGGCGTGAGACACCAGGAGATGCACAGGACTGGATCTCATTTGCAAATTGTTTTGACACGCCGTCTATTTCCGGAGTTTAATTTCCATAGAGGGTTATCACCTGATACCTCGGTTACCCACCCAGACCCCAACCATCGTCCTGGTTTTGCTTTTGAGACGACCCTTCCTACCTGTTTCATTTTATAGTGACAGTACTGCAGTAATAGTGAAGCTCCGTTGTAGTAACTTCCTTAATAGTTCAACGTGAAAGTTATTATTTTTATGTCAACTATCACTATAATGAAGCTAATTCTAAGTTCAAAAGTGGACATTCAGAACTCACCCTTTGAGCAAAGAGCAAAAGTGATACAAGAAGTCCACCTACGATTTTCTTACACTACAGCTTAATGAAGGGCGGAAGCAAGCCTGTTGACAACTTGTGTCATGATCAGGTGTGGTAAAGTCAGAGATTTTCCAACTACGGTTTTCATCTGAGTCATTCTTTACGAATAAATCGGGATCATAAACATTTTTCGCCTAGCATGGTGTGAGGCTTTTCGCCAGCGGTGATCGCGTTTTACGTGTATTCAGATTGGAAATACGTATGTTCCTAATTATTCATGTTCAATCGGGACTTAAGACCTGTCGGGGTTTAAGGGCCGCACACACGTACGTGTACTTTGTACTTGACACGACTTAAGTTGCAGTGCGGACTGACCTACTTGCGCGATAAGAGATATCTCGTGGTCAGTGTGGAGCCACGCCCAAACCTTCAGCTGTGGAAATATGGAGGTGGACGGATTTACATTTAGGGATGGATTCTTGCACTGTGAGGACGTTCGGGTGAAAGACATACATAACGGTTTATCATCGATAGATATCTTTCCATCTTCGCCATGTTTCGTCTACAGCAAAAAAAAGATCGTGTCTAATATCAGTGCGTACCAGACAGCGCTGAAAATGCTGAACATTCCATCCCTGCTCAACTTTTCAATGAAAGCCAATCATACACCGGCAATTCTTGAGATTGTCAGATCTATGAAATGCTCAGTCTCATTAGTCAGCGGAATGGAACTGAAAATGGCTCTCAGACTAGGGTTTGAGCCACGACTGATTGTTTTCAACGGTAATGGGAAACACGACTGGGAAAGAGTCATGGCAATAACAGAAGGCTGCCTCATCAACGTTGACTCCCCCTTTGATCTGATGCATACCATGCGCATATGTCAAAATCTGAGCAAAACGGCAAAGGTTCTTCTTCGGATAAACCCAGATATTGATCCAGTAAGTTGCTTCAAGTCAACAAGGCATGTCCATGTTATCTTTTATTTGATTCTTTCAAGTCACAGAAGTAAATGTGCAAGTTCAGTTCTTGTGGTATCAGGGAGACTATGTAAAGATGTTAATTATCCCAGGTGGTACGAATGTGTACCAGTCAAATTGTTCCAGCGACAAATGTCTCATGAAATTTGGTCTGGTCACCGAAGAGTTGCACAAATTGCTCAGGAGGGTAGTCAAAATGCCCCAAATTTATTTAAAACAGTTAAATACATGCCATAATTACATAGTTCTTGTCAACTTCGATAATATATTCTTCATGTAAAAGTTATTGTCCAGTCTGCTTCCTCACACATTTTCTTGCACATTCTCGTTCCACAGGTGAGGTGAAATGGGGTTTAAGGTTGTACTTAAGGTTATTTCCTTCATATGTACATTGGTGTGTATGTGTGACTGCCTATATAAGCCTAGATTTTATAGCGCCAGCTCACTGAGATACTATGCTGTAGTTAAGCATGAATACCCCTCAGACACACTATCCCTTGCTCTCAATAATGGGATGCAGATGGTTCACAAAAATTTTGAAAAATAAATCAAGTTGTAATTGTGTGAAATCATTTATTATGCCAAGGTAATATACTGGACTGCTTAGAACCAACAGGAAATCAACAATCTTGAACTGTTTTTGAAAGTATAACATATAAGCTAACAATACAGGTAGATTAGGTTATGTTCGCTATGACAAGGGATTTCCAACTAAACTGATAAAAAATCTGCACCTAGAAAGCGGACATGGCCTTTATTACAGTGCCCAGGAAGATAGATAGATAGATAGATAGATAGATAGATAGATTATTTGCTCCAGTGAATGAAGATACAATGTAGTATGATACATTTTACATGCAGATGAGGAACAGGGAAATACAGATAGTTATAAACAGTTTACAAAGATATGTTTCCAGTGGTTGACAGTTGTACATGCATTGGTCATACATTCGAGCCATACATTATCATCAAGGGATATACAACACTCCATTGGAAGTCCTCTGAGTAAGAATAACAGAATCAGTTCTTCATCAATGTTCCAAAGGCTGGAAAACCTGCCATCTAGTTAAGGAGTAAACATGGTTTAACAGTTTTCCAGCTACTATATATGAACGACTACATAAAGAACAAATATTTTTGGCAACAAGATGTCTTCAGAAACATTGTCTTGTGCTCAGATAGACTTAAAGTGGAAAGATTTCAAGACATGGAAAGTAATCATATAGAGAATTAATAATCAAGCTTGGGAGCACCTAACAAACTAAAAATCAACATTATCTTCATAAATCAAAACTTAATTTTATTAAAAATAATTTAATTAAATAAAAAATTAAAATAAAAATAATTTTATTATTTCATAAAAAATTAATTAATTTTTAAAGGCAGAAAGGCAAACCATCCTCAAATTTACTTAAAATGATTCCCCTCAGGGGTAAAAATTTCAAATAGTGATACTGAAATTGTTTAAAATGAGACTAAGCAACGAAAATTCTGGAATTAATAGGACTGTAGCTCAATTTTGATCCAATGGCCGTGAGAAAGATATCTGTTTTTTGGATGAAATGTTGCATGTGGTTGTTATTAATGCCATAGTCTTCCTAAATACAAATAGACATTACACTGAAAATGTCGGTTAGAAGCCCATGTCATGTGTCCCCCACCGTGATGTTACTGCAATATTGCTATAACTGGAGTAAAACCAAACTCACTGACTCACTCTGAAATATGAAAAATAACTAAATAGTAAGTGATGGTGTCATTTGTTTTAGAAATGAAATGTTTGTTACATTGTTACTTCCTGTTTTAATTTTAGATCTTTGGTGATTTCATACATCCTCTTTGACTCCCAGATGGGAAATATTTCAGAAATAGTATCAGATCAACTTGAAAACTTCGTAATATCTTTCAGCAAAACTTGGCAGATATATGAGGCAGAACCTGAAGTGGTGCCTTTTGCTATTAACAGAATTTTGTTGTTTTTATTTTTCTTGGTTTCCATGGAAATGATTTGGACTTAGCCTGAAAAGGGAGGGGTGACCTTTGTTTCTGGAGCACAACTTAAAAACCATTTGATATCTTTCAACAGAACTTGGCAGATGTATGAGGCAGAACTTGAAGTGGTGCCTTTTGCTGTTTACAGATATTTGGCTTATAGAAATGATTCAAACTTAGTCTAAAAAGACATCAAGTAACTGTCAGATGATTTGTTCTTTCAAATATGTAGAGGCAGGGGGGATATGTCTTCTTTTTGACAGAGTGCTGGTCATGGTAGAACATGGATATTATGTTATTGGAGAAAGACCCTGGTACCTCTGGACAGGCATTACCCTGCTTGGAAAATGTATTGACTATGTTGTGTGCAAAATAGTAACTGTGTATATTTAGTAAAGGGGCCACTGGCCAGTTATATAGGTAGATACAAAATGATGTACTGTTAACAACCAAATTTGTGTGACTGTTTGATTTCCGTGATCTTCGCGTCAGATTTCATGACACGAGAATAAAAACATGCGATAATATAGATATATCATAAACTCTATTCAGGTAAGTCAACAACACTAAAAACAATACAGGTGTCATTGCTCAATCACGTGTCACCGCTGGGCTAATCTGGATTAACACGGCTAAATCACATTCTGTTTTCATTGCTCTATCACCAAATTGAAAGGGATTAATTCTGAAGTCAATTACATTAATGTGTCGTTAGATCACTTCGCAAAATCTGTTTATTTTATAACAACTCAAGGTCATGCACCTGGGTGTTGTGTAAAAATATTTAGAGATACCCCTGTAACAAGATCACCTCGCAAAAATAAGAAGGCACGAAAAGGTTTAGTGACCGTTACTTGTGAAAATTTAAGGGCGCGGAAATAAGAGTTTACAGTACATGTATATGAGATGATGAAATGATGTAAGAGTACCACACGCCATCAATTCAGTTAAGAAATTGTGAAGGTTTCTTAGCTGCTAGAAATACATATTTAGCTACATTATTAATAAGAGAAGCATTTTTAGATGACAACAATTGTACAAGTATATGGAGAGATGGGGAAGAGTCATAATACTTTGGAAGCAAGGCCTGATGTAGATTATTATTAAAGTTACCATCTAAACAGAAGTGGTATTCAGACTCGATAGTAGGTACAATACAAAAAGGGCATAATCTTTTGCTCCTTGCTGGGCCGATCTTTTGTCCTTCAATTAGCAACTGATGACTAGAGCATTGAAGCTTACAGAGTGCAGTAAGGTAAACTGGTACAGTAATTGACAGTAAATAATCCTCACATCTAATTTCACTTTTGACAGATGTATGTTAACTGATGTTTGGAATAACTGGATATGCTTTCAAAGAAACACAGGTTATCGATCACAACACACCTTTCCTTAAAACTGGAAATAAAACTGTTAATACCGCCTACATCTTGATTAACCCTTACATAGCCAAATCTGTAACTAAACAACAAAGTTTTAACAGTTAATGCTCAACACTTCCTTCCAGCTTCTGCCAAACTGTATTGAAACTGAAAGGCTTTGTTTAAAAAAACATTTTCTTCTTGGGACAACAACCTAACCCAATATTTAATAATCTTGATGTACTGAGTAACACAAAGAGAATACCTACCAAGTTCACCATGAGCAAAATGGTGTGCAAAATGGAACATTGGGTCTGATCACTTTGTTGACATAATGCAGATCAGTTACGCTATGTCCGCGACCTTGACCAACATTCTGTACACACTTAAGTCCAATCCCGGCATAGAAATGATGCTAGGTCCCTGCATCCCATGCCAAAATGTTTGTCAAGCAAAACAATCACTTCAATGCCACCAAATTCTTATTCTTCTTCATGGGAGATGCAAAACGATTCTCATAGAAGATGACACATCTCCAGTCATGATGACACCAATTTTGATGACCCTGTGCTCACTGAAGTCATGCTTGTCGATGCTTGGAGAACAGGACAAGATTGTGGTCAGCAACATCTGAGATTGTCAGAACAGAGGCGCCAGATCACAGTGTGTTACGGTATGATGTCACGATCAGTTTGACCTTCAGACAAGAATAGATCAACAATAGATTTTACTGGGTAAAGTGCTGATCTTGTTGAGGGATGGTGACCCTTGGATGACCACTTTGAGGAAGGTTATCTGTGATGTGTTGCTTGTATCGATGCTGGGGAACGTAGATCATGGTTGTGTTTACATCATGGCCAACATCTTGGACAGACACTTCAGCTTTCAAACATCCAATAGCCTGATTTCTCTCAATTTCAGTAAAGCATGGCATTGCTGAACAAATTTCTGTGCACAGTCTTATACCTACAGATGGTGGTGGCAACTTGGGCATTTTCGATTTCACGAGAAATGTGTGCATCGTAATTAGTATGGTGTATGTTGGTCCTCCTGTAGATGTGTTTTTACTCGACCTTCCATAATGCAACACAAATTATTGATAACACCATCTGGCTTTACTATATGCCAAAAGCCATATCGATTTAGGGTTCCGACCTTGTGTGCTATCTGGATAAAAAACATGCATTTCTTATGCTTGTAAGCATATAATGGCTCCGAAACAAGCCATTGCTGTAATGTCATATACTTGCTGATAAGTAGGCATGTAAGTTTGAGTACTAGTAATTAATTCAAGAAACCCCTTGCACTTAGACTTCATAGTCTTCCTCTCACATGTTCCTTGAATACTTATCCTTGACTATATATGATCAGAAGGATATATATATAGGAGGGACCAAATAGATGGTAATTAATTGGAAAGATTCATATTGTTAAGGAGAGATTAACAAACTGCTCTACGTTTTACCTGTGTGTCTGCAGGGGATGGGCTTGAGAAGTTGCAGTCTTGGACTGAGGACAAAAAGTCTTTGGTTTCTGTAGCCTGCAAAAAATTGCCTGTCTTTGGCAATAATGAAACTCAGGATCACCCAGTCCCCATGACTTCATGTAGAGTATAGTTTAGGGATTTCTAATGCAACTCATCAGTTATTTTATGATTGTTGTCTACCTTCCTACCATGGAATTGGTGCATAACATGAGAAAATTTTACCAGTTTTAACTGCAAAGTCTATATATATAATACTTATCCAACTAACATGATTTACTCTTGCCTGACAAGTTCGCCACCATGGAGTCTTGCTCCATGGCAGGATAATGATTTCTGTTGTCATGTGTCATGGTCAAGCTTCGCATGAACTTCCAGTGACTGCCAACAAAAATAGACAGAGCAAAGGGACCTCAGGCGAGGTGTTACAAGAGCCTGGCAACATGGTTTTAGTTTGTTTTGCCTCAGGAATAGTACAAAATGTGAGATAGGATAGATAGGATGTATAATAAATAAAAATTTTGTGGTCAATATTTCCAATTAGCAGGCTGGGCGCGCATTGTTGACGATGCCCCAGAAGCAATGTGCTTGAGGTTATGCCATTCACACTCGCTATATCTGTTATACATTGTTGCGATTTGATGTGTACCCTCAACAAAACCATTTTGTTGCAGACAACAAAATTGTGGCAGATCAAGGAATTCAATCGGCCTCACGAAAATAACACTATCGGACATATGTTAAGTCACTACCAATTAGACAACAACTAGCAGTTTAGGACTTCATAAGTGTTCTAAACACGGACAATTTTTGTAACTACAAAATTGTGTTTTGTTTAAGGTGTTTAGTCAATGCTGGATTTGAGTTAGCAGACCATAAAGCTGAAACGGGACAGGTGAGAAGGCAGTGACACAATGTAAACAAATCGAACAGTGATCAGATTTGGGTTAGAGATGACCTAAACATCAAAACTTCTTACATTAAAGAACAATGTGGTGAATTTTGTTGCCTTCGATCTTACATATTCTTAATTTGTCACACATTTTAGGAAGTTGTTAAGTTTCAAAAGCATAATCTGAAGGGCTACTGTGCAGTACAGTGTCTCTTAATAGTACAAAATATTTGAGGAGTGATATTTTTTAAGGGACAGTGTCAGTAGATGCCTATCACGCAACATCCAAAATAAGGAAAGTGTCTATAACACCATACCTTAAATATTTCCAAATGTTTAAAAAGAGATGTGAATCGAAATGAAAACTATGTGAGAAGAATAGTGACTTTCTCGGATATTGGATGCAATAAAGTATTTCTTAACTAAGAGAACATTGTTTGTTTTTAATTTTTGTCACAACATATTTTTTTACAGGTACTGGTACGCTTTAGGAATAATGCAGTCATTAAAACTGTCATTTTAATTACTTCACTGGAAATGATAGCAAGATAACTTGTAAGAATCATTCATCCTTTAGTGAAGGTAATGAAATGAATAATACTCTAATCAGTTATAAATAATTATACCTAACTGACTAACTAAGATAATAAGATAATTTTTTTAGAAATAATGTATTCACGAAAAAGATAATTCTGAAAGTGATTACTCATATCATGCTCATATTAAAGTTATTTCAACATCTGGAGAGTTTAAAAAAAACAACAAAAGGAAATGCTACGTTTTGGTCACACCCTGGTCAGACATTATTCAGTCTTGGAACAGAATAACTTGCAATATCTCAGATGACTAGTCATGTAACTGGAGCAATGAATACTGAAACATACCCAGATTCAGTGTAATACTTCCTAGAAAACATCAGCTTTTGAGGAGGTTACCAATGTTTCATGACTGAGTCAAAGTGGTGTTTATTAAGATTTTGGTTTTTGGAAATTGTTCAAAAGTTTGCTGATGGTTATTTGGAAAATTAGCTTCATATTTATGGACATTAGGACATTTTTGTCTGTGTTTCCTTAACTTTTTTTAGGACATTTACCACATTTGGAAACAACTTTAGTATATTTTTAGGACACTCAGTGTATCAGAAGAGGAAATATATCAGAATTATTGTTATGTCCTCAGATATGATAAGACAAAGATTACAAGCATATTGCTTAAGAATCAATAATGTCCATATGTATTTTTGTTGACAAAATGGTTTGAATGTAGGATATATTCTTTCCAGTGTATGTACATTAGTAATTATCTCTGAAGAAACCTACTTAATTGTTTTGGTAAATGTTCCTGTTTCTGGAAGATGACTGTGTACAGGTGCAGACTGAATCTTGGATCTTCTTTGTGTTGTGATGATGTTATATAACTGAACTTAAATGCAAGCTGTTCATGAAGTCCAGTATTGTGGATGTTTGTAAAGTAGGGTTCCGCAACAAAGTACTCACAGAAAAATAAATTGGAAAGGATGATTAAAGAAAATATATTTCCACACATTCAGTGTCATTTTAGGATGGTGTACAGATCTGAAGAGGGAAATTATACTGAGATTTGCTGAAGATTAGGTGCTGAATATTTGCTTCTGGGTATGTCCAGATACATATACTGGTATGGAAACATAGTACAAGCTCAGTCAACTCTTTCAGATTCCCCAAATAAGATCAAATAGGTCATGCTGTGATTGATTTGTTTACATTAACATTTGAACATATAGAGAAAAATATGGTGCATGAAGTAGTAGTTCATCAAGGTAGAAACCCATGATTTCACATAAATGACTGAACTAATTTTGAACATCAGGTAAATGATTGAACGAAAGTTGCCTTGCACAGTGGTGACAATCTATTTATAGATACCCAAAAAATCTGGCTCTTGAACATATGGTTGCTTTCACAGTTTTTATAAAATTACAATAGGAATTTTAGAGGAAAAAACAAACAACGTACTTCAGTTACATTTCCCTGCTAGTATCTTAGAGAGACATGAATATCCAGGTAGATTAATTATTTCGACAGAAAATAGATCTACGCTTCTGACATGCAACAGTTGGCCGAGACGATTTTTCATCGGTATGTAACCCATTTTCACTTGCTAATTACAGTCTGTCAACTAAGTTATATCAAAAATAAAATGTGTATAACTTTCTTCTTTATATATCATTCACAAAAGGTGGATACGAAAGCAGAATTCATCAATGATATTCTCAATGACGTATGTTTCGCCAGCGGTGTGATTAGTCAGTGGCTGTCCCACCTATTTATAACGTATATTTGACCTTATTTTGGAAGAGTTAATTGGACTTGTATATATTGTTGTGATATGGGTCTCAGGTCCAAGTGAGGGTACCAGTGAAATCCTTTATCTAACTGGCGTGCTGGTCTGCTTGGGAGAATTAACTCAGCAAAGAGTCCAAAGTCACAGGAAGCTAATCACAACTTAATTAACAAGAGATAGAATAACATATCACATAACACTCTCTAACATAGATAGAGAGTCGGTACAACCCTCTGTGCTGAGGGCTAGAGCTGACCTGTGTTGGGAGTCTAAACCCTAGTCATGAACAAATGAAGGTGGAGACTATAGAACTACAATTGAAACAATACAAAGATTATGATTTGCTGACTGATACAAAAATGGGTGTAACCTACAATAGCCAATGAAATACAGAATAAACGAAATGGGGTGTGTCCTACCAGAACAATTTCAATGACCAGACAGGGGGAGTACTTAATTTTTTAATCCTATTCTAAGTGGCATTAACTCATCAAGCCCTGGAGCCGCTCCACTGCCCAACACCTGGCACCCCTCGCTGACTGCCTGATTGCTGCGACGAGGCTAATTAGTGCTCATCATGCCTGGTTTCCCTGGCAGGTCTCGGATATAACAGGAAACTGTCTAGTCTCACAAACAAGTACTGATTATTTAATTGTGTCGTAAAGATGTAAATGGAAAAGAGGCCGATGTGAATACATATATTACAGCATTTCATGTAATTTATTACATGTGTCTCTTATACCCCTTTGCCAGTGTGTGCTGTATTTTTATCAACACCTACGCGGTCTTTGTACGTACGAGATGAACAAATATACAAATTCCCCTGTCTCTCTCATCGTATTGACTGAATTATAATAAATTATTTATAATAGAGTTTAAAAAGAAGGGGGGACTTGCACTATAATCGTCTACATTTTTTGCCAATACATTGTTCATGCTTACTGACTATTTCAAGGAAAGTATCAATAGGTGTGTAAGTAACATGGAGCATATAGAAATATATAGTTTGTCACTTTGTTCAACTTAACGCTGCAAACATACACCACCATTCATACACATACATACTGCATGATACATTTATCATTACTCGATGCTAAACAAAGCTTCCCGTCATGTGATGGGATAAAATATCCCGAATGTGACGCATTATATCTCAGTTACTCATTGTATTGGCTGATACTTTGACCAATCGTATCGTGAGAACCTGTCAAAAAGGAAGGGCAAGGTGATGGGGCATGGCCTAAATTTCTAAAGGGCACGTTTGGTCACTCAGATTGGATACATTGATATTTTATTGTATTGTTGACCAGTGGATATTTTGTGTTTTGGTTGTATATTCTAACTATCATGTAACAATTTGTGTATTGTCTGATATCGTATCGCTATCAAGGTCCACCAGATTGCACCCATTTGTGCATATACAGTACAGAGAATGAAGCATACATAGCACCATCAAGTGGGTTGTCCGACAAAATAACAACACATGTTTATTTTACGCTTGTCCCGGGACAGTCCGTTCAATAAGGGAGTAGGGGAGTGGCTACGTATAAATTCTACCGGAGACTGTTGTTTCAAGACCAAAAGTAGCGCTAAATAATCTTATTACTGTAGTCTGAATGATGATACGCAAGTGTATCAATACCATGATTAATATGCTATCCTGCTTTTACTGATGATGGATCAACGGAATAAGTTGCTACACGTGATAATTACAGAGAGGTGTCAAGAAACTTTCCATAGCACTTAAAGTAAGGGATTATGTAAGTCTGCCTTTCTTCACACGTTTGGATTCTTTGTATGTAAGACATACTTAAACCAAATGATGCCCCTCTCATATCATTGTGTGAGATTAAATTGTTCAAAACATCTATGTCAATGGCAGTAAAGACGAATTTACGCACATGCATAATAATTTATGAAAGAAGCGTTTTCGCTGATACATTGCGAGTGTATACTGAATATTTTAAGGAAAGTACTAATAAGCTAGTCTGTGACTTACAGATAACAGATTCACAGTTTGTCGCTTTGGTTCATCTAGATTTAACACAGAAAATATACGTTATCGCACGAACATACATGCATACATATTGTATAATGCTATTCCTTGCACATACATAAGACAAAGTTTCATGGGATGGGCATCATCAAAGTTCCCCAATAGGTCGTTTTGGATCTTAACTGTTCAATATACTCCCTGATTTGTTATCTATGACCAGTCGTATCATGAGATACCTGTCACATTGGAAATGACAGGTGATGGGGTGTGGGCTAAATTTCTGAAGAGTACGTTCTGTCACTAGACAGCTTGGATACAGATTGACTATTGGTTAGATTGTTGACCAATTGATATGCTAGATATCGGCTTTATCAACTCTAGCTATCATGAAAAGTTTGTGTATCGTGAACATATATAATCGTAAGGATGCCTGAAATGTACACGTAGAACTAACAAGCACTTTGACAAGTTTATTTTTCTTTGAAGTACTCAAACCGCTACAATCCGATTATTTTTACCCCGGATAACCCAATCCAACCATTGAGTAGAGATAGTATTTATTTGCATATACTTTTCGCGCACACTACTTGTACATCAAACATAATGGCTTGCTGAACATTTCAATATAATCTGCACATTGTTACAAATAAATATCATAATTCAACTACATGTATTATAGAATTAAAAAAAGTAACACAATACTGATTTATTGTGATGTATACACTTGAAGTTGAATCTCCCCTAATATTTATGAAGATGGGCATACTTATATTTGTTTTGAAAGCAAACGAGGTTCAGAAGATTGACAATGGGCGTAACTCTACAAAACAGGTTGTCCAATGATGTAACAGCGCATTAGTTTGTTTTACACTTGTCACGGGACAAATGTTTACCTGGACATGCAATCGGCCAGAGGCTGTTATTTTGAGGTTGAAAGAGGTGTTCACATATCTCATTTGGTGTTGTCTGATTGAATGATTATACGCATCAATTCCGTAACTGATATATTATCCTCCTTTTATTAACGATGGATCTGATACACGTGATCATTACACTGGATAAGATAATTACAGAGATCAAATACAAACGTTTCTTACACAATGCTTATTTAAATTGCATTGAAAAATCACATTTCAAATAAGCATAAAACAGCTTGAACAAAATACCCCAGTTACCATTGTATGGTTTATGTGTACTGTATATGTATATTGTGAGTAGATGCAAGAGTTATCACTTCATATTTGATTATGTATTATTGTCAACTTTAAAAATCAATAGTCGCAAATGAATTAGGTCTAAATTAGTAACTTGGTTTATTTCAAATCTACAAGAACAATAGTGTATTACAGTATTGCAATTTATGTCTACAATTCATTGTATGAACTATTACAACGAATGAATGATTGATTTAACTTAGAAGAAGGTTTTGTAACCTTGTCACCGTTAATTCAATCAGTGTGCAAACATAGTATCTTAGTATTCACTCCCAATGATGAGTAACAAACACGTACCTCCCATAACATCTCATAATCCCTTTTCTTGCAGACGTGTTCATATGCCTGTATAAGCCCCCGACATTGCAAGCAATTGTTATCAAAACACATTAATAGTTCTTCTGATTAACACAGAAAGTAACCTCTCTCGTAAGAAAGGCTAATCTTTGATCATTACTGCTAAATTGATTGAAATTATAGGTACAGTAAAATGTAAAACACCCAATACACGGCTCTCGCTGAATGAGATGTGCTTTTCATAACCCCCAATATGCGTCTCTCGCTGAATAAGAGGTGCTTTTTATTACCCCCAATACGCGGCTCTCGCTGTGAGAAGCTAATTAATTTGCCGCATATACGCGGCTCTCGGCCTTAATGAGTTAATCTTGTTGGCACATTTACTGGATGCTTGATTGCTTACTCTGGACTGGATCTTTAACAAACCTCAACTGGTGTTTGCATAATGTTATTTTACTGTAGGTGATGGCATGTTTACCTCATCAAAGCAGTTTATTAACCTGTCTAGGCATAACCCTTGTCTTAGTGAGTGGTTTGTCTTACAGTGAAGTTCTGATTACCTCAGGCTAGGATTTTGTGGTCATAACTTTTGCCTTTTTCAATAGAATGTCTGTGAGATAAGTTTTACTACTTGTGACTGGAGTCTTGTCTAAGCTATTACTAATACATGATGAAACTAATATTCTATATTTATATTTTCCTAACATTTGAATACTAATGTATTGCTTGAACTGGTTACAATTAATAGTGAATTTTGGTATGAATTATCATTTCATAACAATATTATGTTTCCATGGATGTACCTGGACATATCCGTAATATTCAGCACCTAATCTGCAACAATTCTCAGTACAATTTTTCTTATCAAAATCTATCCATGATCCCCAAATGACACGATGACAGAAAATATGGAAATGAATTTGTTTAATCATCCTTTCCAATATATTTTTCTATGTGCTTTGTTGCGGAATCCTGATTTACAAACATCCACAATTCTGGACTTCATGCACTACCAGCATTTATGTGAAGATATGTCACACCATCATACCACAAAGAATATCCAAGATACAGTCTGCCCCAATTGCCTGACAAAAGCCTCACAAGACAGAAGCCCCACAGACAAAAGCCCGATAGCTAAAAAAACACATGAGACAGAAGCCCCACACTATGTTTTCTCAAGGTGGAGGAGCTTGGTCTTTTGATCTTTGGGATTAATTAAGACACTTAAAGGGGCACTGATGCGGAGCGGATAATGTTTCTCGCCAACGGTCTAAATACAAAACTAAGCTGCAAATTGGTCAGCACACGATCCCTCGACCGTGACGGACAAAGGGACTGGGCTCCTGTCCACATTAGCAGAATTTCTTCACCCTAAAACGTGAGGAGGCCGAATGCTCATCACATGACGCTATTTAAAAAATATCCATGGTATTCCTTGTCTGATCGTAACAAAATATCCCAGCAGTGTAGTTTTTTTTCAGATGCTTGGATAGTATAGTGACTGATCCAATTTGATCCTATTTCTGTGTTTTTAACCTCAATATTTAATTATGTTATGTGAAAATATGATGACTACATGCACGTAGCAAGCCATTTGTTTCAGTCCGAAAGATTGCAAAGCTTTATATTTAGATAGTTTTGATGGTTTTTTTTGTTGGTTCAGCTGTGACAGTAAATATCATATTTTGGTAGCTGTGGTAGCTACCCCGGTTTATTATTTATGATAATAAAAACACACAGTTAATTTTTATGAATTCGTAAACTAAAAACAATGACTTGGCCTTTGGTAGAGAAATCTGAAAATTATCTTACGTTTTACGTAAACCCCCAAACTTATTACACCTATTTACCCAAGTACACAGCAAATGCCTGTATGTATTCCTTATGTAACAAAGTTCCGTTGGTATCCTCAAAACAGTTTCGGCCCATAAGTGTTTTCAGGCTGCATGTGACACAGAGATTACATCTTCCTTACTCCAAACTCGCGTTTGATGGTGTAAACCTACACGTGTTATTTGTCATCATTCTCTGGATGGTCAGTTAATGAATTGATAACAGGTATAATTACTCATCAAAGGTTCCCATTTGGCACTTCTCCTGTCTAGAGTAAATACTCAACATTATAAATTAAGGTCTGTAGTGGCAAATGTATTGTATGTTATGTAATATGTGCATGTAAGTGATGTAAGAGGATTAATCAGCTGAGTTACAAAAACAAACATCGATCAAAGGATTAACCGATAACACACTGATTGATTAATTACTTTTATCTTCCACAGCAGATTTGTCAAAAGGCAGTGTGTGTAGATGTACTAATCTATACTGACTACACCCTGTCGTAAAGTGCAAGTGTAAAAACAACATCCTCCCTTCAAAGAATTAACCACCATTGCGTTGATTGATTGCTCATTATTGGTTCACTGAATTACTTAGAATGGCGGACATCATACAATTAGTTGCCAGGTGTGCTATCTTGGGTGACCAATGAGAGGTTTATCAGGTTTTCAGCAATGTGTTACTTTTTCGCAAATTAGGCTGTTGAAAGACAAACGACACAGAGCAGGATTATGTACCAGCTGCAGATGAATGGAATATTGTTCTTTTATGTGGATATTGATGGATACATTCCTGAACAAGGTAGTAGCCTGACATTGTTCTATAAAATTAGTCTATTTTACATTCATTATTTGCATTTTGTTTTAATTTATTTGTTGTAGCATTCAGCAGAATCTATTTGACCGAAAACACACACTATGTGTGTAAAATAGGATCCACGTTGGCAATCTATACAATGTATAAATGTTGCTGTCATTTATATATAAGTCTGTATAAGCAGACAGTGTGTTCTTTCATTAACTTTCAAAATCATACAAATATGAAAATAAAATGATTAGGGTTATGAGACAAAATTTAGAGACGTAAACAGGCATCGTTATTTTCCCGTCCTAATAGTTTTTTACCATTTCTACCACTGGCAGATGATTAACCTTCAAAGTGTTTCATTTATTTTCATAATACCTTTGTAATGAAGTAAAATTACTTGACCTTAGTTGATCTGTCTATAATTAAACTCTCAGTTGCGCATACGGACTGCGCAGCAGTGGTCACGAACCAGTCACGAATTCTGGGATATCATCCGGGTACTCACGGGAGAAAAACAATAACAAAAGTTTAAACCAGTCCACGGAAATTGCTCCACATCAGTGCCCCTTTAACAAGTGTCAAGTGTTGTTTTTTTTCAATGATGGTCTTAAGGAGGAAAGATCAATTAAAGTAGTTAGTGTTAACATGATCTACTCAATGTCTTGACTTTAAACTCAAGATTATCTATAAAACAGTCATGCGGCTGACATGTACCACCAGTGAAAATGGAAATCTTAAGGAATAACAAAGGTGGTGTCAAACATAGCTTTCACGGCTTTATGTACACTAAGAAGACGACCATTCGATGGGAGTGTTCACGCAGGAAGCATTTAACTGTAATGGAAAGCTCAGTACCACATTGGAGGTAAGTTTCTATACCTTAAAACTATCTATGTACTTTTTCACATTTTTATAAACCTCTAAATCATTTAATAATTTAGTACCTTACCTTAATTATGTTTTTATTCATAATATTCATAGCATATGTAATTTTTAGATGGAGAATCCTCAGCTAACATGTGAGCACAGTCACCCTGCAGACACAACAGCAGTAGAAGTCGCAAAGTTCTGCACCCAGCTCAAAGAACAAGCTCCAAGTTGCGTTGGTAAACCTGGTCAAATGTTAGCCAATGCATTACAGTCAGCATCTTCCGAAGCCCGAGCCAAACTTGTCAAACACTTCTGTGGAATGCTGGATGGTCTAGCTTTGCTTCCCCTTGAGGATGTATTGGCAGGTTTTGAATTCCTGGAATCCAACATTCGCAAGGGCCTTGAAGACCTTGTGTCCTACTTCCGAAGCACATATGTCGTTGGTACATATAAAAGAATCCAACAGCCAGCACTGAACCCAGATGCTCCCCCACCACCCATGAAGATGAGAAGAATCCCTCCTCTGTTTCCACCATCAGTGTGGAATGTGCACCAGGCAACTATTGACGGGGTAAGCAAGACAAATAATATTTGTGAATCATGGAATAGCGGATTCAAGAAGTTGATTGGTCACAGCCACCCAACAGTGTGGCGTGCCATACAAGGATTTCAACGTGACCAGGCTCTTGCAGACACTTGGCTTCTCCAATTTGCCAGGGGTGACAGACCCCGCAAACGAACAAAGAAGGCCCGTGACCAACAAGCAAAGAGACTCCAAAACCTGTGTGTAGACTTAAAAAACAATGTAAAAAATGTTCCAGTATTCCTAAAGGATGTTGGACACGCTGTTAGATTAGGACAATAAATAGAACAATTAGGATTAGAGCTGTATGATGTGAGAGGTATCAGTTAGTGCTGTGGATTATTGCTGTAAATAAATCTTGCTGAATCGAAATTGTTTTCGTATATATATATATGTATTGTGGGGCTTTTGCCTGACATGTGGGGCTTCTGTTTGTGGGGCTTCTGTCTTGTGGGGGTTTTGTCTGCCCACCCCTGTACACTGACCCATCTACCAGAAGTAGGAAGTCTGTGAACAGAGGATGCACAGTTTTCCAGCCAGTTAATAGGTTTGAAATAAAAGTATACTAAATAAAATTAACTTCTTTTTCTTCAGAGATATTTAATTGCTAAATACTAATGAACCTTAGGTGCAAAGAACATCTACTACATTCAAACATTTTGTCAATAAAATTACATATGGATATTTTTGCTTCTCAAACAATGGTATTCCTTGTTTTACTGAGATTTGAGACCATATACCTGGAGGACAAAACATTAATTCTGATCTGTTTCCTTTTCTGAGATACCCACTAGTGTCATAAAAAATATGTTTAAGTTGTTTCAAAATGTGCTCAAAGTCATAACAAAAGCTTGGGAAACACCCCCTAAAATGAAAATGCCCTAAAGCTTTCATCTCCTGCAAACCAGTGTGTAATTCAATATGGAGGTCATTTTGCAATTGATAATCAACAAACCTTAAACAATTTGTCCAAAAACCAACATCTTGATAAACACTACTCTGGCGCAATCTTCAAACATTGGTCACCTCCTCAAAAGGTGATGATTTCTAAGAAGCATCAAATTTGGGTGAAATATTTGTTTCACTATTCATTCCAGTGACATGAATAGTCAACTGAGAATTTTGTAAATTATTATGTTCCAAGGTCGAATAATGTCGTACCAGGGTGTAACCAGGGCACCATTTGTTTTTATCAAAATCTCTGGATGTTGAAATAACTCTTCCATATGTTGTGATACTAGTAATGTTCACTGTCAGAGTGATATTTTAGTAAATACATTATTAAGAAACTAAGTCAGTACCAAGTGATTGCTCGGCCATGATATGTATATAGTTTTTTAATGCCTAGCTCTGCTTTAAAACCACATGAATCTATTATGTCTGTGAAGTAAGTATAATTATTTATAATTGAATAGTTTATTATTCATTTTATTACCTTTCTGTGTTTGTTAAAGGACACAAAATTCTTAAAAAAAACACACCTTGCTATTATTTTCAATGATTTAATCATAATGGCAGTTTTAATTACTGTATTACTCTTATAGAATACCAATGTATCCCCCATAGTGTAAAAAAATGTTTTTGGAACAAAAATTCAAAACAGATAATGTTCTCTTACTTAAGAAATACAATTATATTTCATACCGTCTAGTATTCCAGAAAGTCACTATTCCTCTTCCATAGTTTTCATCTCAATCCATACAGAGTACAGTAATTCAGCTCAACAAGGTCCCATGTCTTTAAAGAAATTCCGAAATATTTAAGTCATGGTTTTATAGACACCTGTTTGAAATAATTGTGATATTTTGGATGTTGCGTGATAGGCATCTGCTGACAATATCTGGTGTTGTTGCTCCTCAAATATTTTGAACTAAATTACAGATACTGTACTGAAGAGTTGGCATTCAGATTGTGCTTTTTAACTTTGAAACATTCTAAAATGTGTGACAAATTTAAGAATATCTGTGAGCGAAGGCAACAATATCCACCACATTGTATCTTAATGTAACACATTCTGCTGTTTTGGTAGACACTAACCGAAATCAGATTTGTTTACATTGCATCATGGCTTTTTCGTCCATCTCATTTCATCTATATGGTCAAGCAGCACAATGTCCAGTATTGATTGAAAGCGTTAAGCAAAATCAGTATTGCAGTTACAAGAATTGTCTGTGTTTATTACACTTGCGAAGTTTTAAACTGCTGTTTGTCGTCATCTAATTGGTAATGATTTTGCACATGTGTAAATTCTCAGCTTCGAGCAGGAGTAGGTTTTGTGAAGGATGGTGTCGACATTTAACTAATCTTGAGGCCTGTTGCAGTTCTTGATCCGCCTCAATTTGTTTTGTCTCGACTGTCTTGATTTTGTTGAAGGAATACATCAAAACGCAGCAATATATAATACATATAGCAAGTGTGATTGGCATAATTTGAAGCACATTGCTTCAGAGGCAACGTTTGACCCCGGAAATAAGTCTGACAAATCTGACACCATGTGTTACTAATTGCCCACCAACACCATGTTTTGTAACTTGCCCTCCAGCAAAATGTGTTGTTGATTGCCCACCAACTCCATGTGTTGCTAATTGTCCACCAATACCATGTATTTGTAATTGCCCTCCAACACCATGTTTTGTAACTTGCCCTCCAACACTATGTGTTACTAATTGCCCTCCAAAACCATGTATTGCTAATTCCCCACCGACACCATGTACTGGTAATTGTCCTCCAGCACAATGTGTTACTAACTGCCCTCCAACACCATGTGTTACTAATGGTCCACCAACCCCGCATATTGCTAATTGTCCACCAACACCATGTGTTACTGACTGTCTACAAACACCATAGGTTACTAATTGCTCACCAACACCATGTGTTACTAATAGCCCACCAACATCACGTATTGGTAATTGTCCACCAACACCATGTGTTACTAATTGTCCACCAACACCACATATTGCTAATTGTCCATGAACACCATGTGTTACTGATTGTCTACAAACACCATGTGTTACTAATTGCCCGCCAACACCATGTATTGGTAATTGTCCTCCAACACCATGTGTAGCTAATTGTCCACCAACACCATGTGTTACTGATTGTCCACAAACACCATGTGTTACTGATTGCCCACCAACACCATGTGTTACTAATTGCCCACCAATACCATGTATTGGTAGTTGTCCACAAACACCATGTTTTGTAACTTGCCCTCCAACACCATGTGTTGCTAATTGCCCTCCAACACCATGTGTTACTAATTGCCCTCCAACACCATGTGTTACTAATTGCCCTACAACACCACGTGTTACTAAATGCCACCACCACTCTAGGAACATTGGTTCTATCTATCACTTCCTCACCAGAAACACCACAGCTACACTGATGAGATCTCCTGATTGGTGTTACCAGTAACCAGCTTCACAGACTGCAGTAGCTGCAGAACACAGCTGCCAAGTTATATCCAGCCTGCATTGAAGTCCCTCCATTGACTGAAAGTCTTAGAAAGGATATAAGTTACGATTTTAACTCTTAACGTACAAATCCCTAAATTGAACTGCCCCACTCTACCTCCAAGCCTTTGTCTCATCCTATGTCTTACAGAAGAATCTGAGATCTGCCAATCAATCAGTTCTTGTTGTGCCTCCATATAAGCTCAAAGCATTTGGACATAGATCCTTCAAACATACCGCTACTTTCCTATGTAACTCTTTCCCTACAGGCATTAATTCTGCTGAAACTGTCTTGAGTTGTATATCTCACCTAAAGACCTTTTTCTTAGCTCCTTACTTTCTTGTGGTTGTCCTTAGAGCATCAGGCCCCCCTAAGAAACTGAAGGAATTGCAGCAAATTTGAAGGAATTGCATCTCAAATATAAACAAACGCAGCCAGTAAAGACACATTTCCAAAAGGTTAATTAATTAATGGATTATAGTAACCAGTCAAAAAGTGCCCCTATGTATAATATTGTTTTCACAAGGAACAAGTAATCTTTCCTTCTCACAAGTGCTGTGTTTAACAATACTGGTCAACAAGTGTCCCTGTGTGTAATATTTTTTTCACAAGAAGTAAATATTATTTCATACTCACAATACCTTATTTAGCAATACTGGTTAAAGACTGTCCCTCTAGGCCACATTGTATAATATTGTTTTCATAGGAAACTTATAATCTCTTCTACTCAAAAGCGCAGTGTTTAACAATAATTAGATGTATGTCTTGATGCCATAGTAGACTCTCCTGATGGGCATCAGAGTCACTGCATTCATGGATTATGTGACATCCAACTGGGTTCAGGGCCAGACTGTCATGCCAGATGTGTGGAATCACTTCGAGAACCAGGGCCACCATACCAACAATAACCTTGAATTCGTGGCACAAGAATGTAATGAGATTTGTTCAGAAGTACCACTTGACATTCCAGAGATAGTGAAGCTATTTCTGCGTGAGCACTCTCTCACAAAGGTTGCTGTCCTGAGACTTTCTGACCAGTGGACAGCACCATCACTACAAAAGAAATATAGAACCATTTACGCTAGCATTGCATCACTGAAGACCGAACTTCTGAGCCAACAATGAATGACATGCAGTATACCGACCACGAGGGTGACCTCCTTCACCTGCAGTAATACAAGAATGTTGTGTGTATGGGCTTGTCTGTCAATAACTGTTATCACCTGGGTACTCGAGCATAAGACTTATCACCAAGTGTAGGTCATAGTTCATTATGTCTTCAGACGAAAGTCTGGACCACCTGCTGTTATTATCCGAATATGCTTATTAGGTCTTCAGACGAAAGTCTAGAAGACCTATTGTTATTATCCAAATATTCTTCTTGTAAACATTTGTACTGATTTTGTGCCAGCTCTCCTGACCTAACCATGTGGGCGATTTTGATGAAACTTTCAGGGATGATAGCTTGTATGCTGAAAGGTATACAATGAAAAAAAAATCACAACTTCTGACTTCAGTAAGGGCAGATAACCCAAAATGTGAAAGTCTTCCATCCTGAATATCACCCAAACTATAAGAGATAAATTCCGCAAATTTTCAATTGATGTACATGTCATTGTCCATCAATTCAGCGCATAGTGGGAGGTGGCCGCCATGAGAAATTTTCCAACTGACATTTTCGCTGATTTTAGCATTTTGATGGTGCCAGTTTTTGGAAATCTTCTTCTCCAGAACAACATATAGCACAACCATGTGTAGCAGTATGTTATTAATGCTGTATTTCACAACATAATTAATAAAAATCATTCATCACATATTTCATAGACATCATTATCTGTTCAATGTTCATTTGTTCCATGTTTTCTGTGTCTTGCTGTTGAATGCCACCTCTATACATCTTCACCTTTTTCTTCTGTTTCTGGAGCCTTGTCAACAAGGATTTCCCTTCACTTCTTTTCTATTTTTAGCCAGGTAACCCATTCTTTGGGAGTTTCCCCTTTCTATTAATAGGACACATCAAAGACTTCGTTTGATGTGCTACCTATGTTCTTATTGGCTATTGTGCCCTCTGTCCTGACTTCCTTTGGCCACCAGTTTCTCACCTCTCTTCACTTGCTGTTGCTGAGGTGGAAGCATAATTTCGTTTTCCAGGTATGGCCAATTTTCTAATCTATTTCCATTTGCCTCTTTACTTCATAATTCTCTATAAAAAGGTGCAAAATGTCTTTTAAACAATAGTAAAATATGATTGAAAGTAATATTTAATCAATAATTCTACAAGTTTAGGAATATACATTATAATTAAGGTAAACTGTAAACATGGCTTGGACCATGTGCTTTTGAATATTTGAACAACTTTATGCAGGTACTTTAAAAGGATATTGAATAATTTACTGTGATATATACACTAGCTGACAGTACTGTGATAATTTGAACTATTTAATATTTAAATTATTTACTTGGTTCTGAAATTTTATGACTTCACTTGCTGTTGCTGAGGTGGAAGCATCATTTCGTTTTCCAGAACTTGACTCAGCAACCTAATTCTCCCTTAAATAAATCTTCATCTTCACCACCATTGCCTTGTGTCATCTAGAGCAGCAGCCCAGAGCCGAACTATCAAACACACGGCTACACATGTTTGACATATCATTATAAAGCCCACAATCCAGACTACAAAATTTATTCATGGCATGTCGGTATCTTGAATGTTTAGGAGTCATCACCCTTGAAAGTTGATCAATTTTTCCTATACACGTTTTCATAGGGTTCATAAAAATGTCATAAACCTGCAAAAACATGATAGACGTCATTGTTCAAGGTACCAAACTGTAGGTAAGTGAATGGGAAACATTTGTGCTTATGCTTATGTAAAAATCACATCTTTCTGAATTTTGTATTTGTATCAACAGAGTTGAATTAGTACCCAATTAGTGTAAAAAAAACTGTAATGGATGGTCCAGCTGGCGTCCAAAGAAACTGTTCAAGTGAAGACAACTTGGGTGTATGAGTCTGATGACCGTCAGTATTGACCTTGAGGCAATCCTAGTTATTGTTATTATTATTATGTTTTACAGATGAAGATTTTTTATTATGTGTTATTGTTGTATGTTATATACCTAATAATATATTATATTGTGCTAATTATAGAAACAAAACTTGTTGTAATCTGAATAAAATTGTGAGGAAACATGTCTTATTTCGTTAAATATGGGTTTGAATCACTAAGTATGTTTTGATAGCATTGCCAGAAGAACCACATCAATTGAGGCTATCTGTTTTGGACTTTCCCAGCCTTTAACTGTTGTTTCCCTAGTCACTTCCTGGCACCTGCAGATATTTTCTGCATTTCATCTACTGATTATCATGCTTGAGAGTATCAAGGATATGTTAAGTGTTGAACTGTATATGTCACAGCTTCTTTTTATGTGTCACAGTGCATCAGTTGAAATAAACTATTACCAAGCACTTTAACCTGTGCATCCAGATGTGAAGGTTTGCTCACCCAAAAGTATCTGTAGAAAATTTGTAATTAATGTAACTAGTAGAAGTGTGGAAGAATGTGATTTGTTGTACTTGTTATTCAGATTTATGGTATGACCTCTGGAACTATGTTAGTATGTAGTATGTCATCCCCCTTTTCTTTAACTATCACCAGGTGACCAAATCAGATATCTTATGCTTAGCCCTGATATATGCTAACCCCATTTGTTTATACTTCACAAGCCTCATTTAACTATTTACTCATCATGTGTTTCTTTGTGCATATTCTGGTGTGTGTGTGTGGGTACGTGGATGTGTGCATACATGTGGCCTTAGAAGTTGGAGGGTGGGAAGGTGTGGTTGAGAACCTTGTCAGTTTGTTTGTTGGCATGGCTGATAGATGAGTGATTGGAGTGGGCTGTAGTGATGCATGGGTGGGTGGATAGGTGTAAAAGTAAACAGATGAGCAGGTAAGTGTGTGGATGGGGTAAGAAGGGTGTGTGGGGGAAAGTGTGTACCTGTGAGTTGTGTGTGGAACAGAGTGGGGAGGTGGTGAATGGTGGTGGTGGAGGAATAGTTGGCTGGAGTAGAGGTGTCACTCAAAGGAAATGAAGGTAAGTGTGCCAGTATTGTAAGCAATTTAGTGCTCTATTTTCTGTTGACATGACATTCTAATGTGCATTTTTTATGTTTTAATCAGTGTCCCTCAGGCAATATTGGTGGGCAGGTATAGAATATTATATTCGCTGTTGCACAGTGAAGCCCTCACAAAACCAGCATCTCTCCAATCTGGCATGCTTTCAATACTGGCACTAGAATTTATCCTGGGAGAAGCAAGTTAATTTATGATAATCAGGCATCAGCCTACTCTGTACTTCAGGACAATAAAGACTGCCCAGTTGACTGTTTGTACAGAAGTTAACACTCACAAAAGCAGCATTGGCTATCCTTGCTCCCCTGTTGATTGACTAAATGTGTATTAACAACATGATGGAATACTGTCAAGTACTGTCGTTAAGCATAATTTGGTGAACGGCACGTGTCACTTGCCAAATTAATAATTGGTGTCTCCCAATTTGTCAGTTGCTTATTGTTTGAGATTGAATGATATATTGCAACCTTCAGATTTTGTGCATATGCACATATTGTGAAGAATACAGAAAACTTCCAATTTTTAACAAAATGCAATCTTGTTACAGCAAGTGCACCCCTTCATCAGTACTGGCCTTGCCACATCTAAGTTTGGAGTGAGCACTGAAGATCTTGAGGAATGTGTCAGTCTTCTTGAAAAGTGCAGTCAGATCACACTCGTTGGTCTTCACTGTCATGTGGGATCAACAATACAAAATGTTTCAGTTTTCAGGTGAGAGAGCTCTATAGCTTTAGTCATCTCATTTCAGATTTGTTGGTTTTGTCAAAGAGGTATTGGACACTGATATATATGAACTCTTTTTTTCAGTGCATTGTGTCAAACTCATGTGAAATTAGAAGACCAGTAAGACATAAGAAGTTTACCAGTAGTATCATTACCAGCATGTGACATGCACATAAATTGTTCTGTTAACACCACTCAAAGATTGTTGACATCCTATTATTAATGGATGATCTACTTTACATGATATTTATTTCTTGTCCATAAATGTGATTTTTATCCTTAGTTCCCCCTCCCCACCCCCCGCAATGCTTTTTTGCAGAGAGTATTAAAATGCACTCCGTCCATGTACATTTATCTTTTCAGGAGCAGAACTTAAAAACTGTTTAATATTTCTTCATCAAACTAGGCACACAGATAGCTCTGCTGGTGTCCTGGTGCCTTTTGGTAGGTTGGGTATTCTGAATAATATATTTTTGGTTTTGGCGTTTCCATCGCAACAAGTTTGACTTTGACTGAAATTGATGGTAGTGCTGTGTTGTGGAGCAGAACTCTAAAACCGGTGACTATTTCTTCACCAAACTTGACACATAGATTGGTCTAGTGGTGTACTGGTGCCTTTTGGTAGTTCTGGTTTTCTGAATATAATATTTTTGGCATTTCTGTGTCAACAAGTTTGACTTCCACTGAAATTGGTGATAGTGCTGTTTTCTGTAGCAGAACTCTAAAACCTTTCACTATATCTTCGCCAAACATTGCACATAGATTGGTCTAGTGGTGTACTGGTGCCGTTTGTACTTGTTAAAAAATTCTGATTAAAATATTTTGGCGTTTCCATGGCAACAAATTTGACTTAGATTGAAATCTGTGGTTGCAGGAGCAGAATGTTTAAAACCTTTCATTGCTCTCCTTCCACTTATCTATATATACACCAAAACATTTGGCATCATCTTAACTTGCAGACATATTCATGAAGGATAATTTGCCAATACGGGGGATATTGATGACTTTGTCTTCTTGTATTATTTGCATATAAAACAATACTTATCATTTTAATCGTTCTAGGAAAACTACTTCCAGTTTTACCATAGCAAACTGATTCAGGACATCAATTGTCCAAATACAAGTTTAATTCAAAAGACCATATCATGTGTAGCCAAAACATGTATAACTCATTTGCACTGCCACTGTCACTTTCCCTAATTACTCTTGAAAATACTCTATGTATGGCTTTAATCAAGAATCAGATATTCCCTGACCCTGTCAGTTATCACACCCCAAAATCACAATGTCATCATCATTGTGTTATCAATTACATTCTTAGTCCATCTTGTATACCAGCTGTTTGTGTAAGTTTCGAGTCAACAGATTCTTTACCTTAATTATTGGCTTTTCCCATGTTTACATAAAAAGTATTGATTCTACTTCTTGTGTGCAGGTGACTGTCACATAGGGTCTTCTTTGGCCATTCTGCAACAATTGTCTTTGTCTGAGGCAGTGTTAATAATAATGATTACAGTAATTATAGTCCATGTATGATGCTTGCTTTAGGCCCACAAATAATCTGATTGTTATTATCCCAGATAACCCAAGCTGCCACATTTCCAAAACAAATAGCCTAAATTGATGAGAAAGAGGTACGGTTGCACGAACAGGGAATGTGGCTTTCCCCGGCTATGCTATCAAAACGTGCTTAATGATGCAAACCCGTTACCGTATTTATCAAAATAAGACATGTTTCCTCGTAATTTTATTCAGATTACAACAAAGTTGTGTGTCTATTGTTAACATACAATAATATCCTAGATAATGATAAGTATTCATTTGTAAAACATAAATAATAATTATAATAAATGCAAGTTCGAGACAAGCTCCGGAATGCCCAGATTCAAGATAAACTTCGGGCCGAGTATATATCTCGTTTAAAGAAAATCTGGAGTTCAGAGCTAAATGCTCGAAACAAAGTCAAAGCCACCAATACTTTTGCTGTGCCAGTCCTCTCCTATTCCTTTGGAGTAGTTGATTGGACAAAACAAGACATCCAGAGTCTTGACCGCCTGACCAGAAGGATCATGTCTGATAACAGAGCACACCACCCTCGTTCCTCTCTTAATCGTTTATATATGCCAATCAATTCAGGAGGTCGGGGTTTGATTAATGTGGAAGCTCTTCATGACAGAATTTTATTGTGTACTTTTGCACATATTTATTTGTCAGATGATCCTCTGGTGATGCACGTTAAGATTCATGATGAAAGCAAGGAATTCCACAGCTACTTTAAGCGTGCCAAGGTTGTTGGACACAATTTGAAATTTGAAGTTGATTTTGTTGATGGCGATGTACTGCTGGACGGTACAGTGATGGGAGTAAAGCAGGTGAAATCTTTCACCAAGTCTGCCCAGGGTCGGTCCTTTGTGGAGAAGCTGTCTGAGAAGCCACTGCATCGTGTGTGTGGAACAGAACAGCAATCCAACCGACTCCTTCGCCTGGATGAAGTCGGCTGGTCTCAAATGTGAAACTGAGGGCTTCCTTTTTGCTGCTCAGGACCAGTCACTTCCCACTCGCAATCGCCAGAATGTGATTCTTAAAGAAAACATCAATATGAAATGTCGTCTTTGCAATCAATTTACAGAGACTGTCCAACACCTTGTCAGTGGATGCCCTTCCTTGGCACAAACAGCATATCTTAAAAGACATGATGGCATGGCTCACTGCTTTTATTATTGTCTCCGCCATGCCTGTGGCTTTGACTCCGAGGTCCATCCATGGTATGACCCTGAACATGTCCAGGGCGTCCTGAAAAATGCTGCTTTTAAACTTCTCTGGAATAGGCCAATATACAGCCTGAGACGAATTCCAGCTAACAAACCTGATCTTGTCCTTTTTGATAAAACCAATGAAATTATTTATATCAAAGAATTTTCTGCCCCTTTTGACAGCAATGTGATTGGCAAGATTCAGGAAAAGCATGATAAATATGCGGACCTTGCCTTTGAAATGTCTCGCTTGCATCCCAAGTACACTGTCGTCAGGCTCCCCATTGTTCTCGGTGCCCTTGGTTTGGTACCTCCTGATCTCTTGGCGCAGATCAGGAGAGTGCCCGGGTTCTCCACCGGGAGCACAGCCCTTCTGACAATCTGGGTAATGCAGAAGGCTGCAGCGTTGGGGAGCCTCCATATTCTCCGAAAAGTTCTTGGTGGGTTCGACTAGGCAGTGTTTCCTGGGAGAAGTCCCATTCGCTGTCTGGGCTGCGTGTAGAGGGGGCGAGGGCCCTGAGCTGATGATGAGCTTGACCAGCCTGACTGTGCCAGGATCACCCGAACCCTCTCAGTCCCTAATTTGAGTGACAGAGAAACCCCTTGTATTTTGCATTCAGACAACATTCTGGTTAATTACGCTATTGTAGGTGAAGGTCCACGTGGACCGCATACTGCATGTCATTCAGTTGTTGGCTCAGAAGTTTAGTTTTTAATAATGCAATGCGAGCGTTAAACGTTCTATATTTCTTTCTTCGTGGCATTGCTGTCCATTGGTTAGAAAGTCTCAGGACAGCAACCTTTGTGAGAGACTGCTCATGCTGAAATATCACCACTTTCTCGTAAATATTAAGGTGGCTCTTCAGAGCAAGTCTCTTTATCTTGTTGTGCCACCCTTCCAGATTATTCTTTGTACAGTGGCCCTTGTTTTCAAAGTGATTCCACACATCTGACGTGAAAGCCTGGCCCTGAACCCAGTTGGTTGTCACGTAATCCATGAAACAATGGGGTTTCTAAATCACTTCAAACAAATAAGTATGTAATATCAATAACATAGATCTTGATCCCCTTTCAAAAACACCAAAACCAAAATGACACAACCCGTCTTCCTTCACACAAGCTCACTGTGGAGGCAACATCCACAGTGAGCTGGCCTATTCCCTTTACTACTCAAATGTCTAAATGGAAATCGATCGATAACTGGGTCAAAGCAGTGCAGGGTCGCGTTGGCTGAGAGCTGGTTGATTGATAAGTGACAACCAATTAGACAAATGTTTCTCATAAGGTATGAACCCTGTATCATGACAACAGTGCATGAGTTGAAAAAGATGGCACACCAGCGTGGTATGCAGGGATATTCTTATATGAGAAAGTCTGAATTACTAACTTTTTTAGGGATAAGATATCAAAAGCCTACTGTGAAAGATTTGAAAGGACAAGCACGAGACCGGGGATTCCGAAATTATTCAGATGAGGAAGTCCGAGCTCATTGAATTACTCAATGAACAAGCCCCTATACAATTACAATTCACGCCTACTGAGCGTGCTATAGGGAAATATTTGAGAGGATGGAAGTTCAAAGAAACATAGTTTCAAGATATAAAACAATTGGTATTTGATAAAGTGAATGAAGAACTGAATGATGTAAAAGGTGTTAAATTGCAACTCACATTAAAGATGACACTAGAGAGACAAGGGAATGAAACAAATGACCAGATTATTGTTTACTTCAGAGGTAATCAGGATGTTACAACACAACCAGATACTATCAACACTTCTATTGACAGATCATTTGAAAAAATTCAAGAAACACTAGAACGTTACACTAATAGGGGGTCTGGTTGGGTGGTTGATAAGGTTAATATGATCTACCTGGATGTAGCAAACTATAAACCGTTGAAAGGAGGGAAACATTTACCAAACCCCTAAATATTTCACAGACAAACGTGCTACGATTTATATTCCAAATATTCAAGGGGAAAATTGTATGAGGATATCGTTAAGGATTATTAAATTTCCAGCTAAGATAAATGCAGACTTTCCAGTTATCTGGTAGATGATGACATTATGGATGGTATAGATGAACCAACCCCTATCTTCCAGTGCACAAAAATAGAAAAACAGAATCCAGATTTGACTATAAACATATTCGGGCATGAAGGGAATATACTTATAGTCCACAGGATAAGTCCTTTTTTGTATAAGGAGGGTAGAAAAACAGCTAATGTATTTCTAATACAAAAAGCGAACAATGTCACTATATACTGATAACACATTTCAGTCGATTGGTGTTTGATCAAACAAAACACAAGGAAAAGAAACAATTCTGTGAAAGGTGCCTTCATGGGTTTTCTAGCACCGATCTACTCGATTCACACAGGGATGATTGTAGAGGTGTAGGGGAAACAGCCACACGGGTAGATATGCCAGCCCAAAACAACAATATATTGAAATTTATCAACCACAAAAATCAGATGCCAGTACCATACATTATCTATGCAGACTTTGAAGCTATTATTAAACCAATCGATACAGTGGCTCCATCCCCTAATCAAAGTTACACTCAGAAAAATCAACTAGAGGCGTGTGGGTTTGGATATGTGGTCGTTCTTTCTGATGGCCAAACTAACCACCATGTCATTTATAGACGCCCAGTCGCGGCTGAGAAATTTCTCCAGTGATTACAACACGAGGAGGGAGAGAACAGGAAAAAATTGCACAACGTAACACCAATGCGTATGACCCGAGCAGATAGGATAGCCCACATCAAAAGCACGCATTGTCGTGTATGCTGTAAACCTGTAATGGTGATTCAGTGAGAGACCACTGTCATGTGACAGAGAAAAACAGAGGTGCGGCTCACAATGAGTGTAACGTAAAGCTTCGGATTAACCCCAATTTTTATTCATATCCCTGTGGTATTTCACAATTTACGAGGTTATGATTCACACTTGATTATGCAAGCTATTTCAAAGGTAGAAGGCAACATATCCTGTATCCCAAACAATATGGAGAGATATATTTCCTTTTCGCTAAACGGGTTGATATTTATAGATAGTGTTCAGTTTCTGTTGTCATCTCTAGACAGCTTGGTAAGGGCTAATAACCCAGACAACTTGGCTATAACTAATCAATACACAGAAGAGAAAACCAGAGCCTTGCTGCTACGTAAGGGTATTTAACCATATGAATATATGGACGACTGGTCTAGGTTTAATGAGACAGAGTTACCTCACATTGACCGCTTCTACAGCAAGCTGTCAGATGCATCTGTCTCTCAAGACGAGTACAAACACGCTGATTATCATGATTTATATTTGAAAACGGATGTGTTGCTGTTGGCTGATGTGTTAGAGATATTCAGGAAAATGTGTTCAAAGCAATATTGGTTGGACCTCACATGGTATTATGCAAGCCCTGGGCTATCGTGGGATGCCTTACTGAAGAAAACGGGTGTGGAGTTAGAATTATTCACCAATTACGATATGCACCTGTTTGTTGAGAAAGGGTTTCGTGGCGGTAATTCCATGGTTTCAAAACGTTATGCTAAAGCAAACAACAAGTTTGTGGAAGGATCCAACCCTAATATACCAAGAAACTCTACCTGGATGCTAACGACCTGTACGACTGGGCTATGAGTCAATATCTACCAACATGGGGACTTGAATGGGTCCAGCCGACTGCAAGTCTACACAGGGATGTCATGAGTATTGCACCTGATTCTGATAAGTGTTATATACTCAAAGTGGACTTAGAATACCCAAAGGAATTGCATCGCACAACAGGTATGGGGGTGTCCCCGATTGAAAAATTGGTACCAAATTTGATGAATAAAACAAAGTATATTGTTCACTATCGTAATTTACAGCAGTATCTATCGCTGGGTAGCTTGCTAAAGTACACAGAATACTGAAGTTCGATCAAAGCCTATTGATGGAACCCTACATCAGGATGAACACAGATATGTGAAAGCTGGCTACTAACGTCTTCAAGAAAAATCTGTACAAACTCATGAACAACTCTGTATTCGGTAAAACGATGGAGAATTGACGAAAATGTGTCAGTGTTAAGCTAGTCAGGTCGAATGAGGAAGACAAGCTCAGGAAACTGATAGCGAGTCTGGCGTACAATGGAAATACTATATTCGATGATGACCGTGTACGACGCTAGTGACTACTTGAGAGACCACCCCATGCTCAGTCAAACCAATGAGAAAGTTTTGGTCAAGATGAAAGATGAATGTGCAGGCACACCAATTGCTGAATACGTGGGGTTAAGACCTAAGATGTATTCTATTACGAAAGCAGATGACGCTGAAATAAGAAAGGCTAAGGGTGTGAAAAAGGATGTGGTGAAACAACATATCAAACATACCCTCTACAAACAGACCCTATTCGAGAAAAAAACATTCCAACATCAAATGAATATACTCCGTAGTGATGGGCATAAGATTTTCGGATTGACATTAAACAAGACATCTCTATCACCACTAGACACAAAACGCTGGATAGCCCCGGATGGTGTCAATACCTATGCCTACGGCCACTGTGGGGTCCTGCAGACAGCTTGGGGTGTGGGTGTGTCCCCCAACCCATAAAGATACTAAAAATATATTGGAGAAAGTTTACTACAGCCCGCGGGGATATTGGAGAGGGACAGATGCTATTAAAAAATTAGATAAAGCCGCACGCGTTTCTGAAGAGAAGGCTAAAGCCTAGGTACAAAAACAAGCTACTGGTAAACACATATAAGATGATTCATGACCTGACAAATGACCCCACAGAACGATCCACTTGAAACAAGAGGGAGACATGTTGTCTGATAAGTATCGAGAAGTTCATTTTCCCCATGCGTTTTACGCATGAATTGATATAGTAGATTCGATTTGGGAACAGGTACAATCCCAAAGAATTGAATCAACACAATATACTGAGCAAATATGTTTAGGACCACTGATCCATTTCACGAAGCAAATGACATTTTGCTGGGGTTTTTTTTAACAAAATTGTTGAATATCTAAAATGCTTGTCAATGCCCCAATCATCTATTTGTCTTCGTCTTAACTAAAGGTTAGCGTGGAATATCAGTATCATATGCCTGAAATTGCAATCTTATCATTCGAAGGAACATGCGGTGTTGATTTCATGTCACGGTTAGCATGTATTGCACGTGCATTTTTTCTATCAGCCTCAACTCTTTTTGGGTTCCTCTTCTTGGTAACTTGCGTCACTTGCTTCTGTCGGCTGTCCAGGCTGTGGGGTGTACCCATCTCCACTTGGCTGTCTGCAGCATCCATCTTGTATAATGCTACACCAGGAAACCCAATACTAAAATTTACTATTACATGGTAATCCACTGGTATATTATTGGGTTTCCTGGTATAGTATTGGGTTTCCTGGGTTTCCTGGTATAGTATTGGGATTCTTGGTATAGTATTGGGATTCCTGGTATAGTATTGGGATTTCTATATAGACATTTTTTGTAGGTATAGTATATACCTAGAAAACTATGCCACCAAAAAGAGAATTGTCTTCGGAGGACATCCAAGAAATATGCTCCCTTCGCGGTGTGGTCAACCCAAGCGAGGTATTGGATCCACAAGGCAGTACGAGATATGGTGAGATCCTGATGTCTTGCCCACTGACAAGAAAGCTCCAAATCTGACTGCACCCTCTAGTGCGGGAGTATTGCCTGATGCAGAACCTGCGACCCTCTTGCCCGCTATTGAGACACCACCAAATCCAACCATTCAGGACTTCTACGATCGTCGAGGAGAATATAGAAGAAATCGAGGAGGAACAAGAAGAGGCCCGTCTGGATATCCAGAAGGTGCGGCAGATGCTAGAAACTGCCCAAAGGTGGACCTACCTTTTGCTAACTGCTGTTTTTCTCTGGAAGGTCTTCCATAAGACCTGGAAGCACAACACATCAACCAAACAAAATGATGCACAGTTTGTGCACTCCATACACAAACAGGATGGCGTGAAGAATGAAACTCCTTCCAAGGACCCCTTCCACATGAACTGCACGCATCACAGACTTTGAATATGCATGTACCTCGGTCTATGAATGATATATGTTTTTCGTCTGCATGCATTTGGGACTACGAACAATGTATGTTTTTCATCTGCATGTACCTCGGTCTAGGAATGATGAATGTTTTTCATCTGCATGTACCTCGGTCTACGAATGATGTATGTTTTTCATCTGCATGTACCTCGGTCTACGAATGATGTATGTTTTTCATCTGCATGTACCTCGGTCTACGAATGATGTATGTTTTTCATCTGCATGTACCTCGGTCTACGAATGATGTATGTTTTTCATCTGCATGTACCTCGGTCTACGAATGATGTATGTTTTTCATCTGCATGTACCTCGGTCTAGGAATGATGAATGTTTTTCATCTGCATGTACCTCGGTCTAGGAATGATGAATGTTTTTCATCTGCATGTACCTCGGTCTACGAATGATGAATGTTTTTCATCTGCATGTACCTCGGTCTACGAATGATGTATGTTTTTCATCTGCATGTACCTCGGTCTACGAATGATGTATGTTTTTCATCTGCATGTACCTCGGTCTACGAATGATGTATGTTTTTCATCTGCATGTACCTCGGTCTACGAACGATGTATGTTTTTCATCTGCATGTACCTCGGTCTACGAATGATGTATGTTTTTCATCTGCATGCATTTGGGACTACGAATGATGTATGTTTTTTCATCTGTATGCATTTCGGACTACGAGCGATATATGTTTTTCATCTGCATGTACCTCGTACTACAAATTATCTATGTTTTTCGTTTGCATGCATCTCGGACTGTGAGCAATGTATGTTTTTCGTCTGTATGCATCTTGCACCTTGAACTACAAAGGATGTATATTTCTTGTTTGCATCCAGTCCTTGTGAGGGAGTGACTTGTATTTTCCAACAGAACCTATTTTCGCCCGAAGTCAGGAAGCAGCATCTCAACTTCTCTGTCGTCTTTCATTTTCGATATGAGTGAGTGGCAGCAATCTTTGTGAATAAACCTGATGGTCTTAATTTACTTAGTCATCTTCTTACTCTCAATGAGTTGACTGAATTATGGGGAAGCAAAACCATAACTGATGTAGTTACTCTAAATAAACCTATACAATCTGGATAAAATACATGCGTAGTGTACTTTGTGCTCAGCCAGTCACGCACTCTCTCTACTCAGCCAGCTAGTATCGATCGGTCCACATTTAGACATTCAGTGTAGCCTAGGAAATAGGTCAAGCCCATTACCTTGTGTGTCGTTGCCATTGTCACGTGACCCAGTTTTTCCATTTAGACATTCAGTGTAGTGTAATAATAGACCATTGCCGCCTACACTGACATTATGTGGAGGGAGACAGATCGTGTCAATTTGGGTTAAGTGTTTTTGGGAAAGGGTCTAGATCTTTGTTAATGATATTAATTAGTTGTTTAATTAATGGGGGGTCCCGTGGGCAAACTATGGACTTTGTGTGAGAGACCCATGTGACACGCGTTGCACACAGGATATGAGTCTCATTGGTCATTCGTGTGCAACCCATGATGGTATCTTCCCATTATGAGTACTGCCAGTTTGACTACTCATGAACATGAGTGTAAACATGGAGCACCTCTGCACTTAAAAATGTACTGTATAGCTGATTATTCCCAGTTTGTTTACTTTTTTAAATAAACTTATTAGGGAGACTTACAAGGCATACCTATAATGATTAGAAGCCAAGTGAATCAGTGATCTTGTCATCATTCATACTTGTTTTGATATTTAGAGATAACTCCTCTACTCAGATTAAAACAATGAAAACTCCTTTTCAAACTATTAACTGCAAAACACAAAAATTCTCAAATTCTCAAAAATTTTAGACAGAATGTGCTTATATGTGTCATGGAATGCATTGCCTGCAGGAGCTGGTAGCGCTATTTCACTGAATCAATTTAGAACCATGATAAACCCAACAGAAACTCACAATTAGTTTCATTTAAATTGGGGGGTTATCAAATCACTGAGTAATATCATCCATTGTCGCCTCAAGCATGGTTGCAGTGATGTAAATGCATACAGATATCCTTGGCATATGTCAGAAACATCCAAATGTTTGTGTGGTCATTAGATCAAAGATGTTAGTTAGCACCTTTTTACATGTTGAAATTTTCAATATTTAAGACCAATGGTGTATTTTTATGTTCAAGGATACGCTGTGAAAACTAATTTATATGGTAGCAGCGCATTGAATAGCTCAACAAATAGTGATATTCTCAATTCATTACACCATTTCATTTCTGAAAGTAACTGCTTCCTGTGATTATCTTTTCTACATTTACATTCATTGTAGGACAAGTTGATTTTCTGCAGCAGGTCATTTTGTTGCTAGCCATAACCAACAAGTACCTATATGTTATTCAATCATTTATCTGTTATTTTGTCTCAGTGTTATTATGTTGTCAAATTATTCCAGTCAAGTTATGTATCCAGACAATTCATATGTATTGGAACAATGTACTGGAGTGGCTTTTTTATAAGCCACTAGGCTTGTTTGCATATCCAGACTTCTGCTTAGATGAAATGCAGGGTGGAAAGGAGGCGGATGTGATGTGTGTCTGCGGAAATGATGTCTCTCCATAAGTGACCTTGCTACACTGGGGTTTAAAGTTGTGCAAAGGAATATTAAATGTTGCCTACGAACTCATTTAGCAAAATACTACTATATTTCTTCCTGCTGCTATTATGAAATGCAGAAATAATACACTGCCTCGTACACTGCTATGATGGATGGATGCCCTAAGTGAAGGCAAGTTCTACAGTCTAAAGTGTTGTGCCTAACTGCAAATACTGACCATAAACCCATTTAGTGAAACAATGCTAAATGTACATATATTATAAGGAGGTTTATACCTAGCAATTCATGAAATTGCTGAAAACATAGAAAGCGTTGAGGGATTTCATTTAAGACAAATACACAAAATATAAAAATACATGTAACTTGAAAAAGAGCGTGATTCACAGTTTATACAATAAAGCTATGAATGCTATTAATGGAGTTGAAATTGTCCTTGTAACACCTAGTAAGAAGCTTGGTGTGGCCTGGCGTCGGCTTATTGCCAACTATCATCGCTATGCATATCATACTCGATATGGAAATAGTGAGAAGAGCTCTTCAATTAATTTCTTGCCAGATGTAAAATAAGGCATTGAAACATAATAGTATTCATGTTCTAGCCAAAGCAAAGTCAAATACTATCAATGATCATATCTCAACAGCGCTGTCCGATAGTAAAATATCTGAGAAAGGGTTTTGTTTAGTGCCGTTGGAACTCACCAAATACAACGTGATGAAATAAGAGGTTTGAACCAAAAGATGCAAGACTTGGCGTTAGCAAAGAAGGGACTGAACAGGGTGGGCAGATGGACCCAAAGAACCCAAAACATTCGCACGAACGCACCACTTGAACATGGTGGTCAGCGATTCGTGAAAAACATGCATCACACGCAGACACCTGCATCTGTGTACACAGCCACTGAGCAGGGAGAGTTTTATATATGTTTTTGTTATGGCAGCCACACTATCGGTGACTGTCTCGCATTCAGTGCCAAATCAGGGCACGAATATTAGACGTCAAATAAGGACTTCAATTTAAACCACATGGTGGTTCAGTGGTCACATGAGGACCTCGTCGTGTATCGTGTCAAATCAGGACATGTTGGGGTATATAGTGCCGTTGAAATATTTCATTGATTCAAAGGTATGCAAGTAAAACTACATGAGCTTTGAAATTGTTGAGTTTTTTAAAGTCTTCCACTGCTGCTCAAAAATGGTAGCAGAGCATGGTTATTGCTATACCATTCTTAGCTTTATCAGACATTAGTTTGATTTCAATTGACATTGTATTTTCATTGCTTATGTTGCAACATGGTTGTACGATAAAGCACAAGTGTGTATTGTCTTTATCTGATTGCCGTTGCTTTGATAGGTGTACACTGAGTTGTACCACGAACGGGTTGTATGTTGAATTTTGATGAACGTTGTTGAAAGTGTGATTTCACAGGTATTGCATTTTCATTGAATATCTTGCATCATGGGTGTATGATAAAGCACAAGTGTGTATTGTGTTTATCTAAAACACCGAAGGGGGAGATAAATGAAGCAGAGCATACACTTCAGACAGTTGCAGACATATCTCTACCTGAGTCTGATGCTATTTCAGACAATGACAAAAATGATTATGGAACTAAAATAAAATGTCTTTAGAGGCAAAAAATGACAGTAAAGTCAGCTTTCACCAAGTCGAAAATGCTCTGGAGAAATTAATTGAGCAAGAAGAGATGCCATCAAGAATAGGAGTCAGTTGAAACATTACGTGAGTGGGTCTAAATGGAGGCATAATTCCATGTCATTGTTTCCATGGGGTATCTACTGCTCTGGAGAAATTAATTGAGCAAGAAGAGATGCCATCAAGAATAGCAATAAGGGAAGCCATAGACAACTTAAGCAGCTGTCTCCTTATGGCTGTGGAAGTTATCGTGAACCTGTCAGAAATGTTTGAAATTGTTGGTGATAAACAAAAAATGGCCAAGGTCACTGATGATGCAGAATTGTTAGAACAAGTAGGTACTAAGGCTCAACATGATGCACAGGACTTTTTCAGGAATAGCCCAGACTCTTTAACAAATGGCTCACAAACATCTAATTCTAAAAGCAAGGTAGACATGAAAGCTGTTCCTGTAAACAATGCTACTTGTAAAAATGTAGTCACAGGTGAGTCAGGAATTCAAGAACAAAAATATGAACCATTTCACATGGTGAGGGACCACTGAGACAGTTTTGATCATAGGGCACCAACACTTTCACATAGTTATGACACTGGCAAAGACATGTGGAAGCAGCTGTAACGAGTGTCTATGCCTGTCTTTAATGGGGATGCCAAGTCATATGAAGCCTGGAATGCTGCTTTCGTAGCATGTATAGACAAAGCACCTGCCACACCAGAATATAAACTACTTCAGTTGTGACAATATGTTAGTGGTGATGCAATGAAGGTCATTCAAGACTTAGGTCACAGTGCAAAGGCATATGGGGTAGCACTTGAGAGATTAGAATGTAAATTTGGTGGCATGAGACATCACATTGCTCTCCAAATGGAAGACTTGTCATCTTTGTGTACAAAGGACTTTGAACAGTTTGCTGATATGTTGGATGTAGTTGTTGTAAACATGAGGGATTCTGATAGGTTTAATGGGTCTCTGTATGTTCAACTCCTGAAGAAAATGACGGCATCCATGATTAATCAGTACCAAAGATGAATTTTTGAAACTCAGCGACAGGAGTCAGTTGAAACATTACGTGAGTGAGTCTAAATGGAGGCATAATTCCATGTCATTGTTTCCATGGGGTATCTACTAAAGGAAAGAAAACAGTCCATAAAGGTTCTAACAAATTAGGGCCTTTCTTTGGTAACAAGCAGACCGAAAGAGACCACAGATGTCAGTTGTGTCATATGGACAATCATGACATTGTAACATGTAGGAAGTTCAAATCAGTGACTGTCCCAAAGAGATGGGAACCTGTCAAGCAGTTAAACTTTTGCGATGCGAGTACAAAAACGTACGTTAATGAAGATGTATCCTCACAATTAGGGCTTAGTAGGTCAAGTACAAAATTTCTCCCTCAATGTTCTTAATGGACAAAGTGAGAATTTTCACTTTGGTCTTGAAAGCATGGATGGGTCAGTTGTTCTAATGATGTCTGCTTTAATTACCACTCGGGTCACCGGCCAAGTGCAAGTTGTTGACTGGCAAAAGCATTCTAAGTGATGGTCACATTCGCAACACATTCAGTTTCCTAAGGTAAAAGCCCCTCACATTGTTGATTTACTTATTGGGATGGATTATTTGGAATTACATCACTCTTATGAGAACATTCCTGGCTCTGATAGAGAACCAATAGCCAGGCTTACTCCTCTTGGGGGGACATGTGTGGGATGTGTTCCAGAACAGTCATCACATCACAGACTTTCTAGCACTTACTTCTCAAATGACAAGGAAATTGAACTTAACTCTATGCTTCATAAGTTTTGGGAGGTAGAAGAGTTTCGGTTATCAGAACCAATCTTGACAAAGCAAGATGAAGCGGTTGTTGACTTTGTGCAGAAATCGGTCACATATGAAAATGACCAATACGTGGTTGGCATACCTTGGAAAGCAGATGCTGAAAGCCTTCCTGACAATTACAACATGGCCTATAAACGTCTCTGTAATACAGAGAAAAAACTGTTGAAAAACCCATCCATAGCTAAAGTTTACAATAAAACTATTTCAGATTACCTTGCAAAGGTATATATCCGGATTGTCTCTTCAAATGAAGACACTTCTGAGAGTCAGTGGTTCTTACCACATTTTTCTGTCATATGCCCAGACAGAAGTACAACTACTTAGATTCCGCAAACACCAAATAGCTTTGGTTTGTGACATTGCTGAAATGTATTTGCAATAGGAATTCCAGCCAAAGACTGTTCATACTTTAGGTTCTTATGGAGATCATTAGACCAATCAGAAATACCACAGACATATGAATTTCGGAGAGTAGTTTCATGGTATGAATGCCTCTCCTTTCCTGGCTCAATATATTTCAAGGGAAAATGCAAGGAAATTTGAGCATCTATTCCCAAAAGTTGCTAAGAGTGTTTGTAAATCCACGTACATGGATGATAGTATGGACTCAGTTGCAGAAGTGGATGATGCTATCGAATGGTACAAACAGCTCACAGCATTGTGGGGAAGAGCGGGAATGAGATCCAGAAAATGGTTATCAAATTCTCCAGAAGTCCTGAAAAACATTCCTGTTGAGGAAAGAGTATCTGAGGTCAACATGGCTAAGGATGAATTACCATGAGCAAAATCATTAGGTCTTGTCTGGGTAACTCAGAATGATTATTTCAGTTTCCGTAGTCCAATCATAGAAGAGGACTTGCCACTTACCAAGAGAGGCTTTCTCAGAGAGCTTGCCAAACTATTTGATCCCTTGGTTTTGTTGCTCCATTTCACATAAGAGCAAAGATCATCATACAAAAATTGTGGTTGTCAGGCATGGACTGGGATGATGTGCTTTGATCATGATCTGAAAAATGAAGCCTGACAATGGATCGAAGAGAGAATCAGCTAGATAGATTAAGATTTCCCAGATGTTTACAACAGCAAAAATGCATGTATTTGTGGATGCCTTGGAGGAAGTGTATGGCGCAGTGTTGTATTATGTTAACACTTACCAAAACGGTGACAGTTCAAGTCATCTAGTGGCCACTAAAAGTTGTGTGGCTCCTTTGAAGAGTGTCTCCATTCCTCGGCTGGAGTTAATGGCAGCTGTTTTGGGAGTTCAGTTGATGTTGGCTGTTTCTCATGCCCTTGAAATCAGTACTTCCTGTTCAGTACTGTGGACTGATATGATATGAATGCATTATGTTGGATCAAGAACCACAGTCGTTACTTTAAACCATTTGTAGCCAACCACGTTGCATTCATTCAAGAACATACTGACACTTCCCAATGGAAGCAAGTTCCTTCAGAATTAAATGCAGCAGATATTCTTACCAGAGGAACGTCAGTTCAAAGATTGTTCTCAGCATCTTGGATGTATGGTCCAGAATTTCTGCTGTGTGATGAAAACAAATGGCCTGAACAAAAAATGAATGTCAAGATATCACCCAACTCTGAACTGAAAAACAAGGCTATGTCGCTCGTGACAAATTCAGATTCAGTATGGTTATTAGAACCTACCAGGTTTTCAAATTGGAATAGGTATACACGCCTTATTGCATGGGTGTACAGATTTCTCAACAATGCCTCTGTTAAATCAGCTGAAAGACAACAGGGTTGCTTAACCACAGAAGAAATTTGCTGATGTTGAAAAGAGCGTCATTTGTAATGCATAGAAAGATGCATTCTCTTTAAGGGAAAGTCTATTTCCAAAAGTAGCAAACTCATTAATCTTCATCATGTTCTGGATGATGATAGTCTTCTTAGGTCTGATGGCAGACTCGGACATGCAGACTATTTGCTGTACCAAACAAAGTTCCCAATCATTTTGCCCAGAAAACACTGGGTCATGAAGCTGATTGTTAAGAAACATCATGAGGATGGCAATCATGTTATTGGTACAAATCAAATGCTTGCTATTGTCATCTCGGTTTTGGATTTTTGCTGGCCTTGAGGAGATTCGCAACTGGGAACAAGAATGTACACATTGTCGTCGACAAAAGGCAAAACCTACAGCTCAGATAAAGGCGCCACTTCCAAAGATGCATTTGAGGTATTTGCTTAGAGCTTTTGAACAGACAGGTGTTGACTATGCTGGGCCATTTCTTACAATTCAGGGACATTGAAAGTCAAGGCAAAAACGCTATTTGTGCCTCTTCACTTGCTTAGCTACAAGAGCAGGACATGTCGTGCGCATTGAACAGCGACTCTTTTCTTAATGCGTCCTACAGGATGGCTTGTAGACGAGGGTTACCCAAAGAAATCCTTTCAGATAACAGTACAAATTTCATTAGCGCTGCAAATGAACTGAAACAACTTGTTGCTCAACTGGACACAAAGAAGGTGAAGTCATCATTGGCTAATAGAGGAGTGATCTTGAATTAATCCTCCTTATGCTACCAGCTTTGGTGGAGTTTTTGAGTCAATGATTAAGGCTGCCAAGCGAGCTATATATGCCATTCTGGGATCTGGAGATATGACAGATGAGGAGCTGGTGACAGTGTTTGTTGGTGCTGAAAGTCTAATAAACTCCCGGCCTATGACTTATCAAAGTGCTTACCCACATGACGACGTTCCTCTGACACCTAACCACTTTTTACATGGTCAAAGAGGGCGGATATTTGCTCCAGATTCTGTGGATAACACACCTTATAGCCTGATGAAGAGATGGAGGCGAGGACAGGAACTTGTGCATCATGTCTGGAAGCGTTGGATGGAGTGCTTGCCGTCAATACAGACACGAAAGAAATGGTTTTCCCCCAGCCATTGCCTACAAGTGGATGACGTGGTAACCATTATAACGCCAGAGGCACCTTGAGGAACTTGGAAACTTGGAATCATCACAAGAACATATCCAGGAACAGATGGCCATGTGCGAGTTGTAGACATTAAAACAGACAAAGGTATAATTACAAGGCCAGTCACAAAAGTATGCCCTTTGAAATGGACAGATGGAGCAGAACAGAGAAGAGGAAAAAGAGGACGTTAGAAAGGGACAATGTTGTATGTATATATTGGACATTATCATGATTGACATTCACAAGAAAAATGTGCATTTCAAGGAATTGACTTCATGTGTGAATATGTGATTGTTTTTTTTCAGAGGAGAGTCATCGTGCTTCTTTTGAGAATTAAGCGTGAACTATTACCAGACAGTTATTCTTTTTCAGTTTCAGAACATGTGAAATGTGAATCAATTTGTGAATATTACATTGTGACGATTGTTTTAGAATTATGATGGTGTGAAGGTCCCAGGGTAGAATAGGCCTTCAGCAACCCATGTTTGCCCTAAAAGGCGACTATGCTAGTCGTAATAGGCAACTAACGGGATCGGGTAGTTTGGCTTAATGACTTGGTTGACACATGTCATCGGTTTCTAATTGTGCAGATCGATGTTCATGTTGTTGATCACTGGATTGTCTGGTCCAGACTCGATTATTTTACAGATCGCCGCCACATAGTTGGAATATTGCTGAGTGCGATGTAAAACTAAACTCACTCACTCATGTAGAATTATGATAAACATGCCATTATCATAGTGGGGGAAATGGACAGAAGGTCCGAACGAACCCAGAACATTCGCACGAACGCACCACTTGAACACGGTGGCCAGCGATTCGTGAATAACGTGCATCACACGCAGACATCTGCATCGGTGTACACGGCCGCTGAGCAGGGAGAGTTTTATATATGTTTTTGTTAGGGCAGCCATGCTATCGCATACAGTGCCAAATCAGGGCACAAATATAAGACGTCAAATAAGGACTTCAATTTAAACCACATGGTGGTTCAGTGGTCACATATGGACCGTGTTGTGTATCGTGTCAAATCAGGACATGTTGGGGGATATATTTCGTTTCTTTGATTCAAAGGTATGCAAGTAAAACTACATGAGCTTTGAAATTGTTGAGTTTTTTTTAAGTTTTCCACTGCTGCTCAACACACAGTAAACAGGAAATAGTAGGAGGTTAACAATGAATTGTTTCCTTGATGTAAATTTGTATTGAACAATTTAGCGGATCATTGGATCATTGTTGTGCCATCCATAAAATGTAGTCTGTTTTTTGTGGGGGTGATAAGGGGATGGAAATTGGGGTGAAAAGGCTTGATAATGGGGTAGACAGCAATTGTCTCATTGTTTATACTATCATTTTACTAGTAGCATATCATGCTGGATATCTGTCTCCAGCAGATGAACACTAGGCACATCAACAACAGCACTGTTATCTTGTGTTATTGTTGCCTCTTCCAGATTTATACACATCTCATATATAGGATGTGATAGAGGTACTCTAGCTCTCACATGTTCCATGTGCCTCCTAACTGCTCTACCATTAGTCAGCATGACAATATATGGATCTGTTACACTATTAATCTGCTGCCCTGTTATTCACTTAGGCCCTGGTGTGACATTCCTATCCCACATGTGGTCACAAACTTCATATTTTCTGCATTTCGCATTTGAAGACTTTACATTAGCATTTTTTTCACCTTCTGGTGATATGAAAACATTAACACCACTCTAGAATGTAGTCTTTGACCGATGAACAACATCAACAGCTGTGACAAACAAGAGGCATGTCTCTTAATACTTTACCCTTGTCTTCTTATTTCTTGTTAATTTCAGTGCACAAGCACAGACTGACTGAAAGAGATGAAAATCTGTCTTACTATTTAACCATAAGAAAATTCTATGATAACTTGTTTCACTTAAATGGAACTTCACAGCACACGAACATAAAGGATAAATATTGTATCACACAGCATGTGAACATAAAGGATAAATATTGTATGGTGAGCTAACAGCTGACATGCTCACACATGGGGAAAACAAGTGTCTGCTGAGAATAGACAACACAGAACTACTCTTACTTCAACATACTAAATATGTATATATGTAAAGCAATATTGTATTTAAGGTAACCACTTCATGTCTGAGTGAAAAGTGTAAGTGGCTTACCATTGTTTTAGACCTCTAAAGCTTAGTGACTTGGTCATGTGCGAGATGAGAGCACATGGCATGATATACATGACCCAAGGCATTTACCTCCCCTTTAAGAGATATCTAAGGATAACTTAAGTAGAAAGTCCACACTAAGTGAGTTGCCAAGGGGCGTGACTCTGTAGTATTCATGAAAACCTGGTCCATTTTTGGTCGCAGGAGGGTGTCCTTGTTTTGCGTGTTCTGTCTTTTTCCACGACGTATTTGAGTGAAAAACAATGACTGGTCCCTTCAGAAGATATTCCCACGTTGGCGAGAAAGGTTTTTTTGCTCTGTTCTTTCATAGTTTTTCAACCCTTTAAAATATTGCTGAACATTGAAATTTGTTTTATCAATCGATGGCACGCTTTAAATTGTTTTTATCATAAGCACACATCAATCCTCTCCATTGTAAAACAAATTTTAGTTTAATGTAACCATGGATGCACATTTCTGATAGATTTGTGTGAGGGAGGGGTGTATTGCCAGAGGCAGACAACTCCATTTGTGAATCCAGCTAACAATGAGCGTGTCATTAGCTCATTCATTGAGTAATTTTATTTAACATGCTTAATATATTTTAAAGTGTTCAAATGTGTGTACTTTGATAATTAAACAGGTAGGAAAGCATTATTTATGTTTCAAATACCTCGTGCAATTTGTATGTTAGCTTCAATAAAAACATTTTGTGGTAGTTAAGCAATTATAACCCAGATTTACATGTATTTTCTGTCTGTAATTTCTGTAATTTCTGTCGAAATTGTGGCTAGTATTTGAAAACTGACTATATTTTATTGATCTTTTAATTTATGCAGAATTCAGCATTATTCATTTGTGGATGTCATAGCACTTACATAAACACACAATGTAGATTTGAGTAGAGAGTAAGTTTTTTTTTGTACATTACAGCATCACAACATATTCACTGACTCAGGTTTAAAGTGAACAATGAATTGGTTAAAGGTGTAGGTCTTGTATTCTTTTTCAAACTTTAAAGAATGTTGCTCCCATATTAACCTATGTTAAGATTTGTTCTGTTTTATGAACCATGTATACAAACTCCCATTTCAGCATCAGATTTGCTTCAGGTTTGAAACATGGTATCTTTAGCACTGTCTTTTAAAGCACTGTCTAAATTGAATCTTCAACACTGGTAATACAGGTTCAAGATTAGAATATATGAAAACATGTTACAATCTTAAGTTCATCTTAACTGATGCAAAACAAAGGTAGCAGTTCATAATCTTGATTCTCTAACTTGAATCTGTTTCAATAATTTAGTGTTAAGATACTGATTTTGCCAACATTGACATTGTACATCAGTCATGATGTTTAATGAACTGTTTCTTTCCTTCTTATAGGTCTGCAGACCTGAAACATGATACGTAGATTCGAAGTTCTAGGATGTTCAAAAAAGACATATAATTCCAGATGAAACATTTTTCCTCTGTAAAACACTGTGCTGCTAGAAAAGACCATTAATATATTTGTGGTTCAACGACATTTACTTAAAATAGTTTGGTATTTGAAATAAGAAGGTGTGACATTTTTTTTTACAAAAATGGAAATGTGGACATTTCGCAGACTTGACAGTAGTTGACTTGATCACCTTGTTGATCAAGAACGGATGGACAGAATTTAATCGGGTAAAGTTTGTTGCAATGCTGATGTATCAACAAACCTTGGAAAAATAGTTTTAAAAATCTGAACTGTTGATTTAAAAATGGTGTGGACTTGCTAACTTAAGTCGAGTTTGCTCAAAACCTTAGAAAATGAAATATGAATGTAAATTTAGAACTTAAGTGAAATGGGAATGATACAAATTTGGAACTCGAGGAAACTAAAAATGATTCTCTATTTTTGTAATTAGTTGATTTTGGCCACAACACACCAACCTCCTAATGGGTGATCTTTTTGTTGTGAGGGGCAATAACTCTCCTTTTGAAGTGATATAAGTGATGGTCCAACATCTCGCTTCTGGTTTGGTTCCTGACTCAATGTGCGCTGCGACAGCTTGCTACATGTAAAGACAGAACAAAGCCTACGTATTGCCCTGGCCACCTTCATCGAAAAAACTATTGTTTACAATTGAAAGTCATTACCTGACACATGTTTTGCTTTGCTTTTTAGTTTAGAAAACCATCTTTTGTTTAATTTCCAAGTGCAGTGCGAATGGACATGATATAGATAAAGAGGGAAAACGCCATGAAAAATCAGTATGTTGTTACGGCATCTCCTACGACTGAACCCGAGGCAGTGCAAATTCAACTTACTGAAAGTCTTGGGTGTTGTTTCATCTATGAAAATTCTTTGTATATGTTATTAACCCTTTGGTTATTTCTAACGGTAGTTCTTTAACTATTGCCGCATTAAAATCTTACAAATAGTTCCCATACTAGCTCCGATCTCAGTGTGAACAAAAATTGGAGATACACCTCCAACCAACAAGTACTGTGTTGATCCCTGGAAGGTCTTCATCACCAGTTTGTGATTATTACACATCCCCGACAATTGGAGAAATTCCATATAGAATGTAACAGTTAGTTAGAAATATTTGCATTACGTTTTGAGCAGCAGTTCATCACACATCTGAATCCATTTTGGTGTTAAATTCTGACGCCTCTGTAAATCTTTATGTTTATACTTGTATAAGTGCTTGTACAAGAGTCATTTTATATATGTGAATTTATTGATTCATTTCTTACACAAAGTTAACACAATCTAAAGCTCCTAATATAAACAGAGATTTGTCTCAACAATTAATGTATAATTCTGACCTCCCAAGAGGATGTGTATGATACAATTACATTACATTACATTACTGTTCTGATGACATTATATTGACAAATATTTCCCATGACAGACCATATATTATCAACTTAAAGAAAACCTTAAGTTATGTCGGTTAGTTAGGAATTAACATAGCAAATGTGTTTAAAATCAAATATGTGTTGTTGATAACATAAATACGAATTTAACATTACGCTTATTCTAAGAAGATATGTTTATGCATTTATTTATATTTTTACAAATTTAACATACGATGTACTATGACTGAATAAAGTTGTGCATGTGTGGTTAAATATTAAAGTACACATGCGTCATCATACAAAAACTCAGAATTACATTGTACAGTGCAGCTATAATGTTAAGCGTGAAAACATTCTTTTTTTTACATATTTGTGTTATAATTTTAAAAACCAATTCATTGCAACAAAACATATAGAACTAGCCCTAATAAATACACTATTAGCTTTTTCATGACTATTATGATAATCTGATTATTGTTAAAGCAAGCTCTTTGTAGACACTGCAGTAAAATGTAAACCATTTGTTGTTTACAACAATTAATAGTGCCATTTATAATACTAAAGATTGAAATTTATTATCAGTCTGAATATATGTATTTGTTTAGTTATATAATGAGATACAAAAATGTAGAAAGTGCTCTTGGGTATGTACTTATCCTAGTAGAAGAATTTTGTCTTCTGTGTCCGAAATATGATATTTAATAAATGCCTATTTTAGTATTATTCCCTTTTATAAAATTTTAATTTTGTACCTTAATTCAGGATAATTAAAATGCAGTAGAAATTTGCAGTGTTTTTATACATACAGTGATTTTATATTTCATGCATCGCAAACTTTTACAGACATAAAAAAGTAGATTTTAGTTATGCCCATGTTAAAAGATATACTGTTCATGCACCGGCATGAACGTTACTGGTGAAGGTGAAGACTATACTGGTTGACTCTCTAAGTGTAATAGTGCCATGTATTGTGCACATAGGCACTTACAACATGCACTATCAGTTTAAGGTCTGGATCAGCACACCTAGGGAATTAGTGAAGGGAAGATAAATTCAAAAAGATTGCACATTGTAGAGCTGTAGTGAAGTAATTACGAAATGGATATATTGGGGTAAAAACACACACTTACAAAAAAAATATGCAAACCAATATCCCACATTAAATCAAATTAATACATTTCTCAATCAGTTACAGTTTGTGTTCTTTCATCCTTTAATACTGTTGTTTTTATTTCTTCTCTCTTTACTACACAGTACACATTCAATCACTATCCCTCAGAATAAGACAGAGTTTGTCAGTAGGTCACATGAGTTCAGACACCCGTGAAGGTCCTGGGATAGAATAGGCCTTCATAAAAGGCGACTATGCTTGTTGTAAGAGGCGACTAACGGCATCAGGTGGTCAGGCTCGCTGACTTGGTTCATAAATGTCATCGGTTCCCAATTATGCACATCAATGTTCATGCTGTTGATCACTGGATTGTCTGGTCCAGACTCGATTATTTACAGACTGCCACCATATAGCTGGAATATTGCTGAGTGCGGCGTAAAACTAAACTCACTCACTCACTCATGAGTTCAGAAGAAGCAGTTTTAACTTTTACAGTTCGCACTAAGTACTTTCCCTGAAAACATCAGTGACATGCCCAAGTGCCCATGCATTATGTGGTGAACTGTCCATGAGAAGTGCAATATTTCCAACTTGAATGTTTTTCCTGTAAGTGTTCCATTTTTTTCTTTCCTGCAATAAGGGAAGATATTCTCCACTCAATCTTTTCCAGAAATTATCAGCTAGATATTGTACCTGTTTCCATCTGCACTGGTTGTACACATAGTCCATGCCTTACATTCTGTTTGTAATTATGACTGAACTCCTGAACAAGGTCCATGCCTTACATTCTGTTTGTATTTATGACTGAACACCTGTAATATTTTTGACATTTTGTAGGCGCCTACCTATCTACTTACCAAACTACTGAAGTACCGAAAGCTGAATCTGCAAAAGAAAAATCACGAATTTGAACAAAAATTCAGATTCGGGATTTGAATGTCGAATTTGAACAAAAAATTCAGATTCAGGATTTGAATCTCAAATATGACCAAACAATTTAGATTTGTGATTCAAATGCCAAACCCGAATGTGAAGAAAACTCAAACTTGAGGTTCAAATAGAAAACTGCAGTTTAGTTGTTTAACTTTGTAAGATACCCAGGCTCACAAGGAGCACCTAGCATGGCATCGCTACGGTATCAAATAAGTCCTAGAATCTCGTGTTGCCCAATCAGAGCCCACTTGGCTGGTAGTGCTTGTGCGAGTTGCTGAAATGTCTGGAGCTGGGGGTTACGGCGTCTGTCCAGGGCATCCCACAGATGTTCGATCAGGTTTATGTCTGGTGATCTAGAGGCCAGGGGAGCACATTGATGTTGTGGTTCTGGAGGAGGTCTCTAGTGTGATGTGCTGTGTGGGGCAAGACATTGCCTTGTTGAACCAACTCCCTCTTGTGATCAATGATTGGAAGGGGGTGTTGGCATAGAATTTCATCACAGTACCTTTGAGCTGTCAGGTTGCCCTGGATCATCACCAAATCACTTCTCCTACAGAAGGTGATGACACCCCACATCATAACACTGCCTCAGAGGAATCTGTCCACCTGGGGAATGCAGTCTGAAAAACATTTTCAGATTCAGGATTCAGGTTTCCCAATCCCAAATCCTAAATCCGTTTCTAACTTTATTTTGCTAAAATTCAATGGGTATGTGCAGTGTTTAAAACTCCCCAAATTTCAAGACAGACAGTCGGACTGGTAACTTGAAAGTATTACCAGTTCGAATACAAATTTTGCTTGGAGATGAAAAACAAATATAAACAGTTTTCTGAATACTGTCTTTACTGTATGTAAGCTACATGGCCTGGTTAATAAATTTGTTTCATTTTCTGTCTCACAGACACAATCAAGATCGAACAAATCTCAATCATTGTCTGAGTCGGCAGTTCAATATTTTTCTGCAGCAGGAACTGCATCATCTTCTGCAGCTAAATGCTGTTGAAGCTTTTTTGGACCTGGGTAAGAAGTCAGGTCTTCTGCGATGATTTTGATTCCTACTAAACTTGTCTACTGATATTATGAAAAGTGTACTGTTAGCCAATTAGGCAACTTAGGGATAAAAATGTCTACCAGACCACCAGACTGGTAACTTTTGAAATTGGACTGTCTGAGATGAAAATAGACCATTCTGGATGGTTGGGTAAGAAGGAATTTTAAACACTGGTATGTGTGAACATCCACTTTCGCAATTTTGTAAGCTGTGTTCTGATTGGTCAGTCTCAAAGGTTACCTGACACATCCTCCTACTAGGTTTTGTTGGACTCAGTAGTGGAATGTAACGAAAAGTACTGAAACTAAGTTTATTTAGACTGATTTTGTTGGCTTCATGAACATGGGACATAATCTCACAGCATTCTTTCCAAGTCGACTTCTGGGGGTTAAATTTCAACAATCCAAGTAGCACATTAGAAGTTGCCATATTTTCTGTAAATAATAATAAATCCAGAAGAGAGAAACAATATCTCTGCTTCCTACTTCTTGACAGAAAAATTGCTTGCTTAATGGAAATGTCCCACATATGAGAGCTTCCCGTGCAGTGGCAAACACACTTTTTCATAGTTTTGTACTCATAATAGTTGTTCATTCAACAGGCTTCAGAAACTTTTTTGTTTTCTGAAACATCTCTGTAAACATCAGCCCTGTAAAATCCCATTTTCATTGCCAAATGTTAGGATGTCAATCATTTCATGTTTCATGCACAGAGATGATTGCAACAGGACTGACCTTTATTCCGTAACCCATAAATTGCATGTGCAGAATGCTATAGTGTTTCCACTAAGACTGATTATATGACATAGCATCAGGCAGTGGTAGACTAATTACCTACAATTTTTGAATAAAAATCATTACCAGTTATAACATATATATTTTGTTCAGAAAGTCAAGCAGTTGATGTTTCCATAACTGAGAGAATACATCCCCAAATCTATGTTTTGTCTTGGGGACAATTTGTAGCTGAAGAGCTGATATTTGACAAAATAATTCCAAACCTCCTTGTCCACAGATCATGTATAGTGAAATTGATTGACCTGAAAAGTGATTCAGTTATATCAAATATGTAAACACATACTTTGTGTTATTGTTATATTACGCTGTACAGGATGTGACCCATGTCATGTATCAACAACATATCTCACATGGCTCACATACTCCATTAAATGTTATTAGTATAGTACTCTTACTACTTATATCTTCAATATTTCTTACTACTTATTTTTCCTTTATTACTATGGGGGCTCTCAGTTGTACTAACCTCTTTTGGGCATCACAGGCGACTCCATTTTCAGAGCATGGATGTCTTGTGGCCCCCAAAGAGTACAACTTTAGCAGGGATCATCTGGGAGATGACACAACTTTTTAACAATTGCATTACTTTGGTATAGGTTCTTATACTGTTTTCAAGTATTTGGGGGAATGATGGGGTATATACAAGAAAAGATAACAATAACAAAGTTGGGAAAACAAAGCATCAAAGAAAGTTACATGATGGGGTACAATGACATGATGAAATGATTTGGTGTCTGCTTTGTTTATGTTCTTTGATGCGTACGTTGAGTGGTCTGGATGTTTCAAAAGCAGGAATTATAAATGCACTGAAATTCATAAGCAAAGATCTATGATATTTGACAAAATAATTCTATAATATCTTCTTTGTCAACAGATTATGTGCCATGAAACTGATTGAATTGAAAAGTGAACTGAAGACAAGAGGATTCAATTATATCAAATATATAAACATTGGAGGTGGCTTGGACATCAACTACAAACAGCTGGTAATATGCACTTTATTCATATTTTAGGGGTATTGACTTAGTATTGTAATGTTGAATGACTAGCTGCATACAGCCTGAATAATTGGATGAAAATGGTGTGCATTATTTTCGCATTATCATCATGATTTTACAATGTGAGTGAATCGTTGAAATGTTTAAAATGCATGTGTTATAATGAGCAAACGCTTTTTTAAAGTGCTTCAATTTGTCATTGGTGGCCATATTAGTTATGATAAGTATCTGCTTATATATGCATGTATTATACTACTTGTCAGGATATGACAGGATATATGAGGCCAATGGCCTCTCATCAGTGTGCAGGCGATGAGAGGCTATATCGGGCCAATGGCCACTCATCAGTGTGCAGGCGATGAGAGCCTATATAAGGCCAATGACCACTTGTCAGTGTGCATGTGATGAGAGGATATATCAGGCCAATGGTTACTTGTCAGTGCGTGCAAGTGATTAGGGGATATATCAAAAGCAAGGACTTATTACCTGTATTCCCAATTGAGATAAGCCAAAACGAAACATTCAAAACTGATGCCCGATCAGCACATGTATTTTATAAAGTTGTCTCTATGGCTTCATGTCTGGAAGATACACAGGGGATATTATTTGGTAAATGCATGACTTGATTGAATGCACAGATACATACCAGATTCCTGGACTTTCACGTCACATAGATTTTGAAAATAGCCTTTGACACATTAAACTGGTCCTTCATCAAAAAGACCCTCACCTGTGTAAACACCTGTGTACTCAATCTGTTTGTCGATGATACCTGTTCTTTAGATGGATCTGATGGCTCTCTGCAAGCATTACTCCAGGTTTTAACATTTTTTGTCCATTTTTCAGGAATTTTATTGATTTGCTCTGAAAAGTGCTCAAGAATGAATTTCTGTCAAAATTTGAATCTAAATTGGGAACAAAGTAGTTTTGAATTACTGGGAATAAAATTTTAAATAGATTTTGATGAAATACTTGATCTTAACTATAAAGAGTAGGTGAGTTAATATTTAACGTCACATAAGCAATATTTCAGCCATATTGTGATGACTTAACTATGAAGATAAATTGAGACACTGCGAACACCCCATGTCAGTTTGATAATAATAATAATAACTAGGATTGCCTCAAGGGCAATACTGATGGTCTTCAGACTTCCCCCATACACCCAACATGGCTATCTTTACTTGAACTGTTTCTTTGGATGCTGAATGGACCATCCATTACAGCCTTTTTGAGATTAACTTAGCACCGATTCAACTCTGTTGTCACAAACGCAAAATTCACAAAGTGCAGAAAATCAAACAGTAACACACATTGAAATAAACACACTACTGGAAAGATTAGATCCTGACATTTCCAGAACACTAAATGTTTTGACTGCAGACCTAAGAACAACAGGGCTAGGGTCTGTTAAAGAAGAAATTCTTCCCTTAGACATTGGAAAATCAGAAGGGGTTTGCTAGATTTCATTGGTGCTTCCTTCAGTTATCTCAGTGACAGAATGCGAAAATTCTACTGTCCCTCCGTCTTTGTGTCATAATTGTAGCGAAATTATTGACTTTCACATAAGCAGAATGTGAAGCAGAAATGTTCTCCATTTTATTCTCTACAATTTTGTACACGCAGTGCTGTGACATTTTCATGAGCCCTTTTAAAAGGCATTTTGACAGAATTAAGCATATAACTCCAAAACTTTTCAAGATATCAATATGCCCTGAGCCTTCTGTGTGGTTTAGAGTGTAGGCTTTAAAACGATGTATCAAACCCAATGGTACCATTTGCCATTCAGCAGGAGGAGATGTTTAATTACAGGCGCCATCAAACTTGCAGAAAAGTGAAAACTTGCTATGTTTGTGTTTGTGTCGTAACAGTGACGTAAGTACTGATTCTTACATAACCATAATGCGAAGCAAAAATGTTTCCCATTCAATTATGTACTGTTTGGTACTTTGAACAATGAAATCCATCTTGTTTTTGCAATGCTCTGGCATTTTTATGAACCTTATCAAAAAGCGTCTTGGATAATTTGAGCAACTTCCAATGGCGATAACTCCAAAACCAATCAAGATATTGACATGCCTTGAACTAATTCAGCTTTCCAGGGTATGTACTATCAAACGGTGTATAGGACACAATTGTGCCTTATGCCGTTCTGGAGAGGAAGACTTTCAAAGACAGGTAACATCAAAACGCGAAAGTCAGCTGAGTCAGGAGAGCTGGTACAAAATCGGTATAAATAATAGTAAGAAGAAGAAGAATATTCGGATAATAACAGTAGGTTTTCCAGACTTTCGTCTTAAGAAATAATAATTCACTTATATGGCGCCTAGTATCCTTCTGACAAGTTGCTCACTAGATGTGATTATTATTACCCCGGATATCCCAAGCTGCCACACTGAAGGTTCTAGTCACATGATTTCTCACCAGGTACCCATATTCTGCTGGGTGAACAGAGTCAATTTTGAACAAACTTGTTTGCCTTAGGTGACCACATGTACCACATGTGCTTCGTTGTGGGGCAGGACTGAAGTTCTAGAAACTCCCATGAGGCAAGTCAATCCAAGGACAGCCTGAGCTCTACAGTGCTTAACTTCAACCAATTTGTGACCTAAGTTACATGCACAGGACCAATCACACCACAACAGATGCATTTTGGGGACATGTTTAGGTATGAAATGGATGTTTTTGTTCTTGGACAATGTGTTATGCTCACAAACACAAAACACACATCTGCATGACAATCTCAGAATTGTACACAAGAGTTAAGAGATCAGTTTCAGGCATCTTGTGTTTGACGTTAGATTGTTTGACATATGTCAGATGATTTGGTCATGATCACACCTCAGTAACATATTGCAGCTTTTATGCGGTATTTTGCATTCATTTGTGTGTACATAAATAGACAAATGTGTGAAAATATAGGTTGGGTTAAATAATTGGTGGTTAGGATTGGGTTAGGTGGATTGTTGGTGGTTAGGTTAGTTGCAGGTAAGGTTAGTAGCTTGTTAGTTTAGTTGCAGGTTAAGTTAAATGTGGGATTAGTTTTACATTATGGCGGAGAAGTCATTGAATCCAAAAGCTTCAGTGGATGAGCCAAAGGTTTCTAAAAAAAGTTGACAAAATAATCAAATTACAGAAACAAAATGCAGCAACTAAAACTGCTTTTAAAATGAGTAAGAACAAACTGTATAAATTGATATTCCCTCTCTACAAAAAACTTATTACAGTTGAAGGGATATTTGAAGAAGTTGTTAAAATGGTATAAGCATATTTGAATGAGGGGTCAGATGCTTCTTCCATAAACAGCCTAAAACAGGTTTATCAATGCTATTTCATTCTCAAAATCAAGCCAAACAAGCAGCACAATTTGATAAGAGTACAAAATCCAAGCAGAAACTTGACAATGAACAAGGAATAAATAAGAACGTGTTCACAGGGAAACACGAGGAGGGGAAAGTTGATTTTTGGATCCCAAGTTAAATGTGGTTGAAAGTTCTGGAGTATATTTTGATGTTCACAGGACAGATCCTATCACAGCCAGACATGAGCTTGGTGCAGATATGTGGAAACAACTCAAAAGAATTTCCATACCTACATTCAATGGTGACATCAAAATGTTTGAGGCCACCCCCCTAAATAGAAACTGTTACAAAGTTAAGACAATGTCTTACCGGAGATGCATTGAAAGTAACAGCGAATTTAGGTCGTAGTGCGGCTGCATATGACAACACATTAGAACGTAAGCATGGTGGCAAATGTGATGTCATATGCATCGCTTTGAAGTTAGAAGAGATAACAAAGTTCAGACCAATCAGGGCAGGTAATGGCAGGAACTTAAAGTTTGTGGACCCGCTTCATATTTTACTGGCAAGCATTAGAGAATTAGACAAGTTAGAAGAGTTGGGTAATGGGACCATATACTCACAACTAAAAAGAAATTAACAGAATCCATGGTAATACAATATCAGAGACACAGAGACAGAAATCTGTTGAAGTCCTTCAGTGATGAAATTCATAGTGTTTTTGCAGAGTTATGACATTGTTTATAACCATATGAAAACACATCTTGCAAAAATTGACCAACTTCCAAGGGCAATAATCTCATTGAGATACCTTTAGCGGTTTAAGTAGTCCGTAATATGGGCTACTTCCAAGAAATTATTGCTCTGCAGATTTGTTTAGTCTCTGAAAATGAAGAAAGTCTCATGGCTGCTTTTCACTATATTACCTTTTCTTAACTACAATTTCTTTTCTGTAAAATATGTTCATTTCAGAGACCAGTTAGTCTAGGGTCAAAAGATTTCATATTTTTGGATATCTGTCCTTACCGTAAGCTGAAAGTCAGGATTTTTTGTTTATTGTATCAATTTTAGCTAGTCTGTCTCACAGTCCCTGAACCACATTATTTTGCCTAATGTCAAGCCTTCTCTGCAGTGCTAAAGTCTTAAATGAAGCAACACTAAATTTCCTCAGGTTCAGGTCTCCCTGGCCTTTCTTTTTAATTAAAATAGATTTGTTTGTTACCGTCCAAAATATATATATTCAGAGACTAAACCTAAGTCAACAATTTCAGCATACAGGCTATCATCCTAGAAAGATTCATGAAAATCGGCCCAGTGGTTAGGTCAAGAGGTCTGGGACAAAATTTGGCCCTGAAATTTTTTACCCTCAATCTTCCTCTTCTTCAGTTGCAGACCTTTCCAAAAATCCTGTTTAAATTGTATTTAGTTCTATGAATGAGGAAATTTGTGATTTATCTTTAGAGAAACAGAGGCCAATTAAACAACTAAATGTGTCTTTTCCCAAAAATGAAATTAATTTACTTAATGAAATTAATCTCTGTTCATTGCATGAAGTAAATTGCTGTGTCTATGTTGCCGCTCACACTTTGGAAGAACTTCACTCAGTTTCCAAGGACAAACCATCTAATAATGAAAACAAAAGACAAAAAAAAAAAAAGCTCCTTGTAATGCTTACTGAAACAAGAAGAAATATTTCCAGGCCTGAGCTTTACCTTAAAATAAGATCATCAGGGAATCAAATGTAAAAACGGCAAAAGGCAATCGGAGAAAATTAAAGCTACACTACAAGACAACAAATGACAAGGAACTTCTCCAAATTGTCGATTCCCTTAAGGCAAAATTAAAGGTTTGGACAGAAAGAAAGAAAATATGGGAAAAGAAAAACAAATTTATCAAACAAAATAAACTTTTTAGAAATAATGAAAAACAATGCCATAGGCAACTTAAGACAAGTGGTGATGGTGGGCATGATAAACAGCCTCCCATGGATGCCAATGAAAGGTTCTGGAAGGTTCTGGAAACAGTTGTGGTCTGTACCCAGCAACTGTAAACTGGATGCACCATGGGTCAATGATTATGACCATACAATGCATGATAAACTAACTAGCTTGTTTGTCTGTTACATGTCACCAGATTGCCTGAAAAGTGTCATTAAAAAGTCCAAATCTAATACATCCCCAGGGCCTGATGGCATTCGAAACCGATATTGGAAACTGTTCCCTTGTGTCCAAATACCATTACTCCACTGTGTTAACTTTCTTGTGGACACAGGTGATGTTCCTCCATTTTTCTGCAAAGGTCGCACCATACTCCTTCCCAAAACAATCACATGTTTGAATACTCAATACAAAATATTCACAGGATGTTTGACAAACCTCGTGTCATCTTATTGCTCTTCCAATGAGATAATTTAGAGAGAGCAGAAGGGAGCGAGAAAGGGATGTTGGGGGTGCAAGGATCAACTTCTTGTACAGAAAATGATTTGACTGGATTGACTACAAAAAGGCATATGACTTTCCAACACGAATGGATTCTGAAGTGTCTTCAGTGTATTGACCTCCCTGAGTGACTACTTGATTACTCGAGTCTTTAATCAGTTGCTGGTCCAACTGTTGAGATGTACTCGTAAGGGCAGGTGCAGACTTCAGAATCTATTCCAATCAGAAGGGGAATATTTCAGGGGGACTCCTTCAGTCCTTTGCTTTTTTGTCTGTCTTTAAATCCTTTGAGTTTTCTCCTCAATAGGGAGGAGGGTTACCATCCCGGACTTCCTCAGCACAGATCCCCAACACCTCTTACTCATCTCCTCTACATAGATGACGTCGAGCTCCTGGCCAGAGGAGATACTAATTTGAAAGATGATGGATCGGTCAGGTTACAAGGGGGAGGAGTTATTGAGCATCTTGTGGAAGATCAGGCCTACACCTGTCTTGGAATGCAAGTTTGAGACAAGTTCCAGAATGTCCCGATTCAAGATAAACTTTGGGTCAAGTATAAATCTTGTTTAAAGAAAATCTGGAGTTAGAGCTAAATGATCGAAACAATGTCAAAGCCACCAATACTTTTGCTGTGCCAGTCCTCTCCTATTCTTCTGGAGTAGTTGATTGGACAAAACAAGGAATCCAGAGTCTTGAATGCCTGACCAGAAGGATCATGTCAGATGACAGGGTTCACCACCCTCGTTCCTCTCGTAATTGTTTATATATGCCAATCAATTCTGGAGGTCATGGTTTGATTAATGTGGAAGCTTTTCATGACAGAATTTTATTGTGTACTTTTGCACGTATTTATTTATCAGATGATCCTCTGGTGATGCATGTGAAGACTCACAATGAAAGCAAGGAATTCCACAGCTATTTTTTTGCGTGCCAAGGTTGTTGGACACAATCTGAAATTTGAGGTGGATTTTGTTGATCATATACTGTTGGACGATTTTGGCAATGTACTGCTGGATGGTGCAGTGATGGTACTGAGTAAACCAGGTGAAGTCGTTAACCAAGTCTGCCCAGAGTCGGTCCTTTGTGGAGAAGCTTTCTGAGAATCCATTGCATTGTGTGCACATGCAGTTTGTGGAACAGAACAGCAATCCAACCGACTCCTTCGCCTGGATGAAGTCTCAAATGATGGTCTCAAATGTGAAACTGAGGGCTTCCTATTTGCTGCTTAGGACTAGTCAATCGCCAGAATGTTATTCTTAAGAAAACATCAATATGAAAGGTCAATTATGCAATGAATTACAGAGACTGTGGAACACCTTGTCAGTGGATGCCCTTCCTTGGCACAAACAGCATATCTTAAAAGACATGGTGTCATGGCTCGCTGGCATACTATCATCTCAGCCATGTTTGTGGCTTTGACCCTGAGATCCATCCTTGGTACGACCTGGGCATCCTGGAAAATGATGATTTCAAACTTCTCTGGAATACCAGCCAACAAACCTGATCTTGTCCTTTTTGATAAAGCCAATGAAAATATTTATATCATTGAAGTTTCTGTCCCTTTTGACAGCAACATGATTAGCAAGATTCAGGAAAAGCATGATAAATATGCGGACCTCGCCATTGAAATGTCTCTCTTGCATCCCAAGAACACTGTCGTCAAGCGCTCCATTGATCTCAGTTTCCTTGGTTTGGTACCTCTTGAACTCTTGGTGCAGATCAGGAGAGTGCCCATGTTCTCCACCAGGAGCATAACCCTTCTGACAATCTTGAGTAATGCAGAAGGCTGCAGTATTGCGGAGCCTTAATATTTTCTGAAAAGTTCTTGGTGTGTTCGACTAGGCAGTGTTTCCTGGGAGAAGTCCCATTTGCTGTCTGGGCTGCATGTAGATGGGCCCTGAGCTGATGATGAACTATACCAGCCTGACTGTGCCAGGATCAACCGAACCCTCTCTGCTGCATTTCAGTCTTAATCTGTAAAACATAATACAGTGGAAGCTGTCTTACTCGGACCCTAAGTAACTCGGTTTTCTACATAATTCGGACCGAATTGTTGGTCCCGGCAGAAGTTAACTTAGCTATCATTACATATGGGCTAACTAATTTGGACTGAAATCTCTGCCCTTCAAGGTAATTTACTATGAAAACATCACTAATTAACACAGACTAGCTCGACTTCCTGAGGCTGAAGTGCTCTGTAGTTAGCCGATTACCGACTTCAAACAGATTATCAGGTGTGATGATAACCAATTAGCAAAAGGAATTTCTGTATAGAAGATTGAATCCCATGCACTTCCATACCCTACGAAATAGCGAGTAACACGAAAACATGGTGCGTTACTTCTAGCGCTTGTGCTTACGGACAAGACACGATATGTGTGTTGCATTGGAAACCACCGGACGACAGAGCATTCTAACAATAAATTATTTATAAAAGATGAGGTGATATTTATTGACGGAATTAACACTTTTGCTCTATTAACACTAAAATATGTTACACCATGGCAAAAGTACCATGCATGCGTATCTCGAGGTCAAGGGAGCTAACTCAAGACTCTCACCAGTCTAATTCGGACTCCTCGTAATTTGAACACAAAAGTCGGTCCCAGTCGAGTCCGAATTAGACAGCTTCCACTGTAGTAATATTATGGTCCTGATGATGTAAGTCGAGCTTGATGATGTACAAGGGGCCTGATGATGTATGCCTCTCAGTGGTGGGCCTAGATGGGGAATCACTCACTCACTCACTTACTCACTCAGGCCTCAACCCCCAAGCTGGTTTTCTTACTGGGTTACAAATAGCCCAGAGCAAAGTGGCAAAGTGGGATGCTAGAGTGTGCTAAAGCATAGGATGGCCTAATAATCCACGAATCAGTGGCAAGTCATTTAACCTGTATTGGGACAATGCCATCCCCATGTATGCTTACCTGATGGAGCAAAATCTCTGAAGTCAACTCCGGTGACTTAAACATCTCATCCCTGTGAGTCAGTTCAACCCACAACTGGTGCCAGTCAGGAAGCTGAAGTGGCAGCAGATCCAGAACTTCTGATGGAACCTCTTTCCTCTTCCCCAAACAAATACTTCCGGTGTAAGAAAACTGGCCCCGAAATTTCGGACAATCAGTCTTCCTCTTCTTCAGTTGCTAATCTTTGGGAAAATCCTGTGTACATTCTGTTTCACTCTATTTATGATGAAATATCTCATATACCTTCAGAAAAACAGAGGAGCATCAAGCAAACAAACCAGTCAATCTCTTCCCAAAAATAAAATTGATTTATTAAATGACATGATTATTTCTATGAAACTTTCTGCGGACTATTCATTACATGAAATTAATTGTTGTGTCTATGCTGCCTCTCAAACCTTGGAGGAACTTCACAAAGTTTCCAAAGAAAAATCATCCAGTACTAAGAACTATACACCAAAGAAAAACTGTTTTCAAGTAAAATACACAGAAACTAGAAAACGCCTGGATAGAGCTATGCCTGAAATTAAGATCCGTAGAGGAATACAAAAGTGTAAGTGTAACTAATTGTTCAACCATGGCATGAGGGCATACCAGCAACAAAATGAGATAAAATCACCAAAATATCTCAAAAAGAAGATAAATTAATATTTTATCTGTACGTGATTATGGATGCGCAACTTAATATAAAAAATGGAAGATTTGTGCAAGCTATTTATAGATCTACCAGACAGACAGGCTGTGAGAAGACAGTTTTTATGTTGGACATGCTAGAAGGATACTATCGGAACGTGTTCATTATCATTGTTATTATTTGCCCTACCCTGCATGTTAACAAAACATACACGGAAAGATTTTGGGTGATGACAGACCCGGCCACACACAAAGTTGACCAGGGCATGTACCTGCTGGATTGGTTGAAAGCTTATCACAACAAATTCAAAGGGGAGTCGACGCTGTTTATCCTGGATGACTGCAGCGCCAGTCGTTTTTAGTATATTCTGGCAAGCATGCAGACCACAGCATTTGGGTGTTAACGCAGAAATTCAGCTTAGTGTGGAATGACCTCAGGGAACAGATGTGATGGGTAGCCTTATTTCACTGCAAGGATAGGGATTCATTTGAGGAATGCTTGAGGGAAAATAATGTAATGAGCAAATAAGAATGGGAGCGGGTGAAGAAACAGCTAACTCAAACTAAGGCCCCAAGCTCTTACTGGAAACCGACCTACCCATAGCTTACCAATTGCTTAGCAAATGCTTAGCAAATGCTTAATGTTTTGGTGGTAACATTGTGTTGTGAGGTATGATCAATAATTCCTTTCTTACAAACCCTCTTGGCGGCCCATCTACAAGACAGTTTGGTTCGTCATCTTTGATGTCCACTTTGTTGATGTTGTATGTTTTGACCAACCACGTCACATCGGTGGCTCGTTTCCAAGTTTTTCTTCGTGTTCTTCCGGCTGGTAGAGGTACATCATGAGAGCCCGGTCGGGTATTTGTTTTTCCTTTCTTTGCACATACTGATACCCAAATAATCATTTGGCCAAAGTCCTATTTGAATCTCTCAAAGATAACTTGACTGCGATGAGCTCCATGCCTGACCAGGATGTTGTGCTTGGCCAGCAGCTGCGACACGGCACCCATGAACTCACGTCCGGGATTGAATTTCAGCTTGGCGGGCCTTGTCAGTGGACTGCACTTGTATATGTGTTTGATGTGCTTTTTCACCAAATATTTTTTCATGCCTTTCTATTTTCATTGTCATCGGCTTACATGATGGAGTACATTTTCGTCTGATCAAACACCAAGTTGTTCATGAAATTGTAGAGGTTTTTCTCAAAGTCACTGGTGGCCAGGTTCTGCAGGTCCATGTTCATTCTAATGTAGGGTTCCATCCACAGACTTTGGTTGAATTTAAGCACTCTATGAATTTTGGTGAGTCTCATTCCCAGTGACAAGTACAGTTGCAGGTTGCTATAGTGAATGATGTACTTTTTCTTATTCATCAAGTTGGGTACAAGTTTTTCAACATTAGTTTATTTCCAGTTGATAATAAAACAACCAATCTGGGTTAACCATCGAATGGGGCAAGCAGGTAGCTCTTGTGTGATCTGTGCAATGCAGCTGGATATTCCAAGTACACTTTGTGCATGTTACCTGTTTTCGAATGTGGTTGTTGGCATTGAGGTAGAGGAGGTGTTTGGATGGTTGATTTAGATTATAACCATTCACGTACTTGTTGTTGGCTTTCACATTGCATTTCAAGGCCATCTAAATGCCTCTTCGCAGGTCTTTCTTGATGAACAGGTGCATGTCGTAATCCGTCAATAGTTCGAGTTTCACACGCATTTTCTTGAGCAGTGCATCCCAAAAGAGTCCAGGGGAGCAGTAATACCACTCGGGGTCCAGTCCATACTGTTTTGAGCACGTTTTTCTGAATATCATAACAGGAGTACATCTGTTTTTCAAGTACAGGTTGTGATAATCACCCAGCCCAGTTTTTCACATACGTTTTGTGCATGGAGTAATCGTCTTGGGTGATGCCTGAGTCAGTCAAGTTACTGTAAAACCTCATCAGCCGGGGTCGAGTCTTAGCATCGGTGTACCGATTGGTGATGTGGAAGTTGTTCGGGTTGTTAGCTTTGACCAAACTGTCGAGAGATGACAGCAGGCACTGAATGTTGTCTGTGAATCTCAGACCATTTAACGAGAAAGAGATGTATTTTTCCATGTTGTTGGGGATTCATGTTAGGTTGCTCTTGACCTTTGTGATGGCCTCCATGATCAAGTGAGAGTCATACACGCGTAGGTTGTGAAACACCACAGGGATTTGGATGGTTTTGGGGAGGATTTTTAGTTTGAGGTTGCATGGGCCGTGGAAGGCTCCTCTGTACTCACCAGTGATATGGCAGTGATCTCTCAGCAGTTCATCGCACACGTGACAATTCTTGGAGTAGTATAAGCAATGGTGGTACGGGACCACGCTATATCCCATGATATACAAACCTATCCTTCCCTCACTCATCTTAATTTATAAACCCCATAATACAACCACTTATTATCACCCCTGTAAAAAAGTAGAGAGGAAGACTGTGGGGGTATGGGGCTAGTTTATATGAGATATGAATTGAAAATATTGACTTCAGTGAAACAGTTAAATGTCTTCTATTATGTTGTTTGTTTTTGTAATAAAAGTTTGTTGGGCGTGTTGTATCCCTTGTTTTATATTTTTTTTTTCTCATCCTCGCTTACTACAGAACTTTTTTTTATGACGAATCTCTTCTTTCATTTTATTGTACTTTTTCAGTTCACCTAGTATCAAATGAAACTCTTCTTCTGAGATTTTATTGTCATTGATTGCGGTAGAAATATGATCTTCTATTGTGTTTAACTTTGCCTCAGCAAGGACTCTAATTTCACTGTGTTTCTTTGCTTTACGATTCAATTTGCGGGATACAAATTTAACTATCGTCCCAGCTGTTTCTGTAACTATAGCTGCTAATTCAAGACCTAACACAATAGGTGCGACTACAATTGTTGTCAGCAACCCAACTCCTACTGCTCCTAATCCCATGCTAATTGTCATTAGTGTGGTATCAGCACCATCTATGTAGTTAATTGTATTTTTTATGTAGTGATGCTTGAATATCATGCTCTTGTTATAGCTGATGTTTTATTTCACATTTCTGTTTAAGTCGAAACCCCTCTACACTCCCTTTTACATTTCCTTCTGCATCTAGGGCTGGATATAGCCCCATTCTGTGTGTCTATAATATATTTTATAAAATATTTTTAATTATCTGTCATTTAATTTTTGATTAATATATTTAAATATTAATAGGTATGTTTTTATCTACAATACTTACCCCATCATGGCTTATTAATGGCTCATAGCCTTGCCTTATTATGATTCGACAATGTTTATTCTCTTTTAAACCAAATTATTCTCAGTCCATCTAAAAGTATTCTTGACTCAGAAATCTCTGTGAGCTATACGTCTATAATTAATGTGGTGTTTGGTTTCATACCATAATTTGAATCTGAAAAAAAATCATGTTGGTAATCGTAAATACTACGAATGACTAAACAGGTATTCAAGTCGACTGGAGCCAACATGTTACCAGTGTGACCTGGTATTCATAATATATTATCTTTTAAGGGATTAAAGGATGTGAGAAGTATCCCGTTGTTAGTAATTTTGGAAACGAAATCATTTTGATTAAAAAAGATGTGAGGATTGGTTAGTGTTATTTTAATTAACCATTCAAGCTCTGTAAAATCTGCTAGTGGCATTCGTTCGTATGCGTCGTCTTTAAAGTATAGGATGTATGGGGTGTCTTCACCAGGTGAATTGAATCGCTTTGTGTCACCTAGATCACAGAGTGTTACGTTGGAGTGATTGCTTACCATTGTTTATATAACTGTTAGAAAACAGTTTCCAATTGTTTTTCTGATAATGTCTTTGGCATGAACTTCAAACTAATAAAATTTATGTGATCGGATAGAAAGAACTTGGTAAGAGATATAGTGTCTTCTAAGTTAACGCGTACACCTTGCAGGCTTGTTTGTGATTCATCACCCGCACATAAATAGAGCAAACGTGATTCTGTTATTTTTTTTCCCAAGAAAGTTTGATTCCCTTCACGATCTCAATAGGTTCAAATATTGGTTGACCGAGGTAGACTTGGATGGCCAGCGTTTTTCCATTAGGGCAGCCACACTGTTGAATTCAGTAACCAACTGCAATATTTTATTCTCCCCGGGATTACCCGATAACATGTGGGCTGCTATACACGAGACTGGTTTAATGATTACACTGCGCCTCTGTAATGGGATGGGTTCCGTTGTTTACGACTTTGTTTAGTCTTTGTTTTCCATGAAAATGTATGGAGAACTTAGTGTTATGTTGATGGTAACATCACCCACTTGTTATTGTCAGTGAGCATTAGATAGTATGGTTTGTTTGGTTCAACGTTCATTCTTTCAAAGTCTTCTAAATCGAGTAATTTACCACCAAATGAAGGGTATATTCTCCATTCATCCTCGTCATTGCGAACCGTATCATATCGTGTGTTGTTGATAGATCTTGATGTATCTAGGTTAAGAGTACTACCAGAACCACCACCGCCAATGGAAACTTATATTTTAGAAAGCGTATATTTTACCATTTATTCCCGATTCACCAAACCCTCTAGTATCACCTTGGTCTGACAAACCAATATTAATGCATTTTTTTATTCCCATTCCTTGTCCTTGATTAATATCCATTAGTGTATATGTAGTGTTACACTTAAGTATCCTATATTTATAGTATTATTTCTTGTATCTAAAATTGATATTTTTAATTCAGAAATATTACAATTTATCAATTTTTTATACTGTGGCGATGAAAATGACTCAGTTCATCCATCATTATATTTTTCTGTTTTAACCGGGACAGCCTTCAAAAACGTGGAAGGGTTTTCACATTTTATGTTATCTGTTGTGCTAGGCTGATCGAGATGAACATATAGTTTGTGGTATGGAACTAGCTCTGTTACTTTTCTACCAGTGATGGTAATGTTAGGTTTTATTTCTTCTGATGGTAATCCTAGTATATTCGCCAATAGTCGGCCTAGTCTCAGTTTGTTTACACTATTGTTAATCAACACCACTGTTCCGTTTGAGTCATTTATTTCAAGTTCAGCTCCTAAGTGTTTGAAAATTTCATCGTTGAGAGAACATACGGTGTAGTATCCATCGGTTATTAAGTGTCTGGCTCCGCTAACAAACATCTTATTATTACTTTCATTAATATTTGTCCATCTTAAGTAGTAGGTTATATCCCATAGTGCTATTTTAAGTTGACCAGACATGTTATCAATAGTGTGTGTAATTTGAACGGCCTCACCGTTCATTATATCTGGAAGAGTAATGTACTTACTATTATATTTATATATTATACAGTAATAGTATGTATAAACCCGAAGTACATTACCCAAAAAACATAATCTTAGTTGATGTGGATGGTTCGTATTTCAAAACCCAGTTTGTAGATGTGTTTGAAAAGTATAAGCTATTAGTCACTGATGAGAAATCTGTCCACGCATGGTTCAATAATCCGATACAATTTTGGCGTGTGGTAAAACAGGGTTTTTCGGCTTTTGTAACTTGTCAATACTTACATGTACGGATGAGAGTTGCAGCTCGTGTGTATTCCTGTTGCGGTGCTGAATGCTTCGGATGTTTCCTAGTTCAGTCAGTCAGTCCGTCAGTCAGTCCATCAGTTCATCTGTTGTAGCTAATTGCCACATGTTTTAGCTATCCAGTTGAGCGTATACTAGGAATGCTCTGATTGGAGAGGTATCAGTTTTGCAGGCCAATCACTGATAGCCTAACTTTTGTCATCTGGGTAGTCGCTCGGTCTGGGTATATAAGCACTGCAGCGCCTATCAGTAATGAGTCCATGATGACCAGTAGCTGGTTGGAGGTGAGAGCTCCCCACTCTGTACGTACTGTATCAGAACGAAACACTTTTTCCACCCCCTTTTGATATGTTTGTTTAACAATAAAGCTCTTATTGTAAGAGGTAATTTAGTCCAAACGAGTGAATGGATTCATTTCTGCTGACATATTGACTCCATGCATTCCATTTCATTTATAAAACAGTAGAGGCTAGAGGTAGTAGGAAAGTAATAGTTGCATGTAGAGACCAGTCTTGATGGGTTTTGGGGGAGGATTTTATGCACGTATATTCTTTTCAACATGGTACATTGCAAGTATAACATGATCTACTTGAGTAGGCATGAGAGTAAGACACCGTTCTTAGGCTTCATTGACAGTTCACCCCCTCTGTTATACTTTAGCAGTTAGGTGTTTACTTCAGAACTTTGACGAGTTAGCATCAGTTGTGACACAGTTTGTAGCAGTCATGAGTCGTTGTCCCACGATGACTTGTAGCAGTTAGATGTTTACTGCAGAGTCTGCTCGGGTTGGCATTATAAGTGACATGTAGAAGTTGCAAGTTGTTGATGCATGTTGCTGTTTTATTCAAGTTGGCACCAGATGTGACTCTTGAATATTATCTGAATATTATTCTTGTTGGGCATTGTGGCAGATTGGTCCTTACTGCAGAACTTAGTCAGGTTGGCATTAGATGTGGGAATAGTGTACTGATCTGCTACTGTGTGATCTATTCGTGCTCCTCATAGTGTAAAACATTAACGTTCCTATAAGTGCAGTTATCTATACTGTGCTTTTATAATAAATATATCTTGTGTTCAGTTGTCCTTCACCACGCAACAAAGAGTGGAAAGAACCTGGTTCCAGTAGTACGAACTTGGCCATTAGAGTTTCCATATAACACCTTTTAAAAATACACAACGCAAAGTCCATTGATGACCAGACTCGTCCTATTACAGGCAGAACCAACTCAATTTCACGATATGGTGCACAACAACTGGGTGCGGCCTGACGTTGACAACAATGGGCTACAACAATGAAATAATCATCATCATCAATTATTACGGCTTGTTATTGTTTCATAATAGTAATTTTATCGAGTTGGACAAAGCACACTTCGCCCTCGGCTGAAGAATAACCTAACGTCGATTGACATTGTCTATTGATGTCCGTGCCTCTCATATAAAATATGTTGAATGCTTGTTAGCGTTACTGTTAGCTTGCTAGCGTTCCTTAACCAAGATAATCAGGATAATCAGATAGTTTATTCCATTTTTGGATTGAACTACCAATGTGTGGTATTAAATTCACTTACCGGATATTTATGGGAATTATGTGTTGGATGTGATTCTATGTCTCGGTGGGGCCAGTACTGTTTTATGGCATATTATCGGGTGTAATAGCTGTGTAGTGTAGTGAATCCTATTATAAGAATACTTTAACCTTTTATTGGAACACGGTAAAATTCCTCTGAGGTGTACTCAATTTCGGATTTATTAACGGTAGACTAAGAGTCTTTTAACTGTGTTTATTTATCCCTAATCGACTACCTTTTGATATCCTTGACTTGTTAAATTTTCATGTTTAGACATAACCGTCTAAACTATAAGTTATCGCACTTATTCATTAATTGACTCCTATCAAATCAATACCTTGGCTTCGAGTAGATATTCTTGAAAGCCATGTAAATCTTCTAAGACACTGTACACTTGTGCATGGTGATATAAGCACTCAAATAAGTCTCAGTGTATTTTGTAAGAAGACAAATTTTAGGAGCAGTGTAAATCTCTTGAAACTCTATACACTTGTGCACAGTGATATAAGCACTCAAATAAGTCTCAGTGTATTTTTTAAGGGATTGGGCACGTTTATGCCTCAGGTGTGATACCATGTTAGTGGCTTGTTATATCTCCATTGTGTGAATACGGAGATTATATTTAAATTAATTTTCTCATGTTCATTGTTACCTCATATGTAGCTCTGTTGTTGTTATAATAATAAACTTCAGATCAAACTTTTATTCTTGAGGTTGTCCTTTGCCACAAGTTGGAACCGTGGTTAAGGTTATTTACGGACCTTCCTCTAGTTAAGGTTGTTTGGATCAGCACCGTAACACTGTAACATACACCAGCCGAGCCACGGCGATGATGAATGCCCATAGATTTTGACTAATCCATGTGACGGTTTTACCCAGTGTGCTGAGCAGCCACGATACAATACTTCCTACGATTCCGGGCAGGGCTTCTGCGGCCTTACCAGCGAGTTTACCCTGGGCTTCCCCAAGCGATTTCAGATGTTTTTTTATCCAGTCTCTGACATCACCACCACTTGGCGTGGGGTGTGGGGTAGTCCCACTGGGGGAACCCCCACCAGTAACAGATACTACAATAGTTGATATGATGAAACCCAATGCTGTCAGAACGCTAGCAATGGTGATACCTTGATCTTGGAACAATATTTGGATCCTGTCGGCTAAAGTTGTCTCCTCATTTAGTATTCTATCAATTTTTTTCCCGAATGCGGCTGATCTGGGATCGAAGGTGTTCACAATTCGAGGAAGTGGAATCCAATCCTGTTTGTCTCTCGTCTTCTAAATCACTAATTTGTTCCATTATACGACGCTTCATATCATCGTCTTCCGTTTCCCTGAGTTTGGTTTTTTCACTAGTGATGTGCTCATCTAGTTCGTTCAGTTTCCCCATGTTGTTCACAAGTTCTCTGTGTACCTGTTTCAAGGCTTCGTCTAGGCCATACAGTTCTCTCATTGGAAATTCAAATCCCAGCAATGGTTTAACCCAGTAAATAGTAAACAGTTTTTCGATACTGTCAGACTCTTCTGTAGCATGCTGTGTTATGTCACCACTACTACTCAGTTCGGATCTGTTAGTTTGCATGTCTTGAACAACCTTCAGGGATATGGGGGTTCCCCATCTTAGGTTTTGCACAACCATAATCAGTTTAGTTTATCGCGGATAAAATTGGTACCATGGTTACTGGCTAGAGTTGATAAGGCAAGTCGTTTTGTAGTACGTCTGTCAATGATAGGAGGGATAGTAGATCCAAATTATCCATCCATATTTTTTGAATTATATTATATTAATATAAATATATAATAATGTCATATGGTAGAAAGCTAAATCCTTTTCGAAGATTAAGAGAACCACTAGGCATCAAAGCCATGCATCAGTCGGTTACTTTTACAAACAATCCCAGTAAGATAGACCAGAACCAATTACTTGTGGTTAGATTCCTAAACTTGGGTGAGAACGACATCATAGTTGCAGGTACAGCACGACTGGTGTTTAGTATTATGTTGTCTTGGAACACCAACAAACGTGAGCTTGTGAATAGTGTGGGTCATGCCATAGTCAAGAAGACCACCATAGCGGCAACGAGGTGCTTAGTATAGACGATAGCAATGTATTACTGTTACACAGACATATGGAAAAGTAAGAGTGAACGGGAAAACGGTGTGTATCAGGGACTCGGTAACAAAACATTGAATAGGTTACGTAATCGGGTACATTTTCATGCCAGAAGAGTTAACAAAATGTCGCTTAGTGAACAAGCAATCTATGAAACATATGGGAACAGGTTTTGTATCCCACTAGACTTTGAGTTACTAACTGGGCACACACCGTTTTACCAAGCTGCATTGGGTGACAGGTTGGAATATGAACTCACGTTCAATGATCATTATTAAGCAAAGTCGTGCATTTACCAAACAGTAATGAGAGTAGTTGTTAGGGTTGTTACGAGATTGTGAGACTTCGACAAGGTGACTAGTCTGGATCTTGCCGGGCAGATTCGAAATCAGTACTCTGGAAAAATTACTATCCTCAACGATAGGATACTGCAACAAAGAATGGTAGTACTTGATAAAGCGACACAGTTTGGAATATCAACATGAATGTTCCAGCTCGATTGATGAAAGGTATTTTATTCATACTCGTGGAGGAATACGAAGCATTCAAAAGAGACAGCGAGAAATTTTTCAACCCAGAGATCACCAAAGTAGAAGTGACTATAGAGGGAGTGCCTAATCAGTTATTTAGCCATGGAATGAGAGCATACCAGCAGTGTGATGAAATAAAGAAGCTACCGGCGATCAAACAAAACTCAATAGTCAACAATGTGGTCAGTGACCTGGATCTATACTCTGTTAATATCGGTGATTACTTAACCACAAAGTATGCGTTATGGTTGGATATGAGATCAACGGATGATAACACACTACACAGTAGCGGTCGTCGCATCGAAAATGGAAGTGAGGGTATAACAATTCAAATAACAAAGAATGCTCAAGAAACACCTGGTAAATTAAATTAATATCTATATATAATTATGGATGCGCAACTTAATATAGACAATGGAAGTTTCGTGCAAGCTATCTATTAATTTACTATGCACTCCGCACTGCACCATAATATGTAGGCAGACGGGTTGTGGTAAGACCTTTTTCGTACTGGATTTGTTGGAGGGGTACTATAAATTCATATTTGACAAAATAGTTATCTTATGTCCTACTATAAACATGAATAAGACTTACAAGGATAGATCTTGGGTAATGACGGACCCGGATGTACACAGAATTGACCTGGGTACACGTCTACAAGAGTGTTTAAACTTTTTTCACAACCACTTTAAAGGAAAACCGATGTTGTTAATCCTGGGAGCAGACATGATGGGCATTATTTCCCTGCAAGGAGAGGGATTTGTTCGAGGAGTGCTTGAGAGAGAATGATGTTATGAGTAAACTAGACCAAGAATGGGTGAAGAAATAGCTCGCTGAAACTAAACACACCAAGTTCGTGTTGAAAACCAACCAACCAGTGGATTACCAAGTAATAGTTTAGTAATTTTTAAATAATTTTAAGTAATGTTTTAGTAAATTTTACTAATGCTTTAGTAACGTTTTAGTAATTTTTAGTAACGTTTTAGTAATTTTTAGTAACGTTTTAGTAATATTTTAGTAAATTCTAGTATACTTGTCTGTTTTTGAAGTTCTAGTTGCGTTTAACCTGACCTTTATCTCTATGTATTTAGTGTATGTTGGATATTATTTTATAAAAATAAAAACTAGATTACTATATGATAAAATGGAGTGTGAAAATTACTAGAACAGATGTTAGTTTCAGATGAACAAAAGGACAACAAGCTGCAAGACAGACTGGTATCATTAGTTGTTGGTGGTAAGGCAAAATAATATTTAGGAGAAAACATAACTGCTGATAAAATTAAGAAAATGTCAGATGACATTATATATGTTATAAATTATATGCTAGGTATGAGGCACAACTCGGGGCTGAGATGACAAAAGTGATAGGTTCTACTATTACCCAGATTTACACCGACATAGCGTCACACTTTTTACCAATACCACCAGAACGTCGACTCTATTTGTGGGAGGACTTAGAGAAGGACCTGTTTATTGATAATGCATTGAGCTACATCAGTCGTGCTTTGTATCATAAATATGGTATGTATCTAGCCCCGATGATGGCAGCAATCATCACAGCAAAGCAGTGTAAATTTAATAAAACAAATAATAATAATAATGTTATACACGATGGATGCTGCCCAGGAAGAGATAACCAAGATTCCAGGGGAGGAAACACAGAAACTGTAGCCAGTGACGCAAGTCACCAAGAAGAAGAACCCAAAAAGAGTTGAAGCTGGTAGAAAAAATGCCTTAGCCAGGCATAATAAACATAATTGCAAATTATGGGTGACAGTAGGTGGTGTAGTAGCCACTGCTGTTGTTTCATTATAATTGTTGTGGGGGATATCCCAACACCCCCAATCACAACCAGTGGGAGTTTCCCCCACACCCCAGGATGAGATCGACCCTCATATTATGTTATAATTATAATTATCTTTCCATTAATATATATTATGTCTGAGGGAAAAACATTTGTTAACAATGAATACCACGCATTAGTGGTTTCCGGATTAGCAGTAGGATACACTCAGTTGACTAAAATGATTATAAAACAACCTATCATAAAACTCGACTTAGACCTGCAAGATATTTTTATGCTTACAATGAATATTGGTGTGGCGATGGCCACAAAGGACGTTCTGGTAAAGCAAGGTATTATACCAGAAAATATTTTAAAGTATTAAATATAATATGGCCACAGTAGCAGTGTTAGCTGGAGGGGCTTTTGTGAATGCCCTAGCATTTCCTGGGAGTAATTTTCTATTTTCACAATCTTGAGGGTCAAACGCAGCCGAGGTAGAAGCAGAACAAAAATGACACGATATAGCAGTAGAAAAACTACAGGCTGAATATTTTGATTTTATCATTACTCAACTCCAACGAGAAAATCGTTCCATTAGAACTTTCAAGGACGTCGATGAAGGTATGAAAGAATACTATGTATTATCTGGTAAACAACTGGAACCATTGGGTAATGAACCAACAATGTCTCAGTATTATACTCATTCACAGGGGTAGAAAGATCGTGAGTTGGTCTTCGTGGTACTAGGGGTAACAGCGACAGTGTTAAATGTTAAACAATTAGACTAATTACACAAAATATTATATAGAATATGAGAACAGCACCATATACTTGTCACTGGGTACAAGAGACATTTTTGGTAAAGTAAGCGAAATTGAGGGTTATTTTTGTTTTCACCGTAAAGGTTATACTAAATATACGTGTTGTGTGTGTGGTATAGGAGTTAAAGGTCATTACCGATTATGTAAAGTCGGTGGCGCTGATAGAAAACAATTTCAGCTAATTTGCAAGAAGAAAAAAGACTACATCAGGGAAGTTAAATGTTTGCTAAAGATAAATGTATAAATATATATTTTTTTTCATCCCTGTGGGATGATTTGTAATTCCTCACGTACAAATCCTCTACGAGGCCCATTTTCCAAGAAATATAGGTTAGCTTCCCCGTCTTTGATATCCACTCTATCGATATTGTATGTTTTCATAGATCATATAGGATCTGTTGCACGTTTACAGGTGTCTCCCTTGTATTCACCTGCTTGATATAAATATCTAACGAGTGCACGATCTGGAATTTTTTTTCCTTTTTTTCTACGGGGTGCTGCTGTCTCTGATACAATGGATTTCATACAGATTGCTTCTACTGGTCTTGTATTGAGTAGTCTTGTTACTTCATTGTTCATAAAGTCAACCACCCGAGTCATACTACCCATTCAGTATTTCTGTGTGGGGCCCCAAATCTAAATCTCGTGAATATTGGTGTGCAAACAAACGTTCGGCTATGAAGCAATTGAATCTCTCGACTATGGCTTGACTTTGATGTTCTCTGGCTACACCCCTCATTATCTTGGTATTGTGTTTGGCTAGCAGTAGTGACACGGCACCCATAAATTCCCTGCCACGTCAGTGGACTGCATTTGTATATGCATTCGAATCCGCGGGCTACTTGAGTCACATCCTTCGCAAACAAGTGAGAAACTTTTCAGCCGCATTGGTTCCTCTGTATACCATGGGAGCATCCATTTTCCTGTCGCATCGGACGACCACATACCCAAACCCAAAGGCCTCATGCTCCTGCATTTGATGCATGAATGTGGATGGGCTGGTAATGTCCACCGCTTTGATGAGGGCTTCGAAGTCTGCATAGATGATATAAGGCACTGGCATTTGATTTTTGTGGTTGGAGAATTTTAAGATGTTTTTGTTTTCATTGGGCATGTCGATTCGTATGGTTCTTTGTCTCACACCTAGGCAATCCTTATGGTGTGATTCTAGAGAAACCAAGCAGACACTGTTCACAAAAGTGTTTTTTCTCTCTGTTTTTCGATTGATCGTACAACAGCCTGCTGAAGTGTTTTATCCACGTGTAGTGGTAAGTGTCTCATTTCTGGATCATAAATATATTGATCGTCATACGGACCTCGGTCACCGGTTCATCTGTGTTGTTCCAGTTGAGTCCGATGTCTTCGGGATAACTGGAAACAATGCAGATCTTACTGCTACCCACAAACAATCATTACCGCTGGTTTTAATGTTGACCTTGGCATGTTTTTCTTATAGTATGGGGGCAAGTCTAAGTACGACCCACCTGTAAATGGTACATAGTTAGCTATATGTAGATAGGGCTTATCGATTTTGTCCACTACCCACCCAGAACCCCAGTGTTTGTAACGTTCCAGAGATTCTAGAATTTTTTGTAATGAGGTGTTAATGGATGCATATATTGTTCTTGTTTACCTCTGAAGTAAGGCTCAATGTACTCAACGTCACTGTCTGCCTACTGTTTATCAGGCATCATTGTCACAGTGATTTGAAAGTTAAGGCTTCTCAGGTGATTCAGTTCCTTATTGACTTTGTCAACAATCAGAGTTTTGAAGTCATTGATGTTTATATTTGCGTCTTCGTTCATCCACCAGCCTCTCAGATAATTTGCTATGGTGTGTTTAGTTTCCCACAAACTGTAGATTAACTACTCTGTTCTTATGCAACAATTCAACTAACTCAAATTTCCTCATGCGGGAATAACTCACCAACCCCAGCTCTTTGGCTTACATTTTGAGGTGTTTCACACTGGGAGTGGGTTGTATGTCGAGTGATCTCAATAGCTGTGGTTTCCTCAGTCGGGAGTAACCAACTACACCACGTTCTTTTGCAATCTGCTTAAGCTCTTTATCAGACATTATTATAATAAGATGCAAAACCAATCTCTAATAGAACTGATGACTCATTAAGTAGCCAGATGTGTCTATACAGATATTCCACTAATCCCAGTCTGGTGTAAAGTGGTCCAGGTATTTTTGTATTTCTGGCAACAAGACGTGAACATCCATATCCTACAACCAGTATTCAGGCATGAAGAAATGTTCACTTATAAAAGTAGGTATAAATTCCTTAATTTTATCTCTTGTCTGCGACACATCCATATTCCATCATATTCCAGCTTCTCAGATAACGGTTTGCCGCGTGTTGACTGGAACGAACTGTGGATCAACTTCGTAGTGTTCACACAATAGGTCAATGAGTTCAGCTTTCCTCAAGCGGCAATAACGTACCAACCTCATACTTTTCACTAGGAGTTGGAGTTCTTTCACAGTGACTTCATACAGCAATTCAACATGCAATTGGTTTAATAATGGGATAGGGTTGGTTTGTTACGGCAGGGTTCAAGCTGGTTACCGGTTATCATGTAATACTGTTACAGTGTGTCGTCAACGTCCTTGAATGTTCTAATGGTGTGATTTTCGCGTTGGAGTTGATCATTAATGAAATGGAGTCTCTGCATACGTTTTTTTGCATACTCGGATTGTGTGGCTTGTAATTTCTCCAGGGCTATATCATCGCATTCACGTTCTCCTTCTATCTCAGCCACGTTCCACTCTCGTAATTTTGAGAACAGGTAATTGCTCCCGGAAAATGCCAGAGCATTGGCTAAAGCCCCGCCAGCCATCATAGCTTTCGTAGCCATCCTATATATATTTATGTTATTTTATAATATTTTCTGGTATGATCCCTTGTTTTACAAGAACGTCCTTGGTGGCCATGGACATACCCAAGTTCATGATAAGCATAACCATATCCTGAAGGTCGAAGTCGAGCTTGATAGTCGGTTGTTTGAGAATCATTTTTGTTAACTGGGCGTAACCCACAGCTAAACAGAATACCACGGTCACGTGATATGCATCGTTAACAAATGTTTTTCCTTCAGACATTATGTATATGATAAAATTTATATTTTCCTATAACATGATATAGATATGTGGATTGACCTCTAATTGTGGTTGTGGTGAGGTGTACGATGATTGTGTTGTTTATAAAACACGAACAGTACCAAGGCAGCAGCAACAGCGACGCTGCATACAGTGTCCCATATATAATTATTTTTATGGCATTTAGCTAAACCTCCTTTTCTACCCGTGGCGACTTGTTTAGGATACCTTTTCCTGGTAATTTGGATTGGAGATCCTTCTCTAAATCTGCCCACAGGTAGGGTTGATGTTCTGGTTGAATAGGAAAGAAGTATGACGCTATACCTGTGTAGATCTGGGTCATAGTTGACCCTATAGTCTTTGTTATCTCAGCTCCTAGTCATGACTCGTATCTCTCATACAGCTTATTGATCTCGTCAGGAGGCATTTTCTGGATTTTATCTGGAGAGTAGTATAGGTAATGAGAGTTCTGGACCACTTTTCAAAAACCCCTCTAAAAAGCCTCATTTACTAAATGAGGCTTTGGTGGGACCATTAGCTCTTGCTACTATTGCCCCTACTACAAAGCCACACCATCACGTTTACCGTGACTTGGCAGGCGGTAATACTGTGCCGTACGGTACGATCAATAATTTGTTGTAAGTTTTGACTGACCATATAGGATCGGTGGCTCGCTTACGGCTATGTTATGTTTATATCAATGAAACAGTTTAATGTGAACCGCCTACGATCTCTTTGGTGTTCATAATAAAGGCTTGCTGGGCTTTTTGTATTCCCTGTGCTATGTACTTTTTTTTCTCGTCCTCGCTGATAGCAGACTTACGAGACTTGGATCGAATATCTTGTTTCATTTCATTATATTTTTTGAGTTCAGAGAGGATTGAACTAAACTCCTCTTCTGAGATCTTACTGTCAGAGAGTGCCGTGGAAATTCGCTCACTCACTGTGTTGAGTTTTGCTTCAGCCAGAACCCTGATCTCGTCGTGTTTCAATGCCTTACGATTAAGTCTGCGTGATACTAACTTAAGCGCCAACCCTACCAACCCTGTCACCCCAGCCGTTATTTCAATACCTAACACTATAGGTGCAGCCACGATGGTGGTTAACAACCCAACGCCTGCCGCCCCTAGTCCCATGCTGGTTGCCATAAGGGTAGTGTCAGCCCCGTCCACGATATTGAAAGCTCTATTGTACTTTTTACATAATGCTTTTCGCGTGTCACGGTCTTGTTCTAGTTGACGTTTCACATCACATAACTGCCTCAAGCGGAACCCATCTACGGTTTCCAACGTCTTCGCTACTTCCTCTACGACTGGGTACAGACCCATCCTATAATATATATTTTGAAAAATATTTTAATTGGGGTTCAGTTAAAAATCTATCAATGTATTTGAAGCCTATAAGGAGTAGATCATAACGAATGATAATAGGTGAGAGGCTAATAGACTTTTCTGTTGTAATAAAAACCCCAGGGAGGCTTATTAAGCGGTTTATAGGGGCCCCGTGGGTATCCTGTTGTATAACAATACGGCAATATTGATCTAAGTGTTCGGTAAACCAGTGTATTGACACCCCGGGTAAAAATTGACGTCCTTTCGAGGAGTTTTCCTGGTCAAAATACGTAAACATGACTTCTATGATGACTGTGTAGGGGGAGTATATCTCAAGCTGCCTTCCGTGTAAATAACTACTACTAAATGTTAATTTATTTTCTATTCCAGAAAGTAATCCAATTTTTCCTTCATGAAAATATACCGTGGCTGTTTCTTCATTCCCCATAATGAAATCCCCGGGCCAGATACCGTTATTCCTAATCTTAGAGATAAACCTCCACCCCTCTTTTGTTGTGATATAAGGTGAGGCGAGTGTTAAGTTGATCAGCCATTTGGGTTCTTTTAAATCTGATAACGACACCCGTCTGTACACGTTGTCTTTGAAGTGCAGGATGTATAATTCATCTTCCTCACCAGGCTGATCGAATCCCTCCGTATCTCCCAGGTCGTTAAGCGTAGTGTTGGGATGATGACTGGTCATTATTATATTATTACGATATAATTTCCAACTGGTTTTCTGATAATAATTCAGGGGTTAACTTCATACCCATGAAGTGTATGTTGTCAGGTAGGAAGATATTGATTAGTGATATCTTGTTTTCCACGATCACGTTGACCCCCTGCAGACTGGTCTTGGAGCCGACACCCACCCGCACGTAAACGTTGCAAACTTGATACTGGTGTCGTTTCACCCACCCGAGTTTGATCCCCTTCACGATCTCGACCTCATTCACCGATGGTTCCCCTAGGTAGACTTTGATGATTAATGTTGAGTTTGCCGGTAGACTCTCTAGTATCTTGACCACGCCTTCGAATTCAGACACCAACTGCAATTTCACGTTTTGTATGGCCGGTTTACTCGATAGCATGTGGGCTGCTATAGTGTTGACTGGGCTGACGACTATGCTACGTCTCTGAGTTGGGACGTAAGCCACGAGCAGGGTTCCATTGTTCACGACTTTGTTTAGGTGGTTGTCTTTGTTATCCGTGAACACGTAAGGGGAGACGAGTCTAATATTGAGAAACCATTTGTTATCGGGTAACAACACCCACTTGTCATCTTCGGTGAAGACGAGCATATATGGTTTGTTTTTGACGACGGTAGTGCTCTCAACATCGTCTAAGTCGAACAGTTTACCTCCGAATGATGGGTATATTCTCCAGTTGTCATCACCGGTGTTGACGAGGGCGTACTTAGTGTTGGCTGTTGCCCCTGTGGTATCTATCATATCACTTAGGGCTCCACCAGAGGGGATTTCAACGCGTTTGTAAATGTTGTTTTTTAGTTGCAAGGCGTATGATTTACCATCTACTCCGGGAGCGTCGAAACCGCGTGTGTCTCCGAGGTCGGAGATCCCGATATTGACGCATTTTTTCACTCCGGGCCCTTGTGCGCTGGTCATGTTACGTGAAGCGTTAAGCTGAGGTATCCTATATTTACAGGATTATGATTTATATCTAACACCGATATTGTCAGTTCAGGTATGTTGCCCTGGGTTAATCTCTTATACTGCCGTGGTGAAAATGACTCGGTTCTACCGTCGTTGAATTTCTCAGTTTTCACCGGCACTGCTCTCAGTATAGTGGAAGGGTGGCCTCCTTGAATGTTATACGTTGTGCTCACCTGACTGAGATGAATGTACAGCTCTCGGTACGGTACTAGGTCGGGTAACTTCGTGCCTGTGACGGTTGTTGTTGGTTTTATCTCGTCAGGAGACATACCGAGTATCCTCGCTAATGGTCGGCCGAGCCTCAAGGAGGTTCTTCCGTTGTTGATTAACACCACTGTGCCGTTTGAGTCGTTCATCTTGAGTTCGGCTCCCAGGGGTTTGAAGACCTCGTCGTTTAGCGAGCACACGCTGTAGTAGCCGTCAGTTATCTGACTGCGAGTTCCACTGACGAACAGCTTATTGTTGCTGATATTAATGTTAGTCCATTGCGGTAGGTAGGTGATATCGCAGAGTGCGACTTCGAGTTGACCTGACGTGTTATCGATCGCGTGCGTCAGCTGAACGGCCTCACCGCTCGTTATTCCAGGAAGTGTTATGTACATATTACATATATATTTATTATATAATAGTTTTAAAATGTATTCCCCTGGTGTGTTTTACCCTAAACTGGATGTAGATTTCTCCCCCATGAAGATCGTGGTTGCTCCTGAGTTGTATTTCAATGCCCAGCTTTTAGATGTGTTCGATAAGTATAAGCTTATGGTGACTAACATTGAGGCAGTCCACGCGTGGTTCAACAACCCTATGCAGTTCTGGCAGAACCAATTCAACTTTGCCGTGTGGTGCGCTACAACGGGGTGTGGTGTGGCATTGGCCGACTCTCGGCGTGGACCGCTGAGTCAGTCTGTGTTCAAGTTTCACGTGTACTACCAGGTCAGACGTATCCTTAAAGAGATCAGTGCCCCCCTCCCACAGGACAAAGCGTGGGACGCAACAAACAACCCATACGATAGACGGGCCTACGAACGTATTTGTAATGAATTCGAAATAAACCCGAAGACGGATTGGCGTTTGCCGGGGCCGAACCACGGGTTGGGTATTCCTTCTGATGGCGTGCGATCAGTGAAAGAACTCAGTGATCTTATACTGAAACAAGGTAAACTACGCCCGGACTTTGCTTTGTCGAGTAATGAATGGAGGGATGATCGTATGAACTTTAAAGGTGGTGTTGCTTTCACAGTCCAGAAAGTGGAGCAGTCAACCGCAGACGGGTGGAAAATGTTCATGCTGGACACATCGAAAGGATTCACTCGTGCTGGTATAATACGCTTGAACGACTCAATTCGAACGTATGTGTGGTCGCTGTTGGGTGCGCAGTCGCAAACGCGTTCCAACATCATCGGTAAGGGAACTGCTTACGACGCTCAGAAACAATTCGTTGCCAACGTTGAGGATGCTATTAATTCTCCAGTTGATCTCCCGCGGGCCATCGAACGCTACCAAAACGTGTTAGAATACGCCAGATCGAAAGTTAACTACGTGTTCGGTGTGGGGCTGTATATGTCTCCGAGTGATATGCAACTGAGAGTAAAAAAAGTGGTGGGTTATAACAACAAAATAGTCATAGCCACGGCGGACCAAAAGTTGGGTATCAACCCCGATATTAACACCCCACATATCCCACGCACCCAACCACGTGAAAAGGGTATAGTGGCGCCACCTCCGGAGCCTAAAATTCATGTGGAGGTACCCCCGGGGGTTTCCACCACCTATCAGCAGCATATTGATAATAAAACAGCCTTAGTGGTTGGTGGGGTAACTTTGGGACTTATTTGGTTAAAGATTTCTTAGCCGCTACGTACACCAGACCCGCCACGGCGACGATGGCTGCCCACAGGTTTTGACTGAGCCACATAGCAGTTTTAGACAGAGCGCTCAACAACCACGAGACGATGCTACCCAGTATGCCGGGAAGGGCTTCGGCGGCTTTACCAGCCAGTTTAGCTAGGCCTTCCCCGAGTTTTTTGATCCAGTCTTTAACACCACCACCACCACTTGGAGTTCCGCCACCTCCTGTAGACCCAACAGGGGCACCCCCCACCAGTGACACCACCAAGGTTGATATGATGAAACCCAATGCAGTCAGAATGCTGGCGATGGTGATCCCTTGCTCCCGGAATAATATCCGAATCTTGTTGGCTAAAGTTGTATCCTCGTTCAGTATTCTATCGATTGTTTCCCGAATACGACTGATCTGGGATCGAAGATGTTCACGATTCGAGGAAGCGGCTTCCAATCGTGTACGTTTCTCGTCTTCTAAATCACGTATTCGTTCATTGATGCGACGCTTCATATCATCGTCGTCAGTTTCGGTGAGTTTGGTTTTTTCCCTAGCGATGTGCTCGTCGATTTCGTTCAGTTTCCCCATGTTGTTCACGAGTTCTCCACGCACGCGTTTCACGGCTTCGTCTAAGCCGCGCAGTTCCCTTACCGGAAAGTCAAATCCCGGTAACGGTTTGTCCCAGTAGGTGCTCAACAGTTTTTCTATGCTGTCCGAGGCTTCTGTAGCACGCTCTGGCGTCATTTCATCTGTAGTGGTGAGGTGGGATCTGGTAGCTTGCAGATCTTCTTTAACAGTCTTAGGTATTGCACCACCGTAATCACGCATGTTTAGATGTTCACGGATAAATTCAGCACCACCATTGCGGCTGGCTAGAGTTGACAAGGCCAGTGGTTTTTTAGTGATCTTGTTAAAGAGGTCAACCTTTGGGGCAGACTTAAGACGTAGAACACCCTTTGTATCAATAAAAAAATCCTTATGGTATCGACCCTGGGGTTCAACGTAGTTTTTATCACTTTTTAAACTTTCGTAATAATCATTTACCGTTGTTTCTAAAAGTTGTTGGCTCAATGGCAAACTAGTAAATGAGGTCTCCTGCTCATCATATGCCTGGGCACTATCGTCCCACATATCATCCATAGGTATGTCTTCATCCATTAGTATTAAAAATATATTTCTTTTATATAACAATGTACGGTAGAAAATTAGATCCTTTCAGAAGATTGAGAGAGCCATTAGGTGCCAGAGCCGTGCGACAGTCGGTGACCATCACCAACAATCCCAGCAAGATAGACCAGAATCAAACTCTGCTGGTTAGATTTCCAAACCTTGGTGAGAATGACCTCATTGTACCAGGCACTGTTCGACTGGCGTTTAATATCACGTTGACCTCCGACAACGACAAACGCGAGCTAGTGCGGAACGTGGGTCGAGCTATCATCAAGAAAACGACCGTCAAGATCAGCGGTAACGAGGTGCTGAGCATCGACGACAGCGACGTGTTTCACTGCTACAAGGATCTCTGGAAAAGCGAGAGAGAACGAGTCAATGATGTGTACCAGGGTATCAGCAAATCAACCCGGGCGCGCATAGGATACGTCTTCACGACAGACCAGCAAGACAAGCTATCGGACGGTGAAAAGGCTATCGCTCTAGCATACGGGAATCGATTCTGCGTGCCGCTCGACTTCGAGTTGCTCACGGGACACGCGCCGTTTTACCAGGCCGCGCTGGGTGATAGGCTAGAATACGAGCTCACGTTTAACGACTATAGCAAAGTAGTGCGTACGCCGAACGGTGATGAGGCCAGTTATGCCATAGACAACATCTCTCTGGAGTTCGACATGGTCACTAGCCCGGAGCTGGCCAGGCAGGTTCGAAGTCAGTACTCTGGGAAGATGGCTATCCTGTACGATCGTGTACTGAGGCATAGATCAGTCGTGCGAGATAAGAGCGACACTGTGTGGAATATCAACCTGAACGTGCCGGCGCGATCGATGAAAGGTATCCTGGTCGTCCCCGTGGAGGATTACGATCCATTCCGGAGGGACAGCGAGAAGTTTTTCAACCCCGAGATTGAAAAGGTGGAAGTTACCATCGAGGGCGTGCCCAACCAGCTGTTCAGTCATGGTATGAGGCCACACCAGCAGTGGGATGAGATAAAAAAGCTACCAGTGGGGGATTACATAACAAAGGACCTGGACCTCGGCTCCGTGCAGATCGGTGAATACCTGACCACCAAGTACGCCCTATGGTTGGACATGCGATCCACGGATGATGACAAACTGCACGGTAGCGGGCGCCGTATAGATAACGGCAGCGAAGGGATAACCATCCAGATTACTAAGAAGGCTCAAACCGCTGGTAAGTTGAAATTATATCTGTACGTAATTATGGACGCGCAACTTAATATAGACAATGGGAGATTCGTGCAAGCCATCTATTGAGGGGGGGTACCCCCCCAATAAACTACCAACCTCTGGGGGGTGTGGGGGTCTCCCCCTCCCCACTGACCCACACTGCGCTATCATATGCGGGCAGACTGGCTGTGGGAAGACCGTTTTCGTGTTGGATATGTTGGAGGGTTACTACAAGGATGTGTTCGATAACATCGTTATCATGTGCCCTACTCTGAGCATGAATAAAACGTACGCGCGACCTTGGGTGATGACGGACCCGGACGTACACAAAATCGACCCTGGAACACGCCTGCAGGACTGGTTGAAAGCTCTTCACGAGAAATTTAAAGGGGAACCGACGCTGTTTATACTGGACGACTGCAGCGCTAATCGCGAGATAACAAAAAAGAGAGACATGCTATCGTACCTGGCCTTCTCCGGCCGACATGCAAATCACAGCGTCTGGGTGCTAACGCAGAAGTTCAACTCGGTGTTGAAAGACCTCAGGGAGCAGACGCGATGGGTGGCCTTATTTCACTGCAAGGATAGGGATTCGTTCGAGGAGTGTTTGAGAGAGAACGATGTGATGAGTAAATTAGAACGGGAACGGGTGAAGAAACAGCTCGCTGAAACTAAACACGCTAAGCTCGTTCTAAAGACCGACCAACCAGTAGCATATATAGTTTGCTAAGCAAAGCTAAGTAAAAGCTAAGCAAAGCTAAGCAAAGCTAAGCAAAGCTAAGTAAAAGCTAAGCAAAGCTAAGCAAAGCTAAGCAAAGCTAAGCATATAGCTATGATATTTGAAGTATTTGTCGTGTGCAACTTAACTTTCATTTCTCTGTGTTTTGCCTGCATCGGGTATTATATAGTTAAAACTAAATCTTACTTGTTATATTATAAGATGGAGTGTGAGGAATTGCTCGAACAATTGTCTGTGGAGGGTTCCCCAACTGGGGATTCCCCCAAGCGAGAGAAACTGGTGGCGTTGGCTGTTGGCGGCAAAGCCAAACATTACTTTGGAGACTACACTCCGGATAAAATTAACAAAATGCCAGCCGAAGAAATCGATAAGCTGTACGCTAGATACGAGTCCCGGCTCGGAGCAGAAATGACAAAGACAATAGGATCGGCTATGACCCAGATATACACCGGTATTGTATCACACTTCCTTCCCATTCCACCAGAGCGCCGACTTTACCTGTGGGAGGACCTAGATAAAGACCCTTTTATCGAACACGCCGTGAGCTCTATCAGCTGCGGGCTGTACCACAAATATGGTATGTTGTTGGCTCCAGTGACGGCGGCGATTATCACGGCAAAACATTGTCAATTTGAGAGAAAGAATAATAATAATAGTATAGATGGATGCTGCACAGGAGGAGACCCCAGTGGATTCACAGGAACCAGTGACGGTGGAGACCCCAGTGGGGGTACCCCCCACAGTAACCAGACAGAAGAATCCTAAGAGAGTAGCTGCCGGTAAAAAACGGTGGCAACATAAAGTGACCAATCCAACCCGACTGTTGTTGGCTGTAGGCGTAACTGCTGCCTTGGCTATCTCGTGGTTATACACACGTGTGGGGGTATCCCCCACACCCCCTGCCGGTGAGGTAACCCCCAAGCCGCCGGCAGGCCCCACTGTTGATCCGCATATCATGTTATAATTTTAATATTTTATATCATATACATAATGTCTGAGGGGAAAACGTTCGTCAACGACGCATACCACGCCACAGTGGTAGCCAGTCTAGCAGTAGGGTACGCTCGGTTAACTAAAATGGTGCTTAAACAACCAACTATCAAGCTAGATTTCAACCTGCAGGATATGGGTATGCTCATAATGAACCTTGGTATGGCGATGGCCACAAAAGACATCCTAGTAAAACAAGGGATCATACCTGATAATATAATGAAATAAATATAGGGATGGCCACGATAGCTATGATGGTCGGTGGGGCGTTAGTGAATGCCCTGGCATTTTCCGGGAGTAATTTCCTCTTCTCGAAACTACGAGATGATCACGCGGCTGAAATACAGGAAGAAAGGAAGCGACACGATCTCGCTACTGAGAAATTACAAAGAGCACAGGCCGAGTACGCTAAAAAACGCCTCCAGAGGATCGATTTTATTAACGAACAACTCACGCGTGAAAACCATGCCGTTCAAACATTCAACGATGTTGATGAAGCAATGAAAGAATACTATCTACTAACTGGTAAACAATTGGAACCGCTCAATAAACCCACACTCGCTCAGTACTACACACCATCCAAGGGACAAATGAATCGTGAACTGGGCTTCATAGTGTTGGGTATAGCAGCTACTGCGTTGGTTGCTAAGCAATTAAACTAAAATACTTATATAAGTAAACATGAGACCCGCTCCATACCGATGCGAATATATACTTATGGGGAAGACCGAGGCCTGTGGTAGGAAATGTAGGAATCAGGGGTTCTGTTGTTTCCATATGGGAAGTCCTAACTACACGTGTTCTGTGTGTGGTATCGGGGTTAAAGGACACTACTGTTTATGTAAAGCTCACGGAGCGAACGTAGTCAGACATCAACTCATATACGAGAATAAAAAAGACTACATAAAAGAACGTAGGCGACTGCTCAAGATAGCCACTTAAGAGTTACCTCCCCTTACTGTGAACCAATTAGACATTAGTTCTCTTAGATGTAAACACCATGTCTACTACTGTGCGCGAGCTCAAGAGGGTCGCAAAGCAGAGAGGTGTGATCGGGTATTCTCGAATGCGGAAGCCAGCATTGTTGAGATTACTAGGTTTAGAAGTCCCTCCTACGGTAAAACAATTAAAAGCTCAAGCAAAACAGCTTGGGCACACGGGTTATTCAAACCTGGGGAGAGCCGGGTTAACCGCATTGTTATCACATGCCCCCGTAGCAAAACCTCTCACTGTAAAACAACTGAAAACCGAGGCACACGATTTGGGTTTAGGCGGGTATTCCCGTATGAGAAAACCACAGCTTGTAGAATTATTACGACAGAATAGAGCTATTGACCTACAGTTCGTGCGCACTAAGCACGCTGTAGGTAACTATTTGGGAAGTTGGCGCATGCTCGTCGATAGAAATATAGACATTACAGATATCAAGCCTCTGATAGCTGATAAGGTCAACCAGGAACTAAATAATCTAGGAAGTATCAAGTTTCAGATCACGGTGAAAATGTCGCTCGATAAGGAGGGCACCACAGGGGTCACTGAGTATATTCAACCTTACTTCCGAGGCAAACAAGAGGTCGTCACACATACAGAGACCATTGACGCATCAATCGATAATAGTTTTCAGCAGATACGAGAATACCTAGAACGCTACACGCACATGGGGTCCGGGTGGGCTGTAGATAAAATCGATAACATCTATCTAGACATAGCTAAATACGTGCCGTTCAGAGGTGGGTCATACCTAGCCTTGTCTCCCTACTATAAGAACAAACATGCCATAGTAAACGTTAAGAATAGAGGAAACGATTGCCTGAGGATATCTATCAGGTCAGCCTTATTTCCAGCTGCCACTCATTCAGATAGGCTTTCTAGCTATCCCCAAGATGATGGGCTTAATTGGGATGGTATAGATGAACCCACCCCCATATCCCAGATCACTAAAGTAGAAAAACAGAATAATCTGGCTATAAATGTCTTTGGACACGAAGGTAATACAATAATAATACACAGGGTCAGCACGGTGAAGGATTGCCAAGTTATCAATATATTCATGATCCAGCGAGGTGAAAAGTATCACTACACGTGGATAAAACATCTCAGCCGGTTGTTGCACGACCAGTCGAAACACAATGGGGAAAAACACTTTTGTGTACGATGTCTACACGGTTTCAGTCGAGCTGATTTATTAGAATCCCACCGGGATGATTGCCAAGGTGTGGGGCAGACGGCCATACGAGTCGAAATGCCTAAGGAAGGTGAAAATATCCTAAAATTCAGTAACCACAAGAACCAAATGTCTGTACCTTATATTATATACGCCGACTTTGAAGCCTTAGTTGTGGGTGGGGATTCCCCCACACCCCCTAGTGGGGGTAGCTTCACCCACAAGACACAAGAGCATATAGCCTGCGGTTTTGGATACATCGTCGTCCGTTGTGACGGGGAAACGAAAGCTCCTGTAGTGTATAGGGGCCCTGACGCGGCTGAAAGGTTTCTAAAGTGCTTGCAGGAGGAAGAAAAAATTATTAGGAATACATTGTATAGAATCGCTCCCATGCGTATGACCCGAGCCGACAGGCTAGCTCACGCTAGTAGCACTAACTGTCACGTGTGTGACTCACCGCTTAACGGTGATTCGGTGAGAGATCACTGTCACATAACTGGTAAGTATAGAGGCGCCGCTCACAACGCGTGCAACCTCAAGCTTAAAATCAACCCTAAGACAATAAACATCCCCGTTGTCTTTCACAACTTGAGAGGGTACGACTCACACTTGATCATGCAGGCCATCGCGAAAATCGATGGTAATATATCGTGCATCCCCAACAACATGGAGAGATACATCTCCTTCAGCTTAAACGGACTTAGGTTCATTGACTCGTTTCAGTTCCTCCTGTCGTCACTCGACAGTCTGGTCAAGGCCAACAATACCTTCCCTATCACAGATCGATACACAGACGCCGAGACTAGACACCTGCTCATGAGGAAGGGCGTATACCCATATGAGTACATGGATAGTTGGGCTAAGTTCACAGAGACCAGACTACCTCCTATCGACTGCTTTTATAGCAAGCTGAATGAGGCGTCCGTCTCACAAGACGATTACTCGCACGCGATTAACGTATGGAATAAACTGGGTTGTAAGAACCTTGGCGATTATCACGACCTGTACTTGAGGACAGATGTACTGCTGTTAGCCGACGTGTTTGAAACGTTCAGGCGGACATGTTTCAAGCAGTATAAACTCGACCCCGCATGGTATTACACCAGCCCAGGTCTGTCGTGGGACGCCTTGCTTAAAAAGACAGGAGTTAATTTAGAATTGCTCACAGATTACGACATGCACCTATTCATTGAGAAAGGCTTGCGAGGTGGGATTTCCATGGCATCCAAACGATACGCTAAAGCAAATAATCAATACGTGAAAGGTTACGATCCTAACAAACCAACCAATCACATTCTCTACCTCGACGCAAATAACCTGTACGGCTGGGCCATGAGCCAGTATCTACCTACAGGGGGATTCGAATGGGTACCCCACGTTGATGTTATGAGCATTGCACCAGATTCGAACAAAGGTTATATCCTCGAGGTTGACTTAGAGTATCCCAAGGCATTACACGCATCGCACAACAGCTATCCCCTTGCACCCGAACGTATGAGGGTTAACCCAGACTGGATGTCTGAGTACCAACATAACTTGTCAGGTGGCCGTGTGACAGACGTTGAAAAACTCGTGCCTAACTTAATGAATAAGACCAAGTACATCGTTCACTATCGCAACCTACAGCTGTACCTGTCGTTGGGTATGAGGCTGGCCAAAATACACAGGGTGCTCATGTTTGACCAGAGCCCATGGATGGAGCCCTACATCAGAATGAACACAGACCTACGAAAAAAAGCCACCAGTGATTTCGAGAAAAATCTCTACAAGCTCATGAACAACTCGGTGTTTGGTAAGACTATGGAGAACCTGAGGAAACGCGTGACCGTGAAGCTGGTTAGATCTAGTGAGGAAGACAAGCTCAGGAAATTGATAGCCAGTCCGGCATTCAACCGTAGCAAGATATTCACAGACGACCTGGCTGCCCTACACATGAAGAAAAGCCACATAAAATTCAACCGACCTGTTTACGTGGGGATGAGCATCCTCGATTTATCCAAACACCTGATGTACGACTTTTACTACAACGAGCTCAAGAAACAGTACGGCGACAGGTGCGAAGTGCTGTACACTGACACGGATTCCCTGCTGATGGAGATTCGAACCGAGGACGTGTACGAGGACATGAAAAAACACCTCGATTTATACGACACCAGCGACTACCCTAAGACCCATACCCTACACAGTACGGTAAATAAAAAGGTCCTAGGTAAGATGAAGGACGAGTGTGCTGGCACGCCCATAGCCGAGTACATAGGTTTGAGACCTAAGATGTACTCCATACTGAAAGCCGACAATAGTGAGATCCGGAAGGCTAAGGGGGTTAAGAAGTATGTGGTGAAACAACACATCAAACACGCCAGATTCAAGGAAGCCCTGTTCAAGACCCGTACCTTTAGACATAAAATGAACACACTTAGAAGTGATGGGCATAAGATATACGGACTGACTATAAACAAGACGTCCCTGTCGCCTATGGACACGAAACGTTGGATAGCTATTGATGGGATAAACACATACGCGTATGGACATGAAAAAATTTGAGGCTATTTACTACAGCCCGCGTGGGTACTGGAAAGGAGCTAGCGCAGTAGATAAGCTAGCTAAACTAGCGCGAGTACCCCCGGAGGAAGCCAAAGCGTGGCTTGAAAAACAAGCCCTGTGGCAGATCTATTTGCCGGCACCACGCTACGTGCCTAGAAGGAGGTTCGGTATTAACATACCTAATAGCGTTCACCAGGCAGACCTACTGTTCCTACCCCACGACAAGAGGTACAAGTATGCCTTAACCGTAGTGGACGTAGCCAGTCGTTACAAGGAAGCCGAACCCTTGACCACGAAAGATTCGGCCCAGGTAGCCAGAGGATTCGAACGTATATACAAACGCAGTCCGCTGACGTGGCCAACAGAGCTGCAAGTTGACCCCGGACGGGAGTTCATGGGTGCCGTGTCACAACTGCTAGCCAAACACGATACGAAGGTCAGGCGTGGCACGGCCGGAGCCCATCGCAGTCAAGCTATAGTTGAGAGATTTAATAGGACTTTGGCTGAGCGCTTGTTCGGCCATCAGTATGCTAGGGAGATGGCCACCCCTGGAAAACGATCGACCGAATGGGTCACGAGGTTACCCGAGGTGGTGTCGGCAATCAACCATGAAGTCACCCGTCTCACCGGTAAGAAACCGGCAGACGCTATCAAACTAAAATCAATAGTTGCAGAGTCGGCCGCTCCATTGCGTGGGAAGGAGAAACAGATACCGGATAGGGCCCTAGTGAGGTATCTATACCAGCCGGGGGAACACGAGGGCGATAGCCGTAAGCGAGCCACCGATCCTATATGGTCGGTCAAAACTTACAACATAGATAAAGTGGATATGAAAGCCGACGAACCTAACTTGTACTACTTGAGGGATGGGCCGGGTAGGGGTTTTGTAAGAGAAGAATTATTGATCGTACCGTACGGCACAGTGTTACCGCCTGCCAAGTCACGGTAAACGTGATGGCGTAGCTTTGTAGTAGGGGTAATAGTATCAAGAGCTAAGGGTCCCACCAAAGCCTCATTTAGTAAATGAGGCTTTTTAGAGGGGGTTTTTGAAAAGTGGTCCAGAACTCTCATTACCTATACTACTTGGAGTGATATTGTCACCAAGGTATTGTTTGTCCTTGCCACCCACCACCAGTGTCACCAATCTGTCCCGCTTATCATCACTTATATCATCCGCCACCATTTGTTTGAGCAGTTCATTGCACTCCATATTGTATAATACAACAAATGTTTCTTAATTCTAATGAAATAATATCCAGATTTCGAGTGACCAGGAAGTTTTTATTTTACTTCAGGATAGACCCGTTAAACCGAGTACATTATTATCAGTCCTCAGAAGTGCAATCAGTTGCGGTGCATGCTTGATGTACAGTTGCATATCTGTATGTTGAATTCATATCCCTCTGTTGCCTCTGTAGGCAACTAAAAGTGATAACTAAAAGTGGTCGGTGAAAAGGATTGGAGGGAAAAGGGGGCTACAATGGCTTCGTTTGATAAATAGCAGCTTATATCAGATGTGGTAAAAAATCCCTGTTATATATGCTACTCCGGTAGAGTTGTCGAGCGTATGAGGACACTGTGGCAGTTTTCAGGTTCTGAATATTTCTCCATTGTTTCTTTAACTTCTTCAGTGTTCATTCTTTTTCAAACCATTTGTTCACAAATCTTGTTTTTCATTCACTTTCGGCCATGATGTTTCAAATTCGCATTCATGTTCCATGCAGTCAAAGACATCATCAAATTTTGTATTCAAATTTTTCGTACCATCGTCCGTGTTTAGACTACTAGTCTCAGTGTATGACACATGTTTTTGATTCTGTGTGGCAATAAATGATTGCTTGGAATCATCACATCATCCGACTCAGGTTCAGAGTCTGACGTCTGTTTGCAGTTTTGTTTGCAGGAATGTCAGTATCAGGTTCGCTAAAGTATCTTTTGATCATAGAGAGCATGAAACTAGTGATTCTGTCCATGCTAGTTTCTATTTTGGACATAAACATACTCGGTACTGTCAAAATGTCATGTGTTATGTCAGAGTCTGGCTTCTCATGCTGTGTATTAGTTTGTCTTTGCAAACCTTCTGGGTAACTTCCGCATTGTCGAGTTGACTATGATCAGACCACATGGTTTCATCTGTGTTGCGATCCACCATTTGTGTCAGATCAGCACAGTGACAATGCAATATTTTGACCAGATTCTACTCAATAAGGGTACAGTGAAACTTTGCATCAAAATTTGTGTACCCTGTGGTTCAACAAACCAAGAAAATTGGCAAACTTGATGAACCTGGCTCTGGGTTCATCTACCACTTACATGAAGAAAGGTGAACAGCATCTGCTCACCTCGAAAGCTAATGGCGTAATGAAGATTAAGCATGCTGTTGCTTGTCACATGACTCTGTGGTGACGTCAAACTGTGAAGAGGTAGAGCCATGATAGTGCTCACTATTGGTGACAGTGGGTAGAACATTACAATGATTGTGCACACTAATTGTGACTGTGGATAGAATATCATCATGATTGTATCATATGACCCAAAAATGAAATCTATCAAATAGTTATAAAGATTTCATTGTTCTTCAGTACCCGTGAAGGTCCGGGGCAGAATAGGCCTTCAGCAACTCATGCTTGCAACTCATCGCCATAAAAGGTGATTAACAGGATCAGATGGTCAGTCTTGCTGGCATGGTTAACACACGTCATCGGTTCCCAGTTGCGCAGATTGATACTCATGCGGTAGATCACTGGATTGTCTTGTCCGGACTCGATCATTTACAGACAACTGCCATATAGTGGGAATATTGCAGTGTGTGGCATAAAAATAAACTCACTCACTCACTGTTCTTATGCAGTGGGGGATATTGCCATATTTGTGGCAAACACTTGTGTCATTATGATATATGTTGAAAGAAAGCAGATGTCTATACATATGCGATTACAAGTGGTTTGAGACCAGCCGATTTCATCCAGGTGAAGGAGTCGGTTGAATTGCTACTCTGTTCCACACACTGCATGTACACATGATGCAATGGCTTCTCAGAAAGTTTTTCTACAAATGACATATTATTAGCATAAACATTCCCTCTGGGTTGTGATAGCCATTTTTCCCTCACCTGGAGATGCAGAACAGACTCTCCTGAAATTAGGTATACAGAAAGAAAATTATTTTAATTTTTATTAAAAAAGTGATAAAAGGTTGATTGCCTGTAAATTATCTGAAAGTGTTTAGTTACCTCCTTTGATCCTGCTCTACCCATGCTCCCCTGGAAGTAACTCCATACTTTCCTTTGGAACCACGGTGAACACACGTTTTTCGACTGTCTTTTTGGTTTTCATTCACACTAAGTGTTTTTCATGGGTTTCTTGTCTTTTTAGCATGCCTTCCTTATTGCTTACAATCGCAATTAATTGTGAACTTGTAACATAGCTGTATTTATTTCCATTATGTCCCATCATAAATGTGTGAGTGGTCAAAAAGTCTCACTCTCACTCAAAAGATCCTCACTCTTTGTGCATTTCATGTTCACTGTTCTTTTTATATCTCATTGCCTGTTGCGCCAAACTCTTTCAGAATTAGATTGGAATGCTATGAAAGATGCTTGCATCAAGGCTGAAAAACGCTAATTGTTCACGTCTGCCAAGCCGGTCAAAAAGCCTAAGCTTGATAAACCCTCTCCTTCTGAGAGTATGTTGTCATTGCAGAGATTTTTCAACATTATGCAGCATGATGGCTTCCCTTAAGGATGATTTTAGTTCCTGAGTCAGTTGTGTTCGTCCCCAATGCTAGGAATCTCTCAGGAATTTCCAGAAACTTATTTGACTCTGCTCAAAGTTTACCACCACATTCAAATCCATCCACACTCCCAATGTTATCTATGTTTTCCTGTCAACTGTCATCACTTCCAGTTCAAGGTTCATCCATGTGGGGTGCTCTGTGGTTGTTCACAGTGGTTGTAAATCCAGAGCTTTACTTTCTCCATTTGCACTGTATTGTCATCCACAGATATTTGTATGATTTCCTGGCTCGACAAGTCTCCACTTAGTACTTACATGGCAAACTCTGTTTATTCTTGTGTCTCGAATCAAGTTCCTGGGTGCCTTGATGGACACACACTTGTTTCATTCTTCCAGACCCTTGCCATTCACTAGGCATCAAGGACAGCATTCTCCTTCTCCCAGTGTCTCATTTCAAACCTGGATGTCGGTGTTAGGATCCCTCACCTTCAAGCAGGATTTTACCCAGCAGGGCCGTTTCAATTGCAGACATGTTCATTGCCAGCTCAACCAGTGATGTTCTCTCGACCTGAATTTGCAAATATCAGTCATTCCAGCAGTCAGACAAGATTTTCTCTGGTGGACTCAGGAACACTATGTTCTTCCAGGTGCTCCTTTCCACCTCTCTCTACCGGATCTCACTATCTATACGGATGTGTCAACCATGGGTTGAGGAGCACACATGGCTCATTGGACTGCTCATGGGTCTTGATCTTCTCTAGAGATCCAGTATCATGTCAGTGTGCTGGAATTGTTGGCAGTTATTTGCAGTCTGAATCATAGGTGGCACCAGATTCACCACAAATCCCTTATCACTGGCCCTGACAATGTCACTGTCGTAGCCAACATCAACAAGTAAGGGAGCACTCACTTGTCAATGTTGATGCAGATGGCTTGTTGCCTGTATCAACTGGTGGATCAGTATTAGTATTTAATCCAAGCCAGACAGTGTACTTGCAGACTGTCTCTCCAGACAGTTCCAGTTGTTACCAACCAAATGGACTCTAAACTGAGCCTTTCATCTCATTGAAGACAGAGGGGAAACTCCCCACATTGATCTCTTTGCCACAAACAGGAATTTTCAGCCCTCTTTGTATGTCAGCCCAATCCCTAATCCTTCCCCATGGGTCATCAATGCCCTTTCCATTCCATGGGATGACATGATTGCATGCACCCTGTGAAACTAATTCCGGATGTCTTGGCAAAACTCCTATGACATCAGTGTATGATTTACCTTGTGGCTCCAGATTGGCTGACTCAAACATGGCATCCTTTACTTCTTCAAGTGGATGAACCATTGATACTACCTCATTGGTCCAATCTCCTGATTCAACCAGGATCATCACTTCTGCACAATAACATTCCGGTACTCAGTCTACACATGTGGAAGCTACCAGATCTTCCCTGGAGGAACAGGGATTCACCCCTTCTGCTACAGACGCCATATTCTCAGTCTGTCAGATCCGCAACAGCTCTCTTGTACGATTCGTAATGGAAATGTTTCTGCCAGTGGCAATGACAGCGACAGCTCCTCGGAAGTACCATTTCAATCCCTAAGATTCCTGAATTCGTTCTCTATCTTTGCAAACACAGGAAACTTAAGTCTGGAACTATTATGAGTCTGGAACTGTTTCTCAACATTGATTAATTCACTCATTTCAGCTTAAGGACATCATTGAATCATTGGAATCTACTCCACTGACATTCCTTTTCCATGAGACTGCTTTTTTATGGCCTTCGCGATGGCAGCTCATGTGTCTGAGTTGTATGCTCTTGATTTTCCTTCCATCCGCTGCTCAAATGGATTCTCCAGTGTCACTTGTATCGCAGTACCTGAATTCATTGGGGATGTGGACTTGTACAATTCCTGATTTACCGTCTACATAGCCCTCAGACAGGAGTCACCTTTTATGTCCTGTGTGGTCTCTCCATTGGTAGTCCACTCGCACAGAATCTTTCAGGCTCCAGTGATGTCATCTATCTCTTCCATGTAAATCTGAGTCAAAAAAGAAACTTCACATTCTTTCTTCAAGGCACTATAAAAGAATGAGAGATGGTAAGACGGGTAAATTGTTATTATTTCATTGCTGAGATCTGTGTGATGTACTTGATACACTGACAGTGCCGCAATTAGTTCCATTAGGCTACACCGCTGTTCCAAAACATGTGTATACAGAATGTCAAGTCACAAGAATAAAAATTCGAAATTTCTCAGTTCAGTATTGTGTATGGCCATTTGTTGTAGATGACCTCACAAGTCATACACAGTACGATGGCTGCATCCCATTGCTCTTGCGATGTCAGTAATATATCTTCCCGCTTGCAACATGTCAATAGCATGTTCACATGGCACATTTAACAATCATGGCATTTAAAGTACTGTTCAATCTATGGTTAAAATGTATTTTTTTCATTTCTTGAATCCAGTGCAAACACGTGCAAATGAAGAAATCTTTGATGTGAAGATCATGTGATCAACTGCATGTGCAAAACCTGATTGGGCACCAACATCATTTGCACAATGAATGGATGGGTTTGAGTGGGTTTGTTTGAGTGAGTTTTTGTAGAGTCGCAAGGTAGAGATCCCATTTTGGATACATAGATGTATCATCAGAGAAAAATTCTTCGTTTTTTTTTATAAATTACATTTTGTGATGTTTATTATTTGACTCAGTATATTTTGACAGAAATATCTTATAACACCTTGTCTGCTTGGCTCCACAAGACAGCAATGATGGCTTATCAACATTGTGACCAGGACTAAAGTAATTTTCATTTTTCTCCTCATGAGATTCGAGCTCTTGCCTCTTCGCTCACTGCATGGAAATCTATACCCTTGGAACAAGTTGTAGCTTTGTGCCAATGGAAGTCTTCGAACACTTTTATCCAATGTTACCTTTGCGATGTGAACACTGCTTAAGATGGATTGTTTCACATGGTCCTCTTGTGGTGGCTCAACATGCCATACATACTTGATCCTTCCCCTGGAAAAAACATGGAGGGGGTTGGTGTTGGAAATGGAGATTGAGCTCAAGATTTTCATGAACAAGATACATCAAGAATGCTACATATATGTAGGTTAAATAGTTCAGAGTCATTGGTGTGGGTGACAGTCATGATACTAACATCTTACTTCCTGTTGTGGGTCAGGTTTAACATACTTGTTCTTTATTCAAAAGGATAAGTTATTTTCCATAATCTGAAGTTGATAATGTTACCTAATCAAAGTTAAAGTGACAAATCGCATCCTATTTAAAATTTGCTATAATTACTACATTCAAAACTTCATCAACAACCCAACACAATACCTATAGCAAATGCTGTATCATCTGTCATTCCACTTTAGTGCCTTTTGATATAGTCGACGCCTCGTCTGTCTGTCCGTAATCATTTTGTTTCCGGAGCATAACTCAGAAACCATTCAATATTTTTAGACCAAACTTGATAGATAGATTAATCTGAACCTATAGTTGTGCCTTTTGGTATTTACAGAGTTTTGGCATTTTTATATTTTTTGTTTTTCCATGGAACATTTTGGCGCAAGTGTAATGGTGGGGTAGGCTTCGTTTCTGGAGCAGAAACAGTTCTATATTTTTCTGCAGAGCTTTTTATATACATCAGTCAGAACCTAAAGTGGTCCTTTTGGTACTTACAGGTTTTTGTGATATATTATTTTCTGGGTTTCCATGGAAATGATTCGGACTTTTTGTCTAAAAAAGCGAGAGGTGTGTTCTGTTTCCGGAGCACATCTCAAAAAGTTTCTAAGTATCTGTCAGCAAAACTTGGTAGATATGTGTGGCAGACCCCAACTTGGTGCCTTTTCTATTTACAGATTTTTGTGATTTATAATTTTCTGGGTTTCCATCGAAGCGTTGAGACTTTGTCTAAAACTTCCAGAGCATAACTCAAAAACTTCCAAATATCTTTCTGCAAAGCTTGGCACATATGTAGGGGAGACCCTTAAGTGGAGCCTTTTTCTGTTCACAGATTTTTGTGATTTATCATTTTCCCAGTTTCATTGGAAACGATTCTGACTTAGTCTCAAAATGGAGGGATGGGCTTTGTTTCTGGAGAACAACTTGAAAACTATTCAATATCTTACAGCAAAACTTGGCAAATATTTGAAGCAGACCACAAAGTGGTGCCTTTTGCTATTTACGATGTTTTGGCATTTTTTCCCCCTCTGGTTTCCATGGAAACAATTCTGACTTAGTCTCAAAATGGAGGGATAGGCTTCGTTTCCAGAGCACGACTGGAAAACCATTTGATATCTTTCAACAGATCTTGGCAGATATATGAGACAGATCTTGAAGTGGTGCCTTTTGCTGTTTACAGATATATGGCATTTTCTATTTTCTGTGACTTCATGGAAACAATTCAAACTTAATCTAAGAAAACATCAAGTAACTGTCAGATGATTTGTCCTTTCAAATATGTTGGGGTCAGGGAGATATGTCATCTTCTGATGACTCTTGTTCTAAATTTAAGGGGTGTACTTCGTCCATTGATATCTGAAACATATTTCATTCACCAAAAGTAAATGTAGATTAGTAAATAAGCTTATGTGAACAGTGTTCCAATACAGTTATACATAGATACAACAAATATTTCACACTAAACAGCATGACAAAAGAGCAGTTGATATATATATAGATATAGTTGATGCCTGTCTGTCATAGTTCAAAATTTTTCAACAAAAATTGGCACATATATCAAACAGCACCTAAAGTGGTGCCTTTTGCTATTTTCAGATTACTGTCACTGTCATGTTTCTTGGCTTCTATGGAAATGATTTCAACTTAGTCTCAAAGGGAGGGGAGGCCTTTGTTTCCGGAGCACAAATGAAAAACCATTTCATATCTGTCAACGAACCTTGGTAGATCTATCTAACATAAGCTAATGTAGTGTCTTTTGCTATTTGTAGATATTTGTCAATTTTATTTTTATTGGTTTTCTTGAAACGATTTAGACTTAGTCTCAAAAGGGAGGGGTGAACTTCTTTTCCAGAAAACAAATCAAAACCTTCCTAATATTTTTCAGTAAAACTTGGCAGATATATGAGACCAGTCCGGAAGTGGCGCCTTTTGCTATTTACATTTTTTTGTCATTTTCATTTCTCTTGGTTTCCATGGTAATGATTCAGACTTAATCTTAAGGAGGGATGGGCTTTGTTTCCTGAGCACAACTCAAAAACCATTTGATATTGAGTTCAAAGTACGAGAGAGCTATTTAGATGTTTTGGGAAACTATCTAAGAACTATTTAAGATTTTGATTTATGAAGTAGCTTATACCATAGTCAGCATAATCAGACCTACTGAGGACAATCCAGATTTCTTCCAGGATATCATGGACATAATTATAAAGTATGATCATGATGCAATATGCATGTGTGGAGACTGGAATTTTGTTATAAACAAAATTTTGTTGTAAACTTGACACTTACAACCACAAACATATCAATAATCCAAAGGCAAGGGATAAAGTTTTTAAAATGATTGATCTTGAAAACTCAATCTGAAAGACCCTTGGCATGAACATTACTATGATAGTAGACACTTTACTTGGCGACAGCCTGCCCTTCGCAAACAAGCCAGACAAGATTTCTTCCTGATTTCACATGGACTGCTATCTACTGTTAACACCTGCCATATTTTACCTAGTATGAATTTTGACCACTCACTAATGTCCCTGCCTATGACCTTTTCTGCTTTAGTGAGGGGAATTTAAAAATTCACTCCTTCAAGATAGAAAATACGAAAAACAAGTATAGATACAATTAAATCAACTTTGGACCTATTTAAAGAAGATAAAGAAGGAAACAAATACTCTATTGATGATCAACTACTCTGGGAACACTACTCCTACAATCTATTATTCTTCCACTAAAAAGAAAATTGTAAATGAAAAGGAAAAGAGCTTAGAAAGTAGATTGGATGAACTGGAAAAGAAACTAGATCTGAATGAGGATGGTGACGCAAAGCAAGCTCTATCAAATGAAATAAATGTTTCAAAACATGAGCAATGGTGAAATTGTCAACCATAAAATAAATGGAATGCTTATAAGATCTAAAGCAAATTGGGTCGAAAAAGAAGAAAAAACAACAAAATACTTTTAAAGTTAGAGTCAAGAAACTTCCTAAACAAGCCCATAACTGTTTTAGAAAAGAACAAAGGGACAGTTAAAACAGAAAGTAAACAATTACTTCAACCAACAAAACTCTTCTTTGAAAACGAAAACATGCCTGTTTTGAATAACCATGACAAATGTTGTCTGGAAGGGGAATTAAACATGGACGAGTTATCGTATGCTCTTAAAAATGTGAAAAATTAAAAAGGTCCAGGTCCCGATGGTCTCACAACAGAATTGCTTAAGTTCTTTTGGAAAGATTTAGGAGAATTTCTTCTTAATTCACTAAACTATGTTTATAAAAGTGGAAAATTATCTATGTCACAAAAACAGGGATTGTTAGTTTGTATACCTAACGCTAATAAACCTAAGAAATATTTGAAAAACTGGCACTCTATTTCCCTACTAAATACATCATACAAAGTTGGAGCCATTGCAATTGCAAAGAGAGTTAAAAAGGTACTTCCAAGTATTATTTATGAGGACAGAAAAGGCTTTGTCACTTGAAGATATATGGGTGAGGTAACTCGACTTATATATATATGATTTAATGGAGTTAATTGAAACTTGCCAGATACTAGGCTTACTTCTTCTCATTGATTTTGAAAAAGCCTTTGATTCAGTAGATAGACACTATCTCAGCTAAGTGCTTAACTTTCTAATTTTGGACCCAGTATCACACACTGGATACAAACATTTTATAATGATTTAGAATCGTGAGTCCTGGTAAATGGATTTGCATTGGCTCCTTTTAAAATTGGTTGGGGCTGCCATCAAGGGGACCCACTAGCGCCGTACATGTTTCTGTTATGTGTAGAAGTCTGGGTGTAATGATACAAAACAACAAAAATATTAAGGGTATTAATCTTGGAAATATAACATATATTCTATCACAGCTCGCAGATGATACAACACTTACATTAGACGGATCAGTTTTGAGTACTTTTGACCTATTTGCCTGTTTTTCAGGATTAAAAGTCAACATGGATAAAACTGAACTAATATGGATAGGCTCCAAAAAGAGATCCTGATATAAGATGTGCAAAGAATGGAATTTTGACTGGTCGCAAACAGACTTCACGCTCTTGGGAATTCATTGCAACATTGATCTTGATAAGATAGTTGATATAAACTACCACGAAAAACTATCTGAGATTGAAAGGCAAATAAACATTTGGTCATCTTGTACCCTAACCCCTTATGGAAGAAATTCTGTTCTTAAATCACTTCAATGACTTAAGCTTAACCACCTATTCTCATCTCTACCAAGTCCCCCAAAATTTGTTATTGAAAAACTTAAAAAAAAGTGCTTTAATTTCATATGGAAAAACAAAACTGATAAGATTAAAAGAGATGTAATGATGCTAAACCCAGAACATGGAGAGATAAAAACACCAAATATTAGAAACATTATATCTTCACAAAACCTAAAATGGATAAATAGAATAAGGCATCATGGTCTTAAATGGGTGTCTCTTTTCACTGGTCAATTTAAAAATCAAGACCCAGTTTCTACTTACTGATAGCTGCTATATAAAAAACGAAATAATGCCCTCTTCAACTAACCCCTTTTGGAAAAGACATACTGTTAGAATGGGCAAACTTCATATCTATGTGTAAAAGAGAAATTGTAAGTGAAGAAGATATACAAAGACAATCCAGATGGAATGACAACAATATTAGAATTGATAGTTAGCCCTTTCTATATCTTTCTATATCATTACATTGTCCAAACCAAACCCAGATTGGTTTAATAATACATGTTTGGCACTTAAACATCAGCAGTGTCTCTACCTTAATAAATTGAGACAGCATAAAGACACACCATCCCGGGACTTATACATCTCATCAAGAAATGTCTACAAAACTGTGTGTAGGTTTGAAAACAAAAATGTGAGTGAGTTGTCGAATTCAATTACTAACCATCAATTATTTTGGCGAAAACTAAAGTACATCTTATGTCTACGTAAAACTGAAAATAACATTACGGTTAACTCTTGGCACGATTACTTTAGAAATCTCTTTGATTGGGACTCCAGTGTGACTTTCTCTGACTCCCAAGAAGATAGTAATAGCATTTCCATACCTGATAGCCAATCTTAGGACCTAACTAACAATATATTCAGTGCACCAATTAGCCAAGAGGAAATCCAGTCAAGTATTAATAAACTTAAATGTAATAAAAAAGCTGGGGAAGACCTCGCAACCTGCGAGTTCTTCAAGTGCTCTTGTCATATCATCATGCCTTACCTTGAAATCATTTTCAGCACATTGTATGATAATGGATCATTCCCTGTAAAATGGGCAAAAGCAATAATTGTGCCAATACATCAAAAAGACGATAAAAACAATCCGGAAAACTATTGCGCCATTTCCCTTTTAAGTATTTTTGGTACAATCTATACAAACATTCTAAATAACCGCTTGGTATTCTGGTCAGACAGTTTGGGTATGTTAATGAAGAACAAGCAGGTGTCAGAGCAGGCTATACTACCACAGACAATATATTTGTTCTTCAATCTGTAATTTGTAAATATATTCCTAAGAAAGGTGGAAAACTGTATGTATGTTTTGTAGATTTGTCCAAAGCATTTGACTCAGTACAGAGACACAAATTATGGTGTGTCTTCAATAAACAAGGTCGCCATTCAAAAATGGATAAAACCCTAAAAAGTATTTATGAAAATGTTAAAGCCTGTGTTCGTACTAACAACAATCTTCTTACAGACGTATTTGACTGTCCTGTTGGTGTTAGGCAAGGTTTATTCCTAAGCGCTTTCCTATTTTCGTTTTTTATCAACGAACTAGTCTCCGAGATTAACCTTTCATGTTCTACTGGTGTTCAGTTATTTCCAGATCTTATTGAAATATTTATTCTGATGTTTGCCGATGATGTGGTATTCTTCTTAGAGTCTGTAATTGGTCTACAGAGGCAAATTAATGCTCTAGAAACCTACTGCAATAAGTGGACCCTAAATGTCAATCTTTATAAAACTGAAATCATGGTTTTTAAAATAGGATCTAAACTTTCAAAATCAGAAAAATGGATATATAAATCCACTACGCTTGAAGTTGTTACATCTTACCAGTATCTTGGTGTAACATTCAACAGGACTCTAAACTGGTCCCTCTCAACCAAAGACATTTTAGTTAAGGCAAAGAAAGCCTTAGTTTCTATTACAAAATGCCTTTGTAATATTAAAGACTTGTCATATGATGTCTACTTTAAAATATTTGACTATAAAATACTACCAATATTATTGTATGGGTCAGAATTGTTGGGTTTTCACAGACATGATTGCCTGGAAAGGGTATTACTTTATGCATGTAAACGACTCCTTGGTTTGCAAATGTCTACACCAAATAACATTGTACTTGGAGAAACTGGTAGATATTCTGTTCTTGTATTTACTCTTAAACGCTGCATTGCCTACTGGTTAAAGCTCCTCTCCATGCCCTCTTCACGCTTTCCATTTAAAGCTTACAAAATGTTATGTAATCTAGACTCAAACACAAGCACCGAGTGAAATGGGTTTAATTGGGTTTGATTTTATATGTGAACCATATGTATGCTGTATTAATCTCAAGAGAGTAAGAATAGCCATGTCACAGTTCCATTCCATTTATTTCGACTTAAGCTGTTATAAAGGAAAATTCCATAAGAAATCCATCGTGTTCAAATACTGTAAATTGAATATCTTGGAAGACGAATACCATGTACTATTAATTTGTGATTACTATCTCTAGACACATTAGAATCAAATATATACCCAATTATTTTTTGATACAACTGTCAGAACATAAATTTATCCAACTACTGTCAACTTCCAATCAGATACTCATTGAAAATGTTGCTTTGTTTATTTATCATGCTATTTCAAAAAGAAATCCTATCTGCTGCATATATCTGTACTATGGGCCTGTGGCCTCCAGTTCTGAATAAAGATTGAGAGATATCATGAGTGGTACAAAAAAGGTGTCCTTTTTGTGAATGATGTACTACATGAAGAAGGCAGACTGTACACATATGAAGAATTGTCCGATATGTTTTCAATACAGACTAATTTTTTAACGTATGAATCAGTGAAAAGATCAATTTTAACATATGCAAGAACACTAAATATACAGCAATTCAAAAGAAATTAAATGAACCAATTTGTCCTTTTATTGTCTCAAAAATTATCATCGTAACTGGGAGTAAAAAATTATACACCTCCAGCCTAAACTCCAAATTTGTTTGGTTGGCAAGCTTTTCAAAATGGGGAAGAGTTCTAAGGAGTGATCTTACCGAAAATGACTGGAAAACTTTTTATATCATTGCAAATAAATGTTTGTGAAGCATAGACTTGAAATGGTTGCAATATAGAATTATTCACAATATCCTCCCAACAAGACAATTGCTTCATAAAATTATATACACATCGTTACCGATTTGTCCATTTTGTGGAACAGAAAGGGAAACTATCAATCATATGTTATGGGAATGTGAATTTGTTTTTAAATTATGAAAAGAAACAGAATCATGACTGAACTCAGTACAGCTACAACTGGAGCTTACAAATACAAATGTTATATTGGGAATGAAAGGAAAAAATTACAATCCGATTAATGAAATAATTTCAGTGGCTAAGCACTATATCTACAGATGCAGCATAAATGGTTTCAGACCAAAGTTTAAATATTTAAAAAATAAAGTTGTCTGTCACTATGATATGTCAAGATATGTTTTTTACCTATCTGCTGGTACTGAGCAATTAGTTTGTCAATACTGGTCAACATTGCATTTATTACTTGGTAAATAATCCTGCCAAATATATTGTTTCAGCCAACTGTACATTCATATACACGTATGCATATAGCATTGTATTGTTATGAAAGCTATTTATACAAGTCTGCCTGTACATGAAATATGAAAAATAATAATAATATGTGATATTAGATTCAGGAAAAGCATGACAAATATTCGGACCTCGCCTTTGAAATGTCTCGACTGCATTCCAAGTACACTGTCGTCAGGCTCCCCATTGTTCTCGGTGCCCTTGGTTTGGTACCTCCTTATCTCTTGGCACAGATCAGAAGAGTGCCTGGGTTCTCCACAGGGAGCACAGCCCTTCTGACAATCTGGGTAATGCAGAAGGCTGCACGTTTGGGAAACCTCCATATTCTCCGGAAAGTTCTTGGTGGGTTCGACTAGGCAGTGTTTTCTGGGAGAAGTCCCATTCGCTGTCTGGGCTGTGTGTAGAGGGGGCGAGGGCCTTGAGCTGATGATGAGCTTTACCAGTCTGACTGTGCCAGGATCATCCAAGCCCTCTCTGCTGCATTCTATCCTAATCTGTAAAAGATAATAATAATAATAATGATCCCCCGAACCCTCTCTGCTGCATTCTATCCTAATCCGTAAATAGTAATAACGACAAAAGGTAATTTGGAGAAAATTAAAATTACAGTACAAGACAACAAAAGAACAGGTACTTCTCTAAATTGTCGATATCCTTAAGGCAAAAATGAAAATTTTCACAGAAAGGAAGAAAAAATGGGAGAAGGAAAACAAATTTATCAAACAAAATAAACCTTTTAGAAATAATGAAAAGCAATTCTACACGCAATTAAGACAAGTGGTTATGGTTCGCATGATAAACAGCCTCCCATGGATGCCAGTGAAAGGTTCTGGAAACAGTTGTGGTCTGTACCCGGCGACTGTAACTTGAAGGCACCATGGGTCAGTGATTATGACCATGCAATGCATGAGAGAGTAACTAGGTTGTTTGTCTGTTACATCTCACCAGATTGCCTGAAAAGTGTTATTAAAAAGTCCAAATCTAATACAGCTCCAGGGTCTGATGGCATTCGAAATCAGTATTGGAAACTGTTTCCCTGTGTCCAAACACCATTACTTCACATTTTTAACTCTCTTGTGGACACAGGTGATGTTCCTCCATGGTTCTGCAAAGGTCGCACCATACTCCTTCCCAAAAAAGGAGACTTGACTGATCCCAAAAACTTCCTCACATGTCTAAATACTCAATACAAATTATTCACAGGGTGTTTGACAAACCTCGTGTCATCTTACTGGTCTTCTAATGACATAATTTACAGAGAGCAGAAGGGGGTGAGAAAGGGATGTTGGGGGTGCAAGGATCAACTTTTTGTACAAAAAGTGATTTTGGAAGAGGCTAAAAGGTACCACCGCAACCTCTCCATGTGCTGGATAGACTACAAAAAGGGTACGACTCTGTCCATCACAAATGGATTCTGAAGTCTCTTCAGTGTATTGACCTCCCTGAGTGACTACTTGATTTACTCGAGTCTTTAATGAGTTGCTGGTCGGCTCAACTTGAGATGTACTCGCAAGGGCAGGTGCAGACATAGGAATCTATTCCAATCAGAAGGGGAATTTTCCAGGGGGACTCCTTTAGTCCTTTGCTTTTTTGTCTGTCTCTGAATCCTTTGAGTTTTCTGCTCAATAGGGAGGAGTGTTACCATCCCGGACCTCCTCAGCACAGGTCCCCAACACCTCTTACTCATCTCCTCAACATGGATGACGTCGAGCTCCTTGCCAAAGGAGATACCAATTTGAAAGAAGAAGGTTCTCCTTGTCGAGTCCTTTTCTAATGATATTGGCATGACATTTGGACTCAACAAATGTAATACTCTTCATATGAAACGTGGCAAGGTAACCAATGATGGATCGGTCATGTTACAAGGGGGAGGAGTTATTGAGCATCTTGTGGAAGATCATATCATATATATATAAGATCATACATATTTTGGAATGCAAGTTCGAGACAAGCTCCAGAATGCCCAGATTCAAGGTAAACTTCGGGCCAAGTATAAATCTCGTTTAAAGAAAATCTTGAGCTAAATGCTCGAAACAGGGTCAAAGCCACCAATACTTTTGCTGTGCCAGTCCTCTCCTCTTCCTTTGGAGTAGTTGATTGGACTAATCAAGACATCCAGAGTCTTGACCACCTGACCAGAAGGATCATGTCTGATAACAGAGCACACCACCCTCTTTCTTCTCTTAATCGTTTATATATGCCAATCAATTCTGGAGGTTGGGGTTTTATTAATGTGGAAGCTCTTCATGACAGAATTTTATTGTGCACTTTTGCACATATTTATTTATTGGATGATCCTCTGGTGATGCATGTGAGGACCCACGATGAAAGCAAGGAATTCCACAGCTATTTTAAACGTGCCAAGGTTGTTGGACGTAATCAGATTTGAAGTTGATTTTGTTGATGGCGATGTACTGCTGGACGGTACAGCGATGGGAGTAAACCAGGTGAAGTCCTTTACCAAGTCTGCTCAGAGTTGGTCCTTTGTGGAGAAGCTGTCTGAGAAGCCATTGCATCGTGTGTACATGCAGTGTGTGGAACAGGACAGAACAGAAATAAAATATCAATATGAAATGTCGTCTTTGCAATGAATTTACAGAGACTGACCAACACCTTGTCAGTGGATGCAGTGCCTTGGCACAAACAGCATATCTTAAAAGACATGATGGCATGGCTCACTGCTGACGAATTCCAGCCAACAAACCTGATCTTGTCCTTTTTGATAAAACCAATGAAATTATTTATGAATTTTCTGTCCCTTTTGACAGCAATGTGATTGGCAAGATTCAGGGAAAGCATGATAAATATGTGGACCTTGCTTTGAAATGTCTCGCGTGCATCCCAAGTACACTGTCGTCAGACTGTCCACCAGGAGCACAGCCCTTCTGACAATCTGGGTAATGCAGAAAGCTGCAGTGTTGGGGAGCCTCCATATTCTCGGGAAAGTTCTTGGGTTGGGCTAGGCAGTGTTTTCTGGGAGAAGTCCTATTCGCTGTTTGGGCTGCGTGTAGAGGTGGTGAGGGCCCTGAGCTGATGAAGGATCACCCAAACCCTCACTGCTGTATATCAATCTTAATCTGTAAAAGATAGCAATAAAAAAAATTACCCCCAGAAATGTACATAATTTTCTACACTGTCCCACATAGGCATACTGCAAATCATTTAACGGAGACACGCCCTTCTGATTAGTTGAAATTTTCTTCACAGGAGAGAGTAGTGTACTGTTGTCAATAAGGTTGATTCAGTTGTCAACATGAATAGTTTCAATGAAGGATTTCATTTAATATAATAATGCCAATAAATGATTTGTGTATTTGTACCCTGTAAAGTATATGGGATCTTTAAGTAATTATGGTTCAATATTCAGGTGATTTAGATCATTGTAGTGCTCTTTACGGAAAAGTATAAAAGCAAGAAAGGGATAAAAATAACTGCACATAGAAGCACATTATCATTGTATTAAAGCATTGAGCATTATTAGCAAAATTCGTATGTCATGCCATTGAATGTGTTTTAGGTGTCTGAAACCAAGCACATAAACATTTCTTAAAACCAGATTATCTATAATGTAAATGATATGAAAGTAATCTGGTTTTAAGCAATATTTATATTCCCTTGTCCCTTTTTGTTCAACATGTAACTTAGAAAATATTTTTCAGATTGTTTTCATGTTAGGGATTTTTTTTCAGGAATAACATTAATTTGAGCATAACATGACCACATTTCAATGCATTGTTTATAAATTTTAAGTTTACCTACCATATCAGTAGGAAAGCTGCAATACAAACCTTAATTATGATGTTTTTGATATTTCAAAAATTATCATAAATTCACATCTCTTTAACATGAGGCAAAATTCTCTTAAGTTGTGTCGGATCTTTTTAGTATCACAGTCATCCCCCTGGCATGTCTGTCTGTCAGTCAGTAATTATTTTGTTTCCGGAGCACAACTAAAAAAACATTCAATATTATTAGACCAAAACTGGTAGATATTATATACTGAACCTCAGATTGTGCCTTCTGCAATTTACAGATTTTTGGCATCTTTCTTCGTTTTGTTTTTTGAGCATATAAATTATGAGATATGTGAAGCAGATCCCAAAGTGGTGCCTTTTGCTACTTACAGATTTTTGTGGTTTACCATTTTCTGAGTTTCCATGGAAACAATTTGGATATGATATACTGAACCTAAGGTTGTGCCTTTTGCTGTTTACAGATTTTTTGCATCTTTAGGGTTGTTTTTTTTTTTTTTCCATGGAAAAGTTGGGATGGTCTTTGTTTCCGGAGGACAAGTTTCCGGAGGACAATGTGAAAACCTCTTGTTTTCTTTCAGTAGATCTTGGCAGATATATGAGACAAATATTGAAGTGGTGCTTTTGTTATTTACAGATTTTTGTCATTTTTATTTTTATTGGTTTCTATGTAAACGATTCTTACTTTTTTTATTCTTAGTTTCAAAAGGGACGAATGGGCTCCATTTCGGAGCACAACTTAAAAACCTCTGAATATCTTTCTGCAAAAATTGGCAGATATGTGAGCTAGACATGAAAGTAGTGCATTTTACCAATTACAGGTTTTGGTCACTTTTATTTCTTCCAGTTTTCATGGAAATGATTCGGACTTAGTCTCAAAAGGGAGGAGTGACCTTTGTTTCCAGAGCACAGCTGGAAAGCTTCTTAATATCTTAGAGCAAAACATGGCAGATATGTGAGGCAGATCCCAAAGTGGTGCCTTTTGCTATTTACAGACTTGTTTGGTTTATCATTTTCTGAGTTTCCTTGGAAACGATTTAGACTGAAAAGGAGGGGATGGGCTTTGTTTCTGGAACACAACTCGAAAACTTCTTGACATCTTTCAGTAGGTCTTGGTAGATATACGAGACAGATCTTGAAGTGGTACCTTTTGCTATTCATAGATAATTGCATTTATTTTTTTCCATGTTTTACCATGGAAACGAATCAAACTTAGTCTTGAAAAACATCAAGTAACTGTGAGATGATTTGTTCTTTCAAATATGTGGGGTCCAAGGGGATATGTCATCTTCTGATGACTCTTGTTACTTTTTCTGGTTTCCATGGAAATGATTCAGACAGTCTTAAAAAAATCAAGCAACTATCTGATGATTTGTGCTTCAAGTATGGGGGCCAGGGGGATACGTCATCTTCTGATGACTCTTGTTTTTTCTTGTTGATACTGTGGAATTCTACTGTCATAATATTAATTGTGGGTGGAGATATAAAAAGATTTAATACTTGTGTGCTTCTTTGTTCAGGCCTGGAGAACATGTCCTGCCAGATCCAGTTGCACAGTTCCATTAGATGATGGTAATGCACAGACAGCTGATCAGGTGACCCTCAGACAATTCAGAGAGACAGAAAGGTAGTAAATACAACCAAATATAGGTTATTACAACTTATAGTCACAATTCTATATTTGTAAAGTGAAACAGTGTGTCATGTTTGTTTGCTCATGCAGGATTTTGTGTCCCAGATATTTAGTTAAATTATCCTGACACTGACTGAGCATGCTGAGCAAAGTGCAGTGTTATACTACATCCCTCTTTGGCCATGTGGGCAAGACATTCAGCATGAAGGCACAGGAATGTGAACTTTATGGTAGACACATCATGCTGTTTATTTGAAAACATGGATATTAACTGTGCTAAAATTCGCTTTTTGACATCTTACAAGTAATAAGCTTACATATGGTATTTGTTTAATTTAAATCACACTTCCACACTTATCAGAGGGTACACAAGGTAGGCAGTCTTTGAAATATGTGTTTTGCTGCAATGAAACTACCTTTATAGTTACATCCATTTCTCAAAACAGGTGTCTTAATTCTTTATGACATCAGTTCAGCTTCTGATGATGTCACTTTTAGTTCTAATGTTGTCTCTTCCTGTTCTAATGACATTCCTTCCAGTTCTGATGACATAACTTTGGATGACCCTCACATTTCCATGTCTGTCCTTCACATCGTAGGCCCTTGACCCTATAACTGAAGTTGAACTCTCTAGCTCTCCTCGTTTTTTTAAAGGAGGGTGAACTGTTGTGAGATGATGGACTGACTGATGAACTACTTATGGTCCTATGGTACAGAAGGAAACAAGTCTGGCATGTACAGCTTTTATCTCCTGGGCAATAAAGAATCCAATGACCTTAGTAGATAGCTGAGCATAGATGTATCTGTCAGTACTTGTGGTCTTCAGCCAACCCATGAAAGATATCTTTATCTAGAATTAACTTGCAAGATATGACGTTGGTTATAGTCCGTTTGTGGCCACCAGCCCATGAAGGTCCTGTAAAGATACCTTCCATACTCTGGAAGGAACCTTTTCCTAGTGTTTTATCTTTTTACTCAAAAACTACAAGTACAGTTGTTTTCTAATTTGGCTTGATGCATTTTAATTGTTCTACCATGGCACTACTATTGTACCATTTGTATGTGTGGTTTATCCCCCCGGCATGTAATGCAAATATAGTTGATGCCATCTTGTTTCTGGAGAAGAACACAAAAACCGTTCGGTATGTTTAGACTAAAATTGGTAGATATGATAAATTGAACAGTTCCGTCCGTCTGTCATCATTTTGTTCCCAGAGGCTAGCTCAAAACTGTTCAATATTTTTAGACGAAAATTGATAGATATAATAATCTCAACCTATGGCTGTGCTTTTTACTATTTACAGAGTTTTGGCATTTTTATTATCCCCCGGCATGTAATGCGGGGGATGTAGTCGACGCCTCGTCCGTCCGTCCGTAATCATTTTGTTTCCGGAGTATAACTCAGAAACCGTTCAATATTTTTAGACCAAACTTGATAGATATAATAATCTCAACCTATAGTTGTGCCTTTTGCTATTTACAGAGTTTTGGCGTTTTTATTTTTTTTTGTTTTTCCATGGAACATTTTGGTGTACGTCCAATGGTGGGGTGGACTTTGTTTCCAGAGAAGAACTCAAAAACCGTTCAATATTTTGTCAACAAAACTTGGTAGATATGTGTGGCAGACCCCAAAGTGGTGCCTTTTGCTATTTACAGGTTTTTGTGATTTATTATTTTCTCAGTTCCATGGAAATGTTTCAGACTTAGTCTCAAATTGGAGGAATGGTCTTCATTTCCGGAGCATAACTCAAAAACCGTTCAATATTTTTCTGCAAAACTTGGTAGATGTGTGTGGCAGACCCCAGAGTGGTGCCTTTTGGTATTTACAGGTTTTTTGTGATTTATTATTTTCTGGGTTTCCATGAAATGATTCGGACTTAGTCTCAAAATGAAGGGATGTGCTTGGTTTCCGGAGCATAACTGAAAAAAAAACATTCAATGTTTTTCTGCAAAACTTAGTGGATATACCAATCAGAAGCTGCAATGGTGCCTTTTGGTATTTACAGGTCTTTGAGATTTCTTAGTTTCGTTTCTGGAGCAGAACTAAAAACTTCTTAATATCTGTCAGTGTTACTTGTTAGATATGTGTTGCAGACCCCAAAGTGGTGCCTTTTGCTATTTTCATGTTTTTGTAATTTATTATTTTCTCCGTTTCTATAGTCTCAAAATGGAGGGATGGACTCAGTTTCCAGAGCAGAACTCGAAAACCATTTCATATCTTTCCACAGATCTTGGCAGATATGCGAGACAGATCTTGAAATTGTGACTTTGCTGCTTACAGATGTATAGCATTTATACTTTTCATGAATTCCATGGAAACAATTTAAACTTAGTTTAAAAAATAACAATGAGTATCTGTCAGATGATTTGTTCTTTCAAACTTGTGGGGGCTGGGGGGATATGCTATCTTCTGATGACTCTTGTTCTGAACAGTAATGGTGTCAGAAAATTTGTTGACTAAAATGTCTTTATGTTTAGAAAATTCTTGTACGAGAATTGATCTCTCTTCATCACTGGACCAGGCTTCCTGATGTTTCTTTCCCTTTGACACTTAAGATGGGAAATTTCAAGAACTGTAGCAATGTCAGCTTTGTCTTTGTCAGTTCTACTAAGATAGCAATGAAGATGTAGAATAGAGCGGCAAGTAATGCAGATTACCAATATTGTGCAACGGTCAAGAACAAACTGTTGGTAGTGTTCTGTGTGGACTCATACAGTTTCTCAACTTCATTAAAAGTACTATCCAAGTAGATGGAACCGTGCAAAGTGTCAAACCAGAGACCATATAATAGATATATTATATGGTCTCTGGTCAAACGTAACTGCTAGCAAGCCTGTAGTATGCTGAATTGCACAATGCTTGCTACAAGACCACATGATTCACGGGGAATCCCATTGCCTTTAACGTTAACCTTGCCTTAAGGTGTCTATATTTCAAGTTACGCTTATTTAAGGAATGCCTAATAAACGCGTAAGTATTGTTTAGTGCATGCTTTGTGGTACACTACTTAAATTTTTTAACGTCGTTCCTGAAGCGTTTGTTAACCATGTGTTAGGGACAGACTGCTTCAAGTTACAAGCCCCTGGTATGCTATGGCCAAAATTATGAGTTGGAATTATTATGTCATAACTTTAATTTTTGTGTGAAACTAAATTGGTCTACATTATGGGACACACAGCTCCAGTCAGGGGCCAAGGGAAGTAATTCTATTGACTTGAGATGTGAGCACATGGTCAGTGTGTTAGGAGTGAGGATGTGGAATTGGAGTGGTGGCTGGATAAGATTTGAGGACCTGCATCATCATATATATGTAGCAGGATAAGGGGTGGTGGTTAAAGATGACCAACGCCTGCTGGGGTGTGAGTGGTGACTTGCATCAGCAATTTATTGCAACAATCTTTGGATTTCGATTTCCACCCTGTAAGATGATAATTAAGAAAACAATTATAACACACATGTACTAATACAGTGGTTTACACAATTACAATATAATAATACAAATTACTTGAACTGCATAAACTCCAGATAGACATCGTTAATAATAAACACATGCACTTCACAAAAACATTGCTGTATCAAAGCATTACAATTATAATCAGACAGAAAATACATAGATTTCCACACATATTAGCAATAATAACATGGCATACAAACACATCAAAATAATAAAATACATACCAAATATATGGTACCTAGGTGATGGTGTGGATTCTACCTTACACAATTCTCACTGCATGTCCCATCTATAAATAACATAACACCACTAAGTAATAACTCTAAACAATAAACCTACATAACATACATGTATCCAACAGTGATATGTACTGTGATATTCACAGAAATATATGCAATAAACAGTTATGAAATTATATTACATCTCAAGTGGTACACACATTACATTTACCAGCAATAGATATAAACATGGCTGTTAGGTAGGCACATGTGCTTGTGTGTCACCTGAATCTCATAAAACAGTTCAGTTGTTACTAGTGAACTTGTGATAATAATCATGGTACAATAAACATGAAAATAATGCCTGTAAACACACATTATTTGAGTTAGACTTATACTATTCATAAAATACTTTCATATCTTCACATCACACAGTAATAATGTAACCTAGACATGCATGATATTTATAATGTAGCTACAGTAAAGTTCACTTATAACGTACACGCTTACAACGATTTGCCGGTTACAGTGAACAAATTCAGAAGCCCCGACTGCTTTCCTATATGTTGTTATGAATGAACTACCGTATACACCGAACACTGATAGTACGAATTATCTGTTACAACGAACAAATTGATGGGCCCTCTGTGCTATTTCACACGTTAATTGACGTGTTTATAACGAACAGCTGATCCAAATCCACTCGCGTGTCATCTCACGTGTCACCAATTAGCTTGTGAAAACAAACAGGCTTCCTCACAAGGGATCAAGGGGATAATAAAATAAACTTACCTGTGAAATGTTATCATTTATTTAATCTTGTGAATCTTGTTGACAAGCCATAAATAGTGATCTGGGAAGTCTTTCTTTCAAGTCAGCATGGAAGGGCTTGTCACGGATACGCAAAGCTCTAGATCTTGACACAAAATACCAAATCATCCAAGCTGTAGATGCAGGCGGTAAATCCAAGACTGACATGACAGCAGACTTGGACATACAGATTTCAAGGCCAATCAGTCGTGGTTAGAGAGATTTAAGAAGCGACGAGGGATATATTCAGCCATGACACACGGAGAAAGCTTGTCTGTTGACACCAAGTCAGTTGATGATTGGCTGACGTCATAGAAGCACGAAATTACCGATTTTATTAAAGATGCATAATAAAATACATGATCGATGATGAAGTGAATGATCCATGACAATTACATGTTCGTTGGTTTTGTCTTAAAACCAGTGGCGTGGTGACGATTCTTGGTAATTTCCGAATATTCACGAACATTCCCGAATCGCTTAGAACACACTTCGCTTACGACGAACTGAAAACAGTCCCTTTGAGTTCGTTATAAACGAATATTACTGTATATTTAACAAAAATTTCATCCTACATAAATATTTATAATTACGTCTACTAACCTGAAACCCAGAGAAATTGTTGCCAGACCAATAATGGGAAGAGAAATTAGCTGTCCGTCAAATATGAGATGCCATACAAAGTGCTTCTAATTCAGCTGTATAAGATAGACTGAGTAAAATGTGCTCATGTAAGTTAAAAGGAAACATACAACTTTAAACCAACCAATCGGGGATCAAAGGATAGCTTGCTCTATGTGGATTGTGAACAATAGGAAACAATAGAGCCAGGGTCCAGCTTGGGGCAATCAAGCTAGGGACAAATACCATATATACTATAAAAAATCTGCTCAAATAAAACCACAACCAAGCTGTTTAAAGATTGATACCGTATTTACACCTATAAATAAACTACATAAATATGACTTTACCACATATATTTATATTGTAAAGGGAGCGGCTTTACACAGATGACTATGATGCTTTGCGTTGTGTTTTGTGTGTTCTAAATTAAAGCCATCCTGTTTCCCAGTTCATGGATGTATAAGAGCAAATAGAAACCAACAAATTTCTCAAATGAAGACATACTTTATTAACAAAATAGAACTCAACAAAATCAACAGAAACAATTTACCAAGTCTAACAAAATATACAAATACAATCACTTGAATATCAATACCTAATTAATACCTCTCTTAACCCAACTCTCTTAGTTTCACCTAAACCACCCTCAAAAGATAGCGCTACATCCTACCTAACTTAAATCTCAATTCCTACTGCCTGACTCGTTCCATAGCACCTCATCAATGCTTCAGTCATGCAATATATTTATCTTAACTTGAAACTATTCTGCATGAACTCTTTTAGGAGGGAGGTTCTCTTTTTCAACCTTCCTTTGAACTTTGACTATCAACAAAATTCATGCTTCATCCCCAAACTGCCTATGTTATGACTAGCAGCCTAGTGGCTGGGCATTAACCTACCACACCTGCCTTCATTTGCATGTCTCTACATACCAGTCTGGCTTGATTCTCAGAAGTCTCCTCACTTTGCTATCAACGGGAGACTATCAGAGATCAGGGTCCTACCCTCAGGAATACCAATAGCTGCATGGCAGGTCAGAATTCATGGATACCTCAACAATTTCCTGTCCCCAAATGAAGTCAAAGCTTCAGACAACTCCCATTATCTCAAGGATTTCTTTCAAAAATTGGGATGACTGGTGCATTTAGAAAAATCAGAAAAAGCAAGAACCTTAACACCCTTCAGACAATGGTTGTCGCTGTTGTGATATTTTCACGAGACAGAGGCCTTTCAAGTTGCAGTGAAGCAACTGATCGTCAAAAACAGCAAAAACGAGGGTGTTGAATGAAACACACCAACCTGCATATGAAGTCTGTTTTCCACATGCACTATGGGCTGTTGTGTTTGTGAGTTTGAATCAAACATGGTGCTGGTGTATTTCAACACCCTTGTCTTTTTTTGCTGTTTTTGACAATGTTTCATTTCACTCAAACTCAACAGATAGTGAATCAGTTGCTTCACTGCAACTTCTAACATGTGCTTTAAATTGCCCCATAAGCACACTCAAGGTAAATTTACCTTAGAGTTTATATGACCTCACCACAGTTTAGTTTACAAATGACAATCAAATTTTAGGGTGTTCCCATAATTTTTTTACAGTATATATACTCACATGCAAAAGTAACACAACAGTAGTATAAGTAGTATATGTAATTTTCAATATTAAATATAAGAAATACAAACAGGGTCAGATAGACAAAAAGACTGAGTGAACACATTTCTTTGGCTACCAATACTGATGATATTATTAAGTTTTCAATAGGTAAAGGAGTTGACAAGAATGGATCTCACTGGTGTTGATGGGAAATGTGCTGATCTTGTTTAGAGACGGTAAATCATGGTTATGTTTATATTGAAATGACGGGCAACATTTTGGACTAACACTCCAAAAATAGCCTGGTTTCATTCAATTTGAGTTACACATGGCTTTGTTGAACAAGGACTGATATACCCAACTTTTGTGCAGTCTTATACTAACTGTTGGTGGTGACAATTTGTGCATGTTGGATTTCATGTGAAGTGTGAGAAGTGCATGATACCCATGTAGTCATTGGTGTGGTGCATTTTGGTGACTCCTTCTATTGATGGTTTTAACCTGGGCCTACCAAATGCAACAAAAATTACAGGTGCACTCCTTCAGGCTTCACTGTATGCCCAAACCCATGTCAATTTAGGGTTCCAAGTTTCTTTTGTGTTTGGATGAAAAATTTGCATTTCTTATGTGTGTGGGTATTATTTTGGAAATGTTGTAGTCAGTAACACTACAGACTTATGCGTGTAAGAGGAAAAATACAAATTTAATTCAATCAGTAAACTTACTAGTTGTTTAGTCTGTAACGCTACTGACTAGGCAGAACCTTATTGACTAGGCATTAATGCTACTGACTAGGCAAAACCTTATTGACTAGGCAGTAACACTACAGGGATAGGCAAAACCTTACTGACTAGGCAGTAATGCTACTGACTAGGCAAAACCTTATTGACTAGGCAGTAACACTACTGGATAGGCAAAACCTTACTGACTAGGCAGTAATGCTACTGACTAGGCAAAACCTTATTGGCTAGGCAGTAACACTACTGACTAGGCAGAACCTTATTGCCTAGGCAGTAACACTACTAATTAGGTAGAACCTTATTGACTAGGCAGTAACACTACTGACTAGGCAGAACCTTATTGACTAGGCAGTAATACTACTGACACTGCATGCATACACACCAACATACACCTACTTTATAGCTGAAATTCAACTTAGTATTTCCTTTTAAGTACTTATTCTATCACCACAAATGAACGTAAGTTAGTAATCAATAAGATGGAACATCAGTCCAACTGTCTGCAGAATCTTAAGTTCACCAGCCAAGTCTTGTGAAAGCACTTCAACTTCAGTCCATCCTGTTGTTCATTTATTATCTTCCCACTTTACAGCTCAGTTCATCCAACTGACCAATGCCATCTGCTAATTTCAAACCTTGAGATATTTTATTGCATGTGAGATCTGTAATCAGTGCACCTGTGTGAGCACACCAAGCAGGAGTGGAGTAACTACAACACTAGTATATGCATGTACTTTACAAATTATTCTATACTTGCATTACCTTCAGCGAGGAAATAGTATGATAGTAATTTGATCAACATTACTATCATATAAACATGTTATTTCCATTAAAGTGTTGATACATCACCTTAGATAAACCAATCCCTTAGAAAAGTCAACCCCTTAACTTGACCTTAAAAATCTGTATCAAAATGGTGATATGTTTTGCACATAGGCTAACCCCCTGTGATGGGTCATGGTTAACTCACAGGACAAGACATTGGACAGTTACAGACTTGGATGTAAAAGTATGCTTGGTGAGAGTAACAAACCTTTACTCTAGAAATCCATGTAAACTATCCCAAAAAAGAAATGCATAGGCAGTTCGTATTTTTATAAATCCCTTATTTCCCTGTTGTGATAAAACAGTCATCAGAGTAAGAAAAGTCTGAATGTTAGTCTGAGCAAGATATCATGGCTTGCAGATATTTGCAACCAAGCAGGTATAACAAATGACCATCCCCGTACAGGAAGACCTCGAGGTACCACTGCAGTCCAAGATTGATACATCCGGGTACTACAGTTGCATGTTTGTACGGGTGAGTGCACAGCAGCCAGGGTGCCGGTCAAAGTGTATGGAACAGGTTGAAAAAGATTGGTCTGAGAACCAGGAAACCCGATGTCGGGGTCATGCTACATCGTCACCATCCTGCTCACCGTTTCCGTTATCTAAAAGTATCCACATTATCTTCTTCTAAACTGATGTAAAATTTCATGGACTAAAATCTACTTGTTATATATGTTTGAAAATACAACATTTTTGCAACAAAGGACAAGATATGATAGAGGCCCTTATTGGCCCACAATATGTCATGATTATTAAAATTTTACAACATGATAATTTTAACATAAAAAGAGTTATATTAATTGTTGAAGTTACCTCCAGTTGCATTTTTATGTTTTAGTGTTGTTAGTTTTCCTCTTTGAAGACCTCAAAGTTAACATATTTTACAATATCTTCTAGAAACCTACATTTTCTGATTTTCAGAGTGATAGAAAAGTGTGAGGAAAAGCATAACCCACCGCAATTTTTTCACCGCATGTGAAGAGAGTAAATTAGAATGCACACCTAAACATTGTGGTGGGTCACGCATTTGCTCATGTAGCCATGCTTGTATGGTTCGGCTCTGGGCTGTGACTCAAGAGGACAGACAATGATAATGATGATAATATGATTTATTGCAGTGCTGGATGAGGCTGTTGTTGAGCCAACCTGAGGAAGGGAAATATGTTTCCAGCTCAACAACAGCAAGTGGAGTCATAAAATCTTTAACCAAGTAAATAATTTTTAACAAATATTAAATAGTTTTAAATATCACAGTAAGTTATGCTAAATATATTATCTAAGATATCAGAGACCAGGTAAAAGATATTGCACTATGGAATAAACTTTGAGCACATGGCATCAGCCATGTTTAAATATACACCAATTTTATAATTTAATATTTTTAACTCAATAAATATGATTATCAATTAAATAATACTTTTGTTATTATACTTTTATTATTTGAAGGACATTTTGCACCTTTTGATAGAGAATTATGAAATATAGAGGCAGATGGAAACAGATAGAAAAATGGCCATACCTGAGGAAGGGAAATATGTTTCCAGCTCAACAACAGCAAGTGGAGTGAGGTGGAAAACAGGTGGCCAAAGGAAGTAAGAGGTCAGAGGACACAATAGCCAATAAGGAAGTAGGTAGCACATCAAAGGAAGTCTTTGATGTGACCTATAAATAGAAAAGGGAAAATCCCAAAGAATGGGTTACCTGGCTAAGAATAGAGAGGAAATTAAGGGAAATCCCTGTTGACAGGGCTCCAGGAAACAGAAGGAAAAGGTGAAGATGTTATAGAGGCGGCATTCAACGGCAAAGACTGAGACAACATGGAACAGATAATGATGTTTATGAAATATGATGTTTGATTTGATAATGATCATGATCATGATGAATTATGATTGAACTTACGAGTTTTACGAATATATATAACACTGCTACACTCACATCAAAATCTTTAAAAAAGTACATTATTTTTGGTTTATGAAATTGCCCCTTACAACATCTAAAAAAATAAACATTGACATAAAATAACATCTTTAAAAACAATCCATGACATTTACACATCTATGCCATGATACATTATATTTTGAATGGTTTTGTGCTCTAAAATACACCTATCAAACATCTTTATTAAAATTTTCAATATCATAAGGCACTCGCAAGGCTGATTTATGAGAGGTAGACATTGGGTTGTGGTTGTTAGTCTCTGCTAGAAAAGTAAGAAGATGTCTGAAGATTTTCAAAATATGAGCACTGTAAAGGTGAAAATCTTTGTTATTATGTCAGAATTTGATCATAGTTTTTCTATCATCTGTGTATCAAACACCTTTTAGTTACCTGTCACTGTCAAAATAACACTGCCATTCAACAGGATTGCCATGTATAAACTTATTTATTTTCCAAGAACTTATGTACCTTGATGTTTCCAATGACATATTAGATTTCATTTAACCAAAAAGACTACACTAAACTGTATAAAAAGGATTTTTTTTCAGCTAGAATAAGAACATTGTATCAAGGTCTAGCAGTTGATTATTATTGTCAAGTCATACATAGTTGTAAAGTGTAATATATAAGCTTAAATTCACATTGTGAGACAAAGGAATGTGTTGCCTAATGGTTGCAATAGTGGTCATTTGTATTTTTTTGTTATCAGACATGCAGGTTCAAAGCCATGTAACTTTTCTTTCTTTTTTCCAAAGTTTGTTTATCAAGTCTACAATGTTGGGTAATCTATGTAACAACACTGTTGAAACAAGCTTTAATTAACATCATGTAAATCTTTTCTTAAGACACTGACCATTCAACTTTTCAAGTCGGTTTCGTTGCCTTTGTTCCCAATATTTTAAAATTCATATTTGATATATTTTGATCTGCCTTAGGTTTATACACTCTTGAATGCTGCAGTTCTTGACAGTGAATCAGAAACTGAGATTGATGATTGTGTGAATGAAGAGTAATAGTGGATGGTTTATATCTTTAAAGTGGATAAGTTGTGAACAATTACTCTGTGAAGTCTTGTGAATACTGACTTGAACACTTGCATGGTGTTAATATGAACCTGTGCTGACAATGAAATTTCACCCAAAATGGGCCCCTTTCAGGTCAACACCTGTGATTTTTAGTGCAACATGATTGGTTATTGTAATAACATATGATGACTGAGATGTTAACGGTATATTTGCTAAAACTGGTTGTAAATGCTGACTTGTAACACTTACTAGTTAAAATGAAGCTGTGCCCCAAACGTAGTTTTACCCAAAAAAGGCCCCTGTGATTCTTAGTACAACATGATTGGTTATCATTCTCACATGTTGTAAAATTGACCCTTGGATTACATTTGCAAAGAATGTTGTGAATAATGAGTGAGTTTTGGGGACACAGTTGGCAAATAATTGAATTAACAATGTTTTGCAACCCTAATTGGGCTTCTTGAGGTTAAAACATTATGATTGATACTGACATGTTTTTCAGCATGACTACCTGTTGTAAAACTGCTGTAATTTGTATGTAAAATGACAGTTGTAAATAAGTCATTATGGCACAATGATATTTCTTGTTATTTTTCATGGGAGCCGACAAAACCCATTTTGGGCTCCTCTGCAGTGAAATTACATCTCAGATCATATAAAATATAGCATAGTAGTATAGGGAATGACAGTTCTGGACCACTTTCAAGAAATGTCTCTACAAAGCCTTATTTAGTAAATAAGGCTTTGGTTGGGCCATTAGCTCTTGCTACTATTACCCCTACTACAAAAAAAGTTGGCGTGCCTATTACCGTGTATTGGTTGGAGGTAACACTGTGCCGTACGGTACGATCAATAATTCTTCTCTTACAAAACCCCTACCCGGCCCATCCCTCAAGTAGTACAAGTTAGGTTCGTCGGCTTTTATATCCACTTTATCTATGTTGTAAGTTTTGACTGACCATATAGGATCGGTGGCCCGCTTACGGCTATCACCCTCGTGTTCCCCCGGCTGGTATAGATACCTCACTTTGGCGGCCTATGTCACGTTTATATCGATGAAACAGTTTAACGTGAACCGCCTACGATCTCTTTGGTGTTCATAATAAAGGCTTGCTGGGCTTTTTGTATCCCCTGTTCTATGTACTTTTTTTTCTCGTCCTCGCTGATAGCAGACTTACGATACTTGGATCGAATATCTTGTTTCATTCCGTTATATTTTTTGAGTTCAGAGAGGATTGAACGAAACTCCTCTTCTGAGATCTTACTATCAGAGAGTGCCGTGGAAATACGCTCACTCACTGTGTTCAGCTTTGCTTCGGCCAGAACCCTGATCTCGTCGTGTTTCAATGCCTTACGATGCAGTCTGCGTGATACCAACTTAAGCGCCAACCCTAACACCCCCGCTATCCCAGCTGTTATTTCAAAACCTAGCACTATAGGTGCAGCCACGATGGTGGTTAACAACCCAACGCCTGCCGCCCCTAGTCCCATGCTGGTTGCCATAAGGGTAGTGTCAGCCCCGTCCACGATATTGAAAGCTCTATTGTACTTCTTACATAGTGCTTTCCGCGTGTCACGGTCTTGTTCTAGTTGACGTTTCACATCACATAACTGCCTCAAGCGGAACCCATCTACGGTTTCCAACGTCTTCGCTACTTCCTCTACGACTGGGTACAGACCCATCCTATAATATATATTATGAAAGATATTTTAATTGGGTTTCAGTTAATAGTCTATAAATGAATTTGAAGTCTACAAGATCTATCTTATCAGTCAGGGTAATAGGTGAGAGGCTAATATACCTTTCTGTTGTAATAAAAACCCCACTGAGACTTATTAAGTGGTTTATAGGACCCCCGTAGGAATCCTGTTGTATAACAATACGACAATATTGGTCTATGTGTTCGTCAAACCAGTGTATTGACACCCCGGGTAAAATTTGGTGTGCTCTTGAGGTGTTTTCATTGTCTAAATAGAAAAAGAAGACTTCTATGATTAGTGTGAAAGGGGCTGAGTAGTATAGGGAATGGGGGTTTTAAAACACTTTCATAAAACCCCTCTACAAAGCCTTATTTACTAAATAAGGCTTTGGTTGGACCATTAGCTCTTGCTACTATTACCCCTACTATAAAAAAGTTGGCGGTAATTACTGTGCCTTGGTAGGAGGTAATACTGTGCCGTACGGTACGATCAATAATTCTTCTCTTACAAATCCCCTACCCGGCCCATCCCTCAAGTAGTATAAGTTAGGTTCGTCGGCTTTCATATCCACTTTATCTATGTTGTAAGTTTTGACTGACCATATTGGATCGGTGGCTCGCTTACGGCTATCGCCCCTATGTTATGTTTATATCGAGGAAACAGTTTAACGTGAACCGCCTATGATCTCTTTGGTGTTCGTAATAAAGGCTTGTTGGGCTTTTTGTATCCCCTGTTCTATGTACTTTTTTTTCTCATCCTCGCTGATAGCAGACTTACGAGACTTGGACCGAATATCTTGTTTCATTCCGTTATATTTTGTGAGTTCAGATAGGATTGAACGAAACTCCTCTTCTGAGATCTTACTGTCAGAGAGTGCCGTGGAAATTCGCTCACTCACTGTGTTCAGCTTTGATTCGGCCAGAACCCTGATCTCGTCGTGTTTCAATGCCTTACGATTAAGTCTGCGTGATACTAACTTAAGAGCCAACCCTACCAACCCTGTCACCCCAGCCGTTATTTCAATACCTAGCACTATAGGTGCGGCCACGATGGTGGTTAACAACCCAACGCCTGCCGCCCCTAGTCCCATGCTGGTTGCCATAAGGGTAGTGTCAGCCCCGTCCACGATATTGAAAGCTCTATTGTACTTCTTACATAGAGCTTTCCGCGTGTCACGGTCTTGTTCTAATTGGCGTTTCACATCACATAACTGCCTCAAGCGGAACCCATCTACGGTTTCCAATGTCTTCGCTACTTCCTCTACGACTGGGTACAGACCCATCCTATAATATATATTTTAAAAGATATTTTAATTGGGTTTCAGTTAATAGTCTATCAATGTATTTGAAGTCTACAAGTTGTATACTAGTATTCAGGGTAATAGGTGTTAAGCTAATAAACTTTTCTGTTGTAATAAAAACCCCACTGAGATTTATTAAGCGGTTTATAGGACCCCCGTAGGTATCCCGTTGTATAACAATACGGCAATATTGATCTAAGTGTTCATCAAACCAGTGTATTGACACCCCGGGTAAAATTTGGTGTACTTTTGAGGTGTTTTCATTATCTAAAACCCGTAAGAAGACTTCTATGATGAGTGTGTAAGGGGCGTCTATACTAAGACCTACGTTAGGATTATAATTTATAAATGCTAATTTATTGTCTTCTCCAGGCATTAACCTATTTTTTTCGGTCTCAGAAGTTGCTATGAATGCCCTATCCGGAACGAAATCCCCGGTCCAGATACCGTTGTTCCTAATCTTAGTGACATATTTTGTATATGTATCTATTGTGATATAAGGTGAGGCGAGTGTTAAGTTGATCAGCCATTTGGGCTCTTTTAAATCTGATAACAGCACCAGTCTGTACACGTTGTCTTTGAAGTGTAGGACGTATAATTCATCTTCCTCACCAGGCTGATCGAATCCCTCTGTATCTCCCAGGTCGTTAAGCGTAGTGTTGGGATGATGACTGGTCATTATTATACTATTACGATATAATTTCCAACTGGTTTTCTGATAATAATTCAGGGGTTAACTTAATACCCATGAAGTGTATGTTGTCAGGCAGGAATATATTGATTAATGATATCTTGTTTTCCACGATCACGTTGACCCCCTGCAGACTGGTCTTGGAGTCGACACCCACCCGCACGTAAACATTGCAAACTTGAAACTGGTGTCGTTTCACCCACCCGAGTTTGATCCCCTTCACGATCTCGACATCATTCCCCGATGGTTCCCCTAGGTAGACTTTGATGAACAATGTTGAGTTTGCCGGTAGATCCTCTAGTATCTTGACCACGCCTTCGAATTCAGACACCAACTGCAATTTCACGTTTTGCATGGCCGGTTTACTCGATAGCATGTGGGCTGCTATAGTGTTGACTGGGCTGACGACTATACTACGTCTCTGAGTTGGGACGTAAGCCACGAGCAGGGTTCCATTGTTCACGACTTTGTTTAGGTGGTTGTCTTTGTTATCCGTGAACACGTAAGGGGAGACGAGTTTAATATTGAGAAACCATTTGTTATCGGGTAACAACACCCACTTGTCATCTTCGGTGAAGACGAGCATATATGGTTTGTTTTTGGCGACGGTAGTGCTCTCAACATCGTCTAAGTCGAACAGTTTACCTCCGAACGATGGGTATATTACCCAACTATTATCACCGGTGTTGACAAGGGAGTACTTAGTGTTTACTGTTGCTCTTGTGGTATCTATCATATCACTTAGGGTTCCACCGGAGGGGATTTCAACGCGTTTGTAAATGTTGTTTTTCAGTTGCAAGGCATACGATTTACCATCTACTCCGGGAGCGTCGAAACCACGCGTGTCTCCGAGGTCGGAGATCCCGATATTGACGCATTTTTTCACTCCGGGCCCTTGTGCGCTGGTCATGTTACGTGAAGCGTTAAGCTGAGGTATCCTATATTTACAGGATTATGATTTATATCTAACACCGATATTGTCAGCTCAGGTATGTTGCCCTGGGTTAATCTCTTATACTGCCGTGGTGAAAATGACTCGGTTCTACCGTCGTTGAATTTCTCAGTTTTCACCGGCACTGCTCTCAGTATAGTGGAAGGGTGGCCTCCTTGAATGTTATACGTTGTGCTCACCTGACCGAGATGAATGTATAGCTCTCGGTACGGTACTAGGTCGGGTAACTTCGTGCCTGTGACGGTTGTTGTTGGTTTTATCTCGTCAGGAGACATACCGAGTATCCTTGCTAATGGTCGGCCGAGCCTCAAAGGGTTTATTCCATTGTTGATTAACACCACTGTACCGTTTGAGTCGTTCATCTTGAGTTCGGCTCCCAGGGGTTTGAAGACCTCGTCGTTTAGAGAGCACACGCTGTAGTAGCCGTCAGTTATCTGGCTGCGAGTTCCACTGACGAACAGCTTATTGTTGCTGATATTAATGTTAGTCCATTGCGGTAGGTAGGTGATATCGCAGAGTGCGACTTCGAGTTGACCTGACGTGTTATCGATCGCGTGCGTCAGCTGAACGGCCTCACCGCTCGTTATTCCTGGAAGTGTTATGTACATATTATAATATATAAATTATATATTATAATATGGATTTAGCACACTTGAAAATCGTGGTGAATGCAGATGGTACGGGGTTTAAAACAACCTTTATTGATATCTTTGAAAAGTATGTCGTGTCCGTTAATAACGCGCAGGCGGTGGTAAACTGGAATCAAAACCCAATGCAGTTTTGGCAGAACCAACTCAACTTTGCTGTGTGGTGTGCGACGACAGGGTCGGGTGTGAAACCAGACTACGGTATAGACGAACTGAGTAAGGCGGTTATTTTGTTTCATATTTATTATCAAACGAGACGAATATTGAAGGAAATAAGTGCTCCTCTTCCCCAAGATAAAGCGTGGAGTATGACGAATAACCCCTATGATAGACGCGCTTATGAACGTGTTTGTGGGGAGTTTGAGATTCCAACGAATAAAGACTTTCGCCTTCCTGGTGTGAACCATGGTCTCGGTATAGTTCTCGTGTACTTCTACAGGTCCGGAAAATATTATGCCGGTTCTAAAGATGGTTCATACAACCCAAACCGGCATACATTTACAGGCCCCACAACGAATGAAAAGATCCATGTCAGCTGTATAAAGCAAACCAGTCCTGATGCAGCCACAGCCTGGACTAAAATGATCTCAAAAACATCGAAAGGATTCACTCGTGCTGGTACAATACGCTTGAACGACTCAATTCGAACGTACGTGTGGGCGCTGTTGGGTGCGCAGTCGATGACGCGTTCTAACATCCTCGGTAAGGGAACTGCTTACGACGCTCAGACACAATTCGTTTCCAACGTTGAGGATGCTATCAATTCTCCAGTTGATCTCCCGAGGGCTATCGACCGTTACCAAAACGTGTTAGAATACGCCAGATCGAAAGTCAATTACGTGTTCGGCGTGGGGTTGTACATGGCCCCGAGTGATATGCAACTGAGAATAAAAAAAGTGGTGGGTTATAACAACAAAATAGTTATAGCCACGAAGGATCAAAAGTTGGGTATCAACTCTGATATTAACACCCCCTATATCCCACACATCCCACCACGTGAAAAGGGTATAGTGGCGCCACCTCCGGAGTCTAAAGTTCAACCAACACCACAGGAGGTGGCCCCTCATATGCAGGCCTCCTATCAGCAGCATACTGATAATAAAACAGCCTTAGTGGTTGGTGGGGTAACTTTGGGACTTATTTGGTTAAAGATTTCTTAGCCGCTACGTACACCAGACCCGCCACGGCGACGATGGCTGCCCACAGGTTTTGACTGAGCCACATGGTAGTTTTAGACAGAGCGCTCAACAACCACGAGACGATGCTACCCAGGATGCCGGGAAGGGCTTCGGCGGCTTTACCAGCCAGTTTAGCTAGGCCTTCCCCGAGTTTTTTAATCCAGTCTTTAACACCCCCACCGCCACTTGGAGTTCCGCCGCCGCCAGGTGTGGAGGGAACTCCCATAGTACCCCCTGTTAGTGACACCACCAGGGTTGATATAATTAAACCCAATGCAGTCAGAATGCTGGCGATGGTGATCCCTTGCTCCCGGAACAATATCCTAATCCTGTCTGCTAACGTGGTGTCTCGGTGGAGGACTTGATTGATGGTTTCCCGTATACGGCTGACCTGGGATCTAAGCTTTTCTTTGTAGCCGGACGCTGTCTCCAACCAGGTCTGCCTTTCATCTTCCAAATTACGTATTCGTTCCTCAATGGTGGCTTTCATAGACTCGTCCTCAGTTTCACCGAGTTTTTTCTTTTCATAGGCGATGTGGTCGTCTATCTCACTCATTTTGGCTGTGCTTTTCCAGAGCTGACCACGAATGGTTTGCATCAACAGGTCCAACCCCCTCAGTTCCCGAACGGTAAATTCGAGCCCCGGGAAGGGCTCGTTCTCGTAGTCGGCCAACACCTTTTTAATATCATAAGTCATGTTTTGATCTGATGTGGCGTCCCTGATGCCTTCCAGGCCTTGAACTAACTTCGGAGGATACTGCTTAGGTCGCGCGCCACCGTAATCTATGAAACCTAGTTCATCTTGGACCAACTGACTTCCATGTTTACCGGCTAATGTTGATAAAGCAAGCGGTTCTCTAGTGCGTTTATTCATGAGATCGATCTCCGGGCGAGACTTCAAACGCAGCGTGCCATTGCTGAGGGTAAAATCGGAATAGTTCCTTCCCAACGGCTTGAGTTTGGATTTATTTTCAACTGCGTTGTAATAATCGTCGACGGCGCCTTTAAGGAGCTCGTCACCTTGCGAGAATGAGGTCTCCTGCTCATCATCGAATGCCTGGGCACTATCGTCCCACATATCATCCATAGGTATGTCTTCATCCATTAGTATTAAAAATATATTTCTTTTATATAACAATGTACGGTAGAAAATTAGATCCTTTCAGAAAATTGAGAGAGCCATTAGGTGCCAGAGCCGTGCGACAGTCGGTGACCATCACCAACAATCCCAGCAAGATAGACCAGAACCAAACTCTGCTGGTTAGATTTCCAAACCTTGGTGAGAATGACCTCATTGTACCAGGCACTGTTCGACTGGCGTTCAATATCACGTTGACCTCCGACAACGACAAACGCGAGCTAGTGCGGAACGTGGGTCGAGCTATCATCAAGAAAACGACCGTCAAGATCAGCGGTAACGAGAGGCTGAGCATCGACGACAGCGACGTGTTTCACTGCTACAAGGATCTCTGGAAAAGCGAGAGAGAACGAGTCAATGATGTGTACCAGGGTATCAGCAAATCAACCCGGGCGCGCATAGGATACGTCTTCACGACAGACCAGCAAGACAAGCTATCGGACGGTGAAAAGGCCATCGCTCTAGCATACGGGAATCGATTCTGCGTGCCGCTCGACTTCGAGTTGCTCACGGGACACGCGCCGTTTTACCAGGCCGCGCTGGGTGATAGGCTCGAATACGAGCTCACGTTTAACGACTATAGCAAAGTAGTGCGTACGCCGAACGGTGATGAGGCCAGTTATGCCATAGACAACATCTCTCTGGAGTTCGACATGGTCACTAGCCCGGAGCTGGCCAGGCAGGTTCGAAGCCAGTACTCTGGGAAGATGGCTATCCTGTACGATCGCGTACTGAGGCATAGATCAGTCGTGCGAGATAAGAGCGACACTGTGTGGAATATCAACCTGAACGTGCCGGCGCGATCGATGAAAGGTATCCTGGTCGTCCCCGTGGAGGATTACGATCCATTCCGGAGGGACAGCGAGAAGTTTTTCAACCCCGAGATTGAAAAGGTGGAAGTTACCATCGAGGGCGTGCCCAATCAGCTGTTCAGTCATGGTATGAGGCCACACCAGCAGTGGGATGAGATAAAAAAGCTACCAGTGGGGGATTACATAACAAAGGACCTGGACCTCGGCTCCGTGCAGATCGGTGAATACCTGACCACCAAGTACGCCCTATGGTTGGACATGCGATCCACGGATGATGATAAACTGCACGGTAGCGGGCGCCGTATAGATAACGGTAGCGAAGGGATAACTATCCAGATTACTAAGAAGGCTCAAACCGCTGGTAAGTTGAAATTATATCTGTACGTTATTATGGACGCGCAACTTAATATAGACAATGGGAGATTCGTGCAAGCCATCTACTGATGGGGGAGACCCCCTGGGGTTACCCACTGACCCACACTGCGCTATCATATGCGGGCAGACTGGCTGTGGGAAGACCGTTTTCGTGTTGGATATGTTGGAGGGTTACTACAAGGATGTGTTCGATAACATCGTTATCATGTGCCCTACTCTGAGCATGAATAAAACGTACGCGCGACCTTGGGTGATGACGGACCCGGACGTACACAAAATCGACCCTGGAACACGCCTGCAGGACTGGTTGAAAGCTCTTCACGAGAAATTTAAAGGGGAACCGACGCTGTTCATATTAGACGACTGCAGCGCTAATCGCGAGATAACAAAAAAGAGAGACATGCTATCGTACCTGGCCTTCTCCGGCCGGCATGCAAATCACAGCGTCTGGGTGCTAACGCAGAAGTTCAACTCGGTGTTGAAAGACCTCAGGGAGCAGACGCGATGGGTGGCCTTATTTCACTGTAAGGACAGGGATTCGTTTGAGGAGTGTTTGAGAGAGAACGATGTGATGAGTAAATTAGAACGGGAACGGGTGAAGAAACAGCTCGCTGAAACTAAACACGCTAAGCTCGTGCTAAAGACCGACCAACCAGTAGCATATATAGTATGCTAAAGCTAAGCAAAGCTAAGCTAAAGCTAAGCAAAGCTAAGCAAAACTAAGCAAAGCTAAGCATATAGCTATGATATTTGAAGTATTTATCGTGTGCAACTTAACCTTCATTTCTCTGTGTTTTGTCTGCATCGGGTATTATATAGTTAAAACTAAATCTTACTTGTTATATTATAAGATGGAGTGTGAGGAATTGCTCGAACAATTGTCGTTGGAGGGTTCCCCCAGTGGGGGTGTTGGGGATTCCCCCAAGCGAGAGAAACTGGTGGCGTTGGCTGTTGGCGGCAAAGCCAAACATTACTTTGGAGACTACACCCCGGATAAAATTCACAAAATGTCAGCCGAAGAAATCGATAAGCTGTACGCTAGATACGAGTCCCGGCTCGGAGCAGAAATGACAAAGACAATAGGATCGGCTATGACCCAGATATACACCGGTATTGTATCACACTTCCTTCCCATTCCACCAGAGCGCCGACTTTACCTGTGGGAGGACCTCGAGAAAGACCCTTTTATCGAACACGCCGTGAGCTCTATCAGCTGCGGGTTGTACCACAAATATGGTATGTTGTTGGCTCCAGTGACGGCGGCGATTATCACGGCAAAACATTGTCAATTTGAGAGAAAGAATAATAATAATAGTATAGATGTCCGAGGTGACGGAACCAGTGAGTCCCGAGGTGACGGTGGAGACCCCAGTGGAGGAGACCCCACCCCCAACAGTGACGGTGGAGACCACTTCAACAGTAACCAGACAGAAGAATCCTAAGAGAGTAGCTGCCGGTAAAAAACGGTGGTGTAACCAACATAAAGTGACCAACCCAACCCGACTGTTGTTGGCTGTAGGTGTAACTGCTGCCTTGGCTATCTCGTGGTTATATACACGTGAGGGAAACCCTCACCGTGAGGTGGTACCCCCCACGCCGCCGGCAGGCCCCACTATTGATCCTCATATCATGTTATAATTTAAAATATTTTTATATATACATAATGTCTGAGGGGAAAACGTTCGTCAACGACGCATACCACGCCACAGTGGTCGCCAGTCTAGCCGTAGGGTACGCTCGGTTGACTAAAATGGTGCTTAAACAACCAACTATCAAGCTAGATTTCAACCTGCAGGATATGGGTATGCTCATAATGAACCTTGGTATGGCGATGGCCACAAAAGACATCCTAGTAAAACAAGGAATAATACTTGATAATATAATGAAATAAATATAGGGATGGCCACGATAGCTATGATGGTCGGTGGGGCGTTAGTGAATGCCCTGGCATTTTCCGGGAGTAATTACCTCTTCTCGAAACTACGAGATGATCACGCGGCTGAAATACAGGAAGAAAGGAAGCGACACGATCTCGCTACTGAGAAATTACAAAGAGCACAGGCCGAGTACGCTAAAAAACGCCTCCAGAGGATCGATTTTATTAACGAACAACTCACGCGTGAAAACCATGCCGTTCAAACATTCAACGATGTTGATGAAGCAATGAAAGAATACTATCTACTAACTGGTAAACAATTGGAACCGCTCAATAAACCCACACTCGCTCAGTACTACACACCATCCAAGGGACAAATGAATCGTGAACTGGGCTTCATAGTGTTGGGTATAGCAGCTACTGCGTTGGTTGCGAAGCAATTAAACTAAAATACCTATATAAGTAAACATGAGACCCGCTCCATACCGATGCGAATACATACTTATGGGGAAGACCGAGGCCTGTGGTAGGAAATGCAGGAATCAGGGGTTCTGTTGTTTCCATATGGGAAGTCCTAACTACACGTGTTCTGTGTGTGGTATCGGGGTTAAAGGACACTACTGTCTATGTAAAGCTCACGGAGCGAACGTAGTCAGACATCAACTCATATACGAGAATAAAAAAGGCTACATAAAAGAACGTAGGCGACTGCTCAAGATAGCCACTTAAGAGTTACCTCCCCTTACTGTGAACCAATTAGACATTAGTTCTCTTAGGTGTAAACACGATGTCTACTGTAAGCGAGCTCAAGAGGGTCGCAAAACAGAGAGGTGTTATCGGGTATTCTAGAATGCGGAAGTCAGCATTGTTGAGATTACTAGGTTTAGAAGCCCCTCCTACGGTAAAACAATTAAAAGCTCAAGCAAAACAGCTTGGACACACGGGTTATTCAAACCTGGGGAGAGCCGGGTTAACCGCATTGTTATCACATGCCCCCGTAGCAAAACCTCTCACTGTAAAACAACTGAAAGCCGAGGCACACGATTTGGGTTTAGGCGGGTATTCCCGTATGAGAAAACCACAGCTTGTAGAATTATTACGACAGAATAGAGCTATTGACCTACAGTTCGTGCGCACTGAGCACGCCGTAGGTAATTATTTGAGAGGTTGGCGTATGCGCGTTGATAGAAACATAGACATTACAGATATCAAGCCTCTGATAGCTGATAAGGTCAACCAGGAACTAAATAACCTAGGAAGTATCAAGTTTCAGATCACAGTGAAAATGTCGCTCGATAAGCAGGTTGGGAGTACCACTGAATATGTTCAGCCTTACTTCCGAGGTCAACAAGAGGTCGCCACACATGCAGAGACCATTGACGCATCAATCGATAATAGTTTTCAGCAGATACGAGAATACCTAGAACGCTATACACACTTGGGGTCCGGGTGGGCTGTAGATAAAATCGATAATGTCTATCTAGACATAGCTAACTACGTGCCGTTCAGAGGCGGGTCATACCTAGCCTTGCCTCCCTACTATAGGAACAAACATGCCATAGTAAACGTTAAGAATAGAGGAAACGATTGCCTGAGGTTAGCTATCAGGTCAGCCTTATTTCCAGCTGACACTAATCCAAACAGGCCTTCTAATTATCCTCAGGATGATGGGCTCAACTGGGATGGTATAGATGAACCCACCCCAATATCCCAGATCACTAAAGTAGAAAAACAGAATAATCTGGCTATAAATGTCTTTGGGCACGAAGGTAATACAACAATAATACACAGGGTCAGCCCGGTGAAGGATCGCCAAGTTATCAATATATTCATGATCCAGCGAGGTGAAAAGTATCACTACACGTGGATAAAACACTTTAGCAGGCTGTTGTATGACCAATCGGCACACAGAGAAAAGACCCACTTCTGTGAACGATGCCTACATGGCTTCACCCGAGCTGATTTATTAGAATCCCACCGGGATGATTGTCAAGGTGTGGGGCAGACGGCCATACGAGTCGACATGCCTAATGAAGGTGAAAATATCCTAAAATTCAGTAACCACAAGAACCAAATGTCTGTACCTTATATTATATACGCCGACTTCGAAGCCTTAGTTGTGGGTGGGGATTCCCCCACACCCCCTAGTGGGGGTAGCTTCACCCACAAGACACAAGAGCATAAAGCCTGTTCGTTTGGATACATTGTCGTCCGTTGTGACGGGGAAACGAAAGCTCCGGTAGTGTATAGGGGGCCTGACGCGGCTGAAAGGTTTCTAAAGTGTTTGCAGGAGGAAGAAAAAATTATTAGGAATGCATTGTATAAAATCGCTCCCATGCGTATGACCCGAGCCGACAGGCTAGCTCACGCTAGTAGCACTAACTGTCACGTGTGTGAATCACCACTTAACGGTGATTCGGTGAGAGATCACTGTCACATAACTGGTAAGTATAGAGGCGCCGCTCACAACGCGTGCAACCTCAAGCTTAAAATCAACCCTAAGACAATAAACATCCCCGTTGTCTTTCACAACTTGAGAGGGTACGACTCACACTTGATCATGCAGGCCATCGCGAAAATCGATGGTAATATAACGTGCATCCCCAACAACATGGAGAGATACATCTCCTTCAGCTTAAACGGACTTAGGTTCATTGACTCGTTTCAGTTCCTCCTGTCGTCACTCGACAGTCTGGTCAAGGCTAACAATACCTTCCCTATCACCGATCGATACACAGACGCCGAGACTAAACACCTGCTTATGAGGAAGGGTGTGTACCCATATGAGTACATGGATAGTTGGGTCAAGTTCACCGAGACCAGACTACCTCCTATCGACTGCTTTTATAGCAAGCTGAATGAGGCGTCCGTCTCACGAGACGATTACTCGCACGCGATTAACGTATGGAATAAACTGGGTTGTAAGAACCTGGGCGATTATCACGACCTGTACTTGAGGACAGATGTACTGCTGTTAGCCGACGTGTTCGAGACGTTTCGGCGGACATGTTTCAAGCAGTATAAACTCGACCCCGCATGGTATTACACCAGCCCAGGTCTGTCGTGGGACGCCTTGCTTAAAAAGACCGGAGTTAATTTAGAATTGCTTACAGATTACGACATGCATCTATTCATTGAGAAAGGCTTGCGAGGTGGGATTTCCATGGCATCCAAACGATACGCTAAAGCAAATAATCAATACGTGAAAGGTTACGATCCTAACAAACCAACCAATCACATTCTCTACCTCGACGCAAATAACCTGTACGGCTGGGCCATGAGCCAGTATCTACCTACAGGGGGATTCGAATGGGTACCCCACGTTGATGTTATGAGCATTGCACCAGATTCGAACAAAGGTTATATCCTCGAAGTTGACTTAGAGTATCCCAAGGCATTACACGCATCGCACAACAGCTATCCCCTTGCACCCGAACGTATGAGGGTTAACCCAGACTGGATGTCTGAGTACCAACATAACTTGTCAGGTGGTCGTGTGACAGACGTTGAAAAACTCGTGCCTAACTTAATGAATAAGACCAAGTACATCGTTCACTATCGCAACCTACAGCTGTACCTGTCGTTGGGTATGAGGCTGGCCAAAATACACAGGGTGCTCATGTTTGACCAGAGCCCATGGATGGAGCCCTACATCAGAATGAACACAGACCTACGAAAAAAAGCCACCAGTGATTTCGAGAAAAATCTCTACAAGCTCATGAACAACTCGGTGTTTGGTAAGACTATGGAGAACCTGAGGAAACGCGTGACCGTGAAGCTGGTTAGATCTAGTGAGGAAGACAAGCTCAGGAAATTGATAGCCAGTCCGGCATTCAACCGTAGCAAGATATTCACAGACGACCTGGCTGCCCTACACATGAAGAAAAGCCACATAAAATTCAACCGACCTGTTTACGTGGGGATGAGCATCCTAGATTTATCCAAACACCTGATGTACGACTTTTACTACAACGAGCTCAAGAAACAATACGGCGACAGGTGCGAAGTGCTGTACACTGACACGGATTCCCTGCTGATGGAGATTCGAACCGAGGACGTGTACGAGGACATGAAAAAACACATCGATTTATACGACACCAGCGACTACCCTAAGACCCATGCCATGCACAGTACGGTAAATAAAAAGGTCCTAGGTAAGATGAAGGACGAGTGTGCTGGCACGCCTATAGCCGAGTACATAGGTTTGAGGCCTAAGATGTACTCCATACTGAAAGCCGACAATAGCGAGATCCGGAAGGCTAAGGGGGTTAAGAAGTATGTGGTGAAACAACACATCAAACACGTCAGATTCAAGGAAGCCCTGTTCAAGACCCGTACCTTTAGACATAAAATGAACACACTTAGAAGTGATGGGCACAAGATATACGGACTGACTATAAACAAGACGTCCCTATCGCCTATGGACACGAAACGTTGGATAGCTATTGATGGTATAAACACATACGCGTATGGACATGAAAAAATTTGAGTCTATTTACTACAGCCCGCGTGGGTACTGGAAAGGAGCTAGCGCAGTAGATAAGCTAGCTAAACTAACGCGAGTACCCCCGGAGGAAGCCAAAGCGTGGCTTGAAAAACAAGCCTTGTGGCAGATCTATTTGCCTGCACCACGCTACGTACCTAGAAGGAGGTTCGGTATTAACATACCTAATAGCATTCACCAGGCAGACCTACTGTTCCTACCCCACGATAAGAGGTACAAGTATGCCTTAACCGTAGTGGACGTAGCCAGTCGTTACAAGGAAGCCGAACCCTTGACCACGAAAGATTCGGCCCAGGTAGCCAGAGGATTCGAACGTATATACAAACGCAGTCCGCTGACGTGGCCAACAGAGCTGCAAGTTGACCCCGGACGGGAGTTCATGGGTGCCGTGTCACAACTGCTAGCCAAACACGATACGAAGGTCAGGCGTGGCACGGCCGGAGCCCATCGCAGTCAAGCTATAGTTGAGAGATTTAATAGGACTTTGGCTGAGCGCTTGTTCGGCCATCAGTATGCTAGGGAGATGGCCACCCCTGGAAAACGATCGACCGAATGGGTCACGAGGTTACCCGAGGTGGTGTCGGCAATCAACCATGAAGTCACCCGTCTCACCGGTAAGAAACCGGCAGACGCTATCAAACTAAAATCAATAGTTGCAGAGTCGGCCGCTCCATTGCGTGGGAAGGAGAAACAGATACCGGATAGGGCCCTAGTGAGGTATCTGTACCAGCCTGGGGAACACGAGGGTGATAGCCGTAAGCGAGCCACCGATCCTATATGGTCAGTCAAAACTTACAACATAGATAAAGTGGATATGAAAGCCGACGAACCTAACTTATACTACTTGAGGGATGGGCCGGGTAGGGGATTTGTAAGAGAAGAATTATTGATCGTACCGTACGGCACAGTATTACCTCCTACCAAGGCACAGTAATTACCGCCAACTTTTTTATAGTAGGGGTAATAGTAGCAAGAGCTAATGGTCCAACCAAAGCCTTATTTAGTAAATAAGGCTTTGTAGAGGGGTTTTATGAAAGTGTTTTAAAACCCCCATTCCCTATACTACTGGCTGATATGCTAGCAAGATATCTGCTATAACCACTATTGCTAAATGTTAATTTATTTTTTCCTACAGACTTTAACTTATGTTTTTCGATACCAACAGTTATCATGTATGATTTACTCTCCGGAATGAAATCCCCGGGCCAGATACCGTTGTTCCTAATCTTAGAGATCAATACATCTTCGCTTAATGTGATATAAGGTGAGGTGAGTGTTAAGTTGATCAGCCATTTGGGCTCTTTTAAATCTGATAACGACACCCGTCTGTACACGTTGTCTTTGAAGTGCAGGATATATAAGGCGTCTTCCTCACCAGGCTGATCGAATCCCTCCGTATCTCCTAGGTCGTTAAGCGTAGTGTTGGGATGATGACTGGTCATTATTATACTATTACGATATAATTTCCAACTGGTTTTCTGATAATAATTCAGGGGTGAACTTCATACCCATGAAGTGTATGTTGTCAGGCAGGAAGATCTTGGTTAGTGATATCTTGTTTTCCACGATCACGTTGACCCCCTGCAGACTGGTGTTGGAGCCGACATTCACCCGCACGTAAACGTTGCAAACTTGATACTGGTGTCGTTTCACCCACCCGAGTTTGATCCCCTTCACGATCTCGACCTCATTCACCGATGGTTCCCCTAGGTAGACTTTGATGATCAGTGTTCAGTTTGCCGGTAGACTCTCTAGTATCTTGACCACGCCTTCGAATTCAGACACCAACTGCAATGTCACGTTTTGTATGGCCGGTTTACTCGATAGCATGTGGGCTGCCATAGTGTTGACTGGGCTGACGACTACGCTACGTCTCTGAGTTGGGACATAAGCCACGAGCAGGGTTCCATTGTTTACGACTTTGTTTAGGTGGTTGTCTTTGTTATCCGTAAACACGTAAGGGGAGACGAGTCTAATATTGAGAAACCAGTCGTCGTTATCGGGTAACAACACCCACTTGTTATCTTCGGTGAAGACGAGCATATATGGTTTGTTTTGGACGACGGTAGTGCTCTCAACATCGTCTAAGTCGAACAGTTTACCACCGAACGATGGGTATATTATCCAATTATTATCACCGGTGTTGACAAGGGCGTACTTAGTGTTGACTGTTGCTCTTGTGGTATCTATCATATCACTTAGGGTTCCACCGGAGGGGATTTCAATGCGTTTGTAAATGTTGTTTTTCAGTTGCAAGGCATACGATTTACCATCTACTCCGGGAGCGTCGAAACCGCGCGTGTCTCCGAGGTCGGAGATCCCGATATTGACGCATTTTTTCACTCCGGGTCCTTGTGCGCTGGTCATTTTACATGAAGCGTTAAGCTGAGGTATCCTATATTTACAGGATTATGATTTATATCTAACACCGATATTGTCAGCTCAGGTATGTTGCCCTGGGTTAATCTCTTATACTGCCGTGGTGAAAACGACTCGGTTCTACCGTCGTTGTATTTCTCAGTTTTCACCGGCACTGCTCTCAGTATAGTGGAAGGGTGACCTCCTTGAATGTTGTACGTTGTGCTCACCTGATCGAGATGAATGTACAGCTCTCGGTACGGTACTAGGTCGGGTAACTTCGTGCCTGTGACGGTTGTGGTTGGTTTTATCTCGTCAGGAGACATACCGAGTATCCTCCCTAATGGCCGGCCGAGCCTCAAGGGGTTTCTTCCGTTGTTGATTAACACCACTGTACCGTTTGAGTCGTTCATCTTGAGTTCGGCTCCCAGGGGTTTGAAGACCTCGTCGTTTAGAGAGCACACGCTGTAGTAGCCGTCAGTTATCTGACTGCGAGTTCCACTGACGAACAGCTTATTGTTGCTGGCGTTGATGTTAGTCCATTGCGGTAGGTAGGTGATATCGCAGAGTGCGACTTCGAGTTGGCCTGACGTGTTATCGATCGCGTGCGTCAGCTGAACGGCCTCACCGCTCGTTATTCCTGGAAGTGTTATGTACATGTTAGAGTATATATGCTCATTATATAATAGTTTTAAAATGTATTCCCCTGGTGTGTTTTACCCTAAACTGGACGTAGATTTCTCCCCCATGAAGATCGTGGTTGCTTCTGAGTTGTATTTCAATGCCCAGCTTTTAGATGTGTTCGATAAGTATAAGCTTTCGGTGACTAACATCAAGGCAGTCCACGCTTGGTTCAACAACCCTATGCAGTTCTGGCAGAATCAATTCAACTTTGCCGTGTGGTGCGCTACAACGGGGTGTGGTGTGACATTGGCCGACACTCGGCGTGGACCGCTGAGTCAGTCTGTGTTCAAGTTCCACGTGTACTACCAGGTCAGACGTATCCTTAAAGAGATCAGCGCCCCCCTCCCACAGGACAAAGCGTGGGGCGCAACAAACAACCCGTACGATAGACGGGCCTACGAACGTATTTGCAATGAATTCGAAATAAACCCGAAGACGGATTGGCATTTGCCGGGGCCGAACCACGGGTTGGGTATTCCTTATGATGGCGCGCGATCAGTGAAAGAAGTCAGTGATGATTTACTGAAACGAGATATACTACGCCAGGACTTTGCTTTGTCGAGTAATGAATGGAGGGATGATCGTATGAACTTTAAAGGTGGTGTTGCTTTCACAGTCCAGAAAGTGGAGCAGTCAACCGCAGACGGGTGGAAAATGTTCATGCTGGACACGTCGAAAGGATTCACTCGTGCCGGGGTAGTCAGGTTGAACGACTCGATTAGAACGTACGTGTGGGCGCTGTTGGGTGCGCAGTCTATGACGCGTTCCAACATCCTCGGTAAGGGAACTGCTTACGACGCTCAGAAACAGTTCGTTTCCAACGTTGAGGATGCTATCAATTCTCCAGTTGATCTCCCGAGGGCCATCGACCGTTACCAAAACGTGTTAGAATACGCCAGATCGAAAGTCAATTACGTGTTCGGCGTGGGGTTGTACATGGCTCCGAGTGATATGCAACTGAGAATAAAAAAAGTGGTGGGTTATAACAACAAAATAGTCATAGCCACGGCGGACCAAAAGTTGGGTATCAACCCCCATATTAACACCCCCTATATCCCACACATCCCACCACGTGAAACGGGTATAGTGGAGCCACCCCCGGAGCCTAAAGTTCAACCAACACCACAGGAGGTGACCCCTCATATTCAGGCCTCCTATCAGCATCATATTGATAGTAAAACAGCCCTAGTGGTTGGTGGGGTAACTTTGGGGCTTATTTGGTTAAAGATTTCTTAGCCGCTACATACACCAGACCCGCCACGGCGACGATGGCTGCCCACAGGTTTTGACTGAGCCACATGGCAGTTTTAGACAGAGCGCTCAACAACCACGAGACGATGCTACCCAGGATGCCGGGAAGGGCTTCGGCGGCTTTACCAGCCAGTTTAGCTAGGCCTTCCCCGAGTTTTTTTATCCAGTCTTTAATACCCTCACCGGGGGGTGTGGGGGGAACTCCCCCACTGGCAGGCCCCACAGGGGTTCCTCCCACCAGTGACACCACCAGGGTTGATATGATGAAACCCAATGCAGTCAGAATACTGGCGATGGTGATCCCTTGCTCCCGGAACAATATCCGAATCCTGTTGGCTAAAGTTGTATCCTCATTCAGTATTCTATCGATTGTTTCCCGAATACGACTGATCTGGGATCGAAGCTGTTCACGATTCGAGGAAGCGGATTCCAATCGTGTACGTCTCTCGTCTTCTAAATCGCGTAGTCGTTCATTGATACGGCGCTTCATATCATCGTTTTCAGTTTCGTTGAGTTTGGTTTTTTCCCTAGCGATGTGCTCGTCGATTTCGTTCAGTTTCCCCATGTTGTTCACGAGTTCTCCACGCACGCGTTTCACGGCTTCGTCTAAGCCGCGCAGTTCCCTTACCGGAAAGTCAAACCCCGGTAACGGTTTGTCCCAGTAGGTGCTCAACAGTTTTTCTATGCTGTCCGAGGCTTCTGTAGCACGCTGTGGTGTCATTTCATCTCTAGTGGTGAGGTGGGATCTGGTAGCTTGCAGATCTTCTTTAACGACCTTAGGTATTGCACCACCGTAATCATTCATGTTTAGATTTGTACGGATAAATTCAACACCATGGCGGCTGGCTAGAGTTGACAAGGCCAGTGGTTTTTTATTGCTCTTGTTAAAGAGGTCAACCCCTGGGTCAGACTTAAGGCGTAGAACACCCTTTGTATCAATAAAAAAATTCTTATGGTATCGACCCTGTGGTTCAACGTAGTTTTTATCTCTTCTTAAACTTTCGTAATAATCATTTACCGTTGTTTCCAAGAGTTCTTGGTTCAATGGTGAACTAGTAAATGAGGTCTCCTGCTCATCGAATGCCTGGGCACTAGCGCCCGGCATCTCCGTCATATCTATGTCTTCATCCATTAGTATTAAAAATATATTTCTTTTATATAACAATGTACGGCAGAAAATTAGATCCTTTCAGAAGATTGAGAGAGCCATTAGGCGCCAGAGCCGTGCGCCAGTCGGTGACCATCACCAACAATCCCAGCAAGATAGACCAGAATCAAACTCTGCTGGTTAGATTTCCAAACCTTGGTGAGAATGACCTCTTTGTACCAGGCACTGTTCGACTGGCGTTCAATATCACGTTGACCTCCGACAACGACAAACGCGAGCTAGTGCGGAACGTGGGGCGGGCTATCATCAAGAAAACGACCGTCAAGATCAGCGGTAACGAGGTGTTGAGTATCGACGACAGCGACGTGTTTCACTGCTACAAGGATCTCTGGAAAAGCGAGAGAGAACGAGTCAATGATGTGTACCAGGGCATCAGCAAATCAACCCAGGCGCGCATAGGATACGTCTTCACGCAAGACCAGCAAGACAAGCTATCGGACGGTGAAAAGGCCATCGCTCTAGCATACGGGAATCGATTCTGCGTGCCGCTCGACTTCGAGTTGCTCACGGGACACGCGCCGTTTTACCAGGCCGCGCTGGGTGATAGGCTCGAATACGAGCTCACGTTTAACGACTATAGCAAAGTAGTGCGTACGCCGAACGGTGATGAGGCCAGTTATGCCATAGACAACATCTCTCTGGAGTTCGACATGGTCACTAGCCCGGAGCTGGCCAGGCAGGTTCGAAGCCAGTACTCTGGGAAGATGGCTATCCTATACGATCGCGTACTGAGGCATAGATCAGTCGTGCGAGATAAGAGCGACACTGTGTGGAATATCAATCTGAACGTGCCGGCGCGATCGATGAAAGGTATCCTGGTCGTCCCCGTGGAGTATTACGATCCATTCCGGAGGGACAGCGAGAAGTTTTTCAACCCCGAGATTGAAAAGGTGGAAGTGACCATCGAGGGCGTGCCCAACCAGCTGTTCAGTCATGGTATGAGACCACACCAGCAGTGGGATGAGATAAAAAAGCTACCAGTGGGGGACTACATAACAAAGGACCTGGACCTCGGCTCCGTGCAGATCGGTGAATACCTGACCACCAAGTACGCCCTATGGTTGGACATGCGATCCACGGATGATGATAAACTGCACGGTAGCGGGCGCCGTATAGATAACGGCAGCGAAGGGATAACCATCCAGATTACTAAGAAGGCTCAAACCGCTGGTAAGTTGAAATTATATCTGTACGTTATTATGGACGCGCAACTTAATATAGACAATGGGAGATTCGTGCAAGCCATCTACTAGTGGGGGAGACCCCCACACCCCCCGGGGGTACCCCGAACTGCCCACTGACCCACACTGCGCTATAGTGTGCGGGCAGACTGGCTGTGGGAAGACCGTTTTCGTGTTGGATATGTTGGAGGGTTACTACAAGGATGTGTTCGATAACATCGTTATCATGTGTCCTACTCTGAGCATGAATAAAACGTACGCGCGACCTTGGGTGATGACGGACCCGGACGTACACAAAATCGACCCTGGAACACGCCTGCAGGACTGGTTGAAAGCTCTTCACGAGAAATTTAAAGGGGAACCGATGCTGTTTATACTGGACGACTGCAGCGCTAATCGCGAGATAACAAAAAAGAGAGACATGCTATCGTACCTGGCCTTCTCTGGCCGGCATGCAAATCACAGCGTCTGGGTGCTAACGCAGAAGTTCAACTCGGTGTTGAAAGACCTCAGGGAGCAGACGCGATGGGTGGCCTTATTTCACTGCAAGGACAGGGATTCATTCGAGGAGTGTTTGAGAGAGAACGATGTGATGAGTAAATTAGAACGGGAACGGGTGAAGAAACAGCTCGCTGAAACTAAACACGCTAAGCTCGTTCTAAAGACCGACCAACCAGTAGCATATATAGTATGCTAAGCAAAGCTAAGCAAAGCTAAGCAAAGCTAAGCAAATGCTAAGCATAGCTATGATATTTGAAGTGTTTGTCGTGTGCAACTTAACCTTCATTTCTCTGTGTTTTGTCTGTATCGGGTATTATATAGTTAAAACTAAATCTTATATTATATTATAAGATGGAGTGTGAGGAATTGCTCGAACAATTGTCTGTGGAGGGTTCCCCCACGCCGCCGGCAGGCCCCACTGATGACAAGCGAGAGAAACTGGTGGCGTTGGCTGTTGGCGGCAAAGCCAAACATTACTTTGGAGACTACACTCCGGATAAAATTCACAAAATGTCAGCCGAAGAAATCGATAAGCTGTACGCTAGATACGAGTCCCGGCTCGGAGCAGAAATGACAAAGACAATAGGATCGGCTATGACCCAGATATACACCGGTATTGTATCACACTTCCTTCCCATTCCACCAGAGCGCCGACTTTACCTGTGGGAGGACCTCGAGAAAGACCCTTTTATCGAACACGCCGTGAGCTCTATCAGCTGCGGGCTGTACCACAAATATGGTATGTTGTTGGCTCCAGTGACAGCGGCGATTATCACGGCAAAACATTGTCAATTTGAGAGAAAGAATAATAATAATAGTATAGATGGATGCTGCACAGGAACCAGTGGAGGTACCCCCAACAGTGGAGGAGACCCCTTCACAGGAACCAGTGACCCCAGTGAGGGAAGTGACCCCCACAGTAACCAGGCAGAAGAATCCTAAGAGAGTAGCTGCCGGTAAAAAACGGTGGTGTAACCAACATAAAGTGACCAACCCAACCCGATTGTTGTTGGCTGTAGGCGTAACTGCTGCCGTGGTTATAACATGGTTATACGTGGGGGTACCCTCCCACAGTGAGCCACCACCCAACAGTGAGGTAACCCCCAACAGTGGGGGTGTGGGGGTATCCCCCACTATTGACCCGCATATCATGTTATAATTTTAATATTTTATATCATATACATAATGTCTGAGGGGAAAACGTTCGTCAACGACGCATACCACGCCACAGTGGTAGCCAGTCTAGCCGTAGGGTACGCTCGGTTGACTAAAATGGTGCTTAAACAACCAACTATCAAGCTAGATTTCAACCTGCAGGATATGGGTATGCTCATAATGAACCTTGGTATGGCGATGGCCACAAAAGACATCCTAGTAAAACAAGGAATAATACCTGATAATATAATGAAATAAATATAGGGATGGCCACGATAGCTATGATGGTCGGTGGGGCGTTAGTGAATGCCCTGGCATTTTCCGGGAGTAATTTCCTCTTCTCGAAACTACGAGATGATCACGCGGCTGAAATACAGGAAGAAAGGAAGCGACACGATCTTGCTACTGAGAAATTACAAAGAGCACAGGACGAGTACGTTAAAAAACGCCTCCAGAGGATCGATTTTATTAACGAACAACTCAAGCGTGAAAACCATGCCATTAAAACATTCAACGATGTCGATGAAGCAATGAAAGAATACTATCTACTAACTGGTAAACAATTGGAACCGCTCAATAAACCCACACTCGCTCAGTACTACACACCATCCAAGGGACAAATGAATCGTGAACTGGGCTTCATAGTGTTGGGTATAGCAGCTACTGCGTTGGTTGCGAAGCAATTAAATTAAAATACCTATATAAGTAAACATGAGACCCGCTCCATACCGATGCGAATACATACTTATGGGGAAGACCGAGGCCTGTGGTAGGAAATGCAGGAATCAGGGGTTCTGTTGTTTCCATATGGGAAGTCCTAACTACACGTGTTCTGTGTGTGGTATCGGGGTTAAAGGACACTACTGTCTATGTAAAGCTCACGGAGCGAACGTAGTCAGACATCAACTCATCTACGAGAATAAAAAAGGCTACATAAAAGAACGTAGGCGACTGCTCAAGATAGACTCCAGTGTGTGAAAGGGTTACCTCCCCTTACTGTGAACCAATTAGACATTGGTTCTCTTAGGTGTAAACACGATGTCTACTGTAAGCGAGCTCAAGCGGGTCGCAAAACAGAGAGGTGTGATCGGGTATTCTAGAATGCGGAAGTCAGCATTGTTGAGATTACTAGGTTTAGAAGCCCCTCCTACAGTAAAACAATTAAAAGCTCAAGCAAAACAGCTTGGATACACGGGTTATTCAAACCTGGGGAGAGCCGGGTTAACCGCATTGTTATCACATGCCCCCGTAGCACGTCCCACTGTAAAACAACTGAAAGTCGAGGCACACGATTTGGGTTTAGGCGGGTATTCCCGTATGAGAAAACCACAGCTTTTAGAATTATTACGACAGAATAGAGCTATTGACCTACAGTTCGTGCGCACTGAGCGCGCTGTAGGCAACTATTTGAGAGGTTGGCGCATGCACGTTGATAGAAATATAGACATTATAGATATCAAGCCTCTGATAGCTGATAAGGTCAACCAGGAACTAAATAACTTAGGAAGTATCAAGTTTCAGATCACAGTGAAAATGTCGCTCGATAAGCAGGTTGGGAGTACCACTGAGTATGTTCAGCCTTACTTCCGAGGTCAACAAGAGGTCGTCACACATACAGAGACCATTGACGCATCAATCGATACCAGTTTTCAGCAGATACGAGAATACCTAGAACGCTACACACACTTGGGGTCCGGGTGGGTTGTAGATAAAATCGATAATGTCTATCTAGACATAGCTAACTATGTGCCGTTCAGAGGCGGGTCATACCTAGCCTTGCCCCCCTACTATAGGAACAAACATGCCATAGTAAACGTTAAGAATAGAGGAAACGATTGCCTGAGGTTAGCTATCAGGTCAGCCTTATTTCCAGCTGGCACTCATTCAGATAGGCTTTCTAGCTATCCCCAAGACGATGGGCTCAACTGGGATGGTATAGATGAACCCACCCCCATATCCCAGATCACTAAAGTAGAAAAACAGAATAATCTGGCTATACATGTCTTTGGGCACGAAGGTAACACAACAATAGTACACAGGGTCAGCCCGGTGAAGGATCGCCAAGTTATCAATATATTCATGATCCAACTAGGTGAAAAGTATCACTACACGTGGATAAAACATCTCAGCCGGTTGTTGCACGACCAGTCGAAACACGATGGGGAAAAACACTTTTGTGTACGATGCCTACATGGCTTCACCCGAGCTGATTTATTAGAATCCCACCGGGATGATTGCCAAGGTGTGGGGCAGACGGCCATACGAGTCGACATGCCTAAGGAAGGTGACAATATCCTAAAATTCAGTAACCACAAGAATCAAATGTCTGTGCCTTATATTATATACGCCGACTTCGAAGCCTTAGTGGCTGCCGCCGGCGAGGCTCCCAGTGGTGCCGCCGGCGAGGCTCCCTTCACCCACAAAACACAAGAGCATAAAGCCTGTTCGTTTGGATACATTGTCGTCCGTTGTGACGGGGAAACGAAAGCTCCGGTAGTGTATAGGGGGCCTGACGCGGCTGAAAGGTTTCTAAAGTGTTTGCAGGAGGAAGAAAAAATTATTAGGAATGCATTGTATAAAATCGCTCCCATGCGTCTGACCCGAGTCGACAGGCTAGCCCACACTAGTAGCACTAACTGTCATGTGTGTGAATCACCACTTAACGGTGATTCGGTGAGAGATCACTGTCACATAACTGGTAAGTATAGAGGCGCCGCTCACAACGCGTGCAACCTCAAGCTTAAAATCAACCCTAAGACAATAAACATCCCCGTTGTCTTTCACAACTTGAGAGGGTACGACTCACACTTGATCATGCAGGCCATCGCGAAAATCGATGGTAATATAACGTGCATCCCCAACAACATGGAGAGATACATCTCCTTCAGCTTAAACGGACTTAGGTTCATTGACTCGTTTCAGTTCCTCCTGTCGTCACTCGACAGTCTGGTCAAGGCCAACAATACCTTCCCTATCACCGATCGATACACAGACGCCGAGACTAGACCCCTGCTTATGAGGAAGGGTGTGTACCCCTATGAGTACATGGATAGTTGGGCTAAGTTCACCGAGACCAGACTACCCCCTATTGACTGCTTTTATAGCAAGCTGAATGAGGCGTCCGTCTCACGAGATGATTACTCGCACGCGACTAACGTATGGAATAAACTGGGTTGTAAGAACCTGGGTGATTATCACGACCTGTACTTGAGGACAGATATACTGCTGTTAGCCGACGTGTTTGAAACGTTTAGGCGGACATGTTTCAAGCAGTATAAACTCGACCCCGCATGGTATTACACCAGCCCAGGTCTGTCGTGGGACGCCCTGCTTAAAAAGACCGGAGTTAATTTGGAATTGCTCACAGATTACGACATGCACCTATTCATTGAGAAAGGTTTGCGAGGTGGGATTTCCATGGCATCCAAACGATACGCGAAAGCAAATAATCAATACGTGAAAGGTTACGATCCTAACAAACCAACCAATCACATTCTCTACCTCGACGCAAACAACCTGTACGGCTGGGCCATGAGTCAGTATCTACCTACAGGGGGATTCGAATGGGTACCCCACGTTGATGTTATGGGGGTTGCACCAGATTCGAACAAAGGTTATATCCTCGAGGTTGACTTAGAGTATCCCAAGGAATTACACACATCGCACAACAGCTACCCCCTGGCCCCCGAACGTATGAGGGTTAACCCAGACTGGATGTCTGAGTACCAACATAACTTGTCAGGTGGGCGTGTGACAGACGTTGAAAAACTCGTGCCTAACTTAATGAATAAGACCAAGTACATCGTTCACTATCGCAACCTACAGCTGTACCTATCGTTGGGTATGAGGCTGACCAAAATACACAGGGTGCTCATGTTCGACCAGAGTCCATGGATGGAGCCCTACATCAGAATGAACACAGACCTACGAAAAAAAGCCACCAGTGATTTTGAGAAAAATCTCTACAAGCTCATGAACAACTCGGTGTTTGGTAAGACTATGGAGAACCTGAGGAAACGCGTGACCGTGAAGCTGGTTCGGTCGAGTGAGGAAGACAAGCTCAGGAGATTGATAGCCAGTCCGGCATTCAACCGTAGTAAGATATTCACAGACAACCTGGTTGCCGTACACATGAAGAAAAGCCACATAAAATTCAACCGGCCTGTTTACGTGGGGATGAGCATCCTCGATTTATCCAAACACCTGATGTACGACTTTTACTACAACGAGCTCAAGAAACAGTACGGCGACAGGTGTGAAGTGCTGTACACTGACACGGATTCCCTGCTGATGGAGATTCGAACCGAGGACGTGTACGAGGACATGAAAAAACACCTCGATTTATACGACACCAGCGACTACCCTAAGACCCATGCCATACACAGTACAGTAAATAAAAAGGTCCTAGGTAAGATGAAGGACGAGTGTGCTGGCACGCCCATAGCCGAGTACATAGGTTTGAGACCTAAGATGTACTCCATACTGAAAGCCGACAATAGTGAGATCCGGAAGGCTAAGGGGGTTAAGAAGTATGTGGTGAAACAACACATCAAACACGCCAGATTCAAGGAAGCCCTGTTCAAGACCCGTACCTTTAGGCATAAAATGAACACACTTAGAAGTGATGGACATAAGATATACGGACTGACTATAAACAAGACGTCCCTGTCGCCTATGGACACGAAACGTTGGATAGCTATTGATGGGATAAACACATACGCGTATGGACATGAAAAAATTTGAGGCTATTTACTACAGCCCGCGTGGGTACTGGAAAGGAGCTAGCGCAGTAGATAAGCTAGCTAAAATAGCGCGAGTACCCCCGGAGGAAGCCAAAGCGTGGCTTGAAAAACAAGCCCTGTGGCAGATCTATTTGCCGGCACCACGCTACGTGCCTAGAAGGAGGTTCGGTATTAACATACCTAATAGCGTTCACCAGGCAGACCTACTGTTCCTACCCCACGACAAGAGGTACAAGTATGCCTTAACCGTAGTGGACGTAGCCAGTCGTTACAAGGAAGCCGAACCCTTGACCACGAAAGATTCGGCCCAGGTAGCCAGAGGATTCGAACGCATATACAAACGCAGCCCGCTGACGTGGCCAACAGAGCTGCAAGTTGACCCCGGACGGGAGTTCATGGGTGCCGTGTCACAACTGCTAGCCAAACACGATACAAAGGTCAGGCGTGGCACGGCCGGAGCCCATCGCAGCCAAGCCATAGTTGAGAGATTTAATAGGACTTTGGCTGAGCGCTTGTTCGGCCATCAGTATGCTAGGGAGATGGTCACCCCTGGAAAACGATCGACTGAATGGGTCACGAGGTTACCCAAGGTGGTGTCGGCAATCAACCATGAAGTCACCCGTCTCACCGGTAAGAAACCGGCAGACGCTATCAAACTAAAATCAATAGTTGCAGAGTCGGCCGCTCCATTGCGTGGGAAGGAGAAACAGATACCAGATAGGGCCCTAGTGAGGTATCTATACCAGCCGGGGGAACACGAGGGCGATAGCCGTAAGCGGGCCACCGATCCTATATGGTCAGTCAAAACTTACAACATAGATAAAGTGGATATGAAAGCCGACGAACCTAACTTATACTACTTGAGGGGTGGGCCGGGTAGGGGGTTTGTAAGAGAAGAATTATTGATCGTACCGTACGGCACAGTGTTACCTCCAACCAATACACGGTAATAGGCACGCCAACTTTTTTGTAGTAGGGGTAATAGTAGCAAGAGCTAATGGCCCAACCAAAGCCTTATTTACTAAATAAGGCTTTGTAGAGACATTTCTTGAAAGTGGTCCAGAACTGTCATTCCCTATACTACTAGCATTTTTTATGAAAAACTAAGTTGTCTCTAAACAAATAACATGTTTTCAGCCAATTCTGTTTGTGGGCCAAAAACCACCCTTATCATACCTTGTCCTTTCTCATCTGTGTAGTTTCTTTTTTTGGATAGTAAACTGAATCAAAAAGGAACTTCACATTCTTTCTTCAGGGCACTATAAAAGAACAAGAGATAGTAAGATGGTTAAATTGTCTTTATTTCATTGCTGAGATCTTTGTGATGTACTCAACACTGTGTCAGTTCATCCCAGATAGCACGTCGGTGGTGGGCCACCCATGGCCCACCGTATGCTGTACTGGTGGCCACCGGTGGGCCACCTATGGCGTGTCCAGCTGATCTTCGGTGGCACTGGTGGCACCGGTGGCAAACCAGTGGCCCACTAATGGCAAGCCGCTACATTAACGGAGAGTATGTGTGTTTTGTATCCGTATTAAGGACATGATAAAATTATTACATCAGACGCAAACCTTTAAATACAAATTCATTTTTTTTGACATCATTTACTGAATTTCGTGACATGCAGTTTTCACATCTATGATGAAAATAATTTTCATTTCTTTGCGAAATATGTGAAAGTCTTTTATTGGGGCTGAAAACTCAATGACTCACTCGCTGAAGGAAATTTCAGTATACATGTATCTGTTATTAAATGGATAGATTTCATTTGATTATCACATTCAATGAGTAATTACTTAAGTCTTTGCAGTGATACTGTTACTTCAGGACAGGTTCTTATGACATATATAAAAGTGGCCACCAATTTACATAATCATTTTGGTTATGGATTAAACATAAAATTTGCATTAATTTCTGTTCTTGACACAATGTATTTCTGATTGAGTAGTTCTGTAGGTCTGTCCGTCAGTTTCATATAAATTTCTGATTAATTAATATATTATATTAATTAAAATTATCAATATAATGATAATGAAAGAGGTGATTAGCAAAGTGTAATGATTAATTAATGATATTTGTATTAAATTTAGAGTTACTAATACATGAAGTATCTATAAAAGTAACTTCTTGCTGTATAAATTGTATAACATACTGCAGTTCTAGGTGTCCACAAGATATTCAATGTCATGATCTAAATTTATCATGAATTTATTTGCATACAACTTGAAATATAAATCACATATATTTCAGTGATTTCGTCAAGTTAAAGATACTGATATCAGTAGTTTTCCTCTCTTACTTTAATTATGTTTAAAACTCCAACTGGCCTTCAATGAAATATATTCGTGATTTATAACAATCATTCATGAATTTGGAAAATAATTAACCCATGGTAAATTGTGAGTATGTGTAATTAGCGCTCATCCCAGTCTCAAGCAGCAAGTTATATATGCACTGCGCACACAATTTCAGTTTATAAAACTTATGTATTGTTCCTCAATGGACAATCACAAAGGCAGTCATGTTAATTAGTTCACGGTACTGTGCATATGTTTGTTAAATTGTTGCCTTTCGATAAATAAACAACAGAAAATTAAATAGAATTTTGTGACTGAAGTGGAGATGATTCCTCACAAATGTGCAACATTTGACTTAATTGGATCTTTAAATTATTATTTAAATCAATAAAAAAATATTTATGCTACACCAAATTAACACGTAAGCTGTTAAAAATTACAAGTGTGCGACTATCACTGGCACGGATTGGTCGATCCAGTTCTTTCAAAACAGAGGTCATGAGACAGAACTGTTCACGATTCATCACCTTTAATATTTTCGGCAATCGAATTGTTTATCTCTTAAATGTCTTGTAAATGAATGTGTTAGGATCGCTAATTATATTCTTGCATATCCACAACTGGGTTTTACCGTAAACAACATGTTTCATTATGAAAATATATGTTGCATACCTTTATAGCAACATTGTTATAGCATACAAGCTGGCGAGTGGGCTGCCAGCTTCAAGCCAGTGTCGACTTGCCGACTGTAGCCACTGACGGACCGATGACATCGTGTTATCTGGGATTTGCTTTCACTGCCGTTCCAAAACATACAGAATGTCAAGTCACAAGAATAAAAATTCGAAATTTCTCAGTTCAGTATTGTGTATGGCCGCCCTGCAGATTCATCACTGCCAAACACCATCTCCTCATTGACTGCCTGATGCTTATGAACACGTGGTTGGGGATTCTGCGCCATTGCTCTTGCAAGGCAGCGCCAAGTTCCTGCAAATTCTGAGGTTGGTTCCTAAGACCACGAAGCCTTCGCCCATGTGCCCAAACATGTTCTATTGGATTAAGGTCAGGTGACCTCGATGGCCAGTCCATGATGTTGATTCCAGCATTTTGAAGGAAATGTTATGTCAACATTGTGGTATGCGGCCAAGTATTATCATACTGGAACTGTAGACCTGGGCCATGAGCTCCCATGAAAGGAATGAGTTCAGGGGTGAACACCTGGTCATGGTAAGCAGCAGGTAGGTTTCCACGGATGACCAGAAGTCATGAATGTTTGTTCCCACAGAAAGCGCCCCACACCATGCAACTTCCGCTCCCGAATCTGTTGACTTCCTTTACACAACATTGGGCATACCATTCACGACGTCTCCAGACTCTATGCTTGCTGAGGGTAAACTTGGATTCATCACTAAATATGCCTTGATTCCAGTTTCTCCCGGTCCATTGGAAACGACATTGTGCCCACCCCAGGCATTGATGTTGATGAAACGGTGTCAATAAGATATGGACGTCGAGAATGGAGATTGACAGCACGCAACTGATTTTGAATGGCCTGTGAGGACAGTCATCCTCTAAACATCTCAGCCCTGGTTCGTGTAGCCAGTAGAAATCTTTCACATAAGTGACGTCGAATGATTTGACAGTCAGTCTTCTGCTCGTGACGTCACATGTGCACGACCTGACCTTGGGCAAAATCAGAAGTGGTGCCAATTTGTTGTACAATGGCTGCATCCTATTGCTCTTGCGACATCAATAACTGATCTTCCCGCTTACAACATGCCAACGGCACGTTCACTTTGCACATTTGACAGTCATGGTATTTAAAGTACCATTAGAACTGTGTTTTAAGAGTGTTTTTTCATTTCTTGATTCCAATGCAAACACGTGCAAATGAAGAAAACTTTGATGCAAAGATTACATGATTGACTGCACATGCAAAACATGATTGGGCACTACTGTCATTTTGTGAAGTTTCTGTTATCCACAATAACACATTAACCTGCTCAACACCATAGGCCAGAAAACCAAATGAGCATATGTTATCAAGAGAATTATAATTATTTTTGCACAATGTTATTTTAAAAAACCCACATACTTTGTCAGCGAGTCCACATCAGTGTTGTCTAAGAGCAATGTAATGATATCAACAGCACTGAGGTGATCAACACATCTGCTCTCATGAGCTATCATATTGATATAAATATAAATTCTGACTCAACGTATTGGAGATTTTGAAGCTTTACTTTCAAGTGTCCTTTGACTGTCAGTGATCACAGGTCATAAAAAGAAGAGTGATACAAAGTTGTCATTGGTGGGATAGATAAATACAGAACATTAAATGGAGATATTACTGAGATTTCTTGCCTTCCCCTCTATACATGTCAACGGATGACAGTTTTGAAAAACTGATGAGGGAAAGGTCTTCGACTTCTTGAGTCCTGTGAAGAGTACATATACTCTTGTGGGTTACAAATACATAAAACATTTATTATCATCATTAAAAATGAAACCCTGTTACCTTAAATCAACCTTCTTGACAACAATGTACATTTCTTTCTGGCAAATGAAATTTCAACCAATTAAAAGTGTGCGTCTTCATGATATAATGTGAGGTATGCCTGTGTGGGGTGCTTTAGAAATCATGTACATTTCCAAGGGTAAGTTATCTTGTTTACAAGTTTGTCTAAACTTGAAATCATGACAGTTGTTGTGAAAATGGAAAGTTTTATGTTTTCACAATCTACTGTGATTTAATCTTGTCTAGCTTCTGAGTTACAGTTGTTTTAATAGACAATTCTGTCAGAATTGCTTGTCATAACGGTTATAAATCGTTACGTTACAAACTTCTGTGATGCAAATTTCTTTTGGGCCTGATTCAAATACATCTTTTTATATGAGTAGGAACGAATCAATCACAAAAACAGTACATAATATATAAACATATGTGACAATGACGCAACTAAACTTCAGAAAGTCCACACATTTCCTTAAATACAAAGAAACACATCCTGAAAGAAAGTTCTTGTAATATCTAGTCCTGGAAATGGAAAAAATGCAAGTCTGTTCATAACACTTCGGTAAGTATAATGTTCAATGTCACAAAACACAGTTTATCTCCTGAAAAGAAAAAACATGTCAATATACAGTCAATTGAATACTTCCCTTTAATGATTATGTCCTGGCTTCGATTCCATCGAATCGTCTATCTCTGAATTGTTCTTTGAATCCTCCATCCATGAAATCTTGAATTCTTCCATCAATAGTCCTTAATGTTTGAATATTCCACACAAATTTTGTTTCACTTAATTCCATGAATCCTGTTTCTTGAATTCTTCTGCTGCTTGAATCCTTCTTACGCTCCTCTATCCGCTCCTTGAATCCTCCTGTTGACCTCCTGTACGTTTCTTGAAGCATTCTTCGGTGTTGGTTTCTGACACATTCCATTCAAGTGGACACACCTTTGTCACTGGTCTTGTCATAACGCCTTGATTCGTCTGTATGTCGACAACTCGAATGTGCCCATCTCTGCCTGGATATGTCTTTATGATTCGTCCTGTGATCCAGCTCCCTCTTGGTGATTGCGGGGAAATAACCACAACAACATCGTCAACCTCAAGATCACGACTTGGTGTAAACCATTTCTTCCTTACTTGTAGAGATGGAAGCCATTCAGACATCCACCGTTTCCAAATGTGGTGTACAAGTTCTTGGACTCTTCGCCACCGTCTCCTTGGGCTGAATTCTGCATAATCAACTGACTGTGGAGCAAAGTTTCCACCAAACTGACCGTGAAGAAAATGATTTGGTGTAAGTGGAACGTCATCATTTGGATGTGTGCTTTGGGAAGTTAAAGGCCTTAAATTGATCAATGATTCAGCGCCAGTAAAGGCAGTGATAAGTTCTTCATCAGTAATGTCACTATTGCCTAGGATTGCATATATAGCTCTTTTTGAGGCCTTGATCATTGCTTCAAAAATGCCACCAAAATGCGGAGCATATGGTGGGTTGAATTTCCAAACAACTCCACGATTTGCCAATGAACTTTGGATATGATTTCTATCAAGTTGGTCTACAAGTAGTTTTAACTCTTTGACAGCTCCTGTAAAATTTGTTCCATTATCTGACACCACAACACTAGGCAAACCTCGGCGGTTTACCATCCTGTAAAAGGCATTTAGGAATGAGTCGCTGTCAAGACAATATGCCATTTCCAAGTGCACAGCTCTCGTTGCCAGGCATGTGAAAAGACAAAGATAGCGCTTAACTCTTTGTTTTCCTCTACCTTGTATTGTCATGAAAGGGCCTGCAAAATCAACACCAGTTTGATCAAACGCCCATAACGAGTACTTCAGTCTAACCTGTGGAAGTGGAGCCATAATCTGTGGAAGTGGAGCACAATAGGCTTTGCCTTGAGTCTGCGACACCATGGACATTCCTTTTCATATTCACGGATTTCTTCGCGAGCAGATATGATCCAGTAACGTGCAGATAGTAATGCAAGAATCTGGTTTGTACCAATGATGTGCTTTCCATCTTCATGGCTTTTTTTCACTATCAGTTTTGTTACCCAGTTTCTCCTTGGTAATAATATGGGGAACTTTGCATCAAATGGTAAAAACTTGGCATGTTGCAGTCTACCTCTACATCTGATCAACCCATCTTCATCAAGCATGGGATCCAGTCCAAGGAGTTTACTGCTTGTCGACAACTGGTTTCTATTTTCCATAGCTGAGACTTCCTTGTTAAATTCTTCCATTTGTGCACGGCTTATGTGATAGATCTCTGCATCATGAAGCTCCTCATAAGTAAGTTCTCCAGAGATCCTCAAACTTAGTTCAGACCTACTGTTGTTCACGAATCTACAAACCCATGCAGTAATCCTTAGGAGTTTTTGCCAATCTAAATGTCTCCTTGCATCAAGCCGCCAACACCAGTCAGATGTCACTATTGTATATGACTACCTTTTCATTTCTCTAGGCATTTTCACTTCACAATCATCTGATGCTGGTGTCATCACAGTTTGTGTTGGTTCTTCAGCTACATCTTCTTCCAGAAAGTCAGGCCCTGACATCCATGCTTTGCTTTTAAGATCAGCAATTGTTGCACCCCTAGACAGAACATCTGATGGATTTTGAAGGGAAGGAATATACTTCCATTGACTAGGAGTGGTGTATTCTTAGATGAAAGCTACACGATTGGCTACAAATGTTTTGAACTTGCGGCTGTGGTTTTTTATCCAACACATTTTGACTATCTGTCCAAAGTGTAACAGCAGCAATATTCATTTCAAGAGCTTTAAGAACAGGCAAGATCAACTTGACTCCTAATACTGCCGCCACCAACTCCATTCGAGGAATGCTGACTGATTTTAGAGGTGCTACCCAACTTTTTGATGCTGTTAATCGACTAGTCTTTGTCCCATTTTGATAGGTAGTCAGACTATATACAACTGCCCCATATGCTTTTTCTGATACATCAACGAACACATGCAATCTCCTGTTTTCAATGTCCAAACTGAACTGCAAGCACCTTGGAAATCTAACACTTTCTAATTCTTTCACTTGTCTGAGCCAAAGCAATGCTTTTTGCTTCAAATCAGTTTGAAGCTCTTCATCCCAGTCTAAACCCTTAAGCCAGATTTCCTGCATTAAGATTTTTGCTGTGATGATGAATGGTGCCACAAATCCCAATGGATCGAAAACCTTAGCCAATTCTCTTAGAAAACCTCTCTTTGTAAGTATCCAATTGTGTGCATTGGTATTATGAAAGCTGAACTCATCATCTTTAGCAACCCACGTCAGACCAAGTGTTTTAGCAGCAGGCAACTCGTTTCTACCAAGATCAACTTCAGTAGCACTGTTTTCTATTGGAACTCTCTGCAAGACTTCAGGAGAATTGCTTAGCCACTTTCTTGCACACATTCCTGCATTTCGCCATAACTCAGAAAGCTGTTCATACAGCTCAATGGCTTCCAACTCATTTCTAACAGAGTCTATGTTGTCATCCATGTACGTCGATTTTAACACAGTTTCAGCAGCTTTTGGTAAAGTGTCTTGATATCGTCGGGCATGTTCTTGTGTGATGTACTGAGCTAAAAACGGAGAAGCATTGACTCCAAATACTACTCGCGAGAACTGGTAAATATCTGGTCTCTCATTCTGATTGTTTGATCTCCAAAGAAATCGAAAGAATGACTTGTCTTTTGGCAACATTTCTATTTGAAGATACATTTCTGCTATGTCGCACACTATGGCTACTGGGTATCTTCTAAAGCGAAGCAATATCTGAAAGAGATCACCTTGTAGTTTGGGACCTTGGTGAATGGTGTCATTCACTGATACGCCTTCACATTTTGCGGATGCATCAAAGACAATTCGGACTTTCGTGGTTTCCCTATCTGGACGCACGACAGGAAAATGGGGTAAATACCATCCATGTGATGAATTGTTTTCATCAATAGACACCTTTTCAATGTAACCTTTCTCAACATACTGAGATATGATACCATCATAGGTTACAGCAACCTGTTCATTCTTTGATAACTTCTTCTCGGTGTTACAGAGGCATTTGTAAGCTATATCCCAGTTGTCTGGTAAAGGACTCACACTCTCCTTCCAAGTAATGCCAATTTGATATTGGCCATTTTCAAACTTGACTGTGTCTTTCACGAGATGCTAAGACAGATTCATCATCCTTGGTAAGGGTTGATGTGACAGACGGAACATCATCAACTTCCCAGAGTTTCTGTAACATTGAACTCAACTCAATTTCCCTATTGTCAGTGAAATATGTGCCTGCACTGTGACGAACATCTCTGAATCCTGGTATTCTACCAACACAGGTCCACCCTAAGGGAGTCAGTCGTGCTATTGGATCACCTTCTTTACCAACGATATCCTGATAGGACCTATGTAGTTCAAGATAGTCCATGCCAATAAGGAGATCTATGATATGAAGAGACTTAACCTTAGGAAAATCAATGTTTTCAATGTGTTTCCACCTACCTGCATACTTCCGCCAATCAACAACTTGCATCTGTCCAGTAACCCTAGTTGTTGTCAAGGCATATATTGTAGTATTAACTGATCCATCCAAACTCTCTAAGCCAACCTGAACTGACATGGTGTCCAACATTTCATGTTGCCCATTGAGGACATTAACAGAAACTTTTTGTGAAGGACCAGATAAGCCTAATTCTAAGGATGCATCCCTGTTGATACAAGTCTTTGTACTGGCATCATCTGATAGTGCATTAACAATAATTCTTTTGTTTCCATTCTTAAGAACTACTGGCACTGTCCTCAGTGACAACAACGTTGACCTGCTGGATTCAGATGAGGACATTGTAACTACAGGTGGAGACAGTGTGTCATGCTGTTTTTGATTTTCAGTTTCTGTGGCTTCACTTCGTTTAGTCGAGTGAAGAAATCTGTTGTGTGACGCAGTACAGTTATCTATTCCACATGTTTTTCTACGATTACAACTTTTAGCCTGGTGGTTAGTGCCAAGACATCTGAAGCAAAGGTTTAATTTTTTAGCAGTTTCCCATCTATCGGGAACACTCATCAACTTGAATTGTTTACACTTCCAAATGTGATGACTGTTTTTACAGAGAGCACACTGAACTCTCATGTCAGTCTGTCGATCACCAAAGAACGAACCTGATTTGCTCTGACCCCTAGCTATAGTCTTTCCCTTCTGGGATAGACCATGCAATGCTTCTGATGCCATAACACTAAATTCAGCCTCTTGCAACACCCATTCATGCAGTGTTTCCACCGACTCTTGGCGTTCTCGGTCAAATACCCATCTGTGATAATCAGTTAACATGGACTCTGTCGTTTTCTTTAGTAACTGATTGTATAATGCTCCACTGCCTAACCCTTCTAGCCTGTCAGTATCTCTAAGATTGATCACGACCATGTCCAGCATGTCTGCAAACCTCTCAATATCCCTAACATTGCCAGGACGAATGGGCCTAAAGTTGGACACTTCTTCCAACTGCAAGGTAACTTGGCGTCTTTTGCCACCATATTTCCTCTCCAATCTATCTAGTGCTACGTCATATGCAGCCGCACTATGACCCAAGTCTTGAATGACTTTCATTGCATCCCCAGTGATGTACTGACGTAACTGTAAGAGCTTATATTCAGATGTAGCTGGAGCCTTGTGTACACAAGCCATGAAAGCCGCTTTAAAACCTTCATACTGTTTGACATCACCTGAAAAAGTAGGAATGGAAACGCGTCTCAATTGCCTCCACATATCATTTCCCAAATTATAACTGCTCGTCGCTACATTTTCTTGGGAAGCTGTGTGCCTAACATGTTCTTGTGTAGGGGTTTCCGGCCTATACAACTGACCTAAATCAATTGCATTGACTTGTGACATCTGACCTGAGTTAGCATCAATTAACCTAGACTGTGGTTCCACTTGCTGTGTGTGAGAATTGACAACAGGAATATACTTTCCTTTTTCAACCCTAAACAATCTAGATATTCCAGTTCTACCACTGCTAAATGAGCTCGCATCTGACCTAGCTCTCAAACACTCTTGAGCTCGTTCTTGTACTCCATTCCCAATTACTTCCATTTGGGTAATCTCGTCTGTAACTTTTGTGATGTTATCTCTATCTCCTATTCTTTGAAATGTTACAGACGACACACATATTTCAATAGCCCGAAGCTGATACTCATTAACTATGTCAATTGCATTTCTGATCTCTCTCCAGTTCTGAACATTCTGTTCATCAAGAAGTCTCTCAAGTCTATTGGTCGCTTTAGTAAATGCAGATTTCGCTGTAGCCTTTTTGCGTTTAAGTTCTGCTATCTCGGTTACATAGTCACGGCCGTCATGGTTATTCTGTTTTGGTTCTGTTTGTGACATGTTTCAATGTGTATGATTAACTAACTAATAGTGATCTAATCACACAGTACAATTGTTCACTACCTAACTTCAATTAAACTTACCTTAAAGCGTCCACACAACAGCAACCACTAACGTGCGAACTGAACCCTATTCCCAGATATAACACAACACTAAACTAAACAACCACGCTCTGCTACCATTTTTGTTACGCAGTGTTCTATCAAAACTAAACTGCTCGCCAATCTAACAGATACAACGTGGAAGGGGTCGTCAAAAACACGACCGCTCCCGTCCGAAGTTCTACCAAACTGTATTGAAAACTGCTATCGGGGAAAAAACTCATGCAGGCTCAACTCCACGTGTTTCACGAAGTCAAGAGTGTTTTCGCGAATGTTCGTATTTCAGAAACAAAACGCAGGCGAATACTCTACGTTCACAAACACCGTTCCTTCTCCTGAACACTCAGTGTCTGGTTTATTCACACCTATATGTCTGTCTGTCTGCTAAAGACAACTTGCAATACACAGCTTCAATCACTGACCACGTGCAATTTGAACTTAACACCTATCAGACTATACGACATAAAGAAAATAAGTTGATTTATGACTCCTGCACCCGAGTCCCGTCTCTGCCACATTATGTAATTAGGCGGGTGTGATACACATGACATGTTTTTATGTCTGTGGGTTGCAAACAAACTACTTTCATTTTTTTCGGATGAGTGGATCTGACGGAAACTGGTGCAAACTCTTGTCAGTTTCAAGTCCTGCTTTGTACTTGGATAAATGACAGATTCCAGCCACACAGTAGTTTACCATCTCTACTGACATGATTTTTGATTGGATCGAGCGCAAATTCAGAGAACATGTATTTTCCTAACCCAACATCTCTATATACATTCTTCATGGATAACGACTTCTTTAATGTATATGATTTTGTTTGACAACAGTATATGAATCCATACTGAAACGACGCATCAAGTACACAAAAAGAAGTTGTTATCCACAAAGAATCTTACTTTCTTGTGAATGGCTATACTTCTGAAATGCCCATCAAACAGATCATCTTTCTGTACACACAATGAACCCTCAGTATATCAGCAAATGAAACAGCCAATCGGAAGCCGTTGTTACACTTGAGTGCATATCCACCCGCTATGACTGAGTTTGGTCTCCCAAGGGCTTCGTTTCGGGGGAAGTAAGCCCAAGTACAAAATACTGCACTTTTGAATCGCAATTGTACGCTTATAATTTTGTTTATTTGTTTTTTTAAAAGCAGCAATGAATATTATATGTCATGAATAAGTGATAAATGTGTTTTAATTATGTTTGATTTTTTGGTTGCATGTGACCTGTGATCCTTTGATGTTTGTTTTTGTGACTCAGCTGATAAAACCTCTTGCATCACTTACATGCACATATTACATAACATACAATACATTTGCCAGTACAGACCTTAATTTATAATGTTGAGTATTTACTCCAGACAGGAGAAATGCCAAATGGGAACCTATGTCGAGTAATTTTAGTGGTGTTACCACTATTTATACCCGTTATAAATTCATTAACTGACCATCAAGTGAATGATGACAAATAACACGTGTAGGTTTATACCATCAAACGCAAGTCACAGCAAGGAAGATGTAATCTCTGTGTTGCATGCAGCCTGCAAACACTTATGGGCCGAAACTGTCTTGAGGATACCAACGGAACTTCGTTGTTTCATAAGAAATGCACATAGGTATTTGCTGTGTCTTGGGTAAATGGGTATAATGAGTTTTTTTTTCATATCATAGATAATAAATCAGGGTCGTAGCTAGCAAAATATGATGTTTGCTATGACAGCTGGACTAACCCTCAAAACTATAAAGCTTAGCAATCTTTTGGACATATATGAAACAAATGGCGTGCTACGTGTATGTAGACATCATACTTTCACATGACATGATTAAATATTGAGGTAAAAAACACAGAAATAGGATCAAATTGGATCAGTCACTATACCACCCAGGCATCAGAAAAATACTACACTGCTGGGATATTTTACAATCAGAAGGAATACCATTGATTTTCTAAAATAATGGCATGTGATGGGCATCCTGCCTTCTCACTTTTTAGGGTGAAGAAATTCTGCTAATGTGGACAGGAGCCCAGTCCCTTTGTCATGGTCGAGGGAGCGGGTGCTGACCAATTTGCTGCTTGCTTTCGTAATTAGACCGTTGGCAAGAAACATTATTTGCTCCGTATCAGTGCCCCTTTAAACCACTTACAAAAAACTGTTTTTGACTTTGGTGTAGAAGGTAAATAAAGGTCAAGGTTGCTGGATGCACGTTTTCATGACCCATATTTAGGAATTTATGTTCATGATGTCTATCACTGGAGTGTCTTTTCCAAACTCACTGATTGACTGGTTGCCTTCATATCACTGGAATATTGCTCAGCAAGGTGTTAAATCACAAACAAATATGCAAACAACATTTCTGATTATGTACCATTAAATGCTTCTTTATCTTTTCTTGTTTTAGGGTGTCCCAAAGTGACCTGCATTACAACTCTAGCAGTACAGAACTGACCTATGGTCACATGATGGTAAAATCTTTTAAACTTATCTGTTGTGGTAAAATGCTCTAGTTATATATAGACTGAGATCATGTGATAAGTCACATGACTGTAAAAAGGGGAGATAACATGAGGGGGCAAAGGCATGCTGTTACGCAGTTGTTTTAGGCTGACAGGGTCAGTCAGTCAGTCAGAGGTCAGAGTTGCAATATGGTTTTTCTACCATCAACAACAGAAGAGAAACAGTGTACACAGATAACACAGAATGCTGTTTGCTGTTGGAACTGTAGAGGTTGTGAATTTATTTAGACACTATCCTATCTCATGTTATGTACATCTCTACTTTTATAATTGTGTGTGGAAACATGCTGTAGGCTAAGCTAAATCAAGCTTCTGGCCCCAGGATCATGCAAGTGTCTTATGTCTGAAAACTGCTTAGCACAAATTTGTCTCAAGTTTGGTTATATTTGCTTAGCGAAGACTTGGGCTAAGACTGGATCCTGAAACGGTCCACTACCAGGCACCTGCATGCACCTTTCCATCCATGTTAAATAATTAAATATCGACAAATACAATGTGTGTGATGTCACATAAGTATGGTAAAAGCAGAACTCTTCAGCAAAGGGAGACGCGAAAATTGCGCTGTTTGTAAACAGACAGCATGTACCGATGACAGTTGGTCTGCTTCGACAAGTATTGGTGCAACAAGTAAAAGAAAAGTCAACTGGACAAGGGGAGAGGAAGGAACCAACTTGAGGAAGTAACTAAGAGGGAGGGTCTCCTCTTTGGTCATTTGGATGGAAGCCAAAGGAGAAATTTGAATAAAACAGCCCTAGGAAGAAGTCACCTGCCCCATCAACTCGTAAGAATAACAAAACTACTTGGACTAAAAGTTTCTAAATACTCCTTACCACAATGTGTTTTCGACATACATGAAACCTGACAAAAATCTTAAAGTGTTTATTTATAAAAGGATTACAGCAAGTATCATTTAGGTTAGTATTTTGACATGACGTAATATAAATTGACTTCTGACTAGTGACTGTTAATAATCAAACATGGCTTATCAAGCAACTGTACGTAACATATTGTCATATGAACTAACTGCATATCTGTGAAATAATAGGCTGAAAGATATTTGTTTGTTGCAGAAGGGGGTTGATCTGGATTCAGAACTCTGGGTGAAATAAAGAAGAAATATCAAAATAACAAACAGAAAGGTAAAATATATATTCCAATACTTCTTTTAAAGTATAAAACATTATGTAATTTGCATATGATCAAAATCAATATATACACATGAGCATTAATTAAGCACCACCAAAAACAATTGTTGATTGCAACAAGAAGGGATTAGAACATTTCATGCTAAAGTTCTGTCATCGTACAAGCGACTGAGGTGTATAAAAAGGTGAAATGAAGTATTCTCACTGCTTTCTTATCGATGCATCAATATGTGAACAGTGTTGAAATTGGATTTTTTCTTTATATCATGAATCAGTAATTATATATTACAATTAACTGGTTAAGTTTCACATGACACAATCTCATATTAGAATATATAGTTCATTCTGTTAAATTGCAAATAATTCCTTTATAGTGTTGAACATTCTCTTCTATGTACAAAACCTGTGTACTTATTCCAGCATGTTATGATTTAATAATGTACTACAACAAAGTATATTTTTTAGCCAAGGCAAAGAAAGGTTTATGCATGAGACCACCAACAGGTGGTGGACCAAGAGCGAATTCTCCATCTGTACCCGAGCAACTAGTGCTGGATAGTTTGGTGGGGAGACCAAGTTTGTGTGGTGTGGTAGGTGTGATTGACACTGAAGGTAAATAATTTATACAAGTTACTTAAAATATACAGATAAAGTAGTATAGACTTTCTCCAAAACCATCACTGTCTATACTACTACAGATGTGCATGCAAAATTTGGTTCAAATTGGCTGAATAGTTTTGGAGATGGACCTCCCCTACCATAACACTTCCACCACCAAATCTGTCCCCCTGTCTGATGCAGTTAGGACCAAAATGTTCATGACGTTATCTGGAGACACGGTTTCTACCATCACATTGCCTGAGGAGATAATGGGATCCATCGCTAAACCATATGTGCCTCCAGTTTGCCAGGTTCCATGGCAGCACCATGTTACATCATGTCACTCATCGATGTCGATGTAGTCGTGTCAAGGAGGGGGGAACTTTTGGACGTTTGGCATGTATATTTCTACTTCTTGGAGACGGTTCCTGATTGTCTAATCAGACACTCTTCAGGCTCCAAACTGTTCTTGTGCGGTGTCCCAGGTGGTACGATCATGATCATGTAGGTGGGTTACCCAGATGTACCGATCTTGGGCAGGTGTAGTGACTCTAGTTCTTCCTTATCTTGGACAGTCATTTGTCAAATTTGTTTGACATAATCAATCCCACAATAGAGATATTGTGCTGGGATGAATGTTGAAGATCCACTCACTCTCTGATTCACCAGCTTGCACTCATCCAATTGCCTGGTTTCGATCGGCAGTGTTGAGACGTCCTGCTATCATGTACTATACTTGAAAAGATCATGGATGAAATTGTGAGATTCATTTGGGTCTTTTATAGACACATTCTGTACTCATGCTTTGCACATGAGAAACAATCATTGTACCTGATATTCATGCTACATGACATCCACACACAGCATGACAACCCTGATTGATAAAACTGTTAAAAATTATTTTTGGTTGTGTTTGGTCAAGCTTGATCTTCTAAAACATTCCAGAAACAATGTTCATTCCTAAATGTTCGAGTTGACATGTGTACAAAATTGTAGTTTCATGTTTGAATTTCATTTTTCGTTTTTTTTTTTTTTTGAAGAGTGTATATCCACAGTCACTGATTCTTGAGCATTCCAGTGAAGTATGGAACCTTCATGATCGGAGTCAAAACAGTCAAAACACACCAAAGTGAGGCAACTCTAAAGTGCTACCTTAACGGAGTGCCGCTGAAACACTATCATTGTGATACGAAATGTGACCCATAATAACTATCACTCAAAGCTCTAAACATTGTGACTCAATGATAACTCTCACTTAATCAACAATGATACAAATTACAGAAAACACAGTCTTGCAATAAGGCTCTGCAATACGTTTTGTACAGCAGTCTATATTGATTTCCTCTTCAATTTGACATTTTATTTTGCATAACAGCAACACCCGTTTATGGTTGTTTCCACCATATTTGCAACATCGTGCACGACCGGGTACAGTCCCATTTTTGTGTGTGTGTATGTACTCTCTAAGAAACTGATATTCAATTGATCCTCCATCAATCATTGGTGAATATACTTCAAGCTGAGAAAACCAAAATGTTCAGATAGTGTAATGTCCTCGAATGTAAGGGGGTAATCAACATCTTTCCATCGAGGTTTGAAGTAAGAGCTGTTCCAGGTTAAAAATAAATATGAAAGCGTCAATTTTCATGGCTTTTACGCAAGCGTATGTGTAACATCCTGAGAAGTTGCACCTTTTATGTGGGGGCATCTCTGAGAAAAAATTAGATGGCAAAGGTTGACCCTCATATGGCGCATCTCCATGAGTCTGGGGCTTTGGTAGGTTCAAATGAGATTCAATGATGACTTTTGGCACACATACACATTGTTTGGCAACAGCAATATGTACAGGGTGTTTATTGTACCAGGTTCACTGAATCCTCTCGTGTCACCAAGACTGGTCATGTTTGCAATGACACTCATGGTTTTTTATCTGTATGTTTGTAAACAATCTTCAATTGGTCTTCAGATAATTTCACATATGTGCACTTCAAGCCTATGAAATGTAGGTTGTCGGGTATGAAAATTTGGGCAATCAATATTGTGTCTTCCATGTTGATATTGACTACCTGCAGGCTGGTGTAGGTGTTCACATTCACCTGCATGTAAATGGAGCAAACGTGGTATTGTTTTTGTTTGGCCCACTGGAGCTTGATCACTTTCATGATTTCAACTTCATGCAATGCCGATGGTTAGCCTTGGTAGACCTGGATGAACAGCAGCGAATTTGCGGGCACATTTTCTAGGATGTCGGCTAAATTGTTGAATTCCGAGACTGCCTGCAAACTCACATTTTGCATGCTAGGTTTTCTCGATAGCATGTGGAATATTCTATTCCTCGACACTGTGCTGAGGATCATACTGCGTCTTTGCTTAGATACGTAAGCCAAGAGCAGTGTTCCATCGTTCATGACTTTCTTAAGGTAGTGATCTTTGTTTTCTGGAAAAATGTGGGGAGAACTGAGTGTGATGTCGATGATCGATTTGAGAGGCCAACAGCACCCATTTGTTGTTGTCGGTAAAGATGAGAGTGTACGGCGTGTTTCGGGTGATGGCTGTGTGCTCGACATTGTTTTGGTCAAACAGTTTACAGCGGAAGGCTTGGTATATCGTCCATTCATCTCCATCATTGTGGATGAGGTCGTATCGTGTGTTGTTGACCTCTCCATCAGTGTCAGTGAATTTGCTTAGGTTGTTGTTGCTGCTGCTGTAGCCTTTAGTGGCAGGCACTTTGACACATTTGTGTATGTGGTTCAGATGAAAAGCACAGTTTGCCTCTGATTCCAGGATCGTCGAAGCCTTGAGTGTCCGTGAGGTTGTAAGGATAGGACATTTTCTTAGTTGCATGGCCTTTCCTGGACCTTGAGGTTGAGTTTTTTTATGTGCAGCATGATGCTCAGGTATCCTACATTCATGGGGATTGTGTTGAATGTCTAAAACAGAAATGTTTAATTCTGTGGTGGCGCCTTGTATTGATTTCTTCTACTGCAGCCACGAAAATGATTTGGTTCTGCAGATGTTGTACTTTTCCATTTTCCTCGGCACAACTCTCAGAAGGGTCGAAGGGCACTGATTGAGATGAACGCACAGTTCGGTAAAGAATGGGGTTGGGTAATTTTGTTCCAGTCAGGACATCTTTCGATCATTGTGCTATGTTTGACGTAAACCCAAGCTTTTTGCAAGCGGTTGAGCAAGACTTAAAGAGTGCTTTAGTTGGATGTTGTCTTACACAACTGTGCCGTTTTAGTCATTTATTTTGAGTTTGGGTCCCTTGGATGTGAAGATTTCGTCATTCAGCAGCCACACCCTGTAGTAGCTGTCCATTATTTGGCTGCATTCGTTGTCAAGGAACAGCTAAATGTGTGTGCTGATGTTGATCCATTGCGGTAGTAGGTGATACCGCAGTGTGTGACTTCAAGCTGACCCTATGTGTTATTGATTGTGTGCAGCAGTTGCAGCAGTAGTATAAATGCACCCGCTTTGTGGCCAGGTAATGGCTTTTCATGCTGCACAAGATTTTGTGCAAGGTTGGACTGACTGCGTATCGTTAACAGGGTTAAAAAAAAGACTGTGTTAGGGAATGAAAGGGTGTTGATGGGTTGCTTTCCCCAAGTATTAGAAATAGTAAAAAGGAAAATAGAAACATAGTTGGAGAAAGTTGCCCCTTGACAATTTGACAGTATCTAAATAGACAACAGTTTCATATTCAATTTAAAGTTCATAATTTATTAGTTTATTTCTCATTTCGTTACAAAGGGGATTTCACGTTTTGTTGGTTACAAGGGGATTTCACAATCAGTTCATTAAAAGGTAAGTCAAGATTTATCTTAATAAGTTACAGTGTAATTTCCACTGCACAACATTCAGTATGTATGCACCAAGAGTGTTTCACTGTCGATCTCATGCTGATGAAGATCAAGGTGGACGCTGAGGATGGTTCCCACTTTTGAGTATGATTTATTGATGTATTTCAAAAGTATAGGCTTTTGGTCACAAATGTTAAAACGGTGCATGCTTGATTCATCAATCTGTTACAATACAATCCTAGCAGCAGAATCAATTCAATTTCAGCGTGTGGTGCACGTTGACCGGTTGCGACATGGCGTAGAACGACACGCGTTGTGGTGGGGTCGGCCCGTATTCACATTTCACGTGTACTACCAGATTCCATACGAGGGTGGAGTGAAATCTGTGGAGGAAGTCAGCGATGATTTACTGAAAACAGGTCAGCTGTGTCAGGACTTCGCTCAGTGAAGCAGCGAATGGCGAAATGATCGTATGAATTTTATAGGTGGTGAAGCTTTCAGCCTCGATACCCTTCGCACATGCAGGCAATCAATCAGCAGCACGTCGATTGCAAAATGGGACAGGTGGTCAGAGGGATCGCGAAGGGGTTGTACCTCATTTGGTTAAAAATTCATTAACAGCGATGTACACCAGTCTGGCCATGGCAATGACGAAAGCCCAAAGGTTTTGACCAAACTACATAACCACTTTTGACAGTGTGATGAGTCCCCCCAGGATTCACAGAAAAGGTTTGGTGGCTTTGCCGGCAAGTTTGGCCAAGGCTTTGCTGAGTGATTTCAAATGTTTTTCCATCCAGTCTTGTAGTGGCAGCAGCAGTGTTTACAGCGTTGATCCTCCCATCAGGGACATGACCAAGGTCGATATGATGAAGCCCAACACTGTCAGAATGCTGGTGATGGTGTTCCCTTGCTCTTGGAACAGCATTCAGATCCTGTCGGGCAATGTAATGTCATTGTTCATAATTCAGTTGATGTTTCGCACATGCAACTGATTTGAAATCAGAGGGCTTCTCGGTTGGTGGAAGCGACTTCCACTCAAGCCGATCTTTACTCTTACAAGTCGTGTAACCTTCCCTCGATGCGACATCTGCTGATCTCGTCATCGTTGTCATCTGCTTGTTTGAGTATAGTTTTCTTGTATTCGATGCGGTCGTCGGGTGCGTTCAGTCAGTTGTTGATGTTGACCAGCGATCTGCATGGTTGGCATAGTCTTGTCCCACTCTCACAGTTTGCGAAGATCATGAAGGGTGGTATCGTTCATTATGGACAATATGTTGTTCAGTCATTCAGATGCTTCCTCAACAAGGCGCGTCCCTCAAATTGTCTTCATCCAATGACGCGCCAAGTTTGGTTTGCACAGTTTGCAGGATGCTGGTGGTCTTCATGGAAGGACCTCATCAGTTGTAGTCTTGCAAATTCAATTCGTCTTGAACGAAACCAATGTAGTGAAATCTGACCAGTGATGACAAAGTGAGGGGTTTTTCTGATTGGACATTCATGAGAGTGTCATGAGGAGTGGATTATAGCCTTAGCTTCCCTCATTGATTGTCGTGATACGTGTGTGCGACGTAATCCACATTCATCTTCTGGAGTTTGGCGCTTATGAACAAGGTGTCTGCCGCCTCATTGTTGTCCAGCAGAGGCTGTACGTTGAAATCATTCATTGGAATATCATCCATATTTTTTATTAAACAACTCGGAACGGCGGTTAAAGCTGTGTGCCATTCGGTGATCGTCACCAACAATCCGGGCACAATCTATCAAAACACTGCTCATCTGGTTCCCCAACCTGGGCGAGAACGACGTTATCATCCCAGGCACGGTTCGACTGACGTTCAACATCACTTTGACTTCTGACAACAACAGTTGCAAAGTTGTGCGGAACCTTGGTTGCTCTGGTGCAATCGATGAGAGGCATCCTGATTGTTCACATGGAAGACTATGAACTGTTTGAAACAGATAGGGAACAGTTTTTCAACCCTGAGATCATGAAAGTGGAAGTGACTGTCAAGGGTGTGCCCAATCAGCTGTTCAAGCAAGGCATAGGGGCTCATTAGCAGTGGAACGAGATTAAAAACATGCGCTGGAAACCTACGCAGTGGCCAAGGATCTTGTTCTTGTCAACGTGTTGCTTGGGGAGTACCTGACCACCATGCTCTGTGACTGGACATGCGATCCATGGAGAACGAGAGGCTGCATGGCAGCCGATGTCACATCAAAAACAGCAGTGAGGGGATCACTGTCCAAATCACCAAGCAGACGCAAGTCGAGGGCACTTAAACTTATACTTGCATGTGATTATGGATGCCCAACTTAACATAGACAATAGAAGATTCGAGCAAGACATTTATTGATCTGCCCCACAATCCTCACTTGGGTGATTGTGTGAAGTCAGACTGACCTCGGCAGAACAGCATTTGTGCTGGACTTCCTGGAAGGTCACTATCGAGACACGTTTGATCACATTGTCATCCTCTGCCTGACTGAATAAGATGTATGAGGAGAGAACATGGGTGACGATGGACAAACTGAAAGGAGAATTGACGCTGTTCCTACTGAATGACAGGGAAATCCTGAAAAAGAATGATGAGAATGACTTTTTCCTCTCCGGCATGGTACTGGTTCTCGTCATGGTGAAATATTGTTGATGTAAAGAAAAAGAAAAAGAAAATAAGGATGATAGCACTGGGCAAGATGTCTGAGAAGGAGAAGAATGCTGCTGTCCCCGAACAGCCTCCACAACAGACAGAAGAGAGTAGCCGCTGGTCACAAAGGCTGGTTAGTTAAACAGCAAAAGAAAAACGATAATAAAACTTGTCAGTGGATCCTGGACGCAATGGCTGAGGCAGCCGCATTTCTGCATGATTTCAAATGGATGGCACCACCGCCGCTTCAAGCACCACTGATGAAAAATGAATTAGAAATAAACCCTTACATCTTGTTATAAAAGCACACACAATGTCAACAACCCATGGAAAAACATTCGTCAGCGATGCATCTCACACAACCATGGTCAGTTTGCTGGCCATAGGCTACACTCACTTGAGCAAAATGATCACCAAAGCACCCAAGCTTGACTTTCAACCCGCAAGACATGGGCATGCTCATGATGGACTTGGGACTGGTGATGGCCACCATAGAAATCCTCATCAAGCAATGCATCATTCTGAAAAACATACTGAAGTAAAAACATTGGACATGCAAATACAACATAACCATGATCATGATGATGATTGGCAGGGCATTAGCCAACCCTGTGGCTTTTTTTGGTAACAATTACTTTTTCTCTTGATTGCAAACATCGAACACAGCCGAAGGTGAAGCTGAAATGGGAAATGTCAAGATGTGGCCATGGAGAAATGGCGGGCCATGCAAGCTGAATATGCTGAAAAACATGGTTGGAGAATCGATTTCAACACCTGACTCACGCAATAACCTCGCCATGAAATGTTTGAAAATGTCAATGACGCCATGCGAGAATACTACTTGCTCACTGGTAAATCTGCAAGTACCTGCAGCAAAAAATGCATCGCTGAATATTCCAGCATACATATGATATCCATCTGAAAAGGTTTTGTCAACTACAGGTGTGAAGTGAGCAAGATTGGTGTGAAGTGCATAGTGATGGGTTACTCCTGTTTGAGGAAACCTCAGCTGTTGAAGTTGCTCAGCATTCCTAGCGACCCACAATGGAACAACTTCAGCTCCAAGCAAAGATGTGTAGGCTCAGAGGTTATAAGTTTTCACGTGTGAGGAAAGCCGAGGTACTAGAACTGCTGGAGGAACACAAACCACTGGAACTGGAATTTGTGCCCATCAGGCATGCCGTAGGTAAGTATCTGAGAGGATGCAGGATGGACATCGACAAAAACATCAAAGTTAACGACCTCAAATCCTGATTGCAGGGGAGACCAGAAACTGAACGATCTAGGAAGCCTCAAATTTCAATTCACAGTAAAAATGTCACTGAACAAACAGAAGACAGACGGCATCATCGAGCACATCCAGCCTTACTTCAGAGGCAAATAAGAAGTAGCAATTCAACCGTCTATTGAAGCATCCATCAACACCTCATTGGATAAAATGTGAGAAGTCCTGGAATACTACATGCCCATGGGCTCGGATTCAGCCGTGGACACAATTGACATGGTCTGCCTGGCTGGACGTTGCCAAGTATGAATCTTTCAAAGGCGGGTTTTACCTGGAGCTGTACTAAGAGAACAAGCATGCCATAATCAGCTTCAAACACAAGGCTGTCGTTGCATGAGGGTGGCAGTTTGATCCCTGCTGTTTCCGGCCAGTGCAAATTCAAACAGACTTTTCAGCAATCCCGAGAATGACAGGCTCAACTGGGATGGCATAGATGAACCAACCCCCCTGTTCCAGATCACCAGAATCGAAAAACAGAATGACCACATCGCCATCTACATGTTCGGACATGAAGGGAATGAATGATTGTGCATAGGATCAGCTTTCTGATGGACAATGAACAACGCAAGATGATCAATTCATTCGTGATCCAGGGAGGTGACAAGTATCACTACATGTGGATCAAACATTTCAGAAGACTGTTGTACAATGATACGAAGCATGCCACAAAATAAACACTTTTGCAAACGGCGCCTGCATGGCCCCAAGTGAGCCGACTTGCTGGAATACCACCATTGTCTTACATTGTCTATGCTGACTTTGAAGCCCTTTTCAAAAACGTTGACACCGTTGCTCCATCCCCAGACAAATAAAACGCAAGAGCACTGTGAAGTCTGGGGGTTCAGATACGTGGTCATTCATGGGATGCAATGGGAAAGTGAAAGTTCCTGTGACGTACCAAGGTCAAGACACAGCCGAAATATTTCTCATGTGTTTGCAATGCGAAGAGACAGCCATCAGGAAAAAGCTGCACACTGTTTGAGATATTCAGAAAAACTTGCTTGAAACAGTTTGGCCTGGATCCTGCGTGGTTTGTCCTCTCCCTGTCTCTCTTGGGAAGCCCTGTTGAAAAGTACAGGCATGGAGCTGAAACTGCTGATGGATTACAACATGTACCTGTTCATCAAGGACAGGTTTACGGGGTGGGATTTCCATGTCCTCCAAACACTATGCCAAATCCAACAACAAATTTTTGAAAGGTCACGACTCTGGCAAAGTGACCAAACCCCCTTCTACCTTGACAGCAAGAACCTGTACAGCTGGGCCATGAACTAGTATCTCCCCACCGGGGGTTTCAAAAGGATCTCCTTGCTTGAGTTGATCAATGTTGCAAGACTTGTAACGGATTCAAACAAAGGCTACTTATTTGAAGTGGACTTGGAATATCCAGCAGCATTGCATGACTTGCACAACAGTAATCCCCTGGCTCCCAAACAATTGACAGTGAACCCAGACTACTAATGAACCCTTCTGGGAAACAATGTGCCCAGGAACAAAACAAAATGCATCATTCACCATCGCAAGCTGCAGCTGTACCTGTTGCTGGATATGAAACTCATGAAAACACATCTAGTGCTTGACTTCGACCAAAGTCCTTGGATGGAGCCTTACATCCGAATGAACATGGACTTGCAAAAGCTGGCCACCAGCAATTTTGAGAAAAACCTGTACAAACTCATGAATAACTCGGTGTTTGGCAAGACAATCGAGAATTTGAGAAAACATGTCAACATGAAGCTCGTGACATCAAGCAAGGAAGAAACTCATTGCAAGCTCATTTACCTGGCCCATTCAACTGCCTAATTTATGTAGGGATGAGCATCCTCAACCTGTCCAAACACCTGATGTACGATTTATACTACAATTCACACTGAGGATGCATACAAGGACATGAGAAACCAGTGACTACCCCAAAGACCAAAAAAGAGGAAGATGAAAGACAACTGCCTTGGCACGCCGATCACTGAGTACGTCGGCTTGAGACCCAAGATTCCATCAGAAAAGCTGATGAGGACGAAATCAAAAAGCCAAAGGCATGAAAAAACAAGAGATGAAAAAGCACATCAAGCATGCCAGATTCAAGGAAGCCATGTTCAAGAACAAAATGTTCAAACACCAAATGAACACTTGACTTGGCCTGCCGTATTGCAAGTCAATCCCAGGAGCAAGTTTGGCTGAACCCCTGTTCTGACATGAATGCTCACAGGATTTAATCAATCCTAAAAACAGAAACATGGAATGGGTCGCATGTTTGGAGTGAGTAGTGGATGCCATCAACCACGAAGTCACCAGACTTGTGGGCAAGAGACCCGTCGAAGCCATCAAAATGAAATCCATCAAATTGTCATGGGCAGTGGCATGAGGCGATAAAACAGAGAAAACATTACCGGACTATGTCAGCGTTAGATACTTATAACAGGTAGGCGACCACGATAGAGGTGGCAGAAAATGTGCCACAGATCTCATATTGTCCATGAAAACATGGTCATCATCAAAGATGGCAAACCGAACTCTGCCGAGAGGAGAGGAGTTGATGTTCATACCTCATGAGACAAGCCCATCACCCACTGTCTGATAATAGTTCTCTTGGCTGTTCAAGCTAACACTCTCTTGGTACATCAAAGTCTGTGGCTCATCCAACACCGATTTTTTCTATTCTTTCAAAGTCCATCTGAAAAACACTGTCTTCAATTCTTAGTAAATGAAAAACCTTTACCACCATCAACCCCATACTCACTTTGAAGTCCATTACTTGAAAACTATTCAGCCAATATTAACCAAATTTTGCATGCTCATCTGTAGTAGTGTAGATGATGATGGTTTGGGAGATGGTCCTTCTCAAGGGACAAATTTTTAAGTGAAGACGGCAACTAGTTAACTGATCTGTGCATACAAGCTTGACATATTCCCTTGAATTATCTTTAGGAAACAGATTATATTTTAGCTGATTTTGCAAAGCTTGTCAACTTTGAAGAGAAAAGTATGCATAAAATATGCAAATGAATTTCAATTTCACATACATGTACGTTCAAAGAATGCATGTGCACAAACTTTCAAACGTTCATTTTACATTTATAAGTATGAAAGAGTGTCTTGAACATCTTTAACTGAATAACATATTACATATATGTTCTATTTCTGATCACTAGATTTGACATAACTATAAAGAAATTTATGTTCTTAGAGAATAAATAATTACTTTAGTATATTTTTTTCAATATCTCTTAAACAGCTGCAGCCCCACATGATGGAACAACAACCACTGAAGTTGATCTTAACTCAGCTGAAGATATGGCTGTACATGTAAAACTGTCAACTGAGGAAGAAATACAGTGGAAGCTGTTGTAGACGCAAGAAAAACAAACAACCCAAAACTTGCATCCACAGGGTTTCATGGTGCGTTGGCAGATGGTGACATTATCATTAGCCAATGGATGAGGTATGGAAAACTGTAAATAAACAATTGTAATATTACTTGGCCATTAACGAACTATCACCTAATATAACGTTTAGAAATATTGAAAACATTTGACAAGATATCTGTACAGAAATAAAGTTGCAAGACTCACATTTGTCTTCCTTAGTGCCATGTTACATTTTTTACAGTCAGAGCTAGGAGACATCTTCACAACATGGAGGCTGCTCACACACATATGATCCCAACACTGCATGTGCATTTCATGGTCACATGACTGGAAAGTAGTACTGGGATATATAACAAATTAATGAAAACTGCAAAAGTTTCAGTGAAAAGCAGGTTTTGAACACCATATGGTTAGGTTACTATCAAGGGAGGTAATATCACACCCTAGGCTGAAGTGATAGGGGCACTGTGCTGCAGAGACAGTACAAATTAGAAAGGCATTTATAATGCATATAAAAATTATGTGATATCTGCATACACAAAATATACTGTATGAATCTTGCATTAACAGCTGTCTTACTCAGACCCTAAGTAACTCGGTTTTCTATATAATTTGGACCAAATTGTAGGTCACGTCAGAAGTTAACTGAGTTATCATATACATATTTTGTTCGGATTCGGGATTCCAATCCCGAATCTGAATATTTTGTTCAGATTCGGAGTTATGACCAACAGTGTCAATACACATATCTCACCCCTTCTAAGGTACTAGGGGCCGCTAGTGAACCTGGGTATCGTAAAAACATGAACACCCAAACTGACATTTTTACATATTTCAGCCCCATATTTCAAATCCCGAAACTGAATAATTTTTTCAGATTCGGGATTCAAATCATTTGTGCGTGCGTGCAGGCGGGCGGGCGGCAGGAAATGGCTAAATGTGTATATAAAAAGGCTGGTTGACACACACTCATTCATATTTGCTGGAGTTACATCACTGCCATGCTTGATCATCAAAACCCATCAAGGCCTGACCTACATTATCCTCTGTCACACCAATCACTGTGTTGACATTCTGCATAGTTGATTACCTCTCGTACTGAGACTTTGGTGAGATTGCTATATTGTATTTTGTGACCCATTTACTTAGATTTTGTCTCTCTTGAGTTGTATTTGTAATCAGCATTGTTATATTGACTTGTGACTGTGTATACCTTGCTCTTGTTGCATTATAATACAATTTGAACATGTATGACTTGTCTTTGTTCTGTTTTGCTGGTTCACAAGGGGATTTCTTACATTGTTGTCACGGTAAATTCTTAACCATAACACTGACCCTTGCAAGGCTAGAAATATATTTTTAACTGAAAATGTATCTTGTCCCGGTTGCATGTCAAATTTCACAAATGCCGATACACACGCTTCATGAATAGCATTGGTCAAACTTTCGCACCTACACACACGTCCCCACTTACACGGGACGGCATGGACTAGCGCAGTGGACCTCTCGGCATGAAGGAAGATCAGTTCCTGCTCTGCTAAGGTAAATCATGTGTAGATATGGTTTTTGTAGTGTAGGTTTGTCGGTAATTCATTAAAGAAATCAAGTATAAAGTTTTTCGACTGTATTATTGACACGATTAAACGTACACGTCTTAAGCTATTAAGCTATTACATCGCATTATCACATTGTATTTACTTTTTGATAATCAGCAATACAGTATTAAAAATGATTGTAGACTACAGTATGAAGTGATACATCCAGGCTCAGTTAATCCCTGTTTTTTTAATGCAGTAAGGAAGACTCGCGAGGGCAGCGTAGTAATTTGCGTGGTACGTACAGCATTGTACGACGTGCCCACTTTGATAACTCGCTAACGGAAAATTACTTGCATAGAAAGAATTGTGTCATGTAGTTCACAGAAGAATTTACCATTATAACTGAATACGTTCAGTCGTAATTTTGAATGTTATATGCAATAATTATATGTGTAATAACTAAATGATTACAAGAAAGTTTAACAACAAGAGAAGATACATACAGTTGCTTGATAATCTCAGCACACAATACGCTTGTGTTGCTTATTTAGGAAGGTACTGTACAATATATATATTCATGGGTTATATCCCAAATGTCTAAATATCTACATATTTACCTTTGACATAAATGACATTGTATCTCCGTACATTTACATTGCTCAATGAAAGCTTGAATCTACGCAAACTGTCTGTATGCAAACATATTTATGACAAACAATCTCAGAACTTCCACTAACGCACTTATTTTGTAATTATGGTTTTTATTTCAGTCCAACAAACTGTTATCAAGCTAAGCTGCACTGACAAAGAAATGAGGAATTCTCTTCAATTGGGAAAACAGGTTTGATTGTCATAGGTTTTTCAGCAACACTGTGATAAGAATGAGGTAATGACTAAATGATATTAACTAAACTTAGTTCAGAAAATGACCTGACTAGTGGCATCATTGTTCTTTTATTCAATACACACTGGCCTAAAGAAGCATATTAGTATGTTTTGCTCTAAAATATAGTTTTTCCTTGAGTTATCACTATTCAGCATTAAAGTGTCTTGTCATTCACGCAAGGTTATAATTTACCTATTAATTTAAACCTTGTTTTAAAAAGGCGATTGATCTACTTTAAAAATGCGTCCTTCATTGCAGAACTTACCATAGAGTTCGAAAGCTCTGTCAAAGTTGGTAACCCGGACTGTGCATAGGGCTGCACTAAGAAAGTACCCATAAATGATCTCAACTGTTAAGAAGGTACTTATAACTATTAGTGTAAACCTAGGTGTTTTAGACTGTTAATTGTGTCTCACTGTTACGTATCTTTCAAGAAGATAATTGTTCACTAAATGTTACTTGTTTGAACAAACTGTTCAATATTTGTTGTTCAGTTTCAGAAGTTTTCGAACTAATGAAAAGTTTTCATCACGCGACTATGATAAAGTAATACAAAATACTTACTGACTTGCAGTATCAACACTTTGCCTACTGTGGGCGCATCAGACAGAAGGCAGAACGTATATTGAGTACATTCAGAAAGACATTAGAAAGGCTGGAGATGAAGGCTTTTCATGTAAGTGTGAGTTTTCTGAAATTCACAATTTAAAAAAAATCATTATTTGATATTGTTGGTGATAAACTGCTCAGAACCTTGCTGAACCGAGCATGTTAAACCTTAAACCATATCTATGTCACTTTTAAAAGACGTGTATGTTTCATGAAATAGTGATTTTCAAGGTGTGATATTTGGCTTATGTCAACAAAAATATATGTCTTCAGAAACCAAGATTCCGTCAAAGTCCAAGAAGGTATGGTGAAAGTGCATATGTGAATGATGAGAATATGATTTTGAAACTAATGGAAGCAAGCATATGTATATGCATGAAATCTACTAAACGTATTTCCTCAGTGTATTTCCTCAGACATAAAGGACGATATGCAGTACTTTTAGGATGGAGTTTTTCATATATAATTGTGGATATTTATACCTTTTTATGAAATATTATTTGATGCATTAGGTTTTTTGTTCAAATTTCTATATGTGAAGGGGGTATATAGAATAAGTTTTTGAAAATGGGTTCTGTGAATAGAGACATCAGCTCCTTCAAAATAACACCCAGACGATTCAAAATTTCATTGGACTTTATTTATACATAGAGACTAGACGGTGCTTCCGTTACGCTCTTGAAGTTCAACTCAAACCCCAAGTTAAAGTTCAAGTCCTTGACTGGTCACCCGCCCTCTACTTTTAAATCAGTTTGAACTGCAATTGTACACAAGTTCATTCTTTGTGTTTCTAGTAACTTCTGTTATGTGTTCAAATGTTAACTTTAAGGAAACACAAGTGAGTTACAAGTGACTACTTTATCCGTATCTTGAATATCCAGTTCCACCTACATGTGACATGTCCACTCTATATAAGAAGTACAGTCATATTAGAGGTGACCAGTCGGTGGACTATTTCTTTATTCCCAATTACAATGATTCCTATTGATACAGTCATAATTCCATGCATAATATTAAACAATACTATACATTTTGCATATTTTGCCAGTAAATCATAATCTGGCATTTGCCCAATGAAGGGTCAAGAATTTGCCCAGAAACGTCGTCTCGTAAATACTACATTGTTATGATCCATTTCAATGATTAGAAAGATATTTTTATTGCATTAAGATTTTATATTTTACTCTGTCATTATATCATGTAGATAATGCATGTACCTACTGATGCTACATCTGTGCATCAAAACCTCAAAACAGGCACAGTGTAATGACAAATAATCCACATGGAATGTTGGCATAGCAGTCATGTGTTTCATGTTTTGTTTGAGTTCCTGTTTTATTCATTAAATGGTCACAAGTAAAGGTTTCATGTTACACGTTTCTGTTTAAACTAGATTACTATGTTCATTATATTTATCATAAGTTCTTCAAATCCTGATTTGTCCAAATATGGTGATCTACCTTCAGTTGTTGGTGTTTTATATTGTATTTTCCTCTTAATTACACTGTTTTAGTTTCACATGCTAGTTTTATGTTCATATCTGTGATAATCTAGTATTTTTACTGTCCTTCGATGGCAGGTTTTTATGTTCCAAATTTATTAATTTTAATATTGAAATAAATTATGGTATATATTGCCGATGTGACGCTAAATATTAACTCACTCACTCACTCAAATCCTGATATTATTTTGCAACATAGTTTTGTACCAGAACAAACCCTTTGAATGTGGAGGTAAATTTTGCATGGCAAGGAAGTTTTGATTAAAACAATACCCATTCTGTGATTTGCTGCTCGGTTTGTCAAATAAATACTGCCTGCATTTTATGCACTGAAATGCTATTATGCACCCAGATACTGCATGGTTTATGCAACTAATACTATAGCAAGATAGCAAGATAGCAAGCTATGCTAGCTACTGTGTACTAAATTACAACATCCAAAATATTTATAATGTATTTTACAATAAATTTTACATTTATTTACTAGTTATTATGGTACTTCACATTGACAAGGCGATCCGAAAGAAATAAGCAAAAGGGACAAGCTAAGCAATATGTTTGGAATAAGATGGATTTTCTAGTACAGATCAATAGAGATGGTTCAGGTATGTAAAATGTAATGGTTTGAAATAAATACTGAGACCATTTACCAAACGAACAAAGTAAAAAAAAAATCATATATTATGAAAATAATTTTTTTTAATATTGGTAGTTCCTATGATGTAGCTTTGGAAATCCACTCATTACAGGAAAAGGTGTTTACAGCAGAAGAGATTTTGAAACTGGTCAGTTCCTGCTTAAATATGAAGGTACTATCACTACAAAAAATCCCGAAGGCAATGATACATATGTTTTTGAGGTACAACATAAAGGGTCTACATTTTGGTGAGTTAGGATCATCTGATTCATTAAAAATATGCATTTATTTTATGAAAAGTGCGTTAACTGGCTTCTCGGCATGTTAGAGATGTTATGGCATCAACAAATATGGAGTTAAACATATATAGCATCTAACTGATAAAATGTCAATATATTGTTCATATTAAATGGATAAACATTGAAAAACAAGCTGAAAGTTACAGCATCACTTGACAGATATATTTTGCACTCCCAGGATTGATGCCACAAAAGAAGATGGAACCTTAGGAAGGCTGATTAATGATGAACCTAAAAGGCCAAACTGCATGCCAAAGGTTATAGAAGAGGACTTGGCATTGGTTTTTTTTGCTCTTCGACCAATCACGAAAGGACAGGAGCTGCGGTATTGTTATGGCAAAGATTCCAAACAATACCCTTGGCGTAAGGTATCTATTATTATTACAGCCGTTTCATTCAATAAATGTAAATGAGATAACTCTAACAAATTGCTCAGACAGCAAAGGTAAAAATGAGACTGCATTAGTGTTGGCTCTCAGTCGTTCATTATGTGTATCATTTTCAATTTTTAATAGAAGAATGCAACTGAAAGGACTAATACCACCACTTTACCTGGGAGTGGAGTCCAACATCCCACAACAAGAATACAGTCATCAGCACATTTGGTTCCAGCTGCAGTTGACGATACATCTCGTGGGGAGGCTGAAGGCACTACGGAACGTGCTATGGAAATATCTTCAAATCCAAAGGAGTCAAGGATACAGTCACCAGGGCAATTGGCTGCAGTTGCAGTTGATGATACATCTCTCGGGGAAGTGAAACGCACTTTGGAACATGCTATGGAAATATCTCCAAATCCAAAGGAGTCAAGAATACAGTCATCAGCACATCTGGCTCCAGCTGCAGTTGATGATACACTTTTGGGGGAAATTGACGGCAATTTGGAATGTGCTACGGAAATATCTCTAAATCCAAAGGTGTCAAGAATATAGTGAGTAGCACATTTGGTTCAAGCTGCAGTTGATGATACATCTTGTGGGAAGAAAGAAGACACTGGTGAAAGCTCACCAACTTCAGAACAAAGTGATTCGGAGAGCAGTTACAATATAGAGGATTCTGAAAGCGATTCAGGGGATTCATACATCTACCCTGTGACTCAAAAAGTCAAGGCCTTGGTGTTTGATATTATGGTGATTCAGCCATGTATAGTGGTAACAACTACAAATAATGTAGATGACCGGTCATAGGACAAAGCATTTCACTGTCTGTACTGCCTTTCAAAACAATCCAAGTTGCAAAGACACCTTGAAGGCAAGCACAAAGAAGAAATCAAGGTAGCAAAGTATCTTGCTACTAGTAACAAAATGGAAAGAAGCAGAATCATGACCAAGTTGAGAAATCTAGGACACCACCTTCATAGCACAGAGGTGATTACAAGAGAGTCAGGAGAAATAGTAGTAGCCTACAGACCAAGTGAAAATACACCCTGGAGTGAGTGTGTTCCCTGTGAACACTGCCTTGGCTATTATGTAAAGAAAGAGCTTGGGCAACACATTAAACAGTGTGCCCTTGCCCCATCACAAACAAAATATAAACGGGTACTCCAAAGAGCGAGTTTATTGTTACCATCCCCAGAGAGCTCATCAATCGGATTCAACGCAGTCTTCAACAATATGAGGACATACAGCATTGGTCTCTGTTGTAAAGGGGACCTTTTATTCGAAAATTTGGAGAAAACCTTTTTCTGAAACATGGACACTACAATGACCACTTTGCTTTTATCTGAAATACACTGAGGGAACTAGGGAGACTTCTGTTGAATCTAAGAGCAACTGCTGGGCCATCAGGTGCAGACTTGCAAAGCTTCATCAATCCAGGCTCGTTCCAACAGGTTGTCACTTCAGCAAGACAAATAGTTGGTTTTAATGACAAAACTCATACTTATGACACACCGTCATTAGCCAAAAAGCTAGGAGGGTCACTGAAGACTTGTGCGGGCATAGTAAGAAGAGAAGCTATGATTTCACAAAATTAATACTTAAAGCAGCAAGCCCATGATTTCATGGATCTAGTTGAAATGGAATGGCCCTATGAAGTCAGCACCCATGCTAACAGGACACTAAATGAAAGAATCAGAATCTTTGACCTTTAGTCAAAGATATGATGTTATCGGCATACCTCAGGTCTGCTGGCAACACGGAGGCAGCTACCTCACACCAATCTGATGATGTCAGTGCCTTTCAGGTCCTCAACGAAGCTTCATTGGCACGAGTTATTCTATTTAATCGTAGAAGACAGGGTGAGGCATCAAAGTTACAAATTGGGGATTTTAAGAAGTTAAGTCTTACCTGTCAAGGAGATGCAATGGAAGGTCTGTCCCCATTTGAGAAAGATCTTTGTCATAAACCACAGAGGATGGAGATCATCGATAAACAAGGAAGGACGGTTCCAATGATCTTTACATCAGAATTAACAAGTTGGGTCAATCTCTTGTTAGCCAAGAGAGACATTGCTGGCGTTCACCATGAAAACACATACGTGTTTGCAAGAATTAAAATTACTATTGAAATGATAACTAACAGTGAACTAAGATGAGTTTGTATAAACCATGCATTATGTATTGCCTCACCAATACTATCCTATTTTCTATCAATTAAGATGGAAATGAATCCAGTGACGAGGATTGCCCTGTCGAAGTCGAAGCTGATTTATTTATAAACCAAATGAATATTTCTGCATTTATTTATTACCTTGGGTATGCTCCGAGTTGGTTTTACACGACACGTGTCATTAGTACAGATATGGAATACATGTCTGTTAGTTTGTCTGTAATAAATAATTTTTATACTTTTCTATATAACAGGCTCTTCAAAACTGGTCGAACGACCCTGGTCGGAGAGTGAGAAAGCTGCTGTCCTGAAATATTTCAAGAGAAATATATTGAAGATACTTCCCGGAAAACGGGATATTGACCAGTGCCTATCACAGGAACCGTGTCTGAGAGGGCGTACGTGGTGAAACATCAAAGACTTTGTTAGGAACCATACTTTGGCAAAGAAAGGTCACTAGCAAACAAATATACTCCGTGAAGACATGTATACACAATGTCCCCGTTTGCTTAGTGATAAGTAAAGACATTTATACACAATGTCCAATGTCCCCGATTGCTTACTGAAGACATTTGTTCACAATGGTTTTTTTTGTTTAGTGAAGACATTCATATTCAATGTCCCGTTTGCTTAGTGAAGACATTTACACACACTGTCGCCGTTTTTTCAGTGAAGACATTTATACACTGCCCCTTTTGCTTAGTGAAGACATTTGTACGCAATGTCCTGTTTGCTTGGTGTGGACATTTATACACACTGTCCCTGTTTGCTTATTGAAGACATTTGTACGAAATGTCCCGTTTGCTTAGTGAAGATATATTTATACACACTGTCCCTGTTTTCTCAGTGAAGGCATTTATACACACTGTCCCTGGTTAAATGGTAAAAATTGTACACACTGTCCCCGGTTGCATAGTGAAAATTACACACACACACTTTGTGTGTGACCCCAGTTCCAATATAAAAAATTATGCTTGTTACAAAATATCCTAGAGTTTCAGTCAGTGTCCAGAATTAGATTACTCAGCAGCTTGGGTGGCTCTGGTAAATCTTACAGCTCTAGTCCGACAGGGGAAAAAGTCCCTATTTGCATGTTTTTTTTTAGTGCCCCCAGTTACTACCTTTAACGTGCGTGCATGCGTGTGAGAGAGAGAGAGAGAGAGAGAGAGAGAGAGAGAAAATTTGAAGTCGCTCCTGCAATATTTCAGTCTTATGGTGACTGATGACAGGTTATATGTTTATTATAGATTAAGGTAAAATATGAAACTCCCTAAACAAAGGACAGTAAAATAACTAATTTTATTTGAAACTAGTAATGAACTCTAAAATATATAACTATGTATAATAATTGGATGTAAAGGCAGGCTATATATTGCCAGTAGCCAAAGGTAGATCATCATGCTTGGGACCATGGGGGCTTAGAGTACTTTTGCTTCATGCATGGACCCTAGCTGGATTGAAACCATCCCTTCAGCTATTGGCAATTTAGATAATCTAGCCACAAATTTAAAGAACATATATACCTCAAGTACAACAGTAGTAGGTTTGAATTTGAAACCTTTAATGCTTTTGGACTTACATACCTTCTCAGGAGGACAATGATTTTACAATACTTCAACACGTTTTGATGGTACAGCCTCTAACCATTTCAGTTATTCATCTAAACTACCATGATGGAATATTTATCTTTTTACAAACCATTTATCAAAATTATCTAGTTCTTCTATGTCTTTTGAAAGTAGTATAAGTAATAGGTGTTCTAAATCAATTCAAATATAAGCCTTATACTTATCAATAACACAGATCTAGACCCCCTTTCAAAAACTCCAAAACAAAAAGACACAACTCGTCTGCATTCACAAAAGCCCACTGTGGGGGATGCCTCCACTGTGGGCTGGCCTATTCACTAGACTTAACAAATGTCTAAATGTGAATCAATCAATACTGGCTGGCTGAGGAGAGCTGGGTCACACAGTGCGCCAGTTGTACAGCCTTATCGGTAATCACGTGCTATATTCAGATTGATTATGGGCTCAGTGTCGTATTCTTGTCTTATCATGTCGTTTAGGTAGCCTGATGTACACATGTGAAAACTATCAGCAATGGATTCAGTCATAAAATACTCTTCATTAATAACAATAGTCAGTTGATAGATGCCATGCTCTAATTCTTTGAGTTTGTTAACAATTAGAGGCTCGACATCAGGCAATGATATATTTTCAACACACCACAAATCCATTATTAATATAGGTATGAATAAATCTCTAATAGTGTGAGTCTAAAAATTATTTCAACTACTCTCTGATAAGCAGGTGGTGGTGCGGAGGCTTGCAGTCAGCTGTCCACAGGGGTGACATGCAGTCGGTTGTCCGCAGGGATGTGGGGTTCCCCCACTATGATGATTTCAGCGAAACAGTTTAACATGTATCTTCTATTATGCCGTTGGTTTTCGTAATAAATGCCTGTTGGGCTTGTTGTATTCCTTGTTTTATATGCTTTTTTTTCTCTCGTCCTCGCTTATAGAATATGTTTTATTAACCTTTGATCTAATCTCATTCTTCTTTTTGTTGTATTTTTCTAGTTCACTTATGATCAAACGAAACTCATCTTCTGAGATTTTGTTATCACTGAGTGCAGTGGAAACATGATCTTCTATTGTGTTCAACTTTGATTCAGCAAGGATTCTAATTTCATCGTGTTTTTTTGCTTTACAATTCAATTTGCAGGAAACAAATTTAAACACCGACCCAACTGTTCCTGTCACTACAGCTGCTAATTCATGTTCTAACACCACCGGTGCGGCTACGGCTGTTGTTAACAGCCCAACTCCTACTGCTCCTAACCCCCTGCTAGCTGCCATTAGGGTGGTATCAGCACCATCTATGCCCTAGTATCACGCTCTTGTTCTAGCTGGCGTTTTATTTCGCATATCTGTTTCCTTCTTCATCTACGGCTCGATACAACCCCATTCTGTTTGTCAAAAATATAGTTTTAAAATTATTTTTTAATTATAAGTCAGTTAATTTTTGAACGGTATAATGTAAGCCTATACAGCTTAAATTATGGAACAGGTAAACTTGTGAGATAGAAATATCTGTGCCATCTAAAATATTACGAACTCCATCAAGGTTTGTTGATGGTGGATAGTCTTTCCTTATTATGATTCGGCAATGTTTATTCTCATGCCTTTTATCCCAAGATATGTTAATACCTTCTAAAAGTGGTCTTGGACCGGGTCTACTATATGGGAGGTATACATCTATAATTAGTGTTGTGTGTTGTTTTATAACAAATGAATTAAAATCTTCTGGGTAATCATATAAATCATCAGCAATTAAAATGGCATGCTGGTCGACTGTGGTTAACATGTTACCAGTGTGATCTGGTATTCGTGCCAACTGTATAGTATTATCTGTTATGGGCCTAAAGGATGTGAGAAAGATGCCACGGTTAGTGATTTTGGAAATGAGGTTATTTTGATTTAAAATGATGTAAGGGTTGACTATGGTTAATTTGACTAACCATTCAAGCACTATAAAATCTACTAGTAGCGTCCGTTTGTATACGTTTGAAGTATAACAGGTATGGGGTGTCTTCCTCACCAGGTAAATTGAACTCATTTGTGTCTCCTAGATCACCGAGTGTTACATTGGATACCATTATTTATATAATACTGTTAGGAAATAGTTTCAAATTGTTTTTCTGATGATGTCTCATGTATGAACTTCAAACCAATAAATCTGATGTGCTCAGATAGAAAAATCTTAGCTAGAGATACAGTGTCTTCCACTATAACTGTGACATCTCGCAAACTGGTGTGTGAAACACCACCCACCCGCACATAAATTGAGCAAATGCGACCCTGGTGTTTTTTAACCCATCAGAGTTCCATTCACGATCTCAATATCACTCTGCTGTGGTTCAGCTAGAAAAACTTGCATAGCCAGCGTGGTATTATCTGAGAGGCTTTCTAGGAGGGTGGTTACACCATTAAATTCAGTAACCAACTGCAATAGTGCGTTCTCCCGAGGTTTACACAGCATGTGGACTGCTCTACTGGAGGCTGGTGTGATGATTACACAGCGTCACTGTGATGGGACGCAAACCACAAGCAGGGTTCCGTTGTTTACGACTTTGTTTAGGTAGTGGTCTTTGTTTTCCATGAAAGCATATGGGGAGATTAGTGTTATGTTGAGAAGCCATTTGATTTGAGTTGGTGTGTCGTCAGAGTGTATTAGATGGTATGGTAAGTTTTGATAAATATCTGTAGGCCTGTCAAAGTCTTCTAAATCAAACAGTTTACCACCAAATGATGGGTGTATTCTCCATTCACCAGCGTTGTTGTGAAATATATCAAAACGTTTGTTGCTGACAGACCCTAATGTATCTATGTTAAAGTTACTAACAGATCCACTAGCAGCTGGGACTTTGACTCATTTGTAAATGTTGTTCATAAGCTTAAAAGCGTATATTTTGTCATCTATTCCTGTGTCGTCAAAACCCCTAGTATCACCTAAGTCTGATAAACCAACATCAATACATCTTTTTATGCACATTCCTGGACCTTGATTACTGGCCATTTAGTATATGCAGTGTTATGCTTAGGTGCCCTATATTTACAGTATTATTTTTTGTATCTAAAATTGATATCTTGAACTCAGAAATGTTACTATTTGTCCATTTTATATACTGGCGCGATGAAAATGACTCCGTGCGACCCTCATTGTATTTTTCTGTTTTAACCGGGACAGCCCTCAACAACGTGGAAGGACACTCACTTTGTATATTATCTGTTGTGCTAAGCTGGTCGAGATGAATGCATAGCTCGTGGTATGGAATTAGATCTGGTAATTTCAAACCACTGATGCTCTGACCAGTGGGTATTGAAGTTAATGACAACCCGAGCGTTGACTGATTATCAGTCTGTTTTTTCCCTTGTTGTCTAACACCACTGTTCTGTTTGACTTTTTCTTCTTGTTCTGTTTCTGACAGTACTTTAGTGTCAGACTTGACTATGTGTCTCATATTGGCAAGGAATTGTCCACACTGATTTTCCTATGATTTGCTGGATGGTTGTGGATGTTTCACCATGTCGTAATAAGATTATTGGCAGTGTTGATGATTGCAGTCATTTGTCATCCCTCGATGTGAAGAGTGAACAATGTTACTTGATATTTTTTCTGTGATTAGTCATATGGTGTCACATTTCAGAATTTGTTGGGTACAGAGGTTTCAAGACCATGCGTCTTATTTTTGTTTGTGCACTTTTCCCTATTTTGATTTATTTAATCATTCATCATCATTCACAGACTGTAGTAGGTTAACAAATGTGGAAGAATCACTGAAGTAGCCAAAGGGGCTAAGAGGCAGGACTGGGAAGTGTTGTAGAAATGAGATCCTCTAGAGGAGACTAGTATTTTGTCTTAATGCACGATTAGGTTATCTTGATTCTACGTCTTGCATGTAGGCATTTTGAATCAATGACATTCAGGCAGTTGTAGGTAAGGTCATTTATCTCTCTTCTCTGGTAAATGTCTTTGGTGGGTTTGTGCAGATGTGAAGCTCTTGTTGCTTAAATTGATGACTGTGTTATTGTTGGTGGTTCTGGGACAAATTTCCAAGACAACTTTCTGGGCAGTAGTTGAGAGAGCTTGTTGGTGCGAGTGGCCTTGATTTTTCTTGTTGATATGGTAGCAAATGGAATAATGAAGAATGCCTTCAAAAAGTGTGTGCAATTTGTTTTTGGCACACACAGTCAAATCCCAATGAGTCAAATGTAGGCATCTTGAATATTATGCATAACTCAAAGTACTTGTCGGTCCTGAGCATTCCCTGTTATAGTTGTCATTATTTGACTTCTGGTTACAAAAATTTGTCTCATAAATACACTCAATGACATGAGAAGAAATTTGGTCCTCTGAGCTTCAAACAACAGCAGTCTTGTATATACTAGCTGAAGGCAGTCAGTTAAAATTTAGTTGGTGTATCTAACTGATCTAGTTGAAAAACACGGCATGACTCACACCTTTGCACCATGGACAGGTGAGTTCAAAGGGCAAATTTGTGATTTTACTAATGTGATGATGAAGATGACACACACCCTGCCGTCAAACCAACACCACAGGTATTGGAAGCGTTAAAGTTCTGTCCAGGACTGGAGGAATTTCAAGAGTAGGTCCTAAGTACAGACAATGAACTTCTTTCCCACTTAGCAAGCATCCATGAATTTGTGGATAACTGTAAGAGTAATTCAAAGAAACAAACATAAATGTCAGACTTTTTCCAGGAGTGAGGCTGCCTGTGTTTGCTGGTAGATTTTGTTCACAGATTTTAAGAGGTACACTAACGTGCCATAATAGAGTTCACAAAATGGTTGCCACAGTGTGTCATAAGGTATATCTGATGATTCAAACCAAGATTTCTTAACCCATGAGCAGAGGTGGGGAACCACAGGGTGCATGTCTTGGTGTTCACCTGCCATGAAATGTAAACAAAGGGGAATAACTCTCACTCTCAGAGGAAGTCACCTGCTCAATGCAAGATGGGAGCCAGAGGCAAATATTTGAAAGAGTACCAGAAAGAACTGATATTAAAACTATCCAAAGAAGGAAAAGGTGGCTGCAAAATAGGAGAGATAACAGGGACAAACAGGTTTGCCATCGGTAAATATTTGATGAAAGTCAAACAAGGAGAAGATAAGGAAAATATTAAAAGAAGAGGAAGGAAGAGAAAGTCAACAACCAGGCATATGCACTCACTAATGAGGATTGTGAAAACATATAGAAGGAAATCTCTAAGTGCAATTTCAGCAATTTTAGATGAAAATTCTATTGTCCAGCTATCTAAGAGAACAACGCAGCATAGTTTACATGAAAATGGATATTTTAGAAGGATTGTAAAGAAGAGAACAACAGGTTTAAAAGACGAGCCTTTGCATGTTCTCATCTGCACTGGAAAGTGAATCAAGACTGGTGGAAAGTCATTTTTTTTATGAAACTCAAGTTGTTATAGGTAAGGACGAAAAGGTGTTTGTCCGGCGTACTAATGAGGAGAAATGGAAACCCAGGTGTCTTGGAATCTACAATGACAGGAAGCAGGACTGGAAGCAGGACTGGAAGCAGGAAACTGGTATCAATACCATGAGTTGGCCACCATAATGCCCAGATTATAATATAGAAAATGCTTGGAGAACAATTAGAGTCAAACTTCAGAGAGACTTGCATCTCATCAAAACCAAGCAAGACTTAACTGACCATGTGTTGAACCTCCCTGTCACCAGCCTACATACAGTCCCTGTATAGCAGTCTGCCGTGGAGAATGAGGCATGTTATGCAAGATAATACAGATTGCATCAAAGGATACGCATATACTGTAGACAGTTGAAAGTTGAACTTACACGTAAATGATGAATATTCACAGGTTGACAACTTAACAGTGACTCCAACCTTTGATCTTGTGTCGGGGACACTGAGGTGGTTATACAAAGTGAGGAAATATAAGTTCTATACTTACATTAATTGTGGCCTTTGGAGTTGTTTGCCTTTGCAAGTAGGTTTTAGCCTTAAGACCAACATAACCACACCACGATAAGATGTTTTGTTCGTACATATGGAGATGTCTCTTTGAGGAGAAACAAACTGTATTTACTGTTATTCACTGCCATGCTAAATTTGAACTCAATTCTTTAGTCTTCAGATGCATTTGTTATACTGCCCATGGTGCATTTAATTTTTGATTTACTGTCAGTTTGATAACAAAAGTCTTATAAAAACACATTGAAAAAAATTGAAATGTTCTTTCTCTATTATAAGAACAACTTATGTACAAAGTAAATGAGTAACATAACCATACTTTAATAAAGTAATTATTTTTAAAATATATACAGTCGTGCCTCATTTATCCGAACCTCAGACATCCGGTAAACTTGCCTTACAAACGAAAATTCCTTAAAATGACTTCACAACGTTGTAAAATTTCTCAAATATCCGGAAATCCGGTTTCCGTAACTGTACGGTCATTTTCACAGACAAAACACTAAATTATGTGCATTTTTGTTTTGTATATCCGGATGGCTGAGCACCTGTATGTTTACACACGTGATTACCGAGGGCCTCGCGTGCCGTACCAAAGAAGTCAGCAGTCTTTGTATCGTGAGAAGATTAATTATCTCTGAGTAGCAAGGTGACACTGAGTTAATTTTGAGGCGTGTCAATTTGTGGGTCACTATAATTAATTAATGCGGATGATCAAGCAAGCCTAGACAGCTGTGAGCGAAAACACAACTGCAAACTGCTTTCGTCATGTGGATATTATCCAATCAAATCAGGACCCACAAGTAGACATGGCCTTGTCGGAACTTCGCGATGCACTAGGATCCTGTGCACAAGTTGCAACTGTTACTGCAGATGATCTTGTGAATGTCGACAGTGAAGAACTGACCGATGAAAGTCCTCTCGCTTTTCTATACAGTCAGTGGAAAAGGCTATGACTGATTTCTTCAAGCGAGCATAACTGCATCTAACAGCTATGAGGCATTGTATGCACTGATATTTGTTTATATGTACCGTAATCAATAAAGATTGTGTCTGATGCCTACTATGTTCGTTTCTTTGTACGTTTCTTATACACATGATTCAGATATCCGAAAATTCACTTATCCAGACGATTTCAATAAAAACACAAGTGTTCGGATAAACGGGGCATGACTGTATTCACTTTCTCTGTACTTTTTAGAGAAACAAAATATATATTAACAGTTTAATAGACAACATTCATGTGTGGGAAATATGCATGATATATGCATATAAGTGCACGTTTAAGCAATCATCAGTGGGAATATTGAAGGATTGTCTATTTCCGTTTAAATTGTGCTTCATTCAAAATATATACACAATATACTTTGCTAAAACTGTTACTGTTTCACATGCAAGGTTCCAACTCCTGGAGATATGGTGGAATCTATTCAGTCAGCATTGAAAGACCCTGACATAACACTGATCTTGGAACCAGGACGCTCTCTTGTTGGTAACACTGCAGTCTTAGCTACTACAGTTCTTGGAACCAAAGGAAACCACAGTAAACGGTAATGAACGATATACAGTTTGCTCTTGAAAGCTGAACATGGAAATATCCATGATAATGTAATGTTCAAATCTGCGAGTTCTGGTATTCTAATGTATTTGCCATGTAATTTTGTATTTATTTATTTGCATGTATGTGTGAGGAAGGGGGATATACGAGTAGCACTGGGCATTTTCTTAGGTTTTTCAAAGTTATGGCCTTTGTCCTCACATACTACTGAAGTTATATCTTATAAAGTTTGACCAGAGACTATATGATACATTTTATTATTAACCATCAGCACTACGGTCTAGCATGTAACTGATACACATCGACATTCTGCTGCTAACCTCCTGCCACTGGTACACATGCACAACTGATGCACAACTGAGCACTCTGGTAACTACATAAACAATATTGCTTAACATGCAGGCCAAGAGGTTTTTCCCTTAGTGAGATTTCACTGGCTGCTGTTGAAATTCAAACATTACATGGGCAGCTCCAATAAACTTTAATTTAAAAATTAAGCCTTTGGTGAGTCCCTATCACCATACTGCTATCATGTATACTTAATACTTCTGAGGTGCATGCAACATTTGAGTAAAATTGGTGGAATATGTTTTAAGATACAGACTTCAAAGTGAGCACAGGATTGGTCTTGGGAATTGGTTTTTTCCTTGTTAGAATTGAAGACAATGTATTTCAGATGGACTTTGAAAAAGAAACTATGGGTGAGTTGTACATGAGAAAGTGTTGCGAGGCATGATCATCAACTCCTCTCTAATGAATGCTCTCGGAGGTCCGTCTTTCAAGTAGGGTTTGCCGTCTTTGATCTCGCCCAGGTTGACGTTGTATGTTTCCATGGATGAAATCGAATCGGTGGTGCCTTTTCTGCCGTCTCACTCGGATTTGCCAAGTTGGTATAAGTACCTGACGCTGTCACAGTCTGGTAATGGTTTCTCTTTGGTTTTATTGCAACGTCCAATGAGAATCCTGGAGACAAATAGCACCATGCAGGATCCAGCCTGTACTGTTTCATGCACATTTTTCTGAAAATTTCAAACACATCGACCAGCAGCATCATGTCAGTTTTCAGCAACATCACGTTGGAGATGTGTTTTTAAACTGGACTAGCTGTCCAGTCTAGGCATTTAAAATTTGCCATCTAAAAACTGAATGTAATGTCTGGTTGTCTCCTTATACAGGGCTTATTTTTTGAGAAATAAGGCTTCCTCAAGAATGAACAAAATTGTTCATCCTTCAAAAAAAACGCCCACATATATTTTTTCTCTGTGGGATTGGAACGCCCAAACTCCAAACTCCAAAGTCTCCAAAGTCCCACATGTTCCCTTTACACCAGCAAACTCGTGCTACTACTACTACTAGACACATATTAGATGATCCTGTGCACTAAACGCATTTGTGACAAGAGAGGCAGTACAACGAATTGGGCGAGTACACTTGGCTGCTATAGGTAGCTTGACGAATATGCATGTGCAATACATGCTAACCATGACATGAAATCAACACCTGTCTCGTTACTGTGTAACACATGTCTCGCTACTGTTTTACACCTGTCTCAATACTGTTAAACAGATTTCAGTTGTAGTAAAAAATGTTCAAGTTAGGAAAACATGGGCAAATAGTTCATTCTCAGGCAAGGGAGATAACCTACAATGTTATCATGTATATGGACAAAAATTGTGCAACCAAAGCAGATTCTCTTTTACAAAGTAGCCTTGCTACTGGACTCTCAATGGCAACTTTAAAGCGTATTAAGGCCGAAGGTGGTAGGAGTGCGAGTGGACCTACATTTATCAGTCCCACCAAGTTGCGCAAACCCAAAACTTGCTGATTTCGACCAGTCTGCAGTCCGTCAATTTGTACAAAGTTTATATGGCGAAAAAAAACAACTACCCACTCTGGATACGATGTATGATATGGCAAAGTGCCAGTTGAACTACAAGGGTTCTAAGGAAAGTTTTCGAAAAAATCTCAAAGACATGGGGTTTAGGTGGCGAAAAACGCAGTCAAACCGTAAACTTTTAATGGAACGTAAAGACATTGTTTCCAAGCGTTTGCAACACTTGCGTGCAATAAAGAAATACAGAGAAGAAAATCGAACACTCATCTTTATCGATGAAACATGGTTGCATGTACACCACATTGTCCCAAAGTGTTGGCAACTTGAGGGTGAAGTCGTAATAAATGGGGTTCAACCTCAGTCTGGCACCGGACCTCGGCTTATTGTGGTTCATGCAGGGGGTAAAAACGGTTTTGTTCCAAATGCTTTGCTTGTTTTTGATTCCAAACTCAAATCAGCAGACTATCATGACGAGATGAACTTTGATAATTTTTCCAAATGACTCCAGGAAAAGTTGATCCCAAACCTTCCACTGCACTCTGTCATCGTTATGGATGTGGCACCATATCATAGCAAGCAAGCAACTGGACAACAGAAAAGATGACATAAAAGCATGGCTACAAAAGCACAATATCTCATTTGATGAGAAAATGCTTACAGCCAAACTCTTGTTTCTTGCAAAATCCACAAAATTGGGCCCTGTCTACAGAGTAGACACAGTGTTGAAGCAACATGGTCATGATGTACTACGTCTCACTCCATACCATGCAAAACTAAACCCGATTGAGTTAATTTGGGCAAATGTGAAAAATTATGTCACTTCACCTAACTTGCAGTTCACAAAAAGTTCCTTAAGAATTGCCATAAATGAAAGGATGTCTGCAATCGGTGCAAAAGAATGGTCAGAATGTTGTAAACATGTTAAAACAATTGAAGATGGTTACTGGCAACGCGAAATCGCAGTAGAAAGGGAAATTGACAGACTAGTGATTGATTTCGGACTTGCAAATGATTCAGACATTGAGACTGATTCAGAGAGTGATAATTAAAACATAAATCAGAAAGTCCGCCTAATTTTCCAACAGTGTTGTGTCTTGTATAATAATTGACACATACAGGTTTTTACTGTTCCCATACTTTGTCATAAAAATAGAGTAATCTTTGGTGAGTTGTCTGTATTTTACATTTTTTTAGTCACTGATAAATCTACTGAGTCTGGTACTGAGTAATCCACAAACTGACAAATTTGTGTACAAAGATATTTCTCACTGACTTATCAATGTCAAAAGGTATTTTCAGTTTTCTGTACACAATTTTGGTGACCATAATAAAAAATGACAGAAATTTGGAAATATTGTTTGAATACTATCCATTTCGCTGGAACCGGTTATATAAATTTCCAAGACATGTATTCCCAATTGATCACCAGCGGAATTATGGACGAAAATCAGCCCGTACAGAGAAATAGGAACAAAATTATGGGATAAAAATATTTCCCCTTTGCTACTCTGATTTAGCCACCACCATTCAGTAACAGATAACTTTTAACGTATTAAAAAGTTAAATGAATCACAATTAACTATATGTAGTTATTATCTATTTAATATTTAGCAGACGAAAAGTCAACTTTACCCATTAAAACAACACTGCATATTCCTTCGAATGACTGCAATTTCAGGCATAAGATACTGATATTGCACGCTAACCTTTAGTTAAGACGAAGACAAATAGATTATTGGGGCATTGACAAGCATTTTAGATATTCAACAATTTTGTTAAAAAAAACCCAGGAATATGTCATTTGCTTTGTGAAATGGATCGGTGGTCCTAAGCATATTTGCTCAGTATATTGTGTTGATTCAATTCGTTGGGATTGTACCTGTTCCCAAATCGAGTGTGCTATAACAATTCATGCGTGAATGAACTTCGCAATCAACCTGTCAGACAACCTGTCTCCCTCTTGTTTCAAGTGGATCGTTCTGTGGGGCGTTCCCAAGTATGCAAATTGGGGTCATTTGTCAGGTCGTGGATCATCTTATATGTGTTTACCAGTAGTGGTGGTGCAGTAAAGCTATAAATAGCTAACATGGCTTCCACACCCCTATTCTAAAGTAATAGTTTGTGGCTTCTAAAAGTTTTTTCAGCGTACTTGGACCCATCTGTTGTGGTTGCTGTTGCAGATGTAATTCAGAATTACTGGTTTCCAGTCGTGAATGTAAAATCAGTACTTGTTTGGTTCAACAACCAGATGCTTTTCTGGCAGAATCAATTCAGTTTCACTGTGTGGTGTGCGACAACAGGGTGCGGCATAAAGGTGAAAAACATTCATCATGATCCGCTTTGTCAATCTACACTTTTGTTTCACGTGTACTACCAGATCACATGCATCCTGAAAGAAATTGGCGTTCTGCTTCTGCAGGACCAGACATGGAATATGGGAAACAATCCATATGGTCATTGCAGTGAATTCAACATCATATCGAAAACGGATTGGCATTTGCTGGGTTATAACCATGGTTTGGGCCTTCCCACCATTCACAACATGCCTCTAAAGGAAACCAGCAAACAACTGGTGAATGATTGGGGTTAAAAAAGTGGCATGATGATTAGATGGCTTTCAACAGGGATTACTGCATTAGGAGGTTTCAACAGGGACCCATGCACAATTGGAAAATGATGATGCTGGACACTTTGAAAGGGTTTACTCATGCCAGCACCATCCTCTTGAATGATTCAAAACAAATGTACATGTGGACACTGCTTGGCGCGCAGGTGTATACACATGCATTCAATGCACAAAAACAGTTCATGTCGAACATCAAGGATGCCATCACTTTTCCAGTGGATTTACCAAGCGATACCAAGACACTTTGCAAAATGCAAAGTCGGCTATGTGCAACTGAGGGTGAACAGAGTGGTGGGATACAACAAAATCATCACCTTGATCAGTGATCAAAAGTCAACCCAGATATCACTGCGAGTCAGTTGCACCACCCACTGGTGAAGCAGGGATAGTGACACCACCATCACCATCGCTGTATCCCAGCATTCAAGCAACACCGCACCTATCGCCACATGCAGTGATACAACCATTAGCAGCATGTTGATAAAAAAACTGGTCTGTGGATTAGCTGTTGGGTTGGGTTTTATTGGATTAAAAATTCATTAGCAGTGTTGTATGCCAGACCGACCATGGTGATGATGAATGGCATTCGTCATCACCATGACTGGTCTGGCGTTTGATGCCCACAAGTTTTGACCCAGCCAAGTGACCATTTTCAGCAAGAATCCTAATAACCAGGAGACAACACTGCAGAGGATACCAAGAAGGGGTTCTGCAGATTTCCCCGCCAGTTTCACCAAGTCTTCACCGAGCGATATTGATCCAGTTGCTTTGACGTCGCTGCCACCTCATTGTATTTGTGCGCTGCCACCCCTCAGTGATATCACAAGGGTTGATATGGTTAAGCCCAAGGCCGTCAGAACACTGGCAGTAGTGATCCCATCTTCCCAGAACAAAATTCTGTAAATTTGACTTGAGGGGAAATTTGAAATAGAGAAGGGTTCGTTCCAGTATGTGCCCAATATTTTTTCAATACTATCTGACATTTGGCATGTTGGGGCAAGTCTGTCAGGTCGTCTCCGATGTTGACGTTGAGTTCAGTCCATGGGTTTTGCAAATCTATGATGGCCTTGAGTGAATATTGTTTAGGTTGTGTGCCACTGTAAATCTTGTATGATTAATTCATCACCAATGAAGATGATGCCTTGTTTTTCGATCTGAGTCGACAGCGAGTGGTGTGTTCTCATGTTCTCATCTCTTTACACAAGGGATTACCAAGGGCCTCGCATGCCATGACAAAGAAGTCAGCAGTCTTTGAAGGATGAGAAGATTAACTGCCTCTGAGTAGCAGGGTGACACTGAGTTAATTTTGAGGCGTGTCAATTTGTGGGTCACTATAATTAATTAATCCGGATGATCAAGCAAGTCTGGACAGCTGTGAGCAAAAAGACAATTGTACACTGCTTTCATTATGTGGATATTATCCAATCAAATGAGGACTCACAAGAAGACATGGCCTTGTCGGAACTTCGCGATGCACAATGATCCTATGCACAAGTGTGACTGTTCCTACCAATGAGCTTGTGAATGTCGACAGTGAAGAACTGACCGGCGAAAGTCCTCTCGCTTTTCTATACAGTCAGTGCAAAAGGCTATGATTGATTTCTACAAGCCAGCATAACTGCATGAACAGGTATGAGACATTGTATGCACTGATATTTGTTTATGTGTAATCAATAAAGATTATATCTGATGCCTACTATGTTCGTTTCTTTGTACATTTCTTTGTACATATGGCCTGTGATTCAGATATCCGAAAATTCGCTTATCCGGACAATTTCAATAAAAACACAAGTGTTCGGATAAACGGGGCATCCTTGGACTGTATATGTGAAATATATGTACACATGATATTTACCTACACAATAAGTTATGTAACATTCCTGCAGCAATGCTGTTTAAGAATACCTGCAATACACTCATATACCAGAAAGTATTGCTAGACCTAGTTATGTGGCACACAACAGATAGTTAATTTAATTTATATTTACCACACATAACACAATATATGCTTTAAAGGAAGCTAAGAAATAATACATGCACACTAAATATGAAGACTTAAACTACGCCTTACAAACATAAACTAACCTGTGAAAAAGCTGTATATGCAGACCAGTGACAGAGAGACTGAAGTGGAAATGTAATCTGACCCAGAACACTCTGCTTTGGAATATAAGGGGTATTTGGTTGAGACAAGACAATAGGTGAAATGGACAACATAAGCGCTGGGCTGAGTGTGCTGTTGTGAAGGTGAAGGAGGTTAGATTAAGTGGTTAAACTGGAGCTAGACTTAATGATTAAAATACAAGTTAAAATATACTGGCTAATACATACAATTAGATACTCCTACATTCTTCCCTCCCCAGGAAAATCACGTCTCTGTCATTCTGTGTTTTGGCGAGTGAGAATATGTAGGAATGCTTTTGTGATTTCCGGTGCAGTATCTTGTAATGTTCCAATGTTGGGTAAATGCTCTAGGTACCGAACCCTAGCCATCCAGTTTGGTTCTTCCGTGATATGGCTGAGTGCATACTGTCCAGAATTCACCCAACTAGCAGTTTGCATAGCATGCACCTTTGTGGTGCCACATTGACTCTACTAGTGTCTGGAGCAGAATCATCTGTGATGTCCATTTCTTCAACTGGTTCAGGTGAAGACACAAGGTCCAAAACATCATTATTTGTTCCTGCTTCTTCACTTTCAGGAATGACACCATCTCTGTGTAGATCTGATGTATTTAATACCAGCATCTTCATCCACTTCATCATCAGAAGGATTCATCTTTGTTTCTCCCTCTCCTTGGATGTGACCATCATCACCAGAGATGTCTTCCGCTGCTACTTCAGTCTCATGATCGTCACCACTCACCTGAGTAGCAGTATCCTTATCTGCTGAAGCATCCTGTTTGGTGTCTCTTGGAGTACCAGACACTGCAGCATCTCTAATTTTGTGGATCTCTACAATTACGTCTTCCTGACTGATGTTATCATCTTGTCGTACATTATCTGTCTCTGGTGGTGGTCTAGATCATCTTGGCTTGGTACGGGTTTGGGTTTGGCTGAAGGAGGTCCTACTTCGGGAGATGACTCAACAAAAGGAGATTCCTATGCAAAGTCTTCTGTTGACCTTTGCCATTCTCCTTCTTCACTACAAAGACAGGAACATCTTCATTAGGCTGAGACAGAATGATTAAAATACAAGTTAAAATATACTGGCTAATATATACAATTAGATACTCCTACATGTTCATGAGGTCGAACTTCATATTTGCTCTGGTCTGCTTCAAGAGTTCGTCATTCAAAATGAGGTCTCACTCTCACCTTCATTGAGCAAGGTGATTCTATCACCATCCAAATTTTCCACTGGAAAATCGTGACCACCTTCAGGCATGATTTTGTCATATTATTGATACAACCAAAAACATACTTTTATTAATTAAACAATTTCATCGGCCTACAGACAATAACTAAACCCTTTCCAAAGATTGAGGAAAACCCTTAGGTATTAAGTCATGTGATGCTCACCAATAACCCGAGCATGATCCATGAAAACCAAATGCTGCTGGTGCGTTTTCTTAATCTGGGCAGGGACAGCCCACCTGTCTTTTCATATCAGTTTGGATTCCAGTGATGATAAAGGAAAAATCACTTTACAATTTCAACAGACGTTTTTTCAAGTCAGATTGCATTTAAAAATGTTGTCATAAGACAAGTACTAGCAAGCTATCAGGTAATCAACACAGATGATTTTGTTATACACTTTAGACTAAAACCTTGCACTCGCATTAAATTCAAGACACATTTATTTCATGATTTACAGTAATAATTTTGCTCAGAGTCCATCACATGAAATTTAGAAGTCATGGCCTGTCTGTTTGTTTCTGATGTTTCTGAAATTCAGGGACACAACTGGATGAAGATGAATGCTTGGTGAAAGGGTCATGTCAGCTGATGATGTCAGTTAATAAATTATGGTAGATTTTGAACCTTCGCACTTTATTCTTTGTACTACGCTCCACACCTTTGAAATCGGTGTATGTAAATCTATTTTTGAAATAAACTTTCTCCACCAATGACATATTCTGTTGCATTGCACATCGAGCCATGGTATTTAAACTTTTAGCTTTATTCAAATTATGCATGTTAGTATGTTGTTGAAAATACTTTTTGGCTTTCATCCTACAAGTTCTGGCCTGTTTGTATTCATTATTGGACCATGGTTTATGAATAAGTGGAGTTGCAAAGGAGGCTGAATTTTTTCGTTAGCAATTTTGCTAATTATATACCCCACAATGGCTGATTATGTGTTGATGAAAAGGTCATGTTTCAGGTATTCAATTCTTAGAGTCTCATATAATGGCCAGTCAGCCTTTGTGAAGTTCCTTCTTGATAAGGGGGGATCATTACCAGGATTGAGTGTTTTAAGATTGGAAGGGAAGTGAACACTTGCTGTCCAAATCCATCATACAAGGTTGACTATCAGTGAGTGCCAGAATATGTTCCAATAACTGGATGTACATAAGTGTTTAATCCATCATTAAGTTTACAGAGGTTTTCTCTGAAATAGATTCCTCATGGTTTAACCATATTGTGCCATTTTGAGGTGGTATTTTGGCAGAATATTGAGTATAGAAAAAATGCAAACCATTTTCATTTTATTTTTTTATTTAAATAACGAAATATTTAAACACATTGTAATGATGTTACATAAATGAAATTGGGACCTAGAAAACAACATCTGACCACAAATTTAGCCAAATTACTCGGGTAAACATTCCCTCTGGATTGTGCTAGCCTTTTCCTCATTCACTTGCATAAAGAAAATTAAACATAAATAAGGGAAGTAATCCTTATCTATGTAGAAGCTTCTGCTTCCTGATTATCTCCCTTGACTTGCTCTTCTATGTTCATATTTTCCTCTGTTTCGTGGTGCAATCATTCCGAGAATGATTGGAATCTTATGAAGATTTGAAAGCTATGAAATGCAAACTGTTTTCTATAGAAACATGCAAAAAAACAAAATGTAGTAAACTCTTGCCTTCCAAACCTACTCCTGCTCCTCAAACATTGTATTTAAATATATTGTCATTTATGCTTGCATCATTGAAGGAGGATTTAAGTACTTTGTTTATCGTGTCTCTTCAGGATTTGGAGCATTTTTCCAAAATGAAGTTGCTGCTAGTTGTTTAAATAATTCTCAACTTGATACTCATTAAGATGCTGTTGATAATTTCACAGGTAATCACTTTCAAGCTGTTGACCTGTCGCCAGCCCAGTCAAAGTCACAAAACATTGCCATCCCAGACAAGACTATGGTGTCAATGTTTGCCAGACTGGGTTTAGATGTTAAGCATATGGCTTTGATGGCTACAGTCACCACCATTCATATGGACCCATCAGGTGCCATCTAGGATCACACACATGGACATTATTAATCTGCCCCTGATACAGATTTTCACAGATCTCATAGAATTGGACACACACGTTATTTATGCTCTTACGGATGCAAAATTTGGCCTTCATGATGGCATTCACACCCTACTGTCCAGGAACATTTACTGCAGATTTTGTTCCCAGTTGGGCTCACACAGATGCCTTGGTAGATGTGAACTCCGCTGAACTGGGTCTTAAGAATCACTTGTACCTCACATAATGCCCAAATTATCATTAACTGAAAACCAAGACTTGGTGAGTTGATATTATATTTTAGGTTTGACTCAGTTGCATTGTACTAGAAACCTCCATTGTGAATCTTTGTGTCTTGCTCTTGTGTACTCAATACATAACATGGCAAATTTGTCATGGCAAATTATTAACCGTAACAAAGTGAATATTAAGGGTTGTATGCTTGCTCTGGAATACATGTATATGTTACTTGGCGTATTCAATATCCTTGACTAAACAAAGGATGAACTCTTCCAACAGCCATGGAATCAACCTCTTTTTTTAAAGGTAAATACCATCAGGCCATTATGACAGAGGATGCTCAGGTCTCTTGGATGCTCACCCCACTAATGAACTGGCTTCAGTTCTTCTAGCTGAGTCTCACACATCCAGACCTACACTGTGTGCACAAAGAGGTTCTTCTCTCAACTGTCTCCCCCTCCCCCTCAGCGCTTTCAACATTTGGCATTTTGATTGGGCAGTCAACCCATCAGATCCTACGCAACCTGTACCTGTATTTATTGTACCCAAAAATGACACACCAGAGATGTGAAAGGCCATCAATTTGATGATACTAAACAAAAAATTTTACGCAGACCTGCCTGCTTCACCATGGAGCTGCTTGGCAATGTTAGGAAACTCATTTGCCCAGACACCAACTTTACCAGTTTGGACCTCACAGATGCTCATTGTCATAAATATCTCTGCTTTGGAGTGAATGGTCATTGTTTTCAGTTTCGAATTCTTTCCTTCAGGATTTCAGCAACACCCTGGCTTTTCATGGTAGTAATGAATCTGGTTCTACACTTTCTACATCTGCATCATATTGCGATTTACAGTTAGTTGGATGATTTTTTATCCCACCAATGTCTGCTAACGTCATTGCAGGATTTTAGGGGCCATGGTCATCTGAATCTCAGATTCACTTTGTGTTTGATCAAATATGGGCATCTGACCTGGATTTGGAAGTGTCTCCTCCTCCTGAGGTCTGGCGAAATAGACATTGTGCATAGACTTTTTTGCTACCAGCCTGCTAAACTGCCAGTGTTTGTCAGTCCTGTAATGGACCTGACCACTTGGGTTGTTTGTGCCTGACTGTTCATCTCATGGGACATTATGGTCCCTCTTCTCTATGACTCACAATGGAAATGATTCAGCCTGTTGCTGTCTGTGTAACAGCTCCTCAGACAGCCTATCTCTATTCCTCTGATTGTTTTTGTTTTGTCTATACCTACATACACACAGGACGTTTAAGGCAGGCACGATTGAAGGTTACTGTTCCGCTATCGCCTCTGTCTGCAGTTTTACAAGGTCTGTGTGTTGATTCTGAGATCTCTTTACACAAATTAGGTCACTTCTCAAAGATCTGTCTTCACGGTGCTGTTAGTGGGATTTATGCCTCGTTCTTAAAGCACTACATAGTGCCTTTTGAACCCTTGGAATCTGTGCCTCCCAAATTTTCAGTGTTTAAAACAGCATTCTTGTTAGCTGTCACCATTACAGCCTGCGTGTCAGAACTGCATGCTATTGATCTCACCTCAAAACTCTTTTCGGCAGATTATTCCACCCTTACCTGTCACACAATACCCAAATTTGTGTCAAATAAACAGTCTGCTGCAAATGGCAATGTAGGTGCTATATAGTATAGTATTCTGGCATTGCATTCCTCATCTTGAGCAGACAGGCATTCTTTTGTGTTCCCTTTGCTCTGTCCTCTGGTACACAGAGCATACAAACTCATTTTGACACAAACATCATTGGATCTTCATTCCAGGACTGACATATCCTTACTTTTTACGCACTTTTATTCCTATGTAGTCAGGGATAATGTTTTGATGGATTATACGTAATTGTAGCCTATCAACTTTGAACTGAATGCGATGTGATACACTGGAAGTGACACCATGACTCAGGGAATGACATCATTACACCAGAAATTCACCATGAATCTACTATTGTGGTGGAACTGTGACACTTTGGTAATCATACATTTTGTGTATACTGTGAATTCAATAGAAATGCATATCAGGAATAAATGTCATTTGTTGAAACATTGTATATGATCATGCAGTAGATGGCATTATGATGACTTGTTAACAGTACTGCAGTGTTTACAGAGCATTATGGATGCAGCAATGTCTTTGCAAGTGTAGCAGTGTTATATATATTCGTAAAACTCATAAGTTCAATCATAATTCATCATGATCATGATCATTATCAAATCAAACATCATATTTCATAAACATCATTATCTGTTCCATGTTGTCTCAGTCTTTGCCGTTGAATGCCGCCTCTATAACATCTTCACCTTTTCCTTCTGTTTCCTGGAGCCCTGTCAACAGGGATTTCCCTTAATTTCCTCTCTATTCTTAGCCAGGTAACCCATTCTTTGGGATTTTCCCTTTTCTATTTATAGGTCACATCAAAGACTTCCTTTGATGTGCTACCTACTTCCTTATTGGCTATTGTGTCCTCTGACCTCTTACTTCCTTTGGCCACCTGTTTTCCACCTCACTCCACTTGCTGTTGTTGAGCTGGAAACATATTTCCCTTCCTCAGGTATGGCCATTTTTCTATCTGTTTCCATCTGCCTCTATATTTCATAATTCTCTATCAAAAGGTGCAAAATGTCCTTCAAATAATAAAAGTATAATAACAAAAGTATTATTTTATTGATAATCATATTTATTGAGTTAAAAATATTAAATTATAAAACTGGTGTATATTTAAACATGGCTGATGCCATGTGCTCAAAGTTTATTCCATAGTGCAATATCTTTTACCTGGTCTCTGATATCTTAGATAATATATTTAGCATAACTTACTGTGATATTTAAAACTGTTTAATATTTGTTAAAAATTATTTACTTGGTTAAAGATTTTATCACTCCACTTGCTGTTGTTGAGCTGGAAACATATTTCCCTTCCTCAGGTTGGCTCAACAACAGCCTCATCCAGCATTGCAATAAATCATATTATCATCATCATCATTGTCTGTCCTCTTGAGTCACAGCCCAGAGCCGAACCATACAAGCACGGCTACAATTTGGCGCCCAACGTGGGGCTGCTGACTTCAAGACTCATCTTTCACCTCCATACTCATCTTCATTGGAGTGGAGCCTATATGGATGAACTCTATTAGGAGGACTAAATGGTGATGAACATTCTGTGTTGCATTCTGAGGTGGCACAAATTGACCTTTTCTAGGGATTATTCTTGGATGTGTGTTTCAGGGATTGACGATTCCTCTTGGGCAGTAAGTACTGTTTGTGCAGGGACTCTGTGAGCCCACAATATATGACTGCCGTTCAGCAGCAAGCTGACCGTACATGATACATAAGACTGTACTTATCCATGGAGAACTGTTTCCTTCACATCCATATATGTGCCCCATGAACTTTTGCTGACTATATATGTGGAATGAACTGTTGATTGATTTATCATTCTTGTCATGATTATGTGTCATTCAATGGCTTCCTGAAAAAAAAATTCAAGCATTTTATATACAATTTTCATCACATTTCTATTTCTATAACTTTGAACAGATTTCTATTTCTACAAGGTTGAATAGATTTATATTTTTACATTGTCCATATATCTATACTTTTACAGATTCTGCAGCTGTAACTTTCATTGATTTTCATAGATTTTATTCTAATCAAGTAAATAATTTGTTATAAAAGTGAAAACATCTTATATCACAGTTCAGTAAATACTTGCAGCAAACAGTTATCAAGTATAGCAATCAGAAATTAGTTTACTGGTATAAGGGTAAAGTTATTGCACCTTATTCACTCTCTGATCTCTTCTTCCTCTGACTGTTTCTCTCGGCGTTCTCGGGGTTTTCTTCCGCGTGTTCTCTACCGCTCTGGAGATTGTCCTTCCCTGCTTTTCGCGAATAATATCACGTCACATCCTGTGTTGTCTTGTTTCTTCATTCATTGATATTCATCATACCATTCCCATATTTGTCATGAGTTAGTTATCTCAAGCTGACAGTGTGGTGAGTTACTGTCACCTTGGCTACATCTTGATTACATCTGATATGTATATATTTTCTTCGTTCATTGATATTCATCATACCATTCTCATATTTGTCATGAGTTAGTTATCTCAAGCTGACAGTGTGGTGAGTTACTGTCACCTTGGCTACATCTTGATTACATCTGATATGTATATATGTTGACATCACTTTTGATGTTTTGACTGTTGGTAAGTTTGTTGGTCTGTTCCTGCCTTGGAGTTACTTCAGTCCCTTGTTCATATTGGTTGCCCTTGGTGGTTATGCTTTATTTGTTGACATCTTGGTGATTGCATTCCAATTGTATCTTCAATTTTCCTGTTTACACCTAGGTGTTTACATTTATTGGTGACATCTTCCTGTTTATATACCATATTACTTTGGTGTCTCACTTCGGCGTTTCGCTTGGCGCTTGTCCCTGACAGTCACACCTTGGTACAAATACACTCTTGTCCTTGAGGACACACATTTCTGAAAAACATTTTAACTGTGTCTCAGATTATATATCTGGCATAGTTTGTCACTTTATATTCTGCATTGCAGAGTACCTTGATCTTTGACACAACATAGCATAATCACTTATTAACTTTATACATCCAAACTTAGTCATAACCATACATTCCAGTCTCTTGCATCCCATCTTGTATCCTTTCTGGAGGAATTACATTCTTCATCTTCACCACGACATTTACTATTCTTAGGCTTAGAAAGTAATGTTGCAAATTGTTGGATCTTAACTTGTGAGATTCTTTTTGCCTTTAGTTAGGTACATTGTACATACTCAGTTATCATCAGTTACTTTTGATACTTCAACATTACACCATTACACTTTGTGCATTAAGCTTGAATATTACTACACTTACTTGGTTACTTTGGACTGCTTCACAATGGCTGAACACAGTTTGGAACGTGTAGACCCAGACGTTGTCGAAGCTATGGAATGTCTGCAACATCTTCCTAGGTCCTTACGTACTGGAGTTCTGCATCGGCTAGCAGATGATATCTCCAATCAAATGCAAAATACTTACTGTATCGGGGCTGAAGGTGGGCACCCAATGAATGTGACTCACTCTATACCACCTCCAGCTTACAGGAACACACCACTGCCTCGTGGACCCTCCCAGTTCTCTACAGTTCCTAGGAGTTCTGGGGATGATTTCCCAATCATGCAGTTGGAGGAGAGTCCCTTGCTGAATTTACCTGCATCATTATCCAGGTCGCAGGGCTCTATTCCCATTCCACGCCTTGTTCCGCCTCAGGGCACATCAACACCTTACCCTCAGGGCATTTCGACACCATACCCTCAGAGTACCACACCATACTCTACCACTGTACATACTGCAGACTGGCCTCAGCTTTCAGCACCAGTTCCAACACCACTTCACATAGGCTCTCATCAACCCAGTGTTCGTTGTCCTCCTCCTTTTCAACCTAGTCAGACAACATACATGCCCATTATAAATTCACCCAGTCCAAAACTCTCTTCCTTTTCAATGGCGCTTGGAGATTGTTGGTTGTCGCAGGGAGAATTCTTATTCTGACACTGCAATACTTAATGCTATGAGGAGGTCTGCTAAGGGTTCAGCGGC